>NW_027202493.1:35829369-37129369 GCF_024711535.1 Dipodomys merriami | reverse complement strand
TGGTTGTTGCTATAGGGACACTTGAAAATAAAGAAGTGTCTTTGGAACTAGGTCTTGGACAGCGGTTGGAAGAAGATGGAGAAGCAGGCTTTAAAGGGATTATATTGCTACAAATGGAGCCTTATGAATAACAATTCTGATGTAAACTTGAAGGACAGGCCAAATGGAAAGGAAATTGGAGGGGAAAATCCTTGCAGTGAAGTAACAAGGAATTTGATTGATATTCATGAACACTCATGGAAGAATAAAGTTAAGCATGATGTAAAACCAGTGGATGAAGTGTCTGGCTGGCAAGGCACTCAGATGGCTGCCCATTACTTTCAACTACATGGAGAAATGGCATGGGAACAATGGCTTGACCTAAAGGCAAGATGTATAATTAAAAGGGAAACAGCAGGAAGATTAAGCACATTTGTGGCCTGTCCAAAAAAGAGCAAAATGTCCATGAGGAGAAGGTGCGACTCTACAATTGTTAGCTAGAAAGACTGTCATGGAGAAAGGAAGCCAAGTGCTATGCATGGGAATATTAGAACAAGGCCCAAAGGGCCTCTTGGAAATCTGAGAGTTCACAACAATATGGACGTTATATAAAGCTAACATCTGGACACAGCCTGTGCCTTGCCCCAGTATTGTATTTGGGAACAGATATGCATTTTGACATCACCTGTCTCAAGAGTTCTTTGTGTTATTTACTCAAGATCTTAATTAATCACCTTCAGTCACTTCTTTTGTATTTGTAACAACTCTCTTCCCTTGCCCTCAGCAAGGCCTATTTGACTCCTGCAGACACTTGAGTCCTGTGTACCTCCTTTGTCTGGGGTGTTTAAATAAGGCCCATTTTATTGTTATGGATTTGATCCACCCAAGCATCTTATGTGTTCCTGGTTCAGTTTGATAGACTCATAAGTAATAATCTCATAACTTATTAAATATGTTATTAGTCTGCCTTGTGATTTCACTGGACAGATGGTAGTGTGAAGTTCTTCTGCCACAGCACTGCACTCCAAATGGAGCAGACTGCTGTTTTATTCAAATGAAATCATTCAGGGGAAGGGATAGCCTAAACACGACTGTTCTGAACAATATGGAATAAGTCTGGGTTAGGGCTCAGCCTGATCTGCAAAAGTGGCTTCCAGCGAGATTTCTGCAAGTCCAGGCTGAAGCCTGCTGTGAAGGAAGAGCTGCTATAGAGAGTTTCCACTAGGAAGCCAAGTAAAGCCGTGGGAGTGTGTTGTCACTGGAGACCCCAGGAAGGTAAAGCCACCACAGGAGAGCCACAGACATCAATGCACCACTTAAGAACGCAGCCACATCAGCTGCAACCGTTAGTCATGGGGGGTGAGGCTTCCTGAGGCCTTCTGGGTCCACCCCAACCGCAGTGCACACTGGGACTCTCAGTATCTTTAGTATTTTTCCTGCTGGTTTATACTCTCATTTCACACGGATTCTTCTTTTTCTACCTCTCTATTTCTCCCATTTGGATTAAGAATGATAATCCTTGCCCTATCCTGCTAAATACTATTTGAAATACTAGTCACTTTTATATTTTGACTACAATTTTAAATATTCCAAATACTAGCTTAAACACTATTTTAAATTTTAATTTAAGTGCTATTCACTTTAACATCTCACAGCTACAAGGAGTTTGCCACGAATCCCAGGTGAGATTTCAGGTGAGCTTTGAGTGATTCTCAATTCGGTTACAACTGGGAATATCAGGTATGGATCAGACGTGTTTTGCATTGTAACATGGATGTGAATATTGGGGGCTGGGGACAAATGCTGTGGTTCAGAGACTGGTAGATGTGTCCTCAGGTCTAAGTGGGACAGTACTGAGCTGCTGGAATATTTAAGAAGGAGGGATGAGTGGACAGTGGTCTTTGATGGCGCTGCTCTCAGAAGGGACTAACACAGTTCTCTTCAGGACCCTGGATAGTTCTTGTGAGTGTGGGTTGTACTGCAAGACTGGTCTCAGAACCCCTCCAGCTTCTTATTTTACAATGTGATCTCTTCTGCACACAATCCTTTACAAGGGGGCCCTCCCCATGTATATAGATGTGGTCTGAATTGGTTTTTGTTTGTTTCTTGTTTTCTTTTGCTTTGCTTTCGTTTGGTTTTAGGTCTCTTGATACTGAATCTTGCTAGGTAGGCCAGGCTGGCTTTAAACTTTTAATCCTCCTTCCTTAGCCTCCTGAGTCCTTGGGGTTACATGCTGAGATCTTTGATTATGCTTTATAAGGCTGTAAGAAAAATCACCAGAAGTCAAAATCAAGGCTTCTGTTATTAATGTAACTATTGTATTAAACAACACCTGTATTAAACAACAGGTGCCAGCATTCTTCATTGTGAGCACTGTGACTCAATGCTGCCCTTAGAACATTCCCCTATATGCTGCTTCTCTATTCATGCTAGAGGGGTAGAGGATGATTTACCTAATTCCCAAGCCTCTCAGTTTTTTTCATCTCTAAAATTGAGAGATTGTTACCTATCCTGCCACCTTGCAGTAGTAATTTTAAATTAAATGGGGTCATTTTCTTTCTCTTTTTTTGTCAGCCATGGGTCTTGAACTCAGGGCCTGGGTGCTGTCCCTGAGTTCTTTAGCTCAAGGCTAGTGCTCTACCACTTGCGCCGCAGTGCCACTTCCAGCTTTCTGGTGGTTGATTGAAAATAAGAGTCTCAAGGAATTTCCTGCCCTGGCTGGCTTTGAACCATGATCCTCAGATCTCAGCCTTTTGAGTAGCTAAGATTATAGGTGTGAGACCAGCTAAATGGGGTCATTTTCAAAAAGAATTTGTACAATGAGATTACAATGTAGATGTTGGTGTTTTAAAGATTATTTGTGACTTCTGATGATAAAGCAGTATTACAAAGTGTTCTTTTGTTCTTTGTCTCTCGAAAAGTAAGCCTTCAAGGCTAATGATTAAATATAATGAGGGAAAAAATGTTGTGAGTCGCATTTACTCAGATCTATTGCGTTTCTGAAACTGCTGATGTTCAAAGAGAAAGGATATTTCATTCAATGGCTCTGGCTCAGTTTCTACTGCGGGCCACATGTAAGTGTTTTCCCCAGTACTCAGAACTTTTCCTTTGGAAAAAAAAATCACAGTCCCAAGAAATACAGCAGGAAGTGGCTTTGGAATCCACAGCCCAGAGGCCATTTCCTTGTATTTAGACTTACTGGTGAAAACATGAGAGACAATGTGTTCTGTGTGTTCAATGCCAACCACCCTAGGGAAACCAGTCCTTAAATAGAGGGATTTCTGTGTTGGTGAGTTTCCTGGAGCCAGATGTTTCAGTAGAGAACTGTTTCTCACAGTCTGTGACATATCAGTCGTTTTAGCAGAGTTGACTGAAGAGGTACCTGCTTCATACTTTGGTCTTATATACATCCCCTCTACAATACTCCAGAGGTACCAGTTTAGATGATATGTAAAAAGATGGAGACTTTGGAAAGAATTGACAACCAGTTGGTGGCCACTGACCTTTGTCCCTTTATTTCCTTGGTAGCACAGCATCCTATACCAAGTGGTCTGGGTCACGGTGGCATTTCCTGGGCTGACCCCTGGACCAGGCCATGAGTCAGAGGCATCAGATCTGCAGGTGCCAGCATTCTTCATTTGCTTTTCCATCTCCTTCATTTGCTTTCCCTTGCAAACTGGCTAGTGAATATAAATGATCCAAACCCTAAATTCCTGGAATGACCTCAATCAGGAGAGAACACAGCTGGGTGTGCTTTGTTTTCCTGGAGAGCAAGACTATGCTCTATTTCCAAGTCTAACCTTCCATTTCTCAATCTCAGATTCCTGCTGGGCACTTGTTCATCTCTTAAGACCAACATCTCAATCATCCTAAGTGAGACAGAGAACTTGCTTTCAGATCTAATTGGTTGGGAGGAAGGAGACTAACTTTGGACTATTTCTGTGATTTTCTCCATTATGAAATGAGATCATGCTGGGCGCCATTGGCTCACATCTGTAATCCTAGCTACTCAGGAAGATGAGATCTGAGGATCACAATTCAAAGCCAGCCCAGGCAGAAAAGTCCATGAGACTCTTACCTCCAATTAACCACCAGAAAACTGAAAGTGGCACTGGAGCTCAAGTGGTAGAGTGCTCACCTTGAGCTGAAGAGCTCAGAGACAGCGCCCAGGCTCAGAGTTCAAGCCCCATGACTACCCCCACCCCACGCCCCGCCAAAAAAGGAGACAATTCTTCAGAAGTCAAGAATATGTTAGCTGAAAAAATGTATATTCATATTTATTTTGTGTCTCTAAAATTGATATTAATGTAAACTTGCAGGTGAGCTTTTGCTGTTGGTTTGGGGTTTGAATTTCTGTTGTGAGAATCCTTCAAGGGATGCTCATGTTTATTTGGTGACTGACTTTGCTTTCACTGTAGAGTCGTTCTATGCTTTGAAATATTTTACTGTGAAAATGTTTGCCCTTGGATATTTAATGGAGCAAGATCCATTTTCTCTAAACACTTGCTATTTTTTTGGTCTGTTTTGTTTTGCTTGCCGTGCTGGGTTAGAGATACAATACTGAGAAAATACAGCCATGCTTAATTATTCTACTAGCCCAGGTAGTAGAAAGATAGCATAAGTGTGAGTTCCCCTATAGCCAGCACCAAGAGAACTCCTTCTCAGAAGGTCCCAGCACTGGGCATAAATAAGCAAAGCTCAGAGTCCAAAATCTTAAGCAAATTAGACGATCCTTGAACCCTACATGTGCTCCGATCCCACCTGAGATTGAAAAGCAATCGAGGGGCACACATTGCTGCTCCGGGGGCGGAGCAAGAGGCCTTGGTGGCACAGATTCTTATCCCTGATTCTCACAATATTCTCAGGAGTGGATAGGACAAGGAACAGTGCATTCATTTCACATGTCAGAGGAGTGAAGCTCATTGATATTAGAACTTGCTGGAAGCCATGCTGGATGGCTTTATCTTCCCCCGCACTGAGGCTCCTCTGTGGCGTTCTCCTTAGACAGTTCTCACAAGGGCTTGAGTCAGGACTCTCATACATGCATGCTCTAAAGGGTCAGGGAGACAGTGGGAACTGCTTAGTCGATTTTCTATTGCTCTGGTTTACGTTGGTTCTGACGTCTAACAGAAAGGCACGGGCATCGACTTGGCTTCTACAGAGGGCCTCATGCTGCTCCACGCGCAGTGGAAAAGTGGGAGGACAAACAGGCACATGTGGATAACAAACACGTGTTTGAGACAGGCTGGGCTGAGGTGCCAGGCTCACTTCATAACAACCTGCTGCCTGGGTAACTGATCCAGTCTCAAGAGACCTAACTTAACCGCTGCAAGACGTAACTCACTCCCGGGAGACAGTTCCGGGTCCTTAAAAAACAAATCAACACTAACCAACCCATCATGAAGGTGGGTTTCTTAGGACCCCAAATGCCTCTTGAATACCCCATATCTCAGCACTGTCACAGACAGGACCCAATCTTATGAGGTTGGGTGAGGACAAACCACAGCAGCAGCTAATCTCCATTAGACTTCAAATGTTATGCCTGGTGACTTGTATGCATTATATTCATACCTTTATATGCATATATTTAGATGCTCTCATTTCTACATCCCAGAACCCTGAGAGTTTTAATTATATATAGTTTACTTGGAAGGAAACTAAGACTCAGATAAGGTAATAAACTTTTTCCAAATTCACTCAACTGAGAAGAGCTGAATGAATGAAGCTAATTCCTCACACACGTTTATGACGTCTGCATGGATATGATTGCAGACGATGTAAATAGGTACTATCATTTTGCAAACATGGAAATTATAGGACACATATCTGCCTAGGGAATGACTGTGTTTTGGGCAAGTTTATGGATTCTTAACCTAGTACTGTTTGCACTATATCATAGCAGGCTGTGGAGACACTGTAGAAGAGCCTGCTAGTATATACAAGTGACACAGGGATGTTCCATTTCCAGGCCCAGTTTGGAATCCAGAACCAGATAGACATTCCTGCAATGGAAGGAAACAGCATTCTAGCTTTGCCTCTGCATTCCCGTCTGTTCTACTGCTCAACTTGTATGACGAACATCACATCCCCTTTCCCCAACACCTTTCCTCCTTTCCTTTTGCACAGATCTATAAAGGTTGGGTGTGGTAATGTCAGAACTTGGCCTGGTGGAGTTAAAGGTTGGTGCTGTCCTTGTGTCAGCAAGCATTTCCATCCTCACATTTCCATCTTAGTCAAACCGCATGGGCTGGACTTGCTTCCATCCTGGGACCACAGAACACCTGGCCCCAAGTTCATGAGACTGCAAAAGCACCCTGGCTGCATTTATACAATAACACTTACGTAATGATCTCCCTTATGCAACATGCTTACAATCAAAGCCCAACTTTGAATCCATTTTACATCTGAAAGTCCCCTGAGGGCATGGGGACTACTATGTGAAGGAAGTTGAGCCCCAAACCCAGGACAGGAGCCTCCAAAAAAAAACCCATTCTTCTTTTTCCCCTTTTGACATTTGAGCCAAGCTTTACTTCCTTGCCGACATTCAATAAGGAGGATTCTTTGTGCTCCTCTTCTAGGGGACAAAGTCATATGGTAAAGAACAAAGTCCTCTATTTGTCTCTGTACCTCTGGTGCCTGGCCTAGGTCAGTATACAGTAGGGATTCAACAAACTTTAAACAACAGTTTTATATAAGACCAAACTGTCTCCAACAGGTGCAGAATTGGTCTTGCTGGTTTTCAGTTTGGAAGGGGAGCACTTCATAATAGAGACCTGGGTTTTCCATTTTCCTCTGGATGCCTGTAACTGACCTAGGCTTGGGCTTGGAGATTAGATGTTGCTTCTTTCTGGGTGCAGGAATAGAAGTAGGAAGATGGTTTTCAATGGGCCCCACAATGCATGCAGGGCCATGGGACTTATAAGGTTTTCTTGCTAGCTATTGCTATTGGTCCTTGGGTATGATTTGGGGTAGATGCCTTATGGAATAAAGCTGCTCTAGCTATTTTAGAGTTTTGCTGAGTCTACTACCCTGTATGGAAATTATTTTTAATTATATAACCCTTTATGAAAAAGGGAATTGTTGATGACAAGTAAATTGTGAAGTGGACCTACCCTTAGGCTCATGTGTTGTTACTATACTCAATGTGAATAAATTACGCTGTCAAATTTTGCTATACAGTGATCAAAGGAATTCTCTGGTTTTCTAAATTTGCTTTTAATATTTACATATGTTATAATATTTGCTCCAGGAGATGTCTACTTAACTTTTTCACTTTAGGACTTCTTGAGTTTAGATAATTATCTAACATGACTGACACTTGAGTGTTAGAGAGTACACATTAGGCAATTTGTCCCTTCTATTTAACCTTTCCTACCGTTATTGAGCAACCATAAGAAATTGTTCTTTGCAATTTCTCAGTCTTCACAGTGACACAAGTTTTGTGAGGCAAGATTTTTCTATTTAAAAATAATCCCTTACCTTACTTAATTTGCAAGGGTTGCTGTTTGCCCCATTGGCTACACTCTGGAAGCTGTGAAAGATGTTTTCACAATGGCTTGACATTTCAAACCTCATGCAAGGATCAGAACCTAAAAAAACGTCCAGACAGTCCCAATGTCAGAGCACAATTCAATGGAAAATGTTTATGACACTAGCTCTGTTTAAGACAGGCCAGTGAGCGTGTGTCTCTTGTTGGCAGGTGAGGCTAGTTAAGGTCACGCTCTCAGGTGGGAGGAGAATCTTGGAGGAGAACCAGCCTGCCTTCCCCTAAGTCATGCTTTCTGTCTTGCAGTGACCTGGGCACCTTCAGCAGCAGCAGACGGCCACTGACCTTGAATCCTCTGGGTCATCATCTTTGATTGGGGATACCATTGTCTTCTCTCAAGGACATTGAGACTTAGGGATTTCAGTCTTCTTTTTCCATTCATGTTTATTCTATCATCTTCCAGGCTCTGGAAAGTTTCAGGAACTTGTTTTGGTGACCTGGCCTCAGACATCCAAAATACATGCAAAGGAAATAGCAATTCTACTTGGATTTTTTTTTTTAAGTTCACCATTTGGTATATTTCCTTCCTATCCTGTCATTAATAATAGGGTCCTGGGAAAGCTAGGCAATGCTTTACCTTTGAGCTACATCTCCAACTCTCAGCTTTTTTGAGAAGAGGTCTCTATGTAGCTAAGATCAGCTTAGAACTTATCATCATTCTGCCCTTATTTCCCAAGTGCTCTGATTGTAAATGAATGCCACTGTGCCAGACTTGTTTAGTGACATTAAATGACTAGAAATACATGTAGATATTTTAATTAAGAAAACAGCTTTTATTTATCAAATTGACTCCTCATAGCTACTTTAGCTATCACTTGCTTCAAAATCTGGCTTTTGCTTTGCTCCCAGAAGGAATTTCCCTGTCCACAAGAGGAAAGTGGGCACAGAAGGCTGAGACAGAGCAGGAGCAAGGCCATGCACTACACCTTTTGGTTCATCATGGTCTGCACCTACAAATCTGTTAAGTTCCTTTCCCCGTGTCTTTGGAGAAATCATTTTACCTTTCTGATTTGGGGGTGCTAATGAATTCTATTACAGGGTGATTTCAGAGATAATTTATTCTCGGTGTCAACAATGTTACTCTAGCAGGTGCCTGGTTCTTGCTGGGTATTAATCACTCTCTGAAATATTCTATTATGCTGAAATCCAAACCTCAGCTTTCCTGGGGCTGTTTGGGAAGGAAAACAGTCGCTCTCTCTGGATCAACCACTGTGTAAGATCTAGAGAGCTTAAAACAATAAAGAAAATGTTTGGGCTTTCAAGTGTATCAAAGTGCAATGGGTTTGGAGACCATGCGTGAAGAACTGAATTAGAAAGGTGAATACATTGGTAAGTACAGTACAAAGCAATAAAACATACATGTTGTGCACAACATGACCCATGTTGTAATAGCCCTGTGTGGACCGTGGGCCTAGGCCAAGCGCCCCTGTTGCAAACATGGACCCAAGTCACTGGCCTCAAGTAAGAAGCAACTTAGCCACAGAGTCCAGACATCTGAACAGGAGCTACTTTTATGAACAAAGACAAGATATTTAAGGTCAAGCTTACTGAGATACTATTTATTATTATAAAATGTTAGCCAGGGTAGGCTAGGAATGTGGCTTGGTGGTAGAGTGCTTGCCTAACATGCCTGGGTTTAATTCCTCAGTACCACATAAATAGAAAAAAATGGAAGTGGTGCTATGGCTCAAGTGGTAGAGTGTTAGCCTTGAGCAAAAGAAGCTCAAAAGACAGTGACCAGGCCCTGAGTTTGGGCTCCAGGACTGGCATAGAAAAAAGAAAAAAACTGTTAGCCAGTTTAGTATGCATTTTGATAAGTGCATTCAGCCTGTATATATAATTATGATACAGTTCTATCACCCTTCCCCCCACAAATTTCTTCATGCCTTTCATAATCAACTATTTCCTCACATCAATCTCTGCTCTGCTCTTACTTCTTATAATTTGAAGACTAGATTCTTAAACTTTCTAAGCCTTGGGGTTTTTTTGTTTTTAATTTTCTACTTTGGCTTTGAAATGGTATTAAATGCTAATTCAAATAAAATGTGAAGCAAGAGAATATAAATTCTGAGGGAGTAAGGTGTACAATTTACCAGGCTTCGTGCATGATACATTCATGTTTGTGTTTGTTTTTCAGCTCAGAGTACTTTAAAAATGAATTTCTTCTCTCATATTTTGAAGAGAAGATGGAGGCTGTCGTTGTTGGCAAAATGGAGAGCATATTTCTTCCTAACTTCTCAGCCAGAAGTGACAGCACCAGCTGCTTCCACATCAGCATGTGACCCACCCCATAGAGACAGACAGGAACGCTCCTTTGGCATCAAGAGAGGAGCCAGGACACAGAATAGCTCTTCTACTAGATATCTTGGCCACTTTGCTAGGCTTTGACAATCATCCTAGTGGTCAATCCTATGCGAAGAATTCCAAATTCAAGGAAGGCGGAAAGGAAGAGGAAAGGACGTAGCCCAGCAATAGTCTAGTATAGAAAGATAGAGAAGAGAAAGAGAAGGGAGAGAGGATGTTTGTAGGAGGCTAAAATCCCTAAGAAGCAGGAAGGACTGGGCATATTTTTACCTCAAGATCATTTGCCACTGTCTCCTCCTGGATCAGAGGAGGTGGAATAATGGCCTCTTGGTTACAGATAACAGCCACGTTTCTGGACCTTGCGCGTTGACCATCTTCCAGGTGTGGTATTAGGAGGAAGCTCAGCAGTCCCTGACGTCAATGACAAAACTGTAACATAAAACAGTGTGCTCCTGGCTTCTCTGGACACCCTCCTTCATGAGCGCCAAGCAGGACATGTTCCCTCACACTGCCAGAAACTCTTCCCGGGCTCTGATGGGTGCTCAAACCCTTTTGCCGATGAGGGCTTCTTTGTTTGCTTGTTTGTTTTTGTTTTGAGATAGGGTCTCACTGTAGCGTAGCTGGGCAATTACAGGCATGTACCACTCCACCTGGCCAAATGATTGCTTCGTACACTTTTCATTGTCCACGCAAACCACTCAGGGACCTTAATAAAATACAGTTTTGGCTTCCAAAGGTCTTGGTGTTGCTCGAGGTTTCTAAGAAGCTTCTCGATGTCTATGTAAGCTGCCTGTGGATCAGTCTTTGAGAAGCAGTGTCTTAGACGACTTCGAATCTGACTAAATTAATTAGGAATCTTGAGGGGACAGAAGCATTATACAATTCATGCGGAACTTGAAAATGTTACTGCTAAAAGGACATCGAATATCCACATGGAGGCCCAGGAACTACCTATTTCTAAAACCAAGCCTTATTCATGATGGTCAGTTTTCTCATCACCACGAGATACAATCTGTATTTGAGAGAAATTTAAAGGAGGAAAGGATGGTCATGTAGCTCCTTTCTTTCTGAGCCTGTGGTAAGGATAGATCAATATAGAACCCCAAAGACAGATCTGCTGTGACCTAATTCCTACTTCCACCAACTCAGCCCCACTTCTAAAACTTTCCAAGACCTCCCAGTGATGAGTCAATGTATCTAGAGAAGTAGAGCCCTCCATCAACAAAAAAATATTTAATTTTGTTGAGCAAAAGAAACAAAAAGGAGGGAAATACCACTGGAGCAGGTCTAGCTGGTTGGCTCACATGGTATTCTTATTTTTCCTTTCTAAGGAAATGTCATGTCTTTTATATTATGACTGCGCTAATTTGTTGTTGTTTTGTCAGCTGTGGGGCCTGAACTCTGAGCCTGGGCACTGTCCCTCAGCTCTTCAGCTTAAGGCTAGCTCTCTACCACTTGAGCCATAGTGCCACTTCTGGCTTTTCTGCTTATGTGGTGCTGAGGAATCAAACCCAGGGCCTCATGCATGCAAGGCAAGCATTCTACCACTGAGCCACCTTCCCAGCCCCAGACTAATTTATTTTCTCATCAACAACATTTAGGGATACTTTGCCCCCACATGCTATCTGCATATCAAAAACATTTTATACTATTCTGACTGGGGTGCTGGCTAAAAATATTAAACATTTTTCCTATATTTGTGGTCCATTAGTAGTACTTTGAAAAATGCCTACTTAATTCATTTGCCCTCTTTTTTTATTGGATAACTTGTTGTTACATTTTGAGATCTTTTTGCTCTGCTGCTGATTTCTTTCATGGTGCAGGAACTTTTAAAACTTGATGTAGTCTCATATGGCAATTCTTGGTTCCATTTCCTGATTTATTGGTGTCTTATTCAGGAAATCATCTCCAGTGCCAATACCTTGAAATGTTTTCCTCTAATACTTCCAAGGTTTCAAGTTTTACATTGAGGTATTTAAAGGACTCTAATTTCAATTATTTATTTATTTTTAGTCAGGTTAAACTCTGGGCCTGGGAGCTGTGTCTGAGCTCTTTTGCTTACGGCTAGTGCTCTACCACTTTGAGCCACAGCACTATTTCCAGTTTCCTGGTGGTAAACTGGAAGTAAGAGTCTCATGGACTTTCCTACCCCATCTGGCTTTGAACTGTAATACTCAGATCAAAGCCTCCTGAGTAACTAGAATTATAGATATGAGCCACCAATGCCCAGCTTGCTAATTTCAATTTTTCACGTGTCTATCAAGTTTTCCTAGATCTATTTGTCAAAGAGGCCATCCTTCCTCCAATATATATTTTTGGTACCTTTTTCAATTGACTATAAATGTGTGGGCTTATTTCTGGGTCTTCTGTTCTGTTGAGCTACGTGTCTGTGTTTGTGTTCATACCATAGTGTTTTTATGTCTATGTCTCTAGTATATTTTGAAAGCAGATATTGTGATGCATTTAGCATTTTTTGGCAAGATTATATTATTCATTGAGTTGTTCTCTTAGATAATTTTTGGATTATTTCCTAGTTCTTTGAAGAATGACATAGTATTTATTGTAAGAATTGCATTGAACCTGTATATTGTGAGCATGTAAGGTCTTCAATTTCTTTCTTCGGTGTTTTATTATTTTCATCTTAGAAGCCTTTCATCATCCTAATTGGATTTATTCCTATGTATTTTTAGGATATCAAGATTGGGTTTGTTTTCCTGATTTCTTTCTCCTTGTGTTCATTATTGACATGTAGATTTTTGTACATTGCTTTTTGTATTTGGCTACTTTGATGAAATTGTTATAAATTCTAAGAGCCCTTTCTTTAGTGGGATCTTTAGGGTTTTCTATGAATAGAACCATGCCACATGGAATCAGCAATGATTTTATTTTCTTCTTTCCTTTTTGTATCCCTTTGTATTGCTGATTCTGGTTTTGATTACACTAGCTAATTTTTTATATTGAATAAGAGTTTTAAAAGACAAATAATTATACCTGGACATGTCTAATTAAACAGCAGTCTAACCATCCACACAGTGAGAACAAGGATGGTCTTAGGATTGCACGGGCACAGTAGCTATGTACACATGGTCATATAAAATGATGCTAATCAAAGCAAACTTCAAGAAATGGAAGCAAGAGGCTTTTTTAAAATTGTGGTTTGTGGTTCCTCCTCCTCCTCCTCCTCCTCCTCCTCCTCCTCCTCCTCCTCCTCCTCCTCCTCCTCCTCCTCCTCCTCCTCCTCCTCCTCCTCCTCCTCCTCCCCCTCTTCCTCCTCCTCCTCCTCCTCCTCCTCCTCCTCCCCCCCTTTTTTTCTTTGGTCTATTCCCTTCTGTTGCTGTTTTTGAATCTTGGACCGCTTGTCCTGTATGTAAGTTTATCTGACTTGGGGAGTGGGAGGGAAAGCACAGAAACGATGGGAGAATAGGTGAACCAGTTCAGCAGTGAAACCCACTGGAAATGAACTATATAACTTGGGCTGGGGGAGGCATGAGGGGGAAAAATAGAGAGAATGAGGGAGGGGCTGACACTGTTCAAAAGGAGATGTACTCATTACATGACTTATGTAACTGTAACCCCTCTGTATATAACCTTTACAATAAAATTAAAAAAATAAAAGTTATAAATTATATTTTTCAAAAAGAGTTGCAAGTGTGGGTACCCTTTTTGTTCCTAACTTTAGGGGAAATTCTTTCATTTTTCTCCATACAGTTTGACATTGACTCTGGGTTTGTTGTATGTAGTCTTTATTTTGTTAATATATTGTTCTTTTATTTTGTATTTCTTCTGAGTTTTTTTTCCATCATGAAAGGATGTTTGTCAGGTTTTCTAGTGACGAGTCTTAGGCTTCTCCATGCTTTTGTGATTGTTATTTATCTTTTCTCCTTTTCTCTGTATAGGATCTCTTTAAATGTCTTCTTTAATGCTGGTTTTATGGTCATGGATTCCTTTATATTTATGTTGGAAGTTCTATATTTTGATATTGAAAGATAACTTTACTGGATATAATAAACTAGGTTATAAATAACTAGTTATTTATAAATAATAAATAAACTAGTTACAAATAAACTAGTTATTTTCTTTCCAGTTTTGAAATACATCCATCTATGCCCTCCTTGGTGTTTAGTTTCTACATTTATGCATTATTGGTGCTTCTTTCCTACAACTTTCAATTTTCTTTGAAGAAGATGTAATGGAGAGATGATATTCTGGTCATGTCACTCACCTTCAGCATCTAAATGCCTTTGATACCTAAATGTCCATTTTGTCCCCAAATTTAGAAAATTTTGTTATTATTTTACTTGATAAGTTTCCTATACCTTCAACCTATACCTTGGTGCCTGCATCACCATTAACCATTTGTAGGTTCAATTAAAAAATGTCCCATGATTGTGCATCTGTTCATACCTCTGCCACTGATGGATAAATGATTCCTTATCAGAAAATAACAACTAGTTTCTATTTTATTTGGTTTCTGTACTTACTAAATAATTTTTTTGTGTGAACACTGTATTGACATGACTTTCAGTTGTACGGTCCTTTCTGTTTTTATGCTTCTCTATGTGTATTGTTTTTCATGTGAAGGTTGGATATAGTGTCATTGAACTTGAGACAGCTCCAGATAATGAGAGAAGGAGGGAGGGAGGGAATGAAAGAGGCATTGGAAAACTACTGAGTAAAATAATAGCGAGATTTTTTAAATTTGGAGAAGATATGGACATTCTAGCCCACAAGTATGGATAAAGAAAAGGCATAGACAGGCCAGGCCTCTGTGGCTACTCAGAGCTAGCTACTCAGGCACTAAGATCTAAGATCTGGCCAGACCAGACAGGAAAGTCCCTGAGATTCTTATCTCAATAAGCCACCAGTAAACTGGAAGTGGTGCTGTGGCTCAAGTGGTAGAGTGCTAGCCTTGAGCTGAAGAGCTGAGGGACAGTGCCCAGACCCAGAGTTTAAGCCCCACAACCAACAAAAAAAAAAAAGGAAAGAAAGAAAGGAAAATGAAAGAAAAGAAAGAAAAGGCATAGACAACAAGGGAATAGGTGACATATTCTTTGCCTGACTTATGTAACAGTAACCACTGTTTTTAGCATGTTCAAAAAAAAAAAAAGGCATATAGGCAATCCTGCTACTGCCCCTCAGCCACAGAAAACGACCAATATAGAGGGCAAGAATGGTCTGGAGGGAAAACGAACACCAGATGACTTCCAGCAGAAACACAAGTTTTAAACAAGAATAGGTGAGGTAAAGAAATATGTGCATGGGTGTGTGAACAGCAATGTCAGGGGTGTCTGAATAGACAGGTAGGCAGGACACTCAGTTGTTTGTGTGGCTTCACAATCTAGAATTATGTCTCTAGTGGAGATGGGACCAGGAAAATTCAATTCTCTCCCTGAGCCTATTCCTTATAATTAGTATCTACTGGGATTCCAAATTGTATGCTTACAACCAACACTTACGCTTTTGAAATATGATACTAATGAATTCTCAGGAGATGTAGACAAATAAAAAGAGCTATCTCTGTGAAAAGCTGCTTGTTTTCCTTGCAGGTAAGTATTTATGAAGAAAAAATTTGCTTACTGAAATCATCTCTGTTCATAAAAGAAACATATCCAGCAAATGTACTACACAAATGTACTATGGAAGTTTGTTGTTTCCTAAAATCTGCAGAAATAAACAGGTTTCTCAGCAAAGATCAATCAAGTTGAGTTTATTTCTTGGAAGGAAAAGACTACACAAGTCATTGCAGGGAAATAAATCTGCATAAAAGGCTGAGAAAGCAGCCTGGGACATTTCCCTTTTTGAGATTGACTAGTGCCACCTTCTGGTAGTTGTAGATATTTCTCTTCATTTTCTTTCAGAGTGCTTATGCAATATTTTTAAATTTTTTTTTAGAATTTAAACAAAATGGGACATGTTTTAAAAGCTGAGTATAATTGAATAACAAAGCAAACAAACAATAGTCTATTTATTTCCTCTTCCTGTCTCTTGGCTCCCAGAGATGAACGCAATCTTTTCAGCTGGTTTTTCATGGTTTTATCTTTATGAATCACTTCAGAAAATGTCTTGAGCTGCTCTGATCCACCATTTATATAGATTATCCATTGACTTCAGTTTATTGAGACTGACAACCTGGCTTTCCTGATCCCCTGCCCCTATTAGACTAAACACTTACTTCATAATTTTGTTACCTAAACATACATTTTTATTACTTAATCATCTAGACTTTCCAGCTCTCCCACATAAAACAACACTTTCTGGTGAACCTTTATTCTTTGCATAGACTATTCCATTCATCAATATATGCCTAATGTGTGTGTGTGTGTGTTGCACATTCATCAGTCTTGGGGCCTGGGCATTCACTGTCCTTGAGCTTCTTTTGCTCAAGGTTATTAGCCTACAACTTGGGTCAGGCTCCATTTCTGGCTTTTACATTTGTTTCTGTAGTTTATTGGAGATAAGAGTCTCATAGACTGTACAGGAAGCTTCAAACCACAATCCTCAGTTCTCTTCCTTCTGAGTAGCTAGTATTACAGGCATGTAATATGCCAATTTGGTAATTAGAAAATTGCTTCCTCAAAATCTAACCAAATCATCAGTATTCTGTTCCAACTCAGAAAATTCAAGTGAAGTCTATCATAGTTATTTCCCCTTTCTTCCTTCTTGAAAGCTATAGTTTCTGAAATCTGTGTAAGAGAAATGGCAAACAATTAGGAAAACTTTTCTCCCCAGATAGCAATAATGGTTTGATTTTAAAATTCTGAACCAGAAATACTTTATACCTTGGTTTTCACCTCCAGCAGGTGCCTTTGGGGAAAGTAATTAATATAGCATTCTGAAATTACACCCTCTCACTCCTGAGTTTATGTATGTGGGAGCTGTGAAGGAAATGTCAGAGTAATATATACCAGGGTCACCTGTCCAAAGAAAGATGGTACATTTTCTAAATGTCAACACTGGCCCTTGTTTTATTAGCCTCTGTTTAAAAGAAGCAAATTATAAGATGCAGAGTGAAAAAAAATACAGACACCTTCATGAGACTGAGGAAAATTATATTATTCCTTAAGATGATATAAACAACCAAACAATATTACAGACAAAACACAGGTTCCTAAGGCATCATGGACTGACTTGAATCCTCTTAACATATATGATGAAGACCTTCTCTGCCTCAAGAACTTGCTTTCTAGCTGAAAATAGTGTCATTTACGAAGCTATGAGCTGAAATGAGGTCACAGCGGAATAAGCTAAGTCCCGTCCAGGATGGCAGGTGTCCTTATAAGAAGAGAAAAGGACAAGGAACACAGGAATTCCCAGTGACGGCAGAGAAACCAGAGGGATTGAGCTCCTGGCTAGCATGTCCGCTGGTTGTCACTTCAAGCTTCAAAGAGGCAAGGAAAGACTCCAGTGAGTTTCCAGACAAGGGGCAGGGAGAGGGGTACACAGCCCTGACAATGAGCTAACAAACCTCTTCTCTTGACCCCATATGTTGTTTTACATCACCCTAAGAAACCAAGAGCTGAGCAATATTTGCAAGAGTGGTTAAAAAAAATAGAAGAGGTTTATAAGGATAGAGGTTAAAAAAAAGAAAAGCATGAGATCCTGAGTTCAAAGCCTACTACTGACAAAGAAACACAGAAACATTAAAATTGGAGGAAGAGTTCCATTCTGCCTGCCTCGATCTAGCTAATAGGACAGAGTAGATACATTTATATGAAAGAAAACAGATTAAAAAACTGCACCCAATGGAGGCATGGTGTTTGAAATTTTCACTCATTAGGACTAGATAGCCAGTCATCATGGGAGAAGTAGAAATAAACCAGTTTCCACAAAGATGTGTGTGATACAGCAGCCCATTTCCTTTGAAAAGCAAAACAGGAATAAGCTCTGGGTTCATCCTGAAGTTGACATGAGACAGATAAAGGGGCTGGGTTAGAAGGGGATAATCAATGTTCCCGAAGGGGACTTGGGCCAAGGAAGGTGGGAGGACCCGCTGTGGGGATAGAACCTGTCTTGTTCACCTGTACCACCAGTACCCATCAAACGCCTATGATTTGTTGCAACAACATTCCAAGGGTGCTTATCGATCACTGAGCCGGGAAGTAGCCCAATTTTGTGGAACTGGGTGAAGTTCAGTCGCTGGATCGTTCCCTCTGGCTGTATGTTTAGAACTGCTGAAACAGGCACCAATATTTTAGCAAACTGAATGCGAGCACAATTTAAAACTGTTGAATTTCAGGATCATTTTTTATTTACAAAACAGACCGACTCTTTGTTTTACAAAACTTACAAAATAGGACTCTTAAAAATAGAAATCGGCTTCTCAAGCTCTTGGAATCCACTTTTAAGTGGTGAATATGAGACCAGCAACTCTCAGATCCACACTGCCGCCACTGCCAAGGCAGGCACGGCGGTCAGGACAGACTCTGAAGGAGCAAGATCTTCTCGTTAATGCAGAACCTGTGCAGCACCACCATCAGATTCTCGCCGCAGCGGGACACCTGGCGCTCCATGGCCAGGCGGAAGTCCTCCTTCACGCCTTTGGTGATGCCCCGGGTGACGGTGTGGTGCCTGGGGTCGGCAACAGGAAAACAGAGGGAGCTGGGTTAGCAGCAGCATCGTGGACTGGCGTCACCCAGGTGGGAAGAAAGCCTGCCTCACATCTAAGTATAGGAAGAGACTCGAACCAAATGTAAAAAGAAAAAAGAAAATCTGCAAGCAGACACCCACTCCAGCCCATTCTGCCCAGATGGTCTTTAACTAGGGAGATAGCTTACCCGCCTAGACGAGGTGATTTAAATGGCCACATGCTTACTGGAACTACGACTTGCTTTAGGTGGTTGCGCTCCAGTTGTCCGTCCCTACTGCTGATGTGCACACACCACTCCATGACTGAGGGCCCAGTGGGTCCCGTCCTCACTGGCGCCCAGTGAGGCCAGCAGAGCCAGGAGGGGTAGCAGCAGGAAGGAGGGGATCCAGGATGCAATCCATCACCAAGAAGAGATCCCTGCAGCTAGTGTTCCCACCCCTCCAACTCGGAAAGGCCTGGGCTTCTGTGTAGCTTTCGGATTCCTGGGTGAGCACACCTCTCTGTGCGGCTCCTCCCCTCCACATTCCCATCATCGTCAGAGAAAAAGCAGGGGATCTTGGGGACAGTGAGATTAAAAAGGGTAGCCCAGATGGGGAGAGAGGGCCTGCAAAGTCCTCGGAAGACCAGATTTGTCCAGAGGCACAGAGGAGGGCCACTGGTCTGGGAGAAGCAGTTAAAGACTTGTCTAATTGGCCCCTACTGCTGTGCATCAGGGAAGGAAATGACAAACAAAACCCCAGAAACCAGAGGACAAAAAAAAAAAACCAAACAAACAAAAACAAAACAACAACAACAAAAATCCCCCATCAAAACTCAATGGGAAGTTTGAGCTCCTAGTTTGGGAATGTCATAGATTCAGACAAACAAAAGTCCTTTTTCTCCCCACCCCATATACCCACTGTCTAACTTCTCTCAGACAAAGGAACAAATCTGAACGTTCGATTGTACACTGGGCGAAGTGTAACTGCTGCAATCATTCTCAAAATGGGTCTTGTTTTTAGAACATCATCATCACACAAAATCAAGTTCACCAGAAATCCTAAGATCACAGTGTAATAGAAGACAATGACTGAGGCTGTGAGAGGCTTGTGGAGCTACCAGAGCACCCCACAGGGGCCATGGAGATTTAAAAGGACCGTTTAAGGGGCCATGGGGAAAGGGCAGTTCTTTGTGGACACTTGGAGTATGGCTGGGGCTAAGTGTGTCAGTGAGGTCAAGGTTCTGAGTCCTGCTGGGAGGAGATGCAGATCGTTTGCTATTGGGTGGAAGGCTGCTCACCTGGGTCCCAGGTCTCTATAGTGGACCGAGTCCCCTGCAGGCAGCAAGGTAAAGGGAAACCTCTTCTCTGAATGCTACTAAGAATACAATTACATGTCACACCTGCTGTCCTGTTCCTGTTTCCGCCTATAAGAACAGCACCACTCAACGGTATTTCCATTAGAGCCTCCTCTCATAAGGCCAAAAGGTGCTAATTACAGTCATCCCCATATGATGTTTCTTTCATCTACTATAGGACCACATTGGCTCCATATAGTCTAGGAATGGGGGAAGCCATCCCACCCAGGATGGGATGCCCCCCTATGGTGCTGGCATTGGGGACAAAGCTACCTAATGAAGGATTCGTTTCTTAGAAAGTGCTCCCATTATTAAGTGACCATGACAGCAGTTAGCTCTGATGCTTCAAGAACAAGATGTGCGAGCTAATGAATATGGGATTGTGTTGGCCTATCAACTATGCACCCCAGAAAGCCAAAGGCTGAAAAACCAGCCCGAGTGGCAGGAGCAAAGCAGGTCATTGACTATGGAGACCAAAAGAGACAATCCTGGTTTTTACTATGATGAAAACCCCCAAAGGAAAAGCTACTTCAAGTCAACTTCAGTTCCTTAAATATTTCCTACCAAAAGTCTTGTTCTTTTTTTTTTTTCCTTTTCAAAAGAGACTCAGAGTTGAGCACTAAATCGAATGCAATTTTATAAAATCTTCGATTTTGTTTTTCCAGATCCATAATGATTTTTAAATTCAACACAAACACATTGGCAACTTATGGGAAAAAAAAATAAGAAATGTTACGATATTACACCGGATGGTTTGCCAGGGGGGATGCGAAATAAAGTAAAAAAAAAAAAAGAAAGAAAGAAAGAAAGCATGGCACAGAGCACTGAGGAAGGAAGCTGAGACCATGGGGCGGGGACACATGTCGACACACAGCACACTATGAGCAGGTGTTTTGTCCACTTGGTACCTGTCAGCAGTCTGTATGTTGGGCTGAAGCACAGGTAAGAATTCCTGCTGCAGCAACCCCATGGGAGGGCTAGAAGGCCTTTAAAAAACAGCAAACAGCAGCATTCAAACACCCACACCGGCTCACCCTGCACTGCAAAAACAACACTCCAGAGAAGATACACAGGACTGGAAGCAGACTTACAGAAACTTCAACCTCGACAAGCCCCTGGCGTGGCGTGCTTTGGGTGGGTGTGGGTGGGGGAGGGGGGGTGGGACAAACTAGTGAGCCTCATGACATCCAATTGTGGGTAGCAGGGCTGAGGCATCCTGCCTCCTGGTCCTCGAGCTCCCCGCAGCCCCCTTGAGATGGGGACAGAGCCCACTGTGAGTTTGAGGGCCATGGCAGGTAAGGGGACGGCAGTGGGAAGGGGTGAATCTGAAGACACGGTCACAAGCCCAGCCTCCTCGACTCTGCGCTCTTCTCGTGCCCACACCGGCCTCAGACACGCACCGGGTGACTGTGGGTGACCTGTGGCGGAACTGAAACCCCAAACTTAAGAAGCCCAGAGGGGCGACAGTGCTTTTGGGAAAAGAAAGGGCGAGTCTATAGGTCAAACAAGTAACTGATGGGGGGGAAAAAAAAAGAGTAAGTCTGGGGGCCCACAGTGTTGTAGAACTCTGGAATAGAGATTTAGTCAATTAGCTGATAATTACCTCATTGAGCACCATCATTTTCTAATTGAATCCAGTCTAGTGCAACTGAGAGACTACAAATATCAGCATAGAAACATTTCTCTGTTTTAAAACACATCAGAGCAAAATGTCTAGAGAACAAAGGAAGAGCTTGCCTCTCCTTCCGGTCAGGCACCAGGTACCCTGGTGTGTGTGTACTGTACCTGCTTGCATCCGAGATACCACAACTAGGACGGACTCACAACCTTACCCCAAGGGGAGGAGCTGTACACTGCTCACAACATCTCTGCCACTCATCTGGCGGGACCACCCATAAGGTCTGCAAAGGCTTCAGAGAATTTGTTTGGAACCCAAAGGGAAAAGGAATATAGATAGTTTTATTCAAGAGTCTAATTATACCTCAAGTAGTCAAAGCTCTCTGTCTTATGCAGTTTGATTCTCGTACGGTAGTTTAGGTATAAGTTATCTGAAATATAGGTTTCAAATTCACTTTGAGACCCCCACAGTGAACACCAGCAAACTCCTGAAAGTCAGGTCACTAGGCAGCCATCCCTAGTCCTGTTTCTAAGCCAATAAAATAACGAGATTCCTATGGGAAGTTCAAGGAAATTAAGGTAAGACTGGTCAAGGTGGGGGAGCCTAGCATAATCCAAATGTACACCGCCACCTGCAACTGACCCCTTCCTGTTGTACCATCCAGGTTACTAACTCTCCCTTACTTTACATTCTGTGTCCTAGAGATGGTCATGAGCCCTTGACAATGATCAGCTGAAAGAAAACTGGGGGAAAGAAGGGAGGCTCAGGACAATGAAGTCTGAGGTTCAAGGGCAGAGTTTCAACATTCCTTTCACTCCCACTTGCACAGAGTTAAGGCTGAGTTAACAGGACAGTCCTCTGCAGATTTGATCTCCTGAGGGTGCAGTAGGGTGGTTCTAGGTCTGTAATAGAACCCAACAACTGTGTACAACAGAATTCATAAGCTTGAAATGTAATCGAAGAAAACTGTTGAGGCTGTGTGAGACTCATGAAGCAAGGAGACAATTGGGGTGTGGTATGGCAACTTGATTAACTAAAAGGCTTTATTAAAAGTCTGCTTACATATTCAACATTATAGCCTAGAAATGGTAGCAGAACGGGTCTACTGTTATTCTCAGAGTTAGGAATAGTCTGAGCCATGCAGTCATTTTCCCCCCATAGTTCTGACTCTCAAATCTCAGGAGCGTCAGTGGTCATGGAAGATGGGCGTGTTCAGTCCCTCTTGCCTACGCAATCTCATCTGTATGGGGTCTCAAGATCTTAAAAAATGTACTTGTTCTTTCAAATGTTTAGGATACTTAATACTGATCACAAGATTCCCAGACCATTCTTGCTAAGGCAAGAATGTTTGCTATGCACCTAACAACTAGGGTTACAGAAACCCAGGATGAATATTTCTTCCTTCCCTTCCTCAACGTTTCTAAGACTGAAGAATAACAGACAAGGTAGGGACTTTTGTTTTCAACCACCCAACACTTGCTGCTGTCACCATTGAGGGTAAAAACGAAAGGCCTTCCAGCCTCAGCCTCACCTCCTTCCCACTCGGGGCTAAGTCTCTTGCAGTAGCTCTTTTCCCTAACTAACAGACACACTGAATGTGCAGGAAGCAAAGGAGGAAAGATGAAAATAAAACTGCACGTGGCACTAACAGCAGGAAGGAAATATTACCCAAACTACAATGAGGATTGAGGAGAAGCAAGATTCATGAGCTATTTAAAAATCATAAATGGTCACTAACTTGGTATTTTCACCTGGGCCAAGCTAGAACTTCAGGGACCTCGGTGGGCACAGGGGCAGGTCTGGAACTGAGTCCCTTTTCCTCCCCTCCCCCCCACATTGCTGTAGGCTCTGGGGGGCACTGGGTACAAGGACCTCATTTAGTGCTGGAAACAGTGGGCAGTGCATGAAGGACTTCAGACAGAGTTTAGAAATGACATCTGTCATTTTTCCTAATGAATTTCCCCTATTTCAATACAATTTTAAGCACGCCTACTCTTATGAAAATCCTTTCCTATCTCATCAGAAATGTATATACTTAGGCTGTAAGTCTTGGAAATGAGAAAGGATCATGAGGAAACTTCTCGTCTAGTGAAAAAGCTTCAGAAGTAATATCCTAATTTAAACTTTGTTTAAGTTAAGGAAAGACCAGTCTTTCAAACAGCCACCTGAATTACACTGACTCTTAAAAAGAGACCAGGTCTGGCTTCCTTCCTATTAAATTACCAAAAGGTACAAAAATCGACAAATAGTTCATACAAACACAGGAAAGGTGAGCACAGTTTGGAAGAACAAAAGATCGTCTGCTTACTTGATCAGCATTCCTTGATTGGGGAGTAATTCCAGGTGGATCTTTCCTCCCTCCTGAGTCCGTAAGTAGGCAAATTCCTCCAGCATATCAATATCTGCAGGCCAGAGTCAGGTCAATCGCACGTGACCGCAAGACACTTAATCCTTCCACACTTGGCTGCCACCATCCCACAACTGCAGAGTTTGAACCTAGGCCTAACTCCAAAACACAGGACTTTAATATCCACCAAAGTGCCTCGCAGAGAGAAATATTGGCCGAGGATGTGCCAGGCTGGCCCAGGGATGTAGCTCAGTGAGAAGGCATTTCTACACCAAGCAAAAGGCAATGGACACTGGAATAATGCGTTTAACCTGTAGAGATAACTATACCAACTCTACACAGCAACCATTATTTTTTCTTACTAAGGCGTCATAGATAGGGGGAGTGCAAGAGAGTGGTTTGGGATTCCAGCATACGAGTTATAACAAGCAAGTGATTCTTTCTTATGCCCAGTGTGCAAGGATTTCTAGATATTGCAAGATGAACTCATATATATTTATTTTTTTGGGGGGGAAAGGTAGGTGAACTCAAAAGGTTCAGCAGCCCCCTCCCAAAAAAAGAGTAAAAACTCTTGCTTTATGGCACTTGGAAAATGGAATATGTATCTTGCCACTCAAAGTACTGCCCTGGAATAAGACAGAAAGCCATCCACATGGAGGCATAGCCTCCAATTTCAGGAAGGTCTCTGGCTAATGAACACCATGAACTCAGGCACCTGCTATGGGAGAGAGCAACTCTGGGCTGGGGAACGAGTCATTAGCAGTTATGACAGCCAGGGCCTGGTGAGCTTACAGCCAATCCCAGGGGACAGCCTATGTCCCAAGAAAGGCCACAGGGAACACTCTTTCCATAGAGGAAGGCTGGGGATGCTACTCTGTAGTTGGCTTTCCCAGGCACCTTGTAGGCTATTACGTCAGAAATCTTGGGTGCCTTTCTGGAAGTCCATTCGAAATAGAAAATGGAACAGGGGTGTCCAAGCCTGATTCCTTGAATTATGTTTCTGAAGTCTCATTTGACTTTTTAAGAAGAGTTTCTTTCTTTTTTTCATGGTAATCAGGTTTGCACTCGGCCTTATGCTGACTAGACAGGCAGTCCACCACTTGAGCCACACATCTAGTTCCTTTTTCCTTTCCATACTTTTCAGATAAGGTCTTTAGTTTTTTTTTTTTTTCCAGGATGGTCATTCAAACAATTCTCCTTCTTATGAATCTCATGTTTAGATTATGTGCCACTACTCCTGGCTTGCTCCTTCATATGAGGGATACCTAACTTGCTGCGGAGCTACCCTCCTGGGTAGCTGGGATTACAGGCATGATCCACTCTCCTGGACCCCCAACAGTAAAATCCAGTAATACTACTCCAGAATGGTTCACTCCATTTCGTACGATGCATTCGTACTGTACAGCTCAGAATCCATTATGCTTGCTTGAACAATGAAAAGGATACTCGTAACATAATTGAAAAAGTTCTCGTATTGGAAATTTCCTTGCTGGCAAATCTTATTGATAGCCTTCAGGAAGAGATTCTCTCCCCGAGGCCACTCCTGCTGGAGCAACACAATCACGTGTCCCAGTGCCATGTCGTCTCTGCTGTCCGTGAACGCCCTGAGCTGCAAGACAAACATGCCCACAGGCGGGGAGAGATGAGTGTCAACTTGGATCAACACCTGGATCACCTCCTAAAACCTGTGCCTATGCAGCTGTGTGGTACAATCACAGGAGAAGCACCAAGGAACCGCTGGTCCTCATCAGGGCTGTGTGCAGGGGCTGGCAGGTTCAGATGGGAGCTGGGCATGCTCGAATGAGCCTGAGGCTGGGAGTCGAGTCACACCCATAACAAAGAATTTGGAGATTTCTTTTGGGGATTAACTGTGAGTGGAAAAAGATGGGCTCTTGAAGAGGCTATGCAGGGCAGAAAACACAGGCAGTGGGCAAAGGACTGTTTTGTTTTCAATGAACAGCTATGCATAAAAACCACACTCCAAATTGTTTCTGTTGTCCCAAGTGGTTCCGATGAGGACGGAGGTCTGGGAACTACTGCGCCAAGGATCAGTCCTCTCTAACAGCTAAACCTTCCTTACCCACAAAGCCCCAGCCTCTGACCCATCTGGGCCCAGGGTCTTGTTTGCTCTCTCCATATAATCCTTCCCAGCCAGCACTGCTGGCCTTCACTGATCCTTGTGTCTAAAATTAATGCAATAAACTCACTACTTGCCTGTGACCCTAACAGCATGCATGTTCCCTTTTGCAGCTAATATAGTGAGTATTCATAATTTAGTATTTACTTTATGACTTGAAATATTCATACATTAATCAAATATTTATTGCATACTAGGGTAAGCACAGTTATTTGCACATTTGTTCCATGGATGACTCATACATCTAAACTTCTCAAGGATGGGGCTAAGTTCTGGCCAGTGCAGTTGTTACTTACTAGATTATTTGTAAATTCCTAGTCTGTGTGCATCTCCCACTAACCTTTTACAAATCCTAAACCAACAATTGTCAACAAGGGTCTCTTTTCAAGTCATTCCAGGAAGCCAGGACACTATGGCAAGTAAAATGTTTTTCATGCTAATCAATGTTAAACTCACCTTGAAGCAGGCTAGCATCAAACGCAGGCAGTAGGGCATGATAGCCTTACTGGTACAGGGTAGGAGCTTCAGATCTGAACCTAGCACAATAGACAATGTCATGTTAACATGGACGGATGTTACTAGGAACAACTTTGAAGATGGAATGTTCAAGACCTTTCCTCCCCTCATCAAGGTAAGCAACAGTCCCTAATGGTACTTTGTTGAGTCTGTAGATTTCACTTCTCAGTCTTCTTTCCTCAACACCATTAAATATTTTTGCATCATGTAACATTTCAGATACACAGAAAATTACAGAGGAAATATTATAAGCACCAGTGTGCTCATCACTTGCCTTTACAAAATGCTAACATTTTACTTTTGATTTGTAAAGATTTTAATGTAAAGACTCACAGAATCAGGGGAAGTGTCCTGTGGACCCTTCTGAGACCTTCTCCTCCTCCCTCCCAAGCAGTCCGTGTTGAATGTGATGGCAATTGCAAGCCACCTGCCCACTCTGTCGCCTTCATTTCTATTCAGAGGAATTCTCGCAGGTTTTCAGTCTACTCTACTAATGGTGTCAGGCTACAGGAATTGGTCTCAAAATTTTAACTCAATCTTTGATGTTTCAAATTAATAATAGCGCATGTACAGAGGTCTATGGTTCATGAACTTTCAGAGTTACCTAGTATTTCTTTGTTTCCATATTACCATAAACAATTAATTTTAAAATAATGCTGAAACAGAACATTACTATTCATAATTTGTGCATTTGTGGAAAAAAAAACTTTAAGCATGAATTTTAAATCAAGATCTGACCAACCCAGATGTCCCTTAGTAGATGAATGGATCAAGAAAATATGGTATATATACACAATGGAATTCTATGCCTCATTCAGAAAGAATGACATTGCCCCATGTGTTAGGAAATGGAAAGACTTGGAAAAAATTATATTAAATGAAGTAAGCCAGGCCCAAAGAAACATAGGTCCCATGGTTTGCCTTATTTGCAATAACTAGTATATGTCTGAGTCAAGCAGAAAAGGTCAGGTAAGTTGATGTATGTAAGATATGTAAGATATCTAAGATATATATTCAAATGTTTTTTCTTTCATGCAATTGTTTCTAACACATTTATAAGATTATTTTTTTGTTGCTTTGTATGTCCCTCCCCCACGGTATAACCCCTGCTTTCACTGTATTTGATGTCGGTATAATTTGTGGAGGGGAAGGGAAAAAACAAATCGTTTAACTAGGGATACAGGTGGACCCATTGCAACAATGAGATGTACAAGTTATTTTGTCGAAAACGAATCTTTACAACTTTGGTGGGGGGTGGGGAGGATTGGGTGGGGGGGGTAGGAAGGATATGAAGGGATGGGAAGGGGAAACAAAGGAGGAGGCTACAATGCTTGATAAGAAATGTACTCATTATCTTGCCCATGTAATTGTAACCCCTCTGTACAGTATTTTCACAATAAAAAAAATCAAGATCTGTCTTTTTCCTTTATGGTCTGTGCTCTTTATATCTTTAATCCTTCTCTACCAGAGGTTAAAAAAAGTAAGATTTTTTTTTTTTCCAATCATGGGGCCTGAACTCTGGGCCTAGGTGCTGTCCCTCAGCTCTTCAGCTCAAGGTGAACACTCTACATTTGAGCCACAGTGCCACTTCCAGGTTTCTGGTGGTTTATTGGAGATAAGAGTCTCACGGACTTTCCTGCCCAGGCTGGCTTTGATCCGAGATCTTCAGATCTCAGCCTCCTGAGTAGCTAGGATTACAGGTGTGAGCCACCAGCACCCATCAGAAAATTGTTTTTTTACATGGAAATCCTGTACACACATACTTAACATGTTACATGTCTAAAACCAAAGGTTTCACAAAATAATATTTACGCTTTCAACCTGAAATGCAATCATCTAAAATGATTCTAGTTTATTTCATTAAAAAAGTAAATTTCTGGTTGAAATTCAGGAATAAAGGACCCAGTTTGGAAAACACGGATCTATGGTACAGAACTAAGAGATGAGGTAGATGACTAGGAAATGACTAGAGGTGATCAAGGCAGGAAAAGGAGTTCACAAATATGCTTCCTTGTCCTTCTCCTCCTCTTCCTCCCTTTCCTTCCTCATTCTCCCTTTCCTTCCCTCCCCTTCCCTCTCATTTCCTTCCCTCTTGTGGAGCAAGGGGAGCTTGGGAAGAAACACAGATTTACAGCTGTTAGGAAATCAGAGCCAAGGAAAACCTTGGAAAGATGATGAACTTTTTATAAGGAACAATTTTTTATGCGCTACAGATCTGTAGACCACAACAGTTATCTTCTCACCAGGAAGTGTACACACCTTCCAGCCATGGCTTCTAACCCAGCCATGGGTTTTGACAAAGTAAGAGTAAAACGTCTCACTGTACCTTTTCTAAACTTGGGCTTTGCTTTTGATGGTTCTTCCTGTGACTTGCCGCCATCTTGGATGGGGAGGGTCATGTAGCACATCAGATCCAGAACTTTCTCACAGGTCATCTATACAAGATAAGACCATCAGGGGCTGGGAAGGTGGCTAAGTGGTAGAGCGCTTGCCTTGCATGCATGAGGCCCTGGGTTCGATTCCTCAGCACCACATAAGCAAAAAGAAAAAAAGCCGGAAGTGGTGCTGTGGCTCAAGTGGTAGAGTGCTAGCCTTGAGCAGAAGAACTGAAGATAGTGCCCAGGCCCCACAACCGGACATCCCCCCTGCCCCCCCCAAAAAAGATAAGACCATCAGGCAATAACCAGAGACTGAAATGAAATGAATGTGAAAGCAAAAACCCTGAGCAAACACATAGGCAACATGTGTGCCAGAAGTCTGGGTCTCTGCCTCAAGACTAAAACGTATGTATGGGATCATAAGTATTTGTTCGGCAGTGAACACAAAGAAAGGAACAAGGAATGGTAAGATTAACAATATGGACCAGAGGGGGAAAGTCTGTACTTTGATGTTAAAGCCTAAACTTAAAAAATTAATCAAGTACTAACTCAACTATCTGTGTGTAGGTGCCAAATGATGGTGGAAAAGCATTTCCAATGTTAAATGCACACGTTTTACCTGTTCCCGTTGTTTACATAAATGATCATCATGGCAAATTATAAATCATATTACAGAGTCCAGGTTAAATTTTGTAGGTATTTAAATCGTAATCAATTTAAGTATATAGAGAGAATCTATACACAGCTTTCTGCACACTTTGAATCATCTTTTGATGAATTGCATTACCTAATCCAGTGGAAGCCCCATGGGAACAGCTGTCACACTGTGTTGTTCAAAGGAAGACAAGAATGTCTGCACATTTCAGAAGAAAGCAGAGTTTGTGTGTGAAGCTGTGGCCTTGAATTTGTAGAGCATCTATATATATGAAAATGCACCTATAATTTTAACCGACTCCAAATGTTTGCCGTGCATTCACTCTGTGGAAGTCATCATGGTAGGTGCTTTTGAAATCCGAAGATAAACAGTGCAGCCCTCATTCTGCAGCAGGAGAACTCAGGCTCATGAAGAAAAGATTACTTATAAATTTGTTCCTGCTAGGCGTCAGTAGCTCATGCCTGTAATCCTAGCTACTCAGGAGGTTGAGATCTGAGCATCATAGTTTGAAGCCACCCTGGCCAGGAAAGTCCAATTAACTCTAATTTCCTATTAACCACCAGAAAGCCAGAAATGGAATTGTGGCTCAAGTGGTAGAGCACCAGACTTAAGTGAAAAAGCTAAGGGACAATGCTCAGACACCGAGTTCAAGCCCTAGTACTGGAATAATAAATAAAATAAAATAAACCTGTCTTGAACCCTCTGTCTAGTGTCATAGCCATTTAACTAGAGAAGCTGAGGTATGGGTAAGCTAAATGTAAATCCTGTTGGCCACTTACTGATGGCCTCATGTCTCCAAGCACAACAGAATAACCTGAGTAAAGTGCACTTAGTAAACAGATTAAGAAGATTTTAAGCAAAAAAAAAAAAAAAAAGTAAGCAATGATCCTCCAATAAAATAGAAAAAAAAAATCAGAACATTTGAAAAGCCTAATTTCAGGAAAGTCATACTAAAGAGAAAACTAAAGAAAACATCTTTGTGGTTTCTTCACCAGCAAAATTAAGTCATAAGTCTTAGTGGCCACGTGAAATTCCAGCACACACACACACACACACACACTGATTTCAAGGGTCTTCTCTAAGACAGGGAGTGCCCATCACCTGGAGGCCAGGTGCCAGGCAACACACTCATACTCACTCTGTATTCTCCCAAGGCTAAGTGACAGGTCGCCAGCTGGATGAGTGCCCGCTGATGCTCCAGGGTCCCCTGTCCTGAGATCTGTGGCTGGGAAAGTGATCCCTGCAGAGCGGCTAAGTGATGCAGGCTGGCTATTGCCTTTTTATATTGACCCTTAGCGAGGGGAGAAAAGAAACAACAAAAACATTGCCCTGAGAAAAAAACCAAAAATCCACATTCTCTAATTTAGTAAGCAATCAGCAAGCAACTATAAATAAAGTACTTTTTTTTTAAATAGAAGGTATTTCTTTAATCAAGCACTTCTGAATGATCAGAGGAGGAAAAGGATCGAGTGGTAGAATCAGATCGGTTACTTCAGATGAGAAGTTCTTTATGAGGGTGCTTCACTAGTCCAGTCATTTCCTGCGGATCCTCAGAAGCGTGGCTCTAGGGCCATGCAGGCACCACAACGTGTGCATGCTCCATTCTATTTCAAATGGTCCATTTGCATACAGTGTATACACCTCCTGAAGATTTTAAGTCTTGAAATGAAATAAGACAACAGGAGCTCCCTGATAAAGAACATTTTGGAAGTACATTTTGTTTTGTATGAAGGATGATAGGAGGACCTTGTCCATTTCATTGAACCGGAAGAACAAAAGTTGTCTACACTCTCCATTCTAGGGCTAAGAAGCTGGAGGGCAGGAGAGCAGAGCAGGACTCTTACCACAGCAGAGGGGAGGAGGGGGAGAGTACTCGCATTCTACTGAAATGATGGTGGTGTGTGTGAGAGTGACACTTCCAAAAACCATGGAAAGTGTGGCCTTTCATTTTAGAGTTATGCTTAGAGTCACTAAGCTTCATACCTGTGATCAGGCACTGGACTAGCCCACAGGGGGGGCATGGTGTACCCTGCAAATGAGGGGTTAAATAATGGTGCACTCATCACTCAGAACAGACCCAGGGACCCGAGACACACAGCACTCTACCTGGTAGATGATCATATCCGTAAGGAAGATTCTTAACCACAGCCATGTATCCGTCTTCCATGCCAAACAAATTCTTGTGAATTCTGAGTGGGAATTCAAGAGCAAATTCACCAAAAATACAGAAGGCAGAAGCAGAAAACAACAGCAACCAACCCAGCAAAAGAGAACAAACTCCCCCAAAAGTCTTAACTTTATAGACTCTTGTTGCTAAAACAATGGATCCAGACTTTTAGCTTAGATAGTTAGAGTTTGCCATACCCAATACACAGGCAGGATTTTTATTCAGACACCAATCTGACAAGCACACACAATGTGCTAACTGTGCTTTTCATGTATTATAACACTTGGTGCGTTTATCTGATTAATCCATCCATTCACCCATTCATTTATTCATTCACTCAGTCAGAGTGTCACTCTGTAACAGACTAGCCTTGAACTCAAGATCTTCCTGTCTCAGCTTCCTGAGTGCTGGGAGTTGTGTCGTGAGCCCAGGCTCACCTTCCATTTAACTTATAAACTACTTTGCTTCCTTTAGAATACGAAGTTGGATCTCAAATGAAAATTTTCTTCCAACACTCACATACACACTCATAAGTTCTACATGCAACAAAGAAACTGACTTAGAAGCTGGAACATGAAACATTTGATATGCCAGCGGGGGACAGGAGGCCAGGGGACAAACATCCACTGGCTAAAATTACAGCAATGGGACTTGAATGCAAACTACAGCCAGGAGCTATGATATCCCTTTTGTGTCTATACTTCAAAGCACATGGGTTTGCATGGCTTTTGAACTGACATGTATAGCTTGAGGAAGATACAAAGCAATGGGAAGGAAGAATAAGAAAAGAAACCCAAAAGAAACAAAAGGCCAGCAATGTAAGTATTAATAACATTACAAACTCTATTTCAAACTCCCTCCTAAGCTTGATTATAATATAGCCTACCCAGAGGAGGTATTAGTATTAGCTAATAGTATTAGCTAATTAGGTTTGAGTATTAGCTAAACAGGTATCCTATACAATGTGTGAACTACTATAATCAATTTCAATAGCTGTAAGAGACTCGACATTTCGTGCCAAGCATAAGTGACTTGTTAATATAATGACTATGTGAAAACACACACACACACACAGAGACACACACACACACACACACCACACACCGAAGCACATTCTTACCTTTGTCAAGAAATTCTAGGGAATACAGCAACTCCCAGCTCTCCCTGGCCAGCTTAAAGCTTTCTAACACTTCAACGGAGTTAGAGAGTTCTGCTTTATTGACCACAATGTGACGATTCTTTCCTTTGGCTGCACATTCTTCATCATCTGAACTCTGCTTGAAAGTGGGAAGAATATGTTGTCTGTTAAGACACGCTGTGTGTTATACACACAAAAAGATGGTCAGGAGAAATTGCTAAGTTTCTAATTTTCAAATGTAGATTTCAAAGGTGGCTCTTTGTGGGCATTTCAGTTAGATTTGGGATTAGTCAACTCTGACCAAAGTTTTATAAATAAAGTTTTATTGGAACATTATTATATCACTTGTTTACACATTGTCTATTCATGTTTTTGCACCAAATTAGCAGAGTTGAGACCATCTGGCCTGAAAGGAGAGCAAACATTTCTTGGCTATTGATGGGGAAAGTAGGCTAACACCTGAACATTGTCACCTCACTAAACATTCTTCTGGAAGAAATGGACTACTATCCTGCTTGTGTTTGCCACCTGGCTGGGTTAGAAGGATGAAAGTTCTTCGCATCCTCTGTCCTCTTCTGTATTTGTGTGAACCCAACCCTCTCAAATACTGCCTCCTAATTCCAATTGACAAAATCCTGTATATCCCCCCAGTAGGGGAGATCCTTTTCTCCTCCAGGACAGCTCTGCTCCGTTGTCTCACAGGCTGCTCAGGCTTTGCTCAGTGCCTCAGCTCTTTATAGTCTGAGGCCAATTTAGTTCCCACTTTGTTTTGTAAATTTAATCATTACCATTTAGTCAAACTGTGGGCCATAACTCAAACTAGTTTTCCATCTTGTCGCTACTGACCCTTTGGGCTGTCCTATACAATGTAGACTGAGACCATCCAAGTTGTACCTTTAACCCGTACATGCTAATTTAGCATATGTGACAATCAAGAATGTCCCCACACACTGTCAACTGCCTACCGCGTTGGATAACTTTAAAACCTAAGCTTTATTATGAAGCTCCCAAACCATATTTTGCAAAGATAGGAAAACTATAAACACACAATGCTCCTAATTAAATCTTTAAGGATTACCATGGTTTTTTCTCTTCCCTCAGCTAGTTTCCTCTTCTTATGTATGTGTTTATTACGGTCAATCTCTACATCGCCATACACATTTGATACATCTTCAAGAAGAACCAGGGGAACTTGGCTTGGGGCATTAGGACCTACAAATGGATGGGGGGAAATATAAACATTAAAAACACAACAGGGCAACCAGGTGCTGGTGCTTACACCTGTAACCCTAACTACTCAAGAGGCTGAGACTGGAGGATTCCAGTGTGAATCCAGCCAGGGCAGATAAATCCAACAGATTTATACCCAATGAACCAGCAAAACGCTGTAAGTGGAAGTCTGGCCCAGGTCTTAAGCAAAAGAGCTAGGCACGAGCGAAAGGCCCCAGTCATGGCACAAAAGAAGAATACTTGACATCAGTGAGATGTTTGTTCAACTGTCCCAAGAAAATGGAGCCCATCAACATGTCTAGAAGTGATCTCAATTAGGTAAGCAAGTCAGTGAACATGCATGTACACAGATACACCAAGTTTCCTGTTGTTTTGGTTTGACATGGGGAGAGTAGGGTCAGGGTCTTACTAGGTAGCCCAAGCTGGCTGGAACTCAGTATCCTCCTGCCTCAGCCTCCCACGTACTGGCACGACAGGTGTGCGCCACCGCACCCAGCCTGCAAATGGTTAATGAAGGTTGCGGTCAGTGCTGAGGACACGCCATCGCTCCTTCTTTGTATTTGTTCTTCCCTATTTGAAATCTTTTTGAACAATGACCATAATTCATAAAATGACTACAGAAGGTAAGACTATAAAATTGCACACACATTATGGTGACATACTCCAAACAAAATATAAACATGAAATACACGGAAATAAAGGGTTTGGTGGGTGATTTTACCTTCTCATTTCTAGTTTTTCAAACTCTCTAGGAGACATGTACACATTATGTAGGTGCATACAAAACCATATAAAATGTGTATTTCACTTAAACCTTTGCTTGTTGTCATGTCTTCATAAAACCTACTTCACTATATCAACTGGGTTTTTTTTTTCCCAAAAAAATAGCATCCATAGAATACATGTAGTTAGGCTCCCAGTACCACTACACTCTTTGATGAAGGAATTTTTAGCAAAAACATTGTTATATTAAAAACTACTGACTGGGGCTGGGAAGGTGGCTCAGTGGTAGAGCGCTTGCTTTGCATGCCTGAGGTCCTGGGTTTGATTCCTTAGCACCACATAAGCAAAAAGAAAAAAGCCAGAAGTGGCGCTGTGGCTCAAGTGGTAGAGTGCTAGCCTTGAGCTGAAGAGCTGAGGGACAGTGCCCAGGCCCAGAGTTCAGGCCCCATGACCAGACCCCGCCACCCCCCCCCAAAAAAAAAAAACTACCGACTTAAGGCAGTCAAAATTATCAACCACAACGAGGTCGGGACCAACCTCAGCTTCTGAGTTCAGTAGTGATGGTAACAACTGCCATCCCTACAGATCCAGGATTCCCAGGTAATCCAAAACACACCAACCTTGGAAGAGGGATGGCTGAATACTGCTAACGTACTGGAAAGCATTCTTAAAGAAGACCAGCATGGTGGAATAAACCACCTGGTTCTTGTATTTCGCATGGGCCTCACTGTCAAAGTTGTTCATGTATCTGCAGAGATCTTTCATTCTGTGCAAAATATCACCATAGCTTCTGAAAGATAAAGGATGAGAAAAATCTTTCAACTCTCTAGGCTTGTCAGCAAAAAGGTGAAAGGAAAGCTGTGACAGATTAATCTCAGTTATCAACTATAGAAATGAACACTCATTACCGTCTTCCTTTATCCATCTGCCATTCACATCTCACTCCAACCACATTCAAAATCTTGAACAACCTCTCCCAAGGGTCCACAATCTGGGATGATTTTTCAGTCAGGCCTTCTATTATGTATTTCTGAGAGCTCCGTTTGCTAGGAGACATTAAATCAGATGTATCTTGGGCACCTGAGGAGAAGGAAGTAACTCACAGTTAACATCACGACTTCCTGTGCCTGAGGGATCTAGAAAGAAAATGTCAGACTCCTTGTTTAAAAGCGAAGAGGACAGAACCCCAGCCTTGCACTGCACAATGCCCTGCTCATATTACACTAGTCGCAAAGGATCAGGCCGCAGCTCAAACGTCCTTCAGCCTCCTGAACACAGATGAGCAAGAGGCAAAAGAAAAGGAAATCACAGAAGAAAAAGAACACCCAGGAAAATTCAGTGAAGCCTTAGAAGAAGCTCAACAAGCTCATACAAAGCTTGAGACCATGGTGGAACACCTAAAGGTTTTCACTGACAGAGAAAAGTTCGCATCTGCTTCACAAGAGAACCTAGGATGACAAAATAAACAAACCAAGCTAACTACCACGGATGGATTTCTGAGAAGAGCACCATCTTCTCAACAAAAAGGTCCCTTAGGTAGGAGCTGGCTGCTCAGCTTTATTACTGGGGCAGGTGGAGGCAGAGGTGGGGAGGGAAGGTGGAGACTCTAGCATGGGTGTGGAACAGGCTATGGCCTCCAGGACTGGCTGAGAACACGCAGGGGAACTGTCTGTTTCTCGGAATCCATTTCCAACCTGATGCCACATCATGGCATGTAATGCCACTGGTCCAGGCAGAAAGTGATCACGCAGTTCAGTGCACCTCAGGTGAATGGCCACCACGTTCAAGGTGAGAATGGGAAAGAAAAGTCTCCCCATTTTTATCCTGCTATCAACTTTTAGAGAAAGTGGGCCACATGGGAGAAGAGCAAGGGTGGTGATGAGGGAATTGTGAATTCACACCAGTGCCGACCAAGCTGCAGGACGCGGATGCATACCTTGAAGCTGACTCTCTATCTGAGGGGACCTGGTGACGTAGCTGATATAAAACTCGGCTGCTTTGTTCAAGTACTTATATAATAAATTGGCAGGCAATCGGACGTCATGGTTGTTAATTATTAGAGGAAGGACATCACAAACTGTTCAAGGAGAAAAAAAGTCAGAAAATAAAAAGCACATATAATAAAAATAACAAAACAAACTTCATTTAGAGTTCATTTAATGTAACATCTAAGACATATAGGGGAAACGTCTCTTATGAGACATTTATTAAAAAACAGCAATGTGAAGAGACGTGGCTAGAAGGAGGCAGCTAGTGACATCACCTAGCACTACATTAGGGATTGGCTCAATGGTTGTTATTAGGCTGCTTCGTCTTCGATTTTTCTTTTGGGAGACTTAGATATGTATTTTTCTATTTTTTTTTAAATCTTTAAGTAGTTGTACAAGGAAGTGCCATATACCAAAGCAGTTTATGTATACAAAGTATCTTGATCAGTGTCACCCTCTTTCTCACCTTTAACCCACCCCATCCCTTTCCTTACTTTTCCTGATTTTGTGGTATATACACAATGAATTGTTTTTTGTTGGTCATAAGGCTTGAACTTTGGGCCTGGGCACTCTCCCTCAGCTCTTCAGCTCAAGGCTAGTGCTCCACTGTGTGAGCCACAGTGCCACTTCTGGTTTTCTGGTGGTTAATTGGAGATAAGAGTCTCATGGATTTTCCTGTCTGGGCTGGCTTTGAACCAGGATCCTCAGATCTCAGCCTCCTGGGTAGCTAGGATTATAGGCATGAACAACCAGCACCTGGCTCACAGTGAATTCTTGACTGCACCTATTGCCATTGTTTTAAGAAGGATGGGGGTGGGAGAAAGTGACAGAGGGTCTGAGATTGACCTGAAGGCACTGCACACGTGCGTGGAAATGTCACAGTGGAATCTTGTACAACTTAAGGTTTGCGTACAAAAAAAAGTTCAGGGGTACAAGATTAGGTAAGTTTAGAAGTTGTTGAAAATGCTTTCAGGATTAAAAAGATGAACGAAGTTTTAACTCCTTAATACACAAATGACCTTATCCCAGAAACAGACATGGACCCAACCCCCCAAACTTCACTCACCACAGGAGTTATTATAAAGTACCACTTTTCTTACCAAACAATTTCCTAAAACAGTTCACAGGAGACTCTTGTTCTTCAATAGTTTCTGCTTCTAGCAGCGCCTCTCCAAGGCCAACCTGTTTCACAATAAAATTAACCACTTAATATGTGGTTTCCAGAGCTTAAAATCACACAAAGAAATGTAATTACAAGGTGGGGGGGGGGAGGATTCTCTTTTTTATCTCAGTTACCTTAGTTACATTTCTCCAACAAACAAAATGTAAGACTGGCACAGCAGCACTTTCCGGAAGTGCTGGCCACCAACCACTAGACCACTCTGGTCGTAGTTATTCTCTGAATTTACAAAATTAAAAGGCTAATGAGATGTTCACAGCAATGCCAGGGGAACAACAGAACTAGAGTCAGGATGATAATATCAATGGGGAAGAAGGGTAGAAATCCACTTTATTCTCTACATCAAGAGATCCCAGGAGACAGTCTGCATGAGATTAGGATGAATCATCTGCTGCCTTCCCATTTCTGACACACAAGCACAGCAGGAAGTGCCTTATGAAAACCCAGTAGGATGCTTGTATTATCTTCCTTGTAACCACCCAGGGAGCTGTAACATAGGGTGAAACAATGTAGAAGATTTTACTGCATAGATGGTTAAAAGCACTATAATCAGGCACTGGTGGCTCATGTCTGTAACCTTAACTACTCAGAGGCTGAGATATGAGGATCATGGTTCAAAGCCAGCCCAGGCAGAAAAGTCATTGAAATTCCAACTAACCATGAAAAAAAAGCTACAAGTGAGTCCATGGTTCAAGTGGTAGAGCATCAGCCTGGAGCACGCGGGTCCTGAGTTCAAGCCCCAATACCAAAAACTAAAATTAAAAAGATCATTCTTTGGTTTGAATAGTGTTCTCTCCCCTTCAAATTCGTGTCCACCCAGAACCGCAGAATGGGACCTTACACAGTCACGTGCAACTTCTCAGGGCTGTGGGTCTGACAAATGCATCAGCAGGCAATTTTGTCATGAGAACCTCAAAGAGCCCTTTCACACATGAAGGTGGCTGTGTGCCAGGATCTTGCTGGGCCACTGCCATCTGTGCAGCCTAACAATGACCAAAGTGCCACTGTGAGATACGTGGCCATAAACTTTACCCTTGAGGTTGTCTTGTTAGCTTGGTAGTGTTTGCTTATAATCCCAGATACCTGGGATGCTGAGGCAGGAGGATATTAGTAGTTTGAGTGGCTCAGTGTTGTAATATTGCCTAGTGTATGGAAGAGTTTAATCAGCAGTAAAGAACGAGGGGTGGGGGAGGGGGAGTCTACAGATCTAATGAGTTAGGATGAGGTCACACTAGATTGGGTTAGGCCTGAAACCCAACCACTAGTAAAGACATAGGAAAGGGGGAAAAGGCTCATAGGATGACAGAGGCAGAAACTAGAGCAATGCAGCTGCCAGTCTAGGAAGACAGAAGAAAGGGAGGGGACAAAGCTCTGCCCTTTGCCTTTGGACTTCCAGCTTCCAGACCTGTGAAAGAATTTCTGGTGCTTTCAGCCAGCCTATTTCTACTACTTTGGAGCCTCATAGAAGAAAGTATGCAGTGGTTAAATGGAGCCAGCAGCCAGGCAAGTTGGGGGGTCAGGGGAGTTTAAATGAAAATGGAAAGAATGAACTGTTGGAATCCTGAATACCACTGGCCAGACCAAGTGATTAGACATTTGGGACTCAGTTTCTTTAGGGGATCCCTAGCACTTACTAATGTCCATCAATGGTGCTACATAATTTTCCAGATGTAAGGAAGTGGAAGGAACAGAGGGGAAGTGTTTAGGCCCCACAGGGAGCGGCACACAAATAGCACATCTGTTAGAGCCATAAACTGTGGCTCTCGCTTAGACTCAAGCACATTTTCAAACATAGTAAGGGAAAAAATAAAACTTATTGTACCGAACATAAATAAATGCTACAGTTTGGTGATTTTTTTTTTTTTTTTGGTGCCAGTACTGGGGCTTGAACTCAGAGTTTTTCCCCTCAAGGTTGGATGGTACTCTACCTACTTTAGCCACAGCTCCACTTTGGCTTTTTGGTGGTTACTTGGAGAGAAAGAGACTTATGCACTTTTCCAAGCTGGCTTCAAATGAGGCTTCTCAGATCTCAGCTGCCTCAGTAGCTGGGATTACAGGAGTGAGCCACCAATGCTCAGCTGGTGATTATTTCTTTATACTGATAAAACTTCTGCTGGAAATATGTACCTAATGTTTGACGGCAGTGATCTGCAATGCTGGCCTCTTAGTTTTCCTGACCAAGAACCTCCTGACTGAGGTCTACTACAGTCAGAGAATCTCTGCTTTGGGATAAGACAAACTACAGCTTGTCAGCGGGTTGATCATCAGCTTCATCTTCTCATAAGGAAAAGGGGGACTTGCTCTTACCCCATGCTGCACCACTGTTTCAGGGAAGCGCCTCAAGAGCAGGAGGAGCATTTCTGACCTTTCCAGTGTGTTGAAGCATTGTTCTGTGACCTTCAGGAGCATTTCGCACTGGACCCGACCAGGAAGCGTTTCAAACAAACCTGCATACAACACAGTTCACTGTTAATAGGTTATTCAAAACCAAAAAAAAAAAAAGTTGACCCGGAAGTACTAAGGATGTCATTTCCCCCACAAATGGAACCATTAACAACACCATGGTGGGCAGGACTCTACCAAAGGGACCTGGAGGGCTTTTGAATCCCAAAGGACTTAGCGCCAAGATGTTTGCTGGGTAGTCATAAAACATTCGAGGCCTTACTAGATCCAGAAGACAAGAATGATCGATGGGTATGAGCTTACCCAATGCCTGTCACACGCGGTGGTAAAAACAAGGGCTGGGTAGAGCTGAAATGACCTAAACCATCCACTTCCTATTTGACCTTGAACTTGGAATCTTTGATCAGCAACCACAACCAGCACAGCAGTTTCGAAGGAAAAGGTCATAGTTTATGGAAAGCTTTCCTGCTGCTTTGTAGAAACCTGGTAAGATGTTTTAGGGTTTCTACAACGTGATACAAAATCTATTCAATTACTTGGACTCATTGATAGAGCCAAAGACTTTAAGGAAGCTCAGAGGGTTCTAAGCAGATGCTCAGGCATCAACTGGCATTATTACAGACTTTAGTAGCCAAGCAGTAAATACCAACACCACAAGTGTAACTTCCTCCAGACATTTCTGTAAATGATGTAGAATTTGGAAAAGGGCATTTTAAACAACTGTTAAAAGATATTACTCCATACTTGCCCAGTTGTTTTGTTTTTGTTTTTGAGACAGGGTCTCCGCTATGTAACCATGGCCAGCCTTACACTCCAGAGGCTCCTGTGTGCAGTGTTTATAAGGTCTGTGCCACCCTGCCCGGTGCTACTTCATACTTACTTCTTAAAAACTGGGTTTGTTTATCCTGCGAATCATTCCTTAATGCTGATGTAATAATGCTGATTTCTCTCCACACCACTGGCTGGTCTGGGAAGTTCACGAACCTATGTTTTTTAAACAGATGCATTAAATTCAGATGTCAGATTCTTCACCATATTCCAAAAAATAAGGTAACAGTATCAGTTATTTGTGGAAACTATTTTTTAAGTAAACAGGTATGTTGAAACAAACTAAAGATATGAACTAGTTTAGAAAAAGAAGTATCACGAAAGTCTTTAGAAGTTTTTTGTTGAGTGATAGACATGCAACCCAATACATAAAGAGAGCCTAAAAGACAACAAGAATGAAACAAACTAGCCAAAAGAATGAACAAGTCAAATAAGAGAATACAAACAGCTGAAACTGTACTTAGCCTTCTTAGTACTATGACTAGCACAATTTGAAAAAATAAAATAATGTGTCCTTTTAAAAAATCACATTGACAAAAAGGAAAAGGAAACTGATAAGCTAGGCACGATTACACAAGCCAGTAGTTCCAGCTATGCATGAGACTAAGGGAGGAGGATCACTTGAGTAGACAAGTTCAGGAACAGCCTAGATAACATAGTGAGACTGTTTCAGAGAGAGAGGAAAGAAGAGGGGGAGGGAGAGAAAGAGAGGGAAAAGAAATAAATATCCATAATATTCAATGTTGGTAGAACATGGGGAAAGTTCTTACACACCAATCATGGAAATAAAATTAGGATAGTCCTTTGGGGAGAGTAATTTAATAGTGGATCAAAGTTAAAATGTCCATACCCTTTAACTATAAATATATGTCTTAGGATCCTCTTCCACAAAAAACATAAAATATAACTACAAAACTGCTTACTGAAATTCTGAATATTATTTCGAGTAACGAGAAAACAGATGCCCACCAAGGAAAAAAAATGGATTAGTATAAAATACTACACAGGCCCGAGAAAGAACAGAGTAGAGCTTTACATCCTGAAACAGAAAGGAGTCCACTGGGTTGGGTGAAGAAAGCGAGGTGGAGCATGAACTCACTTGAGTACCTCTCCCTCAGACTCCCCCAAACCTCCTGCTTACATGCACTGGGTTCAGACAGATACCTGGACACTCACAGAAGGTCTGGCTGGGCTTTAGGAGACTTTATTTGAATGCTTGCAATGAGCATGTATTGCTTCCAGCACGGGTGTGTGTGTGTGTGTGTGTGTGTGTGTGTGTGTGTGTGTGTGTGTGTGTGTGTGTGTGTGTGTGTGTGTGTGTGTGCAGAAGTCTTAGCAAGAATAATGCACAGGAATACTTCCAGCACTGGTGTGTGTGTGTTGCTTCCAGCACGTGTGTGTGTGTGTTTGTGTGTGGCTTTAGGAGACTTTGTTTGAATGCTTGCAATGAGCATGTATTGCTTCCAGCACGGGTGTGTGTGTGTGTGTGTGTGTGTGTGTGTGTGTGTGTGTGTGTGTGTGTGTGTGTGTGTGTGTGTGTGTGTGTGCAGAAGTCTTAGCAAGAATAATGCACAGGAATACTTCCAGCACTGGTGTGTGTGTGTGTGTGTGTGTGTGTGTGTGTGTGTGTGTGTGTAGAAGTCTTAGCAAGAATAATGCACAGGGTGTGTGTGTGTGTGTGTGTGTGTGTGTGTGTGTGTGTGTGTAGAAGTCTTAGCAAGAATAATGCACAGGAATGAAAAGGCCAGTGAGGGTCGCCCCAGGGGAGGGGGGAGGGGGCGGAGCTGGGCCGGTTCTCTCCCCCTCCCCCTCCTCCCCCCCCCCCCCCCCCCCGCACTCACATCTCGCACTCACATCTCGTACAGCAGCCTCCCCGCCGTGGCCGTCCGCTCCGCGTTGCGCTCGATGGTGTACATCTCATACTGCAACAACACCGCGCCGGGTCACGGTCACCACCGCCCTGGGCCCCGCCGGTCCACAGCCATGCCCGACGCCCGGAGGCTGGCGACAGGTCCCGAGGGGTGCGGGGGGGGGGCCCGCTGGGGTGGAAGGGATCCCGCCGGGGGTGAGGGTGGGGCGGCCCCGCACGCGTGCAGGCGGCCCCGCAGAGCCTCCACGGCCACCCCCGCGGCGCGGCGCTCCCACCTCCGCGCCGGGCCCGACCTCACCTGGATGTTGAAGTCAGCCGGGTAGAGGCTGCGGGCCGTGATCAACCACGCCTTGGCGGCCCAAAGGTCCTGGGGCACCAGCTCCCGGGCTCGCTGCACCAGGAACTCGCAATCCCCCTGGGCGGACATGACCCAAGAGCCCGCGATCCTCCGGCGCCAGCCCCGGCCACCCAGACCTTCCGGCCACCAGAGAACTCGGGCCACTGGCCGCCGCGGGAGGCCACTGCGCATGCCCGGAGGAGCGCCGCGCGCGCGAACTGGATCCAAGGGTATTTCCGGGCTTTGCGAGCAACCGCCTCCCGGCGCCGGTCTGTGGTGGGGCCGCACGGTGATCTTCTGAGACGCCGTCTTCCTATTGGTCCTTCAGGGTCGTCTCTAAAGCCCGGAGAGGTGGATTTGCATTCTGGTGGGCTGCCGCGGGACGCTGCCGCAGGTCAGGAGCATGCGCAGTAGCCATCTGAGCGGCTCGAGTTTGCGACTAGACCTGCGGACTAGTGGTGTGGAGCCCCTCGGTGCCTCCCCGTCCCCGCAGGCGTGGTACCCGGGACGGGACTGGGAAGAAGCTGGAAAGTAAACCTCAAAGGAGTAATCAGAATGCTCCCCCCGGCCCCAGCTTCAGATTGCTGCGTCTGGATAATCCTGCACCTTTGCTTTCAGGGTTGTTACACCTGGAGTCTCTGATTTCCCAGCAAAGGTCGAATAGTTAATGTTTGCAAAGTGCTTTTCTGGATGCTAGGGGAGTTATAAAGATGAAAACAAATCATCTCACCAGCGAGGGCTTTGAAGAAATCTAAGGTTCTAGATGCACAGCCAATAGGAAAAATAGCTCAATCGTCTCCTCCAACCAGAACCGTGGATGCTTCCTCCACCGAGGTCACTTTCACTCCAGATTCCCATTTGAAAGAAACAAAAAATTCCTCCTGCTCCACTAACGAGAACGCAATATTCATTAGCTAAATAGAAGAAATGTTCCCAAAAGTAAATACGGGATTTTAGATTTTCAAACAGATGCGTTGCATACCTAATGTTGTCGACTTCTCTGGCAGTGAATCGGCTCTGTGTGTGTATGTGTGTGCCAGCGCGCGCGTGGGGGGCGTGCATACGTGTGAGCTCTGGGTTTTGAACTCAGGGTCAGGGAGCTGTCCAAGAGCGCTTGTGCTCAAAGCTAGTCCTCAACCACTTAAGCCACAGCTCCACTTCTGGCCTTTTTTCTTTTCTTTTTTCTTTTTGTAGCTAATTGGAGATGAATCTTAGGGACGTTCCTGTCCTGGCTGGCTTCTAACCACAGTCCTCAGATCACAGTCTCCTGAGTAGCTAGGATTACAGGAAAGAGCCCGGGCACTAACTGATTGACATTTAAGACCAGAAGATAAAAGATTCAAAGCTAAACACTTATGTGGTTTACTATAAATAAATAAATAGATAGATAAATAAATAAATAAAAGAACGCGTAGGGTAGAGTGTGTGATATGCATATATCAAAATAGGATAATGAAGACTGTTAAAAAGCATTTTAAAAAGAGGAGTAGGGAGGCTGGGAACGTGGCTTAGTGCCTAGCATGCATAAAACCCTGGGTTTGATTCCTCAGTAAGTAGAAAAATCCAGAAGTGGTGCTGTGGCTCAAGTGGTAGAGCACTAGCCTTGTGCTCAAGAGCTGAGGGATAGCACCCAGGCCCAGAGTTCAGGTCCTGCATGACAGTAAACAAATAAATAAGCTCAGGGTCAGCACCCAGGCCCTGAGTTCAAACCCCAGTACTGGAAGAAAAAAACAAAAGAAAAGAAAAAGGAAATAAAAAGAGGAGTAGGGATAAAATTGAGTAATATGTGAGGTGAATTGGATCCAATCAACTATATACACATATGTAAATATTACAGTGAAACCCAATTTTACAATTAATATTTCTTCACAAAGGAAAAATACTGTTGGAATATATTACTTTTAAATCCAGTTCCACTTACATAATTGTGATTTGTTGAAATAAAATAGAATAAATAAAAATAGTACAAATAAATAAATAGGGGCTGGGAAGGTGGCTCAGTGGTAGAGTGCTTGCCTTGCATACATGAGGCCCTGGGTTCAATTCCTCAGCACCACATAAGCAGAAAAATCCAGAAGTAGTGCTGTGGCTCAAGTGGTAGAGCACTAGCCTTGAATTCAAGAGCTGAGGGACAGCATCCAGGCCCAGAGTACAGGCCCCACATGACAATAAACAAACAAACAAACAAACAAATAAATAAAATCTCCCTTCCAAAAATAAACTGTAGAAACTGCTGTATATGCACATGAAAATATGTCTTTTAAATCAACACAAATGAATACATTACTCCAGTGAACTAAAGTTCTCTAAAGAAGTTGTATCTACTTTACAGATGCTGCAGACTGTTCAGCTTGGTGATTGTGGAGAGATGAAACTGTGTAGGAGGCTGATTTAAGGTTTAGACTAGCCATGTACCCTGTCTATCTAAACTAGCATTCTTCTAAATAATAGGAAATTTGGAATGTACCATTTATACTCAACACACCTCCGTTTTCCACCATCCCTAAAGCTAATAATGCTATAAACTAAGCCTGAAACCCGTGGAAAAGGCTTCCCCTTCCTCTTGCTGTGGCCCACCTTCCAATGTAGTCAATATAGGTTGTGAATGTACTTATTTATGACTTGTTCTTGTTCTGTGACTTTTTGTTCTTGTCACCTCTTCCCTGGTGGAGCCCATCCTTTGAGGGAACTCCAGTCTTTGTCCCCAGCCAAGCCTACTCATATTTGACTCCCGAAAACTATTATTTCTTTTAAAAGAATCACTAATGTATGTCAACACTATAGTGGTCATATGCCAAGTGTAAGCTTACTAATGCTGCTTATATAAAAAGAATATGTAGACTAGTTTTAGATTTAAGTACTGGAAAGTACAAACACATAGGAATATTATGTAAAATATCAAAGTTATCAATAGCCCAATGAAAGCACTAGGGCGTGGCCAAGTGTAGAACAACTTCCTGGCAAGTCTTGTAGGCCTCAAGTTCAAATCCTAGTACTAAAAAACATAAGTAAATTGAAACAGAAAATGAAGTTATGAAATGTGTGTGTGTGTGTGTGTGTGTGTGTGTGTGTGTGTGTGTGTGTGTGTGTGTGTTTATGCCCGTACTGGGGCTTGAACTCAAGGCCTCACATTCCCCAACCATAGCTAGTATTCTGCCATTGAACCACCTTTCCAGTTCCCAGTCTGGAAAATTTTCAGGCCTCACCCCTTACTCTTTTATTTTTTGTAAATTTTTAAATTGTTATTCTGAAGGTGATATATTGAGGGGTTACAGTGACATAAGTCCGATAAAGAGTACATTTCTTTTGGGACAATGTTACCTCTTCCCTTACACTCTCCCAGTTTTTCCCTCCCGGCCTCACCCACAAGTTGTATAGTTCATTATCAGCATCCTTACTCCAGGTTTTTCAAACTTGATTTTGTCTCATTAGTATCCGAGAGCATAGCTAGGCTGAGGCTAGCTGGGGTTCACTGTTCAAGCGTGGTCAGGCTGTGTGTGGGGATGTGTGTGGGGGTGTCAGCTCTCAGGTAGCTTCTATGGATTCTGCAGGTGTTATTTATCTTCCCAGCCAATTCCTGGTAGCTTAATTGTGCGATCATGCTCCAGACCAGGATTGCTCCATGATAGAATATTGTTGTCTTTGTAGAATGGAAAAAGGTGGAAAACTGAATTTAAACAAAGATCAGGATAATTTTTGTCTTTTGAAGTATAGCCACAGCAGTAGATTGCTAGCCACGCACTGGTGGCTCACATCTGTAATCCTACCTGCTCAGATTGCTAGCTTGGGTAATTTTTTTCATTACTTTCTTGGCTTAATAGATGAGGCACTATGTAAGAATTTTTGAATGGCAAACTGTTTGTTGGGGGTCCTGAGAGTAGAATCCAAGGCTAGGCCAGTGCTCTGCCATTTGAGCCCCTCCAAGTCCACCTCCCATCACAGGTGTGAATGGCAGGCTAGCAATAAAATTTAGGATCAGGTTAAATACTTTCTCTTGATTTGATGATTGACTTTGTTAAAATAATTAATAAGAAGGAAGTACTTGGAGCCGGGCGCCAGTGGCTCACACCTGTGAGCCTAACTACTCAGGAGGCTGAGATCTGAGGATCATGGTTCAAAGCCAGCACGGGCAAGAAAGTCCAGGAGACTCTCATCTCCAATAAACCACTAGAAAACCGGAAGTGATGCTGTGGCTCAAGTGGCAGAGCTCTTGCCTTGAGCTAAAGAGCTGAGGGACAGCACCCAGGCCCAGAGTTCAAGCCTCATGACCAACAAAAAGAAAAGAAAAGAAAGAAAGAAAGAAAGAAAGAAAGAAAGAAAGAAAGAAAGAAAGAAAGAAAGAAAGAAAGTGCTTGGCCTATCACAAAATAGAAGAACTGTTAAAAAAAAAAAAACAACAAACAGACAAACAGGAATTCAAGCAACAAATAAGGAAAGGCCCACACCAGCACCAGCACCAGTGCCAGTAGCTCATGCCTGGAGTCATAGCTACTCAGAAGTCTGAAATCTGAAGCCAGCTCAGGCAGGAAAGTCCATGGTAGAGAACCAGTCTTCAGCAAAATAGCTAAGGGATAGTTCAAGCCCCAGTACCTACACACAAAAAAAAAAGAAAAAAAAAGAAGAAAAGGCCCAGCTTAGAGAAGCCAGCAGGTGGAGTTGCCTGTTTTCCTTCTATAAGATAATGAACTTTTCAAATGACCCTTCTGCTTTTCCTTTGGATCCTGAATTCTGCAGCTCTTTTCTGCCTCAGTGGTCAATCCCTCCAGGCCCTTATGGGTTGTTAAGGTACCAAATGCTGTCCAATTCTAGAGTGTCATATAAAAGCCAAGTAGATCTTTAAAGCAAATGTGTTTTCCTTTTGATTTTGGAAGGTCTCTTACAATCCTGTGGGGACTAAAACAGATGAAGTGTATTAACAATGGTGGTGCAGTGGGTAGCTTGCCTCCTCTATCTGTTTCTCTGTGGTCATCAAGCTGAGCAAATTCCAGCTGCCCACAGTGGTCTGAAGGACAGTCATTGTTGGTTTTTATCTCTCTGGCTCCCACAAGTCATTCTAAGGACAATTAGAGCTGCCTGTCAGGGGGGTGGGTCCAGTGGATTTACAATTTGCTATTGTGATTGTCTGAGATTGATTCACATTTAATTTCCACTTCTGTGGAACCTGAGAGCCACTGAAGAAACTTCAGACAGATTCTACCAGTGCCATTGTCCAGCCCGGCAGAGACAGGTCTACCTGGTCTACCCCTTTCTCTGTGAGTCCAAGCTTCTTTAGTCTAACGTTCTGCTCTAGCGCTTTTTAAGTTCTCAGTGCCAATGTACTAGGTTAACATTTTTATGAAAATCTACTGCCAAGTTGTCATGTGGAATATAGAATCACTGAGAGTGATACCAGGAAATTAATTTTTATAACATTTTAAGGGCTTCTTTGGGCTATTTTCTTGATTTTACAAGGGTGAAACAAAACATGCCTTGTGTTTAAATGATATATCAGTGGAGAAGACATTGGTTGCTGAAGAATCATAGCTTTGGGATCATCTCTTTAGCTACCAGTTTGCTATCATGTCAGAAATAACAAGCTACCATAGATTTAGATTTTAAAATCTTATATCACTGCGGTGGCATCTGGTGTGAGCCAAAGTGCTCAGGAGAGTCAGTCCTACATAGTAAGGAAACAACAACAAGAAAACCACTTAGCCAATGCTTGTGTTCTTTTTATGTCCCCCTTATTTCATGGGTCGATCCTACATTTAATTCTGTTTTCTTTGACCCCTTGAACCACATAGCCACTGTCATCCACGTTGTGCTTTTCCTAAGGGCTTGGTGCCTCTGTCCGCTCTGCGTTGCTATTACAAAATACTTGGTGCTACATACTATCTAAAGAAAAGAGGCTGATATGATTCAGATTCTGGGGGCCAGCAGTTCCAACCAAACAGCATGGCTCTGGCATCTGAGGAGGACTTTTGTCGTGTCACATTGCGGAAGAGAGCTCACAGCAGCCGCACGCAGAATGGACCACAGAGAGAAAGGGAAAGAGAACAAATTGGGGAAGGTGAAGCAACTTTCAAACAACGCATTCTTGTCAAAAAGAATTAATTTTATTTTTATTACCTTTAAAGAGTTGTGCAAAGAGTGGTTTCCATTTAACATGCTGTTTGATGAGTACAACGCATCTTGATCACTTGGCTCAATGTCACCCCTTCCATCATTCATTCTTCCTCCGTCTATTCCCAACTCCACTCTCCCTTATTTCCCAGTTCCATTTCCACATATGTTCATTGAGTATTATGACAGTATTTACCCATCCTTCCTCTCTCCACTTGTTATCCCTCCCCTCCCTCTTAGCCCCATTCCCCTGTGACAAGACACTGTTCAGCTTCATTTTGTTAAACAGTTCATTGTGCAGAGTTTGCATTATGGTAATCTACAGTTCAATTATGTGGATATGCATTGGTCCTATAAATGTTTCATATACAAAACAACCCATTCTTTTTTCCTTGTTTTGTAAAAATTTGTTTTTATTTTTTATGTTTAAATTGTTAATTGTAGAGAGGCGTTACTGTTTTGTAAATCAGGCAATAAATACATTTCTTTTTGGACAGTGTCACCCCTTCCTTCATACTCTCCCAGTTTTTTCCTCTTGACCCTACCAATAAGTTGTCTAGTTCATTTTCAACATAGTATCTAGTGAGTACCACTGCTGCATTTGTTCACCCTTTGTCCCTCCATTTCTCCACTTCTCCTTTCCCTCCCCAAGACAGTTAAATGAACAAATAAGACGAAAAGAAAAGAAAAACCCTCTTGTTTCCATTTCCTGGAGTTCAGAAGCACAGTAGCATTGTGCCTTTGTATTCCTCCTCTAAGAGTGTTCTCCTCTGTTCTCACTGGATGTGAATCTCAGAGTCCAGTACTCTTTATCAGGTTCCAGTGTATTTTAGATCTAGCTTCCACATAGGAGAGAAAACATGCTGTTCGTCTCTCTGAGCTTCACTTACTCACTTAACGTGATTTCTTCTAGATCCATCTATTTCCCTGCAAATGGCACAACATCATTCTCTCTAATGGCTGTGTAAAATTCCCTTGTGTATAGGCACCCCATTTTGGGGATCCACTCATCTATTGTAGGGCATCTGGGCTGTTGCCATAACTTGGCTATTGTGAATAGTGCAGCAATGAACATGGATGCACAAGTGTCTTTATTGTATCCTGGTTTGTGGGGTTTGGGGCAGATGCCTAGGAGTGGTATGGCTGGGTTGTACAGAAGATCTATATTTAGTTTTTTAAGGAACCTCTAGAATTGCTGTCTAGGGTGGTTGTAGAGAACAATTCATTGTTGGGAGAACAAATCCCAGCCCTCTATACCTGACCCACTCCTGAGAGACAACATTCATTCATTTATTAGGGCAAAGCCTCCTTGTCATAACTGCTTTCCACTAGACTCTGACTGTAAAGGTTCTACAACCTTTTAACTGTTATGGTGAAGATTACACTCTAGCATTTGAACTGTGAAGGCAAACCATATCCAAACCATACCTGCTTGATTTACTTCTCAAATTAGATAGCAAGTTCTTTGAGATCAAGCATCATCTTTTAATTTTTTTCTTTTTTTTCTGCTTTTTGGTCAGTCATGGGGCTTGAACTCTGGGCTTGGGCACAGTCCCTGCGCTCTTCAGCTCAAGGTGAGCCCTCTACCACTTAAGCCACAGCGCCACTTCTGGTTTTTTAGTGGTTTATTGGAGATTAGAGTCTCACGGACTTTCCTGCCCGAGCTGGCTTTGAACTGCGATCCTCAGACCTCAGCCTCCTGAGTAGCTAGGATTACAGGGGTGAGCCACTGGTGCCCAGCTTTTAATTTCTTTTTATGCTATAGGCACAGTTGTTTGACTAATGTTGGCTAATTATTAGGGTATGAGACACTTAGCAACTTTTAATGTGGTTTATCAGTATAACAACACTTCTATTTTAGAAGATACTGTATGAATAAGAATTCTAATATCAGTAAAAAACAGAAATTCTCTGGTCCTAATTATGGCTGAGAGTTCTGTCATAATTCTTACTCTTGCTAGATCCAATTTGGCACATTAATAATTCATTGGAATGTGTGTATGTGTGTGTATGTGTGTATGTTGGTAGTCTGACGTTTTAAATTTGGTTCTAAGTCATTAAACAAAATAAATGAAAAATTTTCAAATTGGAAAAGAGTGCTATTACTCAATTTTAACTGTAGAACACCTTGTAATAGTCTGAGGATCACTTTCATAAATCATCCAAATATCCTATAAATTTAACAGTTCAGCATTAAATCATCCAAACATCTCATAAATTTAAGTTCAGCATTCAAGCTAGATTCCCCAGACAGTATCTTTCGCAGGAGCCATTCCTTAGAATTGTGCAGTACTTAACTCTCTGAAAATAATTCATAATCATTATAGGAAATTAGGGAAGTACAGAAAAGCATAAGGAAGAAAGTATACATCATTCATAATTCTATCATTGAGAAATAGGCATTTTTACCATAATGGAATATCCAGCCAATCTTTGAAAAAGTCATTTCTCCATTTATATTCTATACATTTAAAGAAAAGACAAATAGTCCAATTATTACAAAAAATGGGCAAGAAATCTGAGTAGGCATTTCATAAAGAACTAATTCTAAGTGATCAATAAAATGCATTAGAAAAAAAGAAAATGCAAATTCGTAATTTCAACAATAAACTTCTATATAATACAAAAAAGCTGTTAGCATTAAGAAAGACTGGCTAAGGTTAAATCCTCAGTGCTTTGAAGAAAGGAATTAAAAATAAAATCAGATACAACTAGGATTAATAAGAACATGGGATAATGGAAACTCTCAAAGTCCTGATGACCATGGGCAATGGTTACAGGCAAATAATGTTTGACATTATCTACTAAAGTTGAAGATCAACATATCATTCCCCTAGGAATACTACTCTAAATATTTACTCAGCAGAATGGTATGGGAGACTGTTCCTAGGAGCATTATTTATTTATCAGTTTTAAGATTAATTGCTGCCAAATTACTGTCCACATAAGTTATAGCAAACTGGATTCCAATCAGCCTTGTAAAAGAATGCCAATGCACTCTGTTCTCAACGTTAGGTATTGCCATATGGTTTATTGTATCCAATTTCACTTATCATGCTCTCATTTTTGTTGGCATTTGCATTTCTTTGACACCTAGCAATGTTAAACATTTAAAAATACATTAATTGAGTCAGGCACTGATGGCTCACACTTGTAATCCTAGCTACTCAGAGGATGAGACCTGTGGATCACAGTTTGAAGCCAGCCTGGGCAGGCAAGTCCATAAGACTCTTATCTCCAGTTAACCAGCAAAGACAAGACGTTGAGGTGTGGTTTACATGATGGTGGAAAAAAACACTAAGGGACAGAATCCAGGCAACACACACACACACACACACACACAATTATTGGCCATTGTAGTTTTTCTAGAAAGTATCTTTGCTCACATAAAAATTTAAATTTAAGTATGTGACTTAAATATTTCCTTGTGAATTCAAGAAAGATTATTAGTAAACATGATATTAATTTTTGCTGTCATTTATGTACTTTTCCTAAAGTGTCTTTTAATCTTACTTCAGATATTATACAAAATATTTGTATTGTAAAATGAGAGTAGAAAATGATATTCAACAAAGTTATAGCTTAGTGCTTTAGTGAAAAGCCAACATCCTTATAATTAATTACTCCTTGGGTGAAGAGACAGAATTCATTTCCCATACCCCTCTCCACCCCCTTCCACACAAGTGCTCACTCTACTGACATTTCCAACATTACTTCCTTGTGTATCATATGCTTTCACCCCCAAGTGTGTGTCCCTACACATCACACTTTAGTATCATCCATTAAAAATAATATATCCCTTTTGCGGGTTATCTTGAAATAAAATGCTATAATTCACATGCCAAAAATGTGTATGTAAAACCACCTTTTGTTCAGCCATTCATTGATGTATGGCCATTTGTATAGTTTTGACATTTTCTGATGGCAATAATGCTGCTAGAAACAGGTTCATGCCTGGTTTTATGGGATGCAGCTTTCAATTCTCTTGGGCATACACTGATAGAATGTCTGGATTATATACTAAGTGTTATGGCTAACTTTATGAGGACCTTCCAAATGGTTTTCCACAAAGAGCTACATCATTTTACATTCTCTCCTGGCATATACACAGGTTCCAATTTCCACCACTCAGTGGATTAATATGTCTTTTAAGGCTTTTTAAAAATCTGTAATGTCTCTTGCCCTGTTCCCTTCTCTTCCCTAACATTTTATATATTGAAGAAATTAGGCTATTCAGTCTTTAGATTTCCCCCATAACCTGGGTTTTGCTGCAAGCATATGCACAATGAGGTGTAAAATGTCCTCCGATTTGGATCAGAGTGTGTAGGGTATATTGGGCAAGACTGCAATGGTGGATCTTGTGTTTTTCAAGAAGATTCTATTGTATTGTGATATTTTATGCTTAGATCCATTAATTCCAATGGATTCAAATCATTTATCCAATGATTCAAGATACCTCTTTATCATGGACTAAATCATCTTTATAGAAAGACCTATTGTAACTTTCTGTAGCTGTTGATGTCAGTCTTCCATTTCTGTGACCACCTCACACAGCCTTAATAAGCAAACTATTATTTTCTGTCTCTGGTGAATATAAGAAACTTCCTTTTACTTTTTTTGACATTTTCTTAATTATTCCTTTCTATGTGTTGAGATCATTATTCCAGAAATTTCATCAATCCTATTGGTTAGAATGGTAAATGATATATACGGTGAAGAACTACATTTTCGTCATATAACACAGGGATTTGCTTCTTCCTATGGATCTTCCCAGTCCATTTCTGCTTTAAAATTCTGATCTCATGTTTACCTGGGAAGGAGATTGTGTGTGGAGACTGTGATCAGCTGGTGATTTTCCTGGTGGGAGGCTGATCTATTGCACACCAGATGGAGTCCTAGATTTCCCCAAATTAGGGAAACTCACCTGTATAACTTGAGGTAGTGGGGACTATGTTCATGTTCTCTCCTGAAAATGAAGAGGGGTAAAAACATAAAAGTGCATATATGCATCTATACATATGTATCTATGCTATGCATATGCCTTTATATGTATATGTACATAAGCCTTTATATATACCTCAGATACACACATGTATACATATATACTTATATACACATATAATATAGGTAACAGGTATACTGAAAAAAAAATAAAAGTAGGGGCTGGGAAGGTGGCTCAGTGGTAGAGCGCTTGCCTTGCATGCCTGAGGCCCTGGGTTCGATTCCTCAGCACCACATAAGCAAAAAGAAAAAAAAAGCTGGAAGTGGCGCTGTGGCTCAAGTGGTAGAGTGCTAATCTTGAGCTGAAGAGCTGAGGGACAGCACCCAAGCCCAGAGTTCAGGCCCCAGGACTGGACCCCCCCAAAAAAGGAAAAAAAGTAATTACATGTATACATATATATTACATATGTACATATATTGCATAGTCTATATAATATAATATAATTATATATATAGATATATGTAGAGAGAGGGAGGGAGGTAATAAAAACATGTATACTGCTGTAACAGGTACTTTTTTGACCCCCCATTTGGGCCTATATATTAACTAAAAGCTGAACAAAATCCTGCCTCCATTTTGCATCTGTCTCTTTCCTCTTAAAGCTTTGGGCCAAACTGCTACTCAACTCTGACCATAGCATGTTAGTCATTCAGGGAGTATTTATAAAAACTGAGGACACCCAATTTTATCTCATTCCTCTTTGAGGCTGAAGGTTCAAAGAGTAACTGAGGTATTTTATTCCCCTCTCCTCTTTACCATGCCCTTTCGGGACCACCAGCTGGACACCCGAAACTCTCATCGTTGTCCTCAGCTACACTTACCTTGGATTTCAGGAATAGTAGACTTTTTCATATAGATCACACTGTCTGAGAAACTCCACAACCCTCCAAAAGAGGAGAATGTATCTCAGGGGAACCAGCTTTTGCCTTTAGGGAACAGGGGCTTCTATTAGCCACCATTCATGACTAGAACATAGATCATGATCAACAAATGACTAAGTCCGCTTAATAATCCATAACGCTTTCTTCTTCTCTTCAAACCTAATGCTCATGCTAGTGCCACAAAGATGTGTGAGATGCTGTTTCCCTCTTCCTGGGCCATGTTGAGTAACTCTGCATTCTCTGTCCATCACCATTCTTCATATCTTTAACTGGCATGTTGAGATATATGGTCTAGTCTTTTGGGACTCCTGGAGCCAGGGATTTTGCTCTAAGATGCCAGGACACTGTTTAAGCTAGGTAGTTTTGCTTTTCCCCGCCAAAATTAGAAGAGCCAAAGTGATGGAGCTGCTAGTGATGTGTCCCATACATGCAAAATGAGTTACATTTTGTAAATCACTTATTGTCAGTGCCACTGGGCAGGTGTGGACTAGCCTGGTGACAAGAAGGATTTGCCATGGGAAACGTCTATCATTCTACTTCCAAAATGGTTAAGCTTTGCTGGTGGCAAGAAAATTTGGTGTTTCTGAAGGTGATATGGCAGTGTTGAAAGGGATGACATTGATTAAGTATACTATTTTCATAAACTACTTTGTTAAATGGCAACTCTTTTGTACAACCACTTAAAAATAATTTTTAAAAATAAAATTTGCTGGGTACAAGTGGCTCAAACCTGAATCCTAGGAGCCTGAGGATCATGGTTCAAAGTCAGCCCAGGCATAAAAGTCCCTGTGAGACTCTTTATCTCTAATTAATCACTCAAATGCTTGAAGTGGTGCTGTGGCTCAAGTGGTATGCTCTAGCTTTCAGCATAGAGGCTCAGGGACAGTATTCAGGCCTTGAGTTCAAGCCTCACAATTGGCAATAAATAAATAAATAAATAAACAAACAAATAAATAAATAAATGAATAAATAAAATTAACAAAATAAAAATGAAGCAAAAAATATTCTTCAGGTGAATGTCTCTTAATTCGTCAGTAATTCAAAGTTCCTAGGACTTCTAGACATTTGTTTTGTCACATACTCCATTTAGAAGGTTCTATTCCATAAAGTCTTATTCTTTCCTCTGACAATTTCTCTAGTGAAGTTTCTTTGTTTGCTTGGTTTGGTTTTTTGTTTGTTTGTTTGTTTTTGCATGTCCTGGGGCTTGAACTCAGTCTGGGTCTGGGCACTGTCCTGAGCAACTTTTGCTCAAGGCTAATACCTGACCACTTCAGCCACAGTGCCATTTCCAGCTTTTTCTGCAATTAATTGGAGTTAAGTGTCTCATGTACTTCTTGCCCAGGCTGGCTTCCAACAGCAATCATCAGATCTCAGCCTCCTGAGTAGCTAGGATTTCAGGCATGAGCCTCCAGCACCTGGCCCCAGTGAAGTTTTTTATTCCTCTGTGTTAGTGATTTTTTTGAGGGTCTTATTTCCATCCTGACTGGGGTCTGAGGATACCATGCTCCATCTCTGCCTCCTTAAAGCTGAGCTGTAGAGGCAGGAGCCTATGGCAGAATCTTTCAAAGGACTATGTAAAGGGAACCAAACACCACACAGGTATATAAAGCCCTTGGCATTAAGATTCTGGGTTTTTTTTTTTCCCTCCCTAGTTCTTTTGTTTAGATTCCCTTTCTTTCTTATATCAACTGACACTATTTTAATGGTTCATTTTCGGGGGAGACTAATTATACCCATGGTACATCTGCTTTCCCATTTGAAAATTTTCTTTCTGCGACAGGATTGGAAAATAAAACAGTTCACACAGCTGCCTTAGTTACCAAGACAACAAACCCATGAAGTGGCTGGCTACTTGGCTTGCTTGTCAGCCTTGCTGAATTACCTTCCAAATACGGTCACCTCCATTCTGAAATCTATATCTCTTTGAGATTAGGAGCTGAGAACTACTAGGTAAGATTTGTAGCAAGAACCTTATGCACCCTGATTATTGTTTGAGAATAAGTCAGTTTTCGTTTTCTCTTCAAATTTTCTTTTCAATTATTTAAAAAATATATGTATATTTCTCTATAGTGCTGGTCCTGGGGCTTGAAATCAAGGATTTGAAGTCTCACTGGCTTTTTTATTCAATGGTGGTGCTCTACCACGTAAGCCACAACTCCACTCAACCACCTCTCGTTTTTGCTGATTAATTGGAGATATGAATCTCATAGACTTTTCTGCTTTGGCTCTTTTTTCACACTGCAATCCTCAGCCCTCAGCCTCTTGAGTAGTTAGGATTACAGATGTGAGCACCCATCCTGCCTGGCTTAAAATACTTCTTTTTAAATATGAGAATTCAATCCTATTAAGACATATAATTTTAAAGAACTAATATATAAATATCGCTACCTAAAGGGTTTACACATGAATGGTATGATGAGTATTTAGCTAAATAAATCATGTGAGGCCAAGGTTCAACTATTGTTGACTGATTTTTTTTTCTAGCTATTTTCCATTTGTAATTCAGAGGTTGCTATTGAGTTCTAGGAATTACTTTTAATATATGCTAGAAATCTGCCAGGCACTGGTGGCTCACACCTATAATCCTAGCTACTTAGGAAGCTTAGATCTGAGGATCACAGATCAAACCCAGCACAGGCAGGGAAGTCCGTGAGACTCTTATCTCCAATTAACCACCAGGAAACTGGAAGTGGTGCTGTGGCTCAAGTGGTAGAGTACTCGCCTTGAGCTAAAGAGCTTAGGGACAGAGGCAGGTCCAGAGTTCAAGCCCCACAACCCAACAACAACAACAACATATATAGATATAGATATAGACAGATAGATTCTAGAAATTAATCAGTTATCAGCTATATGATTATAGACATTTTCCCTCATTCTGTAGAGTGTCTTTTTACTCTTTTGAGAGTATCTGCTTTTTGTCTGGTTTGGTTTGAGACAGGGTTTCATTCTGTAGCCCTGGCTAGCCTGGAACTCTTCATCCTCCATCTTCAGTTTTCCAGGAGATGGTACAACAGATGTGCATCCATTTGCCTGGCTTGATGGAATCTTGCGATACATATAATTTAAATTTTGATAATGTTCGACTTATTATTTTCATTTGTTGCCTGTGCTTCTGGTGCCGTGTCCAGAAATCATTGTCAACTTCAAAGTCAAGATTTTCTCTTGCTCTCTTCTTTGAGTTTAAAAATTCAGCCCTTCACACAGAATCGGTGGGAAACGGGTGCAAATGTGCAGCAGCAGAGCTCGCTGGTGGCGCTGGACATTGATGAAAGTGAACCATGCAACTCATGGGCAGAGATGGGAGGGAGAGAATGGGAGAGAATGAGGGTACAGATGATTCTTTGCAGAAGGAAAGAAATGTAATATTACCTGATGTTTGTAAAGGTTAACTCCGAGGTATATCACCTCTAAAACAACAATAAAGTAATTTCAGCCCTTCACTACAGATCTTTAATCTATTGTGACTTACAGGTGTGAGCCACCAGGACTCAATAATTTGATTGTGTTCTAAAGATCCATTGCTTAAAAAAATAGTTGGTTTGTTTCTGCTATGATTTCTTGCTGGCTTAACTGCTTTGTCCCTCTTTTATAAACATTTTTTTTCTTCTATATCAGAAAATTCCAAGACTGAAGTCCTCTGAGTTATAAATGTACTATTTCTAGACAATGACAAGCCCCCTCCCCATCTCTAGTAACATTCGTTGTGAAGATGTTAATAATAGTTTGATGTTAATATAGCCACTCCAACTTTGTGGTAGAGTTAGCATAATATATCTTTTTTTTTTTTTTTGGTCTGGGCCTGAATGCTGTCCCTCAGCTCTTCAGCTCTCGAACTCTTGAACTCTACCACTTGAACTACAGCACCACTTCCTGCATAATATATCTTTCCTACCATTTTTACTTTCAATTTATCTACATCTTTAATATGAGTTTAATGTAGAATATGCATAATTTTCCTTGCTTAAAAACATCAGTATATCTAGTCATCTGTGCCTGAACACAGGCAATTTCATTTTATGGAATTTAGAAGGAAACAAAACAAACAACATTTTATTAGCACTATTAAATAATTATTAGTAATTAGATATATCAAAAATACTAAATTGATTGCTCTCAATATTGCCTCATGTACCTTAAAAAATACCTATTACACAAATAGCCAAGAATGTTTAGAATTACTTAGATTCAGGGAAATGTACTTATTGTATTGCTGAACTCTATGTATGCCAGCATAGTTGATACAAAGAAAATATCCATTAATTTTTGTTATCCCACCATTGCTATGCTGATTTTATTCTAAATAATAGTGACAGGGAGTGACTGTTTTTTTTTTTTTTATTGACAGCCAAGAATCTGCTTTAGAGGATAATTTGTGGTTGTCTTAACTGCCTGCAGTAATGATTGCCCATGATTTTGCATGCAACTAAAAGCACAGTGTGTTGAATAAATATTGGAGCCTGAGGACTTAGAGGATTTGCATCAACTTTCCCTGCTCACCCTCTTTCTCATCTCTCCTTCTGTTTGACACTGCAGGGAGATAGCAGAAACTCAGATTAGTGGTCTTCATAATATGGCCCACATTGGTTTTCAGAGCCTGGCAGGTTATTAGAATCTGTCTCAGTCATGGATTTTCCAGGAGACCATGAAGAGATCTTCATACAACAAAAACATAATAAATACACATTCCTTCTGCCTTTTTCCATTAAGAAATTTAGAAATCAGCCGAGTGCTGGTGGCTCACGCCTATAATCATAGCTACTCAGGAGGCTGAGATCTGAGGATCATGGTTAGAAGCCAGGTCAGGCAAGAAAGTCCTTGAGACTCTTATCTCCAATTTACCAACAGAAAATGGGAAGTAGTGTTCGACTCAAAGTGATAGAGCTTCACAGACAGTGCCCAGAGTTCGAGTTCTGTGACAAACCGAAAAGAAAGAAGACATTTAGAAATCTTAGGATTCATGAAATGTATTTTAATAAAAGGGTTGTATTAGTATACATTAGTGGCGTTCTTAGAAATTTCCATTATGGAATTCAAGACTACTCAAAAGGGGAGGGAATGGCATAACCAATACCTGTGTTCTCAACCCTGAAACTTTTTGCCCATATCCTCTTAACTTACCTTCCAGCTTAACGTTCTTTTCCCTCCAATTTCCTGAATTATGTTAAAGAAAGCCATAGCTATTAGATCATTGAACCTATAAAGACTTTAGTAAGTAAATCTTTAAAAAACTACATACACACTAATCCTTTCTTAGTCCCACTCCCAATTAGATTAGGAAAATAAGCTTAATGAGTTGCCCAAGGCCACATGATTGCATTACTACACTAGGATATGAACTTCAGTCTTCCAGATACTCAATCCGGTATTCTTTCTCTGTAATATGTTGGCTTTGAAAATTACCTGCTTACTATTTTGTCTAGGAAATCCAAGATCCAAGTGCCAGCAGTTTTGGTCTTAGGCAGTTCCATGTAGTTCTCTCTTGACAAAGTGAAAGGGATATTCAAGCTCCCAGCTGCCTGTAGTAGAAGGTCACTAATCGCACACATGAAGGTTCTACGCTGATGATGATCTAATCTACAAGTGTTGATGGCTCTCACCTAAAATCTATCATAAATCGAAGCTAGCCAGGTCAGACAAATCTGAGACTCTTATCACTAATTAACCAGCAAAAAGCTGGAATTAGAGATATGGCTCAAGTGGTACAGCACTGTGTTGAAAAAAAGGAGAACTCCTGAGTTTGCACCCTCTTCCCCCCCACCCAGACAAAGGCAATTACATTATCTACCAGTGCCTTAAATCAGAGTCATCTTGGGAGATATGAAATAGACAAACTCCTGAATGGCAATCCCAGAGGAATTAATGCCTTAAGGTTGGCATGGAGCCAGGAGCGTGTTAAAACCAATTGACATCAGCTGAAAGCCAACAATTAAATTTCAAAGAATGTGATGAGCTAATGACAGAAAAATCATTAAAATTAAGTTTTATAAATGTACAATAATATAAATTATATTAAAAAGCAAATAGAATAACTATTTAAAACTGTACTTCCTCTTAATTTTACTGATCTTTACTGTTTTGTATACTCCTGGTTGTTTTTTGGTAATACTGGAGTTTGAAATTAGGATCTTGGGATTACTAGGCAAGCATTCTTTTTCTTGAGCCACATCTTAACTCTTTCTTGCTTTTAGGTTACTTTTTAGCTAGAATTTCCAACTTTAAGTTTGCTCTTTTCTTTCTTGTTTTATTTTTCTAGTTTTCATTAGGACTGGCCTAATACAAAATCCTCCTCCTTAGACTGCTCACACAGCTGGACAGGTAAGCCACCACATCCAGCTAGTGGTTTATGTGGGCATTCTACCACTTCCAGCCATACTTACATTCCTTCTTACATGGATAAGGTAGGTTATCACTTCCCTTCCTTCTTTCCTTCTTTCCTCTCTTCCCCTCCCTCCTTGCTTCCCTCCTACCTTTCTCTCTTCTTTTCTATGGTACAAGATTTCCTGTGTACACTCTAGACTAGCTACTAATATAGCACACCTCAATTTTCATCCTTTAATCAGTTATTTAACATTCTTTTGTGTGGGAGTAGAAAGAAACTGGTTTGAATAAGCATTGTAGAGAGCTTGTCACCTCATTTGCTTCGTTGCCCAATGATGAATTTGTTTTCCATTTTTCTGCAATTCTTGATTGCATTTCTATTTTCTGTTATGATTTTCCGAGCTAGACATATTAGGAAATACATTTAATTTAATTTTAAATTTTAGATAATAAAGTATCCATTCACTTCCCTAAACATTATGCTACACATCATTTGGTTTCAGAATTTCAGCTGGGGCGTGGCACACTTGGTAGAGCACTTGCCAGAATTTCAGCTGACAGCAAGTAATTACTATTTAGCACAAGCATATATATATATATATATATATATATATATATATATATATATATATATATATATATTGCTGAATTACCTCATCAGAGATGTGTGTGTGTATGTACATGTGCAAGTGTGTCAGTGATATTAGCTTCCCAGTTCTAGAATGTCTGTTTCAGAAATGTCTTTCCAAGAATGAGATCAATTACATTTTATTCAAGCTGACCAAGGCAAAATTTCCAATTTATTTTAGTGGTATGCTAGTCTTCTCTTATAAATCATTGCTCTAAGAACCTGCCTGGCTGGCCTCAATTTATCTGAAACTGAATGGTGCTTTTGAAGAAAAAGAATCTAAAAGCTAAGACTAGGTAGGGCTGTTGTTATATAAGTAGACATTACACAAACACCTGTTCTAAAATAGCATGACTAATTGGATCTAGAAAGTCAGAGATGCATCAAGGCTGTGCTAGAACATGGCTATGGGGGAACTCATGACTTGAGAGTATTGTGTTCATCTAGTAACTTCCAAACTACTTCAGGCTACAGCTCTGCTGTCCAAGTCTCACAATGGGTTGGTTGGTGACAAGACTGGAGGGGAGGAGCCTAGCTCAAGTCAGCACTGGATGAAGCTTCAAATCCACTTCTGTGGGGAGGGGTTAGTTCTGGTGGTGTCTCTTCTCTGGGGACAGAGGCAACAAGTAAATGAATAGGTTCCAATTCTTTGACAAATCTGCACTGAGGTATGATTAAATATTTATTTTGTCCCTTTTATCAGTCATCAAATTGTCTTGAAAATAAAATGCAACTATACATCTAGTAATAAGGTTTTAAACCCCCCTCCCTCTCCCTTCCCTTTTGTAGGCTTTATTCTCCTAAGGATGACAGAACTCTTCAAAAAGCCCTTTATCAGTGTGGGAGCTGTGTTTTTTTCTGCCCAATCAAGATAAAAAGCAGAATGTGAAGGGAAGCCCTGTTTATAGATCCAGAGACTGGTAGACTTCCAAGTTGCCAGTGAAAAAGAATTCGAAAGGAAAAGTCTCTGTTCTTTGGGAAGGAAGAGACACAAATGCTTCTCTATGTGGTTATATAAATGCTGTTGGTATGACTCTTGTTGTTGCTTAAGAAATAAGGTCTACACTAACATCATTGATTATCACCTCAAAGTGCAATACATTGGACAATATGAGTGAGAAATACAGCCGATACCTGAAGAAGCTAATTCATGAATTAAAACTGTATATAACTTTTCAATGTGAGGTTGTCATCCAGAGAACCTGAACATACCAAAACCCAGAGGTGCTCAGAACCCTTCTATATTTGCATCGAACATATGCATGTATATCCTCCTATGTGCTCTAAATCACTGATTGATGACTCATTCCCAATGTAACAGCAACGCTGTGTAAATTATCATTCTGTTGTGTGGCTTAGGGAATAAGAGCAGAAGTCTGCACATGTTCGGCACAGACACAATTGTTTGGGAATAGTTTCCATCTGAAGTTAATTGAACTTTTGAACCTGCAACCCACTATCCTTTGTCCTACTCCTTACTGGTGATCTAAGGTTATAGTTAGAGAATCAGGGAGAGCACAAGAGAGCGCTGGATTGGAAATCAGGTGGGCTGGACCCACCTTCTGAGTTTACTTTGTTCTCAGAGGAGAGTATTGGAGAGTTTTATGGTTCCTAGATTTTCTATGGTCAAGAACCTCTTTTATTGTTTTTGCCCTGTAGATACAATGCACAAAGATTTTCTTACCTATAATTTAAAAAAATCTCTGTTTATAAGATATGGTAAGCCTAAGGACTGCTTGTTAAGGAAGGAAACAACATGGGTGTGAATTCAGGCCTTATGGCTTTTGTTGTTGACTTTGGGAGAACTATGTGAACTCCTTTGGGCTCAGTTTCTTTATAAGGTGTGGCAAGGACGTTAATGGATATGTAGCCTAGAACAGTGACTGCAGCAAATTTAAAAGTCACAATCTTAAAAAAAATTAAATTGTCATTAGAAAAGGTAATGTGCAGAGAGGTGACAGTTACATGAGTCAGGTAAGGAGTACATTTCTTTTTGTGCAATGTCTCCCCTTCCCTCACTCTCTTCCACAAGTTAAAAATCTTTTTGTGATGATAATAGTCATGTTGTTATTGTTGTTGTTGATGGGGATGATGAGGATGATGATTGGAGCTAGCCAGATAGAAGGCTGGCTTATTTTTAGCGAGTTGACTAGAAGTGCCACCCATATGCCTCAAGGGTTACAGTAAGCTTTGATCCGAGTAGTGATGCTATGGGCAGAAGGGGTTTGGGGCAGAGGTGGCACAAGGCTTCAGGAGCAGAAGTCTATGCTCATGTTTCTTGACTGTCAATGTCAGAGCAGGATTTGGGCACAGAGCAGTATGGAAGGTGGGAAGAAGTGAAACTGGAACAGAGTCCAAGATAATAGGGCCTAGGTCCAAGTCTCAAAGCAGAGACACTTCCCAGAGTGAGAACCACACCTGCAGAAGCCAAGCCCATCATTAACACTGTTTGTAGCACAAAGGAGAATTAAGGGGGAGCTACAGCTGGTGGCAGGCAGAGACTCAAGGCAGGTGCAGGCTGAGGGGGGGGGCGGTCACACCCTACTCTATGATGGGCAATGGTTCCCAACAGATGGCCAAAAGTTTTAGAACAAACTCTGGGCTTGTCCCTTCTAGCGGAAGGTCTTGAGAGCAAAGGGGTAAGGAGAAAAGTGACTTGCTAAAGTGACTGCTTTCCCACTTCTATTCATCTCATTCATCATATTTCTTTTTTTTTTCTTGGGGTGGCACAGTACTGGGGCTTGAACTTAGGGTCTTGGCATTGTCCCTTAGCTTTTCCACTCCATGTTGGCATACTACTTTGAGCCACACCCACACTTCTGGCTTTTGGAGGATTCGTTGGAATCTCATGGACTTTCCTGCCTGAGCTGGCTTTGATCCTTGGTCTTCCAGATCTCAGTCTCCTGAGTAGCTAGGATTACAGGTGTGAGTCACTGGTGCCTGGCTTGTATTAACATTATTTTTTTTTCTATTCTCTTGCTGAGCCACTCAAATTTTCACTCAAGATTTTCCATCATCAAAGATATATAATAATCTTCCTGTTTTGCTTCCATGATTCTCACTGAAAAAAATTAGGATGAATAAATGCACACTCAAGCACTGTTCCTGGATACTTGGTTCTGGATGATCTTGATTTCTAAATGCACACCAATGGAATTCCAGATGCTGTGTGACAGGGCCACCATTCATGTCCCAGTAACGTGTCCCTCTGACATCAACAGTGAGCCAGCACACATTGTAAAGTGTCCGTGTAATCACAGATTTCATAGAAAAACCAGAGAAACTTAATACAGTTAGATGGATGAACATACTTTTTCTGTGGGTTATGTGAAATGCTGATCATGGCTTATCTACAGCTCAAGAAGCCTTGTAACAAACCCCACCGATACTATAAGACCATCTCCAACCTTCTGAAGCCTTCTAAGTCCTAAGACTTGTCACTCATTGGCTCTCAGTCTTGGTTTTTTAAGTTATGGTTTGTTTTGTTGTTGTTGTTTTTACAGTGATTTCTTAATTTCCTTGATAGAATCCTCTTTTTATAGAATTCTAATATTCCCTGGACAGTACAGACTATCAACTACCTTATTCGGGAACTCTTATTCATAGGCCCTTTAATGCTGATTATTTGGACAAAGACATTTTTATATGTGGGGGGACTTAGTCTATCTTTCTTATGTTTTTTGTCATTCATAGAGCTTGAAATCAGGGCCTGGACACTGTCCCTGAGCTCTTTTGCTCAAGGCTAACACTCTACCACTTTGAGCCACAGCTCTACTTCCAGTTTTCTGGTGGTAAACTGAAAATAAGAGTCTCACAGACTTTCCTGCCCAGATTGGCTTTGAAACCTGATCCTCAGCTCTCAGCCTCCCAAGTAAGGAGGATGACAGGTGTGAGCTACCAGCCCAACTCTATTTCTAATCAATAGACCTCTCCTCTGGGGTGTTTCACAGATAAAGGTCCAGCCATTTGTCACATTGATTTTCCTGTTGGCTTCAGACAGTCATAATTTATTTTCTTATTCTCTCCTATATTAGTAGCATTTTTGATTGCCATTTAGAGCCTTACGGGAGCCTTATAGAGATGAGCTCTGGACAACATTAAAGTTCTTTCAAGCACAAAATAAAATCCTGATTAAGCAGCCAACAGTATCTTCTCATATTCATACATTACTACTCCACTAAAATCTATATAAGAAAGTCTTCATCTGTCAATCAGATACTCCCAATAATCTACATTCACGACACTGATAGACTCTTTTCTTTCTCCCTAAATGTCTTCTATATTATGGCCATGTTGGATCAGTATTATGTTTCAGTATTACGTGCAACTGTTTGTTGTTGGTGGTGGTTGGTACTGGGGCTTAAACTCAGGGTCTCACACTTGCTAAGCAAGCATTCCACCACACCCCCAGACCTTTTGCTTTAGCTTATTTTTTTCAGATAGGATTTCAAGCTTTTGCCAAGGACCAGCCTCAGACACCAATCCATCTAAGTCTTGGAGTGAATGGGATTAGAAGCACGAACCACCCTGCCTGGCTTGGCCCTGCTACACTTAATGTTTTCTGCAGGCTGGGGGTTGCTTGATAAGGTTGGCGCTTTGTCACTTTTGGTGTTCCCATAGTGCTTGGCACACAGCAATTGCTTCAGTTGCTGCTGATGGATGAGTAATGATTTGACTAGCACAGTTTTGGGGGGTGTGACTACAGAAAGTCAAGCATGGCTCATGAAACCAGGGAACCAATATCAGAATCCTCTTGTTTGAAGGTCAAGTCCTCCTCAGACTTGTGTGTGTGTGTGTGTGTGTGTGTGTGTGTGTGTGTGTGTGTGTGTATACCATGAAGCCCTTTTGCATACTGACCTTATATAAACAGGAAATTAGGAAATGAAATGCCCTGTTTCTGCCACTAGTAAAGCTTATTTTCTACATCATCATCTTTACATTTCTACAACTTTTGTCAGTTTTGGTGACTATCCCACTTGTTACTAGTCCCTAGGCATTTGTGTGTGTGTGTGTGTGTGTGTGTGTGCGTGTGGTGGAGAACACAGGGATATTGATTCTGATTATTTTTACTTTTTCCTTCTCCAGATTGTTTTCCCTATTCTGAATCAATATTTTATACACTAGCTCTTCTAATATCTCCAGTATGCCTTTATGCATCCTGCTTGTACTTTTGATAACAAAGCTTTCATGAAAGTGTGTGTCATTGAAACATAGTCTCTTATTAGTGGAAGACATATGAATAGCACCAGAATGTACAAAGTCCTGTTCTGAAAGTGAGACAGAACTTGGCAGATATTGACTTAAATAATAATAATAATCTATTTAAGATGAAATACTGGAAAAGATGATGACAATTTAAAATAGTCTATCCACCATAATTTAAGAAATGACAGCTGGAGTGGAGCTCCCTCTGATTAAAGTTAGAGGATCTCTAATAAACAGAGACTACAGTTATCACAAGAAAAATATTTGATTGTGTTTTTTGCCAGTCCTGGGGCTTGAACTGTCTCTGAGTTTCTTTGGCTCAAGGCTAGCACTCTACCACTTGAGGCACACCACTTCTGGGTTTTTCTGTGGTACTGAGGAATCATACCCTGGGATTTATGCATGTTATCATGCACTCTACCACTAAACCACATTCCCAGCCCCAGAAGGAAAATATTTGAGAGCAGCATTGTGAGTCATATATAAAGGGCTGGGTGAACTCAATCTATATATTGGTGAATTCAAAGACACTGGTTTGAAGAGCTCTGTGCTTAGAGCTTTAGATTTCATGTCACAGGAATGCAGGCCAGAGGTGGAATAGTCCTTGCTAATTCATTTGTCTCCTTTTTCTGAAGGTCTTCTGTCACTCCTCAGGTTTTTCCTATGGGGAGTGGAAAGTTCAGCACAGAGAAGAAGCAAGGGAAAGCCAGGCATGTGATGTTCTAGATGGCTTTCATGGGAAGTCTCAGCCAGGCTGTTGGAAGTGTTGCAGTAGAGAACAGCTTCCTATCTCCTGTCATGTGGAGAAACAAGCTTGGCAGTGGCGCTAAATGACATGCCTCTTTTCCTGTCACTCCTCCTTGACAGACCTAGGGAGAAAAAGCATGAATAGTGAGAGGGAAAGTTTGAATATAGCTGAAAGCAACTCACTCATTATGATGTTTGTTTTTACAGATGTTAATGTAAGATATCCAGGAGACATTAAAGGGTACTTTCTTCTGCTCTCTTATGTTGGAATTACAATAGTTTTGAACATCTAGGGGTTTTTTTCCTCTACAAAGCTTTGGGTCAAGTATGACACTAAAATTTACTTAGGAATACCGTTCATTTTTTCAAGTATCCTTCACTTGACTGTACAGCATATACTTCAGTACTATTTTGATGAATTGCTACCCCACAGCTTTGTACAACCTGCCTGTGTCCACACAGCATGTATGCTATGATCTGAGAAATCTGATAACCTTGATTAGTATCGTCACCAAGACTTGAGTGTGTCTTCCAGAAAGTAAAGTGATTGAGCTTTGATGAATGGATTTCACAAGTGTAATGGTTCTGGGACTAGACTAAGAGATCCTAAGAGGCTGAGAAGTCTGGCTTGACTTCTTTGCAGTGTTTCTGCACTGCAGGTTTAATAGCTACAGATTATCTATTTGAAACAACTTATTGAAGATATCATACCTTATCATATTTTACCTTTTTTTTAGAATCTATTTTTTTAAAAGTACTGGCATCTTGATTTCACTTATTTCTAGAACTTTCTGTATGTTTTCTTTCTGTTCCACATCCTCAGCATTGCATGATGCCCTTGGTAATTCTTTTTGCTTTTTTAATTTTAATTTTAGATTATTCTTCTAAAGGTGATATACAGAGGAGTTATCGTTGCATAAGTCAGGTAATGAGTAATTTGTTTTTGGACAATATCACCTCTTCACTCCCTCCCTCCCAGATTTTCCATCCTTGGTAGTTCCAATGAAACATTTCAATTCCTCAATCATGTTTATGAAAAAACAAGCAACGTTGCATTGCAAAGTAATATTCACAAGAAAACTTCTTAATTTTGAATCAATTTTAAAAATTGGATTTGGCGTGGCGTGATGGTGTATGCTTGCAATCTAGTCCCCAGGAAACAAAGGCAGGAGGATTGAGACTTTGTTCAATGGGGTGTTTTGTGCCCTTCGTCCTTGAGGTCTCTAGGGTCCTGTGCTCCTGCAGGTTTCTCTGCTCAGCTCTGCTGGGCGAGGTTAGAGGAGCAGCTGCAGGGGCTGTGGCTCTTTCCCTCATATCTGCTGCTGCCTCTCTTGTTGAAGATGGAGTCTAAGCACAGTTCTTACACAGCTCAGTAATAGGGACTCCCTACTGGATCCTCCTAAGCCTTTCTTTCTGGTTAATAGATCTAGATGAAATGTGTTGTTTTTTTTTTCTCTCCTCAATGATCATGTTACTTTGTTGTTTTTGTTTTTTTGGTTGGTAGTGGGGCCTGAACTCTGGGCCTGGGTACTGTCCCTCAGCTCTTGAGCTCAAGGAGAGTGCTCTACCACTTGAGCCACAGCACCACTCCTGGCGTTTTCTGCTTATGTGGTGCTGAGGAATCGAACCCAGAGCCTCATGCATGCAAGGCAAGCACTCTACCACTGAGCCACCTTCCTAGCCCCGTGTTACTTAGTTTTATTACTCTTCCAACTCTTGTATTTTTCATATATTAGTATTCAAACACATTGAGGGGCACCAACTCTTTATTTAGAATTAAATTAAGGAGTTGGTATAAAGTGATATGTACTTACATGATACATTTGATACGCTAATTGCTATATTGATATATTTGGCATCCAAATGGGAAGTTTGGAAGTGGTCATCTCAGGATCTCTCTCAGCAACCCTGAAGAAAATGTAATCAATCTTGAAAAATTTCTCCCTCTTTTTCTTGGACAAGGGTAGTAGAGATAATCACGGGAGCCAGCATGTGTCCTTCATCTTCTTCAAGCCTGTCCAAATAAGCTAGAGTCTGAGACAGCACTATGGCAGTCCATCCTCAAGTTTTCTGGCCTGTTTTCCAAACCAGATCCCATGCTCAGCCCTATTACATACTTTAGCCAGCACCGAATGGAGAGATGGAAGGTACTTCAGCTGAAAACAGTGCTTTAACAACGTACCTGTCAATATAAGAAGTGTGGGAATGCTTATGTGGCTACCCAGGTGCTTGATTGTGTAAGTGGTAATCTTTACACAACTCACAAGTATTCACTCCCCCGCCTTCGACCCAGTGTGCTGGTGACCTTCATCTGCAGAAGATGATTGACAGCTGATTGGCCTTATGAGGTTGTTGGGAGATAAGGTGTAGATGAACTTGGCCAATGACTTATACCTATGTGCACATATGATGTGTCTCTGTATGTACTCTGTGTTATTACCACCAGTGTGCAGTATTTGGGAGCAGTAAATATACATAGATGTATATAAATATGTACAATGTGTACATATATAGGGTATTGCTCAATTTGTAGACACTTCATCCTTCTCTCGCTCATATCTCAACTAAGTGGCTGCAGGATGGTAGGTTTCCAAGGGTGAACAGCTCACTTGGGGTGTGGGGTGAGAATGGAGACACCTAGGGAATGCCGGTAGGAAACCTTGCTTTGAGGATGCTTTCTGCAAGTAGACAGGTGCTCAGCGGAAACCCACCTGCTTCAAGGCCGCGCCTGCTCCCTCCAGGTCTATTTACCACCTCCAACCCCCATACAAGTCTGATGTTCTGGAACCTGAGCTGGAGGCTTTGAGTATACCGATAGACAGGAAGTAGAAGCAAGGCACTGGGAGTTTAAAGGCTGATTTTTATTGTTTAAATTTAATATGTGTGTGTGTGTGTGTGTGTGTGTGTGTGTGTGTGTGTGTGTCAGCACAGAGGTTTGAACTCTGGGCTTCATGTTTTCGCTTAGCTTTTTCTCTCTAGGCTGGTGCTCCACCACGTGGGCTACGCCTCCACTTCTGGCTGGTTAATCAGAGCTAATCGGAGTCTCTTGAATTTGTTTGGGTTCTTCTATCCGTGATCTTCTGATCTCAACCTTCTGAGTAGCTAGGGTGATAGGCCAGAGTCGCAGGGTGATAGGCCAGAGTCGCCTGTGCCCCGTCAAGGGCTGGTTTTTGGGCCCAGGGCTCAGCACCGGGCTGCTTACAAGCTGTCTATCTGCATCTGCGGGCCAGGATGGACCCCTGGCAGGCTAACCTCATCATCTCCACCTTACTTCAGGTGTTACCGTACTCCACGGAGCAGCGGTGGGCAGTAACCAGTGACAGGTGGTGCATCCTGAAGGTGGCACGCTGGTAGGTATGTAGAGGGGGTGATGGGGGGGGGGGTCCCTGCTTGGTTCTCTTCTTGCACCCCGTCCTGTCCTCGCTGCCTCCTTCCTCTCCTGTTTATTCTCCCAGGGCCCTCGGTGTCCACCAGGGGTCTCTGCAGACGTCCCTTACCTCTCCCGTGGGCTCTCAGAGCCAGGGAGGTTTCTGACCTTAGCAGTGCTCAGCAGAGCTCTGGACCGAAGGCGACCTCACCGCAGCCGGAGGCCGCGCACACCCCCCCCCTACCCCGCCCCACGTGTGGTTTACAAAGTTTGCGGGCGCTGCGCGGCCCTGGGTGGCGAGGGCTAAGGAAACCGAGGAGGTAGGTGCGGGGCGCCGGGGGAGGGGGGTCGGCAACTGTCTGGAGAGATCGAGGGCCACCTAGGTGGAGGGTAGACGCGGGGTCCCCCTCTTTCCGGGGACGGGGGGGAGGCCCCGGCACGCGCGGTGTCCGAACCCCTTCCTTTCCACCCCTTCTCGGAGACCGGCCGTGAGCGCGCACCGCTCCGGGGACCCGGCAAAGCGCGCGGGGGGAGGGTGTCTCGCGGCGAGGACCCCGCGGGGTGCCCCCCACTCGGATGGCGGGGCGCAGGGGACGCAGGGCACAGGGTGAGGCCGGCGGGTGGGCGCAGCCGGGCGCGACCCCAGCCCGGGGCTGCTCGGTCCCCGCGGCGGCGGCGGCGGCGGCGGGCGCTGGGCTTTGGCGGCGGTTCAGCCCGCGCGCCCGCCCGCCCGGCGGAGCCAACGCCGCTCCCCCCCCACCCCCCGCCCTCCCCGGGTCCCTGGAGGCTCCGCGGCTGCCGGAGCGGGAGGTGGAGCCGAGCCCGGCCGCGCAGGAGGGAAAGTTCCGCGGCGGCGGAGCGGCGGAGCTACGGCCGGGCAGCGCGGAGGGCGCGCGGGGTGAGTGTGCTGCCCGCCCCCGGGGCGGCCCGCGGCGGCGCGCGGGGGCGTCCCTGCCGCCCTGCCCTCCGCGCTCCGCGCGCGCGTGGGTGCCCGGCGCGCCCCGGCCCCGTTGGGGAGGGAGGCTCGTCCGCGCGGGGAGCGGGCTGGGGGGGGGGGCGCGGACCACGCTGCCGCGGCGCCCGGAGTCTGCTTCCCGCGGTCGGTCGCTGTCCACCCGGGCTTCCCCCCCCCCCGTCCCCCACCCCGCGGGGCCTCGACCCTGGGAAGGGGTTCCGCGTCACCCCGCGGCTGGGAGCCGCTCAGGTGGACGCCGCAGCCCGCGGCGGAGGCTGCAGAGCCGGGGTCCGGGGTCCGGGGTGGGGCGGGGGCTTCGCCAGCTTGGGGGACGGGGCTGTTTCCATGACTTTCTGAGAATTAAAAACAAGAAAAAACAAGTAGCCTTGGCCCGCGCCCCGCCGCGACTCCGCTGCCATTGTGTGATTCTCCGCCGTGGGCCGGCCCGGCTGGAGGGGAGGGTGGGCGGCCGCTCCCGGCCTGGCCCCCGGCCCCGGTCCTGTCCGCGGGGCCACCCCCGAAACGGCCCGTGCCCTGGGCCGGCGGATCGGAGTGGGTGGAACGCCCAGGCGTGGTCTTGGGGTGCGGTGGGCTGGGCTGGGGGGATTGGAGGGCGGGGTTGGAGGGAGGGAGGAAAGCTGGACCGGCCCAGGCAGAGTTGGGTTCCCGCCCCATCCCCTGCACCTGCACCCCGCCAGTGACTTTGAACTTACCTTCTCATGGTGAGCAAAGAAGGGGGGAGGGAGGAAAGGCAAGAACAATCCCGCACTCCACACCCCGCGGCCCCGGCGAAGACCCACCCACGGGGGACGCGTGGTTCACGGCTGGCACGCTCGGCTTGTGGTTCTGCGGGTGACAGTCTGGAACTTCAGTGTCCTCAGGTTTGTCGAGAATTAACTGCAGCTCTTCTTCTTCTTCTTCTTCTTCTTCTTCTTCTTCTTCTTCTTCTTCTTCTTCTTCTTCTTCTTCTTCTTCTTCTTCTTCTTCTTCTTCTTCTCCTCCTCCTCCTCCTCCTCCTCCTCCTCCTCCTCCTCCTCCTCCTTCTCCTTCTCCTTCCCACTCCTCCTCCTCCTCCTTCCTCTCTTTCCTCTTCTTCCTCTTCCTCTTCTTCCTCTCCTCTTCTTCTTCCCCCCCTCCTCCTCCTCCTTCTTCTCCTCCTTCTCCTTCTTCTTCCCCTCCTCCTCCTCCTCCTGTATCTGCTTGAAATTGCCATTTAAAAAAAAATTCTGCAGGGATTTTGCGCAGGTGATCCACCACGCTAGAGTCCCCACGGTGAGTGTTGATTCAAACAAGCTCTGGGTGGAGGTGTCAGGTTGGCAATTAGGAAAGACACACCTTGGGTAGAGAAGCAGAGGGCAGAGTTGTGCGGGTCGCCCAGAGGGTAGAAGGTGGTGGGGGTCTCGTTCACTGGGAGTCCCAGACAAGGCTGGTGCTGGGAGCACCAGGGATGAGCCCCCCACCCGGGACACGAGCACACAATCTGGACTCGAGATCCTACCTCCTGGGCGTCGTTTAAAATCTGCACGCGTGGGCGATGGAGGGAAATCTAAACGTTGAGATTCCTCCGTGGACACCAGGAGTGGAAGGCACCTGGTGTCTGGCTGTGGCAGGTCCCTGAGCTCCCAGCAAGTTTCTCCCATTCCCGAATTGCGTGGACCTGGAACCGCCTCACTTCACCCTAGACGTAAGATGCCAACTGTACAGGCCAGAAGGGAACCCTGGTGCGTGGCACAGCACATGCTTGTGATTCTCTTGCCTTTTGCCCTTCTTTAGCTTTCAGGGATCCCGAATCTAGCATGTATCAACGCTGAATAGAATTATGACTTTTTTCTTGTGTATGTGATCTTTTCATCCATCCACCCATCTCTTTATGGAAGAACCACGGATGTCTTCTCTGGACATCTGAAAATGATGCTTTGGGGATGGTGGTATGCAGTATTGCTGGGCTTTTCTGTTGGTAAAATTCCGTCCTCTAGTCCTCTGGTGATGAACTGGACTGTCCAGTCTTCATGGTGCTCTCATTCCAGTAGCAATGAGAAAAGAAATCACAGCGTGCTGTACGGGGTTTCTTCTGTCTCCTGCTTCCCCAGGCCTCCTGGTCCAACTTGGTGCCAGGCGGCTTCCTGAGGACTTAATAAATGTTTGTTGATTTGAAATTCACCATGCAATGAAGTTATTCTTCAGGTCCCATGTTTTTTTTATTTCGGCAAAAGGGCCTTGGGATTGTAAATGATAGCCCTCCTATACATCAGGGCTCACAAGTATTAAAGAGGATAAGCTGAAGTAGACTTTATTACCTATTGATTTTGCCCTCATGATGAAGCCGCCTTGAAGATCTGTAAAGCCAGGGTATAGCGGTAGGCTCACCACTAGGGGCCTCCTCTGCATAGTGGATCACTCCTGGCTGTCATTTGTTACCACCACCCTGTCCTTTGAGGTAGCAGAGGCATTTAAGTTCCTGCTTCTTCTTGACATACAATACTGTGCTACAAAAGGATATCCTTGAAAAACATTATCAAGGCCCTAAAATTAATAAAAGTGGCCTTGGATGGATTCAGTATGGCTTTTAAATATCGTTAAAGGTTTTAAGAACTGTTGTATATGTTAATGGTTAAATATATACTTTTAAACAACTTAAATCAAATCTATGATTTTGGTTTAGTATTTTAACTGTTTTTATTTTTGTGTGTGTCTCTTTGGTAGAGATTATTATTATTTCTATTATTTTAGTATGTTTAAAATCACTTTATGTGAGCCAAGTGCCTATACTACTAGCTACTGGGGAGTCTGAGATCTGAGGATGGCGGCTTGAAGCCAGGTTGGGCAGGAAAGTCCATGAGACTCTAATCACTAATTAACCACCAAAAGAGCTGGGAGTGGGGCTGTGGTTCAAGTGGCAGAGCAGCAACCTTGAGTGAAAAAGTTAAGAAGTACTTTCTCTTTTTTCCTTTTCTCCTTTCCTTTCCTTTCTTGTGCTATCCTATCCTTTCTCTCATCTTTCTTTTCTTCCTTTTTTCCTTCCTTCCTTTCTTTTTTTGTGCTGGTACTGGGTCTTGAACTCAGGGCCTAGATGCTATCCCTGAACTTTTTTGCTCAAGGTTAGCACCCAACCACTTGAGCCATAGCTCCACTTCTTGCTCTTTTGATGCTTAATTGGAAATAAGAATCTCACAGAGTTTTCTACTTGGGCTAGCTTTGAATGTCTATCCTCAAATCTCAGCCTTCTGAATAGGCTTACAAGCTTGAGCCTCCAGTGCTGGGTACACTGGTTTTTCTTTTCTTTTCAAATCAAGGTCTAGATCAGTTCTTGTTAGGAAACAAAGTTAAGAGGAATGACATTTTCATGAAGGCTGTAGGCAACTTTTTAAAAATATCACTGATTAGTATACATGTTTATGATTGCTTTTAGGAACCTGTGTATATCAAAGGGTTATGTGGAACCTGTTTACATAATGGAATGGTCTTCTAGAACTGGAAGATGTTTGTGTTCACCCCCAAAACTCCAGTGAAGAAAGGGCTGGGAACCTTCCTGCCTCTCTGTCCACTCCCCAGACTGTAGCTGAGCTGAAGCCAGAACACAGGTCCTATTCTTTGTGGAGAACTCCAAGAGTTAGTATAGTCCACAGCTCTGAGCCTGATGAAGATTATGGATGCATAAGGTGGCAGGAAATGAATGGCTTTTTTATACCTGGAAGATATTTTTAGGAGCTTGCATTTGAGAGATGCCACCTGTCTGGAAATGACAGCTGTGTGCTAGAATTTTCAGTGTGATATTGAGGACCTACCACTTAGCACAACACCACTTTGCTTCAGATAATTTTTGTTGTTGTTTTTAGACTATGCAGAACATAACATTTGCTTATCCCGGGGTCACATCTGCTACTTTGTTTTATTTGCACACACAAAGGACAGTTGAATTGTTGCAGGAAAAGGGAAGCAGGAAACTGGGAGGAGGTAGTTGTGAATTTTCTATTTATACTGAGCTTTAGGGCCAACCTTACTTTTGCCTTCCAAAAGCACATGCTACCAGCTTACAGTTTCCTATAAGTAATTGTTCTCCAGTGCTTTTTTAAAAAATGTGTGTGTGCTTACCAGGGGCTTGAACTCAGGCCCTGGGTGCTGTCCCTGAGCCTTTTCACTTGTGCTCTACTACTTGAGCCCCAGCTTTTCTTCTGGATTCTTGCTGGTTCACTTGGAGATGAGAGTTCCATGGACTTTCCTACCTTGGCTGGCTTTGAACTGCTATCCTAAGATCTCAGCCTCCTGAATAGCTGAGGATTACAGGTGTAAGCTACGGGTTCCCAGCTTCTTCAGTGATCTTATAAGTCCCTTTCTGAAATAGATCCTCAGTGCCTTGAAAAGTACTACTTCTGTCTCTCTATTAGCTACTGTGAATGTTAATGTATTGGTTGATGCATGTAATCAGGCTGCTGCTGTTTCATGAGTTGGCTTTGTGCAGACTAGCTCTAAGTGCTAACTTGCACAAAGTTAACTTGCTAACTTGCTAGTTCCTCTGCACTGGACCATCTGGTGCCCAGCCAGGGGGTTAGGTTTATTAAATATGCAACAAGCCAGACTTCAGCACAGCTCACCTCCCTGTTCAGCTCTACTGTATATGGAATATTCTTCACAGACATTCATGATGTTATCTGTAGGGGTGACAAAATTGTTGGCAAGCAGTACATATATAAATAAACATATATAGTATATGTATGTATCTGCTAATGGCTATTAGTGTTATTGACTTAATTGCTTTTACTCAGTGAATTTAGTGCCCGTGATAATATTTGGAAAGGCTCCTTGTTAAATGGTGTCTGCAATTCTTCTCTTCCCATGATTAAAAAAATAGCTATATTTATGGAGCACTTAATTGTGAAGCAAGCGCTGTACTGAGTGTAAGACTCAAGCTATTTACTTAATTGGCACAGCTGCCTTAGAAAGTATGCATTGTTATTATCTGCATTTTGCAGATGGGAAAAATCAAGGTTTAGGAGATAAGGTGCTTGCCAAGGGTCAAGTAGTTGGAGGAGCTAAGACTCAGTCCACATCGGTCTAACTTCAGCTCAAAACCTTTGTGCTTTTTTTTTTTTTTCTGTAGTACTGGAGCTTGAACTTAGTGCCTGAGCACTTTCCATTACCTTTTTTTAATTCAAGACTGGGTGCTCTACCATGTGAGCCACAGTTCTACTTCTGGCTTCTTTTGGGTAATTAATTGGAGATAAGAGCCTCATGGACTTTACTGCCCAGGATGGCTTTGAACCACACTCCTCAGATCTACACCTCCTAAATGGCTAGGATTACAGGCATGAGCCACTGATGCCCAGCTTTTTTTTTTTTAAACTCTAGCATAAACTTGTTGAAGTGGCAGCTGGGAAAATGACTTAAGCATTCTTAGGGTTAACAAAGCAGCGAAACGTCGGTTTTCATTAGTTCTTGGACTTACTTCTGAACATGATATAGCAAGATAACAAATGCATTTTTATCAGCCAGTGAGTCTGCTTCAGCATGTTTTATTTACAGGTCTTGTAGATGCTGTTTTAATTTTTCCCTCTGCAGTTTAAAAGATGATAGAGAACACCCCTGTAAAACATTTATATTCTTATCAGGATGCTTTGCAGGCACGTTCAAAGAAGAATCTCTGGATAAAATAGAGTGTTCAGATGTTGCTGTTGGGGCAATCCATCCATGTATCACAAACATTGAACACCCATCGCTTGTGAATGTGTTTTGGAGAGGCTCTGTGCTAGAATGCAAAGAAGAGGCAAGCACCACTTACTGGCTGGGGCTGCCTGGTGCTCTTATTGGAGACGTTGGAGACTTGGTTTCATCCAGTGCATGCTGGGAAGAACAACATTGTAAGAACTTGTTACAAAAGTTAAGTGGCATTTAAAGGTAACATGCCAAGCCAAATGGAGGTGGCAGGTTGTAAGGACTGACATTGCTTTCCTCTTTATCCTTAGCTATCTCTTCTCACCCTTTCACTTCTCCTTCCTCTTTCCAGCACTACTTATGAGGTGGAGGGAGATAGAGATATAACTCAACTCTGGCAGGATGCTGGTGGCTCATACCTATAATCCTAACTACTCAGGAGGCTGAGATTTGAGGCTCACCATATGGAGTCAGTGCAGTCAGACTCCATATTTTGGGATCTCCAATTGGAGACTCTTATCTCCAATTAAGGAGCAAAAATGTTGGAATTGGGGGTGTGGCTCAAGTGGTAAAGCACTCGCCATGAAGTGAAAAAGTTGAGTAAGAGGGAGAGGTCAAGCACCAGTCTTGGCAAGAAAAAAAAATAGAAAGAAAGATAACTTAGATCCAAGGTATCATGTGAACAATTCCTTGTAAATATTATTTTCTGTTCTCCCTCATACGACTGGGACAGGTCTGCAGTGGAGGTGGGTGAGTTATGAGCTGGCACTGGCCTAGAGTCCCTGTCATGAACTTGGCTATTACCTGAGCTGCCTAGAATCAGCTGACCAGGGCACCTTGGAACCTAAGAGAGTAAGAGATTGGGTTTGAGAGGTAAAGGAGAGGCTCTTTGAATGCAGGCCATGACCTCAATTCTCAAGCGGGCTGAGCAGTAAGAGTTCAGAATTTTGAAGACTAACGATGCAAGCTGTTTCTCCTGGGGAGCTCTGCAGCCCTTCTGCACCCCCAGCTTGCTTCATTGCCTATTAGACACCCCAGATTCCTGGCCCCTTACCATAGGCTTTTCTCAAAGGCAGTGTATCCTTAGCAAGTCGCTAGGTTGCCTGCCAGTTCCCACTCAAGTGAGTGAGTTGAGAGTGAGCTGGTGTCACAGGAGAAACAATCCTTCTCTTAGTTCCAGTTGGAGATTTGGTTAAAGACACTCTGGTCTGTTTCACTGTGTGGCAGAGTGCCAGATCCACAGGAGCCTCAGGGTGGGCACTGCTGGCATGGCCTGTGTAGCAGGCTGTGTTGCTAGCTAAGGGTGGGTTTGACTGAGATGTGCTAGTGGTTTTTATGATAATGAACTGCCTTGTTTGGTGTGCAGAGTAGATGCTGTGTGTGGTATGGAGGGAATATAGTAGGTTTCACAAAATCATTACAGTTTAGGAACGTCTGTCTCCCTCAGCCAGGGAACAGAAGGCCTTGAGTCATTATTTATTATGTATAGACAGAAGTTGGCCCTTCTGTGAATAAGCAAACAGAACCTGTCCAGGTGCAAATGAAGCTTGAGTTAAGGTTTCAAAAAAAAAAAAAAACCTGCCAAAAAAACCCAAAACTTAAAATTACAAGCAGGATCAAGTTTAGAGCAAATTTCTGTCAGTTTCAAAAGCCCATTTTATAGAATTAATAGTGTGTGAAAGAGAAATGAACATACAAGGACAAGGAGGACTTTTGTGGGAAGAGGAATAATCCTTGAAGTGAAATCAACTGGTTCATGGGGGGATGAGAAGGACACCATATTGGATTTTATACCAACACGTGAGAAATGCTGGGAAGCAGGGAACTCATTGAGGACCCAGCTGGCCTGAGAGTTGAAACCAGTTCACAAAGATCGAGGCTATACTCTTTCTCAACTAGATGATCTTAGGCAAATTACCTGATGCTTTAGATCCTAGTTTCTCATTTATGGAATGGAGACAGTCCTGTTTGTCTTATTGGGTGGTCTGCTGATTCACTGAGGCAATCTATGTAAACTCAGTAGCACATGGTAAAAACTAAATACAAGGAAGAGAAATGAACTCTTTTTATCTATGGAGGAGAATTTGGAAGAGTAAGGAGAGAATCCTAAGTTTTCCCTGGACCTTGAACCTCTAAGTTCCACTCTTGGAATGTTTTAGGTTAGATATCTTTGGATCACCATTGTGTGCAGGTCACCACGATAAGGTACTTGTATGGAAATAAATTCCAGTAAACCCCTATGGACACTCTTATGTAGCTTGCAGTTTTAGAGAATAGTGTGATAGTAAGACTTACTAGTAAGCAATGGATTTCTAATATTCCTTTGCTACATAAATTAGCTGTTCAAAAGAGAGTACCTTTCCTTTGCTTCCCCATCCCTGACCTCTCTATATATACTAATTTGGAAATGACTTTTTTTTCTTAGACTTCCATAGGCATGAGTAACTCAGAGGACCAAGGATATATAGAAGTAGAATTTATCTGAGTGTGTTTCTGGCTATGTAATAGTGAATGAAGGGAGGGAGATTTGTATTTTGGAGGAATTTTTCTTTGGATATGCCTATGTGACCTCTCAGTACTGGATTCTGTCTGTAGTATGTAATCTGGCTTAGAGATTCTGCTAGCTTTTTTTTTTTTTTTTTTGGTTTGTTTATTTCCCATGAAACTCATGGTCTATAGATGTGTAGGTTTAACAAACAGGGCGTACCCAATTTGTAGACAGGCTTCTCTAGAAGGAGGCTAGGTGAGCAGAGAAGAGGATGTTAGATCTGATTCACTATGTAGCCAAGAGCAAATTTTTAATCCATAAAGAAAGAATTTAATCATTAAAATGCAGGAGCTGTTCAAATGCTAAGCAATGAAATTTGTGGGCTGTGAATTGATTCATCAATCCAAATAGCAGCCAATACCAAAATCTGAGCAGAAAATCAGTTACTTTGTTGGATCAAATAAGCTGGTTCAACATCTTGCGTTCTCTTAGAGTCTTTCCTTTAAGGATAACATATAATTCACTTAAATAATTAAAAATCCAGAGGATTTTCATTGGGTATATAGGAGAATTCATCTAGTTTCACTGAAATTAACTTTTTATGTTCCCCTAAGATTATATGTGGATCATTATGACTGGGTAACAGAGGCCATGGCAAACACCTCCATAGTCCCTTCTGCAAAGTTGGTGCCTTCATGTTTAGTGTTCCTGCTTAAGGCCATGACCTCATGATGTCAACACTGGAATTATTTGCTCCCTGAGTACCAAGCCTGCAGTAAAACTAGGTGACTGAAAGCATGAGGATGTGTATCGCGTGTCCATGGAGGTGGCCTGGTGTGAGTGAAAGCATGCGGGAGGAATCGACGTCTTCGATTTTCTCTCCTTGGACTCTTGTTAGGATTTTGTTTGCTTCTTTCTCCTTGGGGCTACGGCCAGGCCAGTGTGAAATTATTTGGCCAGGATTGCTGCTTGCTCTTCATCACTAAGGAATGGAGATCAGGGAATGAGTGGAAAGCTTTAAATGAAATTGGTCATGTTCCAACAGTTAATTCACATACATTAGAAACCTTTAATATGAACAAATTGTGCATTTGAAAAGAAAGGGTTCCTTCCTTCCTGGGGAATTTGTAGACCTTATTAACAGTCGTGTGAAGTTAGACATAATGAGAGAACCACTGGTTAGCCATTGAAATCACAGCATTTCTGAGATCATTGGTCTGATGACAGTATAATGAAGAATTCATTGATCATTTGAGGTGATCTGTACTATCTCCATATCTTACAGATAAGCAGGAGGCTCAGAGAGGTGAAGTGACTTATATAAGATGACTCAGCTGCTCAGTGGGATAATGATGGTGGATGGTGTCTTGTTCTTTTCCCTCCCTCCCTCCCTCCCTCCCTGGGGTTTGAACCCAGGGTCTCACACTTGCTTAGTAGGTACCCTTACTGTTGAATCATGCCTCCAGCCTCAATTTTTGCTCATTCTTTTGAGATAAGGCCTGCCTTTCTGCCCCCTTTAGATCTATGTTAAGGTTCCTGGTAGTTAGGATTACAGGTGTGTACCATTGCATTGAGCAGTAGTCTGAAGAACACTTTCTGCCTAGGCTGGCCTTGAACTGTGACCCCAACATTCTTAGCTGCCAAAGTACCTAGGGTTGCAGATTTGAGTCACCAGTGCCTGGCTAGTCATGCTATGCAACATTGTTAGTACAGCTGGTTTACAGGTAGATTTAGGTATTCCTATAGTCATAACTGTGTACTGTGTTGAGTATGAGACAGGAACTGTGTTCATGAATGGAAATGTCATTGTAGGATCCCTATATTTGGGTGTAAAACTGAGCTGGAGAAACCAAATGGAAATCCACTCTTGAGAATCTTCATAAGCATGCCTGTTTTTAACTATATTTGTGTACAGTGTGTATTTTCTTAAAAGCTACCTTTAAACAAATTACATATTCATAATCTTGTGGCAGGCTGGATTTAATAGAGTGAGGCTGGCTCCCAGTACACTGAGTATTCTTGAAGGTACTGAAAAGAGGACTAATGACCTAACTGAACATTATTAGGGGGAAGTTGGACATCGTGGTGCTCTGGGTGTCTGACAGCGCAAGTGGTTAAGAAAATGCAGCTTAGAGAAGCAGATCTGTGTGGACTGAGTTGTTCACTTTTTGTTCAGTGTGTGGTGTGGATGTATGTATGTATAGTTTGCAGAGCAAGAAGACAGGGCTGAATAATGCATGGGGTTTCTGTGGTTGGAGTGGTAATTTGAAAGGATGTGGATGGCATTCACAGTTGGAGCTGGTGGGATTTTACGTTTAATGATTGTACCTTTCCCATAGCCATCTGTCTTTCTCTTTAATAAGCGATATTCCTTATCTGGTCTGATTTGTGTACATTGATTGCACCATTATACTTATTAAATATTAAAAAGCATCATTCCTAACCCCCTCTCTGTGTGAAGCCTAATTAGGTGAAGTGTTCAGTGCAAACCTGGCATTATCATTCCAGAATAATAGTCTGGTCATTACCTATGACACATACCTCAGTTTTTTCTGGTTCATGTGCTATTTTCTCTCCTCCTCCAGGAGGAGATATGTAAGACCAATTTTTTTTGATGAAATTTTCGGTACTGTTGGGCTCTTAGGAGGAACTATGGTTCAAAGATTATGAAATCTTTAAAAAAATGTATGAAGAAGTTATTATCTATCCTTTGTATTCTTCAGGGATCAGATTTCTGAAAAGATATATACATCAGTTGTTCTGTGACATTAATTTTTATTAGATTGTCATCTTAATAAAAAAGAAAAGCATAACCAAAAGCCATGTTGGAAAGAAAATGCCAATTGATAGTAGTTACATTTTATGCATACTACTGATAAAAGTGAATATTTAAGCCAGGCATTAGTGGCTTATACCTGTAATCCTAGCTACCCAGGAGGCTGAAGATGGGAGGATCATGGTTTGAGGTCAGCCATGGTGAAAAGTGCAAGAAAACCTTCACCAATAACTGGGCAGTGTGGTGTGTGTCTGTTATCCCAGGCACCTTGGAAAGCATGAACCAGAATAGTGGTGCGCCAGGTGTATGCCTGAACAAAAAGTGTCACCCTGTCTCAAAATAATTGTAACCCCTCTGTATGGTATTTTCACAATAAAAATAAATAAATTAGTAAATTAAAAAAAAAGTGCCATCCAAAGGCGGGGGAGGGGAGGGGGGGGCGGAAAAAGAATATTTTTAGATAAATTTAAAAAAATTAGATAAAGAGTATGTTTAGATAAATTAAGTCATTATCACTGCTGATCCGTGACCTTCCTTTTCAGCTTCTCCTTCTCTGTACAGTCTGATTCAAGAATTTGTTTGTGTCATTGACTTGATAGCAACCATTTTATCATCAAAGAGCCAAAAATACGATTATGACTCACTCCAGAGATTCCAGATTATCACTCTGATAAGCTATCCAATGGCACTTTGAACTAATCACTGTAATGAACATTGTCCTGTTTTTTTGAGGCATTTACCGTATTCTCTCATTTATTATGTAAATTTCTGAAAACATCTGCAGACTGCTGTGAGCCTGCATGTGCATACAGGTGCCCACACACCCACGTGATCAGTCTCCCAGGCATGAACCACATAGGAACAGGCTTGGTGTCTTATTCCTGTCTCTGGGATAAAAGCTTGTAAGCTGGAAGTTGCATGTAATGTCTGGTTATCAGGCTAATAGGTTTTTCCCTCTCAGTGATTCCAGCCATTCCTGGTGGGCTTGTTCAGACTGCCTTTCTCCCTTCATGACTGTAAACAGTATTGCTTCCCACTTTTGAACTCTGGGAATCAGTTTGTGAGTCTCTCTAATATAAACTATTTTTTGTTTGTTTTTGTTTTGTGCTAATACTGGGTCTTGAACTCAGGTCCTCACCCTATTCCTTTTTCACTCAAGGCTGGTGCTCTACCACTTGAGCCACACCTCTGCTTCCAGCATTTTGATGGTTAATTGAAGATAAAAGCCTCTCTGTCTGGCTTCCAATTGTGATCCTCAGATCTTAGCCTCTTGAGAAGCTAGGATTACAGGAGTGAGCCTCCAGTGCCTGGCTTTTAGGTTTAAGTTATTATTATTATTATAAAGGTGATGTACAGAGGGGTTACAGTTTCATAAGTCAGGTAATGAGTACATTTCTTTTTGGATAGTGTCACCCTTTTCTCTCTCTCTCCCAGTTTTCCCCACCCGTCCTGAAACACCATTGTGTAGTTCTTCCAGTTGTGTTTGAATGTGGTCAGATCAAAGCAAAAACAGTATGGCATGCTAAATCAACATTTCCTTTCCAACAGATAAGCTTTGTAAGAAGCCAGCTTAGCACTCTACCACTAAGCTACATTCCCAGCCCTCTAAAGAATATTTTTAACAGTACTAGGGATTGGTCTCCGGGCCTCATTTTGCTTGGCAGGTATTCTACCACCTGAATCATGACTCCAGCTTCTTTCTTTGGCTGTTGTTATTTTTCAGATTGGTTCTTACATGTTGACCTGGGCTTAGACAGTGATCCTCCTATCTCTGTTTCCTGAGTAGCTGGGATTACAGGTATGAACTTCTGCACATGGCTGCAATTTCAAAAAGTATTTCCAAGAGAATCAAAAAGACTACATAGCATGCCCCTATTGTTTACATAGCCTTGGTACAGCCATGATGGAGTCTGCCACAAGACTGATGCACTGAGTCTTTTGGCAAGCCTCCCGTTCTGTTGTGAGGTTCCCACAGTGGTTCCTCCTACAGTAAGTTACCATTGTTTATTCAGGAACTTAATGCTTGTCTCTCTGATTCCCTCCCGCTGAGTATTTGTATTAGATGTGTTAAGGTAGCTGCTTATACCACAGAACTTAAAAACGGCCCCCTGGTGCTTTCAGGAAGACTTTCAACCTACTTCCAAATGTCCTTTTGACCAGATTCCACCATGCTGTCGAGTTCGCCATGTAATTCTCTGAGTCCTTCTGTGTTCCTACCTGATTTTGCTGTAGAGTTGAGGTAATATGTTTATTCTTACGTTTACTTTTAAATCCATCACTGATAAATATATATATGTATATATGTACATGTAACGTGCATAGATATTTTTCCTTACAGTATTAAGTAAATCCTCGTAAGCATCCTGAATCTTCTCTTTGAAGCCTGGTGTGTGTATGTGCATTCTGGTTGTATTTCCTTCCTTCTTCCAGCTCTGCCACAGCTGGGGAATGGCTCTCCACATACTCTTAACCGTTTCCTTTGATTTTTCCTTTAGCTTTATCCATGTGTGCATCTTGAGATAATTGTGTGTGTGTGTGGGGGGAAGACTATTGAATTGGGAAATTTGACTCACACCTCAAGGTAACACCGGAGAACAGTTACTAAAAACAAGTGGTGAGAAAGACCAAAAGAGCATTCTTCCAATGAAATAGCAGAACTTGAGCTTCACAGTTGGTGGAGATCACCCTGCTCTGAGGCAGAGAGGGCATCAGCGTGGGGTTTGTACAGGATTTGTGTGAAGAAGCTGGGCCTCGAGGCTGCACTAACTTGCTGCCCTGCTTTCCGGAGGATGCAGGGGTCAGGCTTGGGAGCTGCCTCACCAGGCCTTGCAGGACTATGGCAGAGATCCCTGCTGACACATCTGTGTGTGTGTGTGTGTGTGTGTGTGTGTGTGTGTGTGTGTGTGTGTGTGTGTGTGTGTGTGTGTGTGTGTGTGTGTGTGTGTGTGTGTGTGTACAGTATACCTATGTGGTAATGGAGAGACAGCCAGGCACCCTTGTGTGTGTGTGTGTGTGTGTGTGTGTGTACAGTATACCTATGTGGTAATGGAGAGACAGCCAGGCACCCTTGCCCACTGTGCAGGAGTCTGGTCCTACTGTGAGCAGGAAAGTGAACCTCGGGGGTGCATGGGGGTGGAGTGGTATTTGACTGTCACCCACATCACAGGGATTGGCTCAGAGAGGCCCAGCAGGAAAGCCATCGGAAACCCATGACAGGACCTATGAGAAGCAGAGAATCTTGGTTTTAAGCATCTGCTTAAAATGGCAAGACACGGGATGGGAAAGTGGCTCAGTGGTAGAGTGTTTGCCTTGCATGCATGAGGTCCTGGGTTCAATTCCTCAGCACCACATAAGTAGAAAAAGCTGTAAGTGGCGCTGTGGCTCAAGTGGTAAGAGTGCTTGCCTTGAGCTCAAGAGCTGAGGGACAGCGCCCAGGCCCAGAGTTCAGGCCCCATGACTGACAAAAAAAAAAAGCAAGACATTGCAACAGTGAAGACTAAGTTTGTCTGTGTTGTATGGAGAATGGCAACTCCAGATAGTTTACTTCTTATGTAGCATAAGTGATTAAGGGGCCAGTTCAGACATGGCATGCTTCTATAGTTCCTAGGAAAAGCCTCCTACTATACCACACCTATATCTTAGGACAGTGGTCCTTAGAGGGAGCTGCAGAAGCTCCAGCTGTCACATCACATTCTAGGAATAAGAGGGATGGAAAGACAGGACATTCTACATGGGATTTTTGCTTAGATCTCCTTAGCTATAACATTCAGTCATGTGACCACACGTAGTGCTAAGAGAGGTTAGGAACTCTATGTTGCTTGTTGGATACATTTGGAGTTTTTTTGTTTTTTTTTTTTAAGGAGACAAGGGGTAGTGACAGCAGTCAGCAACCTGGGTTATTCTGACTTCGTGTTAGTGTGGTCAAGTGGTCTTTCCTTCCTCCATTGTTCCAGACTTAGACAAAGGACTGCCAGCAGTTGCTGTGGTGGGATTAGGGGTGGGGCTAATAGAGACAGGATCCATCAGCCTGTGCTGGCTTAGCTGGCCGGTGTGGACGGAAAGAAATTGTACTCTTTGAAGGTGAATAGTTCATCACACCCTCCATTTTCTGAATCACAACTGTGTCTGGTGACAAAGTAACATCAGGACTGACTCTGTCATCTGCCAGTGGCCAGAGAATTATAGAACCTGCTGGACTTTTCCCTGCTTAGCAGAAGGGAAATCTATCTGAATAGTACAGGTAAGGTCTTTCTTTCTTTCTTTTTTTTTGGGGGGGGGGTCCGGTTGTGGGGCCTGAACTCTGGGCCTGGGTGCTGTCCCTCAGCTCTTCAGCTCAAGGCAAGTTCTCTAGCACTGAGCCACCTTCCCAGCCCAGGGTCTTTCTTACACATAACTACTACGCTACCTTAACAACATTTAACATTTTCTAAAAATTGCCTGTTAGTACCCACCCTATTTGTACATTTTGCACAGTTTTCTCAAGAATGAGCTCTTTGTGGAATCACAATCTGAGGGATATCTATAGTCTTTGGTCCTTTGGCTTCTGTAGTCTCTTAGTTTGTTAAGAGATACATTGCTCACTTTCTATCTTCTATTGTTTTCTATAACGTTAGAAGCTTAATTCAGTCATTTCTTTTAGATGAAATTATTCCCAATTCACAATATCTTTCTTTTCCTTCTTCCTAAAAAACTCATATGAGATATTAGAAAAATCTGATCTCCACCTGTTTACTATAATTGCCGTCTTGTATGGCTTTTCTTTGGCTCTCTAGTCTGTTATATTACTGGCAATGCAAATCTGCGATTTCTTCTTCACCCACATTGCTGTGACCTCCCAGACATTTGGCCAAAAGTAAACACTCAGAGAGGAAGGGAGGAGTGCTTCCCAGTTCTTCTTCTCTCCTGTGTTAAAAGAACAACTTTAGGCAGATTAAATTTAGCTGAGTTTATTTGAGCTGAGAATTCTTCAGGAGTTGGGCAGTACCTCCAGCCAAGGGAGATCCAGAAAGAGAGAGCTCCACCCAGCATCCTTGGCGGCAGCATTTAGGGACAGAGAACAGAGGTGACTTTAGGTTCATGAACCACTTGTCTGGCACTAGCCCAGCTCAGCCTTTTCCTTATTTGGGCATATAGTCTGATAGGTTAGCAGATCCTAACTGAACCTCTGCTGTGATGACTTTTCTGAGAGTCAGCTATTTGTTATAAGAAGCAACATCTAAATTAGATGCCAGCATGTTGGCATAGTGAGTGACGTTGCAGTTTGCTACACTGTGATTCAACATGCAGAGGGTAGCTTTAGGCCACATTTTATTTAACACTTGGTATCAGGTATTGATTTTAGGAAGCAAGGAAGAGGGTGCTACTTTGAAAATTTAACCATGTCCCCCTAGATCAGAAATCCTGGGGAGTGGCTGTTACAGGAGGTGGACAGGTGGCTGTGGCTCCTGGTGCATCCTGGAAGGCCCAGGTCTGTACTTCTGGGTCTGAGCTCACATGCTGCGTGAGATAAGCTATTTCCTTCTGGTGACATACAGGTGCATTAAAAGAAATCATTAGAGACCACAACGAAAGCATATTCTTTGCTCACAGGAGCCAGGTACAATGCAGAATTCCTACCCCACCTGCTTTCACTTGGAAAAGGTCAGTGTGCTGTAGGCACACAGGACAGTGTGCATCATTTTGCACAGGCACTCTTGGTTCCTAGGCAGCAGAAGGTCACTAGGCACTCGGCACAGAAGCGTGACGTTCATTCCCTGATTAAAATTGTGTTGTAGGAGTCGTGGCAGAGTTTAGTGGTAATCCACACTGGCATTCAGCATCATGGATCACATAAGTGTTGTCTTCTAACTCAGGGTGACCGAAACAGTGTTGTTTGATTCGGTAGTTATCCTGGACAAGGAATTGATTTATTCTTGCTAATGGAAAGTCTAGGGTCTTGAAGTGAGAAATAATGGAATCGCTTTTGTGTTTAAGTACCCTTTCACATTGACAGTCAATGTGAAAGGTCTTGCATGTGATCTTGTAATGGTAACCTGCCCCAAGGAACGAGTTCCACATGAACAAGGGAGCTTTCTAATCACGTGCTTAGAATATTTGGACAGCATCTTACTTTTAGTTTATTCACAGTTACTGTTATACAACAGAGGAGAAAAAGAGGGAGAAGATCTGCTTTATGATAGGTTGATATTGACAACCTCTTTCAACACCTCACTACTCACTAACAGCCTAGCATAAAGACCTGATTAAGTAATACAATCATTTGAAAGTGTAAGTATTCTATATTTAGGTATTTGTATTCAATCTTTTTTTTTTTTTTTTTTTGCAGTCCTGGGACTTGAATTCTAGGCCTGGGCACTGTCCCTGACCTCCTTTTGCTTAAGGTTAGCACTCTACCACTTTCAGCTTTTTCTGTAATTAATTGGAGATAAGAGTCTCATGGATGTTCCTGCCTGGGCTGGCTTCCAACCATGATCCTCAGATCTCAGCCTCCTGAGTAGCTAGGATTATAGGCATGAGCTACCCATATCTGGCTTGTATCCATCCTTTTCAGTTTTCAAAATGAATTTGAGAAGTCTGCATGTTTTGATTTATTATTATTGGTGATGGTGGTGGTCCTGGAGTGAACTCAGAGCCTGACAATCTACCACCTGAGCCAGGCTTCCAGCCCAGCTTTATGCTGTCTTTTATGTTTGTCAGTTTGTGATGAGATCTCAAGGATTTTTCTACCTGGGTTGGCTTTGAATTGTGATCCTCTAGTTCTCAGTCTTCACTGAGTAGTTAGAATTCAGATGTGAATCTCTGATGTCTGGTTTACTTTTTTTTTTTTTAAAGAACAAATCCATGCCATTCATGTTATAAAACAGTAAATCAGGAAACTATTTACATTCTGAGAAGGATCCAAACTCTTTCATAGGATGCAGCTCTGCATGGTAATCCAGAGATCAACTTTGCCTGTGAGGCAAGGCTCTTAGCCCCCCCCCCCCCAATCATGTAACAGCCTCTATGCTCTTCCACTTATTTATGTATGAGTGCATCTATGTATGTGTGTATGTATATATGTATGTATGTATTGCTAGTATTAGGGCTTACGCTCTGGGCCTTGAGCTTTTACTTGTTGTTTTGCTAAAGTCTGGTGCTCTACCACTTGAGCTACACCTCTACTCCCAGCTTTTTGATGGTTAATTAGAGATAGGAGTCTCATGGACTTCCCTACCTAGACTGGCTTCAAACCATGATCCTTAGATCTCAGCCTCCTGAGTAGCTAGGATTACAGGTGTGAGCCACCAGTACCTGGATTATGTGTTTGTTCTTTTAATACTCATTCACTAAGCCACTACTTGGTGCCAAGTACTGAGTAAAAGCCTCATAAAGACAGAGCTGCTTTTTATGCTAATTTCATTATTGGAGAATGCTTAATATTAAGTAAAAGGTTAATTACTGGTGAGTCAGTTTTTTTATTTTTTTAATTGTGAAAATACGGTACAAAGGGGTTACAATTACATGGGCAAAGCAATGAGTACATTCTTATCAAGCATTGTTTCCTCTTCCTTTGTTTCCCCTTTCCATCCCTTCCCATCTCCCCCCAGGTCCCCCCCCCCCCCCGCCCCAGCCAAAGTTGTAAAGTTCATTTTTCCCACTTAATGACTTATACATCTCATTGTTGTAATGGGTCCACCTGTATCCCTATTTAAACAATTTGTTTTTTCCCTTCCCCTCCATAAATTATACCAACATTAAATACAGTGAAAGCAGGCATTATACCGTGGGGGAGGGACATACAAAGCAACAAAAAAATCATCTTATAAATATGTTAGAAACAATTGCAAGTAAGAAAAACCATTTGAATCCTTATCTTAGATTTTTTTTTTTTTTGGCCAGTCCTAGGGCTTGAATTCAGGGCCTGGGAACTGTCCCTGAGCTTCTTTTGCTCAAGGCTAGCACTCTATCATTTGAGCCACAGCGCCACTTCCAGCTTTTTCTGTTTATGTAGTACTGAGGAATTGAACCCAGGGATTCATGCATGCTAGGCAAGCACTCTACCACTAAGCCACATTCTCAGCCCTGGTACCTGCTTTATGGTAGCTGCTAAAAAGTACTAAAACAGTACTAAAAACTGTACTGTTAAAAACTCTGTACCTTCTGTAGCTGTCAGCAAATTAGAAGTAGAGCTTGGAGCACAGATTTTTCTTATTAGTTAATACATATCCATCAAAGATGGTAGGAGAAGGATAGCTACCTATTATGTGCGTTTATTTGAAACATCCATTTTTTTTCCAGCAGACTAATTTCTAGAAAAGGAGAGATATGATTCAAGATAGGTTGACTCACATTGAAACATTAGTTCACATAACCTAGTTCTCTTAACTCAAGATTAGAACCCATTGTCAGGAAACATTTGGTAAATGACACATTTTTAGAAAACGTCTTATTTTCTGTGGGCATAAGTGGAGATTAAAATTCTAGTGCCATACATAATTGAAATGCCAAAATAGCCTTGCAGCACAGCTTGACAACTTGGTTATTACTTGGTTCAATATTGTAATTTATTTTCTAAATTATTAACCATGGCACTCCTATGAAAAACAGTCCTTAATATAAAATACTAGGGAATGTGGACAGGTCATTGTCCAGGATTTGAGTTCAGGCTCCAGTATCAACACACACACACACACACACACACGTTTAAACATTCAAAAAACTCACCCATCTTGAGGGCTCTGGATTTCTTTCTTTCTTTCTTTCTTTTTCTTTTTGTCGGTCATGGGGCTTAAACTCTGGGCCTAGGCGCTGTCCCTTAGCTCTTCAGCTCAAGGCAAGCACTCTACCATTTCAACCGTAGCGCCACTTCCAGTTTTCTGGTGGTTTTTGTTTTAGTTTTAGTTTTTTTTTTAGATAAGAGTCTCGTGGACTTTCCTGCCTGTACTGGCTTTGAACTGTGATCGTCAGATCTCAGCCTCCTGAGTAGCTAGGATTACAGGTGTGAGCCACTGGCCCTGGCTGGATTTCTTTCTTTTAGGGAGAATTGTCTCCACTTCTGCACATTTTCTAATCTCAGGGGATCCCAGCTGTATTGGTTTTCCATCTCTTGATGCTTCTTCCTTGGGACCTGCCAGCTGTATTGGTGGCATCAGCAATGCAGGGTTGGCTGCAGGTCTGGTCTCCCTCAGCCTGCCTGGTAACAGTGGTGGGTTGGTGGGGGAAGTTCTGGTCAGTGGCAGTTACCGCCTGGTTTGTAAGGTGGTTAGCATGAGGGAACAGAGGGAGCAGAGAGGAGAACTCCTTCAGTGTTATGAACAAATAAGTCCCAGCAACTTATTAAAAACACCTGACTCTAGGAATGCAGTCAGAGGGACCACCAGGCTCTCTTTGTTCCTACTTAGGAATCCGGGTTTCTGGAATCACTGGGAATGCTGATTTCCTGGCAATTGGCTCTGCACAGAAATGAGAAAGACACATGACCTCGTTATTATTCCTTCCTAGGGGTTCACTTGAGACATCTTACTTTCCTGTTCGTCCTTGAGTACGTTTTTTAAAAAGTCCATTCAGAGTAACAGTCTGCTCATAAATGATCATTCCAACCTCAGCACGTACATGGTCCAAGTTTAACAAAGCGGAACATCTGTAGTTACCTAGCATAAGCAGTTTCTTGATTGCCATCGTGATTGGAAGTCCCCAGTGTGCATATTCTGTTAGTTGGCTTTCCCTGGCAGCTTATAGCTGCCCTGTTTACTGGAGGCTCTTCTGCTTGAGCCTTCACAATTCTTTGGTTGGTTCATGGAGTTCACACCTAGGCCTGGTGATGGGGAGAGTTGGAGAGAGCGTGAGCACATTTAGTGTGATTTTGGCTTTGTATTTCTCAAGGATTGTGCCTTCTGATCTTCTGTAGCATTTGTAGATGACAGCAGTGACTGGCTGCAAGATCTTTCAACATTCTGTGGGCACTCGCAGAAAGATCTGGGAGCTTTGGAAGACTTATCTGGGGGAACTACTTTGAGGCCTTACTATGGGTGCACACAGAAGACAGCAGGTGACACCAGTGTCCTGGTCCCACCTGTGTCCTCGGAGAGGTGGAAGCATTGGGAAATGAAAACGGCTGCTTCCTCATTAAGATATCAAGAAGGTCCCAGTACAGGAGCCTGGAAAGTTCTGCATGGCACACTGCTCAGAGTTTCCTTCTGATTGCTTCCCCGTCAGGGAGTTTAGGAACCCTTCTACCACCCTTTTCTTTTCTTTCTTTCTTTTCTTTTTTTTGTCAGTCCTGAAGCTTGAACTCTGGGCCTGGGCACTGTCCCTGTGTTCTTCAGCTCAAAGCCAGCACTCTACTGCTTGAGCCACAATGCCACTTCTGGTTTTCTAGTGGTTTATTGGAGATAAGAGTCTCATGGACTTTCCTACCCGGGCTAGCTTTGAACCATGATCCTCAGATCTCAGCCTCCTGAGTAGCTAGGAGTAAAGGCGTGAGCCACCATCGCCATGCTTCTGTCACCCTTTTCTGTGTGGGCAGGACTGAAGGCAAGGACAGTGTGGGGGAAAGAATGGAGTGTGTACCACAGGTCTCTAGCACCTCAGAGAAAGACAATGTCAAACAGAGGTGAAATGAATGAAAAGCCTTTTACTTGCCTTGCTAAGGTCTCAGACTCTCCCATTTGAAAAGGATCTCTTTATCTAGTCTAGCTGGCCTGCTGCTGGTCCTTCAAGCATCTCTACAACATACTGAGTTGTCCAGTCTGCACTTGAATATACCTAAGGATAGCAAACTCACTACTTTCCAAGACAAGCCATTCAGAATCTAGATGGCTCCACGTGAATGAGTTCCTTATGATTTCTTTTTCTTTCCTTTCTTTTTTTGGGAGGTGGTGGGATGTAGCGTTTGAACTCAGGGCCTGGTACTCTACCATTTGACTACTCCTTCAAATCCTTTTGCTTACAGTTACTTTTCAAGCAAGGTTTTATCCTTTTTGCCTTGGTTGGTGATCCTCCTATCCCCATCTTCTGCATAGCTGGGATCACAGATGTGCATTCATCTATGATGCTTTGAGATAGGGCAGTACAAACGTTTTGCTTGGGCCTGCCTTAAACAGTGGTGTTCCTTTCTCTGCCTTCTCTGTAGCTGGAATTACTGGGATAAACAACTGCCTACCCTATTATATAATATCCTTTGTTTTCACCTATAGGTCCTTCGTTCTGCCCTTTAGATGAATGAAAAACAACGCATAAAGGATAGATAACAGTTTGCAGATGAGCATTACATGCAACAATGAAGTCCAGTCATGTAACAAGCAAATAAATCAATACGGGTCAGAGTGAACTGAGATTCCCTCTGAATTCTTAACTCCTTCTTAACATGCTTGCCCAAGAGTTCTGGACTTGTAGGCATTTATTTTTAAAAGGCAATGCCTTTTGCCCTTTAACAGTGGGACATTCTGACGTCAATGAGTTGTATCTGGGAGGCCATATTTAAAAGGCTCATATTGTTATGGAAATAGGGGATATTTTGGAAGAAAAAATTGGAGGGCGTTTGTCATAATTGCCTTGGGAAGTCTATGCATCAGCTTAGATGAGGAAGGGACAGTAAACTAAGAGCCTGAGAATTTTTTCTTTTCAAGCAGTCTGAGCTTCCTCCTTGCTGGAAGGACAGTTGGATTTTCATTCAGCTTGAATGGCCCACGCCAGATGTGTGTGAGTTTAGTCTTCTGGAGGGTAAAGAAAGGGTTATTTAATATTTTTTTTAAAAAAATTCCCCCACAGTGTAGTAATACACACCTAAAATCATTCCAGAATTTTTGGAAGAAATTGTAAGCAAGTATTAAAACTTGAGAAGTGAATTAACAACCACCTTTTCATGAGGTGAAGGTGTGTCTTCTCAATGAATGAATGGTACTTTATTCCATAGTGGCATAAATCGTGGGTTGCAATGTGGAGTGAGCAAGCAGGTCTAAGTTAGTGTGTGTGGGGCTGTATCAGCATGTGTGTGTGCATGTGTGTGTGCATGTGCTGGGATTAGAGGGAGCTTATGCAAACGAGACTGAAAGTCTAACCTAGACTCACCCAACCTTCCACCAAAGAGTTCAAGCACATCTTGGGGTTTCTCAAGCAGATCATTCTCCCAATGAATATTTTCCACTGTGTGAACAAAGGTTTGGATATTTCACTTAGTCTTATCTTTGTGCACTTATTTTTTAGGGCTGACTTATAAATGTGTCCAGTTTTTACCCAATCGAATAGCTGGACTACAATTGTGGGGAAAAAAAATGAGTCTACGTCTTTTAATTAATCTGGATGAGATCAGGCACATTCGGGGTGGTATGTAATGTGGAAATTATGGTAGGATTTCCTGCATCCCTGTCACCATGAGTGTTTTATGTTCATCAGTCTTAATTTCATGGCCACCTTGTGAGATAAGCACTACCACTTAGCTCCTTTTTACAGATGGGGAAACTGAGGCATTGAGGGGTTGAATAACTTTCTCAGGCCTCACTACTGAGAAGGGTTGGAGCCCAGATTTGAGCCTCAGTGTCTGGCTTCAGTGTAAGCTTTCAATCGCTGGTGACAGAGGCTCTTAGAGCCTAGCTAGGGGATGTACTGGCATCTTGTAGTAGCCTCTTCCTTCTATTAGTTGGGATAAAACTGAGATGTCACCACAGAGACTTCATATAGTTTTAGTAGCTTCAGAAAGTATGTATGCTTCTCATACCATCTAAAGGAAAAAGCCAAGGTGGCCAGGACAGGGGTACTGCATGGAGTCTTAGAAGGGCTCAGGTTCTTTCCAGTTACTTTCTATCATCCCCAGGGAGCTACTAGCATCCATGAGAGTTGGGTGGTGGCCATAGCAGATTCTACCCATAGAGAAGGGGAAGGAAGTAAAAGTGGCCTGCCATATTTCGGTCATCTTCCATTGGACCAATGAGCCATCATTGGTCATGTGACCACACGTACCTGCCAAGAAGGATGGGAAATGCAGTCTGGCCATAGGATACGGAGAACTGAAAGTTGCCACCATGTTCAAACAAAAGGACACTTCATTTACCTTGATAGAAATAACCTGTTGTCAGTATATGAAATCTTGAAGGAAGTAAAAGTTACTCCTAAAAGAGTGGACCTTTTTTTTTTTTTAAACTGCCTACCACCTACTCTCTCACAAAGCCTCAATTTCTAAATTTCCATTTTGGGAACCATGTCTTCTGCTGGGAAGGCAAGACTTTCTGGAAGCAGAGAGAGGGGGAGGGAAGGAGGGAGGATGGAAGGGAAGAAGAGGGAGAGGGAGAGAATACAGCAAGGAACCAGGGCAGGACATAGTCCTCAAGGACATGTCCCCAGAAACATACTTCCTCTAACCAGGTTCTACCTTCCACCTTGCCCCATCTCTCAGTAATACCATCATATTATGAATCCACACAGGATTAATCCATTCATTACCAAGAAGCCATCATGATCTATTTATCATGGTGACCAACACAACAAACCGAAGCACCAGAGGTAGGTAGATCATGTGACTTAGGTTGGGCCTGGATCCTTCCCAGGAATTTCTGGGGTGTAAAAATGTTGGACTTTCTTAATTCCTTATGATGGTTTCTTGACCCGCATCCCTGAGTAAGGATGTTCTTGAAGTTGCTTATTTAGAAATTGTCCAGAGTTGCTGCTATTTCTTGCTTTGGAAGCTTGATTTCCCAGCTTTCAGTCCCACAAGCTCCCAATGTCCTAATGGTAGTCCTTTTGTTGAAGTTAGTCAGCACTGGTTCCTGGAGTTTGCAGAGTTAAAGAGCCTAGCTGATACACCATCCAGTGGCCATCTTTGCTAACAGTTGTTGGACTTTCCTTCTGTTCTCTTTTGTATTTACAGCCAGTGTTATGTTTTTAATATCTTACACCCATCCCCAAATGTTATATCTGGTCACTATAGCTACTAATAAGTATCTAAGCCTTGAACATTACTAAGTGAATAAGTGGTAAATGTTCCCACCTCTGAAAACATCCAGTAGATGCTAATTAGCTCGATTTAATCATTTCACAGTATGTACACAGACCACAGCATCATTTTGTACAACATAAATATATTCTTTTTTTCCTTGCTAATCGTACCTCATCAGAGGGAAAAGCAAGAATAAAAGTGAAAGCAAAAATTAACAGGAGAAAAGATAAAGGTAAATTTATTTCCATTTCACAAAAGTAGAAGTATAATATTAGATTGCATAGATGTATCATATTTATTAGGATAGTTGATTTTTTATAGTATACATAAACATGGTTAGAATACCACATTTTAGAATCATGGGTCATTTGTTAAAAGGTCTTAAATATTGTTAAAAGAACTTAACTTTTACTTAAAATCTGTAACCATTTATGATACAGTTTTAATCCAAATGCTTGGCATGTCTATGTTTTCTAACACACAGGGGATTCAGGCAGAATTACCAGTGCTTTCTTAGGGAATTCAAGGCCTTGTAACTTTTGTTAGGTAATGTGTAAAACTTCAGGTTTTCTTGAAACAGAGGAATTTTTTTTTTAGATAGTGAAATGTCTGTATAATATTTTAATGACATGTATGTGCCATTATTTATTCATTCAAATCCATTGTACCAGTCAGCTTCTGGTCACTCTAATGGGGTGCCTGAGGTGATTAGTTTATAAGAGAAAAGATTGTTTTGCTTATGCTTTTGTAGATTCGAGTCTATGCCCTGACCTCTGTGGATGCCACGCATCTCTGGCAAGAGGGTCACAACAGAACCATTCACCTACTGCAACAGGAAGACAGAGAGATGGAAAGATTGGAGGATCCTGTTCTCCAGTAATGAATGACTACTTCTGCAAGAAAAATGTCTCTGATTGTTAAAGATAGGCTGCTTAGTTAAGAATAGACATATGGGTCAGAGCTCTATTTCAAATGGACTGTTTATATTTTCATTTGGATTTAGGACCAGGGCTGTTTATGGATCATAATATAGCCACTTGAATTTTCCAAAGTGTTTTTAGAATCTTCCCATGCATGCCACCATTCAGTGATGCAAGTGTATTATTAAACTTAATTATAAGCTTCTGAAAGGAGGCCCTTTTTCTAAAAAAGAAAGTCACAGTTCCTTTGTGCCAGAAACAAACTTGTTGACTGCCTTCCTCCCCAGACCTCCCTGTCTCTCCCATACCTTTGATTTTTGTTGTTCCTAACATGGGCCACTCAGTTGTGACAATGGCATACACCCCACCCTCTTTGCTTCCTCTTGCTGAGAAAAAAACAGTTTATTTGAGGTTTGCATTTTTTGAATCAACTGTGGTATTCCAACAGGATGAAGATTATGTGATGTTTATGGAGATATAATTGTGTGTGTGTGTGTGTGTGTGTGTGTACGCGTGCGCCAGTACTGGGGCTTGAACTCAGGGCCTGGGTGGTGTCCCTTAACTTTTTGTTCAAGGCTGGTGCTCTACTCTTGTTCTACAGCTCTCTTCCTGTTTTTAGTGTTTAATTGGAAATAAAAATCTCATGGACTTTCTAGCCCAGGCTGATTTCAAACCACCATTCTCAGATCTTAGCTTCCATTAGATTACAGATGTGAGCCTCTATAGGCTGACCTGATCGTAATTATATTTTTCTAATGATCAGCATAATAACATTTTTTCTTGTTATTGTCTTCATTAGCATGTTAAAAATACTGAGCACACAGAGATGATATTATGCTCAACTTCTTAAGAGTTAAGTCAAATGGCTCCTCTCAGTTTTTGTTTTGTTTTGTTTTTGTTTTTTTTTTGTCAGTTGTGGGGCTTGAACTGTAGGCCTGGGCACTGTCCCTGAGCCTCTTCAGATCAACGATAGCACTCTACCACTTGAGCTACAGAACCACTTCCAGCCTTTTCTGTTTATGTGGTGCTGAGGAATCGAACCCAGGGCCTCATGCATGCAAGGCAAGTGCTCTACCACTGAGCCACCTTCCCAGCCCTCCTTTCAGTTTTAAGGATTGAACATAAGGGATGTAAAGGTTGGTTTTAAATTTTGATATCAGTTTATTGAGTCTTTGGATCAGAGCTCTCTTTAGACATGGGGGAGGGAGGAGTTCCCAAGACACCTGACTAAATAGATATGCAAATAGAAGAGGTTTTCTCTAAGGCAGAGATGATTGAAAAAGGAAAAAGACCTTGTAATTGCCCATCTAATCTTTATCCCCAGAGTAGAGGTTGGTGGCAGGGAATGACAGCCTGGAAAATCCAAATATTCTAGTTGCTCCAAAGAGACTTGTAGCACTGTTATACCGCCCTCATTCCCGTTTCCCCAGCAACGTTCTGAGAGTTACTTGGCTTCCCTCATTGCAGATCTTGCAAATGGGGGAAATTGTGCTGGGATGGGATTTGCCACCCCCAATGGAGAATTGATGTCTCTCTCAAGCCTAGTCTGGTTAGCAGGGTCACTCTATCTGAGTGACAACACAGCATTTCTGGGTTTGCTAAGCTCCTCAGTGATATTGGACCAGCACAGTGGAACTCCCACAGGATGGCCAGCCAGATGGCAGGTGGTGGGCACAGGCTCCTGGCTGCACACTGCTCTATTACCACCCATCGGCACTGTGCCAGGAGATGTTGGGGAGTTACATGGTTAGATGTGCATTCAGATCCAGACCGTGCTACCTGAGGTGGTGTTTAACCTGGCCAGGTTACAGTTTTCTTGATGATCCTGGCCTGTGGTAAGAAGCATCCAGAAATTTTAGCTGCTTGGATTATTATTTTAACTATCTATACGCATCCTAAGACCCTACAAGCCAAGTGAGTAATTAATTTATTTATCTATGAGCAATGTTGATGAAGACACTCAAGGTGTCTAGCACAGTGCAGTGTGGGCATGTGGACAGAAAATCCTGAACCAGGCAGGCAGAGCAGCCTCAAGGCTGGATGCTATCTTGCTGCCTTCTAGGTTTTTCTACCTGCTTTCTTCTCTAATTAAGAAAAATAAATACTGATTTTCAACTAATTTGAAGTATAAACAAGATGCTTCTCTTGAGCTGAATTTAAGCTGGAATCAATTAATTATCTTTAAATTGTGAGAAAAAAAATTCAATGCAAACTTTCTGGCTTTGCTTGCTTGAAGATTTATTTGCTCACTTAGTATTGATATAGCCAGCCTTTGAAGACATCTTATGGTTGTAACATTTTAGATTTGCATTTTTATTTTGTCTGTACCAGGGTATTTTGTGTGTGTGTGGGGGGGGGGGGAGAGGGTACTGAGGATCAAACCCCAGCTGGCCTTATGCTTGCTAGGTAAACATTCTAGCACTTGAATCACACCTTATGCCCTTTTCTTTTGCATTAGTGTTTTTTCAGACAGATTTTTGTGCCTCCTACCATGATTCTTCTACCTGTGGCTCCTTTATCGCTGGGATTATAGGTGTGCACCATTCCACCCAGCTAGTTGGTAAAGGTGCAGTTCCCGTACCTTTCCTAGCTGACCTGAGTCCATGATACTCCCAAACTCCATCTCCTGAGTAACTGGGATTACAGGCTTGTAATACAAGTCTAGCTTTTATTTTATTTTGGAGATGAGCTCTTACTACTTTTTTTTTAACCTAAAGCTGGCTTTAGACTCATGATCCGCCTTCCACCTCCTGAGTAGCTGGAGTTACAGATGTTGGCCACGATGAGGGAAATTCTTTTTATAGCTTTTACTTTGTCTTTGGAATGGCTATGCTAAGGAATACATTTAATAATCCATGGCACTGGATATGTAGAAGCAATAGCCAAAGCCAAAAGTTTGCATGTGTTCATTTGCATATGTCACCCAGTTCATTAAACATAAACGTGTTTTCAGTGTAATGCCTGGCATTATTCAACTGGTAATGTAAGAAGACATAACTATCATATTGAATTTAACCCTCAGATGACAAACACTGAAGTTTGTGGATTTGCCTTTGTCATTGCTAGTTTCATTCGAGAATGATAGCTTCTATACTTCCTCGGCATGGGGAAGGCAGGGCTCATTCGTGTATCCAGGGGACCAGTTTTAAGGTCTCCAAGATGTTGTTTACAAGGAAAACCAAGGGGCCTTGGGAGAAAAGGTGCAGACCAGGCAGGTGGTCTTGTGCCTGTCAGCTTTAGAGAGGAGACAGAATTGATCCCTGGCAAGCTTCTTGGCCTGGTCCCCAAGGGCCATGACACCCCAGAATAAATGGAAAATACTAAATAGGAAATAATGACTAGAAAAATCCTAAATGGAGCCTCAAGGGGGGAAAGGCCAACAGCACCTGGCAGCTGTTTCATTACCTCCCCAGTATCCTGGACTCCAGAAGCCTGCCTCCTTCATCTGGGGCCACCTTGAGTCAGAGACTTGGCGTGCTTGCAGCTGGGATTAGTGTTGCCATCACTGAGACCTTGGGCTTGGAGAGGAAGACATGACAGCTATCCTCAGCTTGGTTCTTTGGTGTCAGCCTTGAATGCCAAACCCAATGGGACCATCGCATGGTAGCTCAGGGAGGGAGAGGCTTGGAGGCACTGTTTGGTTGCTGTGTCTGTGACTGGTGCCTCATGCCCAGCCTCTGTAGCCTGGGAAAAGGGCTTTTCAGTGCAGTGTGTGTGTTTCCTTGGCTGCCCCTGCCTGTAGGATCTCCAAGAGGCAAAGTCTGAGGTCTTCAGGCCACTGTACGAGGTGTAGGGCTAGAGTAGACTTGGGTTCCTCATTGAGGGTTTGGTTGGTATGGTTTAAAACCATGTACCCTTCCCTGGGTCCCTAGGGCATGAGCCAGCAGCACCCAAATCTCTTAGGGAGAAAGGGAGGGCGAGAGGGGAGGAAAGAGAGAGGGATGAGGGGAGGGTGGTAGAGAGAAAGGAGAACCTTTCCTCTTTGGGTGCTGAGGACACATTTCTAGGACCTTCTGGGAGGTGGACGGGAAGCGGGAGGGGGAGGGTGTAGAGAAGTAGAACACAGAATTCTCATGCCCATACCCAGCCCAGCCATGTCCCCTGTCCTGCTTGGGGAAGGCCAGTGACTGTGCAGCAGTACCACTCAGATGCGCATTTCGTACCATCTCATTGGTGCAGATATTTTTCTCTTGGAATTCAGTGTCTTGGCAGGAGGTATGATAAATATGCTATTTTCATATGACATGGCTCAGTGTAAATGCTTTTAGTGCAAAGCCATCTCTCCCTCCTTTGGCCTTTCTGAACACCCCAGCTGTGGCTCTCAAGCTCATCACATGACAGCTGGATTGTGACATTATTCCTCTGAGTTTCCTATTTCCCTCTGATAGATGGAGGACTGTGATCATATCTTATTTATCCCTTATCATTAAGCCTCTCCACCTCCTGGTCACCAGGGACTAAGTTTGGCTTTGTGTAATGAAAAACCTAACACTGGATAGAAATGTAAGGCTCATTTTCCCCGCTCTATAGTGAGAGGAGCAGGCTTGGAGGCTCAGGACTGGTGCCAGGGTCCCCACATCCTGTACCTTCTCTACGTTCTTTGGGTTTACAAAATTACTTCTGTAGTTCTGTCTTTGTCTCCACCTTCCTGGAGATAAGAAGATGCAATGATGAAGCCAAGATCAGCAGTTTCTGAAGAGCACTGGCGATTGGGGTTAAACTCGGGGTCTAGAGTTTGCTAGGCAGGGACTGCCACTTGAGCCATGCCTCTACTTTTTTTGTTCTGGTTATTTTTGAGGTAGGAGTCACATTTCATCCCTCACCAGCCTGCACTGAGATCCTCCTACTTGTACTTTCCTGTTGATGGAGGTTACCAGAAAAAAGCCACAGAGCACAGCTACTGTGCTTCTCCTATAGCTGAAATGATAGACAGCTGCCACCATGCCAGGCCAATCCATGGTTGAGAGGAACATTTAGGCCCAGGCTGTCTTCAAACTGAGATGCCTCTATTTCTTGTCTCCCAAGTAGCTAGGATTACAAGGCTTGAGCCACCACACCTTCTACTTGTGTGGTGGAGTAACCCTTATTCAAACTCTTGGACCAGAAGTAGTTCAGAGTTCTGTACAAAGTTATGGAATACCTTGATATTTCCAATAATATCTTTCTATCACAGAACAGGAAAAAAGCATGTTTGGAGACTTAGGCCCCACATGGGGAATCTGCTGGTGTGAACACAGGGCCTGAACAAAGGTCCCTTTGCTACTCACTGTGGATGTGCTTGTGTGGGGGAATCTGGATGTGTGTGCAGTCACAGGAGGCCCTGAATGAACTATGTGTTGTGTGTCTGTTTTTGAGTGGGACCTGTCACATGGAGAATTTTCCATCCATCTGTGTGGCATTACATTATCCCTTGAAAGCTTTAGGATTTTTGGAGCATTTCAAATGTTGGATTTTTGAATATAGGCTGCTCAGCCATTATAAGGAAAATGATAGTTTTTCCAGAAGGCCCTGACTCCTAATGGTTGTTCACCTCTCACTGGCCAGAAGGATGCTATATGGTCGCCCTTGATGCTAGGGAAGCCTAGGAAATGGAAATGAGGCATTTTTTTATTGTTGTTGTCCCCCCCCCCCCAATCCTGGGGCTTAAACTCAGGGACTTGGTGCTGTCCCTGACCATTTGTGTTCAAAGCTAGCATTCTACCACTTGAGCTACAGCTCTACTTCTGGCTTTTTGGTGATTATTTGGGGACAAAAGTTTTACAAACTTTCCTTCCTCAGATCTCAGCCTCCTGAGAAGGTTTACAGGCTCAGCTGTTGTTTTGTTTTGTTTTTGTTTTTGTTTTTTAAAGAAGATATATTGCTGCCTGGAACAAAGTCAAAGTTAATAAAGAAAGGAAAACTCAGTATGGATAGCTAGCATTGTGTGACATTCTCCTCGAGTATCTAGGATTAAAAGGTATGAACCAGTGGTGCCTGGTGCATTTTTACTTTTTCTTTTCAGTACTGGGGATTGAGCTCTGGGCCTTGCACATACAAGGCAGGTAATATACCATCTCCAGCTCCTCCAGCTTAATATATTTTATGTGATCATAAGAAGAAAGTAAAACCTACTACTGTATATGTCAGGTCCACGGTGATCAAGTAATTGTACCTCATCTCAGAAGTGTCATGAGATTAACAGTAATTGTGATGGTTATGCTTCATTGTCAACTTGACTGGGTTGAGAAATTTGGAGGAGACTAGTTGGAGCACAGGAATGTGTCTATGATAGGTTTCCTGTGATGATTAGATCATGAGGGCTTTGACTTAATGAACAGATTCCTTCTTTGATGGACTTCTAATCTGATGGCATTATTGGGAGGTGGTTGAAAATAGAGGGTCTGGTTGGAGGAGTCTATCATTGGGGGCCAGTCCTTGAGGGTCATATTTTACCTTGACCTTTTCCTTTATTCCCTTTCTCTGCTTCCTGACCTCCATGAGAAGAACTGTTCTATTCTGCACACTCTCCCCACCGTGATGGATGAGGCCAAGATAAGTGATTTCCTACCTTTGAGTTGTGCTCGTGTGTTTTGGTCACAGCGATGATAAAAATTACTAATGTATTATATCTATATATCTATATATCTATATATATATGTATAATTGTGAATTTTAAGTTAGGCAGAGAATATAGAAGCACTGGAGCATTGAGACGGGGACTCAGTAAAAGGTAACCCCTTCCCTATTCTCTGCTAGAAGCAATTTTTTTCTTAAGTGGTATTTATACCAAAGCACTAACCTTTATGCAGGGCTTATCATACACATGATCTCACTGAATCTTCACAGCAATCCTGTGAATGAAGTGCTAATTTCCCCCTGTTTACCTCCACTGATGCTTAGAGATTGCAGTCATTTTCCACAGGCCATGAAGCTACTGAGAGGGAACTGTAGATTTAATATAGGACCCTTGATCCTTAATTATACCTAATTATGATTGGATTCTAAAACCTGGCAGAAAAGGTCTTGGTGGACCTTAACCTTCTGTACTGTTTGGAAGACAGTATAAAAATGCAAAAGGGAAATGTTAATTTTTTAAAAAAAGGAAAATATTTGTACTATATTATCATAAAATGTGTGGTTTTGCTTGAGATATAAGATAAGCATGTGTATAGGAATTATGTAATAGTGAGCCAAGATTGACCCTCTAGGAATCCCTTTTTTATTCCATTAGGTAAGGTAAAAATATATCGAGAGATACACCACCTGCCAGATGGATAGTGCTAATTGATAGAAAGCAAACAGGTGCAGCACTCTGAGCCTGCAGAAAGGGGAAGTGACATATGGATGAGGGTTAAGGAATGCTTTTAATGGGTGAGGAATCCTCAGAGGTGGATTTTGACATTTGGAGGTAAGCAGGAAGGTCGTTCTTGGTGCAGGGAATAGGATGAACATGCAAAGAGGCAGTTGGTTTCCAGGTAGAAGAGTGGAGGATAGAAAGAACTTCCCTCTCAACTGCACAATAACTAAAAGCTGGACAAGCAGCAGATTGACTGCTGGTGATCCTATGGGGATGCTGGGCTTGCAAGGACCGCTGTGTGGTGAGTTGGGCTCAGCACTGACTAACCTGGGTAAGAAGCTGGCAACATGGTTAAGAAGAGTTCCTGTGGGTGGGGTTGGGAAAGTTGGTGGAGAGAGTTGGTGGCATTGGTCAAGATATGTTACTCTGATTTGTTGGATTGAAACTCCCTTTGTACAACTTCTCAGAAATGATAAATTAGAATTAAAAAAGAAGAGTTCAGCCTGCGTGACTGGAGAATTGGGGCATGTGGGTTGAGTGAGGAGAGCCCCAGGGGGCTGGAAACATGGAGGCTCTGCACATGGTAGGTGTTTCCTTCTTGTGTCCCACCAGTTAGTCACAGACAAGATTGGAGAGTTTAGAGAATGCATTCTAATGGGGCAGAACTGAAAAGGAAATAGAAGCTGGGGTGTTGGTGGGGAAGAGAAACTGCCTACACCCTTCTTCTGTGTCTCCTGTAATCCAAATTTTTTTCTTTGGCAGAGGGGCAACAAGTGTTACCATCTTCAGGTCAATGAAATTCAACAGGAGCCAGGGAAAGAGAATAGGGAAAAAGAAATCTACATTTCCAGCTGGACTCAGGACTAGACTTGACAGAAGGATAGAACTTCCAAAAACATCTCCCTCCCATTGCAATGTCTCGGAATTCAGTATTGCCTAGACCGAGGTTTAATCAAAACTCCAGTGGATACACTCGGACCTTGCTCCCTGCCACGAGGATAGACATGGAGCCACAGGGAATTTGTGAGAGGCATACAGCCCTTCTTTGAGGCTGGAACAAAGACTTAAGGCTCAGAGTGCAGCCGCACAGACAGACAAACTTCCAAGAGGAGCTTTATGATGACAATATGAAATCAGCCCAGGTAGTATATTTTAGTATTGTTTTTGGGTCTCATGTATTAATGTAAGGGCATAAATGCTAATTATCTCAAAAGCAGACAGTAACAAGAAGAAGTAATTATGGCATTCCTATCTGGTTGAACACATTTGCAAGAAGTGTTAAAGGAAGAATTTCCCTCTGGAAACAGGCTTTCCTGCCTTTGTTTTCTTGTTTCCCAGTGGAAAAGCACTGAGAACAGTAATACAGCCTTACCCACCATTCTCTACAATGAATAGATATTAGTGTTGTGTAGTGTTTGCTGAATAGTCTTCTTCAATGAAAGAAGAAATCATGGCTTCCATTGGAATGGACTCTGCTTTCTTCCCTCCCTGCTAAAGGAACATCTGAGGTCACTGGGCATGTAACCCTTACGGTGGTTCATCTCTTTTTCACATCTCTCCTGCATACAGCTTTGTGATCTAGGCTGTAAATAAATAAAGCAGACATCTGACTGCAGTTGCCTGCTGAATGGACTTCTTTTTGTTTTTTCAGATGATAATTATTCCTTGACACATAGCGATAAACCCTATCCATTTCTCATATATAGTCATGGTGTGTTAATTTTTAACTATGCATTTTATAGACTGGCAGAAACAATTATAGTTAATTTATGGCTTTTTATACTAATATACACATATATGTCTGTATATATATATATATATGTGTGTGTGTGCATATATATATAATTTAGAACTGACTTTAAATCAGAAGTCATAGATCATTTACAGGGATCGAGATTAAGCTGGTTAATTAGGATATATTCCTAGAAATATTCCTATGGGAGAGAACTCAAGCCTTCTTGAATCAGAAGTAATTAATTATTTACATCACCTGTGGGCCCAGCTCAGCCTGGGCTGCATTTGGCTTGGATGCCTGGATGGATGGAGCCGATGTTTCTCCAAGGCCTCTCAACCCGGAGGGCCTCCCTGCTTCAGCTCTGAGCTCAGTCCACGATTCCCAAATGCAGGGGAACTTAGCCTTCCTTCTACAGGACCTGAGTGTCCACATTTAGGCCACACCTCCTCTGAGAGGCCATCCCTGACAATCCCATCTCAAATAGTCCCCAACCCTCTCCAGCAGACCTTGCAATCTCTCCTTTTCCTTCCTAGTCCTAGAGTCATCCGAGACTGCCTGTTAATGTCTTTGCTTTTTGATCGTCTCTGAGTCTCTTCATTAGAAGCTCCCTGAGGTAGGACTTTGCTTTCTTATTCTACCTGGTGTCCAAGTCAGTGCCTGATACAATGTCATCATGCACTACATTTTCAATGACAGTCAATCATAGGCTGCATGTATAGTGATAGTCCCAAAAGATTCCAAACTGTAGTGATATACTGGCCATCTTAGTTTGTGTAAGCATGCAACAGTGAACTTCTTCCTAATTATATACTTCGCAAGCCATATTCCTATCATTAGGGGACCCATGATTGCATATGTAAAAATTCATTAAGGAGAATAAATTCTAACATCAAGATGCATCTGGTTAAGCCCTTTTATTTAAGACCTAAGGACCAAATGGAAGTGTTTTCTTCTGATTGTATCTCACTTCCCCTCTCGTTTATTCTCTATTTAGCTCATCTTCTCTTGGTAGGACTCCCCTACGCCAGAATGACCTCTCCCCAACTCCTAATTTGTAGACAGTGACTAAAAATAAAAATGGCCTCCATCTTGGATACTGTTTCTACTTGCTGTGTCTCCTTCCTGTCTCTGAATTACATGAAAGAGAATCATGGCTAAATAGGTTAGCAACTGTGGACTGACGGTGTCCTCAGGTTCACAGAGCGATTCACTGGGACTTAAAGGTTGTAATTGTTAGGTTTAATTATATAGTGTGTTTGCACATGGACCCTCTTGATCTGTCAACCTACCAAGAATTTCCTGGCGTTAGCACAAGCATTTCCATTGACAGAGTTGGTTGCACAACTATTTCCATTGACAGCGTTGGTGTTTCTAAATCCTCTTTAACCTCTTGCTACCTTTCTCTTGAGCTACCTTGTGGATTTACCTGACTTGGATTAATGTGGTTGTCCATGGGGAAATGGGTGCCTCAGGTTGAGCGGATGTTTTGCTGCTGAAGAACTTCCCTCCTTCGCTCCTTCCTGTTTCTCTCACATCCTTAGGGCTGCAAGTTTTCCTTTTGCGAAATCTCAATAGCCTGGAGACTGTCCTTGCGTGTTGAGGAAGACATGTGAGGACTCATCCCACAATGTTTCACACCCATGGAAGGCCCCTGACCTCCACATGGCCCAGCTGCTCTTTTCTCTTCCAGGTTCCCATGATTCCTCCCCTTCCTTTATGGTTGGGGGCTAACAGGAGTGCTTCTGGGTGTTTTGTGGACATAGGGCTGGGAAAGTACCTCCTTTCTACCTGATTCAGTGTCTTCCAGTTTCTGACTTTAGTGCTTGCATTTTTCAGCTGCTTGACTCCCTGGGCTGCAGTGATCCAGAGTCTCGGGAGGCTTTCATCAATCCCACCACCGTTTTCCTCTTAGGAAGTAATGCTTCCTGTGAGGACAAGGAGGAAACTGCTTGTGGGGAGAGAGAATCAGACTGAGCTAGGCTTATATTACTCACACAGGGCAAGGATTTTACCCTGTTACTGGCTCCCTTCAGAACACAAAGCCAGTTCTCTTCACTTTGAGTGGGGAAGGGTTGGCGGATTCACCAACAAAGAGGGCTGCAGATAACTCTCCCATTCAAATTGTTTCATTCTGTAGTTTTCTCTGAGGGTAATTTTACCTTTGTCCTTGTGTCAGGGAGGAGATTCTGGGATTTTGGAATTCATGTAGTACAAGGTTGTTGAAGACATTTTTGGAAGAAACTGAATAATCAGTCTTGCCTTGTTATTCAGCATTGCCTTGTTATTCAGAAGGTTTTCCTAGTTTTGCAATTTTACTTATATATTAAAGGTAAAATAACAGTATATAATTTTGCAAGTTTCTCCTAAAATTTTCTCTCAGTTAAAAATTTACCACAAGAGCTTTTACTTTCTGAAAAATTTTCAAAATTATGTAATTGAACAGATGCATGAAAATGTCCTATAGAACAATTTTTGAGCATTTAAATTGGATTCAGTTTCTCCCCAAGTTGATGAAATTCTTAAATTTGAGCATTTGAATAAATATCTGATATCTTATGGTACTTTCCAAGAAGCAGAATTACTAAATTAAGCATTTAGTTTTCTTTTTCCCTCTACCTTCCTGTTCTTCTCTTTTTTTTTCTCTTCACTCACCTTCTTCTCTTTCCATCCTCCCCTTCCTTCTTTCTCTGGCATAGAGATAAAATCCAGGGCCTTGTGCTGTATCACTGAGCTACACGTACAGCTTAAACCCTTTAAAGTATATATTTTGATGTTTTGATATACATTGTGCAATGGTCACCAAAATCAAGTTACACTGTACATACACTGTACAAAGTGTGTGTGGGGCACACTAAATGAGAGTACTTGAGATCTAGTTTCTTGGAAAATTTTATGTGTATAATGCGTTATGATTGACTGGTTGCTGTACCACATATTAGTTATCTAGAACTTACATTTTAACCAAAAGTTTTCCTTCTTTGACCATCTTTCTTTTTTTTTTCCCCACACCCTGATCTTACCTGGCAACCACACTTCTACTTTTTTCTTTGCATTTGGCTCTTGTAGATTCTATATTTAAGTAAAATTGTTCACTATTCATGTGCCTGACTTATTGCATTTAGTATAACATTCTCTTAAGTTCATGCATGTTTTCACAAATGACCTTTTTAAAGACTGAATAATATTCCATTGTATATCTCTACCATATTTTTGCTTATCCATGAATCCATTTATACTAATTAAAATATGCATACAACTTAAAGTTGTAGTGGGTACATGAGTGAAGATTTCTTTTTGAGTAAGTGGCATATTTCATTTGCATATGTACTCAAGACAGGAGGTTGCTAGATCATACTGTACGTCTTCTTTTAATTTTTTGAGGCCTGTTGATACTGTCTTCAATTATAGCTATATCAATTCCCGTTTGGACTGTCAAGGCTGCCTTTCTTTATGACTTCCTTGTGAAGGCTGTCCTCCCGGGTATGAAATAGGATCTCTTCCTGGTTTTGATTGGCAAGGAATCTTGTAAACTTGAAATCTGCTATTAGTGAAATTTGATATTTCAGAAAAATAGGAAATTTCTCCTCCATATAATAATGTCTAAAAGAGTTGTATGATTCAAACACTCCCATCCCTATTTCCTATCTTCTCTGGCAACATATTCATCTAATGCTTTGTTTTCCCAGGGATTGGGGATAAGAGAAGAAGAAAAGGGAGAATGACTTACTGATTTCCCTCATTAACCATTAAATATGGCTAATTCAGAGCATTCTCCTGCTTTCATTCATTGAAACCTTAAAAAAATAAAATCCCTCATGTAGCATTGTATGTTAGCCCTATTCAGACATAGATGATGTAGATGCTATTCTCGAGATGCTTCTAGCTAGTCAGAATGAAGGGACAGCGCATTGGGTAAGAGGCCTCTCAGAACTGCCTGCGACAGGAGGGGAGAAAGCTCCCTGAAGAACCCTGGTATAACTTCTCTTCAGGGAGTTAAAAATGAATCTTACTGAGGAGCTGTAGGTTTGGGTGTATTGTGCATGACTTGATTTAGAATAGGGAATTCTGAATAAAAAGAAGCAGGCAACAATGCGTCTAGTGGGAACTGTGTCATGAGGATAACTTGCATGAATTGGAGCATTTTCCCATGCCTAGTGTCAATTCTCCACTTACCTGCCTCTTCTGATGGGCAGTCCTGAGTCAGCTGGATTGATCTGGCTGGGTTTGTGTTGATCAATAAATCACTAGGACAGTGACCTCAGATTATACGGACCCCTGGGCCCTAGGAAGTATGTGGCTTTTTTTTTCTTCTTTCCATGCATCCTTAGGGTTATAAGCCTCCTTTTTGTAAAGTATTCTAGCCTGAGACTGCACATAGTGATCATTTTTGTCAGATGAGTTATATGGGGTGATGAAATATATCAAAAAGAGGGGGTCCAGGTGGGGAGGTGTAGGATCCAGTCCTGAGCTTAAGTCTATGTGGGGGATTCCCAGGGCTATACTTGTTCTCCTGGGGGGAGAGGAAAAGCCCAGCCCTGCCCCACCCCCAGCTGACCTGTGGCAGCTCAGCCTTTGTCTACAGAGCATGCTTAATGAGGCCTGTGGTCCCTTTACCAGCAGGACTTTTTTTTTTTTTTTTTTCCATTTTAAGGTTTTTATGTAAAGCACAATTATCTTGAGAGAATAGCTTGAAAAGAAAATTAAGCTAGAATAGGTCCATTTTCAGATCATTGTTCTGCCGTATTTCAACATGTCCTTAATGTAGTAATCCAAAGTCATTATGATTTTCTTCCATTTGACTTTGCAAAATATACATTTGTTCTTAGTTAGCACATGACATTCTAGAGGTAGCATTGGGTTTTGATGCTAAGTATGTAATGGACTAGTGTTCTAATCTGAATACTCCAACGTGTATCATTTTTTTTTTTTGGCAGAGGGCAGGGAGAGGGCAGGGAGTGGGCAGGGAGTAGAAAACATTTGGAAGCTTCTAGGTTTTCTGAAACATACAGTACATGATTGCTATCTGTAGTCACTTCATTATGCTGTAGTACACGGAACTTGTTCTTCTTATCTGTATCTTAGTATCTGTTGACTTGAGTTTTGAGGACCAGGTGTGGTGCACTGGTAGGTGGAGCTAAGGGAAGAATGGACTGTTCTGGCAGCTTAAGCTTGTGTGGGGCAGGTGTTAGGTTGAAAGTCCCAAGTGAAGGCAGGGCTTAACTAGTGGCTTAGTGGAATGAGAAAGGGGTGCTGGGAAGGTGGGAAGGGGCTCTAAGCAAGTCCAGGCCAAAGAATTGCTAGATTCATGATGGCACTTTCATATACTCTGTTCCAATCATGTGTTAAATGTCACTGTCTCCTAGTCACCAGTAGGTCCCTTGAAGGCAGTCTTGATTTCATTCTTGCTTATACCCTTGATTCATTGCCCGCTCCATGTTCCTATTGCTCAGTGAAGCACCCAGAACATGGAACATACACATTCATTATTTTTTGAAAGAAAACTGAAAGAATATGATGACAAGTTGAATGAATGATACATACAAGAATTTCATGTCCTCTAAAGCAGGCTCAGCAAACTAAAGCAAATCTGCCTGCTATGTGGAGTTCCCAACCAGCTGAGACAGGTTTTTATAGGTGAACATTTAAATCTGATATGGGGAACACTAACCTTGAACCCCAATTATAAGGACTATTATCTCTCCCCAAAGGATTTCCATCTCCCTCATTCCTCAACCTCCAATATAAAATATTCCACTCAATTGACAATTGACAATATATTTTGCACTTCATCCGTAATTAGGAAATTGTTGGTTGTTTTCTAACATAAGTATGACATAATACTCTTAATTTTATCTCTAGACCCACACAATTCAGAATATTTGGCCTTCTGATCATGCATTAGGTAAGTTTGCTGACCAAAGCTCCAAAACGTTAATGACATAATATTATTCCTGTTACTGCTACTGTTTGTTTCCTGACAGGTTGTGAATTCCAAAAATGTAAAAGGTTTCTAGTGTACTTGTCTGATTAAATGGGATAAATTTTGTGAAGCAGTTTTCCTTTTACCTGTTCTGAAATCTAATTTAGTGGACAGAACAGCTAATTAGTGACTTTAATATATGGCTTATGGTACTTCACTTGCTAGTTTATATAAGGTTATAGATTAAACTATAAGTTAGGTTGGGGATCAAATCCTTTTCACATTTGTTAGGTTCCTAAATTTCTTAGGAAAATGATCCTGGACACAGGTATCTAATTATTCACAATGTCATGGAGATAATTGAACTTGGCACTTGCCATAAGCAGTACTTTCTACACATTTAAAAAAAAAGGATATTTGCAGGTCTATGTCTGCAGATATATATTTGCTAGTGGCCTTGAATCTTTATATTATATTCAGAGTGATTTCCTGATCATGTTTCATTTTATTAAGACAATAAATAAAACAATACATAAAACTTAATGCTGTTGTTTCTCATTAGCTGTAATATCTTTGTGATGAGATGAAATCTCATGCAGTGTAATGCTTGATTTTTTTTTGTTCTCATATTCTGTCAGGCAAGATCGTTTAGAACTACTACCACATCTTCTGTACTGAAGGAAAAAGCTTCTGACTCCAATTTAAAAAAAAAGTGCATTACTCATGTGAAACCTTAGTAATTTTTGGAGTGGATTCTAAATCACTCACATTCCCTTGTTTTGATATTGTTGTTTCTTTTTAATTCACAATCTATGCCCCAAGCTTCAAGATCACCTCCCAAGTAATTTGAAAAATCTAAAAGTGTGTGTGTGTGTGTGTGTGTGTGTGTGTGTGTGTGTGTGTGTTAATCATGCTTTAATTTTGCCTCGAATTAAATCTGCATTTCTTAGGCTGTTTATTTCTTTTCTTTTCTTTTCTTTTCCTTTCTTTTTTTTTTGAGTGAATGGTGTAGTCAATTTAATTGGAGCATTTTAGGCTGAGAAGGAACTTCTGATTTAGCCCAGCCTTGTCACTTTACAAAGAAGAAGCTGAGGCCAGAAAAGAAATTATGAAATCCACTCTGGTCCCATGAAGAGTTAGTAGCTAAGCAGAGACAAGAACCAGGATGAGATTCAAATGCTAAAATTTTGTTGTTGGGTTGTAGATTTTTCAGGGATGAAACCATCCGGATACTTGAAAGGGAAGAAATAATAGAAGTCCAACATAATTTAAAGTACTGTGATTCAAATTATTTCCACTTGTGTAGAAACTTGAAATTTAATCAGTCATTTTATGAAATTAACAATGCATCTTAGAACTGCACCGAGTTACACATTGATGTTAATATAGACATATTTTATTAGGCTTCAATATCATTGTTAAGAGTTGGATGCCCTTAAAAATCCCAGAATCTCTCAACTTCGGAATACAAGTGAGCAGAGCAACAGAGGCTCTCTGTTGGCCCCAGGGGCTCATGGGTATCTTTTTTTTTTGGACTGCAGAATGGGTGGAATTTTGGCTGCTTTTCACACCTGAGAGCTGCACATACCATCTTTGCCTCTGGGTAGGCTGGCACAGACTCTTGGGGAATTTTGTGCCTTTGTGCAATGGAATACTTTAGAAAACAACATGCATCTCTATGGCTATCTCTTTTCTGTTTTCTTTTTATTAATGTATCTTTTCCACTTGAGCCATGCCTCTACTTCTGCTTTTTTCCCCCTGGTTACTTGGAAATAAAGTTTGTCACAGACTTTTCTTCCAAGGCTGGCTTTGACCCAGGATCCTCAGAGCTTAGCCTCCTGAGAAGCTAAGATTACAGGTGTAAACCTCCAGTGCCTGGAGCAACTACAGAAGGGCTCTTAAGCCTGCATTAAAGTAGCTGATCACTGCTAGCAGTTTATATAACATTTAAGGAACCCCATGTGTTCCCTAGTCTAGAAGATCTCATGGCTCCTAACTGAACCTTTTCAAGACCCACAATGTGGTATGCATAGGTATAAATACCATGCTGAATGCTCAGGAAAAGTCTCTGCCTTTTCTGGTCCTGGCTTCAATCCTAAGTCAGCAACATCATGATCCTTGTTATATTCAATCATCTGTTTTCTTTTGTTTTTGACTTTCTGAAACATTCATTAAGAGTGTTGAGCTTCTGAAGGTTGGTTGTTAAGGATAATTCAGTGCTTTCTTTTGGAATTCAGGACTTGAAACAAGGCCCAGTCTCTCTCCAAAACAAGAAGTACCAAGGGAGGACTGTCATTACACTGTACTTAGTGCACTTACATGGGTATTGCCAAAAGCATTATCGTTTTCTAGAACACTGTGTTCTGACTTGAGTTTGTACATCTGTTGTCTCTTTGTAGCCAACAGCAAGCAAAAGTTGTGAAAAGATCAGGTGAGCTTGAATTTTTCAAGTCAACAATTTTCTTTTGCCTGATTAACAGACATTCTCTTAATGGCATATGCTGAGTTCAGGATGGGTAGATGGTAGGTATCAATAGAGACCATCTTGCTCCAGGAAGCTAGAGTTTGATGTGTACCAAATCTGGGTGATGGAGGTCTTGGGCTGACTTCAGGGCACCATTGAATAGAGTAGTGACAAAACATACTGATCACCAGAAAGTAATAAGTAAAAATCTAAAATAAGTGAGTTTGTGAGGATGAGAAAAGGCCAAGCGAAGTCTCCAGTGCTATGGCAGTAGGTGAAGTGTGTTTAGGACTGAAGCTGGAAAAGGAAGCAGCATTCATCATGGCCTAAGCAATCAAATAGTCGCTCTTATATACAAGGATTTAGTTATGAAGATCTTTGATGGACCTGAAAGTCCAGGTAGGAAGATGAGGTCACTCAGAGGTTAACAACAGCAGGAAGCCATTCCATCCACAAAGGCTGATGTGTCAAAGGCAGAGGGTGGTGGTGTGGCCGAGGCCAACAGCTGGAGCTATGTACAGGATGCCAAAACATCTGGGGCTGTGGAGTTGGAACCATGGAAAAGACAAAGCCACTTGTCTTAGTCTGTTTCGTGTTGTAGTCTCAGAACATCATGGTGTGGTGAATTTATAATCAGAAATTTATCCTTTGACAGCTGGGAAGTTCAGGGTTGAAGGACCTTAGCATCCTTTTCTTTAAATGGCTGAAACTTTCTGAATGAATGATGGAAATTTGTACTCTGATGGATATAAAAATAAAGCAAATTTACATATTGAAAAAAATCCTTTTAGGGCTGGGAAGGTGGCTCCGAGGTAGAGCACTTGCCTTGCATGCCAGAGGCCCTGGGTTCGATTCCTCCGCACTACATAAGCAAAAAGAAAAAAGCCAGAAGTGGTGCTGTGGCTCAAGTGGTAGAGTGCTAGCCTTGAGCTGAAGAGCTGAGGGACAGCACCCAGGCCCAGAGTTCAGGCCCACAACCAGACCCCCCTCCAAAAAAAATCCTTTTATACCTTTCTGTTTTAGATTGCTACAGAAATGATACTCTACTGAGTTAACCATTTAAGTGCTCAGCCATAGATTAAGGTATCTTGTGGTCCCTGTCTTCTTCTAGTCATTCTAATTAGAAAAAGTACAGCTTGAATCATCTCCATGGTCACTATCACCACCTTCATTACCACAGCCACAGACATGGAACTTGCTGTAAATGGAACATTGTGTTATCTGCATTGAAAAGAAGGGATGAGGTAAGCTATTTATAGGAATGATAACCATGCCATAGGATGTGGGTCAGAATCACTTAGAGGGTCTATTGAAATAGAGGTGGTTCCCAACCCCATGACCTTTCACTCCATTTATGATTTAGCTGGTTTGCGGTAGGGACTAGAGATTTGCATGTCCTACTGGTTCCCAGATGGCACTGCTAGTCCAGGTACACATGTAGAGGGGACGTACATTAACACACTGGCTCCTCACAGTGGTGGGTATATTACCTGCATACGACAGCTGAGAAGCTGAGGTCTCCAGTTCATGGCTGCATGGCTAGGAAGCAGTAGTGAGAGGTCATTATTAGGCCAGAAGTTGGTGTCTCTCTAGTTACCTGTGCTTGATGATCAGGCCTGGACCATTGTCAGGGCTCAACTAGTAGCACTAGATGACCAATAGTCTTGGTGTGCAGTTATTGTCTTTCTTAAATTGTAGGTGGGATATATATATATAATATAAATATTTATATATTATATACATATATAATAAGAATTTAGGGCCTACTTGTTTGGTGGTTGTTTACTTTTTCATACAAATGCCCGCACTAACTTGTGTGGCAGGGCACTCTGAGATTGTGAGCTTGGGAAGGCCAATTGGTAGCAATCAGGAAAGGGCCTCGGGTATGACTGGATGAGTGGTTTGAGTTCTTCTTGGATCTGGGCATTTGATCCACTCTCATTCCTTCATTATTCACTCTCAGGGGTGTCAGTTCCCTAGCAGTTTGCTTCCTAATAAACTAATGGGATTGTTAATAAGCCCATCTTTTACATGATGGTTCCTGTGGCCACTATCAGTTACCTTGACAGAATAAGAATTCTTTTCTTGATTTCTGCACTCAGATGTTTGCCCACAAATATTACCTAGCATTTCAAATTATGTATTGAACAAGGAAGACCTAGAGTGTAAGTGATCAAAAGAGCAGGATACCATGTCTACAGCCCACCACCTCCTTCCCCCCTGGATTTTAATCACTCGTTCATTACTAATTCATAGTATCTTTATTGCTCCATCTGCAATCTGAAAATGTGAATTCCAGCCATGTATTTTTAAACAGCTCTATTATGATCAAGCAAATTTGAATATCTCATAGAGTTTATTGCAAGTGGGCTTGGTTTATAGAGGAAAAATCTGTTTTATGTATGGTTTCTAGTTTTTCATTTTGCTCCAAAGTGTAGCCAAATTCTGAGTGAAGAGAAACATGAGTTCTTTTACTGTTTTTCTTTTACATCAGACTTACAAAAGCTTCTTGTCTTGCTTCTTTTGTAGAAAGAGAGAATCAAGACCCCATATAGAGAAATCTATGTCCTAGAACCTGGATTAGATTATGGATGAAATTATAATAATATAGGTAATCTGAATAATAAAATTTAAAAGCAGTGAAATCAGTTAATGTTACTTTCTGACTAATAAAGATATAAACTTACATTTTCTGTAACCTTAGAAGTTGGATCCAAAAGTTTGTATTTATTAATTGCCTAATCAATATTAGGAAATATATTAGCAAATAACTGCTTACAACCTTGTTGTCAGAGTCGAGTTTTATTATATAACTTGTAGTTTTAGAATGCAGTATTGTGTCTTATATGTGAGTTTTGTGACACCTATCAAGGTGCATTATATTTATAAACTGCTTTGTTGAATGGTAACTCCTTTGTACAACTACTTAAAGATAATACAGACATTAAAAAGAAAAAATGGAAAGAAATTGAAACCAAGTGAGGTGGTCTACATCTGTAATCCTAACACTGGAGAGGTTGAATCAGAAAGATCAGGAGTTCAAGGCCAGCCTGGGCAACATAGTAAGACCATATTTCAAAACATCAATGAGCAACAAATAAACAATGATTAATTACTAGTGGATTGTGGTGTTGAGAAACATCATATCTAAAGATTAAGAAAAGGTGCTGTGTTGGGCATAGCATAACTTTCTAGTCGGTTTTTATAATGTGGCTCTGAGCAAAAACAGGTAGGCATAATTTAGAAAGTAGATTGATTAATATCAGGCTGTTCAGTCTTCTAAAGGTCAAAGCAGAGTTGACTTCCTTATCGTAATGGCTAAATATGACCTATATGAGGGTCTAGCTCTCAGCTTTCCTGATTGCTGAAAAGTCAGATTTAAGAAAAACAACAGCTTAGTTTTCATGTGGTTTCAGGCTGCTTGAATGTGAGTGACTACATTATTGTTTGGTCTCTTGGGATCTAATGTAGGAACTCAGTCTAAATCAATGTTCTCCCATAAATCTTACTTAACAGTTGAGTACAAAGAATAGTCTTACCTTATCCTTCTTTTAGAATTTTTAAGTAGAATCCAGAGTCTTATATAATCCTGTCTTCCAGTTATTTATTACTGCATAGAAAACCTCCTTAAAACCATGGCTTACAGCATCAGTTATTTGAGCTTAGAAATAGACAGTTGGGAAAAGCGGGGCATAGAAGGTTTGGGTTCCATACAGCATCAGCCTGGCAGAAAAATCCATTTCCAGGTTGGCTACTTACCTGGATGTCCAGTGGACACACCAGCTGAAGACTAGGGGCTTAGCAGGAGCTGATGCCTCCTTTCTTCTCCAAATGGATCTCTTCATGTAGGACACTCCATGGGCTGCCTGGGTTCTAAGAGGGACTATCTCCACAATTAAGGTACAGAGATATAAAAGCAGTCTTCTGTGACTTAGACTTTGAAGTTACCTGCAGTCACTTTTTCTGTGTCCTACTGGTAGGGCAACTTTGAAGGAAAAGGTCCCATCATCCATGGGCTGAGAGACAGGGCAGAGAATCAGATATGCTTTAAAACAGCTACACCCTGTAGAAAGCCTCTGATTAACATTTAGCTTAGCCAAACTGTGGTTTCTAAATGAAAGCCTCTTGGTCACTTGGGTATGAAGTTGGGCTGCACTGTTGTCCACAATCACATAGCCTGGTTGGATCCAGTCCCTCTTGGCTCAGTTAGGTACGTACTGAACGAACAATGCTTATCAGATTTACATTTTTGGGATCCAGGCAAAACCACGGGTAGTTTTGTTGGAGTGGTAAGTGATGAAGGTCAGACTTTAGCAGGAATAATCGAAGGGTGATGAGATAGAGAGAAATGATACACAATGCTTTCAGAAAGCTCAGGTGATTAAAGGCAAGAGAAAGGGTAGTAATATGGGGAAGTAAGCCAAGAGAGCGTCCATCTTCTATCATTTTCTTTTTTTTAAGAAGATGAGGAAACATGTTGGATGAAGGGAAGGATGCAATACACTAGCATAACATAATGCTCTTATTTACCCTGGTGACTTCCTTTCTAGAATGGCTTCAGCTTAGACAGCCTGGTGGCAGTGCCCTCCACAATAGATAAGAACTTGCTATACAGCCAAGGAATCCCAGCATGGCTTAGAGGATTGCCTACCACCTGCAGTCACTGCCTTCTTTCCCCTTCTGGGTGGGGCTCTTTGTCTGCCATTTTGCATCCCAGTGGACCAAAGGGATTTTCATAAAATCCATCGTCCATGTCCATGGATGGCACAATCACCCCAAGGACTTCCATACTGATGAAGATTCTCAGCAACACCCTGAGATCAAAGACTTGACCAACAAGCTCTCAAGTTATCCTTTAAAACAAGACAGTTCATGGAAAGACCTAGGGTGTAGAGAGCTTCATGAAGTTCCATTGGTGGCCCTTGAGGGATCAAATACTGATCCAGTCAGGACTGTGTTCTCTCAGGAGTATCAGCTGGTCAACTGGAACATAGATGTTAGGAGGTGATTGTGAGATTGATCATCCTTGTACAGCACATTCTAAGCTCAAAAGATCATGGACTGCAAAGCACAATAGAAAGAGTAAAGAGCAGGTTCTGCAGAGTCTCACAGACCAGTTTAGGCTTTTATCAGAAATCTGAGCTTTCCTCTCACGGTCACACAATTTCTCTCTTAGTCCCTTTCCCATTTTATAACTTAAACAAGATATTGGCCTGAAGTGTCAGAAATTGAAAAATTGCAATCTTTTTTTTCTGCTTCACGATCTCCAGTTATAATGGACACATTACTAATACTATACTTATGTGGACTTTTCCTTTCTTTCTAAGGTGTAAAAAACATTGCCTAGTGTAAATAAGCTAGTGGCATTTTATCTCCGCAACTAGTCTTTGGGAGTCATTTTTCCCTCTGACAAATGAGAAATGGTAGACAATATTTCAGAAATTATTCATATTAGTGTGGTAATGGTTTGAAGTATACAATACAGACAGAGTAATATAGCCTAGTGTCTAATTTGTGCAAATTATCTGCTCTATGAAATGAATTTCAGTAATCCAGTAATATGCACCATGTTTCTAGGGCTCTTTACATTTAGATTATTGTCATGATGTGTACATGCATGATGATTTCCAGTTGGAATAGTGACACTCTTTTTCTAAACCAAAACTTGCAAATGGAACAAAGGATGAGACACGAATAGTACATTTATAGCCTAAGTTTTTCTACTTTGTGGAGTAGGATTATGAGTTTCAGTCACCATACTGAGATACTGATGTTTAAATGTTTTGCTGAGGAATTTGTCCTGGGGTGTTTAGGATGCTGTCTCAGAAGGAAGAGAGGTATGATCTACTATGAAGCCTATTCTGGCAACCATGATGACTTGTGGCATATATGTGTGTGTATACATATATGTGTATACATATATACATACACACATATATACACACAGGCATATACATGTGTACATGCATATATATGTAAATTTCCCAGGGTGGTTCCTACATTGATACTGTACCTCTCTGGAATTATTTTCCTGGCTCCTTTTCTCCCTAGGGCCCTAGCATCTAGGGCCTAATAGGAAGAGGGTGAAAAGCCCCATTCCTAGTTTCAGATAACTGATTTTGTAAGTGAACTTTCAGAACAAAACAGGTTAGTCATGGTAGCTGTTATTTTTAGAATTTTGCATTTGGAAATGTGCTGTGTGTATATCAGGCTGAGAAGATGGATGAAGTCTACTCGAAGCTTGTGTGTGGGGCCTCTTGCGGCTCAGAAAACTTCCCATTTTAGCCCACTTTTCTCATTTTTAGTCTTATCTTCCTTAGGAGAGGAGGCTGAAGATTGGAGGATGTGAGGAGATTGTGTAAGTCTTCTCTGCAGCCAGCCCATCAGTGAGTGCATTTGGATTATCCAGAATCAGCACCAGCTCCTGTTTGGCTGAATATAGCATAAGGAGGTGTGCAGAGTGCACAAAGTCCTCAAACCACGCCAGGCTGCTGCCAGGTCCTCCGATGTGTTCAAGGAGGAAGGATATTTGAAGAGTAGCCAGAGGCAGAGCTTCTTAAAGAAGCCCAAGGAGTCATTTGATCAAAAGGCCTAGTGTCTCTTTGTCAGTACCTTAAAATGATCTGCATATGAAATTAGATTATTGGATTTTTTTTTAGTGGCTTTAAAGCAGGTTTGAATTTCCTTACCAGCTAGAGTTTCTGTATAGAATAATGACTGTATTTCAGAGCTTTTTGAACTTTGTCTTCTAGAGTATCAATTGCATAACATCTGTGTGGCTTTTTATTCTCCCATAGAGCAGAGATAATAATATGGCCTAGTTAATCCTTGTGTCAGGATTACAAGACAATAGACATGTAACTGTGCCAGCACTGGCCTGGCTAGCATTAGGATTACTCATTGCTGTAGTCTCTATTGTTGTTCCTAGTTGTCTTTGTAACCAGGATTTCTCCCTCCACAGCTTTCCTGCTCCTTACTGCTACATTGCTCTTCATTTTGGAGAGATCGCCAATTACTCCAGAGAATTCTATTTCATATTTTAAAGTACTTTCCTTCATGGATCTAAAGGATAGCATTTCTTTTTCCTTTTAAAATATTTTAAAAAGATTTCCAACAACTGCCAGTGGCTCACACTAGTAATCCTAGCTACTCAGGAGGCTGAGATCTGAGGATTGAGGTTCAAAGCCAGCTAAGGCAGACAAATCTGAAAGGCTCTTTTTTAATCACTCATGGGTTTTGAACTCTGGGTCTGGCTGCTATCCCTCAGCTCTTCAGCTCAAGGTTAGCACTTTACCACTTGAGCCACAGTGCTACTTCCAGTTTTCTAGTTGTTTATTGGAGATACGAGTCTCACGGGCTTTCCTGCCTGGACTGGCAACTATGATTCTCAGATCTCAGCTTCCTGAGTAGCTAGGATTATAGGCTTGAGCCACCACTGCCTGACTGAAAGACTCTTACTTACAGTTTACCAGCAGCTCCAGTGGTACACTGCCAGCCATAAGTGGAAAAAGACAAGCAAAAGGGTAAGGCCCTGAGTTCAAGCACCCAATACATGAGATTTTGGAATTGTTACATCACAGAAAGTAGATTAAACTCTTGTCTGGATCCGTTAGTTGGAGTTCCCCCTTGACATTCATACCATGTCTTAGATCTTCACTACTTTTCAGAAGTTCAAACTCTACCACTTGAGCCACAGCTCTACTTGCAAATCTTTCCTTTATGAACTAGGAACCTAAGGGATCTTTCTAAAGCTTATTTAACTTTTTGTGAATTGCGCTGACTTCCAGCCTTACTGGTAACTGCTCAGCTATGAGGACAAAATGAAAACAATTTCTAAAAGAAAGAGAAAGCTGTCCTTTTGTGTTCTGTCACTGTTGTGTGAAGACTTTGGGGTCTGGACTTGCCTCTCCCTGTTTATGAGGTACTTCATGTGAAATTTTCAGGACACAGAATGGATTTGCTGAGACAACCCCCCCCCCCCCCCCCCCGCCACATACATCCCTCAGCCACAGAATACTCACATGGAAACAATTGCCTACGATTTGGGACTCATCCCTGAGAAAATGGTTTAGGAATTTCTGCTCCACCATGTCCCTGCCCAGATACTCAGTCCTCATGTAGAACTTTTCCTTCCTCCCTGAACCCCCAGCATCTCTCCATTCTCCTCATATATTGGCTGCTGATCTTATTTTACTGGTGAAGAATGAGAGTGTATCTGCTCAACAGCACAGCTACAACCTGCCCACATTGGTCCTGCTAGACACTGGTTTCCTTCCTGCTAAGCATCCTAAGGCCTGTCCAAGGCCTGACCTTGGTTTTGTGCACTAGATCTGGCCTCCTCTCCTTTACCTTGATCCTTTTTCTCTGCATAGTCTCCTTTCCTCTTTGCTGGGTCAGCTCCATCCACATACAGAACGTTTTTCATGGTAGAAAGCTCACTGTTGAACTCACTGCTGTAACATATACTTTGATATCCATGGATATTATCAAGAAGCCGCCTTGGATCCTGGCATCCAAGTCCATTTTGAGTCAGGGGAGGGATGATCCCTTGGATCGTCCTCCATAGTAGGAGCCATTGTCATCCTGTGGTGTTCTCACACCTGCTGAAGCCAAGAGGCTGTTTGCTTCTTGTTCCTCCTAAGGCTACATTATAAATGAAAACTCTGGAGATGGCATTTTGATTTGACTTCCTACTTCTAAAAGCTGGTGTTAGGAAAGTTGGCATCATTTTGAGGATGTTAGAAATGTGGAGTATGGTGTTTACAATGTATTCTCCCATTGTCTCAACAATAAAATAAGTTTTCATCAGTGCCATCACCTTGTAACAAGCCAGCTCTGGCAAGAAGTCGCTGATGCATCTTGTTATGTGTTTTTCTCACATGGTTTTAGAGTGCAGTATTTTCTTATTTGCTAAATGCTATTCAAGCCATTGTTTAGATTTTTGCTTCTGTTTTTGACAGCATAAAACCAGATTTTGGCTAAAAGCAGTGGTTTAATAATACTCTGATTGCAATTTAAGATAAGTAGTGGTTTATGAACTACTAAAATATACTTCCCATTTATGTTTCAAGAATAAGACATTGTCATCTTTAGTGGCTAGAAAGAGAGGATATAGTGAAGGTATTTTCTGTATTGTCTGTATACCTCATTAGCATTTACTTAGATAGTTAATAGTATTATGTAGCCATCCAGATTGTATAGTATTTTCCAGCATCCCCAAGGCATTGCGAGAGTGATACTTTGCCACCTAGTTAAGAAGGTGCTAAATATGTCTGAGATATGACTCATTCCTCTGGGTAGAAGGAATTCTTAGTGGGAGGGAAAATTTTCCATGCATTTCCTAGGCTGTGTGAAAGGCAGAATGGTTCATGAATGCTCATTCATTTTTGTTCATTTATTAACCCAGTGGGTATTTAGTGCACGTTCCTCTCTGTAAGAGTCGCTGTGTGAAGTAGGTGTCTAGGGAAGACTTTTTCTGCTACAGAGACTATTTCTAATGCAGAAAAGCTGGTGGTGGAGAGATGGCAAAGCCAGAGAGAAGTTCTGTGAACCTGAGAGAAAGATTATTACATGTGTGTGGGAGGAACCTTGACAGATAGAAGGAGAGAAACAATCTGGGCACATTGCTTTAAGATCTGGCTGCCCTGTGCTGTTAAAACCTATCACGAGTCTCCACACTGTGTTCTCAATTCCATGTCATTCCACCTCTTACAGTTCCCTTAAGAAGACAGAGCGTTATTTAGAATAGTTTTGATAAAAAGAGAAAACTTGAATTGCCTTGTAGAGAGGAATAGTTTAATGTCATGGACTCATGAGTTGGAATTCTCTGTTGTCATTAAACAATCACATTGCAAAAGAGTATTTAATGATTTGGGGGTATACTCAGCTCATAATAAGTGCAAACCCCTATAAAACAATATGATCTCAATTTGCTACATTCTCAGTGTGATCCACCTTTGACTACTGTAATAAAATTCTGCAGCTTTCTTCCACTCCTACTCCTGTGCTCCCAACCCCCCTACCAGTTCTGTCCTTTGTCTTTCTGTACAGCCATCAGCTTCTAACCACTTTGAGCCCTCAGGTTTTTTGTTTTTATTTTTTTATTTTTATTACTCTTTTGAATTTCCTTTATAGCCTATAATAAATATGGATTACCTTTGCGATTAGAAAATAAAAGGATTTAAGAGATAAGATTGCATAAGAATTCCTCATATAGACCTAACTAGGTTGCCTGTAGGAAACAATTAAATGAATATTGAAAAGGGCAGAATCAAAGTCTTGTGCTATTAGGTAAAGAACATTGTCTATAGTTCTTGAGATCTCAGGGGTTGGGTATGGCTTCTGGGGTTGCTTGTTGGCTGGGATTCAGACTGGTCCTTGCCTTCCTTACCCATCATCTTTGTCATCTGTCTTGTGCCTATAAGAAGGTCCCTTGATTCACTCTTCTCTTGTCCCGTGCCAGGCATGCTAAGGTTTTCCCCAAACCTTGCTTCTGTGTTCCCCTTTCTAGGTTTTGGTTTTCCTGGTTGCATGTCAAACTCTGTGTCTCCTTCAAATGCCAATTTTGAATCCTACTTTCTTGTATGGTCTTCTGGGATGACTCAGGCCTCCTTCTTCCTTGAGTTCGTCTGGCACCTGTGGAATGTCCCCAGCTACTCGGCACAGTCTCAAGGCAGCCATGTTTTTTCATGACCTGAGCCAAAGAGGCCACTGTGACTACTGCTGGGAGCCAAGTGAATCTGTGACTCTGTCTCAGTCTATTTTAAGTTAGAAAGCATAGAAATACTTTAAGTACATATGCTCTACTTGTCTCATGTGTTATCTTCTTTTTTTTCCCCTGCAAGTAAATGACAAGCTGTTTGAAAGAAAAGGTTTCTATTTTCAACTTTTCTTATCTTCAAGAGTGTGGAAGCGATTCTGGTCTTAAAGTGGATCACACATGCTTATTAGTTGGTTGGTCTGTGTTTTCTTCTATATACATAAATGCTGTTTCTGACCCCTCAGAGATGGCATGAGAACAATATAGGGCAGAGATGTGAGTACCTTGGAAGATATTACGTATGTATGCACATATATATTTAATGACATTTCTTATTAATATTTAAGACACTAATAAACTAAAGTGAAATGGTCAGGATCTAATTTGGCTGCAGTAACTTCTGCTTGTTAGAAGTTATACAATTTGTATTCAGAGTAACATTGCTTTTTTTTTTAAAGCAGAATATCAGATAACATTTTTCAGTTCAATAAATACTTATTGGGATTCTGCTACCCATAAGAGACTGCAGGAGATAGTGCTGAAATTGTAGAGGTTAGCTGAAAATGGCCCAGGAGCTCTCAGAGGGGTGGAGGGGATTGTAAGCATAGAAAAAGGGCCCAGGGAAAGTAGGAAAGATCTACTGTTGAATATTTAAAAGAGGAAGAGAGTCCATGTGACCTGGGGCCACATGAACATGGATGGAGTAGGAGGTACAGCACTGTACACAAAACTATGACCGTGAGGGTAGGGAGATGGTAGATGTAGGAGAAAGAAAGACTTCCAAGGCAGGGATTAGGAAGGGAGGCTTTGCTGGTAGTTGTTAATAGGCAGAAAGATAGAGAAGGGTAAGGTGAGGGGAAGTAATGCTAAAAGATAGGACAGAGAGCTAGTCCTGGTGGCTCACACCTATAATGCTATCTACTCTGAAGGCTGAGATCTAATTATCATGTTTGAAGCCATCAGGGCAGAAAATGCTGTGAGATTCTTATGTGCACTGAAGTACCCAAAAGCCTGAACTAGAGCTGTGACTCAAATGGTAGAGCACTAGTCTTGAGCAGAGAAAGCTCAGGGACAGTGCCCAGGGCCCCGAGTTCAAGCCTAGGACCAGTACATAAAGCGAAAAAAATAAAGATAGGACTGGGTAACATAGAAAACATGATGAAATGCATCCTATTCAGTCTCCCAAAAGAACTGTGGATATTATACCATATTAAGAGTTTAGATAGAAAAAAAATATAGGTTTTAACTGGTTTGACAGATGAAGAGTAACCATATACTTTTGATATTGTGGTATTTATGATAGAACCCTAACTTCATCTCAGAATGGTACTGATTAAGCAAGAGCACATAAAAGCCAGGAAATAGGGTTTTGCTCCCAGAAACAGCAGAGCCTATGTTTCTCCTGTTGCATATTCCAGTGGAAATGGGACTAGATCCTGCATTTACGGTTGTGCCCTGATTACTACCGAGGAAATGGAGATAACTTTTAAGGAGATATTTTTCTTAAAACCACATAGCAAACAATCAAAAATATTTTTGGGTGTGCTTACATCCAGGACTTGAACTCAGTGCCTCATGCTCTCGTTTGGGTTTTTTTGGCTACCTCCTAAACGATATACTGGAGTGATTTCAGAGAAGAGTTGATAGGAAGGAATAAACGAGAGAGAGTCACCTCTTACTTTGCATACTTAAAAAAATGCAGAGAGTCGGGTACCAGTGGCTCCTGCCTATTATCCTAGTTACTCAGGAGGCTGAGATCTGAGGACTGTGGTTCGAAGCCAGCTTGGGAAGACAAGTTCATGAGATTCTTATCTCCAATTAAGCATCCAAAAAAGCCAGAAGTGGGGCTGTGGCTCATGTGATAAAGCACTAGCCTTGAGCAAAAAGAGGTCAGGGACAGCACCCAGGCCTGGAGTTCAAGCCCCAGGACCAACACCAAAAATAAAACAAAAAGTTGAAATTATATGTGATTTCTACTTTTGAATTAAAAAATATTAAAACTATTTTTATTGCATACATGACCATATTTTACAGTTCTCAGTCAGTTTCTTTCCCCATGGAAAACTTAAAGGATAAGCATATGGTAGTTAGGGTTTATGCTTTTATTAATGCATTTCCAGCTTTGTCTTGCAATATTTGAATTTGGACAGTTCCTTCAGATCCTCATTTTGGAGGAGTTATGATCTGTTCTTTAATTATATTTCCTTTAAAAATATTTAGTTGGAGAAAATCCCATGATCATTCATGGGGTTTAATACTTTCTGTTCCACATGCCTTATGAAATTCTTGAATTCTCACCAATACTTAATGCTCCTGTAATGAAAATATATGGATGGTGTAATCTTTCACGCAGTCTGTGCTATAAATTAACAGTGACTCATGACCTATAATTTTCACATTCTGTCTGGTGAAGCAGCAAACGGTCTTCTCAGCTTTTCAGAATTGCTTCTTGTCTGAGGGGGAAGCATTAGGCATTGAGTTTCAAATACCTTTTCCTCACTGTCATTTTGTGGTCATGTTGCATTAAGGGCCTTGACCTCTTGTTACATCAATCAAGCTTGGTTAAAAGGAGATGGAGCAATACTGAGTCTTTTATTGCCATTTGTACTGTTCTCACTGTTGTGAGACTCCAGTGAAATCACTTCTCCTGTAACAGGCTGAGGGAAACTAGACATGATACATTTTGAGGGGAAGATGTTGATAACAACTAGGGCAAAGTAGCTGACTAGATGAAGAAGTAGAAGAGATTGTTCCATGGCCCTTGGGCAAGTTCTCTCATTCTCCAGGGCACTGTTACCTTGGATATTAGATGATGAAAATGGGATGGTACCCTTTTAATTCCATGGCGACTTTATGGTCTACTAGCTTGGGCTCTGCTGCTGTGGGGGCTCCTTTAATACTGTTTCTCTTCCTCCCAAATAGAGATATGGTTCTAGGGGTTTGGGAAGGCAGCGAGAGCCTCCTTGGTTTTAGCAAAGGGAAGGATCTTGATGGCCATACAAAGTTAAAGTAGATAAACAAGTTGAAGCTGGGTATGGGTGCTCATGCCTGTAATCTTACCTACTCAGGAGGCTGAGGTCTGAGGATCAAGGTTTATGCCAGCCCAGACAGGAAAGTCTATGAGACTCTTATCACCAATTAACCAGGAAAAACAAACAAACAAACAAACTGGAAGTGGAAGTGTAGCTCAAGTGGTAGAGCTTCACCTTTGAACCAAATGGCTGAAAAAGATAATGAGGTGCTGAGTTTAAGCCCCAGTCCTGGCACCATCCCTCCCCCATACATGTAGGTAAACAATTTGGAATGATTCTAACAGAGATTGAAATTACCTAAGTCCACATTGCCATAGGATAACCATCATCAGAAAATCTGAAAGGATGATGAATCTCAAACTGGGAAGATGGATGATAGAGAAACAAAGCAATCTAGGAAACCATCAGGAATGTGATTTGATGAATGTGGCCTATCGACTTTGTCCAGGGAGGTAAGACCTTGGGGAAATTTAGATCTCCAAGATCTTACAGGATGATCTTTTTCTACATCTTGCATAATTTAGCATGCTGTATGGAATCCCTTTAGGATTCACAGGGAAGAGGGCTGCATCTTCCTAGGCTATTAATTCACTCTTGGTTTTGTTAGTTGAAAAATTTTCTGAATCAATGGGCTGTAGTTTTTGCCTTCTGTTGCAAGGCATGATGAGCTAAGTTCTCATGGTTGATGTGTGGAAGAGGCCTGCTGAGTCAGACTAGGCTGGAAGATTTCAACACTGGCCATGAGCAGAGATCATTTATCCCATTGAATGTCCACTCATAGGCTGAGTCAGTTGCCTGCTCTTGTCCTTCCTTCTCAGTTTTGGCTTTCCTATATTATCTTAGGAAGCAAATTTCATGAATAGACACCTTGTAAGTATTTCAAATGCTATATTAAGAGCATGAAAGAGCTGTGGTTCTTTTAAGTGCAATTGAGAAAGGAGTAGTTTTACAAATGTATTTGTCTTTTATTTTTATAAATCTCTAAATTTATCCAGCAAGGTAGCTTGTAGCTAAATAAAAATGCTGTCTCTTTATCCAGCAAACTTGTAAAACCAGTAATGTCTTCATTCTATTCTTAAATTTACAGCTTTGAGAGAAGGTTTCAGTCTCAAATGTGGCTCTAAGGATGGTATAGTATATCTATACCAAAAGGCAATGGGAAGAAAATAGCTCAGGATCTAAGGATCTATCCTGAGTGTGCAAAACAGAGGGGTGCAGACGGTGTCCCGGCTGTGGGCTTGTCTATGCCAAGGGGTATCCACACTGTGAGGGGTGTCATGTCTAGTATTGTATAAAAGTGACACTGGCCCACACTAACACACCCACTTTGCCTTGCTTTCCTCTCCCAGATTGTACCCATCCTTCATGCCTTTGCGGAATGTTAGTGCTGTAGATGCTTAAGGACATTCAGCCATCCCTGGCCATCTATAACTGCCAAGTAAACAAGGCCTTTGCAGCCTGTGGGCCTTCTCTTCTCATCCTGGGCAAGCAGACAGAAGCTGTGCTGTTTGGAACGGAGCCCAATGTAGGAATCCCTCATCCAAAGCAGAAAGGAAAATTAGGGTGTTCAGTCATTGGCTATTTTAAAGTTAAGATTGTCTCAGGATATATTTACTTGTAGCTGATGGCTTTCAATACGTTTTGCCTTTAGTTTGTAGAGGGAAGAATAGTTGAAGGGAAAATAATTACCCAAAGAAAGCAGAGATTTTACAGCATTTTATCTTTAAGCTACAGTAGGAGATAATCTTAAGAGACTATAAGCACAGGCCTAATCCTAAGACTTGGAAAATGGAACATCAATCTTCTGAGCTCTCACTATCTTTCCAACATGACGGAGGTGCCTGGGAGCACTTCCCAGCTGTGAGAATCCATGGTATTGTAGGTTATGATCGTGATGAGCAGAAACAAAACAGGTGTAGAGACAGAGAATCTCCCACTTCCTTCTTCCCATCTGTTTTCGGGTATTTACAGATCTGGCAACATTTTTCTTTATCTTTTTCTTCTTTCGTTGTGGACGTGCCCAATCCTGTAGGCAGATTTTCCTGGGCTTCTGACTCTGGGATGGCCAAGTTCTTTCTTGGGAGTGGTTGAGTAGCTGGATGTGTGTTGTGGGGTGGAAGGTGTGGCAGTTCTGCTATTCCATGCAGGGGACCTACCAGATCCTCTGTGCTCACAGCGGATGATAGTGGAGTTCCTGGAAGCACTACCAGCATCATCCATTGTTACAGGGGGATGGAAACTAAACAAACACGCATTCAGACATTTACTGTGCATATCTTCATGGCAACATTGCCGGCACAGCCCTTTCACTGCAGGAGCTAAAGGATTCCTATCAGCTAAGGGGAAATAATAGAACAATAAGAGGCTTGCCCGCGGAGAAGATTGTGTAGGATTATAACATCGTATAGAAATAGTTAATAGTTAACAACTGGATTGTTAATACTTAACAACTGGGTTGTTAACAACTGGGTGCACCCAAATAGCACAACTGGCATCCTAACGTTGGTTTTTAGATCAAGAAGAATGTAGAGAACATAAAGTTGAGTTCATTGGGCTACTCAGGAGGCTGAGATCTGATGACCATGCTTTGAAAGTAAGCCCAGGCAGAGAAGTCTGTGAGATTCTTATTTCCAATTAACCTGCAAAGAATTGGAAGAAGCAGTCTTGCTCAAATGGTAGAGTGCAACCCCCTGAGTGCAAAAGCCACGCAAGAACATGAGGCCCTGACATCGAGCCCAATAGTGGCATACACAAAACCAGGTAGGTTAAAATTGTCTCGGTTCCTGAATTTCAATGATGAGCTGGAGCTGGAGAGAATGAAGTCCAACTTTAAGTAATACTGGAAAAAGAGTTATTGCTGGCTGGGCAATCTATAAACATCTAATATCTCCAATCCCAGAGTAGTGAAAAGCTAGGAGGGAGAATGGGAGTTTGGAATATGAGTTTGTGCATCAAGATACTGAAGTATTTAGCTGAAGAGCAATCTTTGACAAAAGTGAATTTGTTACTACCTACATGAAAGTCCTCCATAGGTTGAAGAAACAGTTCTGAAGAGGGAGAAAGCTAGGACAGAGCTACATGGCTTTATGTGTGAGTGACATATTCATATCCTAGAAGTAGAAGTAGAAACATACTTGACTTTTTAGAATTTTGTAGGAGGAGATGATTAAATTGCCCTTTGCTAACAGATTGTTCTATGTGTCTACCCCATTATTTGTATAGGAACCCTGCCATAGATGATTGTGAAAATGGATCATGGATAAATATGATCATGACCATACAATCCAGGACCATGTTGCTTGTGTTACTTTCAAACCTTCCTATACCAGTTCTACTGCTATATTGTAAGGATGTTTGAAAAATCTTGAAACAAGTATGAGCCATGATACTGGACTCTCTCACAAACACTATCAGATCATTGCATTCTTTAGATTCTAGGCAGTTTTTCTTTCCTTTCCTTTTCTTTTCTTTTCTTTTGCCAGTCTTGGGGCTTGAACTCTGGGCTTGGGTGCTGTTCCTGTGCTCCTCAGCTCAAGGCGAGCACTCTACCGCTTGAGCCATAGCACCACTTCTGGTTTTCTAGTGGTTTATTGGAGATAAGAGTCTCACAGAGTTTCCTGCTCGGGCTGGCTTTGAACCGTGATCCTCAGATCTAAGCCTCCTGAGTAGCTAGGATGACAAGCATGAGCCACTGGTGCCCAGCTAGTTTTTAATTTTAATTTTTTACTTTAACTTAAAAAAAACAAACATCTTTCCTCGGTGCTTCCCGGTTGGTACTCAGGAGGATTCTGGGACAGGTGCTAGACAGCCAGGGGATTTTCTTCTCTGTGACTCATCCTCACGTGCATTGAGCCTTTGCCCGGTTTCCTGGCACTTGGGGTTGATGGAATGAGGTTCTCAGGGATCTGCAACTGTGGGTGTGAGGAGTGAAGGATCCTGTGTGGAGACATTGGTGGAGGTTTGGGGGAGGAGGTACACTGTATTGTAAGAAGCAGGTTTCTGTGTGTGGAAGGGAATGTGTTGTTCTGGGAGAGGACACCATGTATGGGGATTAGTAATTCTCATCCCCAGTGTCACTGCTTTATCTTCGGCTTACATGGAAGGTAGGCCCTCTGGATGTATTGTTGGTTACTTGGCTAATGACTAATAAGAGGAAGGCTTTCCTTCGCTGTCTCTTGTGTTCTGTGGGATGACTTTCTGATTAATTCAGAAGTCCAGTTGTTTTTGTGGTTAGTGAGAACAGGAGATTCTGTCTTAGCGTACAGTTGACTCAAAACCCCTAGCAGCAGCCTGGCATTGGTGGTTCCCACAGTTTGAAAGATGGTAATCTTCTAGCGGGTGGGGCACATAGCATTACAGAAAGATTATGGGGTCAGGTTCTCTTCTGCCACTCATCAGAGGTAATTCAAGCTTATAATTATCCCCCATTAACAGATGAAGAAATTGAGGCTTAGGGAGATTAAGTAATTTGCCTGAGGTTGCACACCTAAAAGAAGAACTGAAGCTCAAGCCTTCCCTGTGCCCAGACTGCTCTTCCCTCTGCTACACCCCCTCATCCTTTCTCTGGAGTCGATCCTTCATTTACTCTCTGAGATATCATGGCAGTCTATATGGAGTAACAGTTTGCCCTTTACAGATGAGTGTGAACTGTAGATAATTGTGTGAGCTTTGAATAACCAGTCTCAATCATGGCCTGCCAAATCTTTACTGCAAGATTGGGAAAGGTATTTAGTGCTTTTTTGACTCAGTTTCCCCATTATGATATAGGGACAACAACAGTACTTTTCTAAAAGGTGTTAAAGTATTGAATTAGTTACCACATAAAAGCAGTTAGAATGGAGTGAAACACATACTCTACATATGACAAATGAATGGGACTCATTATTAATTTTGCCATAATTAGCTGTCAGGTCAGGCAGGGAGAATGGGTGGTTGGGTAATTTGTGGTTGGCAGCAAAGACAGCTTTGTCCCTTCTGGAGGTGAACTGCTAGATGGTTATATACTTGGGTAGTCATGGTCAAGACAAACAAACTCTCTAAGCAGCTTATTGGGTAAGGGCTCTTAAACCACCACTGCAGGGAGAAAGGGATGACCTGCTAGCCTTTACTTCAGATCAAGCCACTGTGACACTTACTATGACAAAAGAAAGTGATCACTTAAACTCATGCACCCAATTTGATGAAAAAAATACATTTATAGTTATTGATAATATTCAGGAAGATTCAATTCAGATATTTTGAGAGTCATTGCTAGTACAGAGATACAAATTCTAGGAATTCATATGACTAATTGTCTACTCCTGGAGAGCATTCATTCACAAATGTAATTCAAGGCACCTGGAAATGTAATTCATTGTAGAAGAGTTGGGATTGGCAGTGAGAATACTTGGTGTGGGTGCAAAGGATGTGGAGAACATGCAGGACAGAGGGATGAGCCTGGAATAAAGTATTGAAGCATAGTTGGGCTATACTTGGGGTAAAAGATCAATTATGTCTAAGGGTTGCAGGTGGAAATCAGGAGAGGCTTAATTAAGTGAAGTGGAGCTGGTTTACTTATAGTGTCATGATGTTGAGTGTGGATAGAACCTGACGGGCATCCTATACCACTGCACACTTGGCTGGTGGTACCCTCCTCTCTCTCTCTCTCTCTCTCTCTCTCTCTCTCTCTCTCTCTCTGTTGGTCCAGGCATCTCTATCTATCTATCTATCTATCTATCTATCTATCTATCTATCTATCTATCTATCTATCTATCATCTAATCTCTATCATTTGTTTATTATCTATCTTCTATCTATTCTCTACTCTAGTCTCTCTTTCTCCCTCAAAAGTACACCATACATTAAATGATAATCTATTATGTAGCAAATGTATGTGGTAAAAGATGAAAGTTTTTTTTTTTTTTTTTAAGAAACTTGCTTAGTTTTCACCAAGCAGGAGATTCTATTACTTTGATTCATGGAGAAAACATTGATGAAGATAACCATTTAAACTCTAATAGAAGTAATCTGTCATTAGATACTGATTTTTAACCCCAGGGATGTATTCAACTTGGACATATGTAGACAGGTATTTGAAGCTTGAACACTACGTATTACTTTGTAGTCTTTCTCTTAAAGGAACTAGAACATACTAAATGTCAGCTACTCCGAATCTGGTAAAACGTTACCAGATTCCTCTCCTTGACTTTTCTTGTTAACATCTATCTTAAAACCTGTTACTACCATTTATTCATTTATTTAGATTTTGTGGTGCAGAGAACCCAGGACCTTGTTCTGTGACGGAGCTCACATTCCCAGTTCTTTGTGCTTTGAGACAGGTGCTCACTGTGTAACGGAGATTAGCTTGGAACTCACTATGGAGCCCAGGCTGAACATAAAACTCATTCTTCTTGTCCCTGCCTCCGAGTGCTGGGATTGTAGTCCTGTGTCACCATATGGGTACTTAAAAACCCATTATTAAAGTATTGTTAAGAGAATAATAATTGTATTAGTTATCTCTGGCTTCCTTAAGAAAGACTGGATGACTTGAACAATAACAGTTTATCTCATGATTTGGAAGCTGGGAAGTACAAGCTCAAGGTACTGGTCTATCCATTTCCTTGGAAAGTTCCTTTTATCTGTGTTCACATGACATTCTCTCTCTCTCTCTCTCCTTCCCTCTCATGCCTTTTCTTATGAGGAAACTAATTCTAGTATGAGGGTCCACATTTAGGACCTCATATTCACCTTAATTACTTCTCACAATAAGATTAAAATCCAAGGGGACTGTGAAATGAACATACCCAGAGCTGTGTGAACCACAGTTTATCCTCATGTGATTGAAATGTCTCCCTTCCACTCTGCTCTATGGAAACCACCCAGTCTTCAAAGTCAGTGTCAAGTACTCTATTCTGTGAGAAGATATCCTAATTACTCAGCTCTAACCTAACGTGGCACCCTTCCTCTTTAAGTTCACTTAAATATCAGGGGTGCTTTTATCACAAAATTCTGCTACCTTTTATTATATACTCTTTATTTGATCTCTATTACTCAACTGAAAGCTGCATGTTTTATTGATTTCCATGATCCATCACCTTAAAGAGATAGTTGGGATACCTTTATTCAGTAGTAAAAGGGAAGCAGTTCATAACAGCATGGGAATGAACTAAGCAAAGAGTTTCAAAGTTTCTTTAAGTCTCATGGATGTTGTTCAGAAAGGCCATTGGCTTGGGCCGAAGCCCTCTTCCTATGGTCTGTGTCGTAGCATGCTAGGATCTCTGGTGTTGTGTCAGTGCATGACACAGACAATGGTTGGGCAAAATGTTTCTCCATTCATAACAAAGTCAGCACTGCTGAGAAAACTCCCTGCCATTCCAGGAAAATGATTTCTAATCACCATTATTTTTTTTCAAAGACAGATTACGCCATGCTGTTCTAAAAAAAAATGATTGCCCTAAAATTTATTGATTCTTACTCATTGTATTTCACTTATCTTATTAAAAGAATGAATTCATACCCTGAGGATTTTTTCCTTTCCTATTCTTCTCTACCCTCAGGTGATTTTAGAATTTCATTTTCATGATAATTGAGGAATTTTTTAAAACCTGTACTCTCCTAACATTTTGCTTTATTTGATAGATAGACAGATAGATAGTCATATATATAATGGACTTTGGACTCAACATCTTCTTAATATAAATCACTTGAATTATGGATCCATGATGATCTTCAATTTTAAAGATAGAAAAACTGGGGCAAAGTAACTTTTCCTGTTCAATTACCCCTTAACAGCTGGGACCAATTTGATTTGGACTTAGAATTCACTTGACCAGAGAAGTTTTCTCTCTCCTCTACCACACATTCACCAGCTACGCTTATGTTAGAATTCAGTCATATTGTAAATATTAAAACATTAAATACATTTAAAGGCTTTCCCCTCCTACTTGAAATCTAAAGCTTATTATTATAGGACATGACCTTGTAGGAAAGTGATTAAGCATTTCCAGTTTCCGTTGTTTATTTTGTGTTTGGAAAACCAGCTGGAAACCATTATGTCCGGTGGTTATTACTGACTTAATGACTCACGTTTATGTCATAGTGTGGGGTTCTTGTGTAGTTTTCAAGCCATGGGGGGAGGGGAGGCTATCTTCAGAGACTGCTGAACAAGGCAGGCTTTTGTCTGGAGGGCACACCCAAGGGGTTCAGGACCAATTGGCCAGGCTCAGGTCTTAAGTCCCTGTGGGAGGAGACTAGGGTTTGTTTTTTCCTGACCTATCTAAAATGATAGGGACAATTGCAAAGTTGTTTCAGGCAGTTAAAAACTATAGCCGTTATGGTGCACTTTGTCTCCACTCTATAGAGATGTGGATGGGTTGTTGGAGGATGGGTTAGACACTCAGGAGGAAGTATAGTTGAGGAGTTTCAATTGGGTCTAAAAGCATTGAGGATTTTCAATTGGGACATTAGCCATGGAGCTGGATGAAGGCCAAGGACAGGCACACCACAGGCCATAAAATTGGAGCCTGCAGAGCAGACAGCAGGGCCTATAAAATGTAGAGAAGGGAGGGCTTGCTTCTCAGGAGTACTCAGTGACATTAACCCTGAGAGAGCTCAGGCCCTAGGAAAGCCAAAGAGTGCTTACTGGATTCCTTTAGCAAAGAAACAAGAAAGCAAAAAGATCAGGAGATGGCTACCACCTGGAAATGTGGGTTGAAGGAGAAGTGAAATACAGAGTGTAAGCATTCTGGTTTGAGTAACTAGGTGAACACTAGGTTGTATTGTGAGGGACAGTGAATCTTGTCGGGAAAGAGGGGGCAGTGAAGATGGTGGGAAGACAGATGGGTTCAATTACCATCCATTCAAAATTGAATAGTATGTTTTCATTAAAATGGTAAGCGTTCAAACCCTCAGTCCTCTGTTACATACATTATTATATGCAGAGATAGGAGGTTCAGGACAGAAGAATGGTCAGTAGAAGGTGGAAGAGGAGAAGATGGCTGGAAGGCCAGAAGGGCAAAAGGCAGTGGAAATTGAAATCACCTGGTAAGCCACGTGAGGAGTGAGTCAAACTTGTTCTTTCCATTGCTACAGAAGAGGGGTCAAGCTAGCTAATAACTAAGAAGTGTCCATTGATTTGGGCCAAGACTCTTTCTCTCTCTCTTTTTTTTTTTTGTCAGTCATGGATCTTGAAGTCTTGAGCTTGGGTGCTGTCCCTGAGCTCTTCAAGGTGAGCACTCTACTACTTGAGTGAGCCAGAGTGCCACTTCCAGTTTTCTGGTGTTTATTGGAGATGAGAGTCTCCTGGACTTTCCTGTCCCGTCTGGCTTAGAACAGCGATCCTCAGATCTCAGCCTCCTGAGTAGCTAGTATTACAGGTGTGAGCCACTGGCATCTGGCTTGGGCCAAAACTCTTATACAAGAATGATGAGGTTCAAATTCACTGAATATAGATATTTTTAAGTGGAATGCAGGGAAATGGATATGGATAAGAGTGGTAGGTACAGAAGCATATGCTCAAGACATGGTAGTCATTGGTCTTTGTCTATGCTAATGAAAGGACACAGTAGAAAAAGGGAGAATATTGAAGAACTGAGATCCAGAAGATGGGTGAAAGGAGAGACATTTCATCCAATGAATTAGTCAGGATATATTTGAATTGCTACATAATGTCCACAAACATTATATCAACTCCCCCTCTTCTCCCTTAACCCCCAAATATTTATCATCGTGGGTAGTTGTCTTTTCTCCCATTGTGCAGTAAGGGTTTAAATCTTACTGCAACATAATCAGCGCTTACTTTTGTAAATACCAAGGCAATGCCTACTGACTTATTATCAGACCCTTTTCAGAAACATTTTCAGACTCCTGTTCAATGGATAAAAGCAAGGCCCCCGGGGAACATTGACTTAAGAGCACCACCAACTCCATTGAGTCCATCTCTTGAGACTGCATTTTCCCCTGTGTTCTTTGGCTTTCTCCTGGTGTTGTGAACGTCCTTAGAATTACCTTGTGCTTCCTGGCTCAAGAACTTCTACCTGTTAGTTGGCCCTGCCCTTGATACACACTTGGTCATGGTGATTCCTAGAGACACAAGGGGAGGGGAGGGATGCGACTTGTGATTCTGCTGTGTCCTACGTTCTCCTCATCCCAGGATGTGCCAGCATAAGCTGCTTTCATTGCTGGACTTGTCACCACCTTTTCCAAGATGGGAAGATGCACTTCCCCTCTGAAATCATTGCCAACACTGCCATGGATTCCTTGCTCCTTATGCAGTGGCTCTGTTTGTTTACAGTGAGTTTTCTCAGCACTTCAACATGTGGTTCTCAAACTGCACATACACTTTCTAGAGTAGTCTATTTCCGAGGAGAGTGGCCAACTGTGATGTGTCTAACCAAAGGTCTCTAGAAGACAAGACTCACCTCAGTTCTGTCATCAGAATCTTATATTCCATGGCTGAAATCACATTGTTGGTCCCCATGAGATGAATTTTAAGTTGGACAGCATGTAAGTGCTTCAGATTTGCTCACTTATGCATAAACAGATGTGCTAATTTCTAGCCTTTCTCAGCCATCCTTGAAACTGCATTTCCATTTTTGAAATCTCCTTTGAATCACCGATCACATTTCAAAGCAAAGGCCTTACAGGTACCTTTTCTGTCTTTATTTTATACAGCTCATAGTTCTTAAGAGAAAATACAAGTCTATTCCAAGTTAATTCTACGCTGGGTTTTCATATGCTTCTGAAAAGCAAGGACTTGAAGAGTTGCATTTTAGTCCATCAGGTGAATTTCGCAGATTAGAGTTGTGTTGAGATGGATTGTCCTGCACCCTCGTGCTCAGGCTGTGGCCTGCTTGCCATTAGTATCAGTATCACTGGGGAGCTCATTAGAAATGCAGAACTAGGGATCCATAGTCTGCATCTTTACAAAATCCCCAATGATGCAAATACACATTAAAGTTGGAGAAGTATTGTTCAGAGCTACTGATCTTGTGTTTTAGAAAAACATACCAAAAATTACAGCTCTACCTTTTATATGTTGTACATTTTATGAAGATGTGCCTAACTTTCTATTTTATGAGACACGTTTTCCTTTCAGAAAAAAAAAAAAAACTGCTTGTATATCTCCATTATTATTGGAAATGAGACACAATCACGAGACAGAGTAAATATGCTTTTACTGTGTTTTTTTTGCTATCTGTAATGAATTTAATTTCTCCATTTATGTGAAAATAAAGTCTAAAGCTTCTATTATCTTTGACAAGTGTCTTGGATAATCTGTAGTGAGTAAGCATCCTTATTCCTCACCGATAGCAATAGGCTGGTTTTCTTTTCCTGAGTGTGTGTATATGTGTATATACACATTTTGTCATTCCTCCTTGATCACTCTGGAAATATTCATAAGTATGAACTCTATAGAATGAAGTTATATTTTCCATTTTTTAAATGCTTGGAAAAAGCAGAATATAAGTCAATATAGGAATAAAATGACTTTTCATTGAATATACATAATTATTCATGTTGTCCTTCGCAGTTAAGCCAAATAGACAGAATTGAAAAAAAATCTTGGATCTGCATATTGTTGGGACAGGTCATGATCCTGTAGAGAATTTTTTTTTTTTGGGTCTGGTCGTGGGGCCTGAACTCTGGGCCTGGGCGCTGTCCCTCAGCTCTTCAGCTCAAGGCTAGTGTTCTAGCACTTGAACCACAGCGCCACTTCCAGCTTTATTTTTTTGCTTATCTGGTGCTGAGGAATCAAACCCAGGGCCTCATGCATGCAAGGCAAGCGCTCTACCACTGAGCCACCTTCCCAGCCCCTCCTGTGGAGAATTTTAAAGATATCTGGAAAAGTTAGATTTCCTTTCTTGCCCTGCCTTTCAGCCCTGCAGTTCCCAGCAGGGTGACTGCCCTTCCGGATCTCTCTGAGAATCTTCACTGACGGTGCCTCCCCTGGCAGCTTCTGTGCAGTTCTGGCTAAGAAAGTGACTCTGGTCACACGGGCTTTGTGACATGGGGCAAGTTACCAAACCTCATTGGGCAAATGAGGAGTATTAATATTGCTGAGTAGAAAAGTGAGATAGTCAAATGCTATAGAATAATTTTTGGCCTGTACCGTGCAATCAACAAATACTAACTACTAATATTATATGAGGGCTTTCCTTTATGCCATTAACTTCTGTATATACATTGTAACATACTATACATATTTAAATATTTTGCCCGTTTAAAACCTAACAAGTGCAACTTTTCACTTAAGAATATGGAAATTAATTTGTTTCATTATGTACAGTGTTCTCACTTTTCTCAGTACCCTGCAGTATTCAATTGTGTGTGTGTGTGTGTGTGTGTGTGTGTGGTGTATGTATGTATACCTCTCACTCTTGACATTTCACTCAAGGTTAGTACACTACCACTCCAGCCACACCTTCACTTTCAGCGTTTTATTCATTAATTGGAGGTAAGAGTCTCATGGACTTTTCTGCTTGGGTTGGCTTAGAACTGTGATCCTCAAATCTCAGCCTCCTGAGTAGCTAGGATTATAGGCGTAAGCTAGCTTCCTGAAGTATTCTTGAGAAATGGAAACAAGAAGTCTGAGAAAAGACCTCCGAACAGCAGCACTTCTTGGTTGGGTTTACATCAGAGCCTGGCCTCTCCATGCTCTTGGCCTTCTGGCTGATACACAGCTGTCTGTTGGTCCAGTGTCTGCAACAAACAACACAGAGCCTCTTTCTTTTACTGATACCCCTCATTGTGCAATCCTTGCTGCCATTGGAGCAGACCATACAGCTTTTGTTTAGGATGTAGGCAAAACTGTTTCTTCTAAGCACTTGAAAATATTCCTGAATCTCTGAAGTAAGAATGAATGCTCATATCAGCACCCAGTATTCTGTCATATAAGACCTTCACTTAGCAACATTTGGGCAATCCAAAGTATTTACAATCCCTTTCTTATTTATCTTATATTTTGCAGTGAATTTGGCCACTGTCTATGACAAAGTTCATAATACATTGTCTTCTCCACATCTAACTCTGTTGTAAGAATGAGAATTTGCTCGGAGACACTCATTTTCAGTCTGTTTGTCAAGTGAATGCTAGGTTCTAATTGAATATGCAGATGAGCTAAGGATTTGAGAGAGGAGAAAAGAAAGATAATATTCCAAGGGGCGTACAATCACAACATCATTTTTAATCACCAGAGAAAGTCAGTAAATATAATAGGGAAGTTAGGCATGTACTCACCTGGTCCAGGTAAAAGACAGTGCTGGTGATGGGTCTTGCTCAACCTGGTAAGAACCTCCTGGCTGCTTCAGGACCCCAGGACCTGACCTAGAAATGGCCTGTGATATGGTATTTAGCCATTGTGGGCTTGTGAGGCTCACTGTGGGATTTGTTCTTGGCCCAGGTGGACTTCTTATTTGCAGGGCCAGTAGACAGGTTTCACAGCTGCTTAGGATAAGCTGAATTAGTCAGTGGTCCATCCCTTACCGTACTTCGAGGACCCATGGAGACAATGCACATGTTCTCTGAGGAGCTGTGTAATGAAGCAGGACTTAGCAACAGGGGAGTTACTTGTTAGTCTTAGTAACTTGACAAGCTCTCAACAGACACTGAAGAGCTGTGTCCAGTCCCCCTCTTTAGAATCTTCTCAACACAATGAATGCTGGTGTCACTATAGTTATGATTTATGTAGCTCTTACCATGTGCTAGGTCTTCATGTCAATTAATTATGACATCATAAGTCCCATTTACATATCCCTTTATGTAGATGAAGAAAAGTGTTAAAGATGTTAAGTGACATGTGCAGGCAGGTAAGGGGATAGTTGAGATCACCCTCAGGTCTTCTCACTGTGGTGGCTGAAAACAAAAAATGCCTCTAAAGATAGAAGCCATTGCCACTTTTTTTTTCTGGAATAAGGACTCACTATTAGTCCTGATTCAATTACCCTTCTTATAATTGCGATCAATTTCAATGTTGCTAATGATTTTCAGTATCTCTTGAAAATAATCTCTATTACTACCCAGGCTTAATTCATTGACAGATTGTCATAATTGTCCTTTAGCTTTTGTCTGATCACAGCCTGGCTAGACCTCTGCCCCCCTCTCTCACTGGCCCAAGTTCATTGTCTAATTCTCTTAGGATCCCCATGCTCGCTGAGCAGCCTTCTTTTTTTTTTTATTGTGAAAATACCGTACAGAGGGGTTACAATTACATGGGCAAGGTAATGAGTACATTTCTTATCAAGCATTGTTGCCTCCTCCTTTGGCGTCCTTCTTACTTTATACACATTTACCTTGTATTTCTAGTCTTTTTCTCTTAACTTGCTACTGAGTAATACTGATCTTGGTCTTTATTATTCATTATTATTATTATTATTATTTACTTCCCTCTTGTGGGCAACATCCCTTTCAAAGTAGTGCTCAATAGGCTTACTCTAGATTTGTTGGGCTCTCAATTTCTTTCTTGTTTCCTTTCTTTGACTTACAAGGCTTATTGTATTGTCTATAACAGATTTCCTTCTGCCCTGCCACAGATTCCTGTTCCTCCTCTGGTGCCACTCTTACTTGCCTTCTTCTCATTCTTTCCTTTTCACTTTTGTGTGGACACAGAGGATTCGACAGTGGTGGACAGTGCTCAGGTCTGCACCAGCCCGAGGAACCTCTAGGGCCCCGCCAATCTGCTTGTGCTGATTACTGCCACATCATTCTCTTCCCATCCATCACAGCTTCACTTAAGTGCTGCATCCTGATCCTGCAAGTTGTCCAGCAAAGGGAAAGTGGTACCCAGAGCCAAGGAGACAGATTCTGTGGGAGGTTAAGAACCTTACATAGCTTATAAGTGGTTCAACTGGGTAGTGTGCCACATATTGTCTGTGTAACTCCTCAGCCTATCTAGTCTCTGTTACAAGCAATTTGGTACTTGAATTTGTATTTGATACACTTTTGGTTATCTTCTATAATTGGACTGTATCTTTCATGTCTTAATTAGAGAGTGTCTGATTTATTCCCTACTGTCCAATATCTTAATATGCTTACATCATACTCTCTAGAGCTACTTATCTCTCCCTGTTTAATTCATTAATAAGCCCAGTACATCCTTTCTTTGTTCACTGTATTAGAAACAGTAGCTGGTGGTTCCCATTTCCCTGCTTTCTACCACCCTAAGAACAGGCTTTTACTAATTGCATTGTTCTGCTCTGACAGGATAATAATGCCTAAATCAAGGCTATTGATTATTTCCCTTTAAGTGAATTTATACTTTGCTGCCTACAGAACTTTTGCAAAAAATTACAAACTGAATTTTTTACCCTTAAACCTGGGTCTCATTTCTGCCAACCTTGTGCTAACATCTACACAGGATATTAATTCGTAGCTTATTTTTTTTCAGCTTTAGCTTCATAAGATGCTGATACTGATAACATACTGATAATGATTTTAAATCCATTATAGAGAATCTTAAATACTAGAGATTATTATGGGCTCTGTAGTTCTGGTTTAGAATGAGTTTGGGCTTGATGAGCATAGATTTCCTGTTGTCATTTACTTTCAGGGTTACAAAAAAGGAAAGGAAAGAAAAGAAAATCAGTGATCACTAAATGTGGAAAAGGTACAAAGTACCGAAATATATGAAGAATAAAAAAAATGCTGGACACTTGTTGGTTGTCTGTATCGTAATACTTTTGTCTGGTTGTGACCACCGTACTTTGTTGCCTAGACACCAGGACATAGGAAAGCGGTGGTGTGCAGGTGGCAGATGCTGCTGCTTAGCGGCTTTCCTACTTTCAAAAGGTTGTAAAGCACACAGAAAATGATGCAATTGAAACCTTATGTAGTCTAGAGTGCTTAAAATACTTAACTCTCTGGGGCCTTTTCTTTTGTGGATTTGGGGCAGGAGGAGGATTTGGGATGTGATTTTTTCTCTGCATCTTAGGTTGTTTTCAAACTTATTATGTAGCTCAGACTGGCCTCAAAAATCAAGATCCTTCTGCCTTAGCATCCTGAGTTCTGGGATTATAGGTGTGCACCACCATCCCTGGCTTTTCTCTGATCTTTGCAGAAAGTTTCCCCAGGGTATCGTGCAGGTCTGAGGGTAGAGGCAGTTGGAGGTCACAGGTTAAAGGTAGTTATCACTTCCTTCTGAAGAGTCATGTCCATTCATGTAGATATTCTGTTTTAATGAACATATTCCAGCATTAGGGCTGGTTTGGTCACATAGAAACATTTGAAAGGCTAAGTAGCCTCCACCCAGGTCTGCCTCGTGCTCCAAATGTAAATCAGTGTTTCATAGATATCATCTAACTGGATTGAGGCGGCTTTTAAACTTGATGTGGGCTGTCTTATTGTCCTATCTCCTATCTGTTATCACTGAGAAAGGCTAGACTCTACAGGTCAGGATGCAGGATGTGGGCATGAGGTATTGGGTACCGGAAGTATGGTGGAGCTGTTCTGTGTGCCTTGAAGGAGTTAGGTTTTGTTGGAAGGAGGAGTTAAAAGAAGAGAGGCTTAACAACAGACAGGAGAGATGCTGGTCTCCAGTGGTGATAACATGGTAGATTGACTTCTCCAGAAGACCTGACAAGCCCATAGGAGGAAGGGATAGAAGGGGGGGGGGGATGGCGGAGTGATCCTGTCTCCTGTGAAAGTTTAAGTCTCACAGGATGAGTCCAAACTCCAATAGATTCCAGCAAAGCTTCTCTCTCGTGTCTGGGAAAATAGAATTGTTCCAGTCTGGAATCCAGCCTTAAAAAAAATCTGAAATACTGAAGTTTAAGCCTTTAGCTCCTAAGGTGACTTTCTACAGTTTAAAAGGTGTTTGCTAGAGGTCATGGAGACTTTTTTTTTCAAGTACAGAATTATTCCAGAGGAGTGTAAGGCCTTGCAGAGTGGGTTTAATTGAATTTACAGTAGGCAAGTCAGGCAAAAACCAAATTTCATGGAAAAGCTTCTAAAGCAAACTTGTTGGAAATTTAAATTAGATTTGAAGGTGACAGATCAACTACTGAGAGACACTACAGTGCCTTGCTGTTCAGTTCTCCCAAGTCTGCTTAGAATTAATATTGCTGGTTTTCTGATGCAGTTGGATACCGATTTTAAGTATTGAGGCCAAGTAGATACATTCTCCAGATATCATCGTTTTGTCCAAGTAAATGAAAATATGCCAGGATTAGGGACTCTCCGCTCCACACCGGGGCTGTGTTTTGTATTAGTTTGATGTTCAGTCAAGAATATTCTAGCAGCTGAAACTCCAAGTGATCTTGGGAATATTTCTTGTTCAGGAAAAGTAGAGTTTGGGGAATCAAGGAGAAAACAGCAGTATTATAAAGTTGGAAGTTTAAATGTGTGAGGTCATATACTTACAAAATTGTTAGTCAAATATCTTCAGTGGTTTTCTATGTGTGTGTGTGATATGTATAAATGAGTATATGGGTATTCATTTCATAAAGTACTTCCTGTTGTTACCTTATTGCTGTAACTGGTAAGTGCTATAGGATGTGAGGGTTGATGGATATCAATATGTACTCAATTAAATATTATTGATAGAGATTAAGATCTTGTGCACCTTTGTAATTTCCTCCTCAAATTCATTGAACATTTGGAAGGCTCCTTGGCAGGCAGGTTCAGTGAGCCCTGGGTGTGGGCAGAGTTGGAGCCTTATGGAGGGGTTCTATAATAAGTACCTCAAGTCTTTGTCACAGCCAAATTCTATTCATTTCCAAGTCACTGGAACATATCCCTACATATTACACCTGCACTTTTCCTCAGAAAGGGCATCTCAACAATTTCCTTCTGGTTGTACTGAGATTTGAACTCAGGGCCTCCTGCTTGCTTGGCTTGCTTGCTCAGCTGGTACTCTACTACTCTGCCTCCAGTCCTGCTTTTTGCTCAGTCTTTTGGACATGCAGTTTCTCAGACTTCTCTTCCTGGGCTGGCTTTAAAACATAAAGGCAGATTTCAGCTTCTGAGTTAGGAGGATTACAGGTGTGATCCACTGGGGCCCAACTGTAACTTGACATTTTTTTTAATGACCACTTATCTCTCGAGGATGTAGGAGCTACACTTCTGCTGCATGCATCATCACCTATTCAGCTCTGGCACTGTGCCTTGCACGTGATGGAAACTCAGTATACACTTGTTGAGGGAATGAATGGAGACTAAATTTGGCATCTTGAGATTATGATCTTAGTTCCCAGATTTAGAGACTGAACAATTATACTAATGGAGCTGACGTTTATGAATGATCTGAACAGGCTGCTCTATCAAGAATGTCCTATATGATGTCATTTAATTTTCACCCAGCTTCAGGATATACTAGATTGTGCTGTAGTCACCACCCCCCTGGTTCAGTGACTGAACCCAACATCTACTGCTATCTGGGCAAGGTGACATGAGGTCGCTTTGGTCTCCCTGTGGTCCTGCCTTGTCAATCTAGGTCAGAAAGAGGGCAATCTAAGAAAAGTCATCTTCTTTGAGCTGGAAGGAGAAGAGAACCAAAACTTGGTATAGAATGACAATAATGGCTACATGGACTCATAACATAATAAGTAAGTCATTGCTTTACCAATCATAAAAGTGAAGCCCAGAGAGAGTAAGTTACATGGGTAACATGGCAAAAGCAAGGTCTGGAACTTGTGCTTGTTTTCAAAGCCCATGCTCTTCAAAAGCAGGCAACACTATATTTCTTAAGGAAATGGATGTCCTTCTTAAGAAATTCAACAACCTCCTTGAAGGGGAGAATAATAAAAGTATTGGGTAGGGACTTTGGGAAGCCTGGTTTACTAGGCTTGATTCCCATCACTGATGCACTTGCTGATATTGCTGAGCTGCTGCTTGGACTGGTGCCTTACCTCAGGATCATATGACTCCAGTGCTCATACATGGTAATTAATTCACTATGTGGCCATCTCTAGTCATGTGCGGTTTCTTCACTGCAAGATTCTTATGAGGTCATTTCTTCTCATATCGGAAGTCCTTTAAATTATCTCAATTTATTTCTTTATTTCCCTTGCATCAGGCTATGCTATTCAATTTGTAATATCAGTATAGCTTGGTATAATCTCTTCATTGGACAGCAATGAGTTTCTGATTAGATTTATTGTCACCTGTATTTTTCCCTCTTATTTTTTTTATCCTATGAAAAAAAAGATCTTTAAAAGTGTTCTGATGAATATTTCTAGTCAACACAAATGAGTAAGTCACTTTAAATTCAGAAAATTCTTGATATTTTGCCTTTTGTGGATCAAACAGTGTCCTGGTGGCTCAGACCTAATTAAGCTAGGCAGTCTTTCCCTGGAGGTGGAGGAGAGTGAGAAACATTTAAAAAAAAAATCAAACATGGCTGGTGGCTCACATCTGTAATCCTAGCTACTCAGAAGGCTGAGATCTGAGGATCATGGTTCAGAGCCAGCCTGGTCAGGGAAGTACATGAGACTCTTACCTCTAATTAACCACCAGAAAACCAGAAGAGGCACTGTGGCTCAAGTGGTAGAATGCTCTGCTCATCTTGAGCTGAAGAGCTGGGGAAAGTGCCCAGGCCCAGAGTTCAAGCCCTATGACCGACAAAACAAAACAAACAACAACCCCTCCCCCCTGCAAAACAACCAAACACATTAAACTACCAGCCCCAGTTTCCTGCCTTCCAAAATGTGTTTGGCTTCTTTTTTGGGTGTCCCTTGGCCTCCAAGTTTTATGAATATCCATCCCCCTTCAGTCTTCCCTAGTCTTCCCCAATCCTTTCCACTGGCTCTTTGTCAGTCATGCTGGAACTAAGGAGCTGTGGCCAGTGGATGCCCTGTGTTTTGTCCTGTTCTGCTACCACATTGCTTCATATAGAATGCTGTAGACGTTATAAGCACACCACAGGCTTCTTCCTGGCTGTGGCTAAATGCACAATGCATTGTAAGATTAGAAAAGAAAAAAATGTTTCTATGGAAATTTGAGAGAAAATTTCTGTGGTAATTTGAAACAAAAAATAGCCAGCATATTTTTGTCTGACCCTATCCTTTGGGCATACTTAGCCCTCAAGGTTTACACATAACCCTTCCCACCCATGCATGCTAGGCCTTTCTTCTCCTCTCTCATCCCACATAAAGCCTGGTATTGTTCATTGTCCACAGTTGAGCCACTTGAAAATGACATTTCATTTAAGTCGAACATTTTTATTGCTGAATAACAGGCCTCTTTAATTTTATTCTTCCAGAATGGCTAGGAAAAAAACATTTACATATACTCCCAATCTTTCCTTTTTGAGCTCTAAAGAGACAGGCAGGATTGATTAGAGAATAGATGATCATGATATAACCTCTTTATTGGTGAGCCATAAAAAACAGGAAGAGAAAAACCTGTGGGGAGTAGGCATTTATAGTATTAAAAGCCTTGAGCAAATTATATATGTGGTGGTTGAAACTGACCTTGGAAGTTACCTAAGTCTTTGGATGTATTTTTATATTAGAATGTAGTCTACAATAATGATGATAATCTTGTGAATTTACACAATATCTTCAGAGAGGTCTAGTTCAGCTCTTTCATAATGGTGAAAGATGGAAGACACCACACTGCTTTGGTCTGGAGAAATTGGCACTCTGTGATGGCCCCTTTCTCTCTGTCCTTTTTAATTCAGGCACACAACAGCCACTGTTTTCAAGATCTTATACACCTATGTAAATTCCAGATGGGCCTGTCTTTGGTGCGTTGAGATTTATATCATTACAATGCACTTCAAGTACCCCTTTCTGCTTTATTATTTTCTTATCTATTTTTTCCTTTCCAATTCTCTGGCTTTTTTTTTTACTTTATGATAACATTGTGTGTGTGTGTGTGTGTGTGTGTGTGTGTGTGTGTGTGTGTGTGTGTGTGTGTGTGTGTGTGTGTGTGTGTGTGTGTGTGTGTGTGTGTGTGTGTGTGTGTTTCTGAGGACCATAATTGATTAAGACAATGAACCAAATGAGATTAAAGATTTTACAGGGCAGGGAGACACAGAAGGGAGGGCCTAGATCAGATTGGACACAGAGGCAAGTGGGCATTGATGATGTATGTTGCTACTTGGACTTGCTATTCTAGCTTTTATTCTTTGTTCTGCCCTTGGGACAGTGGGCACAAAAGAAGCTGGGCGAAGGAGGCCTTCCTTAGCAGTGGGCCTGTAAGCAGAGGCCTGAAGAATGAGGAGGATCCAACCATGCTGAATAAAGGAAGGGAATTCTAGGCAGAGATGATCAGCACGTGCATGTGGCTGAGAAGACAAAGATGAGTCTTACTTGTGGGTGCTTGTCCTCAAGGAGTTGACAGTGCAAGCAAATGGTCAAGGTTTTGCTGTATCTGCATCTAAGTCTTCCTCTTAGAACTTATGAGGGTTCTTGAGCTAGATCTATGGCTGTTTCCTCTAATCCCATCTTCTGGTTTCTGTATACTTGTTTATCTGTCTTAACCTGTGATCTGGCTATAGATAGCTTTGAAGGGGACTGCATAAGTGTCCATTTGCCAATTTTAGCTCATGTCTGCACCAGACACTCAGTTCTGATACGATTGTGAAAAACAGCCATTATATAATGTCCTGTACTCTGTCCATGTGATCACAAACATCAGAATTTCATCCTCTTCTATAGCTGAATAGTATTCTATTGTGTGTGTTTATATATAATTTCTCCTATCTATTCAGCCACTGATAGACACTGAGGTTGTTGATTCCATGTTTTGCTTATCACAAAATAGTGCTGCAATAAACAGGAGAGTGCTGATGTAACTCCAAATACCTATCTCATTTCCTTCAGATTACAATGAGAAGAGGGATGGCTGGTTCACATGGCAGGTCTGTTTTTAGATTTTTGTGGAGTCTCCATACTGTTTTCCATGATGGCTACACTATTTTACCTTCTCATCATCAGTGTATAAGAGTTCCCCCTTCTTTGCATCTTTGGCAGTGTTGGTTATTCATTTTAATTTAAATTTAAATTTTTGGTCTTTCCCACAAGATCCATTTAAATGGGAGTAAGGGAACACTTCATTGTGACTTTGATCTTGCCTTTCCCTAGTGATTAGGAATCAAACACTATTGGCCATTTGTATACCACCTTTAGATGAGATGTCTGTTTATATCTTTAGCCTATTTTTAATTGGATTACTTGTTTTTAATATGGATTTAGTACACCCATGTATACATAAATGGAAGTATCACATTGTACATTATGAATGTATACAATTACTATGTGACAATCAAGAAATAATGGAGACAAAAATTAATAAGGGCAAGGTGGTCTAGCTCATTTAGAAAAAGTATAATCACAAAAATATAATCCTTAGGCTGCCACTTTTCCTGAAGATGGAAATGATGATTTGAAGTCAGTCCCAAAACAGCAGTGGCCAACTGGTTCCTATTACCTTACTTATTACTTATTACCTTTGTAAAACTGAAGCTCAGTTTTATAATTAGATCAGCCTTGAAGGGAAGCTCCTATCTGTATGTGCTACATTACACCTAATTTGCATGGAGTAATATTAACAGTATTTGTAGTCTTATTTTTCCATTTGTGCATGTGATCACATAACTGTTCTCCTAACATTAAGTTTTAAATGATTTTATTTTAAGTATCAGCCTATGGGTGAAATAATCAAGACTTAACAGAAGGGAAAATTAGGCTTATGACATTATCATATAAAAAAGAGAATATTGTCATAAACTGGAATGAAAAATAGCAAAATAAAAATCTTACCAGCTGCATATGGTAAATAAAAATGAATCATTGCTGCTATTATTAAGTACTAAAATCACTAATTCTAGATTGAGAGACTAAATGTTTTTGTGTAGAAAAGAAAAGGTTGGTGTGGATTTGCTAGGGCCTTTAAAAACAGAATAATTTTCTGCAGATTTTGAAAGGACATAAAGGACACAATGAAAGTCATCACTTAATTTAGTAAATGATAAATGATATATTCAAAACAACTGTCTTAATAATTTTGATGAGCTTATAAGAGCATCCATACTCAATGTCAAGTGCAGTGGTGTAAACTTGTAATCCTAGCTACCTGGGAGGCAGAGATTAGGAGGATTGCAGTCCAAAGTTAGCCCAAGCAAAAATCATGTCTTTATCTGAAAAACAAACTATGAGTAAGAAGGACTAGTGATATGGTTCAAGTGGTAGACCACTTGAATTTATTTTATGTGCCCTACAAAATGCAGTGATTAGAAACAAAAGAAAGGTATTCCAAATGTTATACATATATTCTTGGCAAATACTTTTTTATGCTTCTTTTAAATGCTTTGCCATTTGGTTTGGAAAAGCTTTCAGGCAGCTTTGCCACCTAATTATGAACCACTTCCAAGGCATTTGAGGAGGTGCCATAAACAGCAGATATGCAGTTAAGAGAAAGCTCTTGTTTTATAGGGTCTGATCTTGCTTGTTAAGTACAGGGACATAAAATGGTCCATTTACAATTTCAGATTCTTGCCAACAATTTTTCAAGGTAGATGTGACTTCTGATAAAGTTTCAGAGACATAAAGTCATACTGTGGAAAAGTTCACATTTGCAAAAAAAATTAATGTGGAATTCAGTGATTGAGAGAAAAAAATTTTTTTACACTTTATTGCCTGAATCTTTGTAGAGTTAATGGGCATGAAAACTATTATGTAAACTTGCAGGTGTGAAATGCAGCTTCGCAAACTAGGAAGAAAAATATCTTTCACTGTTTGAAAATTTAAGCCACAGCAGGTGTAAAAATAGACAACAAAAAACATTCCTCCCCTAATTATTCTCTGATCCAGTTTCCATAGTGAATCCATGGAAGGAGGGACCTAATCTCCCTTCCTCTATCATACTCCAGGCCCGTTAGTTTCCTAGAAATGCTTCCAATAACATAGGACTGTGAGAACATTTGTATAGACAAACAAACCCAGAAATAGCAAGAATACCTTTAGGTAGCTGGCAATGGAATGAAGACAGTTTTTCTCTCTGTTTTAGGTGTCACCATGTCATGAACAGTTTATTTTATTAGCAATGAACAGACAAATTCTGACTTGACTTTTTTCAAGCCTAGTACTAAGGGAATATGAACTGAGGTAGTATTTTAGGTACCAGTCATGACTTCAACAATAAGAAGAACTTGTTTTCCAGAATTCTTTTCTTTTAGCAGAGCTCTAGATGAATGTGATTCCTGAGAATGACAATTATTTGCAAATCCTGGCAAGTTTTGTAGACTTGCTTTAGACGGTTGGCCCATATGCTTCAGAAAAGATACACTGAGGTTGAAACACCACAATACTATGACACTAGTCAAATGGCCAAAATCCAAGACATTGACATCACCAAATGCTCTCAGTGATGTGGAGCAACTGGAACTCTCAGTGAGTGTCAGTGAATATACAAAATGGTGCAGCCACTTAGAAAGACAATTTGGCAATTTCCTATAAGACTCTGTATGGTCTTAGCATACAAATGATCATGATCATGATCTTTGTTATTTACCCAAATAAGCTGAAAACCTGTTTGTACAAAAACCTGCTCATGGATGCTAATTGCTAAAAAATGGAAGGTTGGACTCCCAGCTCCCTGCGTCTTTCCACTCCAGTGCAATTTTAATTCTGTGCCTGGCTGCCAGGCAACTCCATATGATGAGAGGCAGCACACTTCCTCTTCCTCTTTTCCTTCCTTCTAATTCAATTTGTTATCCCCCAGAGGGATGCTCAGAGGAGAATGAAACGTAGAAGCATTAGGTTAACTTACTGGAGCAAATTGAGTTCTGAAAAGAAGGGCTTCACGGAGATGATGGGAAGAGAAGCTAATGAGAATCAGGTCAATAGCATTACAAGAAGCACACGTTTTTACAGCTGGAAGGAACTCTAATTGTCCAATCCAGTTTTATGCCAGTGGACAATTTTGCTAGCCTTAAGTTTAATCTGGAAGATCTGCCCTGTGAAGAAAGATCAGCCTGGGTTTGAATCTGCCATTTCCACCTACAGGCAGCTGAGTGGTCTTAGATAGGTGTTGCCTCTCTGAAGCTCAGGTTTCATTTAGCTTTTGAGGATCTGAGGATTAGTTCTAGCCAATAAGATGTGAGTGGAATTGAGGCTTGTCATTTGCAAGCTGTAGTGGTTAAGTCTTGGATTAGATTTCTCCTTGTGCTTCTCTACTTCTGCTGGCTAGATACCATGATGACAGTGAAGCAAAAAGATGGTGAAGACTCAAGATGAAAGCAGCCTATCTGAATCATCAATGGAGGAGACTTGAAACTCAACTAATTAATCTGTTAGACTGTGATTCAAAAGAGAATGAAAGCTTTGTTGTTGGAAGGCACTGATGTTTGTGGGTGGGTGTTGCAGCAGTTAGCATTAAGTACTCCCAATATGCTGTAGGTTGTTTATTAAAACTTAAAGTTACAGTTTGGGTATTATGCTTCTCATCATATTCTAACTACTTTATGATTTATATGAAATATAAATGATATTTACATGAAAACATGAAAGCCATTCAGTAGAAGGCTGTAGCTTGGGGAGACCTACACTTGTGAATTTGGGTAGTTTTTAGCCTAATATATCTATGTGGGTTTTATATTATTTATTTTCTTTTTGTTGGTCATCGGGCCTGAACTCTGGGCCTGGGCACTGTCCTTCAGCTCTTCAGCTCAAGGCTAGTGCTCTACCACAAAGCCACAATGCCACTTCTGGCTTTTTTTTCTTATGTGATGCTGAGGAATTGAACCCAGAGCCTCATGCATGCAAGGCAAGCACTCTACCACTGAGCCACCTTCCCAGCCCTCTACGTGGTTTTATGCATCTTCTGGCAAGCATCTGAGATCTCTCTCCCTGGAGGAAAAGGATCATGGCGAATAGAGATAGAAGAAGATATGGAATGTAGACTCTAAAAGTATTTGACAGATAGCAAAAAGATTTAAAACGAACGATATGTCAACTATTTGGGCATCTTAAAGGTACTGTTTAAGATATGAGTATTACATAGTTAAATTGTATAGTGTTCTGATCTTTGTCTTGAAATTATCTTGAATATCTGCCTCTGTTTGCCATGTGTGAGATTACAGATGATGGTTTTAATCTTGCATTTTACTCTTTAATTTCTACCTATCTCCCCTGTCTGTATTTAATTTTTTCCCATTCTTACTTTCAAGTAAGTGACTTAAAAAAAATCTTTCCAATTTCTTACCTCTCCTCTGTTGCCCCTTATACTCTTCTTTCATGTTCTATCTGGATAAGCTTAGAGAGGACACACCACTCAATTTGCTAAAGGCTAATATAAACTAGAACTTTCACCACTTCCTGGGCAATGTATTGACCTTACATTACTTTAGCTCTATTTATCCCCCTCCCAAATTTATATGTAACTTATTTTGAATAATTTGTAGTGGCATAAATAAGAAATGATGAATCTTGAGTATTTAATATGTTGGTTTGAAATATTTATTTAATTGTAAGTTTGTACGATGTATTTTAAACAATTCTGTATTTAACCATTAGATTAAAAAATACCTGAAAGTTTGATTATTTCCTATGAGCCACTAAGAACTACTTCAAGCATAACACTGGATGAGGTCTTCTTTTGAAATTGTACCCAGTTTTCATAAAGATAATCTTTGAAGTTACAGACAGCATCTAAACATGAATATTTTAGAATCTTTAAAAACCGAAGAACATCTGTGTTTTGTCATATTCAAGAAAATAGTCCATGTCTGTACCATTGATCTGGATGAAGAGATGGAGAGGGATGTATACAATGGTCAGCAATGAAAGTGGTGTAGCTGTATGTGGGCGTGGTCTCTGAGTGTCTCTTACTAATTGGTGATCATGTTGTAGCTTCAAATTGGCCACAATGGGCTATTGTGACTTTCTGGGAGCATTGACTACATATCAGGTATGATTTATGATGTTGTCTAGACTTAAATGAAGTTTAAAGTTACTAGTGGCTCCTGTCTGCAGCATGACATCATGAAGAACACACAAATGTGGGAACATAGTCTAATGTTCAGAAATAACTATTGGATGTAACAAAGCCGCTCTTGCCATCTTTAGTGAACGATATGTCGATTATTCTCAAAATAAAATATTAGCAATATATGTGCTCAAGTGTATTTGCTCATGAATTTCAACCACAAGTTTTCTATGAATGTAATTTGACAAAAATTAACAGATCAGTTGGCTATTGAGATCCAAGATGGAGATATTATGTTTTATTATTTGCAAACTATATACTATATATTGCTTATATCAGTAAAATCTATAGTGTGGTACATAACTATAGATATGCATATAAGTTTTCTTTTCCTGGAGAGAAGGTTGTTAAACATTATAGCACATCATGGCCTTGAGGTAGAAGTTTTGTTGTTGAGGGAGGAGAGGATGAAGGTAGAGATGGAGGAGGTGAGTCTGATCATGGTACATTGCATACCCACAAGGACAGGTCAAAATGAAACCTGTGTACATCTCATTGATGCTAATAAAAAAAGAGGAATAGAAGTTTTGTTACTTTATCTGCTGACTTTCTTAAGAATCTATGGTAGAGTTTAGCCTGTGACCCAAACTTAAATACATGTTTCTTTTTTGTTAATTTCTCTATTAGAGTTTCCCTAGAACTAAGACTCATTGCTCTTTGATCATTTCTATAAAAACTACCTAAGTTTCCATCTTTTCACAGATTGTTTATAACATTTTCTTTTCTTTCAGTCCTTGGGCTTGAACTCAGGGCCTAGGCACTGTCCCTGAGCTCTTTTGCTCAAAGCTAGCATGCTACCACTAAGAGCCACAATCCCACTTCCAGTTTTTGAGTGGTTAATTAGAGATAAGAGTTTCACAGGGACTTTTCTGCCCACACTGGCTTTGAACCAGGATCCTCAGATCTCCCTCCTGGGTAGCTAGGACTACAGGTATGAGCCACTGGCACCTGGATTTACCATAGTTTAAAGTAGAGAGTTTCTGTTGTTTATCTATTCAGATTTTCCTGTTAGAAAAACAGATTGTTTAATTTTTCTCTTAATATGGTATCCTATTGGGTGCTTTCCCTCCCAAGTTCTGACAGATTTAGGGCTAGCATGGCCCACACCAACTATATGAAAGACCTTTGCTCCTTCTGATGACCTTGGGCGAGCCTTAGAAGGAACAGCTGGGGAGAGTTGAAGCCTCCCAGGCCATTGCTGCCTTTATTTTATTTTTTTAAATCCAACACTCATAACTCAGGGCACCTTAAAAAACACATACACTAATACTTTAAATTCATAAACAGTTTCCCCCCACCCCTGCACTAGGAAATCCCCTTATTATATGACAGTGGTGTTGATCTGGTCAGTGCTTGTGTGGGTCTGCATGAATTTTGCATGATTTTCTTGTATTGACCTTCTAATGGACCTCATCATGGGGTCCTGGTGTCAGCTTTCTGCCACTGTAGAAAATGCCTGAGACAATCAAACTTCGAGTTGGAGATGATCTCATTTCTTGCCCAGGCTGGCTTCAAACCCCGATCCTTCTCAGAACTCATCCTCCTGAGTAGTTAGGATTATAGGCATGAGCCACCGCCATCCACCTAATTATTTATTTTTATTTATTTAATCTTTGTGTTGTTGTTCTGGTTACTGGGGCTTGGATTCAATGTCTCATGCTCTTCCGTGGCTTTTTTTCCCTCAAGGTTGGCACTCTATCAATTGAGCCACACCTCTACGTCAGGCATTTTGGTAGTTAATTGGAAATAAGAGTCTCACAGACTTTTCTGCTTAGGCTGGCTTTGAACCCCAATTCTCAGCCTGCTGGGTAGCTAGAATCATAGGTGTGAGCCATCAGGGTACACACACACACACACACACACACACACACCTATATGTATATGTCTATATATATATATATATATATATATATATTTTGGAAGAGTATCACACATTCATGTGACAGATGCAAAGAACTAAAAGATGTCTCATCATCATCTTTTTTAATCATCCAAAAACAAATAAAGCACCAAAATCCCAGTGCCAACGAGACTGTGAAGAAAAAAGGTAAAAGACACAGACAGGCTCCCATTTATTGGTGACACTGCAAATTGCTAGTACCAATTTTGGACACCCAGCTGGCCATTTGTAATAAGAATCACAGAGCTGATTATGGTTTAGAAACTGTTGATCCCATGTTGTAGATCATAGCCTGAGGAAAAATAGCTCAAAAAAGAAACACAAGATTTATTCATTTAGTAATGCATGACTGGGTTATAATAATGTGTGGAAACAATGAACTGAGTGGTAGCTAATTAAACTGTATTTTAGGGACACGCACAAGGGGATGTATCGCTTTATTTCAAGTGATAGATATATGGACTTGGTAGAGATGTGGCGAAGTCAAGCAAGAAATGAGAAACTAGTGTGTCCATACTGAATGTAAGTTTGTAAAACGTGTATTTGTGCAGTGATTAAGGTTTGAAGGGAAGTCTGCAAATCCCTGGTTTTACAGAGTAAGGAGGTGATCTGTTTTATTTTATTGTTTCGTTCATGATAGTAATGAGAACATAATGACTGCTTAATAATGAGTCTATAAAATCAAAGCAAAACCATAAATTATACATTGTGAGACAGAAAAGCATATTCATGAAACAGTATATAAAACATGAATGCAAATATATAGGGGAAGTAATAGAAAAATAAACTGTACTCCTAGTTTTCATGACTTTGACTCACTCGTGCATTGTTAAAGAAGTTATCACATGTAAGAAGTGCTTTTCTCAGAAATAATTTTCAGTTTGGCTAAACCTTAAAATAGGGAATGAAAATTCATGAGTTATTGTTAAAAATGGTGAGTAAGGTCCTTTCAGCTGTTTTCCCTTGGTTCTTTTTGTGACAAAGCAGAGCAGACGGCTTTTTAGATGGCAAGATGATGTTTCACAATAGCCTTATTTAGTTGTGTTCTCTCTCTTTCTCTCTCTCTGTCTCTCTCAGAACACCAAAGTAACTACACACACACACACACACACACACACACACACACACACACACACACACACACACACACACACACACACACACACACACTTAAAAAGAGAAAACGAAATCTGGGGACTGGTGGCTCATGCCTATAATCCTAGCCATCCAGGAGGTTGAGATTGGAGGATCATGGTTTGAAGCCAGCCTGGGTGTAAAGGTTTTTGAAACTCTTATCTCTAATTAACCACCAAAAAACCAGTGCTGTGGCTCAAAGTGGTAGAGTTCTAGCCTTGAGCAAAAGAACTCACTCCTGTAATCTAGCCACACAGGAACTGAGATTTGGGGATTAAGATTCTAAACCTGCCAATGCAGAAATGTCCATGAGATTCTACTCTCCCATTAACCAGCAGAAAACCTGAAATGGGGCTGAGGCTCAAGTGGTAGAACATCAGCCTTGAGCAGAAAAAGCTTAAGGGACAGCACCCTGTTCCTGATTTCAAGCCCCAATACTGGCTCCAAAAGGAGGCAGGGGAAAGGGGGAAGAGAGAGAGAGTCTTTAGTGCAAAGAATAGCCACGTTGGACACTCAACAAGACTGAGAACAAATGGACTATGATGGTGGTAGCCACCACATACTATGTTCCCATCCAGATGTCTCGGCAGGGAGCAAGGGGTGAGCTCTGAAGGGTGGCAAGACTCTTCTTCACCTCCTGAAAGGCAAGTCAATTCCTGAGTGATTTTTCCTTGTTTATCTATTTTTGAAGTAAACAGTTATTTTATTTGAAAGCCAAAGGGAAGAAAAGAAAGTAGCAACACAGACTCTTCCGAAGAGAGGGGAAACCCAGAGTTGGGTATCCACCATCACTTTGAGCCTGTGCCAGAGATAAGGTCCCTATTTCCCTCCCTCTCAGGGGCGTGCATCTTTCTTTGATTGGTTAAGCAATGGCCAAACCCTGAAGGACACCTTTCTGATTGGCTTTCCCCACCTCAAAGCAGGAGGCCAGAGTGAGAGGACTTGCCTTTTGCCTTGCCATGTGTCAGTGTTGGAACTCACACATCCAGATGGGAAGAAGAGAGATGTTTTGTGCTGCGTCACTAAGCTCCACCCCCTTCCCGTTTGATGACCTTTGTCTCAGTCACCATTTTTCTACCTTTAACGACCCAGCCTATCAGCTAGTATCCCCCATTCCCCTCTATGAGAGCAGCTTGCCAAATGAAGCCATCCATCCACAAAAGACAACCTAGTGTATGATGTTACTTATATGAAATTTTAAGAACTGTAATATCCAAGGTCAGGGAGAGGGGCAGTGGTTGACTCCAGTTGGTGGTAACTCAAATTGCTGTTAGGGAATAAGAGAAGATTGTAGGGAATTGAGTGGTTTTGAAGTGATAAAAGATTTTCAGACTGACCGGGAGAACTTGGAAGTGACTGGATGAGGGCCTCGTCATTTCCCTTGGGCCCTCGTTGGGTGTTTCTTGAGAATATACTATTCTTGAAAAATAACGAGTGATGATGATAACCATAGGAGGGAGCCACGTGTTTGGGGGAAAGAGGAAGTTTTGTATCTGGAATGTATTCATCTCATAGAGGATTTTACTTTTCAGTGGCAGTAGGGTTTGAACTCGGGACTTTTGTTATTTGCTAGATAAGCTTTCTGTCACTTGAGCCACACCTTTAACCAAATGTTTTTGAGACAGGGTTTTCCTATGTGATCTAGGCTGGCCTTGAACTCTTCAATTGCTTCTGTCTCCTGAAAGCTGGGATTATAGATGTATACCACCGTGCCTAACTTCACAGAGAATGTTAAACCTGAGTGGCAAATGCAGGAAATTATCCCCTAGACCAGAAGAATCACAAGACTGGAAGGAGTCTTATAAAGGCAGCAGTCCAAACTCCTAAGTTTACCAAAGAGGTGGTGAGTAAGTCCATGACCAAAGCCAGTTCTGGATCTTCTTTTACCTCCATAACTTGCTGGTAGCAGCCTTTGATGCTGCTACCATGCAAATGACTATCTTTTAAATAGTTTAGCTGGTAGCTGTTCTCTTTAAGCCATCAGAGGCATGAGTCAGCAGGTGGTAATAGATAACATCATTCCAGGATTCATTTTTACTTTTGTTATTTTTTAATGTTGTGGATTGAACCCAGCTCCAAGAGCTAATAGACAAGGCAAGTGCTCTGTCATTGAACAGTACGTCTGGCATAGGAGTGAAGTTTAATTTCAATAATTTGCTGGGTTCAGTGGCTCACACCTGTAGTCTGAACTATGTATAACGTGAAGGTAGGAAGATCTTGATCCCCTTCTGCAAAACGGAGCATCGTGACCATACCTACTTCTTAGATTCCTTAGGTGAAATTGTATGAAATGACCGTTTTGATTTGGGCCCGCTTTACAGTGAAATAAATGTGAACGCAATAAATGAGAGGTGGTTATTTTCACTGCTCCTCTGAGGGTAGTAAGAACTATTCTGCCAAGGTCTTAAGACAATAAGAACCCTATTTTGTGTGTTAGGGTGCTGGTTGTGTATTGTCTAGGCACAGTGCTTTGGCACTTACAAAGACGTGTCTGGGATTGTAAATCAATTTTTTTTTTTTGGTAATCTCTTATTATGAGTCTACTTTAGCTTATTTTATACTGTAGCTCTTTATCCAACAGCTGTCTTAATTACTCATACACTTCACTACTTTAGGTCTTTTCCCCCCTCTAATTGTTGATTGTCTGTCTACTCAAGTTATTTTTATAGTTTATAGGAGGGTAATTGATACCCACATGTGACATTAAAGTATAACATAGGATTAGTTTTAACACATGTATACAATATATACTTGAAACAATCACCAAAATCCAGGTATTATTCATGATACCATTTACAAAAATCTAAGACACAACATTTCTATCATCCCTAAAATTTCTTTTGTACCCCTTAGAAGCCAATACTACCCCTCTCCCTGACCTTGGATATTACAATTCTTTTTAGAATTTCATGTAAGTGCCAATACACTAGGTTGTCTTTTCTGGATGGGTTGCTTCACTTAGCACACTGCTCTCAGATGAGCCTACATTGCTACATCTATCAACTTGCTACGATTACCTGTTATCAGATATTTGGCTTCTTTCCAGTTCAGGGCTACTATGGATAAAATGAACTTACACTTGCAAAGGAAACCCAAGATACTGAACATTATCAGCCACCAGAATAGCACTCACGTGCTCCTTGGTAAGCTTATCTTCTTACCGTGGTACATGTTCTGCCTCTGTGGTACCAGGCAATATGTGTACCAGTAGATCATTTGCTTGCTGGGTGTTCCTGTACTCTTTCTTGGTTTGCTTTTCCTCCACCTTGCTTACCTGGAGATGGTAATGGAAAGCAAATGCATTTTAATGATCTGAAATATTGATTCATGGGACATGCATGTTTCCTGTTCTGATTTTCAATTTCACTGCTATCTGGTACACAGAGTAAATACTACATAGCAATTGGAGAGTCTTCATGGACCACTCTCATTTACATTTTGTGTGCTGAGATTTTTTTTAATGATGTCTACAAGCAATATCCTTGTTTATTTATTTGAAGCTTGAGATTAAAATTTCTCTCCTGTCACCCTGGTGTGCGCCTACCCTTCCTAACTATAAATTCTTCCATCAGTCTAACCCAAGTGGATTGATGGAGTAAATTCAATTATACAAATATTTATGCAAGGTTTTCATTTTCCTGGCGAAATATTTATTCTGTTAATGTTACAGCATTTTAAAAAATGTGGACAGTATGTTCTCAATTTCCTTGCAGTAGGAGCATAACATGAAGTAAACTAAAAAAAAAATGGATAGAGCCAAAGTCATCCATTGCAAGATAATGAGGGGTTATTTGAGTGGCTAGTCCAGTTTAGCAGAGGCTTTTCCCATCCTCACAGTATCTCATGCCCATATCTGACAAGGAAGAAAACAGAAAAATTAGCATTCAAACTAAAAATGCCTGTTCAAGTTCAGTGAAAAGACTTATTTTCTCCATCTGTCACAGTGTCACCGGCCCTGTGAATTTTCTAAATCACACCTCAGTTTCAGAAGCCGAGTCTTGGCAGGATGTAGTGGGTAGCGCGTACCCAGGAAGAATTGTGAGGAAGCCAGAGAAAACAAACTCTACCCATTCTGCATCTCAAACTTGGGTTCTGGACAGTCATCCTGAGAATTCGCTGCCAGAGAAGGACACAGTCATTTAACCCCCTTCTCCCCACCAGTGAGGGACATAGATGCAGGGATCTTAAAGATGCTGCAAGGATTCTAGCAGCAGATCGATTTTTTTTATGGAGAATAATAAAAAAGAAGTGCATTTTCTGTCCAAGGAGGTGACTTGGGAATGATCTGTTCCAGACTTTATTCTGCAAGTGATTTGTCCAAGGTCACACAATTAGCTACAATCCAGAACTGGGACTAGACGCGGTGTGTTTTCATGTTGTACCTTCCATGCAAGGTGCTGGAATGAAAATCATTGTCTTGGGGCTGCTCTTCTTGTGTGGGATACAGCATAGGATTCCTAGATGCACAGTTCTTGATCATTGTGTCTTCTTTGGGGGTGACTTTGCCACATGTTAGGAAGTGCTTGCCCAACTCTGCCAGCTACCTGTGTGCTGGAAAAACTGCTGTGTGAATGGTGCTTTGTACTGCATCCGTGAGCCTGCTAGTAGTCTTTATAACCAAGAAGTCCATAACTTTTCAATGTTTATCAGTTTGTATGCTATTTAAGCTGTTCTTCTCTCGTCTTTATATCTAAGTCCACATGCTCTCTTGTGGCCTCCCTATTGTTTCATGTAGCTAGTACTCATCTACAACCATCTTCAGGTGCAAAGATTCTCAGCCGAAAGTGGGGAAGCAGGAGTCAGGGGTCATCCTCCCGCGTGGAGAAGCACTAGTTCAGTACAAACCATTTATTTTATATATCTGGGACTGGCAACTCCTAGACGTTCCGGCCTGGCTGCACGTCTGCTAGTCACTTGTTGAAGAAACAAAGCCAAACCTCTTGTTCTGGACAGGATTAAGTGTAACAGATCTCCCTGAGCCACTGTTCATGCCTCATTAGTGTCTGTGATTGGTCTCAAGCCCCAGCTGAGCAGCTGCAGTGTTTAATCAGACAGGGCCAGCCCAGAGGATTCACAGGGAGAGGGAGTCCAGTACAATGAACAATTGCCTAATGGTGCTACAGGCCGTGTAGTGGAAACAGCTCTTTTTTGTGGAGGTGCCTTGCTGTCAACTGATTTAAAAGCATCATGCTATTGGCCTTGAAACCAATGGCAAACAGAGGCAATCTGATTTCTTTCAAAGAGATTAGTTATAACTCTGACCCTCTCCAGGCTCAATTAGTCACTCTTTCTTTATGCTCTAAAAGCATATTATTTGTATCTGTGGCTGGCAGGTGATATGAGTCATTTTCACTTTCTGTCATGTGGATAATTTGAAGAGGATTCAAACTATTAAAAAATAGCATTTAAAAAAAATCCAAGATGATCTGTAGTTACCAGGATGAGAAATTGAAATGGAGAAAATAAGGATAAAGATGACCTATTTCAATGGAAGGATTAGGAATAGGAAAAAGATATCATCTTCTCACTTAATATGAATCCATGTTTTCTGGATCAGGACCCAGAGACTTTCTTGCTTATCATTTTACTCAATGACAGAAAAATAACCTTTGGTGGTGGAGAGAAACTTTTTTTTTTTTTTTTAATCGGTCGTGGGGCTTGAACTCTGGGCCTGGGCACTGTCTCTCAGCTCTTCAGTCCAAGGCTAGCGCTCTACCACTTGAGCCACAGCACCACTTCCAGTTTTCTGAGTGGTTTATTGGAGATCAGAGTCTCACAGACTTTCCTGCCCAGACTGGCTGTGAACCGCAATCCTCAGATCTCAGCCTCTTGAGTAGCTATGATTACAGGTGTGAGCCACCGGAAACTTTTTTTGAATATTTTATTATGTTTAAGTAGTTGTGCAGAGGAGTTGCCTTTCAACAAAACAGTTTATGAATACAGTGCTTCTTGATCAATGTCACCTCTTTCAACATTGTTACCACCCCTCCCCACCTACCCCTTCCCTCACTTTTCTTAATTTTTAGAGTTATGTATTGAATTTTTTTGCCACTTAATAGAGCAGTTTATGTGTTCAATGCATCTTGACCTTCAACCTTATTTTTTCAATTTCGTGGCATACACAATGACTTAATAACTGCATTCTACCCACCTTCCGCCTTCGTTCATCTACACATTTCTCCTGGCCCCCTTCTCCCTTACAACTACCCATTACTGGTGCTTGTTTTGTTGGGCTTTGACATAGTCTTTGTAAAGAATTATACTATTTGAGCTCTCCATAGAGCCTATTATACTTAATTTATTTGTAATTACTTGCATACCACCCAGTGTGTTTACTTATAGATTTATAAGCACATTCTAACACACTAAAAATCATTTTGCCCTACGATGGATTATTTCAGCATTCTCGCCCATCATTCCCTTCTTCTCTTCTTCCTTCCCTCTTCTTAATTTTGTAGGATATGCATTAGATTTTTGTCAACATTTTCCCCTCTTCTCCTCTTCATTGACCTCCCACCCCACCCCTTTCAAGTATCCACTTCCTGGTTTTTAATTTTGCTGAACTTTGATTTTGGCTTTCGAAGGAGTTACACTATTTGAGATCTCCCTTGAGTCTACCATGTTTGTTAATACATTCCTACACACTTGCATTCCACCCAACATATCTACTTATGAGTGTGTAAGCTAAATCTAGCTCCCACATATAAGGGGAAACATGGATCTTTTGTTTCTCTGGGCCTGACTTCCTTCACTTAACATCATTCAAACCACCTAAGACCTGGATAAACGACTTCCATGGACTTCTCCTAGCTAATCTTGGCCTCAGCCTGCCACCTTTCACCCACTGCTCACCACAACCAAAATGTGCGATGCCGCACCAGCTCTTCCATGATCCCCAGTCTCTATGCCACATTATCAAGAGCACATGGACATCAGACAGCTGGGGAGGGGGTAGAGTCCCGCCCTGAGACACTGTGTTTAACTGAGGGATGTCCCGTGGTGACTTTCTGAGATGCTTCTTGGATTTAGTTTTGCTTGTACCACGTTGTCTTCCTGTCTTTTTCCTGGATATTCAGGAGACTTTTCCAAGGATATGTTTTTGGTACTGAGATTTCTTTTGAAGAGAGATCACATGATCCAGGAGGCCTGTGTTCCCTAGGCCTCAATGGCTCCCACTCTCTCAAAGCCACCTGCCTTCAAGCCCTGCTACTAAGGGTGGACACATAAAGACTAGGCGTACAAGACAGTCACACAGTGGGAAGCATAAAGCTTGCTTTTCCCTGTCTGACTTTCTGTTTAAAAGTTTAAAACAATGCTTACTGTCCTATGAATTAGCTTGTCAGCTTTGAAAGCACTGCATTTTCTCCATTTGTAAAAAATAACTATGGAAGTATCAATGCACATATCTTTAAGTGTCATTGGAGGGACAGGTGAGTTCCTGTGCAGTGAGGAATGGGTATATGGCCCATGATAGCTACTGTGGCTGTTCCTTCCCTTTCTCCTAATAGGGCTGTGGCCAGTTGAACACAGCCTGTGCTGCTTAGCCTGCTGTCGTTCATCTTCTGTGATTCTCCACCATGGTCTTCCCTTTTGGCCATGTGGGCTTTGTGGGTGAATCTGCCTCCCGGTATTTTTCCTTTAGCCTTAGTAGCTAGAGATGAGACCTCCTTAGAGGTCTGAGAACTGCTTAGAGGATGTGCACTTCCCAGAGCCAAGAAACTCAGGTTTTGTTTGTTTGTTGTTATCGTTGTTATTTTTAGGCAATAGTTCAGATTAAACTCAGGGTCTGGCTTTTGCTAGACACTGCTTTCCCTGCTCCTTTTGCTTTCTTCTTCTTTTTGGCCCCTGAGATTTCTTATGAAGAGAGATCATGTGATCCAGGGAGGGTCTCACTTCTTATCCCAGCGTGCCTGAACTGCAACCCTTGTCGTTACACTTCCCTTGTCTCTGGCTCCAGGCCCAGCATTTTATTCTTCCACATGGGGACTTTTGAACTTTTTTCCCAGGCTGGCCTTGAACTATGATCCTCCGGATCTAGGCCTAGCTAGAATGGCAGATGTGTGCCATAGCACTGAACATGGAGTAGAATACTAATGAATTCTTTCTGTAGAAAAAGAAGAAATCAAGGGATCCTATAGTTTCTCCAAGCTGGGTAAATGTGCATTCTTGTGTCTTCATGAAAAGATTCTGAACATTTCTGTCCGAATCACTAGAGTAATAAGTAAGATTAATGGTCATATGGAGGTATGCATTAATGGTCTATTTGTTTTCATTATGAAAACAAGAGTGGCTTTAGGTATGTAGAGTCCTTCCCTCTCCCACTTTTCTACTAAGACAGCAAAGCATACTCATGAAAGGCTATCACTAAAGACCATGCCAGTACCTGGTGTCTAAAGCCATCCTGCATGATGGAAGACAGAAAAGAAATTTTAGTGGTGGACAATGAGAAGAGATTGATTGGAAGCCAAATTATAAACTCATCTCAACTTTTGGCCTGCAGGCTGTGAACTTACATTATGTGTTGTCAAGGAAGGAAAACAGCTCAGATGCTGCTCCCAGTGATTATCCCTCTTTGACAAGCCTGCCTTCCTGCCAACTGCAGTCCCACTTAGACATACATTAATTAGTCCAGCCCAGGTGGAAGTCGGCCATGGAGATCTAAGCCCAAGGCGGCCCAAATGAAGTAGACACCCTGAGCTGGGGTCTGGAAATTTTGGTCTTAGGCAATTGGTGACCTGCTTTAATATTAAACCCACAGCAAACTGTGGATAGGAGACAGACTCTAAATGTGTATAATGATACACCTGACGTGTCTGCTGATTTTGTTAATACCAGTGAGTCAGAGAAAACCTTCCAACTTGGTCCCCAGGAGGCTGTCCCCATGGAGACGGGGTGGGGGCAGGGCACCAGCAGTCTGCAGACCTGAGTGGCTTACCAGACTTTCCTCTCACCTTCTGCAAATCATGCTGGACTGCTTGAGAAATGGAAACAAGTTGCACAAGTGTGTGCACACACACACACGTACCTATATACACATATATGACTGTGTAGCTTCCCTCCATTTTGCTTGGCTTCTACACACATAGGTACATATGGTAATTATTTGAATTATAAGTTCAGATGGGATAAAAATCATGGAGACACTTGAGCAAGAGTTTCCATAGTTAGGGTCACAGGAAGGCCTTCCAGCATATATCCCACTGGCTTTTCCATCCAGAGCCTTCAGCCTGGCCCCCTTTCCCGCTCTGCTTTTATCTCAGGAGATTGTATCTATTTCCTCCCATTAGAGGGGCTCAATTACTCCCCCTCCCAGCTCTTCCTGGAGGTGGAGAGGGACAGGCTGGCACATGAGGGGATCCCCAGGACACAACCCACCCTCTCTCCAGAGTGAGTTTGTGCACTCTCAGGGAGTAAGAGGACCCTTCCAAGAAGGTGGGTTGAGTCCCGCTCCCCAAATGAACTTGCAGGAGGATTTTCTAGTATGTCACGTCATGGGTGATGTTTTTTGACGCGGTGCTGGCACAGGGGGGCAGCACTTGCACCCCAGGACCCTGACCTGGAAGCCAGGCTGTGACTCTAAATACAGTTCTTGCATCAGAGGCAGAGGCGCCAAATTGGGAGCAGCAGTTGGTGGTGCGCATGGCGTTTGCTGTTGAGTCGGCCCTTGGGATGTGTTCTTCCTCATGTGCCAGTGTCCTGCTTTGTATGACATACTCCTTCCCTTGGTCTTTACTGTCCTAAACACCGTGTTCCATTTTTAAGTCAAATAGTTTGCATTTTGCTCAGTAAAATAGGAGAGAGATATCCCCTCCTGCTTTTTATTGGGGGGGAGGATAATACTTTGAATTGTGTACTGTATGCTAAGTCACATGAAAATCATACCATTTTGTAATCATACTTATGTTTAAGACATGGAAATTTACAAGGGTTATGTCTTTTTATGTCTGTCTTTTAGATTCTTTGCATCCCCTGGAGAGAAGTCAAGATCATTTATTTTCCTGGCGGAAGCATGTAGCTCCTTGCTAAGCTTTGCTTGTCAATCCAGGTAAGTGAGTCTGTCATAAATGACTTAAGAACACACCTTTGTATTCTCTAAGTTGTTTCGGGTATTCTAAATGTATTTGAAATCCAGTATCCATTTCACTTTCAATCGTTTAATGGCAAGTTTTTATTTGCTGACTTCAAACCTTATCCCAATTAGCACCATCATTTACTCTGAATCTTCTTATTCATTTGGCTATGCATTTTCAACATTCCTCTTTGGATATTCATCTTTTCTTAGAATCACTAGTGTCTGAAATCATATAGCACCTACGAGAGTGATTTGTTTGTTTTGTTTTGTTTTGTTTTTTTCCGGTCCAAGACCAGGACTCAAACTTAGTACCTGATACTTTTGTTCATTGGCTGGCATTCTATCAGTGGATTTTTAAAAAAATACCCACTTAACCATGAATGTTTATCCTCCGTTTGGAAGTTGGGATGAAATATTAACCTTTCTGAAATATTCACCCTAGAATTTTGACCAAGAAACAATGTAATCATTTATGTAAAATGTGTTAGAAAAATTGAAGAATGATCTTTCTTTCAAACTTAGAGAGCATCTATGGGTAGACTTCCTAGCACTTTACAAACAGAACCGCAGCGGACTGGGTGCTGGTTTAGTCTACAAACAGAATCCCAGTAGTCTGGGTGCTGTTGTTAGTCTAAGGACAAGTGGAAATCTCTGGAATGTGGTTTTGGTTCTGCTGTTGTAACTGATAGTTTTGAGTTGCTTTGCAATAAGTTATTTTATTATATCTGGCAAGACAAAAGTTAAACAAAAAACAAAAACAGAATGAAAACCATTGGGACATCATTAAGTTCGTGGTACAAGTGTAAGAATCAGGAGTTGTTTATGTGATTTCTATCTTCAGCAGAAAAATCCTATTTTTGTTTCTCTCCAAATGGTTTGATAGACATATAGGTGAGACTGGGTAAACGGCTTAGTGTGTACTTTTGTCTTCAAGCTATGCCCTTTACTTTCACACTTTTTTTAAGAAACAAATTTCTATAGAGGGTTTGGTGTTTTGTTTTTAATTTTTGTAATCTAAATTAAGACCAATGCATAGATTTTAAAGTAATGGATGGGATCTAATATCACATTAATAAACTCTCCTGTACACAAACTATAGTGTGTAGCCTTTTGAAAGGGACTACATTTGACTTATCAATAAGTGAAAATGCATAAATAGCCTTGGCTAAAAGTTAGTAATACAAACAAAATAAGTGAAGAATGCTTGTCCATAAATTCATTTCCTTTCTTTTCTTTTATCTTAAAACAGGGATTGAATACTTCCTCTACCACTTGAACTACTCTCTCAGCCCTTTTGTTTTTATTTTGTTTTTGAGACAGTAACACTAATTTTCCTGGAGCTAGACTTATCAATGGAGAGAAAGTTGCAGTTTTGCAAGATGAAAAGGATCGGGGGTTTGGTTGCATAGACACATTCATTTAGTGCCACTGAACATTCAAGGTTCAGAACACCACTGAATTGCAAACTTGCAAATGATTAATTAACGATGGCAAGTTTTATGACAAAATAAAGTCAAAGTGCTTGCTTGTACAGCAAGCAAGGGATTTATTTAACTTAAAGCCTTTTTAATTTTTGAGTTTTATTTCTCTCTTACTCAAGATTTCAGAAATCTCTTTTAACTTAAAAATAAACAAATCTGTCTTTATATTTAGATGCAATACACTGTGCATAAAGCAAGCCACATTTACATTGGTAAGGTCTTGAGAATTTAATTTTAGACTTTATTATTCCTTTTCTATTGTGACGTATTTCTGCAGTTAGAATGTGATTAAGAATTACTCATTTCCTGATCTGCTTTTCCTCAGCAAACATACGAAGATCTAGTGCTCACCCAGAAATCCATGTATGACATTTAAAAAAAAATACTTATGACAAAGAGGAGAAACACTTGTTCTGTGACAAGCAGAGGGCATGAAAACTTCAGGGTGGGATATTCTTCCTCACAAGAAGCCAGCTCCTTGGAAGTGGCGCTGTGGCTCCAAGTGGTAGAATGCTAGCCTTGAGTGGAAAAGCTCAAGGACAGCATCCAGGCCCTGAGTTCAAGACTGATACACGCAAAATAAAAAGCTAAAGAGCCATCTCCTTCAGACTTCACCAACCCATCATGCTAATAGCATTTTTCTGGGAGAAAATCTTGGCTCTGAAAGTGTAAATAATTCCCTTGTGGTTGAAAATTTGTAATTTCAAATCGTTCAAGTGACCTTTAGAAAACAGTTCTCTCTTTACTCAAGGACTCTGACCCCCTAGTGCCACATCTTTCCGGCAGAACTAAAAATAAAACTAGAATTACACTAGCCTAAGACCCTGTTAGCTAAGGGAGGGAAGGCTAGAGTATGATGAGATACAGTGGAATGGTGTGGTAAGATGTGGGGTGAGAGAGGAGGCCGGATAAAAGAAGGAGCTACAGCCTGCTAGAAATGTATTGAGGGGTTTGAATATGATCATTTAGTCAACCTGTCCCCCAATAAAAGTGATCCAAGATGTCACTTCAAATTCTTTAAAAATATATGGTCATGAGAAATGTTATTTAACGTTTACACTGAAGTGTAATGGCAACTATATCTTAAGTATAAAGACTATAACTGAAATTGTAGTGTGTGTGTGTGTGTGTGTGTGTGTGTGTGTGTGTGTGTGTGTTATGTGTGTGTGTGTGTGTGTGTGTGTCCACACTGGGCTTTATCTCAGGGACTTGTGCTCTCATTTGGCTCTTGCACTCAAAGATGATACTCTACTACTTGAGCCACCCCTCCACCTTCACCTTTTGCTGGTTAATTGGAGATATGAATTTCTCAGATTTATCTGGGTTTGAACCACAATTCTCAGATCTCAGCCTCCTAAATAGCTAGGATTACAGGTGTGAATAACCGGCACTCAGTGAATTCTAGTCTTTCCAGTAAGCAACTTGTAGACGAAGGCTTACAATGTTGGGCTTTAAGTGGACACTGTAGTTTACCAGGTGTCTGTTCTTGGCTTGGAACCCAGTTTCTGGTGAAGATCTCAGTCATCCGCAGAGAAAAGAGAAAAGTGTAGGGTGTGATATCCTCTGTCCCCACCATGTGATGGTCATGAGGCCCTCTCGGTGCCGGCTTCACATTCTGGGACTTCCTGGCTTCCAGAACTGTGGACCAAGAAAACGCCTATGTAAGTTACCTGGTTGTTTTGTTTATTTGCTTGTTTGATTGGTTCTAGTACTAGGACCTGAACCCAGTTCCCATGCATGTTTGGCAACCACTCTACCACTCATTTCATTTCTGAGATAGAAGCACACTATTTGCATAAACTAAATTCAAACTCATCCTCCTTCTTCTTGCCTTTCCCTTGCAGGTCCCTCTGTCTCAGGCATGTACCACCACACTAGACTGCCTTCTTTCTTAGTGGGTTCTAGAATGACTGATGCAGGGCCAGAAGAAAAGGAAAGGGAGTGAATCGAAATTGTTCCAAGTACCGTGTCATTCGTTTATACCTACAGTTCCCTCCTTTGTTCTCTTCAATATTCTTAGGAATATTAAGTTAGGTTCTTAAATAAAGAAGAGATATGGAGCATAGAGAGCGAGAGAGACAATAATGCATCTTAAGGTCCACAGCTAGAGAGTGATGGAGCTAGAATTCAGATTTAAATCTACTTGATTCCCAAGTCCCTGCTAGACTCTGCTATGTACCAAATAAATTTATCATTGGTCTACAGGGCTGGGGACCTGATTTTGATCAAGACCCTGGCTTCCAAAAATCTTTGCTGGAGATCTGAATGGCAAGCTTCTAATTCTAGTAGGAGAGGGTGGGGGAGGAGAGACAGGGCTTTATAATTGATACTCTAATGCTGATTATGTATTTCCATCAGTATGGATTGTGACTGCTTCCCATCGGCAGCCATTACTGGACACCCTCTGAAAGAAAAGATGTGGCAGCAAGCCATAGGATCCATTCATTCATTTTCACTGAGTGTGTTTCAATTATTCTTCCTTTGATTTTTGAATAGGCCGTTAATGGTGTTCATTAGCAGTGTGTCTGATGCCTAGAATTTAGTGGCATTCACTGGAATTTTATAATGGCATAAACAATTCTCTGGAGGAAATAAAATAGCACCATGTGAGATAAAACTAACATTAGTAAAATAAATATTAGTCTAGGGTTAACTGTTAGCCTAAGCTTTCTCTTAATTCAAATTCTGAGGTAAGCCTTCATTTGTCAAAGTAATAGTTCATTTCAGCTCAGTTTGGCACTCTAATATGAAAATCACCAGAGACTTGCAAAAGTCTATGAGTAATACAAACTGGCTCCAGAGCTTAATTGCAAAATGCCAAATAGCATTCCTTGGGAAGCACATGACTCTACAATCCAGGTTAAGAGATCACGAGACATTATCAAATGCTAGCTCTGGGCACTTAAATTTGGTTTTGCTTTTTAATGTTAAAAATCATATATTTTTATTGTAAAGATACTGTACAGAGAGGTTACAGTTACATGAGTCGGGTAAGAGTCCATTTCCTATCAAGCATTGTTACCTCCTCCTTTGATTTCCCCCCACCATCACTTCCCTCCCCATCTCCCCAACTCCTCCCTCCCCCACCCCTGACATTGTAAAGTTTGTTTTCAGCATAGTGTCCTGTATATCTCATTGTCACAATGGGTCAGCCTGCATCCCATTTAAGCATTCCTCTATACCCCTTCCCCTCCCCAAACTACAAAAATGTATATACAGCATGCAGAACACCAGAATCGAAGACAGTGAAAATGGGTTATACCATGGGGGAAGAACTTAAAAAAGAAACAAAAGAATCACATAGTGGCACTTAGGTTTTGTAAATGAAGGCAGCTACTCAGGTGAGCCATCTTTCCAAATCACACAGGGCTGGGGGGTGGGAACATGGCATCTTTACTTCCCAGTTTTAGATAGTGTTGCTTTTAGATGAAGCATTTTTATGCACATTTAGCCTAATAATCTAGTCAGTTTGACCCAGTTTACATGTCTGATGTGTCATTTCATTACAACCAAGACATACAAACACACTCCAAAGCTTCAGGCTACGCAGAGTGGTAGTTTACGATGTTCGGCCTCATTGGGCCAGTTTTCTCAGAGCAAGCATTAGAGCAGGTGGCCAACAAATTTCAGAAGTCTTTGCAATTTGATCTCAGTTGCTCAGTGACTGTGGAGCAGTTGTCTGTTCTTTGTTGGTAGTTTCAACCCAGATGTGGAGGCTCTGCGGCTGTTAAGGTAAGGAAGAGGTAAGCGCAGAGTGCAAATGAGCTGAAACTCAATGTCGGCAAATGAGCACAGTCCCCAGCAAAGGCTTATCATCAATGCAATCACATTTTCCAGCAGTTGATAATTTAAATAAAAGTGGAATGTGGGTCGCTGCTCTTCTACTTTTCTGAATTATACCTGTCTGTAATTATTAGAGAAGACAGAGAAAATTTATAGGTTTTGAAAGGGTCACTTAGAATGAAATCCAATGGGCTTATGTTTATTTTCCATTTATAGGCAGTTGAATTGTGTTAGATGCAGTGTAAACTAAAATTTTTCTTTCTCCAAAATGTATATACCCTTGTCAGTGGTAGCTCTCCAGGTGTAATCAATTCACTAGTGTAATCAATTCACTAACCCATGACTTTGAACATCTCAAAATAGTACCTGTTACAATGCATGCCATTCTTCAGGTGAACATATTGCTGGAGACCCTTTACTAGTACAAGAGATAGAAAAGAGACCACTGGTTTCTTAGACCTGCCTGCTGCTCACTCTCCCGAGTGGCCTTTACTTCCTATTTGCTCAATAAACTCTTTACAACTGTAACAGAGAGTGAGACCCCAGCTCATAGCAGGCTATGCATACAAAGGAATATATTGGTTTATAGAAATTCTGGCTTTCAGAATGCCTTGATCCAGGAACTAAGATCTTTGTACTCTACTCTTTATTTTGGCTGCTGTGTGTTTATCTATTTGGTATTGCACTGTTTTGTTTTTTCCCGAAGGTTGGGTCTTGCTTTTCTTTTTTTTTGGGGGGGGGGAGGGGTCCTATCCTGGGGCCTGAACTCTGGGCCTGGGCGCTGTCCCTCAGCTCTTCAGCTCAAGGCTAGCGCTCTACCACTTGAGCTACAGTGCCACTTCCAGCTTTTTTCTTTTTGCTTAGGTGGTGCTGAGGAATCAAACCCAGGTCCTCAGGCATGTAAGGCAAGCGCTCTACCACTGAGCCACCTTTGGTCTTGCTTTTCATTCAGGCCAACCTGGGCTGTGATCCTCCTGTTTGTACCTCCCTGTGTCACTGAGCCTAATACCCACCATCAGACCCAGCCATTGGGCGAGATTAAGGTCCCTCAAACTTCTTTTCCTATAGGCTTGCCTCCAACCTTAATCTTTGCTTCCCAAGTGGATGGCATTACAGGTTTGAAGGTTCTGTTTTGGCTTCAGTTTTTGATCATGGAAAAAGGCTTCAGCATGTCTATGTAAGTCTTGCTGAAAAATTAGCAGGCTTCTCCCTCAGACTGCCCAGCAGAGCCCAGCACAGACCACCTTCAGTAGTGATTGGTCATTTGTCCACCTCTAAACCAATCTCTGTGGCCAGGAAGAATGAATTGCTTCAAGGACAGGTCTTGTGACTATCACTCCAGAAGCAGGGTGTTTTCTTTCCACAGGTGCTACTGAAAATGGTGGTTTAGCAGATGGTCTCATACTCTTTTAAGAAGATGGGACACTAAAGGAAAATAAACAAGAGACGTTCTGATTCTCAGTCTGTATATGTACCACAGTGCCAATAAAGTACATTACAGGTTTGAGTGATCTAAGTCAGCAGTAGACCGTTGAGTCTCTTCACCATGTTCTTCCATGAGTCTTTCTGAAACGTCTCAACATTTTAATTATATTCTTTCAGAGTCCTCTCCCCCATCAGAACAACATCTAAAATCCTAATACACAGGGGCATTCTATCACTTGATGAAGGCCAGAATTTTAGGACAGATCTATTTTCAAGTCTCATTTTTTTTTTTTAGTCTTAGCATTTCCAGGACTCATCTGGGTAAGAGAGGTAACGCAAATAAACGTTGGGCTGGCAAAGTATTATCTTTGGAGAAAATTATATTTTAGCTCTTTCGTCTGAGTTCTTCTATGTTAACTGTAGTCACCAGTTTTTCTAAGGTCTGAATCATTTGAAACTATAATGACCTTACTAGTCTTAATTATTCACAATAACAGCCCTCTGACTACATAAGAGATTAACCTAAGTGTACCACCATCACAACTAATTTTTATTGCTTACTTAAGGACCTTGGGCTCTGGAAAGTGAAATCATGAGTGTGGATGAGTACATCGTTGGTGTTCAGTAGAAGATGCCTTTGCTATGCTCATTTAGACACTATTTTGACGGTTCTAGATGCTTCGTTCATCTCTGCATCCCTCAGTGTGACTTCTGACATCCATCGTCATCTCTCAAACTCATACCTAGTCCTCCAAGGTCATCCCTGATTTCCAGACCACCAAATCCCAAAGGCATGTTTGAATCCTCATCTACCTGATGCTGACCCAGAGTCCACATAACCCATTTCAAATAGGCACCAGCCATTCTGCTGAATGAAAGCAGGCTACAACACTGGTATAGCTTTTTTCTTTGTTCTTTTATCCGCCATTCCATTCACGCAGCCACACCTAGAGGGTACGATGATCTTACATGCAGTGAGCTCTTTATTTTCCATTGGCACTAACTATGGCAGCGAGCGAGGCTTCTGTCTCTTGTGAGGTGATGCCAGTGTGTGTGTTCATTCATCGGCTGTGAGTGCTCCAAGAGCTCTGGGAATCATCCCAGCCGCCTTTCTCATTTCTAAAGTTAAAGTCATAACTTCAAACATTGCTCCATCTTCTTACTCAAAATCACACAGCTGGAAACTGGCTGAACCTAGTCCCACACCCATTCCTATTCTTCTAATCCAGCGAGAATATCTCTTACCCACTTTTGTATTTCATTGCCTACCATGGAAACCTGATTCTTTGGAGATGCAATAGGGTAGTGGGAGTTGCTAATTCAGATATTTTTATGCCATACCCCACCCCCAGCAGTAGAGCTTATATCCTGTTCAGAGCAAAATGAAAATTAGCAAGACCAAATACAGCTTCCAATCTTTCTTTCTTTCTTTCTCTCTTTCTTTCTTTCTCTCTTTCTTTCTTTCTTTCTTTCTTTCTTTCTTTCTTTTCTTTCTTTTCTTTCTTTCTTTCTTTCTTTCTTTCTTTCTTTCTTTTCTTTCTTTTCTTTCTTTTCTTTCTTTCTTTCTTTCTTTCTTTCTTTCTTTCTTTTCTTTCTTTCTTTCTTTCTTTCTTTCTTCCTTCCTTCCTTCCTTCCTTCCTTCCTTCCTTCTCAGTTGTGGGGCTTGAACTCTAGGCCTGGGCAATGTGCCCAGTTTTTCTGGTGGTTAATTGGAGATAAGAGTCTCATGGACTTTCCTGCCCTGGCTGGCTTTGAACTGCGATCCCCAGATTTCAGCCTCCTGAATAACTAGGATTACAGGTGTAAGCCATTGGCATCTGGTCTTCAATCAATTCTAAAGGCAATCAGGGACACCAATTTGCCAGATGTACTAGTGATAAATAAGATGTGAGGCGGAGGTGGAGGTGTGCTTTTTCAAATATAATCTTTGTACATGAAATCTTCCTGTGGGTAGCAGGGAGACTAAGGAAATTTGAATGGTTCTGTGCCTCTGAGCTGAGGTGGGGGTGGAGACCATGGGGATTCTCTCATAGTCCATGGGGTCTGTAAGAAAGAAAGACTGGCAGTTATTTTATTGCATATCCACTGTGTAGTGATACTTGTGAATGGAGCCTAAGGAAGAGGTTACTAAGAGAAGTTGTGATATCAACAGTTATGAGAGAACCAAGACAGCTCCCTCAGATCTATTGCAGCTGAGAGATATGCAGTTAAGATTCCATTCTTAGGCAAGCCCAATTATTGGCCTTACCCCTAGAGGTATGACAAGCAAGCTTGGGCTCTCAACAAGTGGAATAGAAAGACTCCTATCGAAGTAATGTGGCTTGGTGCAGTCCAAGTAAAATCTGACCTAACAAGAGACTGATCATCCATGAGCAGAAGAGCTGTTCAGGATGGAGATCCCTGCTAGTCTCTACCTAAGACACATGGTTCTTCCATCCATATCAGCTTCAAAGACCAAGGGCAGATAGTCATGCCCACGAGTGGGAGATGTCAACCGGAAAATGACTACTGACTGCCAAGGAGAAATAGTCACCATCTTTGATCTGCTGTATCCTCGGGAGGAAGAGGGTATATTAGAGAGAGAGAATATCTTCCTTTCCCTCAACCAATCCCACCTATTCTCACCTGGGCATCTGTACCACCAGCATGGCCTCCTTTGTAAAATGGTACGTAACAGAAAGGAGGATGAGATTGAAATATGGTCCCTTATTGAAGACAAAATCTTGTATTATTAAAACATTAGGTATGGTGGTGCGTGTCTATAATCACAACTACTTTCAAGCATGGATATAGGAGGGTCTCATTAGAGACCAGGGAAATGAACGCAAGACCCGATTTGAAAAACCAAGTAAAAGCAAACGGACCAGAGGTATGGCTCAAAGAGTAGAACACAGTGAGTTCAACCTCCAGTACCATACACACAAAAATAGATTATTAAAACCTTTACATATAGGTATATATATATAAAGCTAAAAATAATGGACAGCCATTACCCCATCACTCAACCTGAAGGATTATCAACTTTACCAATCTTATTTCATCTGTCCTTCCTACAATTTTATTTCTATAAAAGTTTTGTGGGAATAAATCTGAGGTTTGCTTTAAATTATTGTATTAAGTATATGCAAATAAGGATTTTTTTCAAAATTAATATACCAGTATCATTCCTAACAAAATTCATAATAATTCCTTAATGCCACATTATACATGCACACATTTCCCCATTGTTTCAAAGTAATCCACTTTTAGCATTTCTTCTCAGATTTGTATATGAGCAAGGTCCACATTTTATAATTGATGGCCATGTTTTTTGTCAGTTTATTTAGTTAGTTAGTCTTTTACTTCTCTTCTTTTTTATTCACGGCTTTGATTTGCTACAGAAACGTATTTCTTTTCCTGTAGAAAGTTTCAATCTTACAGGTCATGGTGCAGCATACCTATAATCCCAGTCCTTGGGAGGCTAAGGCAGTAGGATTGTGAGAGTTCAAGGCCAGTCTGGGCTACACAGTAAGTCTGTCTCAACCAACCACCACCACCAACAACAAAAGTTTCACCATCTGACTGATGGTTCTAAATTGTGTCATTTACTTGTTTCTCCATCCGTCATGCTATTTGTGAGCCAGTAATCAAGAGAAACTTGATTAGATTTGGGTGAAGTTATTTTGACAAAAATACTTCCTAAGTGGTACTACAGAGAGCAGGTTATTAATCAGAATTGACTACAATATTTTGAGATGGACTGGGAATTAAGGGCACTCACTTCCCAAGGGAAAGGGGCATCCAGAGTGCAGCTAGTGGTAGCAGTTAGTGGGAAAAAAAATAAAACCACTGTGTTTAATGTTCAATCAGTTGAGCTTCTTGAGCTGCTTTGGTTACAGAGGAGAGGTGTAATGGAATTTTAAAATTGCATTTTCCATTAGGAATCCAAATTCAATACATGTGTGAGTTGGCAGACAGGACAGTTGAAAACCTGCCCAGGGCTCTGAAATGGTTAGACTGTGGTGCGGAGACAGGACTTTAATGAAAAGATTTGGGACACAGCTTGCCTTGTTATTCTGAGCCGTTTGGAAGGGAGTGGGACAATTTCCTGGGTCCTAGAGCTTCAGAGCTCATAGAGTCACCGAAATCCTGCATCCGAGGCAGTGGGAGGAGACTTGGTTGTTGTGTGGATGCTGTCCCCTATAGGTGGCTGCTCTGTTAGTATTCATTGAACAACATGTGGCTAAGTGATTGCTGCCTGTGTACCACAGGCAAGCTGCCCACAGGAGAGCACAAACATGGCTTCTCAGTTCTGTCTGGTGAACTGAGTCCTGCGGAAACACCAAAGAGCCAGTATTTGGAAATGGATTTCTGATGTGGTTGGGAGAGATTATGGCATGGAAATGTTTTTTTGTTCAGGCCAAAGAAATGGCAAGACAGCGTCTGTGGGATTATTGTTTGGCTTCTTTTTTTGTGGTACTAGGTTATTCCATGCTAGGTAAGAGATCCACCCTTGAGCTATAACCCAGACCCTTTTGAGACTCTCCAGGGTTGCATTCCAGTGGCTCATACTGGACAAACTGACCTGTAAAAATCTGTTAGACTGCACTGGTGACTCATGTCTATAATCCTAGCTACTTAGAAGGCTGAGATATGAGTATCATGGTTAAAAGCCAGTTTGGGCAGGAAAGGCTATAAGATAATTAAAAGCAAAAAACTGGAAGTGGAGCTGTGACTCAGGTGGTAGAGCTCTAGCCTTGGGTGAAAAAGCTCAAGGACAGCCCCCAGACCCCAGTGCTAGCACATGTGTGCATACACGTGTATGTGTGTGTACACCACACACACACACACACACACACACACACACACACACTCACTCACTTACACCTGCCAGACTACTCAGAGGACTCACTGCCAGGCTGTACTTGAATCATCCCTTGTCAGAGAAGTCTTGCTTATGCCTTTTTTCTTTTCCTTCTTCACTTCTCAATGCCTGAAGGGATTAACAGATATAAAGAGCAGAAAACTCACACTTCTTTCCAAGACTTGATCTAAATCTAATCAAGGCCCCTGGAAGAAGAGATGGAGCTCTATGATTATTAAAAGGGATTGGAATGTTTTAGGACTTTAAGGTACTCCTAGTGATCTCAGGGTCAACTCAAGGATCCTGGAATCTGCCAACGTTTTCATCCAGGACAAGAGAATACACTCCTAGTCCCCACTGGTGGATTTTTCAAAGGGTAGATGGACAGTTAAATTACATTGCTGATACTCAGGTAGCAGTGTTCACTTAGCTTTCTGGTTACTTAGTATTTGAATGAAGGCGTGGATGAGGGCTGATTTGCTGGGTCCAGTTAGATGAGGCAAGGATGAACCAAGCTGCCTTTGTCTCTCTCATGTCTTGAAATCTATGTGAAGCCTCAGGATGTGACAGCCAGAGGGATGTTCATTTAGAGGATCTCCAGATGGAAATGACCTCATCATTTGTCCCATTGTCATTTAGTGTCATTTCCATGGTTACAGTAAGGACAGCTTTGGTTCAGAGTCTCTCATAATGTCTTCTTGCTTTCCTAATGGGATGTGCTAAGACTATAACCTCTTGCCGTCTTAATATGATTTGCTAAGATTATAATTATCTGGAGAGAACCACTCAACTCCAGCTAATTATGAGTTATTTATCTTCATTGGTCAGAATGAACAATAGCATCTTCTGTCTTTTAAGGTCTATAAGAACCTTGAATATGAGTTATCATAAGTGATCCTGAGTATTAAAACAGCAAGTATGCAAATATTTCAGTCTTTTGAAATGACATTTTTAGCATTTTCTATATTGTTTCCATGCTTTTGCATAGGATATATACCTTGTGATATTATTCCACTCAAGTGATATAATCAATAATTTTATTTAGAGGGAGGCAATTAGAATTATTCCACTCAAGTGATACAATCAATAATTTTATTTAGAGGGGGGCAATTAGAATTAGTTAGAATTACACAAATAAATGATTGTATATTCTGAACTAAAATCTGCTCTAGGTAAATGGGATATAAATACATTAAGTTGTTCCTTTGCTGATCTTAACTTTTGTCTGGTATTGGACCCTTAATGCTCAGATAGGCTGATTTTCTGGAAGAGATTTGAATATCCAAGCTTTCTAGATTTCCTGTGTCAACTCTTTCTGAAAGTTACTGTGATATGTCTCTTAGTCCAAGATACTGTTATCCTTTTACTACACCCTATCCATGAGGAATGGTAAGAAAGAGAGCAAATTAGTGGCATGGATTTTAAATTTCTCTTACATTTCATCTTGGAGATGAAATTATACATATAGATAAACATTCAAATCTCCTAGGAGAAGGGCTCTATGGTACTGTGGGGTGGGAGATGAAGCTCTAAATTTTATTTTTAAAAAGCAAATGAAAACATAATTACTACTTTAGGGGAAAGTATTCCAGTTAAAACATAATTACTACTTTAAGGGAAAGTATTCCAGTTTTTAGTGGTGTTGACAGTGATGGTTTTGGTTGACTGACAGATCTTGCCGTTTCTAATAGGAGAAAACACTTGATGGTGGCTGATGTTTGTCTAGCCATATTGAAATAGGGAATTAAAATGTGACAAGAGATGTGGGTTCCCACTCATGTGGAAAGTTGGGCTAAGGGCACTCCATAATAAATCAATGACTCTTTGTTGGTGGATATGAGATAGATAATTTTAACCTACTTCTTTGGAAATGAATTGCACTTATTTATCTCTGTAGGTCCCAGAGGAAGTATTTTAATGCAGTTACTAGAGATTAAACTCAGGGCCTGAACACTGTCCCCTAGCTTTTTCACTCAAGGCTGGCACTCTACCACTTGAACCACGGCTTTACTTCTGGGTTTTGGTGGTTAACTGGAGAAGAGTCTAAATATTTTCCTGCCCAGGCTGGCTTCAAACCTCAATCCTCATATCTCAGCCTCTTGAGTAGCTAGGATCATAGGTGTGAGCCACCACAATAGTGTCCAGCTTCTAATAGGAATCTTCTGACATCTTCTGATACGACACAATATACCTGCGCCTTTCAGGTATCACTGCGTAGCACTGATCAGGGGTAGGAAATACTCAAATTGAGATGCCTCATGAGCCGATGCGAATCCTCCCTGACCCATCTCTCCCTTCTCAGGTGTTCCTTTGTTCTTTGCCCTTGAACCCGTTGAACACTGACAAACTCTCTTCTCTCTGCAGCAGTCCAGGGCTTCCCTTGGCCTGCCTCAATCCTGGCTCACTGCCAGGAGAAACACCGTCACAGCTATTGCCTTTGCTTTCTCTTGTGATAGTTGCTAGTCACAGGCACATGGGGATAAAGCATGCTTCTCCCTATGTTCCTTGTACTTCCCTTACTTATCTATTTGCCCTTGGAAGGGAAGGCAAGACTTGGACATGTATCCTAATCATTGGATCTCTAACACAACAGAGCAGAGCTGGCGTCAGTGATGGGAAAGGCAGCATTCAGCTGAATTTTTCACAGGCGCTGCAACACAGTGGGTGGCTGACAAGCTAAGGGTCCTGTGGGGCTTAGGAGAGGGACTAACAAATAGGGACCCAAGCTGCCATGTTATTTTAGTGTGTTTCTTATCATTTTAGTGTGTTTCTTATCTACTGTGCTTGTTTATGGTAATGAAACATTTATCCACTACATCCCCAAATCAAGGCCCAAAAGTTACACCTTTCTAGTCATTTTTATTATAAAATACAACATATATGCACAAAAAGGCTATAGACCAGAAATACATGGGCTAATGAATAGAATGTCACCACTGAATAATTCAGAGTATGGCCAGCCTGCCAAAGACTTCTACATGTCCCTTCCTAACCTCTATCCTACCTCTCCCACAAACTTGTCAGTCTTCTAACTTTTATAATAATACCATTCTTGCTTTTAAAAAGTAGTTGAAAGCCTCTATAAAAGAAAAGATACCATTTCATTTGTGTGTGCGTGTGTGTGTGTGTGTGTGTGTGTGTGTGTGTGTGTGTGTGTGTGTGTGTGTGTGTGTGTGTGTGTGTGTGTGTGTGTGTGTGTGTGTATGCCAGGACTGACGTTTAATCTCAGCTTCTAGGCTCTGATTCCTTAGTTTTTTGGCTCAAGGCTGGTGCTCTACAATTTCACTTCTGGATTTTGGTGGTGGTGGTGGTGATTTGGAGAGAAGAGTCTCATCATGAACTTTCCTATGCTGGACCACTTTGAACCTGGATCCCCAAATCTCAGCCTCCTGAGTAGTTAGGTAGAATTACAGGTGTGAGCCCTGGCACCTTGTCTCTTGTGTTTTTTTAATTTTTTTTCTTATTTTTTTATTTTTTATTGTGAACATACTGTATAGAGGGATTACAATTAACATGGGCAAGATAATGAGTACATTTCTTAACAAGCATTGTAGCCTCCTCCTTTGTTTACCCTTCACATCCCTTCCCATCCTCCCCCTGCCCCCCTTTAAAATTATTTTTATTTCTATATAAAAGAGTCAGACTGTGTGTGTCCTTCTGTATCTTACTTCGCTCTACATAGGGTTTCTAAAATATTCATCATAGCTGTACCTTATTAGACTTCACTGCCATTCTGCTGAATGATTCTCAGGTTTATCCACTCTGGGGTTAACAAATGGGAGAACCTAAAGGACTCAGGAATAAGTTTTCTGGTAGCTGCATCCCAGTGTGTGCATTTCTCCATCAGCCTAGAAGAGGCCAATGGGCTATGTATCTTTTCACATGTACTGGGTTCCAAAATAACCATGGATCCATGTCAACATTTAGTATTGTCAGTGTTTTTTCCTCTTTAACTAGTTATACAAAGGAGTTGCCATTTAACTATGGTTTGTGAGTGCTATATCTTGACCATGTCACCCTTTTCCACATTCTCACCCATTCCTCCCCTCCATCCCTTCCCTCACCCTTTGAAATTTTGTAAGATACACAATGGATTCTTAACTGTGTTCTCCCCATCTTCTCTTCTTCATTCATCAACCCTTTTCCCCTTCATCTCATTTTACCCCTTTTGAGTACCCACTTCCTGTTTTATTTGACTGAACTTTAATTTTTGCCTTTCTAAGGAATTATACTATCTGAGATGCTGGAAAAGGGTGTGCATTCATACCTCACCTTGTTGTCTTTTGTCTATTAGTTAGACTGACAAATGTTTCATGGGTGTGGCCACACAGATTTCCTTTTCCAAGGAGATCTTTTTGCCATTGTATTGCCTACCTTTTTTGAAACGGTTTGCAGATTTGCTTAACGTTCTGCATTCTAGCCTTGTGTTCATTATGAATAAATCTAATCTCGTTTCCATACTGTGGTTTGTCTTTTAATGTTCCTCCTGGTGTTTCTGGATACAGAACACATTTTAATTTTGATGCAATCTAATTTAATCAGCCTTTTCCTTTCTGGATGGTACTTTTGGTGCCTTGTTTAGGAAAACCTTTTCTACTCCAAGGTCAGGATAGAGATATTTCCTATTAAATTCTACAGACTTTAGAGTTTAGCCTTCCATGGTTAGGTTTAAAGTTCATCCTAAATTAATTTGTGGCTCAAGGCAAAGAGCCAATGAGCCAAATTAATTTTCTTCTATATGGATATTGTCCCAGTTGCATTTATTGAAAAAGACTGTTCTTTATCCTCTCTGGGATCTGTCACAGGTCCTCATCAGTAAGGGTCTGTTTCTGAGAGCTCTGATGGGTTCCATTTGTCTGTTCTATGCCAGTACCACCCCCGTATAATTGCTGTGTTTTTGTAACTGAGTCCTAACTGCAGAGAGGCATTTAAGTTCTGCAGGAGGGTCATGAATGAGCTTGGCTCTTGGTGTCTTTATATACAATTTTAGGATCAACTCAATCAGGTTCTAAATCTCTCACAGGAAGCTTTGTGATTGGATTGGGATCACATTGAATCTATAAATTAATTTGGAGAGAACTAATATTTTCATTTTTGCAATACCAAGTCTTTAAGTCTTTTTCAGTGTCTCACAAAGTTTTATGGTTTATTTCTTCATTCGTTTCGCATATCTCTTGTTGGAGTTATTGCTAAGCACTCCATATTTTTAGATACTGTTGCAAATGGTATCTTTTTTTAGGATTTAATTTTCTGCTTGATGTTAATTCAGAAATACAGTTGGTTTTTCCACATTACTAAACCCTCCAAAAACAGCTTTATCTGTAAATGCCTTTGGATATTCTATAATTATCCTCAAATCACTTGTGAATAATGACAATTTGTTTCATGCATTCACATCGATAGCATCTATTGACCTGTGCCTTGGGACACAGGCCAGGCCTCCGGGGAAATGTTGAATTCATTGGCATTTTCTCATTGTCCTCTTGCTTCTGATTTCGAAGGGAAATGTTCAGCACTCAAGCTTAAGTATGATGTTTGCCAAGCACTTTTGATAAGGGTATCTAGTAACAATAGAAAAAAATTAACCATTTTTTCTCACTGTTAAAATCATGGACATTGTATTTGAGCAACCTCTACCTTCTGCGCTTTGTATAGTTTTTCTTTTAGATTGTCAATAAAAGAAATTTAACTTCCTGATTTCAGCTTGTTATCAGGTTGGTATCTGAGAAAAATCAACTTGGTCACGATAATGTTTTGAGGGGTGTTTTTATATCTGTGTTCATACTGCACACTAGTTTGTAATTACTTTTCTCCTACCATTTTATGGTTAAAATAGGACAGTGAAATATTTCATCTCCTTTTGAAGTCCCTCAAAGAATAAAAAGACTAAAAATTAATATTTTTCTCACCATAAGGCACAGTTAGGTTGAACCAGAACTCTTTTCCTATGTTTGTAGTTTTCATATTACAAAATATTTCAAAACTATTTTCCTTTAGAAAAATTGAAATCATCTTCAGAATGTTTTTCAGTTTGAAATAGTGAGAAAAATTCCATGATATCAGTTGGTTCATGGAAAAGACAAACATTCTTTGCAAAATATCTTTGCAAGAATTTTAGTGTCCTAGACCTGATGGCCTCATCCTTTCATGAAGCAATTTTTTTTAAGAAGATAACTAGATTTGCAAATTATTCAATATTCCATTTCAACCTCTAAATGTCAGTGTGGAAAGAATTTTTCTTGTCTTGGATAACCCGTGATACTAATAGTTTGAATGTTGAGTCACTTGAGCAGGGTATTTTCTAAAAATAATTTTCACTTTTGGAAGCAAAAGACAACTGTTCTAAGTGAAAAAGAAATTTAAAAATCTAGATAAAAGGGGCTGGGAAGGTGGCTCAGTGGTAGAGCGTTTGCCTTGCATGCCTGAGGCCCTGGGTTCGATTCCTCAGCACCACATAAAGAAAAAAAAAGCCAGAAGTGGCACTGTGGCTCAAGTGGTAGAGCATTGACCTTGAGCTGAGGTGCTGAGGGACAGCACCCAGGCCCACAGTTCAGGCCCCACAACCAGACCCCCCCCAAAAAAAAATCTAGATAAAAGGCATACACTGTAAAGTAATGATGTAATTTTGATTGATGTTAATTAGTATCTCAGTGTGTGTGTGTGTGTGTGTGTGTGTGTGTGTGTGTGTGTGTGTGTGTGTGTGTGTGTGCACCTGCATACATGTCAGTCCTGGAGCTTAAAGTCAGAGTCTGGGTGCTGTCCCTGAGCTTCTTTTGCTCAAGGCTAACATTCTACCACTTGAGCCATAGTTTCACTTTTAGCTTTTTTGAGTAGTTTATTGGAGATAAGAGTCTCACAGACTCTCCTGCCTGGACTGGCTTTGAACCATGATCCTTAGACCTCAGGCTTTTGATTAGCTAGGATTATAGGCATGATTATATATGGCATCTGGTAATGTATGTATTCAAGGCCAGCCTATGCACAGAGTAAGACCCTAGTCTGAAAACAACTAAAACAAAAAGGGATCAGAAGGGAGATTGTAATGGTAGAGTGCCTGCCTAGCAAACTCAAGGCCCCGAGTTCAATCTCCAGTTCCATATACACACACAAAGAAGTCCTTTTTTCATGATACTATGAGATTGTTCTTTTGCTGTAACAAACTACCTGAGCCTGGGTACTTTACCCAGAAAGTTCCAAGTTTTGAAAACCCAGGAGTGTAGAGCTGGCATCTGCTCAACTCTGATGAGGGCCTTCTGGCCAGTGGTGGATGGGATGGCATCATGGGGGGACCATACAAAGGGAGAGATGATCATATGACAAAACAGGAAGTGGGAGACAATCCAGCAAGTAGACCTTCCTCCTAACACACAGTTGAGGGAGATGAGTATTAACTCTTTCCAGGGTAATGCCCTCCTCTTAAAGGTTCCACCTTCCCTCCACCCTCATTCACACACATTGGGGACCACATTTCCAGCCCATGAACTTTTGGGAACAGCCCATCCCAAACCGTAGTTAGTGGTGAAAGAACAATGCGCAAAGGAAGGAAATCGAGATGGCGGAGAGGGCTGTTGAAGATAGGATTGTCAAGAAATAATTCTGCCGAGAGATGACCTTTGAGGAAAACCTGAATGATGTAAGAGAATGAAAAAACTCTGTAGGTATTTGGGGAAAGAATATTGTACAGAAAAGAGAACAGAAAGTGTTGGTATGAACTTGGTGTTCTCCAAGCATTTGCATTTCCGTATGGCCAAAGCAGGGGCAGGTAGCAAGGTGTGAACTATAAGGTGAGAGATGGGCCATGTATCAGATCACCCAGGACCCAGACTCAGTGTCCAGACAGACAAGAGTGGAAGTAGGGAAGCAGTGAGGAGAAATGTGCAGTTTCAAGCAGAGACCAAAGACAGAACAACATAATTCAAGGTGGTGAGGGAGAGCAGGTCAGTGTGATGGCTTCCTTGTACATCTCCTTAAGGACAGAGGCCAACAAGACTGGATACGGATGGAAGGGAGACTGCAGGTACTCCACAGTGACATTGCTTCCCTTTCAACTGAAGGATGGCAAAGACTAGTTTAACACTTGGTTTGCCAGGTACCTCATCTCACTCATCTCCAGTGGTGGACTTGGTTCTACATCCCAAGGGTCCCAAAAGGGACAAAGTTTGATTCTGGATTTCTAGAACCATCCATATCTACCATCCAGTTTTGCATCCCAGCTGGCAGCTTTATAATCTTTACTCTTTGTATGGACCAGAATGTGGCTAAGTCTTTTGCTTCGACCTAAGACAGTCTGTTGAAATGATTATGGTGTAGACCTAGGTGTTTGGCACTAAAGAAATGATCCAGGGAAACAGAAAGAGAGAAAGAGAGATTGAGAGAATCTATTAGCTACTGGCTGCTTGGTGTACATAGAAGCATACAAAACAGTCCCAATCATGCTAAGTTCTGATTGTGCCATCTCATTAAGTCGCCCCAGAGCCCAGCACTATTGGCCAGCAGTCTTCGTTGTTCTGGAGAGGTGACACTGCACATTGGATTTCGTTAGAGTTGATCATCGCTCATTTCCACACACACCCCCCAAAAAAACCCAAACATAACTCAGGATTTGAATCAGTCATAAAATACGCTTGTGCCTGTGAGTTCTTCATGCAAGACATAGCGTGTGCTCGCCTTCACGACTTGCGGTATTGTTTCTGTCTTGAAGGGGAAATCACACCACCAAACACACATTCCAGATGGTTTTCTTTTGTTGTTTTGGAAAAATGCGACCCCAGTGGCAAATGACAATCCATTCTCTGTGACTTTCTTTCCTGCAGCCATGTTGCTAAGGGGATGAATGAGCCAGGCTGGTATGTTTTCTAGAGAATTGCATTGCTCGTGGTTTGCAAGGCAGGTTGAATATTTCCTGCAAAACAGACCTGTCATATTTTAGGCAGGGGCTGTGACAGGTGACGATAGGTTTCATTTCATAAGTCAATTTGAACAGAGATAGGGCTTGATTCCCTTGGAGCTCAGCCACCTGCACCAGGCTCAGTGCAGACAAGAAGTGAATAAATAGCTAGTATGCAGCCTTATAGAGCACTCAACACACAGCATTTACTCACAGATGTTCCCAACTGGAGCCAATGTCAAGGGCTTGCTTTATTTTTATATTAGCTCTGTCAGGAATCAGGCTTCATTTTGGGGAATGGGCTTCAGATACACAGTTGGGAAGGATCAGCTAGAATGTTCTATGTGTCTTGACCCTTTCTAGTGGCCCCCACTGCTCCTCTTAAGGGATTTTCATTTCCTTTCCTCAACACTATCCCTTTGGCTCCCATTTGACCAACTGTCCTGCTTCGGTTTTTGCAAACTCCTTTCTCCATTCAACACTGATTCTTCCCTAAGGTTTCACCCATGATTTACTTTTTAATCCTACTGCATATTTTCCCTCGACAATCTCGTGTATAATCTTGGTTTTTTCCAACCATAGACAAAATGGTTGTTAAATAGTTGCCTCCAGCCCAAATCTCTTGCCCTAAGCTTTTGATCTTTTTATTTCCGTCTTCCCAGTTAGTCATTTCTGCCTGCCTTCGGTCAGACAGGTCCTATGCCTCACACCTTGTTTTACCTCTGCCTGCTGTTCCCTTTGAGAGAGAAAACTTTCCTTCCCTTCCCTTTCTCGAACCCACATTTTCTTCTTTCTCCTCTCTCAAACCCCTGGTAACTGCCTTTTTCGATATGTACCATCTTGTTTCTGAGTTCATGTTTATATCATGATTTTCTGATGATCAGATCTGGACAGTGCTGGTTTCCTGCCACTCTCCCAACCTCGCCTCCTGCTGTTAAGTCTAGCTGTAGCACAAGTCTTAGTCCCTCTATGTAACTGATTGAAATAGGATTGTTCTATCTTGCTTCATTGCCCATATATAGATGGCCTCACAAGATGTGGGTGTTGGCACCCCGTTTTTCCTTCAGCTTCTCTTCCCTCTTCTCCCAATTTGCTTCTGCGATGAGCACAAATCTGCACTCATCAGACCTGATCACATGTGTTTGATGGATTCATTGCCGATGATGGAGGCAGGCCTCCTGTGGCTGGTTTTGGCATGCCCACTTCGTATATCTTCCTTTGGTTCTATCTAAATCTTGCCCTGTCGGTCCTACATCTCTGGGAGGCCCCTTGTCAGGCCCCTCTCCCGCCTCTGCTTTTCATTAGTGTGAAAGGAAGGAAGAATTGTGTGAGAGTCACCCCGGGTGGTGAGTAAGGAGGTAGAGCACCACACCTACTCATCTTCACTCTCTGAACTTTTTAGCTATTGTTTGACTTCATTTTCATGATACTTGGTATGAGAAGAAACAAATACCTATTTTTTATATGTATAACTCATTGCAAAGACAATTCCGAAGCATCAGCAGTATTCACTTTTGTCTCCATCTGAAGTATCACCCACATTTTAAATGTACTGATGCTTTTAATGTCTTGAAAGACAACCTTTAAGTTCCCTGAAAGCCTATTGGAAAGTGGAAATATGAATCTTGAAATTGAATTGAGCTTGCTGCAGGAATAGTTTTTCTTATTCAGACAAGAATGTTCCTGTTAGGGAAAAAAAAATCACATACGATTGGAATAGCGGTGGTTATTTTCTGCTCTCAGATCTATTGGAAAGGAAAGAAACATACAGCTGGAAGGAATTTGAGATGTCATTGTACAGTATTTCACCTCAGAGAAGTAGACTATTCTCACTTTTAATGTAATTCCAGAAGAGAAAATTCCACACTCCCTCCTGGTAATACTTAATGTACTTTTCTGCCAGTGAATTTTCCTTATGCTAGGTCTTAAGTACATTTTTTATTCTGTTGGAAATAGAAAACAGAACAGTCAGGTGGGCCATCTTGTGAAAGATAATAACCCTTCATCCACTTGATAGCAATTATTAAATAAATCATCCATCAACCTTCTCTGCATTTTGCTCCTTTTCTTAAACCAATTATTGTTTCTAATTATTGTTAGAAATCCTCTAATTATTGTTTCTCATCCCATTTAAATTCCCTCCACATCATTTATAAATTAGAACTTGTAGACTACAAAATTGAATGTAGTACTTTGGCACTAATCTACAGGATGACACTCTTTGAGAGAGTTGTCTAGTCAAGGCTTTTAACCTGGTTTTCCTTATGACAAAAAAATCTTAGGGGATGTATTATATATGGTAGTTTGAACACACTTGTTTATCTGATCTTCTTCCTAAGACTATTCAGAATGGTAGGTTAGAAATTAAAAATGACACCGAGAGCCAGTGCCTCATGCCTATAATCCTAACTACTCAGGAGGCTGAGATCTGAGGATCTCAAAGCCAGCCCTGGCAAGAAAGACTCTTAACTCCAATTAATCACCACAAAACCAGAAGGGGCATTGTGGTTCAAAATGGTAGAGTAATAGCCTTGAGCTGAAGAGCTCAGGAACAACACCCAGGCCCAGAGTTCAAGCCCCACAGCTGACCAAAAAAAAAAAAAAAAAAAAAAAAAGAAAGAAAGAAAGAAAGAAAAAAGAAATTAAAAATGACATAAGTCCATGTGGACAAGGAAAACAAGCTATGAGGGTTGAAGATGAAGGCTATGTTTATCAAGATGTAAAGCAAATGGATGAGTAGACAATACATTAGCAAAGGGGAGAAAATTGGAAACCAAGTGCCTGAAGAGAGGGAAACCAGGCTAAATCAGCTGGTATTGTACTCAAGATAGGATACAAACTTGGAACCCTCAGGCTATGCCAAAAGACAGGTGTGAAAATGAAGCTGAAAACTGGTGATCAGTGGAAAGTCTGCACAAGGTATGGTTCAGCCTCATTCCCTTCCATATGCCTGAACAAACAGTTCTGGCGAGTGTACTCTACAGAGAAGACCAGAGACTCTTTGGATCTGGAAATAGCAGGTACAGATGGAATATGGGGTTTCCATGAAAACTGACACCAAGAATGTGCTAACTCCCTCTGAATACCCAGATCTTTGTGGTCTTCCATCTGTAAATTAGAGGGCTATAGAATTGTTCTCCAGGAAATGGATTGACTAAACAGAAGTGATGTAAATAGGCGGATTGCTACCCTGTTGCATCATGAAAGGTTATCTTTTGGTCATCTTCTCTTGGTCCCACAGTAGACATACAGGACGGTCTCTAGTATGAAAACATGAGACCAAAAAAATCACAAAAAACAAGTCAGAGAAAACTAAGAATAAGTTAGCTAGGAAAAAAAAAACTTTTAAAAATCTTATAACTGAGCCATCATAGTGGCTTACTCTTGTAATCCCAGCTACTGGGATGAAGATTGGGAGAATCATGGTTAGAGGCAGTTTGGGCAGAAGATTATTGTGCCCTCATTTCAGGCGTAATGTTAACATACCTGACACCCAGAGGAGATGTACATTCAGCTGTGTATTTGTGATCCAAGCTAATCTAAGGACAAAAGGGTTGGAAGGATGGCCCAAGTGGCATGTATGAGGTCTGGCCTTCAAACTCCAGTTCTACCACCCAAAATATCCCAAAGCCACTATAAGTGATACTTTCATGAAGTAGAGCTTAGAAATTTAAAATAAAACAACAGAAATTAAAATTCAGTGTAGAGTTGGAACATTTATGACATTGCCCAGGAAGAAGACCAGAAATACAGAAATGGAAAACATTTGCAAAAAGTAGAGAAAATAAAACTCACCTTCTAAGAAGCCTTAAATCTGAAAAATAAGACTCAGAGAAAGAGAACAAAGAATGAGCAGTGGGTAAAAAAAGATAGAAGAAAGATGGAAGGAAAAATCATCTCCTAGACTTGAGCACCATAAATTTCCATATGAAAAAGAGACATTAAGTTCGCAGCACAATGAATGAAATCAAGACTAACTTCAAGACATATTTGACAAAGTTTGTGAATGAAATTTTTTTCCTAGAATTTTAACACAGAAAAAAAATAGTAGGTCACACACAAAGGCTCAGGATTCTGACTAGTATCTGATGCAATGGTACCTTGAGGAATAGTCTTGCTGTTTAAATTTGAGTGAAAATAATCTCTGTCCTGGAAACTTGCGTCCATCCAGACCAGTCAGTGCCCAAATGCAAGAGGGGATAACAATATTTTCAAACAGACATAAAAGGTCTCAAAAATTGGCCTCCCAGTCACTTCTTCTTGGGAAGTTCCTAAAAGAGCTTCTCTACTAGAATGAGAGAATAATAATAATGATGATGATGATGATGATGATGATGATGATGATGATGATGATGATGATGATGATGATGATAATAATAATATTGGTGCCAGACTCAAGGGAAAGTGAGGAAGTTGTCCAATAGGAAGTGTGCATGACTGCAAAGGCAGAGAAACTGGGGGCATGCTGTTCCATCCCATGTTGGAAGTCCAGAGAACTTAGAATGCTAACATCCATGAGCAGGAAAAGGAAGCGCTTCCAGCAATGACAAGGCAAGGGAGAACTCCATCTCACTGGGCCTTTTTGTTCTCTCTTGGCTCTCAGCTGATTGGATGGTGTCTACCCACTATCCAATCAGAGTAGTTCTTCCTGGTTGACCCACTGTGTTAAATGCCATTTTCCAGAAGCCAAGCTAGAGGTAATATTTCTAAGTATTCCTCTATTCTCCAGCACCTGTGTCATGCCCAGAGAAAAACTCTTTTAGACTGATCAGCAGTCGAGAGACCAAGAAAAAAATGGAAAGAGCCTGAGGAACAAGACAAAGTAGCCAATTGGAATGATCACCAAACATGTTTATTTGTGATGAGATAGTTTTCTAGTTCTATATATGAAGAACCTTAGTTGTTAGATACATTAAAAGAAATCAAGCAAATGAAATAACGATTCATATCAAAAAAAAAAAAGCCCAAAAGGTTGTACAAGAAAAAACAGTGTACTACTGAGCTCAATTATGATGGCTATTTAAACAGTCATTATAATATGATATAAACACTGAGTTTTGATATAACTAGAAATTGTGATATAATTAAAATGAGAGGATTTTGGTTTGTGTGTGCTTGTGAGGAGAGTGTATGTACAAAATAGGAGACCTGAATCCTTATCTTCCATGGTAGGGGGCAGTTAGATAGTAAAAATGGAGACAAAGTAGCAGTTGAAGAATGTGATTTGAAAGTAAATACTAAAAGAGACAGCTAAAAGAGTTGAAAATTATTGTCTTCGGATTTAAGAAGGCTGAGGAGGACAAACAATGCTATTTTTGTCAGCCTTGTGCTACCACTTGATTTAAAAATTCTGTGTAAGGCTGGGAAGGTGGCTCAGTGGTAGAGCACTTGCCTTGCATGCCTGAGGCCCTGGATTCGATTCCTCAGCACCATATAAGCAAAAAGAAAAAAGCTGGAAGTGGTGCTGTGGCTCAAGTGGCAGAGCTGGCCTTGAGCTGAAGAGCTGAGGGACAGCGCCCAGGCCCAGAGTTCAGGCCCCACGACCGGACCCAAAAGAAAAAAGAAAAAAAAGAAGAAAAAATTCTGTGCAGTATTATTTTGATAAAAGTCAACTATATTTATATGATTGTTTTCACAAGTAAAATTATGATCTACTTCACAAAATACATTTTAGTGAATATTCATTAGAGAACACTAACAGCAATAAAAATGTCAGATTAATTGAAAAGGTGACAAGTTTTCGTTTGGTGTGACTCCTGAGTTCAGTCATGTTTGGTATGACATTTTGCCATTGTAACTTGTGAGAATGTAGCATTATTATTCATCCATGTTACTGTCTAATTTATTCTTCAATGTTTATTAAATGTAAGTGCTAGCATCATTGGGATTTAAATTTATCTTCTGTGAGGGAACTTTCAGTTCTAATGAAACAGACATGTATCCTCGTCTCTTTTTAATGGTTAATATTGATTAATTCAATGAATGATGATTAAAAGGTAGGTTTTGTTTGTGACATTTAAAAACCCAGTAGCTTTGGTGCTTCTAGATTTTCAACTTCACAGAGTTTAGCACAAGAATATATCATGCACAGAGGTTTCTTGCTCTAGTGCTTTAGACCATACACTAGAAACTTAGGAAAAAGGCACCTGTTCTCCTTTCTTCCCCTTCCATCCACTGACAACACCATGGAGCTACTCAGGGACTGGCATTATTTTGTCCTGATTGACCTTTGGCTAATTTTTCCTCTTCCCTTCCCTTCTTCATGAAGGAAATTTGTCAGGGAAAATTTTATTTTACAGATCAGTTATCTCAGCTCTGTTTATCCAGTGCACTTGTGATTATTGTTCTTGATAAAAGTGAAAGTCCCTAGAACACAGTACTTTTATTCTACCAAATAATCAAGTGCAATTCCAATTCCAAGTGGTAAGTAGACATGACCATTAAAAATTAAGAGACTTTGCTGAGTGCCAGTGGCTCACACCTATAATCCTAGCTACTCAGGAGGCTGAGATCTGAGGATTGTGGTTCTAAGCCAGACAGGGCAGGAAACTGCAAGAGATTCTTATTTCCAGTTAACCAGTAAAATGCTGAAAGTGGAGGTGTCATTCAAAAAAACAACAAACGTATAAAAAGAAACAATTAGAAATTTCAGCTCATGCCTGTAATCCTAGCTACTGGGGGTGGGGGACTGAGATCTAGAATTCCTATCATGGTTTAAAACCAGCCAAGCTAGAAAAGTCCTAGAGACTCTGTCTTCAAAATAAGCAGCAAAAAATAGGCTGGAGGCATGGCTCAAGTGGTAGAGTACCAGTGGAGCAAGCAAGCCATGCTTGCACAAATCTCTTAGTACCATTAAAAAAAAAAAAGAATTAGAGAGGCTGGGAAGGTGGCTTAGTGGTAGAGTGCTTGCCTTGCATGCATAAGGCCCTGGGTTCAATTCCTCAGCACCAATAAGCAAAAAGAAAAAAGCTGGATGTGGCGCTGTGGCTCAAGTGGTAGAGTGCTAGCCTTGAGCTGAAGAGCTGAGGGACAGTGCCCAGGCCCAGAGTTCAGGCTCCACGACCGGACCCCCCTCCAAAAAAAACAAAAAAGAATTAGAGATTTTATATATCCCTTACTAGGGTATATGTTGGATTATACCTCAAAAGGCCATCAAGGGTGAGTAAACTTTCAATAAAACAGTGTTTTTACTATGGCATCATCCTTTGGCATCCTTCACCGAATCCTTCATCTCTTGGCTAATTTTTTTCCAGCTAGTAAAACTCAGTGTATCTTTTTATGCCTGTTATATTCCTGAGAATAGAAATACCAGGAAAGACCACTCTGTTCTCAGATGGTGTTTCTAGAAAATTACTGTCAGATAGTTCTAGAAGAAAAGCCTTCAGCTGACTCAGCTGCTGCCAGCTGCCTCTGGAAAGAATGTTTTTTGTTTTTTTTTTTTTTTGCCAGTCATGGGGCCTGAACTCTGGGCCTGGGCACTGTCCCTCAGCTCTTCAGCTCAAGGCTAGCGCTCTACCACTGGAGCCACAGCGCCACTTCCGGCTTTTCTTTTTTCTGTTTATGTGGTGCTGAGGAATCGAACCCAGGGCCCCATGCTTGCAAGGCATGCACTCTACCGCTGAGCTACCTTCCCAGCCCTGGAAAGAATGTTTTGACGCTTGATTGATGGCCAAACCCGGGGTGCTCCAGGCTCTCCTTCTGTGGCACTAAGCTGGGACTCCAGTCAGCGTGGCAGGGCCTTAGTTTACTGTCCAGCCAAAGCTCTTTGTGACAACCTATGGGCTTCTCAGTGTCTGTGTTTGGATGGAGAGATTTCTCAAGGTATTATTTTATTAGAAATTTAGCAAGACTGTATACATAATTTCATGAGTAAAGAGTAGCTGGAAAATTTGTAGAGAGAAACATAGACACTCGGTCTTCCTTTTAAACAACCCAATGGGGTAGTGGTCTTCTAGTAGAGATAGTTTATTAGACCAGCAGTACCTCTCACTTGACTGAATTAAACTAAAATGTTATCACATCAGAAGGGCTACTTAATTCCTTTGTAAAGGCAATTTTATTGAGATGTAAATTTACCTATCCAATGAATCACCAATTTGAGGAATGCAGTTCCTTAAGGAGTTTAAGGAATTACGTTAAAGGAATAGGTATTGTACGGAAACTGAGTCATGAGGTTATCAGGATAAGTATAATTTGTGGAGGGGAAGGGGAAAAACAAATCGTTTAAATAGGGATACAGGTGGACCCATTGCAACAATGAGATGTACAAGTCGTTATATCGAAAACAAACTTTACAACTTTGGTAAGGGGGGGAAGGTTTGGGTGGGGGGACAGGGGAAGATGGGAAGGGATGGGAAGGGGAAACAAAGGAGGAGGCAACAATGCTAGATAAGAAATGTACTCATTATCTTGCCCATGTAGTTGTAACCCCTCTGTACAGTAATTTCACAATAAAAATATCTATCTACATAACTATAAAAAAATAAAATACAAATAAAAAAAAAGGTTAGAAAGTGAACTCAGCAGACCAACAGGCTTTATTTGGGAGTGGAGCCTGGAAAGGTAACCTTTACAGCCTGGCTGAGGGGAAATGGCACATCCCCTCTTACAACTAGAGTCCCTTTAACTATTAGGCAGGGAGCGTGTAGTCCAGTGTGTGTGTGGCGTGGGGGGGAGGCTGACAGATGGAAGTGGGGTGAGATGGATGTGGGGAACATGAGACGTTTCAGGGTCTCAGCAGCCTCTGTGTTAGTCAGGGGCCTGAGCATCACATGTGGTGGCTCTCTTCCTTCACAGGCTCTCTTCCTACGCCACTAGTGCATTTCTTCAGGGGTTAAGGGAGGGGAGATGGGTCAGCAGGGTCAGCAGCATGGATAGTTCTAAGCTTTTGCTGTCAAAGGGGAAGGTGAGTGCTTTAGGTTAAGTCATTTTCCATCAGGTATACTGAATGCTTATTATTTTGTATACTGCATTCTTATTTTTTAGTACTAAGGAATATATGACAAGTCTTGTCACTAATCACTTAATCATTTTTCAGCCATTGAATATTTAACACAGCATAAAGGTTGCTATCTGTGTTAGTGAGTGTTCTCAGGCCGAACAGAACTGGGGACCAAGCAGAGATGATGAGTCAGGATGATTCTGCTTAAGCCTGGCTTGCAGAGGGTGATGCCCGCTCTTTTCTGCTTGTTATTGGTGTTTTATTTTCTACTATCATCTTTTCCTTGCAGGGCAAAGTCATTCCCTTTCTTATTCCCGCATTCTTGGCTCTCCACATCTCTTCCCTCCAGCCCTGGACCATGTGCATTCCTAAATGTTAGCTACCGAATGCACATGAAACTCTTTTCTCCTGACTCAAAGAATTGATTATGTTGTACAGTTCCACTTCCGTTTGGTATTTAGAGTGGTCAATTGACCAGGAACGTGTGATCGATGGTGACTGATTGGCATTGGAGAAGGAGGAATACAAATCTATTGTTAGTCTGTACAGAATTTCAGTTTTTCAAGATGAAAAGTTCTAGAAATGGATGATGGTGAGAGAAACGGCAATGTGAATGTGACCATTATACATGTGTGTATGTACACTACCCAGAATATTGGAAAAAGGCAAATGGAGATCCCTTCTAGAACTTTTATAACATGATTATCTTTTTTTAATTATTCTTTAAGTAGTTGTACAAAGGAGTTGCCATTTAACAAAGCAGTTTCTGAAGACAATATATCTTGACTGATGAATAAGCTTGAAAAAGCAAGATTAACTCATTCAGGTGCATATCTGTTTGGAATTAACTTTGGTTTTGTTTGTTGCATTTATGAAGTCGTTATATATATATATATATATATATATATATATATATATATATAAATACTTTTGAAAATTTTTCTTCTTCCAGAATAACCAAGGAGCTGAGCATTAATTTTTCTTCACTACTGGAGGAAAAAAAATGGAAAATGTCATGTTCCTATTAAACACCTGAGTTTTCATGTTAAATACATAGTATTTTAATAATAAATGTTATTCAGTAACAATTTTTCCCAATATCTTTAAAGCTATATGCGTTTTAAAAAGTAGGGATGAACTGTATTCAATTAGCTTTTATTAAAATTGAATTCGAAAGATAAAATCCTTGTCTCCGTGGCAGTAGATATTTCAGCCATCCACTCTGATTTGTATCATTGCCTCTAGCAAACAGCAGATTTATTATTTGGGCATGTCACAATTTATAGTTTGACAGACATGTCCTTGTGGTCACCAAGCTATTTTTCTTATCCCTGCTAACTAAATGCAACCCAACAACTCACCTTAAAGAAGTTACAGTTGTGTCTCCTTAATAGAAAACCCTTGCATTAGCAACTCCAGGCTATCTTGCATTGAAATGAAGACACTGGGTCTAAACCTGTGCCATCTTGGTCACATTAGGGAATTGGGTTTAATTGGCACCATCTTGTCTTCATGGTGAAGGAAGGGGAAGTCCCACCTCCCAGGTGATGGGCCTGCTTGAATTACTAGAGGCAGGGGAGGGACTTGGACCATAGGTTACTGGACCTGTCATTCCTGTGCCTTACACTTGGTAGGCTCTCAAGTTTCTTGTGTTCCTGCCTGACTCTGACAGTATTTAGGCCTGGAACTACAACAGTAGTTAAACCTCCATACTGATTAGTCAGGATTTCATGTTGATACTCTATTTTCTCCCTTGGAAACATTAACAGTTTACCCAGAAAGTGTTAGATCTTGTTGTGAGGAGTGTGAGGCCACGCACACATTCAGATATTCACAAAGTGACTCAAGATTGGCACAATTTTAGATTAATGGCCATGAAGCAGAAAGGCTACACAGACAGATCATGGATAAAGGAATCTATGGGCCACTTCCGGTGTTTATTGTAGGAAAGTCATACCAGTCATACTCCCCCTACCCCTTGCTGTGGAAAATACAACAATATGCATACATGTTTCTGCCTAACAAAATCCATTCAAAACTCAGGGTTTAGGGTTTTCAATAGGTTTTTATAGGCATTGTCTGCCTCACAAGCTTTGCTAAGCACCAGGGTCTTGGAAAGAAAGCAAGTGTCTTCCATAAATCACACTGTTTGTCTGAACAGCTGAAGCACTGCTAAACAAGCTTACCAATTAGAGAAACCTTAATCTGCCTAGGAAATTTTCCACTAAGCTAACAAGGGGTTCCAGTTGCCAGATTTGGTGGGTAACTTTTCAATTTTAACGTACTTGTTTTCTCCTCAGCTTCTGACATAGCTGGCCATGGTAACCTTCTTAAAAGTGTATGGTCAAAAATTCTAGACTTCTAGTTTTATTAAGACTGATAACCCCACATACTTTCTACCCAGTCTAACAAATCAAATCCTAATAATGTGCACAGCGATTCCCCAATAGAGCTTGCAAAACATTCTGCTCTGCTCTTTCCAAGAGATAGTCCATGCTAACTTAGAAGCCTATAGCTTTAAGGACTCAGTCTATTTATCTTCCACTTATGAGTTCTGCCAGCCCCTTGTAGCCACAGACCACCGGGAACACACTATTGTGGGCAGGCAGGATCACTGCTTCTTGCTCTGAGTGGTAACACAAAACATGGAGAATCACCAGGTGTCTCAGGGAGAGAGCATTGAAGAGCCCTTATAGATTTGGGCTGGGGCTGGATGAAAGAGGGAAGGCATTTTTTTTCCTCTTGATTGGATGCTATCAGAAAGTGGAAGTAATTCTCCAATTAGGTATTCTAATAAACCCTACCCATAACATGAAGACAACGTTCTCATTAGTAAAGAAGGAATCATTTTGGTCATGTGGTTGATACATAAATTTTTTCCCCTTTGTTTAGACAAAATTATGAAGTGGCTTTGTTTGATCTCTTTTTGTCCCCAGAATAACCTTGTGTGGCGGAGGCTTCCTCAGTCTGGGAGATGTTTCAAACCTAATGACAAGATGGAGTGGCATTGCTTTGAGTGTCAGGCCAGCCTTCTGACTTTCAGAGGTGGCTTTTGTTGTTGTTTGTTTAGATCTTTCTCAGTCTTGAACAAGTCAAGAGATTGCATTTAGGGAGATGGATGCAAAATATCAGCTAATTTTGTGAACACAACTAGGATATGATACCAGGATTGGCTTCTCAATTGCTTTAGTCTTTTTATTGTTGTTGTTGCTATATTACAATGTCTGACACTGGGTATTGTATGAAGGAAACAGGTTAACTCCACTGCTGATTCCGGCAACTAGAAAGTGGAAATCGCATGGTAACATTGTACTCTGAAGGCCTCCCTTGGCTGTATCATAACCTGATACCCCATCGTGGGTGAGTGAGCAAGAAAGAAAGACAGAGGGGCTGGGAAAGAGAGTTGAGAGAATGGAGAGGGTTTATTCTTCCACAGTAAACCTGCTGTCCCAGAAGATAGCCCAGTCTTGTGAGAACTACATTAATCTCCTCTACGGGTGGTGTCTCTCTAATTTAGTCCTTTCATAATGGACCCTCTACTTCAATACTGTGACTTTGGGATCTATACTTCTAACATATGAAGCTTTAACATACAGAGCTTTGTGCATGTCATACACAAAGTCTTCTAGGTTACATTGTGTCCGCCCATGACCTTCCTCATCTTTGTCTCTCTAGTATTACAGTTAGCTCACTGATTTATTTATCTCTTTATGGGTATCTGGCCAACACCACACTGTGTGTGCAGAAATTCTATCTGAACTTTGTTTATCAAGCTCTGCCTATCTTTAGGTGGATGTTGTAGGTGGAAATGTAAATACTTAGAGATATCCTCCTACCTGGAAGGAGTTGTGGGTCTTGTTGAATACTCAGACAATGCATGAGAAGCTGCTGATTGTCTGGAAACATTTTTGAATATTTTTATTATCATTAAGTAGTTGTATGAAGGAGTTACCATTCAACAAAGCAGTGTATGAATACTGTGCATCTTAGTTAATGGCACCCTGTCTGGAACTTTTTGGTTGGGATTTTTCCAGGCCTGGATTAACCAGAGATTTGAATAGAATAAGTGTTTACATGTTGTTTTACTCAAGAGATGCCTGTCAGAAAAGTCATATTTAGATGGAAGATTGGCTAAGTCTGTAGCGTTTCTCTCTTTAGCTACGTGATATTTTCAGAATTGAATTCATTTGTTTGACTTCCATCAATCATAACGCCTAACAGGGTTTTATAATGTCTGGATGAATGAAACACGCATTCTTCCATTTTACCTATAATTTTATCTCTTAAGTCATGAAATGCAAACTTCTAGGATGGGGTTGGTGTTCCTGTCTCCCAGTCTTTCCTGGATTTTTAGGAAGGAGGTAGGCAAAGTGAGGGGAGAGTGGGTGGACTTTGACAGTCCTGGGACTGGCAAGAACGTTAAATTGCTTTTTCTGTTTTCTTATTTTTTTAAATGTTTTATTTGGAAATACTTAGGGTAAATACTTCACAGGAAGTTGCAAACCACTCTACATACCCCTCCCCTAGCTTCCCCACAACCATATACATGGTTACACAGAGCTACAGATACGCAGAGTGCAGTCACCTTCCTGGCCTGGGTACTGAGCTGCGGTCCTGTGAGATGGAAGCAGTTTAGCAGCTCTGGCGGGTGCGTTGCGGGGAAGTGGAGGGAAGGCTCCTGGGGAAAGCATACATCTCTGGGCAGAAGGCCTCAGGGAACCAGAACACACATCGCACAGCAGGTGAGGGATAGAAAAGTAGGACTCTGCCAAGGGGACCCAACCCAGCGGTGGGAGATAGGCGCCGGGAGGGGGAGGCCGGTGGTCTAAACTTCTTGCTCTACCATTCCTAGGTAAATAAGAATTCTCCTTATCACTTGTAATTTGGCTTCCTCAAGCTAAACTCCTTGGAAATGTCTGTGGGTTCTCAGTGCCAGTCACAAGGAAGATAAAAGCAGAAATGGCACCACCCATCATGAGTGTTCACTTGGAACTCTGCCAAGCCTTTGCACATGTGTTTAGAGAAAATTGACATGATGTTTCCATCAGCTTTGCAACTGAGATTGGACACCCTGGATGGAGACCTTGGCTTGACAAATAAATGGGATGAAGAACACAGTTTTCAGACTTAAGGGTCATGGCTGCTTTCTTGAATTGCAAGAGTTAAAGCCATAGCGAAGTAATAAAGCAGACGTTACACAGAGGCTGAAGAAGTGGTCAGTTTGTGTTTTGCACTGTTTGTAGATTTGCTCTTCAGAGTTTGACACTGGGTCACAAGTGTCACAATGAGGATGGCTTCTTGGAATTTTGGCCTCTTTTGTCTGATTCCTAAACTGGGGGTGGGTTGACGAAAAGTATGATTTGTTATACTTTCATTTATGTCGATCATAGCACTGAGCAGAGACTTGGAAATAAATAAGTATGGAGCTTTGGCAAGCACCCATAGTCCCTACACAACTAAGAAAATTCCTTCTAAACATTCTGTCATTATAAGCTCTATATAGAGATAAAGCAATGGCCACTAAATGCTGAATCCTCTGTAGATACACCACAGGGGATAATTGCGGTTATATCTACCGTAAGATAGTCAGATGCTGGTGGTGCCCATGATCCTAGCTATTCAAGAGGCTAAGATCTGGGGATCATGGTTTAAAGCCAGCCTGGCCAGGAAAGTCTATGAGACTTTTATCCTCAATTAACCACCAAAAAGCTAGAAGGGGAGCTGTGATTCAAGTGATAGAGCACCAGTCTTAAAAGAGCTAAGGGACAGTGCCCAGGCTCTGAGTTCAAGCCTTTACAAAACTGGCACATAGAAATTAATTAATTAATTAACCATGTTTGGTTTAAAAAATTGTTTTGTACGGGGTAACTAATACTAAAAATAAATAAATAACAATAACTCTGTTAAGGTATGTTTGGGGTTTCATGAAAAGGCTAAAAGCTAAAAAACAGGCTAGGAAAAATGAGTTGGAAAAGAAATTAGGCTTAGTTAATAAATTGATGTGTTTAGAGTTGTCTCTCTTTTGTTGTTGTTAAACACTATGCATCTTTAACAGTGGAATAGGGAGTGGGATTAGTGGAAAAATAGCTAGATCTGCTGCGTATTTCATGTCTATGATCATTTAGGTATTCTTCCAAATGTCTGTATCTCATCCTAATTAATAATGTACGCCTTGGAAAGCCCAGTTAGAAATGTCTTTGATTCCTTTAGCCAAAAACAATCTGGACTACAACATTCAGTGTTCATAAACTACATGTTGTTTATGTCAGTGATGATGGATGGCATTCTCCTGATATCATAGTTGGTTTTAGGCCTTACTCCTCCAAATTCCCATCACCCTGTGAGGATGGAGACCTGGCCAGCCCTTCCCTATACACACTAGTCTCTATGGTAGTTGACACCATCTGTTCCACAGTAATTCATATTTGATGATTAGCTGGACAAAATGCCTTTCAGTTATAATGCAAGCTAATCTCAAGGAAGTTATGGCATGGGACTGTGGTGCTCCTAGCTGAGTGTCATCCACCACACTTACGGTAAAGTTGGTGGTGTGCAGTGCGCATGTGCGGCTGCCGAGTCATCTTCCACAATTGCTCATGGCAAAGTAGATCACTGAAGTATGGGGTAGAACTCTTCGTTACTCTGTTCCTTGGAGATTATGGTAATGCGGTTATGGTAATTTCAGCAACAGATGTAGCTCCACGCGTGTAATCAGAAGGAACATATTCTAATTTACCTTTCAGGGGGAGGCATTGTGTGCCAGTGCTAAGCAGCTTTGAACTGAGACCATTATATGTCAGAATAATGATAGACAATCAAAAGAGGGCACCAAGGAGCTCCTCCTCTCACCAGAGACTCCTGGAAGCGTGGCTAGGAAAGCATCTTTTATTGTTATTAAAAGTTGTTTTGAATCTCCCAGGAATATATCTAATAGTAGCAGAGGCTGAAAGTTGGACTCTGGTGTATCAATCGTGTCATTTTGAGCTGCAGGGAAATTGTAACTTGAAAGAGTATTAGGAGGTCTTGAGATTCCCTCCTGCCCTCCTTTTACTAATGACTTCGCAGGTCGGTGTCCAGTGGTGTTGGGCTCAGGCTCTTACCGACAAGTCCTCTGGTACAGAAAATTGTGCTTACTGCTTTTGTCTCATGTGTGCACCCACGATATAGGTTATCCTGGGACCCAGTGACCCCTCCATGTTGGATCCTGGGTGGAGCCTTTCCTATGCACTGTCCTTTTAATCTCTTACTACTCTAAGTGAGATTGGTTCCACTAGTCAGTTGGAGTTTGAGAAGAACGTTTCAAATTCCCTGGTTTCCTTTCTCCTTTCTTCTTCTCTCCTCTTTTCCCTTCCTCTTTCTTCCCCTCTCTTCTTTGTTCCATCCCTCCCCTCCTTGCTCCTTCCTTCTCTCCTTTTCCTCCACTTTCCCTTGGAAGGATTTGGGGGATATGATGGAGTTATGGCCACCCCCTCAGTAGATAGACAAAGGATCGTAGATGCTCAGACCCCTTAGATAAGATGGAGCAGTATTTTCATATGACATGTGCACATTCTCGGTTATACTTTAAATTATTTCTAGATTACTTATAACAACCAGTAACAATGTTAAGTGCTGTGCAAATGGTTGCTACATCATCTTGTTCAGGAAATAAAGATGAGCAGAAAGTAATTGTTCAGTGCAGACACCACTTTTTCCATAACAAATTCTGTCATTGGTTGACTCCCAAGCAGAGCACCGGCAGGTATGGAGGCCCCTCTGTACTCTTCCTTTAAATGTTGGGAGTGCAATGTAGACAGAATACAAGAGGCCTGCAGAGTTTGGGGTTCCAGTTCTCCTTGTGCTTTTTACCAGTTCTGTCACTTCCTGTAAACACCAACCATCAGAATGGCTTAGGGCAGTGGCTGGTTTGTCTTATCACAAAATGACATCAGCACCATGCTTGCCTCTCTGGTATGATTGAGAGTGAAATGATGGCTCACACTGCTTGAGAAGTAACTTCATCCTGAGCATTGAGAAACCCCTGAGTGATTCACCAGTAGTATCTCATTTCCTCAACACAAGGCTTTCTAGGGTAGGCTCTTATTTGTTTGGGAAGCAAAAGACTGAAAAGGATCAAACAATGCTGGACTCAGATGGCCTGACCCCAGCTCTCAACCCTGAACTACACCACTAGAATAAGAGGAAATACAAGATAAGCAGACCTTGGAAGAATGCGAGGCTGACAAGAGAAGTCTTATCAAGTCAGAATGGGTAGAACAAGAACTTGACCCGCCAGATAATTTGAAGAATGAAAACAGTTTTCCTGCCAGAGTCTGCCCTTCTACCTGCCATTCATTTGGGCAGTGCCAAGTCAAGTCAGCCTGGCTGGTGTGTTATTCCAAAGGCAGCTCCATTTTTTGAACCAGGTGAGCTAAACACTGGTTTTAGCAGAGAGATTATATCCTGTAGCCTTCTCCTCTGTCTTTGTTGTGGCCTAGATTCAAATCCAAAAGACTATAGTAACTCAAATCTGGTGTTAGTGTGTGTGTGTGTGTGTGTGTGTGTGTGTGTGTGTGTGTGTGTGTGTGTGTGATTTAATCCTTATTTTGACTCACACTAATTGAAAAGTGGCTTAGTTCTTTTTTTTTTTTGGTCGGTTGTGGGGCTTGAACTCTGGGCTTGGGCACTGTTCCTCAGCTCTTCAGCTCAAGGCAAGCACTCTATTGCTTGAGCCACAGTGCCACTTCCGAAAAGTAGCTTAGTTCTAAGCACTGACAGATCACTGAGTGATTCACCAGTTGTCTGATTTCCTCAACATAAGAATTGGAGCTTGAACTCAGGGCCTATGCACCATCCCTTAGCTTTTTTTTTTTTCTCAAGGCTAGTGTTCTAACACTGGAGCCACCCTTTCACTTTGCATTTTGGCTGGTTAATTGGAGATAAGTCTCACAGACTCTCTTGCCCTGGCTGGCTTAAGACTGAGACCCTCAGAGCTCAGCCAGGTCCTGAGTAGCCAGGATTAACAGATGTAAGCCACAGGATAGAATTCCATTGTTGCCAGGTAGACTGTCTTGTTTTAAAGCTTAGATTCTGTGGACTGAAGGTTAAACACCCTGTCTTGATATAAGGACCCTGGGCTATGAGCCCTCTCCTAGGTCTCCCTGTTGCCCTCTCATGATTCCTTGAATGGGCAGCTTGCATTTCCAGGTTAGCCCTCATGTGTCTACATCTTCCCTTTACCATGCTCAGCTCTGTGAAAGAACATTAGAAAATGTGGCACAGTGATGAAGGGCACAGGCCACAGGACACCCGGCCTGCACTGGAAACCCAGTTTTGCCATCTCGTTGCTGGGTTACTTGGGAAGTCAACCGCCCTCCTTCTCAGTGTTCTGATCTGCGAAATGCTCATGGTAACAGTAGTGACAGGACGATGCAGCTAGATTGGGTTGTAGCTAAGAAGGGGAAGTTGACAGAAAGCATGAGGCGTTGTAAGGTGGGCCAGAGGGGACTGTAAGTAGTACTACACTGCAAAACAAACTTGAATTAAATAAGCATTCGGTGTCATCTCTATGTGTACAAATAGGAGAGCTACTGTAGGTAACACTCTCTTCTTCTCTCTTTGGTGATACCAAAATTTGAACTCAGCCCTTGGCTTGCTAGGTAGGTGCTCTGACTGTTAATACAGGCATGTGGTCATTTTTTGTGCTGGATATTCTTACCTGGGCACATGCCTCCTTTTAAGTTGGGTCATCATAGTTGGGGATAACAGGCTCCAACTTTTGTGCCCAGCTTCCTCCCAATCTCAACTTCTCAAGTAGCTCGGATTTACAGGTCTGAGCCACCACTGCCCAATAGTCTTTGTAGATATAACATCTGGAAGTGTTTTAAACTAATTCCTTAATAGCCAGTTCGCCTCCCAGCAGAGATGGTTGAACTTGTGTGGATTACCAGTAAGTGTGAGGTGTGAGAAAATGAAGCAAGGGTAAAGAATGTCAAGAGGAGAGCCCACGGATAGGCTAGGTGTGTTGGGCTTCTAGCCCATTCCGTACAGAGTATTCAATGTTCTTCATCAAAAATCACAATGCACTGCATACACATCTATTATTAAAGTCCCCTTGTTACATTCTTCTAAAGATTTTTTTTTGTTCTGTTTCCGTACTGGAATACACAAAAAGAAAAGGCTTTGTTGATCTAACTTGGTGGGGTTTCTAAAATAATTCTGCACAGTGTGCACTGTCTGTAGTCCTGTTAGATAAACAGTACTTTCTAAAAGAAAGCCCCTCATTTCTGGGCTGATGTCTGCCTTGTAGGTAGGGAAGGAAGAGGAGGACTGAGAGTAGTTAGGCAGTCTGTTTTGTCTAGACTCAATATGGCCATTTCATTCTTAGCCTCTGTTACCGCATTCAGCCAGGAAAGCCAGTCCACATCCACCCCAGAGAGAAGTGTGAACTCCTTTGGTTTGGATGGCCCCATTTGTCCGTGCTCTGGGAGTGAGAATCAGCTATTCAGTTTCCTCTGTCTCACAGGACCCAGGCTACCCAGCCAGCTGATTCCTGATTCTGTGTACATGTGTGGTTCTGTTTACTCTCTAAAGTGCACAGCTGGCTGAAGAAGGTCACCATGGTGGCGATTTAGGATTTGGGAGCCCTGTGGCTCTGTGGGCATGCGCGTTAGTCAGCTTCCTGTTATTGTAATAAACACCTGAGATCATCCGTTTGCAAAGGGAAAATGTTTGGAAGGTCCATGAACTACTGACCTTGTGGCTTTGGGCCTGTGGTGAGACAATACCTCACGGTGGAAGTATGTGATGTGGCAAAACCATTCACAATTCATGACCTGGATGCAAAAGAGAAGGGGAAAGGGAACCAGGATCCCACTGTTCCAGTGGGGCCATTCTCCCCTCTCCCCCCCAGTGACCTGAACGCCTTCTACTTGGCTCTACTTCATAAAGGTTCCACCATCTTCCAACAGTTACAGCCTAGGAACTGTTCCTTTACCAGCCAGACCTTTGGGAGACATGCCAGATCACACTGTTGCTGTGAGTCACCAGCCCTCTTGAACCCATTTCTGGGCCTTGGAGAATAGGGATGGATGGCTCACCATGAAGATCATCATGGGGTTGAGGTGACATCACAAGTAATGCAGGAGGCCCGACCACTTAGTCTCCAAAAGAACTCTTGAGCCCCCTAGGGCTACCCAGACAGGTCCCAGGTCACTTCCTGGGATGAGTAAGCCCCTTTGCCTCCATGTAGTCATGGACTGGCCTCTCTAGATTGTGTTGCTCGGGCGGTCTCAGGTCTCTGGTACCTATTATTTCTCTCCCTCCTAGCTGATGGCAAGGCCCATGGCTTATCTTTTAGGAGGCTGTTTTCCTTCTCTCTAGGCTGCCTTGCACCATAGATGACCATGAGCCCATTTCACTGGGTGCCACCCGCACCTTCTAGCACACATCTGACCTGACCTTGTTGCTGAGATTCACCACTCAGCAACTCTGCTCGCCCTCTGTGCCCTGCGCTTATTGCTTAGCAGGGAGGTAGTTGGCTGCAGAGCAGAGCACTATTCACTTTTTCATTAGCCCCCTCCGTGATAATAAACAGTCTGCATTTCTCTGGAAGCAGGATGTAGAGTGACCTTAGGACCTGACTTCACCCCCCACAGATGCTCCTTTCCTGAGTCACCATTGAGCACTTGCTAGCTTTGGCTGTCCTGGAGGATGTGAAGCAGACACACCGCATGGCTATTGCTATGGGAATCTATCTATTCCATGGTCTAGTAGAAGAAAGAAGGGAATTCAGTACTTGGCAGGAAAAAAACAAAACAAAACAAAAATCTCCTAATGGCTCAAGGCATTGTATCAACTGAACATCTAGACAGCTAGAGATGTTAATCCTTTTCTCCATTCAGAGATCATCCTCAGTTGATTAAAAATGCCCTTGCCAGGGGGCTTTTCAATTGAGATATCTTAAAGCTGCTCTGCTTGGAAACACGAAGTTGTTGTAGGGACATTCTGTCCTGGCTCCAAGTATAGAGCCAAAGCCAGTCTCACAGCTGACATAGGAATCCTTTATCCGGGGAATGTGAGTGTGCACAGCCATGCGAGATGTGAACATGCAAAACATGGCTACATGGAGATGCAAAAAAGAACCCAGATTGCTAGACAAACAAAGCTTCAAGTGACAGTAGAGGTACTGGGATTGCTCATGAACAAAAAGCACACCTTGAGTTTAGGAACCAGTACATTCGCATACGATGGGTGAAGCAAAGCAGTTCAGATTATCAAGGATGTCGCGTGGTGTTGCCGATGGCTGACAGGGCAACTTACAGTCAGCCAGAGTTGGGTTGGGAGTTAGCTTGGCTTCTTGCCAGCTGTGTACCTTGGGCAGGTCACATCACTCTTAAGTTTCCATTTCCTTGAGTGGGGATAATAAGACTGAGCTCATAGGATTGTTTTGAGGATTAAATGAGATAATGTTCATAACACACTTAGTCTGATGTCTGGCCTAGAGCAAATGCTCACTAAGTGGTTGTAATTACAAGCAATGGGAAAGGTAGAGGAAGCCTAGATTTTAAGTCTGCCTGTACTTTGTGGCACTGGGTGGCCCCCGCAGCATTGAAGGAGTGATAAACCAGACAAGTCTCTCTCCAAGGTGATGCATGGTCTCAGTTTCTATCTGGCTGTTGGCTAGAGGCTCCCATTACTCTCAATATGGGCTTCTCCCTCGTACTCACAATATGGCAGCTTGCTGAGCAAGATAGAGGACTCCTAAGACAAAAGCTGCAGTCTTGTATTCCATATTCTCACCTTCTTTTATCCCACCTCTTCTTCCATAGACTCACATCAAGCCCCTGGGACAGGTAGAGCAGGCATACAGTGGTATGAGCACCAAGAAGCTAATTGTTGGGGGCCATCCTGGAAGCTCTGCCTATAGGAATTAAACTGAGAGGCTGAGTTGGATGGGGATTTGGGGATTCTAAATGAAGCCGTAACATGCCAATGCAGTTTACAGTGCTCGTTTTATACCTATTTGGGAGAGTATTTGAAAAGTGAATAAAATCCTTGCAGTGCACCCACCCAGGATGGCATATGGACCCACATGTTCTATAAAGACATTGAACCCTTTCACTGAAAGTCTGCTTGCTAATCCTTCCCCTGGAAGGCCATCAAAGAGCTCACTGTATAAGCCAGAGTGGAGCTGACCTGCACGGCGCTACTGAGGCTCTGGTCTACCACTTCCTGAAGCAGAAGACACTGCTCATTTCTTTCCTCCATCTCTTGGCTGTGCCTGAACACAGGGTGGAGATGTCTTGTAGAATTTATTGCTGTTCCTTGACTAGTTTCCTTTATCACTCACAAGGCCCGTCGTTGTAATGTGCCATGTTCCCTGGCCCCGTCTGCCATCCCTTCTGCCTACCACTGACTTGACAGCTTTCATCCATGGGGCTCAACCTGAAGTCTGCCATGATTTATGTACCTCTTGTGGACATGAGCAGACATATCCTGGAAAGTTCTCTGTCATAGTACCCAGCTCTTATGACGGACCCAGTGGGCTTACTGGGATCTACAGAGTAAAACATTTACAGCCTTCCAAACAGCACTTGCCTAGTTGTAGAAACCTCAGTATCCACTGACAATACCAGAGTGGAGTTATAGGTTCTGGATCGAACTTAGACTTGTCTTGTTTTCTGATCACTTCTACTTGAAAATAATGAGAGACAGTTTCTGTGGCCACTTGAGAATCCTGACAAATACTGATGACTTGTATAATTTGTCTGAAGTTAATTTTATTCAATGATCTATTTCTTATGTCTTTCCCATACAGTGGTAGGTGGGAACATGGTGTGAATACTTCCTATCTGTTTTGAATGACATCTCAAATGATTTAAGTTGCAGGCCCCTGAGCTCACTAAGGTTGGAATCTGTGCTTGGTTGACTTTTCCCATAACTTCTTTTCCCTATGACTTTTTCTATGACTTCTTTCCTATGACTTCTTAGGCAAGTACACTGACCATGGTAGGAACTTGAAGCCTATGTGTTAGATAGAAGGGTGCAAAGAATCCCCAGAGCAGTGGGCTGTGGACTCTGACTCACATCCATTGTTGCAACATCCATGATGTTCTGGATGTCTCCTGATCTGGCTAAGGTGTCAAGAATGTTGCTCCACTTCTACTTGGGATCTTTAGATACCCACTCCATTTGCCAGCCCCTTTAGCGTGGGCCAACTCTGTCCTTCAGATCCCCAGCCTTAAAGTTTCAAGAAGACTATAAATTCCTCCAGCATTCCTTTATAGCTGTGAAAAGCCTCTGAGGAAAGCCCGGAGATGTGTCTTGCCTAGCAAGCACACAGCCCTGGGTTTGATCTCCAGTACTGCTAAAAAGGATTATGCTGACCTGAGGTGGATGGAGCTGCATTGTACTGAGGACTCTTTTCTAGTAGGAGAGTTCTTGGTCCTGTGCAGTGGCTCAGACACAGATGAGTACTAGAGAGTGTGGCTTTGCAGCCACAGTTTGCCTTCATAAAAGGGCTTCAGAGATGTCTGTTGTCCATTCTGTAAGTGGTCCTAAGATCATAAAAATGGCAGCAAGTCCACGATGCTGTGAGTCTTCTTTAGCCCAATCAATAGCTCGAGTGTCCAGATGTGGTGTATGACACCCCTCTTTAGGGGTTGGCCAGGGATAGGAAGATGTTGGGCAACGCAGTTGGTAGAGATGAATGCTTAAAAATCCAAGTGGACGGAGGCCTGATCAACACAAAGATACTCAACAATGAGAAAATAAATCGGCATCTCTTGTCTTCCTTGAATATATTCTTGACAAGGGCACCCTCTTCCTCACCATCCCCTCTCTGTTCCTTCTAACTCCCCAAGAGACTGAGCTAGTCTGAAAATCCAAATTCCTTTTCTAAGGGTTAAAAATAGTCACACAGTGCCACTGTGATCTCATAACGCGGTGTTTTCACTGTCATCTCTAACTTGTGGTTAGTATTGTTTGGTAATTACATGCTGCTGCTCTTTATGAGCAAATCAGGAAACAGTTTACAAATGCCTGGTCATTTCTGCAACTCCCGAGTTTAGGCAGGGAGCTTGTACAGTGCCCCTGCAGCTCAGCTGACCATCAGTCCATTTGTATCTCCACGAAGTATCTTTCCTAAAAGTGACAGCTAGGGAAATGACATCTACTCTCAAGAATGACATTCTGGAAAAGTGGGGTCAAGAAGGAGGAAGGGGAGATAAATGGAGAGAATGAATGATGTAGTCATAATATTCAGTATATAGAGGTGAAAATGAAACTAGGTAAAATTGAGGGGAAGGGTGGGGTTGGTAGAGAAGGTAGAGAATGATTGATGGAAGATGCATTGTACTCACAAAGTGACAAGTTGAATACAAACCATTTGTACAACTGCCTAAAGATAATATTTTTTAAAGATTAAAAATAAGAATGGTATTCTGGGATGTCAAATAAAAGGCTCAAATTTTCTGTAGGTCTAGTTTCTAGGCTCTAGTCTCTACAGTATATTATCCTCCATTATCTTTACAGAAACACTAAAACCAGCTACTATTGTGATTGTAGATCACATTGTTGTAAATGCTATGTCTGCTAAAGGATGCAGAGCTTGTGTCTGACTTACAATGTTCTCCTTCCAATATCTAAAAGGAAGAATTCAGCGCTCCCTCATTGACAGCAATTCTTGGCTGTTTGTTGCTTCTTTGGAAAAGTCCATTCTCCCTCAAATATCTGTTTTTCCCTCCTTTCCTCCTTAAGAGTTGAATCAATACCAAGTCACCTTGACATTTATCTAGTGAACTTTGAAAGCCAGAGTAACAGACAGACCTATGGAACAGAACAAAATGATATTCTATCATTTCAATTTTCTTCAACCATAGTCTGAATGCATTGCTTTAGTTAACCAACATGACTTCAATCTGTTATGCAAATACAACAATAATCCCATTAAAAATCTGTGAGCTAGTTTGCATATTTTAAGTTTCTACCGCATAACAAATTGTGCCTGAATGTTCCACCTTATTTTATTGCCTTATTTTGTCTTTAATGACAACCTATTTAAAGCAGAAATCTTTCAAATGGCAGAATAACTTGATAACATGTCTTCACTAGTAATTTAATACTTGTATATAATGAGTTCATCTGATAGATTTCATTAAAAACAGCAAGGTGCCTAGCTACCAAAGCTGAGATGTTTTTAATCACAGAATTATAGTAATTATACAAATCCCAAGATTTTCATCAGACAGATGAGGCTTCCAGCACTAAACATGCACTTTAAACTTAGCTCTAATAACTGTGTATTGTTCTAAATTATAGTAGAGGGAGTCCTCAGGCCCAGGAAAATACTAGAGGAATATTAGAGAGAAAATGTTGTATGCGGGATTTTTAAGAGAAATGGAGCAAGGAATTATTTTGGAGCTGGAGTGGTTTGGGTAATAGGCACATCTCCCCACCTCCAGTGTGATGGAGGAGAAAATGCCCATGTGTGGAAATAGAATGTTCAGATTAAGCCTGTGAGCTCAGGACCATCACCACCCATCTTAGAACAGAGTGTATGATAGCCGAACCTCTGTCCTCTAAGGAGCCTAGAGATACTAATTGACTTGGCTAGATTCCCCTTCCTATCAGCCACCAGGACAGAACTCCTGGAAATGAGGTCAGAATCTAGGATTTCTAGGCTAGATGAAGACTACATAAAGAATAATTAAAATGGGGTCCAGTGGCTCACGCCTGTAATCCTAGTTGTTCAGAAGTCCAAGGCCTGCAATTTCAAAGTCATAAACATTTTGCTTTTCTTTTAAGATTAAAATGTGTGTGTGGTGGTAGAGAATTTATAACACGCACACACATACATGTGCATGCACACATACACACAGGAGAGGGGAATGATCACTTACTATCCTTCCACCCAGAAAGAATTATCATTTGCATTCGCCTACATTTCCTCCCTCCCTTGCTCTGCACAGATACACGTTTGTGTTCCGATGGACAGACAGGTTACCAATATTTCATATCCTCTCTGAGCACCCTGCATAGACCTCAGGGGTGGGGGTGGCGGGGGGTGTCGACTCCCCATTGTCTTGGGGTGCTATCTTCTTCATCTCTGTCTCCCCAGGTCCTGCAGCCTTTTGAGGGGGAGCGGACTACGATGCGGATGAACGGGAGAAGTCGGAGCCTCCACCCGACGCGTTGCTTCCTCCTGGAAGACGCTCCAGTGGGAGCGGAGCCGCTGTCTCCCGCGGCGATCAGCGCCAAGGCTCAGGCCCCTGTGTAGGTGGAAATGGACGGAAGGAGCACGCTGCCGGTGGTCTAGACGGGGGAGCCCTTGCCGGGGTGGGGGGCCGCGATGCCACGTGGTCTGGACGCATGGCCCTCCCCTGAGTGACCATGGTCCGCCGCGGGCTGCTGGGCTGGATCTCTCGCGTGGCCGTGCTCCTGGTGCTGCTCTGCTGCACCGTTTCGGTCCTCTACATGTTGGCATGCACCCCGAAAGGTGACGAGGAGCAGGCCTTGGGGCTCCCCCGGGCCAATGGCCCCACGGGCAAAGAAAGCTACCAGGCCGTGCTGCAGGAGCGCGAGGAGCAGCACCGCAACTACGTCAGCAGCCTCAAGAGACAGATCGCCCAGCTCAAGGACGAGCTCCAGGCCCGCAGCGCGCAGCTCCGCACCGGCCAGGAGCAGGCCAGCGAGGCCGCAGGCCTGCACCCCGCCCCGGGCCCTCCCGCACCCCCAGCCCAGGCCGACCTGCTGGCCTTCCTGCGCGCCCAGGTGAGCAAAGCGGAGGTGCAGACCGGGGTGAAGCTGGCCACCGAGTACGCCGCCGTGCCTTTCGAGAGCTTCACCCTGCAGAAGGTGTACCAGCTGGAGACCGGCCTGACCCGCCACCCCGAGGAGAAGCCCGTGAGGAAGGACAAGCGGGACGAGCTGGTGGAAGCCATCGAGTCGGCCCTGGAGAGTCTGAACAACCCTGCGGAGAGCGCCCCGAATCAGCGAGCGTACACCGCCTCGGACTTCATAGAAGGTTGGCATGTTTGTAAATTGGGGGGGGGGTGGTCAGAGAAGAGGCATCAGGTCTGGGGTACCCCCCCTCACCCCACAACCTCCCTTCCCAGGTCTTCCCCAAGCCCAGGCAGATTCCATCCGAGACCAGCAATTGGCTACGGGGAAAGGCCACTTGTCAAGCCTTATGGGAACCAGTGTCCTTGGGTTTTCTTACTTTGCAGAAACATCTGTTTTCACTTGCTCTGGAAACGGACATTAAGGGCAGTTTCGTTGTTCCTTGGCAGAGGCTGAGTGTCCGAAGCAGCTTGGCTCTTAGAGGCTCATACCTGTAATCCTAGCTACTCAGGGAGGATGAGATCACACCTGTAATCCTAGCTACTCAGGGAGGCTAAGATCACACCTGTAATCCTAGCTACTCAGGGAAGATGAGATCACACCTGTAATCCTAGCTACTCAGGGAGGCTAAGATCACACCTGTAATCCTAGCTACTCAGGGAGGATGAGATCACACCTGTAATCCTAGCTACTCAGGGAGGATGAGATCACACCTGTAATCCCAGCTACTCAGGGAGGATGAGATCACACCTGTAATCCCAGCTACTCAGGGAGGATGAGATCACACCTGTAATCCTAGCTACTCAGGGAGGATGAGATCACACCTGTAATCCTAGCTACTCAGGGAGGCTGAGATCACACCTGTAATCCTAGCTACTCAGGGAGGCTAAGATCACACCTGTAATCCCAGCTACTCAGGGAGGCTAAGATCACACCTGTAATCCCAGCTACTCAGGGAGGATGAGATCACACCTGTAATCCTAGCTACTCAGGGAGGCTAAGATCACACCTGTAATCCCAGCTACTCAGGGAGGATGAGATCTGAGGGCTGGGGTTTGAAGTGACTCATCTGCAAGTAACTACCAACATTTTTTTTTTAAAAAGTGAAAATGGTGCTGTGACTCAAGTGGTAGAATGCCAGCTCACAAAGCTCAGGACAGAGCCCAAGCCCTGAGTTCAAGCTCCAAGTCTGGCATGATAAATATATTCATACACACATACAAACATAAATATAAACAGAAGAAAACAAAATACACACGTAATACTGTGAGACCCCAACAGACTGAGAGGTGATTTTCATTCTCTCTTCTCCCGGGGATTTTTAGGAACTGAACTGGCTATCAGACCTCAAAGGAACAGAGCAGAATGCTCACCAAAGCCCAGGCGGGCAGGCCTGCTCGCAAAACTTGACTCACTTCTCCCCAAGGAATAAGGATATGGAGCTATAAATTCATTAAAAACCTGTTGCTTGGCCAAGCTAGTGGCAGAGGCAGGATTGATTGATTGATTGATTGGTTGGTTGGTTGATTTGCCTGACTGTGATACTAAGGTTTGAACTCAGGGCCTGGTGCCTGCTAGGCATTTGGGCCATGTCCCACACACTTGTTTGTGCTGAATTTTTCATTTGGATCTTGCATTTTTGCCTGGGTCAACCTGGATGGAAATCCTTCTATGTATGTCTGCTGCATTGCAGGAATGGGAGATGTGTTCCAGCTTGCTCAGCTTAGTGGTTGCCATGATTCTTGCTAATTATTTTCTGAGGCTGGCCTCCAATCATGATCCCTTCCTTCTAAACAGATTGGATTACAATCATGAGCCTCAGCACCTAACCCAAATCCAGGATTTTAATCCAGCAAATCTTTCTCCAGGGTGCCACCTCATTGTATTGTACAGATTGTCAGAGCACACAGAAATAAAACAAATGGGCACAAGACAGCCTGACATTACGGTTGTCTGGTTTTTTTTTTTAAAGAAAACTCATTATCTTTTCATTAAATTACATATCATTGCTGGCTCAAAAATCAACTAATAACTTTTTTGCAGAGATGGGAAATGAACCTATGGCCTTGCATATGTTAGGCAAGCTCTCTACCATTCAAGCTATGCCCACAGACATAGTACTTTTTATGTTACATTTTCATTTTCTTTAAGTAGTTGTACAAAGGGGTTATCATTCAGCACGTCAATTTATAAGTACAATACATCTTGATCAATGTCACCCCATTCATCATTCTTCCTCCTCTCTCTCAATACGATCCCTTCCTTAACACTGTGTTTTTATTTTGTTTTAGAGATAGGGTATCACTGCTACCTCTCCCTAGGCTGGCCTGTATCAGCTGGGATTACAGGCTTGTGCCACCATGCCCAACTTCAGCTAATAATTTGGAAGAAATGGTGGCCTTCAAAGATATCTACCTCCGTTCCCAATTTGGGGGCAGAATTAACTTCAAGTTGCCCAGAAGTATACCTGTGTCCACCTAACCCACTTCCTCCTTTGTTATGAAACTGGCCCAGGGTCTTCCAGGCAGTTTCTTCTCTCATCACAACCCCTCTGGCTGCTCGTGAAGTCTGTTCTCTTGGGCACTGTTTTGGCTTGGGGTCTTTCCACTTTCCATGGGATCACAAATTCATGCAGTTTTAATGAGGCACTGTTTTTCATATACCATGAGCCAGGTAAAGAAATATTTCAGTGTGTGGATTTTCTTGACCCTCATTTTACATGAGATTAAAAGAAAAATATGCAGAGCCTTCAGCAGTAATTTGTGTAGTGTTTGTGTATGCGAAGCACTCAAGATTTCAAAATATACTGATGAGGTGATATCAAACCTTACAGCGCTTTACTGTGTGTGACAAATTTCCACATGCATTATCTTCCTAGTTGACTCCAAGGGAAGATCACCAAACATTTTTTAAAAAATAAAACAACCCTCCCTGTTTGCCTCTGTCCCTGGAGTAGGTGTGAGAGAGCGGCCTGGGTAGAAAGCGATTTGGAAAAGCACTTGATTACAAATCAATGCTTGCCTTTTCGCATGTTTGCCCTTGTTATTGTCGGTTGTTGCAATCGTGGTGTGTGTGTCTGTGTACAGTGCCTTGTCACATAAGGCCCATTGCTCTCCATCAGCAGTGGCACCAGCCCTGTGTCCCTATTTGATTTGCTCTGCAGTGGCACTGGATTTCTGTTGGAGATATTCTCAGCAAAAGCTACCCCATGTTGCTTTCATGGGCTGTGCATGGCTGGTGTTTGGGGCAGATCAACCCACATGCGCTTCCAGATACAGCATAAACCTAATCCAATGTTCTCACATGACAAGTAAATAAAGACAAAGCATTATGCATGGTTGATAGTGATTTAATTTTTAACTTCTCATCTGTGGGTTAGAAGGGACTTTTGGATGACGTCTTCTATTATCACAGGAAGCATGTGTTTTGAAAAGGTCTGCCAGATGGAAGAAGGAGCAGAGAGATAGAACTAAGTTCAATAAGACGAGGAACTTGGAAAATACTGACATTACAGAACAAAATAGGATTCTTGTCATTACAAGAATTCTGCCATTGGCAGAGGACAGTGGCTTATAACTGTAATCTCAGATACTTGGGAGGTAGATTTAGAAAAATTATGGTTCAGGGCCAGCTAGGGCAAAAAGTAAGATCCTGTGTGAAGGATCTGCCTATAAATCCCCAAATCATAGGAGGAAGACCGTGGAGGATCTTGGTCAGAGAAAACCCTGGGCAAAAACGTAAGACCCTAGTTGAGAAATAGCTAAAAGGACTGGAGGCATGGCTAAAGTGGTAGAGTACCTGCCTCACAAACACCAGATCCTGAGGTTATAGATTGTGATTCTTGGTTCAGAGAGGTAGCTGGCTGGACTGAATTCCAATCTTAGCTTGCTGCTCTATGGTCCAGACCTTGTGAAGGTGAAAGTTAAATGGAAAAGGCCCAATTTGAGACCATTCCTTCATGATGAGCTAGGGCAAGCGTTAAGTACTATCTCATTAAAATAATTTATTCACAAGCCGGGCGCCGGTGGCTCACGCCTGTAATCTTAGCTACTCAGGAGGCTGAGATCTGAGAATCGCGGTTCAAAGCCAGCCCGGGCAGGAAAGACCGTGAGACTCCTATCTCCAATAAACCACTAGAAAACCGGAAGTGGCGCTGTAGCTCAAGTGGTAGAGCGCTCGCCTTGAGCTGAAGAGCTGAGGGACAGCGCCCAAGCCCAGAGTTCAAGCCCCATGACCGACAAAAAAAAAAAAAAAAATAATAATAATAATAATTTATTCACGTTTTTAGACATTATCTCAGAGAGCATGGTTTTGATTTGTGCGTGAGGTTTCATTAGTACAAAAAGTAGAGCAATTTAGCTAAAGTCTGAGGAGAAGAATTTTAGAAGCAGGAGTGCTCCACACACTCTGAGAATTCTGAATGAAGGCAACAGATTTACTGAACCTTAAACTAGTATGATAAAGATGGTGATTCTTTGTGCTTAAAGAAATAATAAGGCGGGGCTGGGAAGGTGGCTCAGTGGTAGAGCGCTTGCCTTGCATGCTCAAGGCCCTGGGTTCGATTCCTCAGCACCACATAAGCAAAAAAAAAAAGCCGGAAGTGGCGCTGTGGCTCAAGTGGTAGAGCGCTAGCCTTGAGCTGAAGACCTGAGGGACAGCGCCCAGGCCCAGAGTTCAGGCCCCACGACCGGACCCAAAAAAAAAAAAAAAAAAGAAATAATAAGGCCAGTCTTGGTGGTACATGCCTCTGATCCCAGCGCTCGGGAGGCTGAGGTAGGAGGATCATGATTTGGAGGACAGCCTGGGCTCTACAGAAAATATAAGGCCAATTTGGCATCTACAACAGTACTCTACCTCAAAAGAAAGGAAAGAAAAATTAATAACAAAACTCCGTGAGATGTGGCAAGATGACAATCACTCTATACAGCTTAAAGCTGAAGTGGGTGGCTTGGTGGCTTTAGCACTGTGTGACTCACTCTGAGACTCGTTGGACTTCACTTACTCCATCAGTAACACACTTGATATATACCCCCTTGATAGCCGCCAGCCTCTCATCTGCAGAGACAAAGCACTGCTAACGCTTTTGCTAAGCCACCATCTCTGAGGAACCCCTCGCTATCCATTCTTCAGTGTAACCCAGTAGGAGTCACCTGCCTTTTGGTAGATGGACTGGCACCTATCCTGTAGAAGGAGAGATTCGGTAAGGTCTGATCTGCCTGTGGTGGCTGCCCGCACTTCTGCAAGGTCTGCAGAGGGAGAATGTCTACTTAGGCCCATCTAATTTACCATCTATATGATTTAAGTACTTGTCTCTAAGAGCCAGGGAGAGCAGTATCTGCCAGGGTGGCCCTGGTGTTTGCATTGGGTTCTTCCATGATTGCATTCATCTTTGATAACCGTCTGTGCGAGCAAAGAAAATGGAGTATGATCAGGTCCTGGCCTCAGGACGTCTCAGTGTTTGACTCCTCACATACACACAAAACTCCCTTCTCAGTGGGTGTGCTTGAGTTCTTCCTTCGGTCGAAGATGCACACACTAGTATTGGAAACTCAGTGACACAACATTTGGCTTGGATTTCGTGGTTTTCAGGAGAGCATTTGGACACACATTTGACATCAGTCCATACACTGAACCATATCTGAACTCTTCCTCTTCTGCAATCCAAGCATCTGACGGCAGGACTCTTCTGAGAGTTGTTAGTGTCCGCTGTCTCCATGGGTCACACTCTGGTCTGTCCCCATCCTGTGCACCTCTCCCCTCCTACCTCCTGCAGCTCCTGTGGGGTGAATAGTGTGGTCAAAGGAGTCCTAGGCCAAATACTCTGTTTATGGGTAAGATGGAGCCAAGCCCCAATCTGCAAGACAGTTAAAGCTTTGATGCAGTTATGGTTTAACTGTGTCCCTCCAAAATGCAGTATTGTTTATTGATGAATTGATTGGTTTTTGTGGGCTTTTTTGTTGTTCAGTATTACTGGGGTTTGGACTCAGCTCTGCATTGCTTTATTTATTATTCAGAGAGGGCCTTGAACATTTTGCCCCATATTTGCCTCAATCCAGAATCCTATGTATATCCCCACATAGCTGAGATTACAAGCAAACACTTGTGTCAAGCTCATTGGTTGAGATGTGATCTTCTGATCTCTGACTTTCAAGGAGCTAGTATTGAAGGTCCTGAGCTGCCATACCAGAGGAGGTATGGTAGCTTGTGAGGGGAATTACAGCCTGTGAAAGAGGCTTTGTGCACTGTTGATGCCTACTCTACTTCTGAGCTTGCAGGATTCATCTTCCACAGATACTACATCTTAACTTTGAACTTCCCATTGATTTCCGAGAATTATGGGGAAATAATTTCCTGTTCTATAAGTTACCCAACCTCGGGTATTGTGTTGTAGCAGTGCAAATAGACTAAGAGAGGGCAAACCTTGATGGGCCTTAAAGCAAGGGGACATGGAGGTGACTATAAAACTTAATAGCAGGTGGCACTGACTATCCCAGAGCTTCTGGGTTCTGGACCTCCATTGATTGGGGTATGACCAAGTGACCCACACAGGACACTATGACCATTTTGGTCATGCTTGTCTAGTCACAGGTGTCAGATCAGGAGTTGAGCAACAAGTAACAATCCACCGGTGTACAATGTACCTGGGGCTGCAGTGGACAGAAACTTACCAGCCACCTGCTGATGTGGGTAGAGATGTTGAGACACACATTGTGATACATTTCCAGACACTTGATCCCCATATCTGGAGATCTCTGCAGAGCAATACCAGGGAGTGGGGTATTTGGGGGATAGTTGTGGGGTCTCGGAGGAGCAGGACTGGAAGGATGCCAGTATTCTCAGCCAGGGCCTCCAGGGAACTCAGGAACAGGCTCTCATGAAAGGAGCATTGGGCCTTTCGGCGTCCTTCAGGCGCAAGCAGTCCTGTGTGCTGTTGGTGCCTCGCCCACCTCACCACCCCCCTTACCCCCCCGCCTCCCACGTCTCAAATTGGTTTGATGGTGCTCTAGTTTCCTACAAAGAAACATTGCATTCTGACCCTGGCGCTAAGAGGCTTCAATGCAAGTAAACAGCCTGTGGCTACACTGTGTAGGGTGTATGCATCCAGTGGCGATGGTGAAAACAAGTTGCCCAACTTTGGATTCTTTCCTGTGGGCGGGAATCCAACTGCCAAGCCCTCTATCAGAGCCTGTGGAAGAATCAACGCTCAGCCATCCCTGATCATGTTGAGTCATGGCCACACATTTTTATTTTGTACTGGCTCCTGGGAACTCTGTGGCTGGTCCTACCCCCAAAGCTGAGAGAAAAAAGAAGAGGAGTGGGAAGAACAACCATGCAGCTCTGCTCTGTTGTTGAGGTCCAGCTCTGCTGGCTGGGGCTCACAGAACCTGGATGTGGAACCTTTTTTTTTTGTGAAAGGCAGGACAAGGGTTTGGAATCTAGTGTTAAGGGTTTATATGCTATCTGAGTATTTTGACTTTACTCTATGGACCATGTAGAAACATGAGCCTTTGTAAATGTCATATTAGATTTGCTTTCTGGGTGGGTCACTGTGATGGGAGGGTAGAAGGTATATTTGAGTGAGTTAAAGTAGAGGGAGGTTTACAAAACAGTCCATCAGTTCTTCAAAGTGTCAAAGACAGAATGATTATGCAGCTTGACGGTTCTACTAGGTAAACACCATGAGAAATGAAAACATACACTCACCAGAAACCTGTGCCTAAATGTCTATAGTAGCATTGTTCATAAGACAAATCATTCAGGTTCCCATTAGTAAAAAACTGATCAAAGATGGCAAATGTATCCAGGCCAACCAAACATTATGAAGCCCTAGGAAGAAATGATTGATGTTTGGTACAATATGAATGGCCCTTGGAAATGGCCCTTGTTAACTGGAAGAGACTAGAGATAAAAGGCCACATACTGTATAATTCTATTCATAAGAAATGAATAGGAATTTTAGAGGGACAGAAAGTAGATTGATGGCTAATAGGACTCCAGGATATGGACAGGAGTACTTGCTAATGGACATAGAGTTTCTTTGAGAAGATATGAAGTGCTCTAAAATTAGAGTGTAGGATGTACACATGACTCTAAAAGAAGTCTGTTTACATACTTTGAATAGTAAACTGTATATCAGTTGTATCTCAGAAATTAATTGATTAAAATAAAAAGGATACAATCTATATCCTTAAGAAAAGTGACAAGAAAAAGAGTAGAAGCTTGGAAACTAATTTAAAAGTTTAAAAAATATTGAGGTGTCCAAAGGACTCCAGGATGGATAGCAGAATGAGAGAGAGATACTCAGGAGATGTTAATTCTTTACATTTAAATGATATATCCTAAGAATTACATAAACGCCTCTCAAGCTAATGAACATATTTATATGATGGCTTCTTCTAGAAAGAGTTTAAGGCAGCTATGGTATTTATTGATACCAGATCTTTTTCTCACTTATGTAAGTACTAAATTATCTGGAAGACAGGTTTGTGGGTCGTCACTGGGTGGAGGTTGGGCAAGGACTACAGGAAGGAAGGAAGGCCCAAATCTTAATTTTATGGCAGGATTAACCAAGTATGACAAACCTATTTATCATACACAGCTGACTCCCACAAAGATGAATTTCCAACTTGGCAATAATTTTTCCAATATGTTATCCCTCGTTGGAGGCCAAACATTTCAGAACAGTAAGTGAAAGCATGCACGCTGTTGTTGGGCCAGTGGCTGTGGGCATAGAAGACTAGGAGTTGAGCTGATGAGATGAAACAGCTTTAAGCCCAAAACACAGCTGGGCCTCCAGATGGTGTTGAAGTGGACTGTGCCATTACTAAGAAAGCCTTTGGGGCAAAACTCAAGTCAGATGAGAGCATTAGGATCAGTGATATGGGCAAGAATTGGCATCAGTAGACAGGCAAGCTCAGCAGTGTAGATTGTATCGATTGTAATGGTCAGACATGGAGAGAACTTTGGGGTTCAGACTAGACACCAGCAGATAGGCAGCAAAGACTGTCTGAATCAGGACAGAAGGGTCATTGTGCCAGAACCTGAAGACACAGTGTTTACCAACCTGGGATACATACTCAGCAAACATCAGCTGCATCCTACGATGTGCCAGGCACAGCCCAAAGTTATGTCAGTTGGTCATAGAAAGTGAGCTGTGTGCTGTCCCACTGCATCAGTAGCTTCTCTATAAAGGAGCTTTCAGAGTTCTCATAGAGTTAGTGTTTTGTTACCTACGTCCTATAAATTTCTAGATATTTTGTAAAAGAGTGTCACCACTTACCAACATAAGCCTTCAGAGTAAATATAGTATTCATGTTTTTCAACTCTGTGGCTAAAGATCCTTCAATTATAAATATGTTTATGGTCAGTAAATAGAGTTTATGAACAGTGCAGAGTGTACTTTGGCCTTTCTTCCATGTTTAATGAAATCATTAATCTCTGTAACCTCTATCCACAAACTACCTTAACCTGGAATTCATGAAAAAATTTCAGTATTGGTGGCCTCATACTAAGTATATGGAATGCAGAAGTATGCCTTTGTATCTCTCAATTAAGCGCCAAAACTATTGAGTCATGATGTGCTTTACAAATTACTGGGTAACACAGAAGGGCCAAGAGTAAAATGTAAAAAGACCTTATTTTGTTTGATACACTTGTGTCATGTGCGTGATACAAGTTCTTGTTTAAATTAAAACCCAGATAAATATCATGAAAGACAAATAAGTGAAAGAAATGAGCAGGTTACCAAGAAAAGATTCAGATAGCTGGTATAAACATGAAGTCAAAGTGAATCCTGTGTTGAATTTTTCATATTGGAGTTGTAGGTAAAAAATTAAAACAAAGTTGAGTATTAAATTGCCACCATTTAAAACAATAAATGTATAAGGTATTGGTGAAGATGGGTTAAATGAAAATTTGTATTTCATGACAGAAATATAACTGATTCAACTGTAATTTCTATCAAGAGCTTCAAAATATTCATAACTTTTCCCAGCATTTTCATTCCTGAAAGCTTATTCTCAGAAATGTCCATGAATATTTATATGAAAAAATGTTCATCATAATTAGAAACTACACAGATGTTTAACAATAGGAGACTGGTAAAATTGTACAGTATCTGTGTAGTGAGATACAGCATTTCAAAATCATTTATTCAATAAATACTAAGTAAATGTGATCCTATGCCTCACTGTGAGTGACATTGTAATTTTAATTACCAAAATAATTATAAAGTTGGTAGCTTTATAAAGAAAAAGATTGAGAGGACCAAAATAATATCAAAAGGTACAAGTTTTAAGTGTGTGTTTGTATGTGTGTGCATTGCACATGCATGTGTGTGCATGCACATGCATGTATGCTGGTACCTGGACTTTAATTCAAGGCCTCATGTTCTCACTCGGCTTTTTTGTGCATGGTTGGCACTCTACTACTTGAGCAATGTCTTCTGCCTAGTTTTTTCCTAGGTGGTGGGATTGCAAAGATGCTCTGTTTTCCAGAAATAATTCTGTGAAAATCTGTCCTCTTTAGATTTTATAATAAGATAAAAATTTTCTGATTGTATTTCCATGACTAAATAGAAAACTATTTGACTCTCCAAACATGACAGATTGGGGCAGTTGGGACAGACAGAATTTTAGCAGTGTGTCCTACAGCATTCCTACTGAAGAGAAAAGTGAAATTACAAGTCACTGCTTAGTCTTGGCCAGTCTTTATCCTAAGTACTAACACTGGGTTTGTAAGAAGGTGATGATCAGCCTATGAGTTTGCACAGAGTTTCACTGTTCCCCAAACTCCACTGGACAGAACCGTCAGCATGCAGCCCTAAGCAGGGCGGTTTACCAGTTATCCCTGTGCCTCATAAACATCAGTTTGGCAGAACTAGCATCTCCTGTTCTCTGTGGGAGTCCCTTTCCCCATGGCACCTCACAATGCTTTCTGAAGCCTTTTCCAGTACTCCATGCACTAAAATGAAAACTTTAAATGGAAGGAGGAAAGAGAATAGAACTCCTCTTCTTGCCTTTCCAAAAAAGACCCTATTGTCAGCAGTGCATTTTTATTTTATTTTTTCAGCCTGTCTCTTTTCCCTTCTTTCTCTCAAATACATTGGTTTGTGAAAACCAGTGTGAGCTGCCGCCACCTTCCATCTGCGGCCCAGGCTGTCTTGTCGCGCCATATATTTAGAACGCCTCAATTAGTAGCGTGCTCTGTGCTATTTCCAGAGGGGCTGGGAAGTCAGATGGAAGAGCTGGTCCACTGATCAGGACTGGCTTCTGCATGCTGCTCACTTTTCTCCTCCCATCCCCAGAAGTTAGAGGTATTGGGAGCAGGGAGGAGGGACATCAAGAAAACAGATGTCTAGTGAAAGCAACCAGCCTATGTGGTCTACACACAGACAATTGGTCATTTTCTGAGCTTGGAAACAGACATTTGCTTCTGCTTATGCCATCCAAGAAGAGAAGGAGATTTTGGTTAGTATGCACAGGGCTGGAAAATGTGTGCAAAAGCATCATAACGGATAGAAATCCATTTAGCTGACTACAAAGGAAAGATTCCCCTTAAAAAAGATTGAAGGAGAGTGTTTAGGTTATTAAGTTATAATTTAAGTCACTCCAGTAGGTTAGTAAAGCTAGGGAAAGATATTACTGTAAAGGGGGCTAGTGAAATTCTCAGTGGTACAAGCCTGCCTCTCTCTCTCTCTCTCTCTCTCTCTCTCTCTCTCTCTCTCTCTCTCTCTCTCTCTCTCTCACACACACACACACACACACACATACACACACACACACACATACACACACACACACACACACACACTTTAAGGCATTGGTTGTTGATAAGTTATATCATGGGTTCCTTTGATCTGGTCTTGGCTGAGTGACCACTTGTCATACACAAGTAGAATTCTTTATCCACAGAGGTTGATTAAATGTTGAAGGACTAAATGAATTCAAGGAAAGAAGGACATGAATGGCTTTTTGACTCTGTAGTGTGTTGGGGAAAGTTTTGGGTTTTTTGACTTTACCATTGAGATCAAGACCAGGCAGAATCTAAACAAATAAATGTAACTGCAGTAACTGTGGTAATGTTCAATACATGTTTGCTAATGTTGTTTAGAGGACAACAGGTCTCCCTCATTTCTCCCCCCTTTCCCCACCCCACCATGTTGATCATGGGGCTTGAACTCTGGTCCTGGACATTTGTCTCTCAGCTCTTCAGCTCAAGGCTAGCATTCTACCACTTGAGCCATAGCACACCACTTTCATCCTCCAGTCTTGATATCCACTTTCAAGCAGAAAGCTAATCTTACTGTAGGCTTGGTGCTTCTGTTTGTAATCATCATGGTTCTCCAGTCATCTCTTCCTTCGGGAGATGGAGCCATGCGGGCTCACACTGCTCTCTGCTGTCAACCCTTCTTAGGTGGCACAGCTTCTTCATCTCAGTACCATCTTCCGCCTGTCGGAAATGCATCTTCTGCTTTTCCAATGGAGCCAGTGTTCCTCCCTCAATTTCCTTGCACAGAATCACAGCTGCATTGAAGAGATTTTCAAGAATCCTGCCTCAGTGTGAAATGAAAACCTTCTAATTCTACTATCACTGGGGGCAGGGGAAATGGAGTGGACCACCTCATCCTGCTACTGCTTGTTTGCTTCAGTTTGGTTTGGAGTCAGGATGCCTGGATTCAAGCCTCACTGACCATTTACGCAGCACATGCATCCAGGGTGCACAAGCTCTCTGCAATGCAGTTTCTTTGTAAAATCAACACCATTAGGATGGATTCTGTGGGGTTGTTGCAAGTAGTATGTGGGTGAATACGCACAGGGCTTTCCCAGTAGTACATGATGCAATAAATATTAATAATTATTACTATTTTTGTTATTTGCTGGTAGGCTTTGGAGAAAAGCATTTTCCTAGCCCCAGAAACACTTTAGATTTCTTTCCTGGCTCTTCACATTCTCTTGAATTGTAGCTTACTTTCAATAGACTCCATTAACTCATGGTCAGTTCATTTCCCTTTCTGAACTTAACCTTACTGTAGATAAAAGTATTCTTTAGTGAACAAGTTAGATTCTGATCTAACCGACGGTTAATGTTACAGTCAATGTTGCGTTTTGTAATGGTTGTATTGGAACGTCTGCACTATATTAACCTTATTTTTGGTGCATAGAGTTTCTGTTGGCACAAGTAAGTGGCTCTGGGGAGGCTGTGGCATGGAGGCTTTTGGATTTAGGATAAATGCCAGTGTTGATCCATGTTTATTTCGGCATGTCTTTCAGTGTGTGATTTTGTTTTGTCATCTCATCTCTTGGACTGCTGACTGTTCTCCAGCTCTAAGCCTTCATTAACTAGAGAGCCCAGTGATTTCACGGTCCCTGTGCTGTTTTTAATTAGGATTCCCCATTGGGTGTTGGTGGCATAGGAAAGACGCCCCGTTGGCATATTCTCCACCGAGAGCTACCGTGTCGTGCAGACAGGTGCCAGGTGCCTTAGTCACTACTGCAGACAGACCTCTGAGGGCTCTGGCTTCTGAACCTGTTGGAATTTATCAACAGTTGGCCTTTCAAATCCTGACTGCTTTTTCTCTTCTGGGAATTTACCCATGTTTCTTCCTGTTCATCATGTTAATTGCTATTAGGTTCCAGTATCTCCGGCCCAGAACTCAGTTGTCTTAGTCATTTTCCTTCATGGAGAGACTCTGCCATGCTCTTGACCTGTAGTGGTCCTTCCTCCTCTTGAGCTGTGATCAGAGACCTCCTTCTCATGGACATGGGCTGCCCAGAGCCCTTTTTAATCTGGAGAGGGTTTGGTTAAGTGAGAATATTAATATCAGAAATATGTCCTTTCCTTCCCAGGTGCCGGAACTACTGCTGGGTACTGGTTGCTGTGGAATTGTTAATCTTTAAAAAAGCAACGCTGTGCTTTAGGATATTAACATGATAGATGAGTCTCTAGGGCAAAGTCTGAGTAAATGTTAAAGCTAAAGCTTTCAGGATTAAAACTGAAGCTCTTTAGAACTGTCAATGGGAGGGAAAAATAGGGGTAATTCTTCAAAAGAAAAGCGTTGGATAAAAGCATGAGTTGGCACCTGAATGTAGGTTAGCTCTCTTTCTCCAAAAATAATGGGTAGAAGATTTCCCTTTGCTTTGGCTTCCTCCAAAGGCACGTAGTAAATCCTGACATCCTTCCAAGCAGACATGAAGTACTAGATAGCACTTTCAAGCACCGTTCTTTTGATATGGTTATTGAAAACTGACTATGTGCCAGCCACTGCTTCCAGACACCAGAGAGCCAACGTGAAATCCAGACAAAAACCCTGGTTGTAAGGCTTATGCCCTAGTTGGGAGAGCATTAAATGCAAACCTAGGGAAGAAGTAGGTTACAGCTCGAGGAAAGACAATTCTTTTTGAAAGCAACAGAGGGGTTTCAGGGAGGCGACTGCTGGGAGGATGCCAGTCTTAAATGAGGCAATCAGACTAGATTTCACTGAGAAGATGATAGCTGAGCAGTGAAAACTGAGGTAGTGAGCCAGTTGTGTATCTTCAGGAAGAAGGTTCTGGGTAGGAGAGTTAAAAAAAAAAATCCATCGCATAAGCTCAGAGCCATTAAAGGAGCACACTGTAATTCACTGAGATGGGAAATGTGTGTGTGTGTGTGTGTGTGTGTGTGTGTGTGTGTGTGTGTGTGTGTGTGTGTGTGTGTGTGTGTGTTACACGAACATTTATATACCCATACACAATATGTTCTGGAAGATGACTGATGGCAGCCATCATAGTATTAGTTTACTAGAACTGCCCTAGTGATGAACTATTATAGACTAAGTGGTAGAAACAATAAAGGTTTATTTTCTTATTCTTTCAGTTACTGAAAATCTAAGGTCAAGGTGTCTACAGGCCTGATTTGCTTTGAAACTTTTCTCCTTGCCCTGCAGATAGCTACCTTCTTGCTATGCACTTCCTCTGTGAGTGAAAATCCTTGGCATCTCTCCTAGGTGTCCAGATTTCCTCTTCTTCCAAGAACACAAGCCAGATTTGATTGGGGTCTATCCTAGCAGCTTTATTTCAGGACGACCATAAAATCCATTCTTCTATGGTCTGGGAAGGGTTGATTTCTAGGGGAAGATATTCTGAGCTGTATCCTGAGGGACAGATGGGAGCTGACATAAGAAATAAAAGTGGATGGGAATGAAGTGGAATTGTAGTTTTGTACAACAGGGTTAGCAAGAGCTTGGGGAATTCATGGAGCTGGAATCCATTTTGACAGAAGCTTTGGAGTTGGGGTCTGGACATGTTACAGTGAAGCCAGAGATACATTTAACAACCAGATAGAACAGTCTGTACACTGTTTATATACTTTGGCCTTTATCATGAGATTCCAGGAAAGCACTGAAGAGGCTGAAGAGAAACATGGTGTTAACAGAATGGTATTTAGCAATATCGGGTGGACTGCTCTATGGACAGGGAATTGGAGGTTCTACTGAACTCTCCTGTGGTGCCCTCAGGCTGAGAAGCTCCCCTTCTAAGCTGCCACTGCAGAATTAGGGAGAAGGGAAGTAGAGGATCCAGAGATTCTGAGGGAACAGAATCCATAGAACCTGATGGCGACCAGGCAGAAACAATAGTAAGCACTGACGTAGAGATCCCCTTGTGTGCTGAACATGGGATGGAGAGGGAAAGGCTTGGGTAGCCAATATGCAATTTATGGTTTCTCAGGAGAGGCAGAGCTAGGCACACAATGGGAGACAATATGCCCAGGTCTGGAGGTTGATGTTGATTTTGTGGGCAACACACATCAGTGAGGTATCTAAGACAGTTTGGAACTCAAAAGCTCGATTTCTAGAGCATTACTAGGGCATTACTAGGGCACTGATGCAACTTTAAATAATAGGGGTGGGTTGGATTCTCTGGGTATGCACCATGGGATGCTGGCTGAGAGAAGAACTCTGAGGATACCCACCATTAAGTAACAGGCAGAGAGCAAGGGCACCCATGAGGGAGATGGAGAGGAAGGCAGAAGACTTGGGCACCTTACAGAACAAAGGAAATTTTGTATGGAGAGAGTGAGCCTTTGTAGGGGATCCAGAGGAAAGGTGATCACATTCGATGGCCTGCGATTAGTCAGGACATCTTAGTGGTGTGCAGGGGCAGAAATAAGATTGCAAGGGGATAAGGAAAAGAAGAAGGGAAAGAATTAGTCTTCATGTGTAGACTGTATAAACCAATAAGATATAATAGGATATACTCATCACATTTATCACAAAAGGTAATTAAAATCACATACAATGAAAAGTTTAGGTCCTTAGTATAAACTAAGCCCCATTTCAGGTGTCCAGTGGTCATCTGGGAAGAACAGACTGAGAGTATCTCTCTCCATCACCACAGAAAGTTCCATTTGATAGTGCTGATGCAGCTGCTGCCCAATGGAGGAAAGAACTACAGCAGCAAAACTGCTATTCTGTGTGTGTGTGTGTGTGTGTGTGTTTCATGAAAGAGACATTGGATATTCAGTTGATGAGAAGAGCTCACATGCAGATGCATGCATTTGTTAGCCTATATATCTGGTTGCTGCTGTGTCCATAAAAAGACCCCTCCACTCTTGCCAGTATTTTGAAACCTTGAAAGAAATTTACAGTGAATGCTTACAAGTGTATTCAGAAGTTCCTGAGGAAGAGAACATACTTGCTTTATCTCAGACAGCTCTGTAATTTCTAGCTGTGCACATAAAACAGGAGTTGGCACACACTTGTTCACTTAGACCCTGACTCACTCTTTGGGCAGTGCCGTGCTGGGGACCTGGATCAGAGTATGTTCACGTAGCAGCGGCACTGCCTGAGTCCCAGCTCCTGTGCTAAGCATTAAGGATCTGGAGATGATTGCATGGTGTGACGATAAACTTTTGGCTATGAGAAGAATGCTTGTGCCTTGTGTGGGCCTCTTTCCCAGGAGTTGTTCTAAGGTTCTCATGATATGTCCCACGCTGTGATTTAGGGTTCAGAGGAGGTTTGGGTCGCCTTTGATGAAGACTCCTTGGGCAGGGCTGGTTATCTAGAGATCAATGAGCTGGATATTCCCTTAAGGTTCACCTGTCCATAGGTTTTCATTGACCTCTGGTTCAGTGCCATCCATTTGTCAGGTCTTAGGTTATACAGTCTATTTTGTATGGTGTGTGTGTGTGTGTGTGTGTGTGTGTGTGTGTGTGTGTGTGTGTGTGTGTGTGTGTGTGTGTGTGTGTGTGTGTGTGTGTGTGTTTGTGTGTACGTGCGATGGAAGCTGAACCCAGGGCTTCATACATTTTTCTTAACTTTTTCAGTCAAGGCTCGCTCTTTGCCACTTGAGCCACACACATCTCCCCTTCTGGCTTTTTGCTAGTTAATTGGAGATAAAAATTCTACTGGTTTTGTCTGCTGCCACTGGCTTCAAACTAATTTCCTCAGATCTCAGCCTCCAGAGTATCTAGGATTACAGAAAGGAGCCACCAGTTCCCAGCACAGAATAGATTTGAAAATAAGATGTGGTTCCTGTTACAGTTGGGAAAACAAGACATCAATACAATAAAAATGTTACCAAGATGAGTAAGGACCATGAGGATGATACGCAGAGCAGAGCAGCAGGCCGGATAGGCATGCGACATTCAGGAGACAGCAAAGAGCCCTGGGGGCTCCTGTACTAGACAATAAGATTGGATAAAAATAAGATATGCTTGAAAAGCGTGTCATTTTATGAGCTACACCTGAGAGTTGTTCTCATGATGAGGGTATTGTCTGATTAATCACAGCCCTTAACATTTGGGGAAAGAATTTCAATGTGATACTTAAGGTGATGGAAAATAGGTACTTGGATAGATAGGCGAATGGCATGATGCACATGAAGAGCTTGCTAAGTATATGGACCTAGAATTCCTCCCTCAGCAGGAGACCCGGCAGAGCAGAGCACAAGTTAAGCTGCACTGATCTAGCTTGAAGTTGCAGAGCAAGACAGTGTTAGAATGACCCCTTACTGGTCACTTCTGGTGTAGATTCTCATCTTAACGAATGCATTCCTGGAGTAAACTTTATGGAGCTGTGCAATAAAGAGAGCAAGCCCATGTTTCTATATATATATTTCACAGCCTCAGTGTATGATGCTTCACACCCCTGAACCTCAAAGAATTAGATTTCCCTAGCTAGTGCTTGAAGCTCAGTGCTTTGACATTTGTGCGCTGGGTCATATTTGTATAAAGTTCACTATTGGGTTTCTACTGAGAATTAGGTATGTAGGCTGTTGAAATATGCGTAGGTTGAGTTGCTTGAATTCAGATCTGACAAAGTAAGCTCACTGTGTTGAGAAATGTCCTTTTAAGGTCTGCAGAGAGCTATCTGTCACCCATGTGTTTATGTCACACCTGGCTCTTGAGCAGATTCCCAATGTGTGGGGGAGGAGGACAGAATTTTCTTCTGAAGACCCTATTTCATGATATCCACTGAGCAAGATCTTTTCTGTACCTGAGACAAGAAGTGTGGCTCTCTTTGTTAGGTCCTTGTTAACCCTCACAGCTTGAAAAAGGAGCTTGATGAGGAACACGTGATATCTAGGATTTCCGTATCTGTACGGGCATGAGCATCACTTAGTCTTGAATATTTGCCTGGTTAGAATACTAACTTTTTATGGCATTAGGATTTTTGTAAGCCTCTGATACTACAGTTAGGACATAATAAACGTAAGAGTGAGCATAAGCCAGACTTCATGAGAAAAAAATGGAGTGACATCCAGGTTTTATAATACAATATTGGAAGGAGAAGAATAAAGTTGAGCTGTGTCAAGTGATTATTTCTGATAGAACCTGAGGCCACCTGCAGGTCTGCACAACTACTGATGCCTAAATTGTACTTTGATAAGCCTCTTTCTCAGCATGAATTGACTCTTCCAGTCCTGGAAAAACCTCTCCCAGGGTTATCCCAGAGAACAGTTCTCATTAAAGAATGGACAGAGTTGGAGGAATTCTTTTTCTTTTGAGTTGTGGCTAAGTGTCATGATCTTTGTCTGGGACAGCTGTAACTATCAGACAGAGTCCTGAAACTCAGAAGACAATTTTATACAAGTAGATTTCTGACCCCAAGTTTCACATTTCCTCATATTGTTTTTCTATTTCCATCTCTTCACATCATGACAGACCCCAGAGCAGTCGTTAATACTCTCTGCCCTCTGAGGTCTGAATTTTCCATTCCACATCTGTAGCACCATCAAATAAGCCCTTCACTAGACACTCGAGACTTCTCAGGGTTTCCTCTCTATACTCTTCTCATAGAAATTTCCACTGTCTCAACATTAATAGCGTAAAATGACAAGGATTTTTCAATATAGGGCCTACGGAGACCATTATTGTTTCCCACAAGGGAAAGATGTGGAATGCACTTAGAGATTCATTTAAGGAGAATAACGAGCCCAGAAGTCTGAAAACACTTCTTGATGCCAATGTTGTTCACTCTGGTTTCATATGAATATAGGCCTTCGCAGGACAAATAATCTCAGTCACATCTGAGCTCTGCAACATTAACTTTGCTTTAGTGATGCAGTTTACAGGAATTTAGAGCAATTCAGCAGTAGAGATGAGGAGGCGTTGTTTGTACCATTACTTCACTCTTAGATTTGCTTTGAAGAGAAGCAGTATGTTTCTGGGTAAGTAGCAATGTCATGAGACTGAGAGGCAATGGTGGAGGGCAGGTGTGGAGGTGGGGGGATGATTTGCCCTCCATCTGGAAAGCATGAAATTATGGAACCATTGAAATCATCCCCTAAGCAATATTTTCCAACCCTGGCTGCACATTACATTGTCTTAGGGGAGCGCAGGGCCTACGATGAAGTAGTTAAATCAAAATTTGTGTGAATGGAACCAGAGCATCAATGGTTTGAAAGCTCCTGGGTGACTTCAGTGGGCAGCCACAGTTGTGAACTTCTGCTTCAAATACATCACCATATCTAGAAGAAGACTATCTTTACGGCACAGAGTGCCCAAGCTCACAACTGTGACTGGGAAATGGGGGTCTCTGAAATGGTGGCTTTTAAAAAAAATGTTTTTGATCAGACATCATGAAATATATTCGATGTCATCTGTTTAACAACTACATGGCTTCATGAGAAATGGAGGTATTTTTGCCCCGTATCCTAAAATAATGTTCCAGCTAACATGTATCAAGTGCTTGTGATATTTCATGTATTGTTCTAAGTGCTACACATGTACCTTGGTCCTTATGAGAGTTCTGTTACATAGCTATTTCATTAGGATTACTTTTATGCTAAGGGTAAGTGCACAGGGGCCAAGAAAGACTGGATCCCTTCACACAGATCACCCATCTGGGGCTTTGAACCCAGGAACCTTACTTTTTTTTCCTGTTTCAGTCCTTTCCCAGGCACATAATCAAGAACTTCTTCGTGCAGTTGCTTCATACACATGTATATTGTGGCAGGCGAGTACTACGGGACTCATTTTTGCCACACTCTTATTGCTATGAATTAGGAGTCCATTAGGTGACAGAAGACCTGTATATTCACTGTTAGACAAATGATTTGTCTCAAAGTCATTATTCTTGGTAGATGGTCAATATTACCAATGCCTCTCCATCATTCTGTTTAGTTGTTTGTAATTTTTAATTTCCTTTAAGACTGCTTGTTTTCTATAAGGATTATTGGAGTAATATGTTGTTTAACTTCTGAGTATGTAGGAGTTATTTTTCTTTTATGTGAGTTGACTCTGATATGGTCAGAAAACACACTGTGTAGTTCAATACTTTTAAGATTGTATTTTATCATTTTATAGTCCAAGATGTCATTGATCTCGGTGTATGTTCCAAGAGTACTTGAAAAATATGTATCTTAAGTATGCTGTCTTGTAATAGAGTATTGTCAGTTAGGTCCAGTCGGCTGGTTGTATTATTTTTATCTTCTGTGTTTTTATCTTCTGATTTTATATTTAGCAGTTCTATCATAAGTTGAAACTCAAATTGTGGATTTACTTTTTCTTTTAGCTCTGTCAAGTTTTGTTTTATGCATTTTGAGGCTTTATTACTTGGTATATAGCTATTTGGTATCTGTCTTCCTCATAGATGATCTTTTATCATTTTTATAAGACACAAATTTTGTCTTCGTCTCAAGTAATTCTTTTTGTTCTAAAAATGTACCTTGTATGATAACAATTTAGTCACTCCTTTATAAATATTATTGTTTATGTGATATATCCTTCTCTATCTTTTTTCTTTTAATGTATGACTGAATTTGTAATTGGGTTGTGTTTTGTTTTTACTCACGGTGTCAATCTCTTCCTTTTAACTTGTATATTTAGACCATTTATACTTAAGATAGTTATGTTAGAGTTCATGTCTCCCAACCTCTGACTACAGAACCAAGGTACATTTCCTATTAGAGAGTTCAGCGAAAGATTACATTTAAAATACCTGCCAATGAAAACCTGAAAACCTGACCAAGGCAGTGACATTATTATTTGAGATCATCCACTTGAAAATTTTGCTAGAATAAACTTATTACTGCTATGTTCAGTTATGTAGAATTTTTTTGAGCGAGGGGTTGGGGGGGAAGAGTCTCAGTTACTCAGTTGTCTCTGTGTTTAGTGGACCTGGAACTCTTTTCTGAAGAAAAAAAAGTGTCCTCTTCAGGGAGCTCTCCCTGCTGCATAGAGACTGAGAGGCCTTGTGTTCTGGCACACGCCCTGTGGGGTCGGCAGAGTCTGTCAGTAATAGCAGAAGCACAGTGACTGATGGATGTCTGTGTTTACTCTAAATGAGCAGCATAGCATATTTACATGTTACAAGTTTGGCAAAGAAGGGAATACTAAAACAACTGCTCATGTTCTGTTTTGATGTCCGCAACACCATTTTTTTATGCTGGCCGAGCCAGTGGCTCAGAAATTTAGAAAGGACATGGTTGAGATGGCTTGTCCCTGCCCCCAGCCTGTCTAGAAAAGATTGATGGCTGGAAGGATGAGTGACTGGATAGCTAGAGCTAGAATCACCTGAAGGCTCACTTACTCTTAGATTTGGCACCCGGGCCGTGACAACATGAGCATCAGGTATGCTCACTGGAATTCCTGGATGTGATCCGTCCTTGTCTGTGGCTTCTTTGTATCATGGTTCCATGAGAAAAGGTAGATACTACATGATCTTGGCTCTCTTTCCTTATCCAACCAGTCAAAGGGCCACTCCAGTTCCAAAATGTGAAAGGATACAGACTTCTGATGGGAATGTGTTGATGAATCTGGAGGTCATATCTCAGCTGAGAAAATAAGTGCTTAGAGAGTACTATCTAAATAGCCCAAGTATTATATAACACCATGGGTTCTCTAAAAGAAAATTCTTATAGTAGCCAATTTTTAAAATAACATCTGAAATCATGCATCTATTTAGACCATGTTATGTTGATGTCTTATGAAATTATTTTTGTTCTAGTCTTCAGGAGTACCACATCAGTCATATAACACATTAGAGAACTGACTGAAGGAATTTTACAGAGGCAGTAGCTGTCATAACTCGATGTGACAGTGGCCTTTCTTATGGTTTGTTGCTGTGCCGTGCTCATAGTGGGTTGATACTGTTTTGTAGCTGGGTTGCATAGCCAGGGAAACTGAGGCTTTTGGAATTGACTTTGCCCAAAGTCTTAAAACACATTATTGGTGGGATGGCATTAACATTCAACTCTCACTTTCTCCCAGGCTAGACAGTCTCTGTACAAATTTTCCCTGGCTTTGTTGTCCAAAGGATTTGCCACTAAGTAGGAGAATAGCATGACTAAAACATAGCTTGGCAGTCAGAGTGGGTTGCTCTGTTTAAAAGGACATTCCTGCTGAGTTGACAAGACTCCAGCTGCCAGTATTCAGTATTTAAGTTGTTTCCTAGTAGTTCTTCACCTCAAAGGAAAAATGCTTCTGACTTTTTCCTTGTGTGTCGTGTTTTCTTTGGGGGATCAGTTGAAGTGTGGGTCTCTGTGCATGTGTGTTTCCCAGAATGCAAAGGCAAGTGTCACAGGGCTCATTTTTGTGACTGATCTCCACGTGATGTCTTCTTTTTTTTCAAGGTGCCGTGGTGATTATTGGAACATACTTTTTCCAGCATAAGACTATGATTATTATGGGTTATGTTTTAGCTATAGTAGTTGTCCAAAAATAAAAAGAAACTCCTACACCGAGATCCAAACAGATCTAACAGCCCATCTGTTGCAAATGTTGAGATGCTCACAGTCTTCTGTGGTTTCAAATCTGCTCAGCCCATCGACTTCATGTCTTATTGTATTCTTTACCTGACCCCTGTCTTATTCTTGCAGCTCTTCTGCCTTAATTAAAATACTTCCATGTCTGGGCAGTCTTCCCAAAATCTCTGCCGGGCTGTGGTTTCTCCCAGAGCCGTGGCCCTTGCCATAACACAGTATAAGAGCTGTTCATTTCAGTTTCTCTGCTCCACTTTGCAACCCCTCCTAGGCAGAGTCCATGTTTTATTCATCATTGTATATTCTTGTCTATTACCAAAAATGGGAGGTGCCTGTGGGTGGATTGAGTGAAGAAGGAGTCACCAGATTACTGGGTTAACAAAAGCAATCTCGTCTATTCATTATTGTCTTGCCTGTGCCGCCCTTCTGGCCTTAGAACACTTGCAAGAAATCATACATTATTCAGATTTCATTAAAATGCTGCCAGTGTCCGGGCCCTAGCTTCGGGCTTCCGCTGTATTAAGAAGTAGGTATTATGGGGAAGGCAAGGTTAGGAACTACAGGTGTGTTTTTCACATTGGTTTTCTTTTTGTAATACTGTGGTGCCAACACAGACATCTAACACCTGCCTTGTGGGAATTTGGTCACAGCCTGACTCTCATTAGTAACTTCATTGATTTTGGACCATTTATATAACTTACTATAATGCTTAGTTCTTTTTTTGTGTGCCCGTCCTTAGGCTTGAACTAGGGTCTAGGCTCTGGCCCTAAGCTCTTGTACTGAATTCTGTACTCTACCACTTATGCCACAGCTCTATTTCTGGATTTTTTAATGGTTGATTGGAGATAAACATCTCACAGACTCCTGCCAAAGCTGGCTTTGAACCATCATCCTCAGGCTTCATTCTCCTGAGTAGCTAGGGTTACAGGCATGAGCCACCAGTGCCTGGCTAGTTCTTCATTTTTTTTTCCTGACAATTCCTAATACCAGTCTGGGGTAAACTAGTGCTTCCTGAAAGCTTAGTTCTCACTTTAGTAAGGCCTGATGTGAGACCCAAGAATTAATTTGGGTTTCATAAACTTATATAGAGAGACTGTTATGAGATACTGTATCTCAAAACCATTAAAAAATATTAAGTAAATGTGGGGCCATGTCTTACTATGAGTGACACTGTAATTTTAGTTACCAATATAATTATAGTTTATAGCTAATAAAGAAAATAACTGATAGGATCAAAATAATATCAAAACATATGTGTGTGTGCACACACACACGTGCACCAAGAGCAATAATGTATTCAGTGATTAATGGAACAAAGCAAAAGGGTAATAGGATAGAACTGTATTGATAATTATTGATATTATCACCATCACTGAATATTACTTGTGCATCAAACATGTATTCTTTATACTATATATATATTACTCATGATAATCTTCCCTATGAATAAGTAGATATTATTTCTATATTTGAAAGACAAATAAATTATCCTATTCTTTAGGATTTAAGGCTAACTTTTCCGATGTATATTTGAAAACTTAGCTAGTTTTTTGAAGCATATTTTTTTCTTTTTTTTTTTTTTCCTTTTTGGTCATGGGGCTTGAACTCTGGGCCTGGGCGCTGTCCCTCAGCTCTTCAGCTCAAGTCTAGTGCTCTACCACCTGAGCCACAGTGCAGCTTCCTGCATCTTTCTTCTTAAATTATTAGTATACATTAGTTGCACAAGATGGTTTTTATTGTGACATTTCCAACTTGTATATAATAAATCTTGGTCAATCTTGCTCCCTCTCTAATAGCCTCCCTTATTCCCCTCCTCATTTCGTAAAACAATTAAAAGTTTCATTGTTCTATCTTCATATATGCAAATGAACTATTTCAACTATGTTCATGCTCTCTCACCTCTCAGCCCTCTCCCTACCCATTGATATTCCTCAGCAGCACCTCCTTTACTTTTCAGCCTTTTTTTCTTAGTGTTTATTAATTGCGCCAAGAGTTTTCACTGTGGCATTTTTAGATGTGCATGTATTATGTTTTGCTCAGAGTAACCCTCTCTATTGCTTTCTGTTTTCTACCCCACAACCCACTGCTGAGCCCGGCTTCCTTCAGAAACCTCATGTCATCTTCATACATAGTTGCAGTGGATTCTGAAATTATTCACCTTCCATCTTTCTTTTTGCTTCTCCTCTTTCCCTCATCTCTGTACATAGTCCCATCATTAGAATTATGCTCTATGTATGTGTATATATATGTATATATACATATATGTTACATATGGACCTGTCCACAAATGAAGTGTCTTTCTTAATGGTTTTCTTTTTTAAATTTTTTATTGTGAAAATACTGTACAGAGGGGTCACAGTCACATGAGCAAGGTAATGAGTACATTTCTTATCAAGCATTGTTGCCTCCTTTGTTTTTCCCCTACCATCCCTTCCCTCCCACTTTCACAACTACATTTCTCCCCTCTCTGCCCCCCCACCTAAGTTGTAAAGTTCATTGTTCAACAGTGTCTTGTACATCTCATTGTTACAATGGGTCAACCTGTATCCCTACTTAAACATTGTGTTTTTTCCCTTCCCCTCCCCAAATTATACCGACATCAAATATACTGACAGGGGTTATACCATGGGGGAGGAACATACAAAGCAACAAAAAAATCACATGGGACCTTATAAATATGTTAGAAACAATAGCAAGCAAGAAAAAAACCACTTGTCTCCCTACGTTGGGGTTCATTTCACTTAACATCATCTTATCTGGTCATATGTACATAGCTTTTGACCTTTTCTGCTTGTCCCAGACATATACTAGTTATTGCAATTAAGGGAAACCATCAGACCTATGTTTCTTTGGGGCTGGCTTACTTCACTTAATATAATTTTTTCCAAGTCTTTCTATTTCTTAATAAATGGGGCGATGTCATTCTTTCTGATGGAGGCATAGAATTCCATTCTACTGCTGAAAGTCAATTTGAAAGAGAAAGGAGGAACAAATGGGAGTTTTAAACATCCTTTTTTATGACAAAGTTCATTTACCTCGGAAGAGCTAACTATGACATTTGTCTTAAATTCACGCCATCTGCCTGCACACACGTCATGTGTGACCTTGGACAAGTTACTTGCTTGAATTCTCGAAAGGCCTCCATTCTGTCTGTCTGTCTGTCTGTCTATCTATCTATCTATCTATCTATGTCCTTATCTGTAACAGGATGTAAGGAAACACCCTGCAAATACTGGTAAAGGTGCTTTGAGTCAGGGGTAACATAAATTTCAGTCAGGTCTTCTATTTTGATGGTAAGTCAGTCACATAGCTCTGTGTGTGTGTATGTGTGTGTGTGTGTGTGTGTGTGTGTGTGTATATGTGGACAAGGTCAGTGTGTGTGTGTGTGTGTGTGTGTGTGTGGACAAGGTCAGTGGTGAGCCGAGGACAATAGCTTGGCCTTGCATTCCGTGGCCTTTGACCTTTTAACTCCTATTCATTGTTGCTGCTCCTATCTTCAGCTTTCTGCCTTTCCGACAATATCCTGGGTAGATGGTTCTGTGGTGTGTTTGCGCAAAAGGTCTTGGCAGCTGTTGGGAAATATGCCCTGATAACAGCCACCTTGGCTTCCCTTCCTCCCGTGTTTGTTTTAGAATCCCTACGGAACTCCTCCCTCGGCCTCTCTTCTCACCGCCTAGCTGTTTGAACTCTATTTAGTATGTAGGCATCTCGCATGTGTAACTTCGAATCATTGACTTCTTAAAATAAGGTTACTGAGAGAGAAGCATCTGCCATTTTGTCAGATAAAATAAGAACCTGAGGAGACAGCCGGAGCTGTGTGCCCTGTGTCTTGAGCAGTCTGTTGTCTGGGTCTGGCCAACTTGAGCCAATATCGAGGACGAAATGTAAAGAGCCCTGATTTCCAGGACAGTCACATCCTGAGTCTGCATATCACCTGGAACAAGTTAAACTTAAAGACCGGCAGAATCTCTTCCCCCTTGCCTTTCACTGATATGGCTTGCTTCATTCTCTGTCTTTGATGTTTAGTCTTGCTGCGTGCAGCCTTCCTTCTCTCTTGTTCTTGCACTGTTGTTTCTTGGGCTTCCCTGTTTCCCTTTCCGGCCTGGCCCTCGTCCTGCATTCCTTCAGTCATGTGCTTTCCGGTGCCCAACTTCCAGGCCTCCGTCCCTGCCCAGATCAGCACGACACCCCTTGTCCTCTCCTTCACCTGCAGTAAGCCGTGAATGTGAGCCTGAGCGTGACGTCACTTCAGCCCAGCAACCTCTACATGTTATTTTTAATGCCTTTCCGTGTCCTTCCTCAGCTCTATCTCCCATTGTCCAATGTCACCATCCCGGCCTTCCAATAGCCTCTCAAATGCATTATTCCACCCTTAAATCCCAGGATTCATCCATCCTCAGCTTTCCAACTGAGTTCTGCTTGGGACAGAGCCCAGGTCTTTGTCTAATTGAAGTCCTTCCCCAGACTGCAGATCCCACCCACTTCTCACCTCATTGTCAATGCCTCCTAATTAGTTACTTGTTCACCCTTTCCTCTGCATCTGTGAAGAAGTTCCATGTGTCTTTCCAATTTTCTTTTAAAGAAAACACCCCAGTCAGCTCTGTAAGTCCTTCTGACTTCCACTTTGTTGTACTTATTCTGTATTTAGCCGACAGTCTTGTCCCTTTCCCCCTCTCTCCCTTCCTTCCATGCAACAAATATTCATAAGGGATGTAGAAAGAAGGTTCTAGACTTCACGGAGCTGTCTTCCTCCTGGGAGGTGGGAATGACAAGAGTGATAAAAGTAGGAAGGTAGACAGGCTCGGATGATGTGCAGTGGAGAAACTAGAATGGGATAGTGTGGAAACTGTGGAGGCAGAGCCGCCAGGACAGCGACAGGAGGATCCCGAAACGGAGAAGGTGAGATCTTGAGTTGAGACTTCAGTGGTGAGAAGGATCTAGAACCTGGGCAGAGAATACCTCCAGATAGAGGGGAAAGAGATTGAAAAGTTTCTTCAGAGGCCAGAATAAACTTGCCAGGTGCAAGGGAAAGTACTCAGCTCACGGTGCCCCTCCTCAGTCCTCATCCCAGCCTCGCGGGCATCCCTGCCCCTTTTCTGAGGCCATTATGGGTAGGATCACCAGTAATCCTCCATACACCCCAGCATGCCAGTGCCCACACCTTACTGAACCTTGGTGCCGTGCCTGGCACTGCTGAGAAATCCTCTGCCCATCACTGTGTTCTCTGATACTAGGGTCTTGAGCCTCCTCAAGCCTGTTATGGACGGTGATGTTATCTTTGGCTCCTGAGTCTGTCTGTCTGTCTGTCTGTCTGTCTATCTATCATCTATTTCCATCTTCCTAACTATTCACCCAACTATATTTAATTGACAAATAATCATTGTAAACATTTATGTCATATCTGATGTTTTGATCTTTGCATACAATACAAAATAGAATGACTCATAATGGACATTTCCTTCATCTCACCAGTTTACCATGTGTCTGCGTTGAGAACATTAAAGCCTTATGTCTTATTAGTAGCTATGAATCTCCAGGCAGAGAAAACAGATCGCTAATACTTCTGTCTGAGATTTGGTACTGTTGACCAATGTCTTTCTTTTCCCAGCCCTTCCACCTCCAGCCCCTGGGTTCCGCCCTTGGCTACTATGAATTCAATTGTTTTAAATTCTATATATAAATGAAAACACACTGTATTTATCTTTCTGTATTTGACTGTTTTCACTTAGCATCATGTTCTCTACCTCTAACCATGCTGTCATAAATGGCAATTTTTTTTCTTTTAAAGGCCGAATTATATTCCATTATATATGTCCATTCCACACTTTCTTAATCCATTCATCTGTGACCCATTATCCATTGCAGGAGACTCAGGTTGCTCCCCTATTCTGGCTATTTTCAATGATGCAACAATGATTCTGGGAGTGAAGACAACTCTTAGATTTACTAGCCTTCTTGGTCTATAGACTTCCTGGATTATCTCACCCATAGGTACAGCTTCAGCTTCTGTAGTGGGAATAACCAGACCATTGTGTTGCCTATCTTTTGACTTCAAACCTACTCTCTTAGCTCCTCAAAGCAGCATAGCCAACACTTAACTCACACTCTTTCTTACCAGCATTTGGAGCCGCCTACATTCTTCTATTCCCTTCTCCTGCTAGGCCATTCTCCCACCAGTTCCTCTTCTATCCAGCCTCTTCTGCCTTTCTACCAGCTCCTCTACCAGGAGTTGGGTCAGGATGTTGCCGTATCCTGCTGTACCAGGCAACTCCTTCCCCTTGGCTTCAGATCAGAATCATTCCTTGTCATCCACCCGTGTGCTCCTCTGCTCTGAAGTGATTGTACTCAAAGGCCTCATCTCACCCTGCTAAAACACCAGATTGGTGCTCCTGAGCTCCAGGACGGTCATCCTTGTGTGGACTACTTTGGGGGCCCAGGCAGTGTAGCCTTCCTTGGCTCTCCAGTGGCATCTCCCATGGCTCTCCTACACATAGCTACCTTTTGTATTCTAGCCTTGCTGAACGGTAGCAAATCCTGCAAACATAACAAGCTGTTCTGTGTTTGTTTTGGTGGTTTTTCCCTTTCATTATCTGTACTTGGGCGTTGAGCCTTCCTTTGCATGCCTGCCCTGATTCCATAGTCTTGCCAGACACCCACACAATCTTGTGTTCTATCAAACTGCCCATACCTCCACCAGGTGGAGACGGTCTCCTTTCTGTTCTCCAACACCTAAGGCAGATTCTGGTATGTGCTTATTACATTATTTACACTTGTTTTGTTTATCTACGGGGCTTCTCTAATGTGTGAATTCAGCTCACACAGTTCTGTTCCTCTGTTTCCTCATTGAGAACTAGTAGTCTGAAAGAATAGACAGGCTTTGAAGCTAACTACTTAAGGTTTTCAAAGCAGGCCTTTGAGCATCCAAAGCAATAACCCTTCTCTTTTCCGTGACTGGTCCCAGCGAAACTGTCCCAGCCTCCCTGCCAATGGGAGCCACGGAGCAGTATGCCTGTTACCCAAGGTAGCAGTGGAGGCTTGGGCAGAGGCCTTTGTTTCTGTGTCAGCTCCTTCAGTCCCCCAGGCTTGCTGTCAATGCATTGCTCATTGTGGATCTCAGGCAGGTCATGCAGATGACGGTAGGGAATCTATGGTACCAGACACTGCTCTGTGCACCTAAAAGAAGTCTAAGGCTATTAAGACCTGGGCTGGTCTTAATAGGCAAAGCATGTAGAAGGGGAAGGTCAGAGAGAAGACCCTGGCAATGTGTGTGGAGATTAGGAAGTTCCATCAAAGAAAACAAGAGGGAAAGTGAAGAAGGAGGAAGTGGCTGGTGAGATGCTTTGAGTAGCTTCTTTCCCTAGAGGAGATGGAATTTTGTAGCTACTCCAAGACTGGGCAGTGCATGCTGAGCTGAGCTGGGGACTGAGAGAAGGAAGGAGTCGTGGAAGCATGGTGCTTTGTTCAATGTTACTAGCTAATTCTTTTTCCTGATGTTAAGAAACACCACCAGGGCTGGAAAAGTGGCTCAGTGGTAGAGTGTTTGCCTTGCATGCATGAGGCCCTGGGTTCAATTCCTCAGCACCACATAAGCAAACAAGTGGTGCTGTGGCTCAAGTGGTAGAGCGCTAGCCTTGAGCTGAAGAGCTGAGGGACAGCGCCCAGGCCCAGAGTTCAGGCCCCACGACTGAAAAAAAAACAACAAAAAAAGAAACATCACCATCACACCAATGATGTTAAGAACAGGGGGTGTTGGCCATGAGGGAAACTGTTTGCTCTTTAGGGAGGGGATACGTTCAAGGAGCCCAAGGAGGGTCTTCCTCATCTTCCTCACTGTGGAGCTGAGGTGCTGAGGCCATGTCTTCAGCCTGACAAGTGACACAAATAGAATTTCAGGAACGAAGGCTGGCAAGGTTTCACAGGAACCTCAGAAAACTTCTCCTTGCCTTCTGTGTCTTGTGAATGCACCTGTTACAGTAGGCTGCCTGAGGAAGGGCAGGAAAGGGGGAGGGGAGCATTATGGAGATTTACTGCTGGGCTCTTCATTTACTTGAGGCCCAGAAAGATGGAATTCTTCCCCCAGTAAATCTGCAGGGCAGGACTCCGAACCCAGGCCGTGTGGCTTGAGCTGTGTGCTCTGGAGCTCGGAGCCTCTGCTTAGAAGGAGGGGCGCAGATAAGTACATGGGAGCCTCCCACCGCACTGGAGACTTCACATGTTGCCTGCTTTCATGCTTCCAGAAGCTTCCTTGTATCCAGCACCAACCCCCTTCAAGATGCCCTTAATATATCACTTGTCTACAATGGCTCTAATGTCTAAGAGACAGTTTTTTGTGAAATGTTTTATTGTTATTGTAAAGGTGATATACAGAAGGGTGACAGCTATATGTCAGGTAATAAGTGCATTTTTTTTTGGACAATGTTCCCCCTCCCCACATTTAAGAGGTATTTTTAACATTTTTATTGGGAGGGCGGCTGGTCCTGGAGCTTGAACTCAGGGCCTGGGTGCTGAACCTGAGCTTTTTTTGCTCAAGGTTAGTGCTTCACCACTTGAGCCACAGCTCCACTTCCAGCTTTTTTAGGCAGCTAACTGGAGATGAGACTCTCATAGTATTTCCTGCTGTGCTGATTTTGAACCTTGATCCTCTCAGATCTTAGTCTCATAGTATTTCCTGCTGTGCTGATTTTGAACCTTGATCCTCTCAGATCTTAGTCTCCTTGTAGCTAGGATTACAAGCATGAGCTACCAGCGTCCAGCTCATTTTTTTTTTCTTAAGCAAGATCTCAATATGTAGCTAAGATTTACCTAGAATTCACAGTCCATTTGTCTCAGTTTCCCCAATGCTGGGATTATAGACATATACCTACATATACCCCAATACATTTTCAGTACAATAATTTAAATATTATATTTCCAACATAATAATTTAACTATTTTTCTAATCATATCACAGAAACTGTGAATAATAGAAAAGAAATAAAAAAGCAAGAACACATGCCACTCTACATTATATGAACTTTATTTTCCCATATTTCCTAATAGTCTTTTCATGAGTGCACCTGAAAAATACAAATACAGTTGTGCATCTAACATTACAAGCTTTTTCTCAAGTTTTTGTCCAGTCTCTATCACTGTAATTTTTTAAGTGATGGTATTTTTTATGTGTTTTGGCGTATCAATGGATCATTTGCAGTTTTCTAATAATTGTGGGATATAGAGATCAACTATTAGTTTTTAAAGTGCTCAAGTGTGGTTCTAAAAGGCTGCTCAGCAGCCAAGGGTAATTTCTTGAATTGTATCCCTTTGTCTTTCTGTTGACAGGGATCTACCGAACAGAAAGAGACAAAGGCACTTTGTACGAGCTCACCTTCAAAGGGGACCACAAACATGAATTCAAACGACTCATCTTGTTTCGGCCCTTTGGCCCTATCATGAAAGTGAAGAAAGAGAAACTCAACATGGCCAGCACACTTATCAACATCATCGTGCCGCTGGCAAAGAGGGTGGACAAGTTTCGGCAGTTCATGCAGAACTTCAGGTTGGTTGGTACCCATTGTGTCTGCCTTGCTCCTCTATCTCCCTCACCTCCCTTACCCCGGGTACAAAGGCACCTTTGTCTTCCTGCTCTGTTCTGCTCTTCCTAGGAAGTTTATCATTTGTATTATTTGCCTTTTTCTAAAGTCATTAGAACGTGCCTGATAGGCACATAATACCTTCAGTGTGAAGCATCGACAGGTAATCCCAACTATGTGGGAGTCAGTGGTTGGAGGATAGTAGTGTGAGGCCAGCCATGGAGAAAAATGTGAGATCTCATCTAGAAAATAACTAAAAAAAAACAGTTAAAAGGAGGAAAATGAAGCATCTTAACTCGCATTTAATAGTTCTCTGGGACACGGGGAGACGTAAAAGATATTTCAGGAGGCCTCAGTAAATTTGCTCAAGAGGTTTTGAAACATAATTATCTTTCCCATTTAAAAAAAAAATCTCTTTCTTTCTTTTTGTAATGGGAGACATTCAAAGATAAAGACCCAGAGAAAAATCTATAGCTCTGTTATTAGGAGAACCTTCCTGCTATGAAACAAAGCACACAGTGAAATAACAGATGAGCTTGAAATCAGTGACAAGAGAGGCTGAGGGAGATTTTGCAGCCAACCACAAACGTGAGGATGGTTTCAAAGGCCATGAAGGTGATTTTCGCTTAAGAGCAAGAAGAGCAGAGGGGCTGAGCCAGCATGCTTCCGGGCAATGGGCAGAAATAAAACAGGACCTGGGTTTGAGCTGGTGAGGCTCACATTCTCCTGATGAGGCCTCTCTGCGTGGCCACAGGTACAGGAGTCGTTGTGATACCAAATGGCCACGTGAAGCCTGGGAGGGTCCCACATGCACCAGGAATAGACAATAACAGCAACAAGGAAGGGGCCTGCTCCACTGAGCAGCCATGTGAGCAATGCTGAGCCCAGACACAGTATCTTGAATGCATCTCTGTGCCCTATGGAGTCATTATATGCACCCACGCACGTGCACACTCTGTCCTTCAGTGTTATGCTTAAGGCTAGTAGCATTCTACCACTTGAGCCACATCTCTACTTCTGGCTTTTAGGTGGTTAATTAGAAGATAAGAGACTCATGGACATTCCAGCCAGGGTTGGCTTTGAACTTCCATCCTCAGATCGCAATCTCCTGAATAGCTAGGATTACAGGCAGGAGCTACCAGTGCCTGGCTCCATCTGAGCTTTGGTTGGTTAACCTGCATATTTAAATTGCTCTGCTTTCTTAACTGGAAAAAAAAAATTCTGGACATTAGGCTAGCCAACCAGGCATATCTTAGAGCCACATCTTTGATCTCTTGACAATTGGCTTAGTTAATTTCAAACTCGTTTGTACCTTCCAAAATAGAAGGGAAGAGTAGGGAAGGGAAGGGAAGGAGAAGAGAGGGAAAAGGAAAGAGAAAGGGAAAGAGAAATGGAAAAGGAAAGAGAAAGGGAAAGGAAAGAGAAAGGAGAAGGAAAGAGAAAGGGGAAGGGGGAGGTGAAGAACAGGTAATAGTTGGTACCTTGTCTGCTAATGTGAAAACAGGAACAAGACACCAGACATGTGTGTATTTTGTTTTCCAGGGAGATGTGCATCCAGCAAGATGGGAGAATTCATCTCACCGTTGTTTACTTTGGGAAAGAAGAAATGGATGAAGTAAAGGGAATCCTCGAGAACACGTCCAAGTGAGTAGAGTCTGGAGCGGTAAGAAGGAGTCATGGTAACCGCACTCACAGTGCATAACCCAGGCTGAATCTTACATTTCCTTTTGTTTTCCTCCACACTGTGGGCAAAACAGGAGATTGATTACTGGCTGTGTGTAGGGGAATTTAGAGCCCTCTTTCCCGGGGAGACCACCCTGTCTGACACTGGTCTTCATTGTGCAGGGCTCATGTCTGTGACAGTGGAGATCAACTGCCTGAGCAGAAAATGTGGGGCATATGGGCTTCTGCAGGCGTCTCTGAGCTCCTGCATGACCAAAGGTGATCACTCTCAACACTGCAGATGCTACACTTTCACATGGAGAGCAAAGAGCAACGCTGTGTGCTGTGAGCTCTGTGTCAGCCACAGCTTGAAAAGCTGAGTGATTGATATTTATGCTCAGATCTCATCTACTGTAGCAAATGGTCTCTCCCTTTGCCTTTCATTCATTATGCTCTTAGAGATGCTAAGGAGAAGCCAGGGGAGACGGCTGAGGCAGGATCGTTGATTAAACCTGCTCAGTTGAGCAAAATCTATATTGAGCCAAAACCTTTAGACCCAAGATTGTGTATTCATACCTCTTTGATCAATGGTGTTGGGGGAGGAGGGGGAGTAAATATATTCAAAGGCAGAGTAGACGGATATTTTTCTCTGTCAAAATAAATCAGTAACCCCACATGGCACCTTGTAGCAATGAAGAAGCCACAGTAATACTGTCACACTCCACTTTGGTATGCGTGGATGTTTGCAGGCCTCAGCAGAGTGATCGGGTGGGTGGTTTGTCTATCAGTGATGCTTTGAGGGTGATCGGTAGTAAATCTGAAGAAATTGTCACACCCATATGTGGTTGACATAAACAGGAGCCTCTCTTTTGCATTTCTGGCAAACAGCAGTAGGATGCTAGTGGAAGGATGAGTTCCCCAGATTGAGGGCTGGTTTGGGATCGTTCCCAGGTGGTGGTACCCCTTGTACGCTGATGAACACAGGAGCAGAATGCTAATGATAACGTTTCAAACATTCTCAAGCAAAAGTCGCAGACTTCAGCTTCCGGGTCAAAGTCTGCCCGTAAAGCAAGCTTCATTGGAATGTTGCGGTCCTATTTGTTTGCTTGTTTTCCGTGGCTGCTTGTACAGTTAGGTCCTTAACACTAAGACTTTAAGACTTAGAGAGCCTAAACGATTTACTATAAGACCCTTGACAGAAAAGTATGTGTTCACTCCTGGGCTAAAGCAGTAAGGAGTTAAGAGTTAAAAGTAATTAACAACTTAAAGCTAAGGTTTCATGTCCAAGGGAGATCAAAGAGAATGAAATAGTCAGATGTTCTAAAAGTAAGTGAAACAGAAATCTCTCAAGTCCAATGCCTTGCTGTAGCCTACTCTTCTCTGCTTAGGAATAGAGAGGGGGAATGATTCGAATTCATGTTTTGTGCACAGTGTGCGGCTTTGAATGTCCCTGCCAGTGTCCTTTCCTGAACATAGTATATGGTAAGTTTTATCCACAGTCATCTGAACATGGAGCTAGGTTTGAGAACCAGTGTAAGGGAAGAGATGGCTTACCCTGCGTTTTCACCCAGAGCTACAGCCAGGTGCTACACTACAAGGTAGTGCAAGCATCTCTCAAGGTGACTCCAACATGCAGATAGAATTGACAGCTCCACTGATTGGCCTTGGCACTTCCTGATGGCCACATGCATATAAATTAATGAGTCTAATGGATACGCAGAAACTTTTGTAGACTTGTGGAAAATACTCTTTCTAGTGACTTGTTTGTTTTTGTGATAGTACTAAGGATCAAACATGCTAGATGATGTTCTACCCCTAGAGCCACACCTCCAGTGTTTTTTTGCATTGAATGTTTTCAAGAGAGAGTCTCAGTTTATGCCTCTTCCTATTTGTGCTTCCCTGTGTGGCTGAGAATGACAGGCACATACCATTATATCCAGTTGTTGTGCTTCCAGAGTTATTAGGATAACAGGCGTGTACCACCGTGCCAGCCATGGGCTGTCCTCGATTCATTGCCTCCTGATCTGTTTCCCAAGTAGCTAAGATTACAGGCATGAACCACTGAGCCCAGGTATGGTGTCCCTAACACCTGGGGCTGCAGCCTGATCTTCCCACGGTGTGGCATCCATGGATCAATCAGATTACCTAGGTCTGATCAACCAGCCTTAGTTGATGCCATACTTCTACACAAATCTCCTCCTTTCATATGGATCTTCCTAGATCACCCATGACCTTGGCTTGGTTGCCCAAATTGGCTCTTAAGTCTCACCTTGTCATGAGGAATCAGGGCTCACAAGCAAACTGGGCACTGAGATTTCCCCTTCCTCCTTTCGCCATTGGATTGTCCCCCACCTCCCTTTTCCATTCACTTGTCATCCTTCCATTCCTTCGAGTGTCACCCTTGGTACAGAGCTCCTCCTGATTCCTCATCCCCCCCACCCCCCCCACACACACTCCTCTTGTGTTCAGCATGTGGCATGTGACTTGATGACTTACATTTCTTTTCTTTCTTTCTTTTTTTTTTTTTTTTGTCAGTCATGGGGCTTCAGCTCAGCGCCTGGGTGCTGTTCCTGAGCTCTTTTGCTGAAGGCTAGTACTCTACAACTTGAGCCACAGCTCCACCTCCAGCTTTTTTTGAGTAGTTTCTTAGAGATAAGAGTCTCTGATGAACTTTCCTGCCTAGGCTGGCATCAAACCACGATCCTCAGATCTCAGCCTCCTGAGTAGCTAGAATTACAGGCGTGAGCCACTGCTGCCCAGTGGTGATTTCTAGCTTCCTGACATGGTGATTGATGAGAAGTTACCACGCAGGTGAGGCTGTGTGTCACACACTGCCACTGTAGCATGTAGGACAGATCTTACACATTATTCATCAAAGATAAGAACATAGTTCTATTTAGTAAACTTGGATACCTAATGATCTGTATGTAAACATACATAGATGAGGTTTTATTTCAGTACTTTCAGGTTTTTTGCTATACTGGGTTTTGAACCTAGGGCTCCACATTCTCTAGACAAATGTTCTGCCTTCAGCCCCTTTTGCTCTGGTTAACTTTGAAATAGGATTTTGCTTTTTGCTCAGACTGGCTTAGGCCATCATTTTCCTAGGCATGCTTTCTTCAGTAGTTGGGCTGACAAGCACTTGTCACTACACCCAGTTTTGTTTTGTTTCTTTTTCATTTTGTTTTGCACACTGTTTGCCGGGGCTGTCTTGGAACTGTGATCCTCCTCATCTCAGTTTTGAAGTACCTGTGACAGATAATATGAGCCACAGGTTCCCAACTTGAAGCACCTTTCTGGCTTTTTTGTGCTGGTGAAACTTTTATTAGATGCATTTAATTTTGAATGATAATAGCTATTACTTGCATGAATTATCATATTCAGTATTTACAATAACTTTTTAAGATAGATGCCCTTATTAATCCTATTTCATAGATGAAGAAATGAGATTGTTCTTTAGGCTTTCATTGCAGGCATATGAGCAAACCTCCATCAGCAAATCCTACTTAGGGTCTAGGACTTACATTGTTAGCAACAGCAGACTTCTACCCTGTGTACCCCTCCTGAAAGCCATAATTGTTAGTCAAAGGCAATAAGATTTGTAATCAAATTAAATGAAATTTAGTTTCATTTGGAGATTCACATTTTAATTAAATCTGGCAAAATGCAAACATTTTAAGAATAACTAAAAATAAAATCTTGTTTAATAACTAGTTTGCTATGTTTTATACCCTCTCTCTCTCCTCTCTCTAAGTTTATGCTTACTCAATTGAGCTCTGCCTTTCAGTTGATTGCTATAGACCAATGTTTTGCAAACTCCACTTGGTGATTCATTAGAAGATTGTGAAATTGATTTAGTGGGCTGCGTCCAGTGTTTTTTGAAAAATGAGATGAAGTAGAGTAGAAAAATATCAGAGTGAATTGCAGAGAGTAAAGATAAATATCGTCTCATGAAACTTTAATTTCAGTGGTATGCCTCTGTGTGTGTGTGTGTGTGTGTGTGTGTGCTGCATCGTTGTATAATATATCCTTATAAGGATTGTGTTTAGAATGTTTATAAGTCACTGCCATAGACAACAACAGTGCAAATCAGTTATCAATCTCTAATTCTTAATCTACAGATTTTTCCAAGCTTCATTTTATGCCAGAGGAAAACCTTGCTTGCTTAGTAGTCCTCTATCTTTGGAAGTACCTGGGATGCTTTGTAAAATGCAGATTCCTGGGCCCTGGTTGTAATAATTCCAAGTTACTTTTCCCAAATGAAGCTGAGACCAAGTACCCCACACTCAGCACACTGCGAATGCTGTGTGGCCCCCGCGTGGAGACACAGCAACCTCGGTGGGCATTTGGTTGGAGCCACAGCATAGAAAACTTTTAACTGTCACGTGTATTTGAATTGGCATGGGCTGACATTCCCTACATGACAAGCTCACTTTTGTCCAGTCATGAGGATACAGAGGCTTCTTTCAGGGGAATTGTGTCTGAGATGGGTTCTAGAAAGATCTTCACTGCTCCGCCGTGGTGTGTGCAATGGATATGTTTGTTGTCAAGGACCTTCCTGGCGCTACTGTTTTATTTCATCCATATATCCTAGAAGAAAATGTAAAGAAAGGTTTTCTCCTCCTCCTCCTCTTCCTCCGCCTCCTCTTCTTCCTTTTCCTCCTCCTCCCTCCTCCTCCTCCTCTTTCTCTTCTTCTTCCTCCTTCTGAAATTTGAGTGGCATTCTTGTTTTGCTTGTGCTTTTTTCTTCCTTTTTATTAAACAGTGAACTTTTAGGTAAGAATTTCATTTGCACCCAAGTCGGGTGCCAGTGGCTCACGCCTATAATCCTAACTACTCAGGAGGATTGTGGTTTAAAGTCAGCCTTGGCAGGAAAGTCTGTGAGATTAGCAGCCAGATAAGCCAGAAGTGGAGCTGTGGCTCAAGTGATAGAGTAGAGTGCTAGCCTTGAGCAAAACAAGCTCAGGGAGCAGTGCTCAGGCCCTGAGTTCAAACCCAGAACTAGCACACACACACACACACATACACACACACACACACACACACACACACACACACACACACACACACAATTGTTTCATTTGCTAAAATGCAATAGCTGTGAACATAAATGAACATGTTAAATTGAAACTCCTTTGTACAACTACTTGAAGCTATTAATAATAAAAGAGGGAAAAATAAATCACTGCAGGGCAAATCTCTCCCAAGTACAAAAACAGTCCTGGAACCTGGGGAATGGAACCTGGGGAACAGAGGTGTGGGTATCAGCATCTCACAGATGGAGGCAGGGTTTTAGGCCTGTGGCCAGCTTGCCCTACATTGCCAGAGGTGAGGACTGGAATGATCCTTCTTGGTAGACCAGCTCTTCGTACACACGTGCTTGCATCCTTAATTATCCTTTAAAGGACTTGAGCTGGGTATAAAGATGACAGGACTGTGGCCATGTTCAGTCTCCTGAGTGTGATTGTTCTCCTGTTCTTAAGGACAGTGCCTTGCATTTGAGATGGTACGTATCTTAGAGAATGAGAGAAAAAACAAAATATGGCAAAGTGTTAGCCCACTAATGGAATCTAGGTGCAGGTGGTAGAGGGAAAAATCCAACTGAGAGAACCCAGGCCCCGAGTTCAAGCCCCAGTAACAGCACAAATTCTTAAAAAAAAAAAAAAAAAAAAAAGATGGCGGCGGGGGGGAACAGAGAATTCTTAATGGATAGTGGCCTATTTCCATGTGAACTGGGAGTTCTCTGAGAAAACTTACTAAAATAGGCTTGTGTATGCTCAGAATCTAGATTAAATTAATTGTTGCAAATGCTTACTGGAAAAAAAAATCCTGAATGATAACATGATAAAGTAATTAAGTTTTAAATTCTTCACTCTACTCCAATGTCTTCAGTAAATACAACTCATCTACCATTTTTATATAAAGGACAACTTTAAAATTCTAAATTATTCATTGGTTATAATACTATGCTGTGCAAATGTTAGTTTTTTTTAAAAAATGAAAGGGCTATTGTGGGATATGTCACATTAAAAGAGTTTTATTGCAATTTTGGGGAAAAGCCTTGGTTAGAATAAATCATATTAGACAGCAAGATCTTTTATCACTTTTAATCCTGCAATTCTGGGAAATACAAGTCAATTAGAGGAATTACATCTCCAGCCGAAGAAGTTGCTTTCTCAGGTCATTATAACCTCTATAAAAATGACTATTTGAAATCAAAGAACCTCACACAACAGATTTATGACATTAAAGAAAGGGATAGAGTGGAAAATTCCAGAGTTCAACCAGTTAATAATACACTTCAGGCAGAAGAGAAGAAGGAATTAGGAGTAAATCATTTTGGTCTTGTGGAGCTGTGTACTCAGATTCATGATAGGAAATTACATAATATGACGCGGTGACCCCATTCTATCATACCAAGTTCCCGTTTCTTACAATGCCATGTCAGTGACATGTCACCAGAGACTATACTTCATCCTTTGGGTAAATTAAATAGTTCAAATGAACTGCATCTTATTTGTCTCAGCTGTCTATTTTTCTTCCCTGTATTTGTGATCCATCTTCTTAAAAGCTATGATTCGTGGCCTTCCTTCAGAATCTATTGATCGCAGCCTCTTTCTCATGAGGGGAATGGGCTTATACAAAGTGTACCAGTTTATGGTGCCCACCTGGGTTCGTTGTACTCTTCTGCTGCAAGTGGGGGAATTTCCTCCCAGGAGGAGACAGCACCCCCTTCAGGACATAGCTGAGATGTGCACCGGTGTGTTCCTCTTATTCTTGATTTATCCAACATTTAGTGGCACCTCTGGGTCCCTGTAAGGATCATTTCCTATAGGGTGCTGGGTAATCTCAGGAGGCAGAACAGAGAAAGGTCTTTGCCACCTTAGAAAGCTTTGGAGTCTACTAGAAAATTTATATATTCTGTACCAGCAGTGTTGGAGGAACAGAAGCTGGATGAAATGCTTGAGGGTTCTTTAGTTTTCCCTGGGGCTTATGACAGGCAGTCACTGTTGATGTGGGCCTTGAAAACTGAGTGGATGAAGGGAAAAATGTCCTGGGTAGGACACGAGCTGGGGCCATTCTATGGTGCGTATCTTGGTGGTCACTGTGTTTGGGGACATAGGTGATTCAGCAGGGAGCCTGCCTGCCTGTGTCCCTTGGTTGGTTGTGGTTGGGATTGTAGCCTAATAGGGATGCTGTGTCCTACTTCACTCCATCGGCATGTTGAGCTGAATTTCTTTTTATTGCTCAGGTACAGCCTTGCTATCTCTTAATGCACTGCTGATCTTGGTGTCCTGGCTTAGTGATTCAATTCTCCTGTCCCGGGAGTGAAGTTTCTAGATGAAGATATGAAGATTAGGACCCTGAGCCAATTCCTCTTCACCCTCTTGCATCTTGTGTTTTGGAGCTCATGATTGGTGCTGATACATTTGGGAGGAGGGCATCCCCGTTCCCCATCCCAAAAGGATGTGGATGTGTTCATCTCTCTGCTTTGAAACAGAGTGGAATTGAAGTTCTCCTAGTTTTTTTTCCCCTGTTGTTTCCAGTTCAGTCTTCTTTCTTAGCAGAGAGTACTAGATGATTATCAGAAGTCCTTTCTCGGGGCAGGTAGGACAAGGAAGCATTCTTCCAGATTAGCGGATGGATAAAAAAAGCCTTTGGGTTGAGGGATCACGAGGGATAAGGTACCAGGGCCAGGCTCTGTGGCCTTGATGGCCGGGTCACCATGCAGGGACTACAGATGGATGACAAAATTAGTTGTCCTGCTCTGTCTGGCACCTGCACCTGGTTGATGGTACTGCCCAGGCCAGCGAGGACTCTTTCCTCACTCTGATTCTCCAGGCATTCACAGCCTGCCCCCTAATCAGGACTTAGAAAGTTGTCAAAGCATCAGAGAAGAGTCCCCAGGATTCGAGTGCTACCAGGCAAGCAATCACAAGGTATCTTTTTGTCTTCTAGTCACAAGAGGGTCGGGGAGGCTAAGAATGCCAAGCAGGGCTGCATGGCAGAGTGTGGCAGGCACAGGGATAGGCAGAAGTGTATCTGGTGCTAGGTGTGCAGCGGCCTCACCAGATCTCCAGGGAAACAGTGTGTGGACACGGGAGGGGAGCACCACGTCTGGACCTTCATATTTCAGATCTGCCCTGATGTTGGGTTGCCAGGGTCCGGGTGCCCACTGCAGAGGGGTGGAAATGCACTTTCAGAATGGGCAGGGCTGTGGATTGTCTCAGCCATGGAGAAAGGTTGGCTGAAGAGAAAGGAAGCAAATTACCGTTCGTGTCAGGTCAGGGAAAGGGCTCCTTATCAGCCATTTTCCTGAATTCTCTTTTTCGAGAAAGCAAGACATGGATGCATAGTGGATGAGGTTTAAAGACTTCTTCAACGTTAAGAAAAAGAGAAGAAAGTTCTTCCAAGTGAAAGTCAGCCAAACCATGGGGATACTGTAAGTGCTCCCCACCTTTCTCCAGTGACTGTCACACAAGCCCGGACGCCTCCTCACCCCTCGGCCATGGGAGAGCAGAGGCAGCATTTACTTAGCAGCGGCTCAGCCAGCGTTGGGGAACTCTCATGCAGGACCAGGAAGATTCATTCGTGTGCTGGGCTGGCACATGCACGGGAGCACCCGCCTCCCTAGCTCAGAGGCATCAGAGCGTCTGTCATCTGTTCTCCAATTCATCTCGGGCAGCCTGGTGATGTGTTTAACTCTCTTAGCTCAGTTTCTCATGCTCTTCTTGTGCTGCTTTAGCGTGTGTGACTATTCCACACAACTTCTGCAAATATTCAAAATAGCTACACCAATGGGCTGTAGGCTATTTCAAGAAGACAATCCAAGAGCCACTGCTCCTTTAAGGTAGCAAGCACGTTAAGGTACTATATGCCTCCTGGCCTACCTGTTGTTCAAAAAAAGCAATTTTAAACCAGGTGTGGTAGACATGCCTTTAATCCCAGCACTTGGGAGACTGAACAGGAGGCATGAGTTTGAGGCCAGCCTTGGGTGGGTAGATCCTGAGACCCTATTAAAACACACACACACACACACACACACACACACACACACACACACACACACACACACACACACACACACACACACACACACACACACACACACACCACACTCTGAACCTTTACAGATAACATAAGCACTCTTATCACGAAGCCACACCCCCCAGTCCAAAAATGTGCTTTGATATTTGGAAGGTCTTGTGAGAGATTTCTGGAAACCCTCAAGGGAAGGTACTGGAAGGGTGAGATACGAGCTGGGTTGTATCTGAATGACTCATTCATTATGTTTGAGAATGGCAGTCTTCCTCAGTCTGTGCTTAGCTGAGAGACCTGCAGTGTGGGGAATCCCAAAGAGAATAAACTTGAAATGAGAGAGAGAGAGAGCCCTGCTGCTGTCAATTGAAGCAAGATGGGCCTCTGATGGTGAGCGAGCACCTACACCACGCCTGGCGGGAGACGCATAGATGAACAGGTGAAATCCGGGGTCTCTCAATACAGTTTCCCTGGCGGCGGGCCTACATGGGTGAGAGCAATGGCTTGCACTGATTTGCAATAGCTGGGGCTGCAGAAACCAGTAAGAACCGGATAGTGACTGCAGCGCGTCCCACCAGCTGTGTGTCTTTGAGGACAACAAGGTAGCCCTGTCCTTCCGTACTGCCACCCACGATACTCAAGAAGCTGTGGAGCACAACTTCAGCTCTACTCAAAGAGAAATGTAGAGCGGGCCACCTGCCCAGGGACAAGGCTCCAAGAGGAAGTTCCAAAAGGATCAAACACAGTTGGGGAAAATATAAATCATAAACAATTAGAATGCTACAGCATAAAGGGACTTTGGATCTCTGGAATAAGGAAATGGAGGGAAGAGCGGTTAAGGACGTGCCTCCAAACAAAACCAGAGGCAGGGGCTGGGAAGGTGGCTCAGTGGTAGAGCGCTTGCCTTGCATGCATGAGGCCCTGCATTCAATTCCTCAGCACCACAATAAACAGAGAAGGCTGGAAGTGGCGCTGTGGCCCAAGCGGTAGAGCTAGCCTTGAGCTGAAGAGCTGAGGGACAGCGCCCAGGCCCAGAGTTCAAGCGTCACGACTGATAAAAAAATAAATAAAATAAATAAACCCGAGGCAGAATGAGGGTTGGAATTGTTCGTTTATCTACACGTGTATTCATAACATTTATTAAGCCCCAGGTCCAGGCCCTGGTTCAGGGTTTGCTGGCTTTTAGGCCAATACAAGTCCTGAGGCCTCCAACCTTGATCTCAATCTGAAAAGCTGTTCTGGAATCAGACTCAGACAAGGTGGGGCCCACAGATTGTCAAGATAACAAACCCAGCTCCCTCTCAGATCTGAAAGAAGACATTAAGTCAAAAAGTGGGGGGGGGAGGGTAGCAGAACAGGTTTAACTGATTGAATATAAGATACAAACACAGCTCAGAATCTTCAAAGCTTATGGCTCTGTATCCATGTTGATCTTTCACAAAGCTAGCTACCTAGAATCCAAACTCGTAAAGGTGGAAATAAACTACCCTACCTTTTACAGTTATCAAGCTTAGAGAAAAGTCTGGGAGCAGGAGGGCTAGGGCGGGAAATGAGGGAGAGAAGGACATTAGGGAAGAAAGATGATGTTGATAAGAAGAGAAGACTTGGTACAGGCAGGAACCCAAGGAGTTCATACAGGACTAAACTTGGGTCTGTACTTCTGTGGAAAGCTGTCCATTGGCATGGAATCAATTTTGTTTTACTGGAACTGTGCCCCCTTCCAGAAAGTTCCCCGCTGCTATAGGACAACACAAACTTTAGAAACCTCTTGTTTTCACTGTCCCACTTGCGCTAGCAATGGTGCGAGCCTGTCCTCTAGCTACCATTTAGCTAACCACTCAGTGAGATGGTTAGGGAGAAGGGCGTCAGCTCCCATCCTTCAGATGAGTTACCAGAGGCGTCCCAGGAGGTTAATGAGCGGGACTAACCAGGTCTGAAGCCATTCTAGCCTAAAAGCTCCAGCTCAAAACACTTTCCCTACCATGCTGGGCCATTCTTCCTGAGGGAAGAATTGCTCATTCAGTTGGAGTGGGGACAGAGCCCCATCCATAACAGCTTGTCTGCCTTCTGGATTTGAATTCACCAGGATTGGGAAGACACCAAGGTGGCCCATTGGAAGATGACTGAATTTCCTCAGCTCAGTGAATTGTTTTTGGGTGGTGGTTCAAGAAGCATGGAGATTTCCTGAGTGGGGTTCCTGGGTTTGGCTCCATCACGAAGAAGAATCATTAGTGATGGCAGTAGAGTTTTCAATGTGGGAGGATTATCACAGAAACAAGAAATAATTTAGAATCTTGCTTAAGACTGGGCATGGTGGTGGACCCTTGCAATCTCATCACTGAGAGTCAAGCTGAGGATGCAGGATTGTGATTTTGAGGCCAGTCTGGGCTATGTAGTCTCAAAACAAAATTTTTAAAAAAATTTAAGTTTGCTAGATGGTCTAGGTCCATTTTACCCTAATGGTGTCTATTGAGTCCAAGCCCTACTCTTTCTGTTTGGGTGGTGTCAGAACCCTAGAGGTTACAGAAGATGGACACACTGCTTATATACATTTTTCAGGTAGCGTGCACCTGTGCGCATACGTGGTTCTACCTGACCTTCCTCTTCTCTCCTAGAGCCGCCAACTTCCGGAACTTCACCTTCATCCAGCTCAATGGGGAATTCTCCCGGGGAAAGGGCCTGGATGTTGGCGCCCGCTTCTGGAAGGGGAGCAACGTCCTTCTGTTTTTCTGTGACGTGGACATCTACTTCACCTCCGAGTTCCTCAACACATGTAGGCTGAACACACAGCCAGGTGCGGGGCTCTCCTTCCTCAACCCGCAGGGCGGCCTGGGTGCTTTGGTGTTTGTTCACATGTGCCTGGGATGTCCAGGTGTCCTGTTTGGTAATCAGCCCACCTTGAGCCCAGTGGGAAAGGTGCTTTATCCCCGGAGCCACAGCTCCTCTTCTGGCTTCTTGGTGATTCCTTGGAGATACGAGGCTCACAGAAATTTCTGCCCAGGCTGGCTTGGAATGGTAGTTTTCCTGAGTAGCTAGGATCACAGGTGTGAGCCACTGGCAGCACTTCAGGACATTTGTTTCACTCCTGCTGCCATTCGCCCATGCCCAATCATATTCTTCCTCTGCTGGGAGGACAGAAAGATTTTAGAATCCCACTGCCTGGTGCATCCAGGGCCGTGCTCCTAAGATCTGTTCTACAGAGGAACGAAGGAAACAGAAAAGTGCGTAGAGGCATCTGGGATGTCACAGAGGCCGGATGGAGATGAGCCAGCCCACTCAGTGAATGCCCCTCGGGCTTTCAGTGAAGGTTTGCCTTGCTTTATTTTTCCTCTTTGGTTCACAGGGAAGAAGGTGTTTTATCCAGTGCTTTTCAGTCAGTACAACCCTGGCATCATCTACGGCCATCATGACGCAGTGCCGCCCCTAGAACAGCAGCTGGTGAGTGGTCAGGGCGCAGGTGCCTCTGGGAAGTCTGTTTCAGGGTCCCTATTACCAGGTGCATCTATCTGCCCCTGGGGAAAGCTGGGTGGGAATCTGTGGATTGACTCTCCGCAGTAGCTTTTAAGCTCTGGCCTTTGCTCCCAGTACCTTCCTTACTGAGGAAAACACAGGACCTGCTCCTTACCAGGATGGTGGTAATTTCATACCTTCGTGGATTTTGGAAACTTGTATTCTTGCCTGATGGCTGCAGTGCATTTTTTTTCTTTATTATTACAAAAATCCAGCAAGGTGAGGAGGGTGAGGCGTACATTCCCATCTGTCAGGTGGTAAGCACAGATGTTAAGAGAGGTGTGCTCACCCTGAGCAGTTGATGAGTCTGTGGGGCACAGGGGGAGGTGGACAAGGGTCCCATCCACTTCTCGAGCCCTGAGTTCTGCCCATCACATCATCATTCCCACACGTCACTATCCGAGGTGACTGCTGGTATCAGATGAATTGCTGGCATCGTGATTCATAGGAAGTATAGAGGGATTTCTCTGCTAGAACCCTGGCTGCAGAGGTGATGGTTAGGAGAACGCCATCAGGGAACCATCCAGAAATTTCTTTTTTTTTTTAATAAGTTTTTTGTATTGTAAAAATACCATACAGAGGGGTTACAATCATATGGGCAAGGTAATGAGTACATTTCTTATCAAGCATTGTTGCCTCCTCCTTTGTTTTTCTCCTACCATCCCTTCCCTCCCATCTCCACAACTACATCCCCCCCACCCCGCCTCAACTGTAAAGTGGTTTCCTTTGTTTGCAATAACTAGACTATATCTGAGACAAGCAGAAAAGGTCAGATAAGATGATGTTAAGTGAAATGAACCCCAAGATAAGGCCACAAGTGGTTTTTTTCTTTCTTGCTGTTGTTTCTAGCGTATTTATAAGGAACGATGTGTTTTTTGTTGTTGTTGCTTTGTATGTCCCACCCCCACGGTATAACCCCTGTTTTCACCATGTCTGATGTTGGTATAATTGGGGAGCAGAAGGGAAAAAACAAATTGTTTAAATAGGGATACACGTGGACCCATTGCAACAATGAGATGTACAAGATGCTATGTCAGAATTTTCATACCGCAGATACAGTGCATTTGTTAATGCGTTATAACAGCATCTGTGCATGATACTTTTTTTAATACCCAATTAGTGTTCATCTACCTTTTAGCATTATGTTCTCCCAGGGAAAAAGAGACTCCTGTTTGCTTTCCAGAGTCTTAAGCTCCTCAGGGTTTTAAGGGATGATAGGATTCGGCCTTTATTTTTCTTGCAACCAATCAGGGTCCAAGTTCCTTTGGTTTTAAAATAAAGTACTGCTTCACATTTGATATTGGATACAATGAAGGTGTATGGTTCAAACTCATGGAGACCTTCTTTGCTTTCAAGGACCTCTTTTCACAATGTAAAGATATGGTGCTCATATGATCTGCCTATGGACAGGCAGGTAACAGGGAGTTTAGAGAGGCCGTAAGGGTACATAGTCACCCTGGTCTTCAGAACTAGAAGTCCAGGCCACCATTAGAGCGACCTTGGGTGTGCAAAGAATTGGCTTCCAAATGTACCTTTGATCTCTTCTAAGCACATGCATTTGCTAGTTCAGAGTTTAGAGCTTATAATGATTAAATTTCATCAAATACAGTAATTCAAGGGTTCACCATCTCTGAAAGAAAAGTACGATCATTTCATGATCAGACAGATCATTTTTGTTTGTTGGGGGGGGGTCCTTGTTTGTTTTGTCTTTTGTTTGGATTTGTTTTGCTTTTTGGGTCATGGAGATGGAACTAGGGTTTGAACTCAGAGCCTTGCGTCTGCTAGGCAGACCTTCTCCCTACCTCTTGAGCCATGTCCCAGCCCTGTTGACTTTTGTTATTTTTCATTCTCACCTGGGTTGCAATTTTCTGCCTCCTAGAAGGCTGGGATGAAGCTTGTGAATCTCTGTGCCTGACTGATTAAGATGAGGGTCTCAATAGCATGTTGTGCCAGCTGGCCTTGAACTTCAGTCCTTCTGATGTCTGCTTCTAAGTAACTAGGTTTACGGCCATGAGCCATTGGGCCTATCTGGATAGGCACTGTCTTCTTCCCCCCTCCCTCCTTTCTTTTCTTTTCTTTCTTTCTTTTTACCTTCCTTTCTTTTCTTTTCTTTTTTGTGGTAGTCCTAGGGTTTGACCTCAGAGCCTTGTGCTGGCTAGAAAGAACCCCGCCTCCAGCCCTTTTTTGTGCTGTTTTGAGCTAGCATCTCTCTTCCTGCTCAGACACACACCTGCACTTTGAAGCTCCTATTTGACATTTCTCACTGTAGCTGGAATGATAAATATACTCCACTCCACCCAGTTCCTCAATTGAGATGGAGTCTCACACATTTTTCTGCATGAGCTTTCCTGGAACCTAAATACCTCTGCCTCCCACGTAGCTAGGATGACAGGCACAGGACAATTCACACTGGTGATTGAGAAGAAGTCTGGTGAACTATTCTGCTTGGGCTGGCCTTGAACTGCGATCCTTCAGATTTCAGCCTCTCATTAACGAGGTAGGATTACAGGCATGATGCCCAGCTTGGACAGGGCATTTCTTCATCACTTGCTGCCAGGTAGGAGCTGGTGCAGGTGGAGGAGTTAGAAGTTCTGAAACCATTTCTAGTATTCCAAAGTGACTTGGGAGCGATTCTGTTCATTGACTTGTTTTTATAGAAGTGAAATGACTGACCCAAGATTATCCACCCTGTAGGCACCATAGCCCAAACCTAAACCATAGTGCCCTTCCTCTAGGGCACTGAGAAAATACTTGCTGAGGCTCTAGAGATGAGAGTTGACAGGTAAAGAAAGTGGCCTGGAACATTCCCAAGGCAGACAATAGACAGAAATGAATATAATGGAGACCAAGGATGTAGGTGGTGGAATGGTGTCATATAAAAAGTAATCACTGCGGGGGGGGGGGGGGATGGAGAAATTAGGAGAGACTTCTTCCCAGGGGTGTATTTTTGGCTTGTGCACATATTCACAAAGCCTTGATGGCTTTCCCTGAGATACGTATGTCATTGTCACCGCTGGCAGGGCCACGCACCCAGACTGCGGCTGGAATAACAGCTACTTACTTATGCATACAAGAAACAACCTTTCCAGGCAGCCTTGCAAACATGACCTGCTCTGTCAATGTGCCAGTTATCATTTTGCTGTGGCAGTTGCCACTGTCATTTTCTATATAACCTGCAGATAAAAGGAAGGGACCGGATTTATAACTGTGCACTCAGACTTCTCATTTCTTAGCCTTTCCATAGATATAGACCAATTCATGCTAACTGAAATCAGGGGATTTTTTTCTATTAATACTTCACTTTTTGAGTTTCCAACCATAAGATGAAACTGACCGTGCTCTCGCGTATGTAGCGATGGGGCTGCTGAGGAAGGAAGGCTGTGACTTCAGTAAATGCTCGCTGTAGACATTCCACTTTGCCGGCCGGGCTTTGTCAGTTCTTGTTCAGGTTTCCGGCTGAATCTCCTCCCTCCTCTGTCTTTAGATTCTCAGCCTCGTCTACATTCCAGTCTTTCCTTCACCTTCTGCCAGAAATGTATTTCCAAAACACAGATTCATTCCATTTTTCAAACCTCTTTTAGAGCATAAAGCCTATGCTGGTCAATGTTTGGCAACCTGTTGTCTTAAAGGGGGTGGAGGAAGCCCTGATGGGTGGGATCTACCCATTTCCACGGTGTCAATGTCCCGGCCTTGGCTCTTCCAGGCTACCCACGTGACCTCACTGAGCCTCAGCTTGTATGCTGGGGCTAGCCTGTTCCATGACAGCACTGCAGGCCCTGGTTCCTTTTGGGGGGAGGGAGTTCATCGTCCTCCACAGATCCTACCACCTGGCACAAGATGCCAGCTCTGTAGACACCCAAGCCAGCCCTGCTGCTCTGCCACACACCTGTGCACAGTCTTCTTGGCTATCTTTTTTTTTTTTTTTTTTTGTCAGTTGTGGGGCTTGAACTCTGGGCCTGGGCACTGTCCCTCTTCAGCTCAGGGCGAGTGCTCTACCACTTGAGCTACAGCGCCACTTCCGGTTTTCTGGTGGTTTATTGGAGATAGGAGTCTCACAGTCTTTCCTGCCCGGGCTGGCTTTGAACCACGATCCTCAGATCTCAGCCTCCTGAGTAGCTAGGATTACAGGCGTGAGCCACCAGCGCCCGGCTCTTCTTGGCTATCTTATGCCTCAAGGGCCACCTCAGTCTCTGATGCGGGCATCTCTGTCTGCTGTATATGTTGCGCTGCTGTTGTTTGAGCCTGATGCCCTTGTGCTGTGTGGTTCATGGGGTGCAGTGAGCTGACCCCCGTCCTCAGCCTTTCTCTGATTCCATCTCTCTACCCTCACCTGCGCTTCAGGTTGGTGACCTTACTTCCTGCACACAGTACCTCCAGCGCACGCCACTGTCTGTTTACTTATTCAGGAAGTGTACACCCATCAAATCACAAAAGTAATGTCCTCATGAGTGGTTTCATATGCCTGCGCCGGGCTGCCTTCTTTCCCATCGCTGTGAATAGATGATAGTGCTTCCTTACTCTCAGTCACAGACAGCGATCTGTGGCTCAAAGGACGTCAGTCACTTCCTCAGACTCCCAGAGCTGCTGGATGACAGACACCCAAACTCAAGTGCCACAAAGTGAGGGATGTAATCCTTTGGCTTTTGACCTCACAAAAGACAGAAGAGTTGACATCTGGGAAACAAGAGAATGTGCATGGGACCCATACAGACACCCTTGTAAAGGGGTGTCATCATCAATGAAGATGATTTGTTGAATGGTAATTCCTTTGGACAACTACTTAAAGATAATAAAAATCTAATGATAAGAAGAAAACTCAATCATTTTAATTCAAAAAGACTTGTGGGTAAATGTGACAGTATGATCGGAGAGGAGAGGGCATTTGAGTTCATTCTAAAATGAGTGATGGGAAGGCTGTAACTCCAAAATATCTTGTCAAGAAATACAGCTAAGATTGTCCCCATGAACCTGGGTATGCTCTGGACGTGGTACTAATGGGCTGGGTGGAACTCCATCCAAACAAGAGGATGTCACCACTTCTGTGTCCTATGCAGTATGATTGATGAGTCTTTGGTACTCAAATAATAAAGAATAAAAAATGAAGGGTCAGGGGCCACCTAATGCACACCCAGAGTTCCTTGCAGCTCAGGATATCTGGTGCTCTTAGAACAGGATCTGCTACCTGAGTAGAACATTCGAGAACACAACGAAAAAGGCAAGCCCTTGTCCCAGAAATTACTAAGCATTTTAAGACCATGCCAGGAAGCATGGGGCCTTGTAAGTGTGGGTCCCGTGTGAGTATATCCCCACCCCAGCTCACCGGCTCTCCTGGTGAGAAGAACATTAGACCCAGCCTCGGTTCTTGGGAGACTGTTGATTTAGAGGAGACACTCTGCCTGAGTATTTGTTATTTATTTTATTGCAAGGTCCAGATTGCTTCACGGGCAGCTCTCCAAGTCAGCACCATTAAAACAGAGCCGACAGGCCCTGCCGGCCTCCCCAGTGCCTGCACAGCTGCAGTGCAGCCGCCTGCCTGTAGCTCTGGGGGAAGAGATGCTGATTTATACTCCGTGTGTTAGTCCTCATCGAACATAATCACTCCTGTCACGTGAATTGCCCGCAGAGCTGTGGCTCTGGAAACTTCCTGTAGGAGAGCTAGCCTGATAACTGTCCTTTTGTGGTGTACTGGCTCCTCGGTGAGCTCCCCCACGGGGCAGGCAAGGTCAGGCTGGCAGCAAAAGAAATTACAATAATAATTAGTAGTTATAGTAATTGTGGTAGCAGAAGCAGTAGTAGTAGTGTTAGTACAGGGTCTTGGACTCAGGGCCTGGGTGCTATCCTTTAGCTTTTTCACTCAGCCACTTGAGACACAGCTCCATTTCCAGTATTTGGTGGTAAATTGGAGATAAGAGTCCTTATGGACTTTCTTGCCTGGGCTGGCTTTGAGCCATGATCCTAAGATCTTAGCCTCCTGAGTAGCTAGGATGACAGGTGTGAGCCATCAGTGTCCAGCTAAAAGACATTTTTAAAAAATGAGGATATTGTGCTTGAAGTCAGATCGGTGAAATTTAGGGCAAGGGGACAAGATATGTCTCTTTTCATGTTCCACCTTTATCTTAGTGATGTAGAAGACACTCTTAGCATGTGTGTTTAATACCTGGTCAGAGCAGCGGAACTCCACGTGCACAAGGCAATGTGTCCAGGAAGTCAGGCCCCAGCTTGAGGCCCCAGGAAGGGGAAGACATGTTTGTCCATTGGTCTAGAGCCATGCAGTTTTGAGAGTGGTCACCTCTGGACCTCCTACTGATGCCTTTGCCGAGCTACTTGTGGACAAGTGGCTCCCACTTGAAGTCTGTGTCCACCGACTGGGCACCATCTACAAACATGAATGGGAGCGGGGCCCTGAGCTGGTGTTCACCGGGACTGGAGGGAAAAGAGAGAGAGCAAACAGAGAAACACCTGCACCTGCAGGAGTGTTTCTCAGTGCTGCGAGTGTCATGGAGAAGATAAGCCAGGGTGACTGTGTGCAGAGGGACAGGGAGGGCGGCAGGAATGCCCACACTGGCCAGGGGGTCGGGCTGGCCGCTCTGAGCAGAACCCAGCGGTCAGCAGAAGAAGGGGGCAAGGGGAGGCCAGGCAGGAATTACAGGGTCCTCCCTTGGATGCTTAAGAGTCTGGAGAATTTGGGGGATCAGGAAGTAGGGCTGCGTAGTAGGGAGAATGAGAGGCGAGGAGGAAGGTGAGGTAGACAAGGCTGGATATTGGAAGGGTTCGAGGGCCATCCTTATCTTCCCCTCCCCTTGTGACTCAATGGGGATACTCCTGGAGGAGAGTTGGGGAGCTCTAGGTCCTAGCCAGGCTGTTCACCAAGGGCCATGTGGCCCAATGTGCTTCAAGTTGATCTCCACAAAAGGTTACCACTGAATGAGCTCTTTCCAGCGTGGCTCTCTGTGGCTTGCCGACTTTTAACATCCACTGAACCGTCTCTATTGCTCCGCCCCTAGGTCTCGAATCAGTGTTCGTTGCTCTGTCCTCATTCAACCACATCTACCACTCCATCAACTCAGACTGGAGTCTTGGATGACCACCGCCTGGAAGCCATCTCATGTTTCTTTCCAAGCTCTGTTCAGTTGTTCTTCCTGTTGAGAGATTTCTCTTTAAATTCCATGGATAGTGTAGCCAAATATTTGATGTTTAGATACCGGCTCTTCCCTTTGACTTGGTTTCTCTCCAGACACTAGCCAGCAAGAGGGGCATGAAACCATTGATAGCCACATCAACCTGACTCCTGGGATAGCAGAGACCACACAACCCTTGTTAAGAAAAGTGTTTTCCCAGACTTTTCTGCCTTATACCACCTTTCCAGCTGATACTCATAAAACTGCCTTCTCATCTGGGAAGTGTTTGGGGGCAGCCCTGAGTCCTGGGGTGGTATCGGAGAACATTTATTTGCAGTTTTTTCCCACTGACTCTCTCAGGTTCCTGATTTCCCTCCGGCCACCCTAAGATGTGGTGACAGTGGCGTAGCTGACACTTGTGGTGGTAGGTTGCAGCGAAAATAAGATAGTGACATGAGTTCCAGAGTAAAAGAACCTTCAAGATTCATCAACCCTCCTGCCAGCCATTGTATCCATTGTAATGTAGGTCTGTGGGAAGCTTCCAGAAGTTGGAGTAACCATGATAGGATAGCTGCTTGGCTGTCACAGAAGGAAGAATCTTCAGGGGCCAGTTTAGCTCAGTGTTCTCATCTTCTAGGAAAGAAAGAAGGTAGAAGGAATGAAAAGCTCTTCCTGAGGGTTGAAGATAGACAGGGGTCAAGTTGGGACAGACAAGACTCTTCCCCTTTGTAGACTGTCTCAGATAAGCAGGCAACAGGGCCAAATGTCCCCCAAATGAGGGACCTACTGCCACCTCCCTTCCCCTATCCCAGGAGAGGGGACCTCCTTTCTTCCCAGCACCTGTATGAACTACAAGAATGAATCATTAAAAAAAATTAACTATTAAGATCTCAAACCCATTTGCAGCATGACCTCTGCCAATATGTGTGTGTATGTGTGTGTTTTCACAAACTTTTGCTGCCTCAGCAAATATGTTAAAGATGTACTTGCAAAAGAAGAGAGTGCAGAGGCAGATCGCATTGTTTTATGAGCCTGCGCAGCTTGGATGGCCTCTCGGCCGCGCGCAGGGGGCTAGCACCTCTGTGTGTGTGTTTTCTGGAACTGAACAGTTGGAAAATAGTACCAAGAGGGAAAAGCAGGCTTTCTTCAGATCCTGGCCTCTGGGCGCCCTTTCCCCTAGCGAGTGCCGGATAGCAGAGCCCCAGAGCTGGGAACCACTGAGGTCTCTAAGTCTTTCTTTTTATGCCCTTGGGAGCCCGGCTGGTGGACTGTGCCAGGACTGCTGAATCCTGAGTTGTTCTCTCTCCCTTTGCTCAACTTCCTGAGCCCTTTGTTGGCTGCCCGCCCAGGGCCAGCATGAGGGAAGGGCTCAGGCCTCAACTTCTCACTGGCGCTGGGATCTGGCCAGACACGTAGGTGGCTTTTCCATGGCATCGCTCAAAAACTTGCTCTCTTGGGTGTGTGTGGTTGTGTGTGTGTGTGTGTGTGTGTGTGTGTGTGTGTGTGTGTGTGTGTGTGTGTGTATTTCCATGCCTACTCCCTAGAAACATTCCAGCTTGAGGTGCCAAAAATCACATGGTCTTGTTTTGGACTGGTAAGTGTGCACCAGATGCCCATCTGTAAGGCATGAGATCCAGCCGTGTGTGTGTGTGTGTGTGTGTGTGTGTGTGTGTGTGTGTGTGTGTGTGTGTGTGTGTGTGTGTGTGTGTGTGTGTGTAGCATTGCTCACCTGCATGTGTGAATGCTGTGTTTTATATCTCTGTCTGATACAACTTTCCTTGCAGGTCATAAAGAAGGAAACTGGGTTCTGGAGGGACTTCGGATTTGGGATGACTTGTCAGTACCGGTCAGACTTCATCAACATAGGTAAGGCAAAGCTGCGTCTCTGCTGCCACCCAGAGGCCGCTTCAATGCAAGCCTTGCGTAAATGATGTAGGTTTCTAAGGGGTTGATAGTAAGGCTGCTGCTGTCATTTCCCCAAAATGCCCCTCCTCGTGTCATTAGGGTAAGAGGGGACTGGGAGTGGGCAGCACCTCAGCCCTGTAATCTCCACCAGCACCTCTTGGGCCCAGAGACAATGCTGTGAGGCGCAAAGGTGGCTTTGAGGCAGATTCTGCAGGGCCTCCTCTGCCTCCCAGGTGGATTCCATTCTCTCAGGAGCACGCAGAGCCTCCAGTTAGGGCGTGAGTGGGGATATGAGAAAACAGAGATCAGGTTCCTCCTTGCCGAACCCTTGAAGGTCCCAATCACTTCTTGAAGTGTCCTAATAATATGCTTGCACACATGTAACAGAGACACCTGTGTGTACACTCACATAGATGTATGAACATGCATATACACAGAAATGTGTACCATTGACAGACATGTACCAGCAGCAACAGATATACACAGACAGATGTACACACACATATACCTAACATAGACACGGAGATATATATACACAGCAACGCATGCACACACATACATGTTCTAATACACACACATACCTATGGGTTCCAAAAACCTTTCTTCCAGAGGAGAAGGCTCTCGGAGGCCTCCCAGCCAGTGAGGCCCACAGTCAAGATGAGACAGAGGGCCTCCTCCCTGTGGGAATGTCTCTCTTCATCCCCTGAGTCCTGTGTGTTAAGCATGACCAGGATAAGAAAGACAAGAGTAGACACCTTGATCTGGGCTAATGAATGGCCAGAGAGACCCTGCCATCAGAGCAATGGGGTCCCCCTTCCCTCGGGCTCCCACACATAAGCCTTGTCTCCGCCTCCTGCCCCCGTCTCCTCCCTCTCAGGGTTGACTTTGTTTTGGAGCCAGGCAGGAGAGGGGCTGGGAAGGTGGCTCAGTGGTAGAGAGCTTGCCTTGCATGCATGAGGCCCTGGGTTCGATTCCTCAGCACCACATAAGCAAAAAGAAAAAAAAAAAAAAGAAAGAAAAGAAAGATGGAGCCAGGCAGGAGAGGCCTCAGGTTTGTTTGGTTTGAGATGACATGGACTACTGAGATCACAGAACCCCGTAGACACCACCGGGCTTAAAAGAAAACTTAAACGACTCAGACTCAAGTCCTGTGGAAGGACAGCTTTCCCCCGCAAGCTGCTGCTTTATCTCACTTACCGTGGCTGCAGGATCTCACACTCAGGCAGAAACACTGAACTTCCATTCAGAAGTTGTCAAGTTCATGGGAGAGAGCAAGGGAAGGGCTGACAGTGTCCTAAAAGAAACGTACTCATCACGTGACTTATGTAACTATAACCGCTCTGTACTTTTATAATAACAATAAAAGAAACTCTTTTTAAAAAGTTGTCAAGTTGAAAAGTAAGGACTTCACAGAAGTTTGGGTCCAGAAGAAGCTGTTCACCCACACTGTCAATGGCTCTTTCAAGCAGGCAAACAAACACTTAGAATCCTGATCTTGGTTTTGTTATCTCAAGAAAGAGATGCTTTCTGCTTTGTCTGTTTCCTTCTGGGACCTTTGACCCGGAAGGACAATCCAGTAACTTGGAGGATGGCAGGGTCCGGGGTATCCCCCATCACACCTCATCTGTGCTTATGCAGCTCAACGCCTGTGCATGTGACACGGCCTCTCTGTTCTCTCCCAACAGGTGGGTTTGACTTGGATATCAAGGGCTGGGGCGGAGAGGACGTGCATCTGTACCGCAAGTACCTCCACAGCAACCTCATCGTGGTGCGGACACCCGTGCGGGGACTTTTCCACCTGTGGCACGAGAAGCGCTGCGTGGACGAGCTGACCCCTGAGCAGTACAAGATGTGCATGCAGTCCAAGGCCATGAACGAGGCGGCCCACGGGCAGCTGGGGATGCTCGTCTTCCGGCACGAGATAGAGGCTCACCTTCGCAGACAGAAGCAGAAGACAAGCAGCAAGAAAACATGAGCCCTTGCCCCCAGGGGTGGATCTGAGGGAGACATTGAATTGGCTGTTCTTATGTTACTCAAAAAAAAACAAAAAACAAACCTGCAACAAGGAATAAACTTGGATCAAGGGTGGGGGGAGAAGACTCTGATGAAAAGAGAAAGCCTCCAATTAAAATTCCCACTTTGTGAACATTGTTCCAATGAACCCCAAGAAGTCTCCCAAAGTCGGGAAGATTGGGAGATGGCAAGATGTCCGCTGGTGCGGACATTTTGGTTGTGTTTACTGTTACGCCATTTGTCTCCCAAGAGTAACCAAAAATAACCCTATCCTTTTGGTTGTCTTTTTATCCGTCTCCATTTGTTTATTTTATTATTAATGTACTTTTTGTGGCTTGTGAGTTACAGTCTGCTTAATTAGCCATTTGCTAACCTTACTAAAAAAGCACAAGATGACATAAATGTTTTTATGGTTTTTTTTTATTTTAAAGAAGATTCTTTGAATGCATTATAAGATCTTTCAGATTGGAACATCCAAATGATAGTAGGTCCAAGGACCTGCCAAATTCTTACGCATCAGACACTGAATGTCTGTCCTTGAGGCATGGACAAATTGCTGCTGGACCATTGTGAGAAAGAGACACAGAAAAGTATGTCTGAAGAGGAGCAACCTAACACTGGAGGAAAGGGAAGAGATGCTTCCTCAGGACCTCTTGATATATTTTAAAAGTCCAAGAATGAACCCATTCTAATTTCAGAAGAAATGAGGACCACTTTCTTATCTGTTTAAACCAAAGCTATGAAGCAAGCAATCTCTTTTCAAAGCAGCATGGTCCTTTGGGCTTCTGGCTTCCCTGAGAAGAAATGCATAAAAATACATTTTGAGAAAGATCCATCTATCTGCCCAGAGTCCAGCGAAAGCATGGTTTTATTACATGCTCACCTTACCTTAGACAAGGTGGAAGTAACTCAATTATTTTCTACCATTAAGCAGTTTTATTCAATCACCAAGATGCTTCTGAAAATTGCATTTGATTACCATTTCAAATTATTAAAAAAAAAATATGGTTAACATTGAATGGTTTCTACATCCACATGAGAATTATTTATTTATTACCAGCACCAGATGCATGAGCTAATTATCTCTCTGATTCCTTGCCTTCTGTTTGCCGACAGTGAACTCATTGTTTAAGAGTTTCAAGAACATTCAAGCTGTCGGTGTGTACAAAAAAAAAAAAAGCATTGTATTGATTTGTTCTGGTAGTTCATAAAATTTAATTAAACCACAAGACATGAATTGAAGGTGGCATTTGCACAGCTAATAAAATATGATTTGTGGATTTGATTTCTTCTTGAAGGAAGAATGCTGTGTCTTTAACTTTTGGAAAACATTATTTTATGCAGAGATCAGGGCTTCTCAAGCTTGCCATTTGGGGCTAGACCCCTCTCTATTTGGTGGGGGAGTTGGATGTGGAAGGAGGTAGGCCTTGCCTACTGCAGGAGCATTCCCTGCATCCTTATTGGCTTCTACCCACTAAAAACTAGAAGCATCTCCCACTCAGTTTTGACAACTTGTGTGTCCCAAGTCATTTCCAAATCTTCCTTGTAGGAGATGGGAGGGGGGGTCACCCCTAGTTGAGAACCTCTAGGAGAAGAGTATTCTAATGAAAAACTTGAACCAATTATACTTTGCCTTTATAGTTAGAAGAAATTAGAAAATTATTTCAGAGGCCCCTTCCCACTTTGTGCCTACCATTTTCACATGCTATAGTGATTCCCGTGGCTTTGGGACTTATGGCTTACCTGCCCCAACTTGGTCCTGATACATACACCTCTGCTATATTCTTACAAGATCAGGAGGATGTACTTTACTAAAGCTGATGATTCTGAGCAAATATTTGGCCTATAGAATGAGGCAGTCGGTGGGCAGTTGGTACAGGTTGCACTTTGTGGACGAATAAGACATTTATTAAATTACACACTACAGATGCCCAGGACAGTGGATAAAAATTGATTTTGAAAATTGCTGAGGTAGACGGAAAGGAGACAAAATGCTTATTTAAAAAAAAAAAAAACAAAAAACAAAAAAACTTAGCTAGATATTAGGGTTTGAATCTTAATTCTCTGCCCCAAAGGCTCCTAGATCAAAGCCAGCAGCCAGACTTTGGGGAAATGATTGGATCCTAAAGACTTAAGCTTCATCAATGGATTAATCCCTTCATGCAGTCATAATTTTTTTTTGCCAGTCCTGGGGCTTGAACTCAGGGCCTGGGCACTGTCCCTGAACTTCTTTGGCTCAAGGCTAGCACTCTGCCACTTGAGCCACAGCACCACTTTCAGCTTTTTCTGTGTATGTGGTACTGAGGAATCAAACCTAGGGCTTCATGCATGCTAGACAAGCACTCGACCACTAAGCCACATTTCCAGCCCCAAGCATTCATAATCTGATTATATTCTTCAGTAGAAGACTAGGAGATGAAGCCGCTTGGGAAGAAGTAGGCCCCTAGGGCATGTGCTGCAAAGACCTCCTTGTCCCCATCCCCTTCCTGGCTCTCTCTGCCTCCTGTCCTTCATGAGGTGAGCAGTCTCTTCTACCACACTCTGATGCTCTGCTTCACCACAGTCCAGAAAATATTACTCCAAGTGACCCTGGACAGAAATCTCTATAACCGTGAGCCTCCTATTTGTGTCTCTCAGAGATTTGTCACCTGACTAAAAAAGGAGCAAAGTAGACAAAGGTTCAGGCTCAGACCAGGCAGAGACCTCCTTAAAGTACAAGCAAGAGATCTATCACAATTGCTTGCCCATGGCTTCTATAAAAGAAAGTTGGAGAAGGCCCCACAGAAATCCAAGTAGGGGACTGGAACTCAAACTTACATAGCAAAGGAAAGCAATCATGAAACTCCGTTTTGAAGGCCCCAGGCATATTACATCTTCTGAAGAAAGTGTACTGTGAGCTGGCGCTCAACTTTGCTCTGTATTCTCAATTCTGTTCCTGCTCCCCATAAATTGTCCAGTAAGCACCTTAACCAGCTTAATGAAATCAGGTCTCCAGTACTCTTGAGGTTTCCTTGAAGCAGTGGTTCTGATTGTGTAAGAACCAGTCTTCCTAACTCCTCCCTTAACGGTGACAGGTTGTCTTCTTGAAATCAGCCACAGTGGGAGTATTTACATCTTGGGAATTGGCAATTGACAAATGCTACAAATCAGGCCTCTCCATCCTCTACCCACCACCCCATCCCAAGCCCTTTCTTAAATTGCAATGCTGCATCCACTTAGTGGCTCCTTGCGCTCAGGTTCCTTCAAGTCTTCTCCTTTCCAAATCAGCGTTGTACTCATAAATGCGGTCAACTTGCCTCTTTCCTCATTGTGAAGAGAGAGAATCAACCTAGGAAAATAGCTGCCCACAATCTAAATTCACTCCTTTTGTTTCCAGGAAAAGCCTCTTACTAATCTAATTTGACCAGAGTGGTAACTGATATCATGGCTTCTCCATCCTAGCAACAAGGATCCAAATTCCAATTGTTTCACATGAAGTTTATACGATCATAAGTGACTCACCCAGTGTCTCTGTACATCAGAGGTGAATGCAGCCACATCTGTATTAAACGATTGTTGTAAAGAGGGCATGAATTGGTATGGATGAGTACTTAGGACCTGATACACACAGGGCAAGTCAAGGTATTACTGACACACTGACAGTTTAAAACTGCATTTGTGCTGGTGGCTCACAGTTTGTAATCCTAACTACTCAGGGAGCTGAGATATGAGGATCACAGTTTGAAGATAGTCCAGGCAGAAAAGTCTGTGGGATTATCTCCAATTAGAGCTGTGGGTCAAGTGGTAGAGTGCTAGCCTTGAGCACAAAAGCTTAGGGACAGAGCCCAGGCCTGAGTTCGAGCCCAGTATACTCTCTCTCTTTCTCTTTCTCTTTCTCTTTCTCTCTCTCTCTCTCTCTCTCTCTCTCTCTCTCTTTCTCTCTCTCTCTCTCTCTCTTTCTTTCTCTCTCTCTCTCTCTCTCTCTCTCTCTCTCTCTCTCTCTCTCTCTCTCTCTCTCTCTCTCTCTCTCTCTCTCACAGACACACACACACACACACACCATGTCTGTGCTCAGCATGTCCAACATTGTTTGTATACAATGGTAGCCACTGTGGGTCATGCATTAGCGATGATGAAGCTGCCACAGTCACACTTGCCCTTTGTTTTTGACATTCTGAAAACTATCAAGGGATGTGAAGAAGAAGAGTTGGTAGGAGTGCAAAAGACAATGGATAGTTACTCCCTTAAATTCAATGCACAAAATGTACTCACTATCTTGCCCATGTAATTGTAACCCCTCTGTACAGTGTTTTCACAATAAAAAAAAATTCAATGCACAGCAATTTCGGTATCATGATGCCTCCTCAGCTGATACTCATAGCACGAATCTTCTCAGACAAGTAACATGATTGCTTCCATTTATCTAGGTGCAGAAACTAGAGGCTCAGAAATGTTCAGTTTACCCAGATGCCTGGCCAGAGCTAGCTAGCTGAAGACTCCCTGAAATCATCCTGTCATGTGGCCTTCCCCCTATAGGCTTGAAGGTCTGAAGGACCTCTTCTCTGGGCCTTAGTTTCCCACCCTTCCTATGTTTCTCAAGCCCCCTGCTGAGAAACCCAAAGAGGTGATGAAAACTGAGCAATCCAGGAATGGCTGAGCACCTCCTGGGCCTCCCTCAGGCCCCAGTGTCCTGACCGTGGTGAACTTCCCTGTGGGATGCAGGCCCCAGGGTCTTATGGGAGATGCCAAGGGCTGCAGTGTGAGATTGTCTTCAGGAGGAGGAGAGGACAGGTAAGAAACCCGGGCTTAAAAACAGACTGGATCCTATTCCTGGGTGTTACTGATTCCAGCTAATGACCTTGGGCAGCTCCTCAGAAGGGTAGGTGTGCTCTTCTCCCAACACACATCAAATACCTGGCAGCTGTGTGTGATCCATATTCTGATTAGCTTTGTACTTGAATTCAAAGCTGTTTCTCCTGGCAGGACCCTGGGCTGGGCTATTGCTGCCAAACTCTATGGGGATGGTGCCAATTGGTTGAGGGGGTGGGGACTGGTTTTCTCCCAAGGCAGAGAATAGGTTCTTTCCTGTTGGCAGAGGTGTCTTCCAAAATGTCTTCCTGTTACCAAGCCTTTGAATGCACTCTCTGGAGAAGTCAACGCCAGCTTCCTCTGGGTTGTTTCTTGTCTGCAATTTTAGCCAGAAGGCAGACACAGGGCTTGTGAGAATGGGGGGGAGAGGTGTGAAAGAGGGTGCTGTGGGGGGAGGTCTCAGTCTGCCAGGGCTTGTCACTGCGCTGGAGAGAAGCCAGGCCAGGCTGTGGCCTTCCTACACCCAAGATCCAAGGAGGCCCAGGCCGCCTACAGCGGCTTCTTCCAGGACTCGCTGTACCATGCTGGCCTGGGTTATTGGGTGACCTGCATTGAGACCTCATCCTCAGCACCCTGAGTGAGACACCTTAGCCTGGAACAAGGCTAAGTGCAGGGCTGTCACCAGCCCCCGCTGCCTCCCTCCTTAGTCCCTGGGGCTTCGTACCTCACCACCAACCCCTCTCCATCCATGTTTAACCTGGGCAATGATAAGCACCTGGCCTGCTGGAGCATTCACACCCGTGTGGAAATGATTACAAAGGTTATTTTAAAAACAACCCACAAAACACACCGTAAGCACTCCCAGTTCAAAAGCGGAAGGCAATTTTATTAACCATTTGTCCTTTACTTCTAGTTAGTTGCTTCATATAGATCTCTATAAAGCCCACACCCATACCACAGAAGGCTGTCTGGGGCCAGTAAGAGTAACTTATGTGGGAAGCTTTTCCTGGCAACGCTGCCACACCATTAAGAACTCTCCAAAGTAGGATACTCGACATCTTGTTTGGGAGTTACTGGGCTCGTGACTCAGTTGGCGGAAGCACTTCAGACAGGTGCAGCCTTTCAACTGAAGAGAAGTGCACACTGGAGTGGGTGGACAGGAAAGGCAGAGAGCCGTCCTCTGGCTTACCCATCATTCACTGGGCACCACCTGGCCTATTGTGGGACAGGCACAGTGAGTCCTGAATCAGCAGCTTGGTGGTAAACACTGATTACTGACTGGGGGACAGCAGCAAAAGCATTAGCAAAAGCAATCCATACTACATCCCGTCCACGTGAAATGTGCCAGTTATCTGCAGACCAGTAATGGATTGCACAGGCTGTCATTGTGCCCTTTAGTCTTTAAAAGTTTCCCTTTCTGTCCTAAAACCATCCCAGACATGCTAGACAATAGGCCGCTAGGATAAACAGCTCAGCGGTTGTGTAAAGTGAGCTAATAAAGGGAAGATCTAGAATTCATAGCTGCTGGCTGGCTCCTGGCCTAGAATCTCAGCTATTCAAAAGGCTGAGATCTGGAGGATCATGGTTTGAAGCCAGCCCAGGAAAAAGAGTCTGTGATACGCAATTGCCAATTATTCAGCAAAATGCTGGACTGGGAGTGTGGTTCAGGTGGTAAAGTGGCAGCTGTGAGCAAGAAAAGCATCTGACAACTCAGTGAGTTCAAACCCCTGTACCAGCACGTGTGTGCGTGTGTGCACACATATGTGCACGCACACACACAAAGGCACTATAAATAATACTGACAGAGTTAGGCCTAAGCTTGCGCTTCCTCAGTCACTATCTTGAAGTTGTCTCTAAGTTGGTGCTGGACCCAAACATGACTTGATCTTCCAGTTAGTGGTACTGTAAGGCATGGAATTTTCCAGTTAGCGGTATTGTAAGGCATGGAATTTTCCAGTTAGCGGTACTTTAAGGCATGGAATTCCTGATCCTAGCGCCAAACAAGAACTAGTTAGGTTTTCCCATCTCCCATATTTACTTCATTATGAGGATGTGAAAGTGTATACTAAAGAGTGAACCGATGTGTTTGTAAGCTACTGTATTAGCTTTCTGAAGCTACTAGAAAACACTACGCTAAACTCATTGACTTAGTCATCTCTTCTACCACAGTTCTGGGGGCTAAAAGGCTGAATCAAGGTGTGCTCAGGGTCAGGTTTCCTCCTAATGGCTCTGGGCCTCTCCTGGCTTCTAGGGACTGCCAAAAACCCCTGGCATGCCCTGCCTTGACGTTACATCACTGCCTTGTGTGTGCATGTCTGCTTTATACCAAATCCCTCTTCTTATAAGGTTGCTAGTTGTGGGATATGAGGGTCTGCCCTAATCCAGAGTGCATCCTCCTCTTCCCTCAGCTCCATCTGCAAAGTCCCAACACAGTCACAAACAGGGGTTAAGGACTTCAATGTAGGTATGTTCGCATGAACAACTATTGCTTTTGAGTACAACTTAATTCTGAGAAATGTGTGCTTTCTTTTTTGTTCGTTTTATCTTGCATACATCTGCACCAAGTCACATTCGAACACCTGGCATATTTGTTCCTGTCTCTGCAGCAGTGATGACTGGCCCCTTCAGTGCACTTGCCTCATTATTTTTTGTGCCTTTAGAGAAGTGCGGCTCTTCTTGTCTCCCCCAAAGCAAACAAGCAAACTCCCAGATGCCGGCTCACTTCCCAATGGCCCCTGTGTATCCGAGGTCATGTTTCTCCTCCAGTCCTGCATTTGCAAACTCCCCATTCAATTTACACTCGAGGCATCTGGTTTCTGTCGATTACATCCTGGCTCATCTAGCATGCATCATCTAGATCACCCAGGATGATGTTAACCCTCAGGAAGGACTTTTTTTTGCCAGCTTTCTGAAGACAAGATGGAAGTTCATTTCAACAGACCTCAGAAAGGACAGAGAGGGAGTGGACAGCTCACATGAGCTACTGCTGCTTTTGAAGTACAACTGAATTCTAAGAAGAATCTTTGTTCGTTTTATCTTACATACATCACTAAGGTGGTATTCTTCGTGTCAGGTCATTGCTGACATTGGTACCCTTACCCTTTACAGATAAGGAAGAGATTCTTTTTCCTTGGATAACACCCCGATGTCTGTGTCAAAGAGGTTTCAGCAAGGCCTCCATGGACGCTCCATGGATACTCCTGCCTGGCTGCAGGGTGATTTTGGCTTCCTACACGAATGTCTGTTTCCGTGGTGTCTGTCCAGCTGGAGGCTTAGAATGGCTTGAACGGAGACTGTCACTCAAAGAGTTCCAGGTAATCTGGTGGCCCATCTTGCTGCTGCCCGCAGGGATAGAGCAGGAGCTCCTTCCCCAGGGAGGTGATGGGTTCCTCCTGTCAATCAGAAGGTACAAGATCAGGGTGGGGCGGGAGGGGGGTAGGAGCGGGGGTGGGGGGCAGCAGTCATACATGGCTATATCCTTAAAGGTAAAATATTCTGGTATTTAGTAACTGGACAAAGTAACTAGACTCCACATGCAAATGGATCTTATAAGTGGGAACTATGTTTAAGAAGAACACATTTTTGCCAGGTGCTAGTGTCTCATGCCTAGCTACTGGAGAGGCTAAGAGCTGGACGATCAAGGCCAGCTGGGCAGAAAAAGCGTATAAGACTCCACCTCTACCCTTGATCTATGTAAACCTTTAGAAGGTCATGACCATATTAAAGATAAATTTCTCCTCCATACTGTCACTTTCCCTTTAGGGCCCCAGCTCTAAGCTAAGGCTGTGATCAGATGGGAAAAGTGGGAGTACCGCTTGCTTATCATCTGTGGTGTTCTCTGCTCCAGTGGAATCTCCCTGGGTATTTGAGGAGGAGCTACGTTCTGTGCTAAAGAAAATGCAATGAAAAATCTGAACTATCAGGAGGAGGAAGGATCAGAGAAGAACCTTCCACCCCATGATATGTCTCAATTGGTTTTTTTCTCCTTACTGCCTTTCTTTATTAGAGTGGATAACAACTTAGGAAGGGAGTTACACTGATGAATTGTTTTACCTTGTGATATTCCACCAAATCAGCCAGGGTGGCATGCTGCAGCTGGTCCACACCGAGGAAGCTGTAGGAGTCGGCAGAGGCATCGATGAGGAAATGCTTGCAGCCCTCCTCTGACAGGTGGGATAAAGCATAGCCCTTCATCCTCTCGCTGACTCGGACCAAGAAACTGCCCGGCACGCCTGTGCTCAGGAGTTCATTTGCTCTCTTTAGGGTGAGAATTCCTGTGGGAAGAAGCAGAGAGGGGAGAGCAGGTGTTTTAGCCAACTCCTTTCTGAGCGCCTCCTATGTTAAATCTAGGCGGTATGGGTAAGTTTAGTAAAACACCAGAGCCATTTTATATGTGCTTGGACTTCTTAGAAATATATTTTGGTAAAGAGTCAAGAATAGATTCCATAAGCAAATGGATCGTCCAAAATGAGAACGATGGTTATAAAGAACACATTTCAACTGGATGTGAATGGTTCATGCCTGTAATCCTAGCTCCTCAGGAGGTTGAGATTTAGAAGGAAGTGGTTCAAGGCCAGCCCAGGCAGAAAAGTGTACAAGATTCCATCTCCAAAATAACCCACAAAAAGTCAGACTGGAAGTAGGGCTCAAGTGGTAGAACACCTGCTGTGAGCAAGCAAGCTGAGCAAGAACAAGGCCCCGAGTTCAAACCCTGATTCTGGCAACAAGTAAAAACAAGATCACATTTCCACTGAAGAGATTCATTTACAGCCACACAGGTGACGGTAGAACCAGGCGAGTCAGATCTGAAAGGGACCCCGAGGTGCTCCCCTCAAGCCTCTGCCACCTGCTAATCAGAACGCGATGGCCTGGGAACACACGTGACTCTTGTCTAGCTGTTCTCAGCCAGAGCCTCGTCTGAAGAACAGCAGGTGGAGAACAGGTGCAGCTAGCCCCCCCTCAGGACAGCCTCACACTGCAAAGAATTGTCCAGCCCAGGGTGTCAACACTGCTGAAGATGGAACTTCCTGGTTCGGAAGGTCTGAATTGAGGGCCTGAATCATGGATCCATGTCTCCAAAGAGCCTTCTACAATCCATCTGCTTCCATATCCACTGGCATTTAAGGGAGCAGAGCTTTGTTTGTTTACGTCTTTGCATGTATGTTTATGTCTTCACACATATTCAAAGGAGTTCTTCCTATATACATGAGATTTTACATAGAGACAGAATTTAGAGGCCCCATGAATTCGGACCAGTCTTTTCTCCAGTTCATAGAAGTCTTAGGATTTGACTCCCCTCCTGAAGTTCATCTCTTATTCCTGCTATAATTCTGCAGGTGAATAGAAAATAAGTGGACCCGAGCAGAGAGGCTCCATCCCGCCAAAGTCGCTCGGGATCAGCAGAGTGACAAAAGGACCTGCGGCAGACCACCCGGCCCGCCGGATCGCGATCGCAGCGATCCAGCACTCTCCACCCGAGCAGAGAGGTTCCATCCCGCCAAAGCGGCTCGGCGCGACAAAGGGTCCTGTCTGCAGACCACCCGCCCGCCCGATCACGATCGCAACAACCCGGCGGGGTCACTTGGGCCCCAGAGGTACCGAGAAGAAGCTGCCTGAGCGTGGACACTCTTGACCCAACAGTTTCGACAGAGGCAGAGACAGAAAAGAATCACACAGAGCCACCACCGCCCAACCCAGCCCGGATTGCAACAACAACTGACGACCTACACCACACAGAAACAACCAGCTCCAGGGTGAGTACCCCACAGGGGAAGTGTATCCCTCAAGGGAGACCAGAGCTGGAGGGAATCCCCAGACCCTGACCTAGACTCCCTACCCCAGCACCCGGACCACAGGACCCACTAAAACTGGGAACTGTTTGAGAGCTCCACCAGCCCGTGGAGCACACTCAGCTGGCCAGGCTAGAGCAAGAGCACCCCTGGAAGGGAGCTTAAATGCCCAAGCCAGGAACAGCGCCCCTGGGTCAAGACTACCAACAGTAGAAGAAATTTGAACTGTGTCCCCCAGGCTGTATAACCTAGGGGGTATACACATCAGCACAGGCCTAACAAGCGCGCTCCAGGCTGGGGCCGGAACCAAGCCCGGGGATCCGGCACCTGAACAACACAACCAACTCCTCCCAATTGAAGTAAAAAGCTGAGCATACGCCTCAACAGAGGGGAGAAAACCAGGAAACAACACTCCCCCGGGAAGCACGCCTGTGACAACAAAAGACCTGGAGGCCCAGGACAAGAGAAGCCCAAACCCCACCAAAACTCCACCCATATACCCTAGACTGGGAATTGGGCAACACAGGCTGCCAGCACCTGATAGTAAGCAGGAGCTCAGACTGTTAAGGCGGCTCAGCAATAGAGTGATAGTCTTGGATGTATGAGGCCCTGGATCTGATTCCTCAGCATCACAAAAGCAAAAAGGGTCAGAAGTGGTGCTGTGGCTCAAACGGTAGGGTGCCAGCCTTGAGCTGAAAAGCTGAGGGACAGCACCCAAACCTAGAGTTCAAGCCCACAACCAGCCCAAAACAAATAAACAAAAACACATCAGGAGCCCATAGCAGACTCCAGCATTTGGGAGAGTGCATCCAGAGCATCTGTTCTTCACAAGAGCACCCGTAGGAGCAAACACAAGCAGTCTAGGCTGCTCAACCCTTCCAAAGGCGGGAACTGTCAGCAATCTACAGCAGAGAGCTGAGAATCCTAAGTAAGTCAGAATAGCAGCTGGAAATAGGCTCCCAACAGAACCCAGATCAGGCACAGACTCTCTCTACCAATACAGAATCAGCAACCAAGCAAAGACAGACACACCAAAACAAAATTGAAGAGCAGTCTCCTGAACCTCCATGCGAAAATCACAGAGAAAAATCACAAGGTTTACTACCACCCAGGACAGCAAGCTCACCTCAAAAGCCAGCAGCCACACAGGGGAGAGCCCCAGTGGGAGCAAAGCAGGAATGGAAGACAAAGGCTACTTCCAAGGGTTGCTGGAGGCAATGACTCAAGAAATAAAGCGAGAAATTTATCAGAAATTGAAAGAGCACAAGGATGAACTATCCAAAGAGATACAGGGTATCAAACAAGAGATGCATGCAAAAATAGAAGCTGCACAAACCTCAATAAGAAGTGAGATAAACGCCAAATTAGAGGTAATGCATACCTCATTGAGAGGTGAGATCAGTACTCTGAGAACCAACATTGAATCCATAAAGGGATCCATTTCCTCCATGCAAACCACAATAGAAGCCACTGTCAACAGAGTGAATGAAATGGAAGGTCGAGTGTCAGATACAGAAGACAGAATACACCAACTGGACCAAAAAGTGACAGATATGGAAAAATTACTCAAATTAAACCAAAGGGATATTCAAGAGCAAGCAGATAATGCTAAAAAATTTAACCTTCGCATAATTGGAGTGGACGAAGGTGAGGAATTCCAGAGCAAGGGAATGCAACACCTATTTAACAAGATAATCAATGAAAATTTTCCCCACCTCAAAAACGACCATCTTAACTACATCACAAAAGCTTATCGAACACCCAACAAGCAAGACCCCAGGAGAAACACTTCTAGACACATTATAGTAAAAATGATAGATCTGAATAATAAGGAAACAATCCTGCATGCAGCAAAAATGAAGAAGGAGCTATACTACAATGGGAAAAAAATAAGAATTACTGCAGATCTCTCCACACAAACAATGAATGCAAGAAAAGCCTGGGAAAGCACCATACGAGCCCTGAGAGCCAATAACTGCCAACCCAGACTGATCTACCCGGCAAAGCTAGCATTCACATTTGATGGAGAACTGAAAACTTTTAATAGCAAAGAAAAACTAAATGAATACATAAACATTAAGCCAGCATTACAAAGAATTCTAAGAGGGGGGACACAACCTGAAGAAAGCAGCCAGGAACTGGGGCCTGCCCCAAACAGGCATTACTCAAAGTCTAACTGAGCAAGCACAGGAGGAAAGGAAAAAAGAAAAACTTAGGAAAACGGAATGGCAGGGACAACAATGCATCTCTCTATACTTTCTCTTAATATAAATGGGCTGAATTCGCCAATTAAAAGAAAACGAACTGAGGACTGGATAAGAAAACAAGACCCATCCATCTGTTGCCTTCAGGAGACCCACCTCTCAGCCAAACATACAAACAAACTCAGAGTGAAGGGGTGGAAAAGGATCTACCAATCAAACGCCCCCAGTAAGAAAGCAGGTGTAGCTATCCTGATATCTGACAAAATAAACTTTTCATTAAAATCAGTACAGAAAGACAAGGACGGACACTACATATTAATAAAGGGAACAATCCAAGAGGAGGATATAACCATCATCAACTTATATGCCCCAAATATTGGTGCACCCAGATATGTCAAACAAATGCTCTCAAACTTACAGAATAAAATAGATCCCAATACGATAATACTAGGAGACTTTAACACACCACTCTCACCAAAGGACAGGTCTACCAACCAGAGGATTGGCAAAGAAGCTACCGAATTAAGAGAGGCCATACTTCAAGCGGAATTAACTGACATCTACCGAGTATTTCACCCTAAAACAACACAGTACACATTCTTCTCAGCAGCTCACGGAACTTTCTCCAAAATAGACCATATCATAGTTCATGCAAGGAACTTAAGCAAATACAAAGGGATCGACATAATCCCCTGTATCCTATCTGACCACAGTGGAATCAAGCTAGCTCTCAATAACAAAGCATACCGCAGAAATTTCTCCAATACATGGAAATTGAACAGCACACTCCTTAACAATGCCTGGATAACAGAAGAGATCAGAGAAGAAATAAAGCACTTCCTACAACTCAATGAAAATGAAAACACCTCACAAAGAAACTTGTGGGACACAGCAAAAGCAGTCCTGAGGGGCAAATTTATTGCCCTCAGTGCCCACATCAAGAGAATGGAGACAGACCAAGTAAATAACCTCATGTTGCAATTAAAACAGCTAGAAAAACAGGAAAAAATGGAACCTAAAGCTACTAGAAGAAGCCAGATAACCAAATTAAAAGCAGAGATTAACCAATTAGAAAATCAGAAAACCATAACCAAAATAAACCAAACAAAAAGCTGGTTCTTTGAAAAAATAAACAAAATTGATGGCCCATTGGCTAGATTAATTAAAAAAAGAAGAGAGGAAACCCATATTAATAGGATTAGGGATGCCACGGGAAACATCACCACACGTACCCAAGATATCCAAACAATTCTAACAGACTACTTTCAAAAGCTATACTCTCTAAAGGAAGAAAATCGGGCAGAAATGGATGCATTTTTAGAGAAATACAAGTTGCCCAAACTGAGCAAAGAAGAAGTTAACCAATTAAATAAGCCAATATCCTATAATGAGATACAGGAAGCTATCAAAAGTCTTCCAACAAAAAAAAGCCCAGGACCAGATGGATTCACAGCAGAATTCTATAAGACCTTTAAACAAGAACTAATACCCATACTCCTCAAGCTCTTCAGAGAAACAGAGAAGGAAGGAGCTATCCCAAACTCATTCTACGAAGCCAATATCACACTCATCCCCAAACCAGGCAAAGACCCAACCAAAAAGGAGAATTACAGGCCAATCTCCTTGATGAACACAGATGCAAAGATCCTTAACAAGATTCTAGCTAACAGAATCCAGAAACACATAAAAAAAATAATTCACTATGACCAGGTAGGCTTCATCCCAGAGACACAGGGATGGTTTAACATACGTAAGTCAATAAATGTAATCCAACATATCAACAGAGCCAAGGTCAAGAATCACATGATTATCGCTACAGATGCAGAAAAGGCCTTTGACAAAATTCAACATTCATTCATGCTAAAAGCTCTGGAGAAAATAGGAATAGAAGGAACATTTCTAAAAACAATAAAAGCCATTTATGACAGACCAATAGCCAATATTATACTTAATGGGGAAAAGCTACAACCAATTCTCCTAAAATCAGGAACAAGGCAAGGATGCCCACTGTCTCCACTCCTCTTCAATATAGTCCTAGAACCCTTAGCCAGGGCAATAAGGCAAGAAAAAGATATTAAAGGGATCCTCATAGGAAAAGAAGAAGTTAAACTATCCCTTTTTGCAGACGACATGATACTATACCTCCACGATCCCAAAAACTCCATCCCCAAACTCTTAGAAATCATAAATCACTTTGGCAAAATAGCAGGATACAAAATAAACCCACAAAAATCAGTTGCCTTCCTATACACTGATAATGTACAGGAAGAGAGGGAAATAAAGGGAGCAACCCCATTCACAATAACCTCCCGAAAAATAAAATATTTAGGAATTAACCTAACCAAAGATGTAAAAGAACTATTTAATGAGAACTATAAAAAGTTAAAGAAAGAAATTGCAGAAGACACTAGGAAATGGAAAGACCTCCCATGCTCCTGGATAGGCCGACTTAATATAGTAAAGATGGTAATACTTCCAAAACTAATATACAAATTCAACGCAATTCCTATTAAAATCCCAATGACGTACATCACTGAAATACAGAAAACAGTCCAAAAATTCATATGGAACAACAAAAGACCTAGAATAGCCAAAACAATTCTAGGGGATAAAGACAATATGGGAGGGCTATCCATGCCGAACTTCAAACTCTACTACAGAGCTATAATAACAAAGACAGCATGGTACTGGCACAAAAACAGACCCGAAGACCAATGGAACAGAATAGAAGATCCAGAAATAAATCCACAGGCCTACAGCCAGCTGATATTCGACAAAGGAGCCAAAGACATACAATGGAAGAAACACAGCCTCTTCAACCGCTGGTGCTGGGAAAACTGGGCAGCCACATGCAGAAAACTAAAAGTGGACCCCAGCCTATCACCATGCACCAACATCAACTCAAAATGGATTAAAGACCTTAACATTAAACCTGAATCTCTGAAACTACTGCAGGACAGAGTAGGAGAGACACTTGAACTAATAGGCACAGGAAGGAACTTCCTGAACAGAGTCCCAGGGTCACAACAAATTGGAGAGAGACTCGACAAATGGGACTACCTTAAAATAAAAAGCTTCTGCACAGATAAAGCTATCGCAACCAAGCTAGAAAGACAACCAACTAATTGGGAAAAAATATTTACCAGCAATATATCAGACAAGGGGTTAACATCCTGTATATACAGGGAACTCAAGAAACTAATCCCTCCCAAACCCAACACACCAATTACTAAATGGGCAAGGGAACTAAAGAGGGACTTCTCAAATGAAGAAATAAAAATGGCAAAGAAACACATGAGGAAATGTTCATCATCCCTGGTGGTGAAGGAAATGCAAATAAAGACAACCCTGAGATACCACCTTACCCCAGTCAGAATGTCCCACATCCACAAATCAGCCAACGACAAATGCTGGAGGGGATGTGGAGAACGAGGAACGCTATTACACTGCTGGTGGGAATGTACACTCATACAACCACTTTGGAAAGCAGTCTGGAGGGTCCTTAGAAAGCTAAAGATTGACCTCCCTTACGACCCAGTCATACCACTTCTAGGCATCTACCCTGAACAACAGGAACCAATATACAAGGACACGTGCACCTCCATGTTTATTGCAGCACTGTTCGCAATAGCTAGGATATGGAAACAACCTAGATGCCCCACCACAGATGAATGGATCCAAAAATTGTGGTATCTATACACAATGGAATATTATGCAGCCATTAGAAATGACAAAATAATGGCATTTGCAGGGAAATGGATGGAGCTAGAAGGAATCATGTTGAGCGAGGTAAGCCAAGAACGAAGAGACAAACAGTACATGGTCTCCCTGATAAGTGGATGATGAATCCAAAATGTTAGGTGATATGACAAAACTAACAGGACTTAAGAAACAAAGAACTCCCACTCATCTGGTTGAACCACTACTAAATATCCCCATGCTGCTGATCACATATAAGGTATATAACATATGAGCACCGTTATATATTACAGACTGTGATAGACAATTTGCTCCAGGAAAGTTAGAATGAACTTGTGACTTTAAATGAGCATCATTATTCCACAATACTGTGAATTTCCGGAAATTAAGTAATCACTTAATCACGATCAAAAAAAAAAAAAAAAGAACCTTGGGGAAGGGAGGGAGGGAGGGGATGGTAGGGGGAAAACAATGGAGGGGGTAACAATGTTCAAGAGGAAGTGGAAGTGTACTCATTACCTCACTCATGTAACTGTAACCCTCTGTATAGTATCTCTACAATAAAAAAAATTAAAAAAAAAAAAAAAAAAAAAAAAAAAGAAAATAAGTGGAAAGAGCACCAATGCATCATTATGTGGAATTGCCAGTATGCTCTGAATTGCCGGTGTAATAAAGGGAAGACAGAAAAAAAAACAAATCCACCATACGGAAACAACACCAGATAAACTGAGTCATAGTATCCAGGTTACAAATCTCAAAAAAAGAAGCCATTGCTGTAGCAACTCCAGGCCCCCCACCCGCTGCCCCAACCTTCCCCAGCCTGAGCTCAGACTCATGGCCACACACTACAAGAGCAGCATGGACCCCTGCAGTGGGCTGCTGTCCTCCTGGCTTTTTAAGGACAGGCTCTCTAAAGAAATTACTGTTGCTTTCACAACAATGAAGATCTATTTTATGCCAGGTGCCAGTGACTCATGCCTGTAATCCTAGCTACTCAGGAATCTGAGATCTGAGGATCAATGTTCAAAGCCAGATGGGGTAGGAAAGTCCATGAGACCCTTATTTCCAATTAATCACCAGAAAACTGGAAGTGGAGCTGTGGCTCAAAGTGGTAGAGCACTAGCTTGTGGTAAGAGCTCAGGGACAGTGCCCAGGCCCTGAGTTCAAGCCCTACAACCAACAACAACAAAAAACTTATTGGAGTTCCAATTATTCTGTGTGTCTGATGCTGTAACTGTGAGTGATGCTTCATAGTAGGGTTAGGATTATGATAAAGGGACAGCTGCTTAGTCCTAATATGCCATACCAGAAATACCATGTCCATGTCCTGTGCTGAGACCTTCTCCATTCACAGATTTCCTTTCTAAAAACAAGCCTATGAGCCGGGCACTGGTGACTCACATCTGTAATCCTAGCCAATCAGGAAGCTGACATCTAAAGATACCCTTAGATCTGTCTGGAAAAAAGTCTGTCTGGAAAAAAAAAGCCAGAGACTCTTATCTCCAACTAACCAACAAAATGCTAGACCGGAGATGTGGCTCATGTGGTAGGGCACCCACCATAAGTGAAAGATCTGAGGAAAAGCACAAGGCTCCAAGTTTCCTGAGTATGGTGGTACATGTGTGACATTCCAGCACCTGGGAGACTGAGGTAGGAGAATCATGGCTCCAAGGCTATCTGGAGCTCTATGAAAGCCTGCCTCAAAAAATAATTCTATGACATATATTATCATCGCCCACATCCACAGGGAAGAACACACAACTCAGACCTCAGTGATCTGGTCATTGCCTGGATAGTCCAAACAAGCAAGCACTCTGCCACTGAACTCCACCCCCCACCCCCAATCACAGACTACACAGAAACCAACGTAGGGCTTAAAGAAGCCACTACCTTTTCTCAAAATCCAGGAGACTGAGAAGTTATCATGAGCCAGCTAGACAGAGGTGCTTGTTAGTTTAAACACAGCGATGATTAGTGATTACCTGCTTAGAAATCCAACTATCCCCCTTTGCAGCTATAACTATAACAGAAACAAGGGATAGAAGCCACAGAATATTTAAAGATCTCAAAGTTTAACTCTACCATTTAACAGATAAGGGACCTACGACTCAAAGAAGAGAACAACAATGGCTTAGTCAAGTTCACTCCACTAGTTAGTTTAAGGAATCGATCTTGTATCAGCGAACTACCATCAGCCATTGACCCCCGCTGATACCATGGGCAGAAGGGTACCCAGGACCCTTGTCGGAGTCAGCAGGAAACTCCACTTTTTCCACCCACCCCAGGGCAATGAGTTCGTGGTGGTGAGTTATCCCACGGCGTGTACTGGGGCAGTGAACGCTGATAGCCTTTTAAGCAGGCTCAGGAAGGCAGCTCGTAGAGAAACCTTTGAAAAGCTTCTTTGTGGAAATCATTTGAAAGACTCTCTGGGGGCAGCACCGATAAAAGGCAGCTTTTATTCTTTCTGCCTTCCCAGTGGATTAGCACCACTTCCAGGGGATTAGCACCACTTCCCAGTGGATTAGCACCACTTCCAGGGGATTAGCACCACTTCCCAGGGGATCAGCACCACTTCCAGGGGATTAGCAACACTTCCCAGGGGATTAACACCACTTCCCAGGGGATTAGCACCACTTCCTAGTGGATTAGCACCACTTCCCAGGGGATTATCACCACTTCCCAGGAGATTAGCACCACTTCCCAGTGGATTAGCACCACTTCCTAGTGGATTAGCATCACTTCCTAGTGGATTAGCATCACTTCCCAGGGGATTAGCACCACTTCCCAGTGGATTAGCACCACTTCCCAGTGGATTAGCATCACTTCCCAGGGGATTAGCACCACTTCCCAGTGGATTAGCACCACTTCCTAGTGGATTAGCACCACTTCCAGGGGATTAGCACCACTTCCCAGTGGATTAGCACCACTTCCAGGGGATTAGCACCACTTCCCAGGGGATTAGCACCACTTCCTAGTGGATTAGCACCACTTCCCAGGGGATTATCACCACTTCCCAGGAGATTAGCACCACTTCCCAGTGGATTAGCACCACTTCCTAGTGGATTAGCATCACTTCCTAGTGGATTAGCATCACTTCCCAGGGGATTAGCACCACTTCCCAGTGGATTAGCACCACTTCCTAGTGGATTAGCACCACTTCCTAGTGGATTAGCACCACTTCCCAGGGGATTAGCACCACTTCCTGGTGGATTAGCACCACTTCCCAGATTAGAACCACTTCTCAGGGGATTAGCACCACTTCCCAGGGGATTAGCACCACTTCCTGGTGGATTAGCTCCACTTCCCAGATTAGAACCACTTCTCAGGGGATTAGCACCACTTCCCAGTGGATTAGCACCACTACCTAGTGAATTAGCACCACTTCCCAGGGGATTAGCACCACTTCCCAGGAGATTAGCACCACTTCCTGGTGGATTAGCACCACTTCCCAGATTAGAACCACTTCTCAGGGGATTAGCACCACTTCCCAGTGGATTAGCACCACTACCTAGTGAATTAGCACCACTTCCCAGGGGATTAGCACCACTTCTTGGTGGATTAGCACCACTTCCCAGATTAGAACCACTTCTCAGGGGATTAGCACCACTTCCCAGTGGATTAGCACCACTACCTAGTGAATTAGCACCACTTCCCAGGGGATTAGCACCACTTCCTGGTGGATTAGCACCACTTCCCAGGGGATTAGCACCACTTCCCAGGGGATTAGCACCACTTCCTAATGGATTAGCACCACTTCCCAGGGGATTAGCACCACTTCCCAGTGGATTAGCACCACTTTCCAGTGGATTAGCACCACTTCCCAGGGGATTAACACCACTTCCTAATGGATTAGCACCACTTCCCAGGGGATTAACACCACTTCCCAGTGGATTAACACCACTCCCTAGTGGATTAGCACCACTTCCCAGGGGATTAGCACCACTTCCCAGGGGATTAGCACCACTTCCTAATGGATTAGCACCACTTCCCAGGGGATTAACACCACTTCCCAGTGGATTAACACCACTCCCTAGTGGATTAGCACCACTTCCCAGGGGATTAGCACCACTTTCCAGTGGATTAGCACCACTTCCCAGGGGTTTAGCACCACTTCCCAGGGGATTAGCACCACTTCCCAGGGGATTAGCACACTTCCTCAGCTCTCACCGTGGAACCAGGGGGCAATCGTGTCAGAGCTCTTCTGGAAGCCAGCTCGGAGAGGGAGCTGCTCCTCTTTAAACCATCGGATGATGTCTGCCTGGGCAGAGGTGGGAACCATCCTGGTCACTCCTGGATTTCTGTTAGGTGAGATACAGTTGTATAGTTAGAGTTAATGCCTTTGAAAATAATAACCTCAAAAAAGAATGAGTATATATCTCTACTTATCTATTATATACTACCCACTTATCTATCACCAATCTACTTATATATTCATCCATCTCTAGAATCCGGGTATTTGTCTACTAATCTCTTTATACACTAGCTATTTATCTACTTAACTATCTTTCTCTAGAAACACACTTTCTACTTAATATTCTATCTATTTGTCTATCTCTCTAATACTCCACACATATAGTCTTTCTCTCTCTCCCTCTCCCTCTCCCTCTCTCTCTCTCTCTCTCTCTCTCTCCCACCTGCATCATTGCATCTAACCATCTAACCAATGGAGGAGTGAGAACATTCAAGAAAAATGATTGTACATACAGAGAGACCATTGTTCTTGTCATTATCCCCTAAACAGTACAGTAGAATAGCTATTTGCATAACACTTAACATTACAGCAAGTGTCACATGTCATCTAGAGATGATTTAAAGTACAAGAGAGGAAGTGCATACATTATTTTACATAAAGGACCTGAGCATCTTCAGCTCCTGGTATCTGCAGGGGGTCCTGCAACCAATTCCCACAGATACTGAGGGATGATGATGTACACACATGTATACACACATTCATGTACACACGTGCTCACATGCATGAGTGCATTTACATGTACAACACATGTGCACATGCAATTATACACACATACACATTTATATGTGTGTATACATATACAAATGCATACTCATACACACATACATACACATCCACAGAGAAGGAAGTATATAGATCTAGTTCCATGAGCTGAGCTTAGGGGAGTTTGAATTCCCCTACCATACTGCACTATACAATTCCTCAAAGACAATTAGAAGAAAGAACATTAATCTGTCGCTTGTGCTTCTGGCCTTAAGGACTCCGAAGTAGAAACCACTGCTGTATACATATATAGATTCATTTTCATGGGAATTAGAAGATCTATTAACTGCCAATTAAAAATCTGAAAAAGCATACCTTAAACACGTCACCCCAGCACTATTTTCCTGGATGGTACATATTTGAAAACAACAGAAACCCTAAATGAGGAAATAAATTGGTTTCCTAGCATGTCAAGTTAATTTGATTTGTTCTTCTTTCTCTGTCTTCAGTCTTCCCTGACTTGCTTTGTTCTCCCTGACACTTTGGAAAGGTTTGGTTCTACCAAAAGATAATGTCAGGGGCTGGGAAGGTGGCTCAGTGGTAGAGCGCTTGCCTTGCATGCTTGAGGCCCTGGGTTCGATTCCTCAGCACCGCATAAGCAAAAAGAAAAAAGCCGGAAGTGGCGCTGTGCCTCAAGTGGTAGAGCGCTAGACTTAAGCTGAAGAGCTGAGGGCAGCGCCCAGGCCCAGAGTTCAGGCCCCATGACTGGAACCACCCAAAAAAACAAAAACCAAAAGATAATGTCAGAAATATAAAGTAACAAGGAAGAAGACTGAAGGCCTGAAAGAAAAAGCAATAGAATAATTCTACAATAAAGTGACAGGCCAAACTTAAGTTCTAGGCTGGAGTGAACTTCACTACAAAAAGCAAGTCTGCAATGCAGTGAACATATTTCAGCTCCTTCCCAAATAGTCCACTGTGTGTGCAGAATTCAGTTCAAAGCCAACATACTGGACACTGCTACCTCACACCGGTAGCCTGTAATGCTAACTACTGTGGAGGCTGAGATCCAAAGATCATGGTTCAAAGCCAACCCAGGCAGACAAATCTGTGAGATGTTTTTCTCTAACTAACCAGAAAAAAAAAAGCCAAAAGTAAAGGTATGGCTCAAATGGTAGAACAACAGCCTTGAGAGAAAAACCCAAGCAACAAGAACATGAGGCTCTGAGTTCAAACCCAATACAGACAGACCAAAAAAAATCCCAAAACACACTAATAGAGAGGTGGGATGAACTACTGGAATATCTTATAATGTACATTAATGCTATGACATAGGCTAACATGAACTAGTCATGACTATATGTCCACATGCATACATGTGGATATGTGATCCCTTGTGATTTTCGAGCATTTTGGAAAAGATACCCTCTAATATTTGACTTCCCCTGGAAGCAGACAGCTTTTTCATAGACATTCAATTGTACTAGCTTCCAAATTAGGTTCTTTTCCTCTCAATGATCCTTAGGGATGAAGCAAAAATCTCCAAAGACAGAGTGAGTGTCTGTCTTCTCCTCGGCTGGCTCCTGGCTGACCTCTGTCATGGCTGTTTAAGATCCCAAGCCTCACCCCATCCAGTCTGACACACCAGAAGTACTTCATGCCGCCTCCTCTTCATCTGGAAAAACTGAGCCCAGAACAGCTCACAACAGATGCTGCCTTGCCCAGAAAGAAAACATCATGCCCTCAACGGTCCCTCCCTAGTGCGTGGTCCATGGGTGTTGAGCTCTTTGTGTAAATATGGACTCTTTCTTTCAGCCGGGCAAGCAGCCATCATGACTGAAGAAAGGCCCACCCTCAAGTCTCCTCCTTGTTTAAAGAAAAAAGAATTTGGATGCTGGTTGTTCATGCCTGTGATCTTGGCCACTGTAAATGAGGATCAAGGGTCAATACCAGTATGGGCAGAAAAGTTCCTGCAACTCTTATCTCCAACTAACCAGCAAAAAGCTGGAAGTAGAGGCATGGCTCAAGTGGTAGCGTGCCAGCCTTGACTGAAAAAGCTAAAGAACAGACCCTTAATTCCAGCCCTGGTATTGGAGGTGGGGAAAGGCATTGGCAGTAACTACTGACTCAAAGCAGTCAGATTTTTGTTTTTCATTCCCCAAATTCCTAACAAAGAAGTAGTTTCAGGTTTTACTTCAGAAAGCAAGGATATTCATAGCTCTGTTCAATCAGTACCTGACTTCACACATTCTCTCTCTAAATATTCCAGGGTCAGGAGTTGTGGCTCAATGGTAGAGCTCTTGCCTACCATGCATTATTCCTGGATTTGATCCCTAGCTCCACTTACTAATAGACAAGAGAATATCAAAAATACTTTTATTCAGTGAACATGAGGAATGGGTTCCTGCTGAGGTAGTACTGTATTTTTCTGGTACATTCCAACACACATTGTTCTTCCTAATTCTGCCACAGCCTAGGAGGCAAAGGTACCATCTTCACCAGAGAAAGAGTTTGTTCACAAAAAGGAGTGTGTCCCATTTCCCAAAATATCAACCGGGCTGTTTATTTATCTCAGAATGACCACGGCAATCACACCTGGGCTCCCACAGCCTAGCATGATGACCCACAGCTGTACACCTAGCTACTTGGAAAGGAGATTGGGAAGATCGCAGCTCAAATCCAGCCCAGGCAAGATGTTAGGGAGACTAGGGAGACATCCCCCAACCCCCACAATCAAACAAAAAGCCAGGTATGGTGGCAGACACACGTAATCCCCCTATCTATATAGGAGGCTGACGTAGGAGGATCGGGGTCTGAGGCCACCTGCACCTCTGGGTCCCTTGATATGTGTCTTTACCCCACATCTAAATGCAGTGGTGTGTGGCTGTGGCTTCTTACCCAGGTAGTTTCTGTGGGCACCCCGCCGGGGGTAGGAACTGGGGCTTGGGTGGAAGGGGCGGTCTTCGGGGCTTCTGGGGACCACTCTGCAGCCCCTCACCGCTTCTTCCCCTCTGGGATAACCTCTTGTAGTCCTCCCTCGCTTGTTTAGCCAGGGAGCGTCTCTTCTCATCAGCTGCTTTGGATTTTCGCACTAGAAAAACAACAGGGTGTGAAAAAGACCCCCTGGAGACGCAGTCCTCAGCACGCCATGACAGTGCGCATGGCATCTGTCATCCGAGGGTGGGAATGGACCATCTATCCATCTATGCCTGTGATCAGATCTCAGGGCTCATTCTCCACACTGTCTGCATTTAGGAACTCAGGACCTTCAGAGAGGGAGTGCGAAGAAAGAGGGGGAGGAAGGGAGGTGACCCAAGCGAAGTTGGCAAGGGTAAGCGTGGAACCTCAGGCTGCGTGAGGATTGGAATTAGCATAAAAGGCACGTGTCCCGTCCCCTCCCAAACCCACATTCAGGACACAGTATGCTTTGAGTCATTAGCCATGACCAGAAAAGCAGGTGCTGTGTGACTGAGACCAGGAAAAAGGGAGAAGGCAATCAAAGAGATCCCAGGAGCTAAACCAAATCAGAACTGGTATGACAGACAAAAAGTAAAGAGATGCTATCCAAGCACGTTCTAGAAGTATAGAACAAGTTAATACATGTAAAAGTATCCCACAGCTGCCTTTAACAGTATTTTTTATGGTGGCTGGGGAGACTTGTTTCATTTTACAATGTGAAAAAACCACTAATACAGAATGTAAATGTAATTTTCACAGAGTATATTTTCAGTCCAGGCATTATTGGTCAAATCCTGTCGTGTTTGACTTCAAAGAGGTCTCCAGATGATTTTATTATACTAGGATTTCAGTACCTAGCACAGAAGGTTATGGATTGGTTCTTGTAAATATTTTCACTTCCCCACAAAATTATCATTTTAATAGCATTTGCCATAATGGGACTGCAGAAAAATTTCAGATTGTGAACATTCTGTAAATACTGCCAGTCCTGCACTCTTGTTCAACCTGTCTCAAGGGATAAGCTAGAAGTGTAGCTTTTGTCTGTGTCTAATGGAACCTTCATTCTTTCTCCAACTGAATTCTAGCATCCTTGAGCATCCTACACTTGGGGTGGCTGACATTGGTTTGTTCTCCGGTAGCGTTCTCTCTGCAGAGCTAGCTCAGAAGGGGGTGGAGGTTTGCTCAGAGCCACAGAAAGGATGCTTACACATGCAGGCAGTCAGGTTCACAAAGACACCTGTATGCAAACGTCACCATGTCCTGCAACTACTGCAGGGTTTCAGTGAAGAATAGAACTATTAGCTAGCCACATGTTGTTAATGCCTATAATCCTACCTACTCAGGAAGCTGAGATTTGGAGGATCAAAGCTCTAAGTCAGTCTGGGCAGAAAAGTCCTTTGAGATTACATCTACAATTTACCAGCAAAATACAAAACTGAAGGTGTGGCTCAAGAGGTAGAGTGCCAGGTATGAGTTAGAGCACCAGGCTCTGAGTTCAAGCCCTTTTACTAGAAAAGAAGGGACATGCACTGTTGAACATTAGGGGAAAACAAAACAGGGCAGAAAACACAAATAAATAGTCTTAAATCTCACCTCTAAGAAAACTAATGTTGACAGGTTAATAATCTTCCAGCTCTTTTCCTTCATAACTTACTTTCAGATAGTGATATTTTTATACTCATCTTTAACTTATTTTTCTTCTCTAAGCCAAAAAGACATATTCTAAAGGCCCTGAACACTCTCCTAAAGCATGTGTCTCAGAGTTACATCCACACTATTCCTTCATGTACAGGGGTCGCCATTTTCATGATATAAACTGAGAAGAAATCTATTCAAAAGCACTTGGCCCAAAACTAACAGTTAACTTAGTGAATCTAGTGTTATGTTGCCTCTCTAGACACCTGTAAGTGCTTTCAGGACGCATCATCAAGTGAACTGAGAGCTGAGAGGCGGGAAGCTGGGAACAAGGCCTCTGCATACTCACAAGATGCCTGCCACTCCGAATCTTCTTTCCAGCTCGTACAAATCTGCTTGGCTTTCTCTTCCTCTACTTGTTTGATTTCTTCATCTGGTTTTTTCTTCAAGGGTTCTTTCTTCTGTGTTAAAGAAGAGAGAGACACAGAGAGAAGAGAGAGAGAGAGAGAGAGAGAGAGAGAGAGAGAGAGAGAGAGAGAGAAGCATTGGTGATCGATCCATTCAACAATTTTCTGGAAGGACTAGGGCATAAAACCTGCCTGACTTTTGTGTTGTTGTTTGTTTTTAGTGACTCTACATAGTGGGGCTTCCCTGTGCTGTTGCCATACACATATCATGTGATTTGCTCTAGCCTACTAGAAGAGGATTGGGTACAAGCCACACCTGAATCCCATGGCTGCCCAGCTGTGGAACTCTAGGACCCATTCCTGAGAGTGAAGGGGTTAGAGGTCTTTCACAGGGTTATAGCGAGGGCTACATTTCAAAGTGCCAGGCAGAGTGCAGATGACGAGTATAGCTTCAGTAAACAGATCTCTCACCCAGACAGAACACTTAACCACCCTAAATAGCCTTCCGGAAGTCAACACACTGCTCAACACAGCGTAAACACTACTTAACGGGGTAGAGAAGCAGTGGGGGCTGTGCGTGGCGTCTAACCAAGGCCTAAAACTGTGGCATCACAGCTGGTTCAGAAAGGAACGTTGTTGCTTAAGGAAAAAAGAAAAGCATATTTTAAAACTTCCATTCAGCAAGGAAAATGCAAAATAATAGATGTGACGTTTCTTTTAAAAAGGGAATTCAGGCTGGGTGCTGTGGTTCTCACCTGTAATCCTGACTGTACTGGAGTCTGAGATCTGAGGATTGCAATTCGAAGCCAGCCTGGGCAGGAAAGTCCATGAGACTCATATGAATTTCCAAAAAGTCAGAAATAGATCTGTGGCTCAAGTGGTAGAGCACTAACCTTGAACAACAACAACCAAAAATGCTCAGGGACAGTGCCCCGGCCCTGAGTTCAAGCCTCGGGTTCAGCATGTGCACACACACATGCGCACACACATGGAATTAGGGAGTTTAAATTATAGTATAAAAATAAATGGAAAGTATTTACTGTCTTCATGGTTTTAAGTACATCTCATTAAGTAGAATCAAGGGAACTTATTTTAAACTGAAGAGAAAACCTGAATCATTTAGACCTAAAAAGTACAGTGTTTATGTGGATATGGCCTTCTAAGAGTTCCTTGGCAAAGTGAACGTACAACCTGGTAACTAACACAAGCCTTGATAGCAAAGTAATAAACAGACTAAAAGACTAGCCCTATGTCCGTCTTCTTTATTACCAGTGAGCTCCTTCCTTCCTTCCTTCCTTCCTTCCTTTCTTCTTTTCCTTCCTTCTGTCCCACCTCCCTCCCTTCCTTCCTTCCTCTTTCTTTCCCTTTCTTTTCCTGTACAAAGATCAAGACTTTCAGACTCCCTTACTGTGAAATTATTTTGCCACAACTAAAACACAAATCTAAATGCTAAGAAACTTGTTTTTAATCACCATAGAAAGTCATCAGTCACAGTATAATGCAATGATAATTCATAAATTCTGTCCTTCACATACAACAACTTTTTTTTTTTTTTTTTTTTTTTTTGTCGGTCATGGGGCTTGAACTCTGGGCCTGGGCGCTGTCCCTCAGCTCTTCAGCTCAAGGTGAGCGCTCTACCACTTGAGCTACAGCGCCACTTCCGGTTTTCTGGTGGTTTATTGGAGATAGGAGTCTCATGGTCTTTCTTGCCTGGGCTGGCTTTGAACCGCGATCCTCAGATCTCAGCCTCCTGAGTAGCTAGGATTACAGGCGTGAGCCACCAGCGCCCGGCTATATACAACAACTTTTATGTGTACTCTATTTTCCTTACTCTGTTAACCTCTAGAGCTCAGCTCCTTTTGCTAGCAAACACAATGGATTCTAAAAACCAAAGAACAGATGTAGAGTTTGAAATGACTGTTACAATGTACCATCCCTGACTGAATCTGTGCACAGACCTGAAGTACACAGAAGTGCTGGGAGCTATTTCCACATTTAAACAGAAATACTAAAGATGGAGCTCTGTTCCACATGCCACATGTCTTGAAAGTGGCTAAGAAAACATTGCCATAAGATCAAACCAGTATTATCATAGACGCTTGGTGTGAATAAGCTTGGTGTGAATAAGTTTAAAAAGTGAAGGAAAACATTAAGTAAATAATCTCATAGGTAGTAGCTAGATGATAGGCCATGCCATAATGTCTGAGAATGCTGTATTTAGTAAACCTGCCTCTGAGCTCAATGGGGAAGGAGACCAAATGAACAAGCTTCACAGAATAACAGCAAATGAGATCTGGCTCTCATCTCTTGACTTATTCAGAGCAACTAGAAAACCTAAGAAGTCCAGAGCTGTCTCTAAGAGCAGGAAGCCTGATTCATTACCCATGTTTAGCATGGGAAGTTCCATCACCCTTGTTTATAGAAGCATGGCAAGTGATTGGCTCATTCATTCTCACCACTTATCTGCTATCTTGGACCATGTCAAGACAGTTCTTGTCTTCATACCTTGACACCTGCTGTCTCCTGTGTTCCCAACATCCATCCACCTTGTTCACTCATTTCTTCAGGTCTCTGTTCTGTAGGACTTCTCATATCAAGTGGCCCTCTCTGACCACCTGTCTAAAAACGCCACCTCCCATTCTCCTAGCATTCCTTAACTCCCTCATCCTGCTTCATCTCCCGCCATGCACATACGATCACCTGGCTTCCAAGTTCTCATCTGTCCCCCCGCCCCCACTGGCAATAAGTTCCCTGAGAAGGGAAGCTTGATATAATTTGCTCATAAAAAATGTTTGCAATTTCCACCCCAGAACCCAGCACACAGCACGCATTCAAGAAATGATTGTTGAGTGAATACATGGACTGTCCTAGATCACTTAATATAACATAATCTTGGTGGTACAGCTGAAAACTTCCCTTAAGTCCTTCATTGCTCTTGTTTTAGAAACAGGCATGTGTGCATTGTCCCCCAGTACCCAGGAGCCCCTGCTGATATACCATAATTACTTTATATACAATAGAAGAGTCTTTGCATAGAACCTGAATCTCCTCTTACGTATTTTAAATCGTGTAATGCCTAATACAATGGAAATGCTGTCTAACTAATTATTGCACTGTATTATTTAAAGGATAATAAACAAAAAGGCAGTACATGGTCGATATAGATAAAATTCTCCTCCAAATATTTTCAACCAGTGGTTGAATCTAAGTAGATATAGAGGACATACTGTATGGTATCATCAATATGCCTATGTGGACTAGCATTCCAAAACTTCATCACGTGTGACTTCTTGAAGTCTCAAAGCTGTGAGCTGTCCCAGTTTCCATGTGTGTCCCCATGAAGGAGTGAGGGTCTCAGTCCTGAGGATCACATGACCTCTGGGCAGCCTCCTCTTCTTACTATGTTTTCTGCATATCAGAAGATGAGCTTAGCCTGTGGGGACAATGTCACATCTGGATGGGCAGGAGAGCAATCACATGTCTCTAGGGGTCTTGCCTCAATGGACATGGATGTCCAAAGAGGTAGCCTATCTCCAAGGGCCAGACTCACAGAAACAAGCACACAAGCCACACCATCAGAATTCACTAGGGCTACCAAGGTTAGTGTGCCATTTATTGCTCTTCAACATCATTCTTCCCTCAGTGTTCACAGCCCCTTGGGACGTTGCCTGTGTCTTGGCTCTTCAGTGAAAAGTCATCAGATGCATCTTGGCATCTGTTCTTGCCTTGGCATACAAGACATTGCCAACTCGAGATAAATGGGACAAGATGAATAGCTGTGTTTGCAGCTTTCAAGACAGATTTCACATTCTGCTGCCTAATTTCAATTCTGCATGAGACTAATTGACTAATTTGTGAAACATCAGTGGAACTGGCTATACATTTAGCCCCCTGAAGACAAAACGTGAAGTCTTTTTTTACCTGATGAAATCCATATGCCTTCATACGATTGATAGAATCTGCCAACATTTGTTGAATATTTCTTGAAGAACTGGTGGTTGACTAAAAATTAAATGAGACACATTTTTTATAGCATTTAGAGCTGGCATGCAGTTTCAGAAGCCAAGCTGCTGATGCTTCCTCGGTTATGTTCACTAATAGTGCCCAACCCCCACAGCCAAGCTATCCAAGTCTCCTTTTCCAGGGGCCAATTAAAGCTAGCAGCAGACATGTGATGCCTTAACTTCCCAACTCAGTTGGGCATAGGAATGAATTAGTGTCCAAAAGCCAGGAGCTGACAGTTTGGGTGTCTTGTTTCTGTCTGGCCCTGGGATTCCTACATGACTTCTAGACATTAACATTACTTCTTAACTTAAATTTTCTTCTTGATTGTTCTCTACAACTTGTATTAGCTCTGACAAGAGAATTGTCTCAGTCTCTAGCATGTACCTGCATAGTGTCTTGCTCCCCGCCAGGACTAGAGGGACATGCCTGGGAGAACATGCCCTGCCCACTTCCCCAACCTGTGTTACACACTTTCTCCCTCCCTGACCTTATTACCCAGTCACTAAGTTTCTGCTGTTCCCGATGGATTTCTCAGGAAGCAACTGAAGGATCATCTTTGGTCTTGATTCCCGGTGCCATTCCTGCCTGCCACAGCTGACCCCTCAGCTTGGTAGCTCAGCTCCCAACACAGAGACATTTCACTGGCTCTCATCACCCTCTCTCTGGCCTCAGTGCAGAGCCTGAGCAGACGATGCCCTCATGGGCATTTTGCTCTGTGTAGCCGTGGAGAGCCAACCACAAGCACCATTACTGTGACTTACATGTTCTGTGTCTGAGTCCTAAACTTGGTATGTATCAGAAACTGTCAGCAAAAAGGTCTGCTTGGCTATTCAGTGAAGAGTAAGAGGACTCTGTGGGGTCACTACAATGCCAGGTGTAAACCTGTATGGATGGCAGAGACCCTGGCTATCTCAGTTACATTTTTTTACCAGCATCTGAGCAAATGGCTACCCTGCTATACTGCATCTCCCTACAATTAACTGCGCCCAGGCCAATAACGTATTTCAATGGAATATAGGTGGGAACTGGCATTTGTCACTTCCATCTGGACCCTTAAAACCTCCTTCATACATTCCTCTAGGCTACTTCTACCTCCACAAGCTACAAAGGTCACAGTAGCCACTAAGGATAACAGAACCACAAAAATCCTGAGGTCTTCAAGGATTATGTGCTCTGGGTCCTCTGGAACCAGGACACCCACCCTGAACCATTTTAAGAGAAAAATTAACTTCTACTGTGTTTTAACTTACAATATAGTTTTTAAATTTCAGTGGCCTTAGCTGGCCAAACTGTCCCCAATATCCTGGCTTTCTATCATGAATGTTCATCAGCCGGGTGCCGGTGGCTCACGCCTGTAATCCTAGCTACTCAGGAGGCTGAGATCTGAGGATCACGGTTCAAAGCTAGCCCAGGCAGGAAAGTCTGTGAGACTCTTATCTCCAATAAACCACTAGAAAACCGGAAGTGGTGCTCAAGCGGTAGAGCGCTCGCCTTGAGCTGAAGAGCTGAGGGACAGCGACCAGGCCCAGAGTTCAAGCCTCATGACCGACAAAAAAAAAAAAAAAAAAAAAAAAAGAATGTTCATCATACAGGAAGGAGAGGTGGGTTCAAGGAACACTAATTCTACTCATGGTGACCAGCCATGGGTATGGCTACTGTCTGAGTGAGTTCCTAAGTTATTGCTGGTACTTCACATAATGCTTCTGATGGATGGGCAACATGATGCTCCCTTTTCAGATGAGGAAACGGAATCTCAAAGGAGCTGTTGCCATTCTCAGTCTCAGCTAGTTAATGCCATTGTTCATGCCTTTCCCCCCACTGTGTTGACATTAAAGTGATAGGAAAATGAAAATTGGGTTAGGCAATTTCTTAGGCTTATTACCTGGCTCAGTAATGGATCTGTTTCCCAATCACTACTTAACCATATTCTCTTTCACTATATTTTCATTCTATTATGATAAAAGGTCACTTAGCTACTCTGTATCTAAAACAGAACAGTACATTAATAGCTCCTTGACTCATGAACTACTCCAACAGGTTTTGTAAAAGTCTGTTCAGGAGTCCAAGATGAAGCCTATGTTGGTGCATGCCTATAATCCCGGCATTTGGGAAGCTTCGGCAGGAGGACCTTAAGTTGGAAGACAGCCTGGCTACACAGTAAAACCACACATCAGAAAAAAAAATTCTTTCTTCACTGATCTAAGACCTATGAAGTAAGGCATTATTTTGTGGGAGAAAAAAGGATCTGTTTCTTGTATGTTGAAAATTAGGCATCAGGTAACTACCATTCTCTGATATCTCCTTAAGTGTCCTAGCCAAAGCTCCAGATATTCTAGCTACACTCGGGCAATCAGAGGACCTGGGACTATTTCTGTACTTTGGACTTAGAATGTGACCTAAAGGCCCACATACTCAAGGCAGAGCCCTTGAGGTAATGCTAAGTTTTAAGAGGCCAGACCTAGTGGGAGTTCTTTAGGTTATTGCAGTGTGCCCTCAAGACAGATTATAGGACAATGGCCCCTTCTTTGCCTCTTCAGTTGCCTGGCCAGGAGGTTGGTTCTATTCTACCACGTGCTTTTGCTGTGGTCGGACGCCTCATCAGAGGCCTCAAACAACCAGATCAGCTGATCTCCGACAAAATCTCTAAAACTGTGAGTGAAAACGAGTCTTCTCTCTTAAGATGTTGATTATCTCAGAGTTTGGTTACGGAAAGCTCACTAGTACACCCTTGAAACAAGAGATTTCTAAGCCAGGACTTTGTCAGTTGCACCTCACTGTGCTCTGTTTTTGAGCTCTCCAACCATCCCATTTCCTGAATTAGCATTAGGCTAGCAGACATCTGACACAGTGACCTTATTCTGAAAAGTGTTGTCTATTTTGCAAAATATACCCCCATCCCATCTCTTACCAATGAATGTCATACACATCGAGAAAAATTCATGTAGGTTTAATAACCTACATGAATTATTCTATCTCCTAGGACTATACATCTGCTGGGCATACACACGTTGTTTTCTTACCACCTGCTCTCTAAGAATCTTCTTAACTTCCTTCCTCTTATCACCACGTACCTTTTCCTTCACTGGCACTGTGAACACAGGCAGTGTGTTAGCACTTACCAGATGTGATGAGGTATTAATATTCCGAAAACAACCCACAGCTAAGCCCAGTCAAGGTGCCAGACAGTGTGAATTGAAGCAAACCATTGCAGGGTAGGAGGCGACAGACTTCCTCTGTCTTTCACATGTTAAGCTCTGTTTTCAGAACCAAAGTTCACAAGTTGGTTCTTGAGTAGAAGTATTTTAAGATAAAATTGATTTGCTTAACTACCACCTCAGAGCTGAATACTTCTGCCCAAATACTTTACTATGTGTAAGGCAGAGTAGAAATCCTACACAATTTATGTACCATAGGATTTAAATTTATTATAAAAAGAAAACACAATATCTGAGCTTTTCAGGGTGAATCAAGATTTATCATTATCTTAAAATGTTAAATATGAAGAATTTAAGACCTACTTAGAGAAGTTCATTTGAATTTACTTAGATAATTTAAAGATCCACGAACTATACCAAGTAAAATTTTCAGTCAATAGACTGAAAATAATGTCATCCAAACAAATTTCCATTATTAAAAAAAAAAAAAAACCAGCCAACCAACCAGGTACCAGTGGCACACTCCTATAATCCTAGCTATTCAGGAGGCAGAGATCTGAGGATTGCAATTTGAAGCCAGCCTGGGCAGAAAAGCCCATAAGACTTTTATCACTCAGGAAAAACTGGAAGGGGCACTGTGGCTCAAGTGGTAAAGCACTAGCCGTGAGCACAAAGAGGCTCAGGTACAGTCCTCAGGCCCTGAGTTCAAGCCCAAGGACTGAAAAAGAAAAAAAAAAAGAAAAGAAATACACCAGACTAACGGGCTCAAAAGTGATGACTATGATGCCAATACCAGAAAAAGAGACATAGAAATTCCATTGCTGATGTAAGCATTCCCAGAGGAAGGATGAAGGGGTTTCCCAGAGATGGTCCCACACCCTCTCTGAAGCTCTCATTTGATAAATACACTCTTGAGACATCACCACACAAAAGCAAGGGAGAAGAGCTACCTTTGCAGGTGTACAATTGGCTTGAAAAGCACTTTTGAGTCTACTACATCCTTTGACTTTCATATCCATTGTCAGAATGGGTATTATCCAGTTACCAAAGAGGTAAGGTGGCCTGTTAGTTAGCAAGAGAGCTGGGGACTCAAGTCTTGGCTTGAGATTGATTCTTCCTTGGTGCTTCTCAGAGAGAACAAGTATTCCCTGCCATCATCTCCCACCTGCCACATTGCACAAACTTCTGCAGCCACTACAGATCTATGGGAGATTATGAAACCCACCAAACTGTTTGAAAAAGGGGGAACAAAGAAGGAGGAAGAACAGGAATGTAATGGAGGTAGTGACCTTTCTCAGAGTACACTATATGCATGCGTGGAATTATTAGCATGGAATTTCTTGAAGCATTCATATGTACTAATTTGAAAGAAAAAAATCTGTAGGACAGTTAACGCAAAACACTGTTATGAGTCTTTATGTGCAATCTACTAACAATAAAGAGAGAAACTGAAAGCTAATATTAGGAGCCATGGGACCTACTACAGATACCCAACTCAGAATGAAGAACCTGGTGAGATCTCTGTGTATAATCCATTGAGATCAGCCAAGAAACAGTGTGTTTACACACACACACACACACACACACATACACATACACACACACACACACACACACACACATTGCTCAGCATAGAGGTGTCACAATTCCTCTACAGAAGCCAGTGGGTTAGGAATAGATGCCCTGGGCACCATCACCACCACATGGCTGCTAACTGTATTTATCCCACAGAGTGTCAAATAAGAAGGATCATTCTAATTATATTCACTTTTTAAAACAGGCTTAAAAAATGTTCATTATGGCTTTTAACTTAATATTCATTTTGCTTAAAATGCCAGTTATGCAAGCAGACAAAAACACCAAAGTGCCTTTTATTTCAACTAAGCCAGCCAGTGTTTATCTCTAATAAACACAACATTATTAGTAGAAATCTGTGGGAAAGAAGAAAATGATGAGTTAATTTGTAATTAAGGGCTTATAAAGAAAGTACCTTTCACTCATTTTATTCTCCTATACCTCTTAAATACAAGATATTATTTAATAGAAATGTTGGTTATAATATAACTTTCACAAGAGCAAATAACACATCAGCCTAGCTCTCCACCACCTGGACACACCCTCTCCCAGCAGAGAGAATAGGACTCACAATTAACAGGTGAATGAATGCACACCCAAGAAACTCACAAAATGCTTTTTTTTTTTTTGTCAGTCATGGGGCTTGAACTCAGGGCCTGGACTCTGTTCCTGAGCTCTTTTGCTCTACCACTCTGAGTCACAATACCACTTCTGGTTTTCTAGTGGTTAATTGGAGATAAGATCTCACAGACTTTCCTGCCCTAGCTGGCTTTGATGCTCAGAATTCAGCCTCCTGAGTAGCTAGAATTACAGGCATGAGCCACCAGTACCTGTCTTAAAGTGCTCTCTTAATCATTAAAAATATATGGGATCTAGTTTTAGTATCAATCAAGATAGATTCAAGTACTGTGAAAACTAATGATCTATATAACTCACCCATCTCATTACCCTCATAACTAAAATAATCAGATCATCATCTTCCCAACCATTTTACTTAAGAGGAAATTTCTCAAAGATGACTATAAGGTAAAGCCTTTGGGTCTCCTAGGAGTGAGCTTTTTCCTCTAAAATAGAAAAAATAAAGAATAATGAGGAGAGACAGCCAGAGAGACACAGAAAGAGACAGACAGAGAGAGAGAGAGAAAGAGAGAGAGAGAGAGAGGTTCCTATGACCAACTGGACTAAGAAGATGAAATGCAGGACTCTAAATTTTATTACTGAAAATACATTCCATGATTTTACTGAAACATGAATCAGGATGATGGAAGCCTGAGGAAATCTTTTCCCCATTTTTCTAATGTTGTTCTCAGCAAAACTTATATACAGAGACTACTGGATCCTCCAGCTTAACAGTCGGGCAGATTGTACTACAATGTGAGCCTGAAAGGCATAGTGCTAAATAACATTTCATCTATTTAGCATCTGAGTGTATTGTGAACACTGGAGACATGGAGTTGTTATCATGGGTGAGCATGAGTTTGCATCTATTGCACTCACTCCCTGGCAGCCCCGCATAAAGCTGTGTGCAAACAGCAGACAGAGCAGAAAACAGCCCACAATGTGGAGACCGGAATGGCTGCTGTAGCAAAGCCTTTCTGATAGGAGAGCTCCAAAGGCCAGCCTTGCACTGTCTCCATGAAGACAAGCAGGAGAAGTAAGGGAATTGTTTCATATAAAGGATGAGAACAAGGCAGGCTTGGGTGGCTCACGCCTATAATCCTAGCTACTCAGGAGGCTGAGATCTGAGCAGCACACTTCAAAGTCCAATGTGGGATTTTTATCTCCAAGTGGTAGAGCATCAGCTGTGAGCAAAAAAACTACAGGAAAGTGCCCTGATCTAGAGTTCAAGCCCTAGTACTGACACACACACAAGTGCATACACTCATTCACACAAACACACACATCTCAGAAATGGATTTCCTTGTGCTGTTTACAACAAGGTTCCTTATTATAAAGGCACCCAACTCCTTGACTGCCTGGATTGGTGCCATGGCCAACTGTCGGCAATAAGCGCTGGCAGCACCACAGTGGGTCCACTAACCTGGGCTTAAGGTCTACTTGGGCATGGATGCAGGTTTCTCAGCCCCACTACTCACCCAGCTTCAGGGCTCAGCCTGGCTTTACACCTGCAACAGTCTCTTCCACCTGACAGGAGCTCAAGCTACACAAAACCCCACTGTTTGGTTGCCATGAGACAGACGAGTGACCCAAACCAATTCCACACAGTCTGATGTGGCCTGATGCTCACTTCCAGATCACTTCTTTATAAAAGCAAACAATTAAGACTCAGCTCGGGGGAACCACTAGCTTCAGACTAGACAGTTTAATTTTGATTTAGAAGGGAGATAGAAAAGAAGAAGTTTTTAACTATTTTTCATATTACTAGGGCTTGAAATCAGGGCTTTGCATTTGCTAGGTAGCTGCTCTACCACATGAACCATGTCCCCAGAACCCCTTTTTTTGCTTTGGTTATCAATTATTCAGTTATTTGGGAAGGGTATTCAATTTTTTCCCCATGCCTCTTCTTTGTTGCTGCTAAGATTATACATATGGGCAACCATGCACATCCCATTTGTTCAGATGGGCTTTTACTAACTATTGCCCCAGGATGGCCTTGAACAACAATTCTCCATCTATCTGCCTCTTAATTAGCTGGGATTACAACACCTGGCCTTTCATTACATCTTAAAGTCATCTTACAGATAACTCTCTAATTGCTATGTACTAATGAGAATGGCTGAGAGTGAGAACAACACTTATAAAACACAACTGAAAATGACCATGGTTTCAGCATTAAGTTTACAACTAAAATATGTTTTAAGGGGAGTATGTCATTATCATGTTATAGAGAAATGACCAATTTTTATAACTAATCATGAGAGGCCTGGATGTGGTGGCTCATCCCTATAATCCCAGCTTTTGAGAGGCAAGATGAAGAGGATTGCAATTTGAAGACAATCTAGACAAAAAGTTAACAACACCACGATCCTAGTCTAATAGACCAAGAGCGATGGGGCATAAATATAAGCCCCGCTGCCTAGCTAATCCAAGGTGTGAGGATCAGTGAAAGTCAAGCCAGTGCAGAACCTTGAGGAAACTACCTAAAACCTAATTGTTAAAAGCATTAAGAAAACTGGTAACCATGGCTCAAGTGGTAGAACACCTGCCTAGCAAGTGGAAGGCTCTGAGTTCAAACCCTAGTGCCACCAAAAAATAAGTTTCAGCGTTTTGAGGAAGTGGGGGCATTTTGTTTCTTCATGCTGGGGTGGGGCCTGTGGTTAAACATGGGTCCAGGGAAGACTCTGGTGGAGGCTTTCTGGTCTGTTGGCTGCAAAATGTTCTCTTTTTTAAAAAAAAATTTTTATTGCAATGCTTTGAATACCAGATGTTTGTGTTTGAACTTGCTTAATCTCTTGTTTAGCCTCGTGGCCGACTCTGAAGGCCAAATTCTGTAAAAACTAGTGGAATAATCCTCTGGAGATAACATCTATGAGTGAGCAGACACTGATTTATTCAAGGTCGCCTTCGGGGGCAAGGACAGTCTGTCTCCTGAGTAATGAGTTCCCAGACTGCAAATTACCTAAACAGAGAAACGCAGGGGCTCATCTCTGAGTTGGCAGACACTGCCATCTTTCCAGCTGCACTCAGTATGGATCCATCTCCTCCACGCTGAGGGCTTTCCAACGACTGACCACATTGAGGGGGGCCATGAAGAGAGAGGGGCCTCCCAGCTCCTCTTCCTTTCCCCCAGGCACAGGACCTTTTCACAGGGGGCCTCACTCATCAACATCTTTGCATCCCTTTAATTCTTCATCTGGGGCTTGAATGTGGGGCCTTCTGCTTGCTAGGCTGGTGCTTTACTGCTGAACCATGACTCCAGACCTGTTTTTAATGGCTATTTTTAGGATAGGGTCCTGCTTCCCACCCAGGAGTGCTTTAGACATCCCATTGCTGCTGGGATACAGATGCCTGCCACTAAGTCCATCTTCCCTCTGTTTAGATGGAGTTTGGATGAGGACTTTTCTGCCTGCCTTGGCCTGGAGATTCCATTCTCCCAATCTTGGCCTCCCATGTAGCTCAGAGTGCCAGGCACACACTGCTCTGCCCAGTTATGGATTGAAAAGGGGTCTTATGAACTTGTCTGCACAAACCAGTCTGGAACCATAATCCTCCTTCTTCTACCTCCCCAGGAGTTGAGATTACAGGAATGAGTCCCACACCCAGTCCCAAGCAGTACGTTTTTGAGTTGGTAGAAGGCAGGTCTAGACAGGGTTGTCACTTGATGGAAGAATGTGTCACTTTTTTTTATCACAGAAATAATGCTGAGCTAACCTTGAACTTGTGTATCACATCTCTGCCTAACTGCTGCTTTTAGGTAATTGCGTAGACCTCACCCAATAGTTCGTCCACCAGAAAACTCTATGGAAACCCTACTTCTGTTCTTCTGCTCAGGCTTCAGGTGGTATGGGTTTTGGATGTGAATGTTTATAACTAGAAGAAAACTTACAAGGAATCATTGCAGCCATCAAATTCCATTTCGGGGATGTGCTGGATGCGTGTCAGCACTCTAGCCTTGATTTCCCAGAAGAGATTTCTAAAGAAGGCTGGGGAAGGTAGTAAGCCCTTTTCTAAGCATTTCATCTTGTGATGGAGAATGTGGACCAAAATAGATAAGCAAAACAAAGACTTGACAGTCCTTGAAGACAGATCTTACAATCTCTTGAAGAGATCTTGAAGACAGATCTTACAATCTCTTTGAACATTGGTTTCTTCATTTGCACAAAACAAGTGCAAATACTGGCGTTGTTTGCTTCATTGTTAACAGTATGAGAAAGGAAATAACTTTATGAGCTTTAAGTCAGCTCGCATGTTTTCACACATATAAGATCAGCTTCTGTTCACCACAACCACTTGAGAATGAGAATAGTGGCTGAGAAACTCATTCCTCTCCTAGATCACTTATTATCCTTCGAGATTGCGTGTTAGGGAAAGCATCTCCCTGCCTCTCCAGCCAACCACTGCTTCCATATCACCATTTTCTCCTTCATGCCTAGTACACAATGGGAAATGAAGTCCCATGGGAAAGAATGGAGGAAGCCAATCATCCTGGCTCAGTCTCCTGGCTTGTCTACATTAAAAAGTTAAAATTCTTGTAGGGGAACAGGGAATGAACTAACCAAATACCTGATGTGAATTATGTACCAGAGAAAAAGCTTTATACCAGGTTTTACTCGTTTGTACCTCATTTACTCATCACAAAATCTATAACATTGTCTATTGATACGGTCATAAATCACGATGAATTCAGTGGTTTTAACAAACACAAATTGATTACCTTCCATTTCATAGGTCAGAGACCATGCTGCGCTAAACTCAAGGTGCTGGCATAGCTGTGTTACTTACGAAGACTTCTGGGGAGCAATCCTGGTCTTTTTGTTTCTAGAACCTGCCTGTGTTCCTTGGTTCACATGTGGTCCCTTTTTTCATCAAAACCAACAATGTCATGATCTCTCTTCCCATTATTCTACAGCCAAATCTCACTCAGGTTCTACCAGAACAGATTTTTCCATTTTAAGGAAGTGATGTAGTAAAACTGGGACACCCCATTAGTTCCAGGCAATTGCCCATCTCAAGGGTTTTCTCTTTTGTCCCACAGGCAAGTCCCCTTTTCCAATGGGAAGTGATGTATACCCGGGTATAGAGCTCTGGATGTGATCATCTGTGCTATCATTCTGTCTCACAGACAATTTATACATTCCCTTTGTGTAAGTAGGAAACTCAAGAGTTAATAGGGTAACTGAAGAAGTCCAGGTTCAAGTTATTTTCTGGTATCCCAGAAATGGTATAAGTGTCTCCAAAATAGTCTCTACTCAATACCAATAACTACTTTATAATTGAGACAGTAAGATGCAACATTTCTGAGAAACTGTACACAAAAGTAATTTTTCATTTTTTAGAACTCCTGAAACAAATAACCATAAGCTTAATGGCTGAACACATCAGATATTCACTCTCTCATACTTTCAGATACTGGAGATCTAGAATCAAGGATTTGGCCACCCTGAGCATCTTCTAAGTACCCTGGGAAGGGTCTCTCTTGACCCTTCTAGGATCTGGTGACTCTTGGCTTAGATCAACCCACCTCCTCCCCAGCTCCATCTTCACTTGCATTCTTTTCTTTGTTTTCATCTCTCAAATCTCCCTCTGGCTTTCTCTTACAAAGATGCCTGTCATTCCACTTAAAGGCTACCCTCCATCCACAATGATCTCATCTTGACATTCTTAATTATATACGCAAAGATCTATTTCCAGATAATTTCCCATTGTGAGCAGACATGAGTTGGGAGAGGGGGATGCTAATCAACTTACTGTAGTGACAGAGGTAACAATAAAAATATCCATCTGAAGAACCTGGGGCTGGTGACTCAGGCCTGTACTCCTAGCTACTCAGGAGACTGAGATCTAGGGATCATGATTCAAAGCCAGGCTGGACAAAAATAAAATCCATAAGATTATTATTAGCCAGCAAAAATCTAGAAGTGGAGATGTGGCTCAAGTGTTAGAGCATTAGATTTAACTGAAAAAGCCAAGTGAGAACGTGAGGCTGAGTTCAACCTCCTGTGAAAGAAAAAGAAATATATCAATCTGCCATGAAGTGAGCTCCACACATGGTAGGTGACTTGTCATTTAAATGCTAGCACTACTGTGAAGATGAACTTCCTTCCTGAGCAGTGAACTTCAGTAAGCACCACGGGAGACCCTGACAGGTCCCTGACACAGAGGAAAGATGAAAAGCAAAATATAAAAATCTGTCTCCTGGTTATTTGCATACTCCGCATATCTAAATGCCTCCTTCCCCTCCCTTCTCTTTCCATCCAACCCCGTTAGCCGATGGCTAGGGAATGGAACAGGTCCAATATCCCTATCATATCTTTGATGTGCTTTGAGACTAACCATCACGGTATTTATTTAGTTTCTATTTTATTCCTTTGTCCTACTTTTGAAAAGTATTTACTAGGAACAGACTATCACTCAAGCACAAAATAAACCTAGGATAGAGTTTATTGTTCTTTTTTCATTTTAGAGATCTTTGAAAGGGGGATGTGTTGTTACACACACTGGATATACACTGAATCTGGCAAAACTTGGGGGTCTCTCTAGGGCATGTGGGGAAAGCCCTCAGGTAACCTCAGCACATACAACACAATTTATAATTACTTTGGTGCTATATATTTTAAGCCTTTTTTGCCAGTACTAGGATTTGAACTCGGGGCCTTAGCTTTCCCCAGATACCTTGCTACCTTACTCTACCATGGGAGCCATGCATGCCTCCAGTATGTCAATTCACTGGGTAATTTGGAGATAGCATCTTACAGACTTTTCTGCCTAGGCTGGCTTTGAACTGTCTTCCTAATATTTCAGCCTCCTGAGTAGGTAGGATTACAGGTGTGAGCCACCAGTGCCCAGCAATATTGGTGAATCTGTATACAACTTCTTCATATTCCACTTAGACATGAGGCATCCAGCCCAAGAGTTAATAGTTAAGGGGTGATCTAGGAATCCTGCAGACCTGAGTTTGAAGAACACCGAGGGCAGGTTGTTTGCCCATACCTAACTTCAGTTTCCTTACCTGTAAAACGGACAAGCAGGGATTAATTCGTAAAGTAGTGAGCATCACATGAGACACCCAGCAATCTGTACTTGCTTTGCCACAGCCTAAGCCTTGGTCCACATTAATTACTAGAGTACTAACACACGCAGGATGTAGGCAGGACAGAGAATACTGTGTCCCCATGGGACAGCCTCATAGGCATGGAGAACACACACACAACCTTCATGCTGAGCTGAGGACTTGAGTGGAAATCAAACAGCCACACCATCCTCTGTGAATTCACAGTGTAATTACATTCCTGGCAGAACAAAGTACTTTATAATACAGTTTTCTCATGTTCTTCCTTAACCATAATCTATGCAGCAAATAACGCTTGAGCTTTTCTAAGCCAGCCAGACCCTCAGGGAGTCATACCAGCTTTGAGTCTAAAATTTGACGGTGTTGAAGAAATAATTACCTCCACAATCACAGGTGGAAATCTATAAGATCAAAAAGATAGCAACCTTTGGAGTCCACAAATGAATAATAAATAAATAAATGAATGAATGAATAGAAGAATGTGCCAAGTCACCTGCCCATCTTTTGCCGGCCCCTGCACGCAGGTTTTGTGGAGCACAGCTGTACGCATTCATTTGTGTGTACTTGAGACAGCCCATTAAAAAAAAAACCTGCACTCTTAGCTATGTGGCTACTGGCAACAGAAACTGCCAATCCCTGCTACGGAAGACATATGATGGGGTTAAAAAAAAAAGTCCCGGAATGGCTGTCAAATGCCAAATCTAATTCCTAGAGTTCTTTCGTAGTCCCTTCAATCCCAAGAAAAGGAAAGTGTTCTGTGTGAGAAAGTAGATGACTCAGTTCTCCCAAAGTAACCTAAAGGCAGGAGGCACTTTTCCCAGAAGTGCTGCTTTGATAGCCTGGGGTATGGATACCTTTGTCTCAGCAGTCCTGACAACTCCAGCCCCTCTCCCCACCCCCAAGGTGGAACTGTGCACACGTGCTGATCCGTAACACTCACTTGAGCTTTTTCTTCTCCCAGGGTCGGTACTGGTCTAATTCCTTGTCCGGATTCCCCTCCTCCTGCTTTCTTAGAGATGTTCTGAGTCTCTGACTTATCTAGTGCTTGCAGACCAGGATACTGTGATTGTGTTTTCACGCTATTGCTGACTTCTTCAGACTGAGTTTTTCTGAAAAGAAACAAAAGTACCATTACCAACAACAACAACAAAAACAATATAGCTTTTCCAAAGCAGGTGGCTACATTGCTAACTACCTTGCTTCATCAGGTGCCAGGCCCTCCGCAAGGTACTGCAAAAACAGGGCTGAAATCTTCCCACAGCTCTGTGGGGAAAGCATTATTCTTGGCCCCTAAGAAATCTTACAACTTGTTGAGGACTCTCACCCCACCCCACCCCCTACTCCAGAGGGCCATGGGCAAGATTTAGACACAGGTCTGCTCAACTTCTAGTTGGAGCTAGGTTGTTAGAACACACAGCTTTCCTATGATGTGTTGGTAAATACTCCCTTTATCGTGATCACAGGAGTTGGCAGATGTCAGCACCAGCCTTTAGGGGCTGCAAGACTTAAAGAGGTCCTCCAATCTCTTTCAGCTTCCACTCACCAGCTCAGCGGAGGGCACCATGATGGAGTGTGGCTTCCCAGGGGTCACCTTGGCCACCCAGCAAAGGGAAATCACTGCCTGCCTCAATATCCCCAATGAGTCACCTTCTTATATGTCCAGCTGATTATATCACTTCCCTATTCAAAATCCCCTCCATCTCAGAATCCTACACATCTGGTGTTCAAGGCATCTCAGGACATGGTCCTGTGTTCTACCACTCACCCAACTGTACCCCAAGCCCTCAGAGGATGCTATTAGGCTCTAAAGAACCATTCAAATTATGTAATCCACCTGCACTTTCCTTCCTGACCTTCTGTGGCTAGACAGTTAACTTATCTTTCAGATTTCACCTCTTCTATGCATCAGGATGATAGGTTCCCCTCTGGGCCCAGTGAACTGTTTACAGGTCAACCACAGCTCTTAGCCTGCATCGTGGATCTGCCAATCTGCCTCCTAGAGGAAACTTCCTGATCCTCTCTGAACTGCCAGCGTCTGAACAGCAGAAGACCAGAGCGCCTGCTTACTCGTGTGCTCTCGTCTGAGCCATCTTCTTGGAAGGCCTGAACTTCTCACTGACCTTCCTGATACCCAGCTGGCTGGGGCTGCACTGGGAAGTCAGACATGATTGACACAAAGACCTGAACTGGCACTGTGGGAATAAGAAGAAACTCGGAAACTCTGAAGACACTTTCCAGAGAGATCGACCAGTACTTTTGCCAACCTCAAATCCTACTTCATTCTCCTACTCCAGCCAAGAGGCATCTCGGTAGGGTCTTTTAATAGGAGGCAGGTGCCTGGATGGTATGCAGGTTCTTACCTGGGCCCCTCTGCGTCCTGCTGGGCTCTCAGCCTCGCCCTCTCCGCAGTAATCTCGCTGCAGAGCAGCTCGTAGGGTTTATCCAGATGGTGTTCGCCCATCACCCACACCCACACCTCTTTATCAGCGCCCAGTCTCCAGTGCACAGATTTGCAATTCTCTGTAACCAAAGCAAAACATATGAGGTGAGTAAATGAGTAAATATCTTCATTTATGGAATATGGATTCTATCCAGCAATGATTATTGAAGGTCTGGGATGGGGGGAGGGGAGAGGAGATGAACTCTTCTACCCCGCTCAGTATCAAGCAGTATTCACAGGCAGCAATGGCAGCAAAGAGCAGTGACAATATCATATTTGTTTTAAAATATTATAGGATTTGTTTTTATATATGCTCATTGTATGTGTGTGTGTGTGTGTGTGTGTGTGTGTGTGTGTGTGTGTGTGTGTGTGTGTGTGTGTGTATGCATGCACACATGTGCTACTACTATGGCTTGAACTCAGAGCCTGGGCATTTTCCCTTATTTTTTTCACTAAAGGCTGGTACTCTACCACCAGAGCCACAAGTTTTTGTAGTGATTAATTGGAGATAAAAGAGTCTCACAGACTTTTCTGCCTGGGTTAGCTTTAAACAATGACCCTCAGATATCTGCCTCCTGAGTAGCTAGAATTCCAGGCGTGAGCCACTGGTGCATGGCTATATGTGCTCATCTTATCACTGAAGATGGTGAGTCCAGGAGGAAAGCCTTTAATGATCTGCATTATCCCTTCAGGATCAGGAAGCTAGCATCTGACAGCACAACCTCGGAAGTCTAAAAATCCTTGTAATCCAGAATTACACAGCTGTGTAATTAAGTGCCTGATATTTCCATTAGTATAGGTGCTATGGGTGGTTGAAAAGCATATGTTCAGAGTCAGACAGGCTATATTCCAATCCTAGCCCTGCAACCTACCAGCTGAGTAGCTTGGACCAATGATTCTCTCTTTAGGACTCCATTTGCCCATCTGCGAAATGGGAATACAACCATCTACTACTGGGAGAAGGCAAGCTGGGATGCTAAGTCCCTCCCCAGCCGCCTGCCATGAACTAGGAGTTCAACAGAGGTGAGCTGCTATCATTATTTGCTTACATGGCTGCCTGGAGATTCACACCAGCTTGTGAGAAGATAATGCTACCAGGTAGAGTGACACTTGGAAGAGCTACTTAAATAACCCTTGTTTACAGTTGGTCTGAGACCAGGGTTGTATTACATTCTAGCTCCTGTTTTCCTGAAATACCCCCCATAGGGCCAGCTTGCCTTAGGGAGGTTCAGAGGCACAGTCCCTAAATCTAAATGTCCTAGGACACCCTGGGGTAGACTTACACATGACATTGTTGGTCCCAAGATGTTTCTAGACAAAACCCTAAACCTGCCAGTGATAGTGAGCGTGTGAAATAGGGCAGCCAACTGCAATTCACTCTCCGCCACGCAGGTTAGAAACCCACACTGCCATGGCATCTTTTCTCTTCCTACTAAGCAGAGAAAGGTTTCCACTGAAAGAGTCTCCGCACTGTCAACCCATTTCATAGATCAGTCTAAGGATGGCCTACAAGAACCAGCTGCTAGCCGGGCGCCCGTGGCTTATGCCTGTAATCCTAGCTGCTCAGGAGTCTGAGATCTGAGGATCATGGTTCAAAGCCACCCTGGGCAGGAAAAGCCGTGAAACTCTTCCAGTAAACCACCAGAAAATCAGAAGTGGTGCTGTGGCTCAGATGGTAGAGCATTCACCTTGAAGAGCTGAGGGACAGCGCCCAGGCCCAGAGTTCAAACCCCAAAACCAACAACAAAAAAAAAAAGAAAAGAAAAGAACCGGTTGCTCAGAGGCCGGCTTTATATTTGTTTTGGCTCTTCTCTTGTGTAGTCTGAGAAAGATTTAAACAAAGCCAATGAAGGGGGTAGAATATATTCATATAGTCTTCATTATAAAAAGGATTCAGAAAGGGTGCCAGTGGCTCATACCTGGAATCCTAGCTACTCAGAAGGTGGAGATATGAGGATCTTGGTTCAAAGCCAGCCCAGGCAGGAAAATCTGTGATACTCATCTCCAATAAACAGTACTCAGACAAAGCCGGAAGTGGTGCTGTGACTCAAGTGGTAGAGCGCTAGTCTTGAGCAAAAGAAGCTCAAGGACAGCATCCAGGCCCTGAGTTCAAGCACTAGGACCAGCAAAATAAATGCATAAGTAAAAATTATAAGTGGGTTAAGAAGTATCATTAAAAGGAAACCACCTGACCTTGTTTTCAGCATAGAGAAATGGAGAAAGTGGTATCCAGGTAAGGAAAGAAGACAGATCCCTGTGGGCTTTGGGGCCAGCCTTTCACAGCTCTGGCTGTTTCAGGGCATGCTCAATGGCTCATTAACCTTAGGAGCTGTCATAGCTCATAAAACTCCCTTCATTACACTCTCTCAGGGCAGCTAATATTTTTATTATGTCTATCTTCTCGAACTTCATCTAAGTAACTCCCTATGGACATTTCTCTGACTGCAGGAGAATGACATCGACAGAGGTCAGGGCCAGTGCCCCAGGGGAGACAAAGAGAAGGGGAGACAAAGCGTCAGTGATGACGCTTTGCAAATGTTCCTCTGAGCACCATGTCCAAACACCATAGCAGAAACAGCTGTCAGGGAAAAAGGGCCTCGCTCCAGGGTGGGAGAGTAAGCCCTGAGGATTGAAGATAACAAGGAAAGAAACAAAAAGAACTAGAAGTAGAGAGGAGAGGCAAAGGAGGGGACCAGAGTGCATGCTGAGAGAGTCAGGTGAGGATAATTAAGAAGTCAGATGGGCAGCTCTGAGCATCTGGTGTTCAGCCTCCTCACCTCCGGGAGGCCTTCAACAGGCTCAGAAAGCAACAAGATTGGAGGCATTCTTTAAGGGACCCCACATGACTCTCAAAGGCTGCAGGTGGGAAAGGAAGGCAGGAGGCATGCTAGCTGAATGGAATGTACCAGCTGGGGCACCTGGACTTCCTACCGAGATGATGAATGAAGCTCAGCACAGCTTGATGCAGTGAATTTGATGCTCAGGCCATACAGGGGTGAGTGAGATGGGGCTGTTCCTCCAAGAGAGACAGCCAGACACTAACTAGGTTATTTATAGAATGGATTCTTATTCCATGTTGACTGTATGCCACACATGGAGGTAGATCCCCTCAGCAAATCCACATTCTACATGGAAAATTCTAAAAAGACAATAAGGCTGGATCCAAGTTAAGACTCAAAATGTGAGGCTAATACTTTATAGTACTGGGGATTCAATTCAGGGCCTTGTGCCAGCTAGACAAGCACTCTGCCCCTTGGCCCATGCCCCCAAGCCCTTTCATCATCATCATTAATTTCATTTTCAAAATAGGATCTTGATGATACCATTTCCTAGTCTGATCTCAAACTCACAGTGCTCCTGCCTCTGTGTCCTGAGTAGCTGGGATTATAAGTATGCACCACCACACCCAGCCAAGGCCAACACTTAAACCACCAGCTGGAAGCACAATAGGGTAATGGGCAGAAATAGTGACATTCAGAAAATAAACCTGGAGAGTAATAATTAGCTGTTTGGGAATGTAGAATAAATTACTACTTTCATTTCCAAGAAGATATCCAGGAGATATCCTGGAAAGTCAGAAATGTCTAAATTGCTGATGATATCAATGCAGCATAAATATCATGTAAATAATTCTTCGAGTATATTGTTTGGGGAATGAGGGCAGGGGAAAAACTGAGTATACATTTTCACTACAGATGTGATTTTAATATTTTTGATTTGGTTGAAGACCTGAATATACAATCCAGAGATACAAAGGGCTGAGTATAAATACAATAGAAACTAATCTATGTATAGTGGTTTAAATACTACTATACCTCTACAACCTTTGGCCTTGGTGTCTCAGATAATATCTTCCATCTCTCTGCCTCTCAGAAACTCTCCTCTCTTCTCCTCCAGCTCACTCAGAAACCAAAAGACGATTCTGGATGGCAGGATGGTCTGGGTTTCCAGAGCTATGGCCATGTCGCTCCTGAATGATATATGCCCACATCCAATCTCTCATTAAATACCACGCTACGCCATTTTACATATATTACACTACACTGTGTATAGTGGGGCCACTGAAGCTCAGAGAGTTACGTAACTATCCAAGATCAGCTAGCTGCTGCACATTGAGATCGGGATTCAGAATCAGTCTTCGTGACTGCAAAGCCTGCATTTGGGCAGTCTAATAATGTGTGGGCCAAGCGGAAGCACTGGGATTGAAAAGCAAGCAACCAAAAGAGACGCTGGGATCACAAACATCAATAGGATCCTGGACAAGCTGAATTCATCTACTTTTAGTGGCCTGAGAGAGGCTTGGAGCACAGGTTAGAAGGAAGCAGGGGTATGGGGAAGCCAGGACACCCAAGGGCCACAGGTTCAGTAATTCTGCAGCTCCAGACAGCACCTCTGGGCAGGCCCAGACATCGCGATGCGGTTGTGGATTGTCTGCAGCTCTCTCCTCAAAGGTAGAACAAAATGAGGAACAGAGACAGGTTTTGCTTTTAGGGCAAGTGTGAGAAACCTCAGAAGAGGAACCAATTTAATGCAAACCACATCTTTCCATAGGTTAAAGTATTCAGCAAAGCTGATAAGAAATGTGGATAGAACTCCGAGTGTGTATCAACACACTACTTTGTCATGGTCATGTAATAAGTAATATAGGTATATTCTGAGAGCTAGATCCAAAACTTGGCAAGGGAAAACTGAAGCAAAGAAGCTGCAGGATGTTATCATGAGGAGAGCAACTCAGCAAACATGAGAAGCTCAAAGTCTAATAAAGGACAGGGCTTCTTGCTCAAAGGGGAAGAGCCCTTCATCTCCCACATTAACATACTCATGATTCAGAAGAGACCCAGCTATACCCAACAATCTCTAAGGCAGGCAAAGAGGTGCATGAACCTGCTCAGAAAACTATGCTGCCATTTGGATGTTTTACTTTTCAAAGGGAAAAAAATATCAATTTTGGATAATACAATGTGAAATCCAACAGATCTTGGGATCAATTAGGTGGCCTGGCACTGGTAGCTCACACCTGTAATCCTCGCTACTCAAGAGGCTGAGATCTAAGGATTGTGGTTTGAAGCCAGCCCAGGCAGCCAAACCTGAGAGATTCTTCTCTCCAATTAACTACCACTAAGCTGGAAATGGAACTCAAGTGGAAGAATACTAGCCTTGAGTAAGAAGAACAAAGGGACAAAGAAAAATAATTAATTACAAACAAAAGTATTAAAAGTGTGACCTTGTATGTTACTTTTCTTTCAGTTTCTTTGCCTATTAAACTGGAAAATTGAGACCAACATTAAATATAAATGTATGTAAAAGTGTTTTACATTGTACTGAAATGCCAGCATAGGCAGTTTTTATATTCTGTTTACTTTGTGTTACATATGTTACATAATAAAACAATACATGAAATTCTCATATTTATTTCCTTATCAGAACAAGGAAAAAGTTTTAGCAAAGTACGAACAAGGTGAAAGTCACTTAGCTGATGTTGAATGTGAGTGTCCACACCAAGCATGCAAATGAGATTCAATTGTTCAACCCTCAAAACCCAGGGTGATTTTATAACATTTTCCACTGGCTTAATAAAAGAAAAAAAGGGAGAGTAAATTGATATTGAATGACTCTCTAGATGACCTTGAAAATTGTGTTGTTTATTAACAACTTAGGTAGTCATTCAGGAAAGAGTCCATGTATGGAGTCAGGGAGATGAGGAAATGTTAATGTCTATTTTTCTGTTTGTATATGTATGTGTTTTGAGTCTGTGTTGTGTGGGTGTGTGCGTGTGTGCGAGCGCACGCACACTGTTCCTGGGGCTTGAACTCAGGGCCTGAGCACTGTCCCTGAGCTTTTGTGCTCAAGGCTAGTGCTCTACCACTTGAATTATAGCTCTGCTTCTTGGGAGGGTGGGGAGGGTGGTAATTAATTAGTGATGAGAATCTTACAGACTTTCCTGGCTGGGCTGGCTTCAAACTGTGATCCTCAGATCTCTGCTTCCTGAGTAGTTATTACAGGCATGAGTGCCTGGCTTGTTCTTTAAGACTTTATGTAAAAAGAATTTACTTCCCATAGTCTCAAAAGATCCCATTCAAACTCCTAAGACTTCCTTTAGTTATGAGGAATCATATCTGAACCCCTCACTCATGCAAAGAAAGAAGAAAGAAAGAAAGAAAGAAAGAAAGAAAGAAAGAAAGAAAGAAAGAAAGAGAAAGAAAGGAAGAGAGAAAGAGAGAAAGGAAGAGAGAAAGAGACAGAGAAAGAAAGAAAAAAAGAAAGAGAGAGAGAGAAAGAGAGAAAGGAAGAGAGAAAGAGACCGAAAGAAAGAAAGAAAGAAAGAAAGAAAGAAAGAGAGAAAGAGAGAGAAAGGAAGAGAGAAAGAGACAGAGAGAAAGAAAGAAAAGAAAGAAAAAAGACGAGAAAGAAAAAGGAAGGAAGAAAGGAAAGAAAGGAAGAAAGGAAGAGAGAAAGAGACAGAAAGAAAGAAAGAAAGAAAGAAAGAAAGAAAGAAAGAAAAGAAAGAAAGAGAAAGAGACAGAAAGAAAGAAAGAAAGAAAGAAAGAAAGAAAGAAAGAAAGAAAGAAAGAAAGAAAGAAAAGAAAAGAAAGAAAGAAAAAGAGAAAGAGACAGAGAAAGAAAGAAAGAAAGGAAGGAAGAAAGAAAGAAAGAGAAAGAGAGAAAGGAAGAGAGAAAGAAAGAAAGAAAGAAAGAAAGAGAAAGGAAGAGAGAAAGAGACAGAGAGAAAGAAAGAGAAAGCAAGCAAGCAAGAAAGAAAAAGAAAGGAAGGAAGGAAGGAAGGAAGAAAGAAAGAAAGAAAGAAAAGAAAAACGAAGGAAGGAAGGAAGGAAGGAAGGAAAGTTAGGGAGGGAGGGAAGGAGGGAGAGAGAACAACTATTTTTTTCTCCTTAAAGCAGCTCCTTACATTTTAAGAGGGCAATGATTAAAAAAATTGGTAACTCAAAAAAAACTCGTTTGAGGTCTATGAAATACAAACAGAATTGCTTTAAAGATGTGGCAACAAATTCTTTTCACGCTGGTAGTGGAACACTGGGCCTTCCTAACAATGAGGCAGATAAGAGAACTCCTGAATGTCCTGAAAATTAAACTCTAGGGTGACGTTTTTTTCCCCCAGTGTGAAAGATAAAACTCCGGGCTTCATGCATACTAGGCAGGCACTCGACCATTGAGCTGCGCCCGTTCCCTAGAGGTGACTTTCTACTGCAGCTTAAGGTCAGTCCGTTTTAAAGTAAAAGATCTGCTTAACGTTATACAACTCCATGGTTACACTGTGTGTGTGTGTGTGTGTGTGTGTGTGTGTGTGTGTGTGTGTGTGTGTGTGTGTGTGTGTGTGTGTGTGTGTGTGTGTGTGTGTGTGTGTGTGTTTTTGAGTTTACCAACTTGATAAACTGCACCATCAGAATTTCAAAAATATTTAGCAGAATTGCACAAAATCACAACTCACACCTGGCCAGCTCGCATCGGTGTGAGCTCTTACAGGACAGAACTGGGCCGCCAGTGCGGGCACCGCACCCAAGTGGCTAGGTTTACCTTTCTTTGGTCTGGATTTCACTGGCAAGGACTCCTTTCTTTCCATGGCTGCTTCTCTTTCTTTCCATCGTCGGATCTGCTCCTCCCTCATCTTGAAGAACAGGATCTGTTTCTGCTCCTCGCTGAGCTCCGCCAAGAGGTCTGGATCGATGTACATCTCCGCCAGTATCTGTCTCAGCATCTTTGCGGGGCAGTCTTTGACACCTGGGGCAAAAGTTCCTGGAAATGGCCTGCAGGTTGTGTCAACCTGCAGCCAGGTTGGCACTTGAGTGTGTCCACCGAACTAAGCAGAGATGGCAACAGCCCAGCAATTCGGACCAACTGGGGCGGAATTGCAGCCACTGGCTCCTGGGAGATGGCCCCACACACCTGTGGCAAATGCCACTCAACAAACCTGCAAAGAACAACCGCTCACATCAGGTGCAGTAAAGGAGTCTGCTCTGGGCTAGGGCAGGCTACCAAATGAAGCTTGAAAGAAATACAGTATCACTTTTCAGTTCAGGGGGAATAAGATTTTTTTTGTCAGTCATGAGGTTGAACTCTGGGCCTGGGCACTGTCCCTCAGCTCTTCAGGTCAAGGCTAGCGCTCTACCACTTGAGCCACAGTGCCACTTCCAGCCTTTTCTGCTTATGTGGTGCTGAGGAATCAAACCCAGGGCCTCATGCATGTGAGGCAAGCACTCTACCACTGAGCCACCTTCCCAGTCCTGAATAAGATTTCACACACACACACACACACACATACACACAAAACCTGGGCCCTGCTTTGTAGATTTTGGGGAACATCTATCCTACCATTTCCAAAGATACTTTGACAGAAAGAAACTGAACAAATCCTAACTTTGTATAGGTAAATCTTGGGGAAACAAAAACTTAACAGAGGTTTGGTCTTCACCCAACCGTGCAAACATATGACCTCAGAGCCTACCAAACTACCAACTGGATGGCTGAAAAGGGAATTAACAAGAACAACAAAAGAGCACAGAAAGAAATTAGAAAGCTCCCTCTCTCCAACCTATTCCAAAAGAAAATAACATTTAGGAAATGATGCAGAGATGTTCTTGAGCCATGCTTGAGAAAGGGGGGAAGGGTTGGGAAAGTGGGCTGGGAAGGTGGCTCAGTGGTAGAGCACTTGCCTTGCATGCATGAGGCCCTGAGTTCGATTCCTCAGCACCACATAAGCAAAAAGAAAAAAAGCTGGAAGTGGTGCTATGGCTCAAGTGGTAGTGTGCTAGCCTTGAGCTGAAGAGTTGAGGGACAGCGCCCAGGCCCAAAGTTCAGGCCCCACAACCAGAACCCCCCCCCCAAAAAAAAGAAAGGGGAAAAAAAGGAATAAAAATTACACCACAGTACAGTTTTTGCCTTTCCCCTTTGCCTTCATAAAAGGATATTCTGCAAACACCCCCCTAAAAATCTGTGAGTGCAGAAGAGATCAGGCACCTACACTCTAGGTCACCAACTTTGAACTCTGAGCCACCAGTCTGAGCACCAGCCCTTTCCCACTTGAGCAACACCTCCAGTTCCAAGGCCACCAAGTTTGAGAGGTCCCTTTTCCAGATAACCTCATTTAATAAAAACGCTAGATTCACAGTCAGACACATAATGGGAGAGGCAGAGGTCACTGGCTTTGTAATAAAGGATCTTTGATTGATAAAAGATTATTATCATTATTATAAAAAATTATTACAGCTGGGTACTGGAGGCTCATGCCTGTAATCTTAGCTAGTTCAGCGAGATCAGATCTGAGGATCATGGTTTGAAGCCAGCCTGAGCAGGTCTGTGAGACTCTTACCTCCAATAAACTCAGAAAAAGCTGGAAGTGGTGCTGTGGCTCAGGTGATAGAGTATTAGCCGGGGGCCAGTGGCTCACTCCTATAATCTTAGCTACTCAGGAGGCTGAGATCTGAGGATCGAAGTACAAAGCCAGCCCAGGCAGGAAAGTCCATGAGACTCTTATCTCCAATAAATCACTAAAAAACTGGGAGTGGTGCTGTGGGTCAAGTGGTAGAGCACCGCCTTGAGCTGAAGAGCTGAGGGACAGCACCCAAGCCCAGAGTTCAAACCCCACGACCGACTAAAAAAAAAAAAAAAAGTGATAGCGTACTATCCTTGGGCAAAAGAAGCTCAGCAACAGCACCCACCCAGGACCATCAAAAAATTAATTAAAAAATCAAAATTAATAAATAAGCACGAAAATAAAAGATGATTACAAGGCTCCTCTGGAAAGAAGCCATGGACTCAGGCATGTGCAATGGTGACAGGAAAATACCACAGGAGCCATCACTCTACACATTTCCACATGGTTGATTTAAAATAAAAACTAAAAACCATGGGAGGGACGACAGTGATCAAGATATTCTATTCAAAACGACATATTGAATCAAAAGCTCTTTGTACAACTACTTAAAGATAATTTTTTGTTTTTGTTTTTTTGTCGGTCGTGGAGCCTGAACTCTGGACCTGGGCGCTGTCCCTCAACTCTTCAGCTCAAGACTAGCACTCTACCACTTGAGCCACAACGCCACTTCTGGCTTTTTCTGCTTATGTGGTGCTGAGGAATCGAACCCAGGGTCTCATGCATGCAAGGCAAGCATTCTATCACTAAGCCACCTTCCCAGCCCTTAAAGATAATTTAAAAAATTCAAATCAAATCTCTCTCTCTCTCTCTCTCTCCCCCAAACCTTCATACTTTTATCATCAGAAGGAAATTATGGAGTTGGGTGCCAAGTATGCTTGTTAGGTACACAGAAGTCTGTGATCTAAGGATCACAGTTTACAGCCAGCTGGAAAGGAAAGTGCATGAGATTCTTATCTATATTTAACTCCCAAAAAGCCAGAAGTAGAGCTATGGCTCAAGTGGTAAAGCATCAACCTTGAGCAAAAAGCTAAAGCCCTGAGTTCAAGCCCTAGTACCAGGACACACACGCGCACACACACACACACACACACACACACACACACACACACACACACACACACACACACGAGAGAGAGAGGAAATTATACGTATATTTCCACACTGGAAAAAAAAAGTAGATTTAAATCATTTTAATATCATGGCAAATACAAAAGTCTTATTATAGCTTGTGAGGAGAGTTGTAGGAGGAGTGTTCATTGTGTTCTAAGAAGTCGACTACTGCTGTGGTGTTTAGAATGTCTCAGTAATCTCGCCATCTAGTCATGGCCTCTCAGATGTCTTGTTTCTCCAGGCTAGGTTCAAACACTCTTAAACTTGAGACTAGTCCCTCAGCCATGTTGTCATGACCACAATAGTTCTGACTCCTTTCATTTTCTTTACTTGGTCATTCACACAACTGACTTTCTAATGTTCCTCTTATGGCTTGGAAATCCCCTTTTCCTTTTCTTCCTCCTCCTTTTCACTGAAAAGCTGCTTCTTGATCCATCATCTTGAGATGAGCATACTCAGTGGGCTGGTGCCCCAGCATGGTTGGCAAAGACGGACAGCACTTAGATCCACTAACTACTTGTTATTTAGCAGGGACCTTTATTGAAACAGCCACTCTTCCTACTTCACCCCCATTTTCTGCTACAGCATTCGACTCCTAAAATTCCCATGGAACAAAACATTAAGAGAAAGTTTAAAAAGCATTAAAAGCAGGTGAGGCCCATCCCAGGTTCCTCTGGCAAAAGCCTTTCAGATTTTTCTTTGAGATGACCCTAAAAGGCTTCTGTGGTGCTGATGTCCTGGAATGATTTCTTGACTCCTTGGTTCTAGCACCTTCTCATGGGGTAGAGCCCAATACCACCACACTGAAGAAGAGGCCGGGAGACCGACACTCCTCCACAGCGCCTAGATGAAGTGGTTATAAAATAGAAAAACAAAGCAAAACAAAGTGGAAGGCTCCTGAACATTCCAGGAAGTGCTCCTCTGAGGGAGGGGGGAGGGGTACATTCCATGACTGTCGAGGTTGACACCCACAGAAAAGAACGGTCAGTGAGGGCTGAGGTTTCCACACTGTTCCCCATTTTGAATAGGGTGAATCCTGTTTAAGGGGCTGGGAAAGCCTAAAACTTAAGAGTGTCCAACTCACACTCCTCTCCTCCCCCACCCAGAGGAACCCCCCACTCCCACCATCACAGAGCCAGGCTCTGCCTTGAGTACTCTGCATGCATTCTCTCAAAGTGCACCCTAACTCTTGCCACTTGGTCCCATTTCCCAGATGAGGAAGAGGGACCACAGAAGATGAATGGATAGAAGGTGACAGAGCTGGAGAGTGGAGCTCTCTACATACCGTACTCTCCCCTACCACATATAAGACTTCTGGTGAGTTTTTCTGTGAACCCAGAATTAGCACATCATCAGGACATGGTAGCAGGTGTGCAATTTCAGAATAAATGCCTGCAAATGGCAGGGGAGATTCTGCACTGAAGTGAACCTGAGCAAGCCCCTTTCAGGGAGTGATCACCTAGCCAATGGTAGAGGGGCTTAGGGGAGGCCCAGGAAGGACAGCAAGGAGCGGTCTGCCCTTGTGTAGATATCATATGGTTGCTTTTGTTCTACTTAAATCACTTAGTCTCCCCAACATCCCTTTCCAAACACTAGAGACCCCCTCAAAAGGTCTTGTAGATGTTCAGAGTAGTCCCAGAACCACCCGGCTGTGGTGTCTAAGCTCCTACTGTTCTGTTTCGCAGAAAACAAGCATGTCTAGCATTATAGTGAAGGAGTCTATCTTGAAAAGGCACCGGCTTCCTCAGAAGCAAACTGTCTTGTTTGTACCTATGCTCAGCTGTTGATTATACATGCCATTCCGTGTGGCCATTGATTGGCCTGGGGTGAATTAACTTTCCCCTCACCCCAACACTTGACCATGGCAAATTCCAACACAGCAGGGTGCCCACAGGTTCCCAACAGAACTCCAGCCGAGAATCCCAATTCTGTCTGGCACCTAGAGGCCTGGGGCCCTGAGCTGTCATTCCTCATGTCCTTGGACTCAGTTTCCCCATCAGGGAAGTGAGAGCCAGTCTAGTCCAACTATCTTTGTGACCTCTGGATTCTGTGATATCATCTGCTGTGAAGCGATGAAGAGGAAGTGAGCCAGAAGGGGATAAGAAATCAAAATGAGGAAATTATTAACCAGGGATTTTCCCACTTTCACTCCCTGATGGGACAGCCAGCCCTGACTAACATCGTTTCACTGGAAACCTGTCTCCTTCTCTAATACACTTGCAGCGACTCAAGACCCAATCCAAGAAAAACCCAGCTCACTGGGATTTCTTCTGCAGGGCCTTTGTTAAAACAGAGAGCAGGCAAACAACAGGCCCGCACCTGTGGTGCATCCTCAAAACCCACATCTGCAGGGTCACAGGATCCATTCAGAGATCTGGCCCTGATTCCCAAACCTTCCACAGACCTTGTGTGCCCTGCATGGTTCTGCGGTCTCCACCGTAAAAACCAAAGGGCCTGGGGCGAAGCCCACATCAGAACAGTATTCACACCGTGCTGTGGCCCGTCCGGCTCCCAAGCGAAGTGGCTAAATGTTCATTATTCAGAAACAGTTCGCCAACCTCCAGTCATCTCGTTCAAACGCTCAGCCTTCGCTTACCAGAAAAGGAGCTGGTTTTGTGGGTGAGCTGCAATTTGCTGTCAGTGTCTTCAGAAATGTGGGTATGGACTGGCCTAGAAGCTTCTTCCTCTTAGGACCAAGCTGGGGCTTCTACTTATTTATTCAAGCAACAGAGAGCCTATCAAGTTAATTTTTCAATACACACCCAATAAATGGGCGCTTGGGGAGGAGGCGAGAGGAATCCAGCTTACCAACAGGCGGGGTTTGCGTCTGGGACCCCTCGCAGACCGCTGTAACCGCCCCTCTCTCTGGCGCTCCCGAACCCCAAAGGCTTGGGCCAGGCCCCGGGCTGCGTGGCGAGGGAAGTCACCGCCGAGCCCACTGGCACCCAATTTGGGATCCGCGCCCCGGGGTGGAGACGCGGCCGCGCCCACCGCGCCCGCGGGGATGGGAAGGGGTGCGGGGGGCGCCCCCGGGGTGCGCGCGCAGGAAGGCGCCCCGGGACTGCGGCCCGCGCGCGCTGAAGCCGGTTCCCGGAACTCTCTCCCCCTCCATCCTCCCCACCCCACCCCGGGTGTGCGACCTCCGATCGGCGGAGCCAGTCCCAGAACCGTCTAGAAACTCCCGCCCGGACGCGGGTCATCACCCCCAGCCCTGCCGGGCGCCAGCGTGCGCACAGCTCTCCCACCTGTCCCCCCCCCCCCGCGACCGCGACCTCCCTCCCGCCGGGGGCTCCCCGGGGCCGCCCCTCACCCAGCCAGCAGCTCCAGACACCGGACACCGACACCGGACACCGCCCGCCGCCGCGCGCCGCGCTCCCGGCCCCAGCGGCACCTGAGCCCGCCCCGGGCGCGGCGGCGGAGGAGGGACCGGAGGGAGGGGCCGGGGCCCGGGGGCCACCCCGGCCGCGTGGCCGCCCTGCGCCCCTCTCCACGGCGCCCGCCACGCGCGCACCTTCTCCCCGGGGCCTCCACGCAGCCTCTTCCCCACCGCGCCGCCTACCTGCTCCGCGCCCTGCGTGGGTACGGGAGCGCCTGGCTCAGCTGAACCCCAGGACGGAACTACAAGAAGCCCCAGGAGCCCCTAAGGCGGCCGGACAAACACTCGGGCTGGGAGGGCACTGGGCGCCCGGCCCGGCCCGCCCCGCCGCGCCCACAGGCCCGGGTGACTGACGGGGCGCGCTGCGGCCCCACCCGGCAGCTGGACGCGTTCCAGGGCGGGCGGCCAGCGTCGGCGGCCCCAGCTGCGCCCCGGGCCGGCTGCCGGGTCTCCCCACTCTTCCCTGACTCGAGGTGCTGGTTGCGACGGCGTGGCCCCGTCCCATCGGTGGTGGGGTGGGGTGGGGGTTACTGATAACAGCCGCGCGCCCCTGCCCCCCCCCCCCGGGCGCCCCGGCTGGCCAGGTGGACCTGTCTGTGGCGGTGGGCAGGCCTGCCGGGACGCGGCTCTGCAGGCCACATCGGCTCACCTCCCTTGGGCTTTGCCCCAGGCTTTCTCCGGCTTCCTTTTTTTTTTCCCCTCGTTTGTTGACATTAAGTCAATTATCAAACTCTGGGTTATTTGTCAATCCAAGGTGTGGTTTTGCGGGGCAAGATCAAGGGGGGAGGGGGGTAATTGACGTACAAGGAAAAACGGGGAAAGGGGGAAGGGAGGGACAGGAAAGGAAGACATTCTGTGAATCCCCCAAGGGGTCCTGATGGTGCCTGGAGAGACTTGGGGGAGCGTAGAGTGAACCGGATGAGGAAAGCTTTGCAGAAGTAAGGTGGAAAGGTTGGAGGCATTTTCCATTGTCGATCATATGTAGGTGTGTGTATATAGTCACATATGTGTACATTATATACACATAGGAACAACAGGACTCTCTTCAGCCAACCAGATCTATTCAGAAATCTGTGCTGCTGGTCTGAGAATAAAGTGTCCTCCATCCCAGACTGGAGAAGAATCTGGAAGTGAGAGCAGCCTGGGAGCAGAGATCGGACCTCACCTTACCAGGAAAAAGACCCAGATAATTAGAAACCATTCCAAGGACCCAGACAGGAAGGATTCCTGGTGTAAGGTTCCATGCCACTGTAGTGTCTGGGCTGCACGGTGCTTTGGACCTGGGTATGATCCCTCTGCTTAGCCTCTGAGTCTCTTTTCTCTAAAGGAGGACAAGGAAGTTGGACTGCTCAGGGCAGCTTATCAGCCCCTAAGAATTCCAGTACCTTCTCAGCCTCTCTCGAACTTCTGATAAGTCCTTCTTTTTAACAGCACTTTGCCCTGTGCTCCCAACCTCTCTGTATCTCAGTTTCCCTTTCTGGACAGACATTAAATTATTATTAAATTGCTGTGAGGATTAAAGAAGACAGTAAGTAAGAAAATCCTTAGAATACTTTTTGTCTGCAGTGAGGATTCACACCTATTAGCTCAGATTCTTTCACGCCACATATTGTAATTTCGGTACCTGCTCACACCTAGGTTGTAGAATTTTTGTCTCCTATCCTAACCTGAAATCCAAGTTTTCTTCAACCTTCCTAGGCTCCAACCCTTCACATCCTTGAGTAGTTCCCTGTATCAACACTGGTCCAAGAGAATGTAGAAGTAATAGTATTAGGTTAAGAAACATCTTAGGGAGATGAGGTTAAGAAACATCTGGTATTTCCTGTCTTTCTCACCCCACCCTTCTTTTGTCCATCTCCACCTTTCCTACACCCTTGCCACGTTCATGCTGAGCAAAGGCAACTGCCATGCCACCAGTAAGTCTGTGGAGCAGCTCACCTGGGAAGAATGAGGCCCGCAGCCTCAGGGGTGGACTTCCAACCCCAGTCATGCTGACTGCAGGGTGACCTGGATCACCTCCATGAACTCATGAGACCACTCAGCTAAGCCACTCCTGAATTCCTGGTCTACTTCAAGACAGTAAGTACACTTGTGTTGTGCGAAGTCACTACATTTGGGCTTGTTTGTTACAAAACAATAGGGAACTAAGGCACAGCTCACTGGTTCCATTTCTAAACCCGTTTGAGCTAGCTTCCATGTGCAGGAAAATTACCTTATTTAAATACCTGAGTAGCTTATTTAAGCCCAGATCCCAGAGCTATGAAATAAAGCATGTTCAGGGCCCAGGCATCTGCATGTTGAACTGCAGGTGATCAGGTCAAGAGTGGAATTACAGAATGTGCTTTCTAATCCCTGCTCAAGCCCCTCCAGGACAATCATTCCTAACTGCAGTGGACAGATGACACTTTCTCCACATTTCCTCAGATCTGCCACTCAGTTGCTAAAGCACTCCTATGCTTATCTCTCTCTTTGCCTAAAGAATTAAGGCTGAATTGTTTGTCTGTTTTCAAGGACCAGGACAATCTGACACCGAGCTCTTTCTTATCTTTCTAATACACACCCTATAATCAGCTAACCTGGGATTTTCTAAGCCCTAACTCTACCCTAGCTCTGCAACTTCGAACTGTGCCCTTTGCTGCACATTGGGAGCTGGTTCATGAAAACCCCACCCACCCTTCAAACAGTCAGCTTTAGAAAACCTAGGCTGGCCTCTTCTCTCCCTAGCAGGAAGTAGCCCCTGCCTTTATTCATATTTACAGCACTAATACCAAAACTTAGCAAGTAGAACATCCAAGAATGTAATGAACATCTGCTAGAGACCAGGCCTGGTGTAATGCAGGGGGATGGCAGAATCAATAATTTGGCTTCCTGCTACCAAGCACTCCCATGTGCATAAGCTGAATGTAGATTATAGGTCCCCTTTGAACTCATAGATGGCAGTAACAATGTCCTATGGGTGAATCTGATGTTTCCCACTACAGATGGTAGGATGGCATGATGTCCAGTGAGTGGCAGGTGAAGGATGTCAGCCCAAATGAATGCAGACTGTTCTAAAATAGTGCAGTCATTTGCTCAATTTGGAACCAACACTCTTTGCCCTTTTCTCTCATGGGTCTTTTCCTTCCTGCCTACCATGCTTCTCTTTCTTGGTTTGAAACGACCTCTCTCCTCACCCCCACCTCTTATTTCTGTAGTCTTTCCTCCATTCTCTTCTCTTTTTCTCTCTTCTTCCTTAACCCTTTCCCTTTGGGTTCCTTTCCTCTTGTCTGTCATCATTTCCTCCTCTTTCACTTGGCATGATGTGAGGAAGAAATTAGGCATCTTTCCTTACATTCAGAAGTAGCCGATGCAAATGTTTTATTGTGCTCTTTTCAAAGAAAAACATCAAGATGCTTTATTACTTCCTTATAATTTCTTATAACTACATTTCCCCTCCCTTTGGATGGAGATCCCAGGAAAACACAGTTCCCTCTGCAACATTGGGCCAGAAAAATGTGGGCTGAACAGCTGACAGGGCCTAGCCATTGTCCAGTCAGAGTCCTGGGTCAGAGGTTGGGGGGGGCGGGGGCAATGTCAGCAGCAACATGTGTGTTCGGGAGTGCCTGCTTCCTGGCTAGTCTTCCCAGAAGAGCAAAATCTCTATTTGCTGTGTGCTAGAATTTTAACCTTGTCCCTTATTTGTAAGAATGGATATGAAGCAAATAGCCCACATTTGAACAGACAGTTCTCTGGTAATCATTTTAGAAGATGGCTTAGGAACCCTGCAGCCCAGGACTGTGACGTAGTCACAGAGTATGTCCCTGGTACATGGGGCTGGGACCAGGGAGTCAATCTTACACTCAGGTGTGTAAGTCCCCCCCGCCTCCCCGGCCTAGAGTAGTGTGAGCGCCAGAAAGATGGCAAAAGCCACTTGGCATTTTTTTCTAAGTTAAAGTTCAATCTATGTTTCCAGAAAATGAAAGTCACTTTCAGCTCTTCTCTTTGGATATAGGATAAGCACCCAATAATTGTTTCCTGTCTTAATTTAATGATCAATATTTGAAGCCTCAAACACATTTTTAAAATAGTAAGAAAGTCAGATTTGATATGGAGCTATTTTTTTATTCTTTGATGACTCTGAGGGAGTCTTTATAAGCACCACATAAATTATTGGTTTATCCATTCACCTTTGAGTCCACTTGATTAATTTCTTTCCCACAAATTGCCTTGATGTATTTGTTTTCTCAAAAATACAATCAGGGTATGCTAGGAAGCCCCTCCTGGGTCCTTGTGTTTCTGTGATTCAGAGGAAAACAGCCTGTGGTCAGCAGATGACCCAAGGCCTGTCATGGGACTGGACAATTCCTATCTCACACAATAAGAGGCATCTTCAGATAGCTTCTAGTAACCAGTGCAGTCTGACAGGTCTAACTTACGAGGAAGAAGCAGAAGCAAGGTTTCCCAATATTCTAGGCCTCCTTGGGCTTTAATACCAAGTCTGCCAGGGCTAAGAAAATCAGCTTCATCTGCTCCTGGGCCAGATTTAAAGCTGAGCTTTCATTGTTTCACTACTCTCTTGCCTTCAGTCTCTGCAAAAAGGACACACATCCATGCTGGTTTTATCACAGGTTTGCTGCAGATGAGAACAGCGTGAGTCCAAAGCAGAAGTCACAGCGTCCTAAGGAGAACTTTCTGATGTTTATCTCTTTGTCTGCCCCTCCTTGGATCTTTATGGGCCTAGGATGGGATGGGGTGAGCTCCACTCTCCTCTTGCCCCACACCAAGGGAGCTTCTGTCTCCCTCTCTGGCTCAAGCTCATATTTGGGACTTCGAAATCACTAAATAACCTCCTACCTCCATGCTATTCTAGCTCCTGTGCCCTTAGATAAATGCCACCTCTTTCGTTTTGAGGCCTCCTCCTTTTTCTTTTCTACCACCACTACTCTCACTTGACAAAAAAATAGAAGTATGACTAACTCATGCTTTCTCATCCTTCAATACTTAGACCGGGCTTGGGATCCCCCCATACTGCCTTTCCTGACTTCTTTTTTCCTCTTCTGTGAAGTTATGTACTCCTTTTGACAGGTGGGTATTCTTGGAAAGATTTGATCTGCATTTTTGGGGGGGGAGGTCTGGTTGTGGGGCCTGAACTCTGGGCCTGGGCGCTGTCCCTCAGCTCTTCAGCTCAAGGCTAGTGCTCTACCACTTGAGCCACAGTGCCACTTCTGGCTTTTTTCTTTTTGCTTATGTGGTGCTGAGGAATCAAACCCAGGGCCTCATGCATGTAAGGCAAGCGCTCTACCACTGAGCCACCTTCCCAGCCCCTTGATCTGCATTTTATAACATTACCTTACAATAGGTTTTTATGGTGTAAATATCTTACAGGAAAACCTGGTCTTGTCCCTTGTTGTAATCCCAGGTTCTTAGAAATTACCTAGCATCCAACAGATACTCTACTAAATATCTGGCTCATCAATAGAATAGCTGATTATCATTATCAGACCTAGAGTCAGGTTTTGATCAATATCGCATCATTGTCCCCTCTTGCCATCCTGGGTAGCATATGCAAATAGCTCTGTCAATTTATACTCTTGTGGTTAAAACTTATGAGGCCACCAGATCACTTTTCTAATAGCACTGTAAAAGCTATTTACACAGTGGCACTGTCAATATCAGAAGCATGGCAGAGTAAAGTCTACCCTTTGTCTACAGTGAAGAAGCAATTCTAGCAATGACCCAGGGGCTCAATGGATAATCAGAGCATAGCCAGGATTGGAAGACAGAAGACGGAAGAAGGGAAGGGACTCCAGCCAAAGGAAAGCCAAATATCTAGTGTGTTGCAATTGGGGCTGAAATGAGAGCATGTGAGAGTTGAAAACATGAGTTGTTCAACTACAAGATAGTGGATGAATTTCCAGGAAGGGAGAGTGGAATTTACAGTGTGACAAGTTTTTCGGATATTAAAAAAAAAAAAAGGACTGGAATTCTCCTTGCATGCAACACAACTGCACAACTTATAAAGACATTTTGTTGAATTGGCATGCTCAGACCCAGAGTGCCCCAACCCTTGGTGGGGTCTTATTTGGAAACCCTCTTGAGTGCCATTGGGAAGCAGAGCCAAACTCCACCACATGGGTGACCAGAATGGCAGCACAACAAGTATGATTCACAAAGACCCACCTTTTATCTTGCTCTGAAAATAGAGCCGTGAAGACCACTTTACCTGCCACTAAACAACGTTCTAGAATGATGTCATACCCAGATTTTGTAGAAAGTTGTTTGTTTATACATTTCGGCTAAAGAAAAGGTTGAGATTTTCATTATTCTTTTGAATTCATGTGGGCCCCCAGAGCAAATTCCTGTGTTCATGGAATCCAGGAACTCAGCAAATGTCACCACATGAAAATATTTTTCTTGTCTTTTAATTAAAAGACTAACAAAATAAGTACCAGGAAATGCGTCCTTTCAAGTAGGTAGGGTGAGACCAAGCAGAGAGGGGTAGAAGAATGTAGGGTATAGGGCAAAGGATGCAGGCAAGAATTCATTGGGTATACCACAGAATTGAGAGAAATAAGGGAAGGGGTGAGTGGAAGGAAGGTGAGTGGTTGATGGGATGTCACAGATTAAGATGTCTTGTACACATAAACTGCTTTGTTAAGTGGTAAAAAAATTCAATATATAACCTAAAAATTAAGAAAAGCGAAGGAAGGGGTGCGGTGTGACATGGATCAAGATGTACTGTCTTCATAAACTGCTTTGTTGAATGGCATCACTTTTCTCCGACTATTAAAGATAATAAACATTCCAGAAATAAATAAACGACTGTCCCCTTCTATCGGCTGCAGCCTGTAGATACTATGGTATAAAAAAGCTGAAGAAAGAGCTTACAGAAAACAAATCTGTATTTGCTTGTTTGTTTGGTAGTATTGCAGTTTTAATTCAGGGCATCACACTTGCTAGGTAAGCCCTCTACTGCTGAGATGTTCCTTCAGTCTCTCTTTAAAAATATATATATTTATGTATGTATATATATATATATATATATATATATATATATATATATATATAATTGTAAAGATACCATACAGAGAGGTTAGTTACTCAGTCACTTTTTTGTACTGGTTATTTTGAGATAGAATCTCATTCTTTTCCTAAGTCTACACCTGTACCACAATCTGCCTATTTTTTTTTCCTTCCTATAAGGTGAGTGTCACCATGATTAGCTGCTGCTGCTGCTTGCTGCTTGCTGCTTGCTTCTTTCTTCTTTCTCCTTCTCCTCCTCCTCCTCCTCCTCCTCCTCCTCCTCCTCCTCCTCCTCCTCCTCCTCCTCCTCCTCCTCCTCTTCCTTTTCCTTCTCCTCCTTCTTCTCCTTCTCCTTCTCCTCCTTCTTCTCCTTCTCCTCCTCCTTCTCCTTCTCCTCCTTCTCCTTCTCCTCCTTCTCCTCCTTCTCCTTCTCCTTCTCCTCCTTCTCCTTCTCCTTCTCCTCCTTCTCCTTCTCCTCCTTCTCCTTCTCCTTCTCCTTCTCCTCTTTCTCCTCCTCCTCCTCCTCCTCCTCCTCCTTCTCCTCCTCCTCCTCCTTCTCCTCTTTCTTCTCCTTCTCCTTCTCCCTCTCCTTGTCCTCCTCCTCCTCCTCCTCCTCCTCCTCCTCCTCCTCCTCCTCCTCCTCCTCCTCCTCCTCCTCCTCCTCCTCCTCCTCCTCCTCCTCCTCCTCCTCCGTCTTCTTTTAGTTGGTCGTGGGGCTTGAACTCTGGGCCTGGGCACTGCCCCTCAGCTCTTCAGCTCAAGGCAAGTACTTTACCACTTGAGCAACAGCACCACTTCTCATTTTCTGAATGGTTTATTGGAGATAAAAGTCTCATGGACTTTCCTGCCTGGGCTGGCTTTGAACTGCAATGCTCAGATCTCAGCCTCCTGAATAGCTAGGATTACGGATGTGAGCCACCAGTGCCCTGCGATTCATTTCTTTTTGTAGAGATGGAATCTTATGGACTTTTCTGCGTAGGCTGGCTTAGAACCCCAGCCTCCCCCGCCCCCTAATCTCAGTCTCCCATGGAACTAGGATGACAGATATGTGATCGCATGATTAACTATTGATTAAGAAAGGGATTCACATGTGTACTTGAACTGAAGCTTGAATTGCAATCCTCCCAAACTCAGCCTCCAAAAGAGGATGATAGGTATGAACCACTAGCATAGGAATAAAAACGTAAATCCTTTGTACACCGATATTAAATATGAATTCCAAGCACATAGTTGGCCTTTATTAAAATAGAAATGGTGGCCGGTTTATTTTCATCTGTGAGCTGTGTGGCGCATGATGAACTGATCACTCTCAGTGAAAGCCCTAACGGCACCCATTAGTCCCAGGCTTGGGAATTTTTGGTTTCCTTTATGTGCTGTGATGTGCACTCTGGTTCCTTCTGATCTGTTCAACTTCCTGGAACCTCTGGTAGAAGGGATGGCTGCTCTCCCTGCAATGTGCCTGGCGCTGGCCCGAGCTGCGCCCTCTCCTCCTGGACTGTCCGCAGGTGCCACCCGTGCGGCTGTGCTGCAGTCCTGCCCTCGTGCCAGCCAGGGAGCCTCCCGTCCTTCGCCATGTGGCCTCTATGACAGCAAGCCTCACGGGACTGGCTTCCCTTTCCCCATGTTTGAAGCTCTTTGACCCTTTGGCAGTGAGCTGAGTTCATTAGAAGACACAAGAAGGGGTTTTGTTGTTTTGGTTTTTTTTTTGGCAGCTCCAGTGTTGGAAATAGCTAGCTAGTCAGCAAACAAAATGCCTATGCTTCGGATCCTAAGTCTTTGCAAGTGGAATATTCTTTTCATACAGAGATGGTCCACACTCCAAAGATATGGCAGTTTGGAGCAGAATAAAGGGTCACCTGGAAAGTAGACAGAGGAGTAAGGATATCAGAAGATTATTCTGGCCTTACTAGAATAAATGGTATAATAAAGGCTTAGAAGGAAATGATCCCCAAATTCTACAGTCCTCTGAATCTTGAAAAGTTGAAAATGCTATGAGGAAATGTGAAAAGCATAGACAATCAATTTCCCATATTCTAATAAATAGTCTATACATATTATAGCAAAGAATAAATGGGGGGGGGAACCTAAAACACTTGGCTGTTCCAGCCCATGACAAGATGTATTTAGCTGTCAATCTATTCCTCATTCCATTCACAAATCAGGTATATCATGTTCAAACAATGCTTAGTTCTAGTGTGGAATATTTTGAGACTAGAAATTCTGGTTGTGGCAGTGGTACTACAGGGGTGTCCCCATAAGCTTTTAACTTTTGCCTTTCATTTTTAAAAGTCAAGATGAAATCTAGAAGCAGGCTGGTGGCATCTAACATTTGCTGTGGTTCGTCCCCCAGTGATCCACATCCTGGAATCTGGGTCCCCAGTGAGGCAGTGTTGGGGTGTAGGAGGTTTAATAGGTGGAATCTAAAGGAAGATAGCTAGATCAGGGGGCTCAGCCTCATGAGTGATCAATGCTGCTTTCTGGGAGTGAGTCAGGTGGTGGCTGACCAATTTGCTTGACAGTGGGTTGTTAGGAATGAGGCCATTCTATACACTTGACTTCTTCTATGTGTGGTCAGTGCCCATTCTGCTTCTCCATTCTGCTGACACAATCTATTTGCCCTCAGGAGGAGGCCTGTGCCGTCAGTTAGGTTCTTCCACCACCAGAATTCTGGGTCAAATAAACTTCTTTACTTAATAAGATATCTGGCCTCAAGTATTTTGTTGTAACCTTACTACAAAACAGATTGAGACTCAGAGGTGACAGCTTTTAGGAGTCTCACTAAGCACAAAGATATGGGGGAGACAGAATGGTCTTCCTGGTGTTGCTCCTGATGATGCACTTACATGAATTTCTAACCTAGTCTGCCATCTGCCAAAGGTCAAATGAGGTCAAATCGACCTCCTCCCTTGCTCCATTCTACTCTGATGTAAGCAGATGTAAGCAGCTTTGGAGATGAGGGCCCTTGATGGGATTCCAGCAGAGCCTTTCCGAATTCAACTTGCATTCCTGATTATCCTAGGAATACCAAAAATGGATGAGTGCCCACGTGGAGCAGAGCTATTTGAACTATTCTAGTAATAAGCTCCCAGAATCCAATCAGGAAGTTAAAACAAAATCTGCAGAGTGCTAGAGTGTTGTAAACAGAGCACTTGGTAGGAGAGAAAGCAAAGATAGACAAGGTGTGTGCCCTCAAGTTTTTACTACAGGGGTAAGGGAGCATCAGGCACTTGTCCTAGCCAAGGCTTCAGTAGCTTTCTATCATGCTCTGATAACAGAAGATCAGGATTATTTGGGCAGAAGAGAAAAGTCACTCCACCTTTAAATGACTTTATCCCTACCTAATTTCCCCAACGTGGTTACCTGGAGAGCCACAGAATGCCCAAAGAAGGCCTGGGTTGATTTAAATACTTAACACATGAAGGCTGTGGTATCTCTGATTAGAGAGTGTGTTTTCCTTTTCTTTCTTTGTCTGGCTCAATTTCTTTCCTCTGTCCACTACAAAGTTTTCAATTGGAAACATAGAAGAGCCGCAGTAAGATCGCTTCTATTCTGTATATTATCCCCCACAAAACTTGGATTGTTTCTGCATCCCAGAGCAGGGACTTCCAACAGATTGTTTACAATTAGGCCCAGCACATACCCACCTCTACCTTGTTGCTCCTCGCCCTTTCTTTTCTCTGGCTGGCTTAAAAATTAGATGGGGTCCTGAAGAAAAAGGCTTAGCGACTCCTGCTCCATGCCGGACTGACACACACTTTAAGAAACAACTCACATAGCGTTTGGTGACTAAAAGAAAAAAAAAAAAAAGAGAAAGAGCAGCTTCTGTTGACTGTTTACTATGTGCCAGGCACTGAGGGCCTTCTAAATTTAAACTCATTCAGCCATTATAGTAAACCTTCGGTTGACTTTATGTCTCAGATGAGGAAACAAGAGAAACTATTTGCCTAAGATAACACAGCTTCAGAGTCACAGATCTTGGATACCAATCCAAGTTGTTAGACACAGCTGAATGCATCCTGCACCATGACACATGCTGCTTTACTGGAGTGGAAAATAGATGGGAAGACTTCTTTGTTACACTTCACATCCCTCTAGGATGTGTGTGTCAAGCACACTGCTGCCCCGAAGTATGCTTGGCACCCACAGAATCTTTCGTCTGCATTGCTAGGCTCCCTACCATGAGGCAACAAGCCTATCTGAATCACTCCTGGTGTAAGTGAGCATCTCCTAGCCAGAGAGCCTGCTGGGAAGGGAAGCTGGTCTAACTGGCTCTTCCACTTGCATCACACAAAGCAATCATTTCTTTAAGGTGTCCCTGTGTTTTTCGAACATCTTTAACCGAGGTGTTATTTAAAGGTTCTATGTCTTGAAAATATTCTTCCTGGACTCAAATATAATGAATGGAAGTGTCACACTGCATAACACTTCATCATTCGGACTATGGGATAGGCAGTCAGTGTCAGACCTGGGAAAGAGAAGTCATTTGCAGAAAACCATAAACATATTTCTATAATCCCTTTCCCCATCCTGCAATGTAAATATATTCTGTTTCGGCTGACTGTTTGTTTCTCATGTGTAAATATTGTCTCTTCATTGGGATTTTTAAATTCCCTAAGGACATGTGCACAGTAAATACCCCTTTGCTAAAATGAATAGAAAATATATGGGTAGTATAAAATTTATACCATGCACGATGAGAAAAACTTCAGAATTCATTTTGGGGGAAAACGATTCTCCTTATAGAAGGAGAGACACTGATCACGATGCGTTGTACACACAGCTTGATATGCTGAATTGAAACCCCTTTGTACAACTATTTAAAATTTAAAAATTACAAAGCCTTACAATTTAAGAAATTAAATTTTTTGAACTAAGTTATTAAGAGATTAAAAGATATTCTCCTTTACATCTCAAAGAGAGTAAACTTTCTACTTTAAAGTCAGAATTAAATGGTCCATCTTTGTCAACGTAATACTTATTTGTTAAGGGCATCTTAAAAAGTATATCAAAGCAGAAGTGAATTTCAAAAAGCTGTTAGATCCTATGAGCAAATATACTAGTTTTTCTTTCTCAGTAGAATTTAAAATAAAATTCTCTGGTTTACCTATGTATTTACCTTATTGTTCTTTCTGAAGAAGGCAGGTTCCATTCAGATCCATGTCATACCTTTGTGTTCCTATCTCAGGGAAGCTGGAAGCCGGGAATGTTCCTCCAGGAGGCCCATCTAGCCTCAGCCCTGGAAAGAGACAGAGCAAGACCAAATCCAAATCTTTGGTCTGGAAGCATTGAACCCACAACCTCAGTTTTAGTTGTTAGGGGTTTTGGTATCATGTCTAGCAGAATTCTTGGTAGTTAATGGCAGCATCGTGCTCCTTTATAGTGTTTTTCCACTATAACTGAGACCTAAGCTTGCTGAATGCTGGCCACGGGTGGCCTTGGGGCCTTGGCTGAAAGCCATATAGGAAACACGTGCTATGAAGCTCCTCCCTTCAAACAGGTGAGAGCGAGATGAACGTTTGATGGTAAGGAACACGATCTCACCGGCATGCAAACCCAGGACAGAGGCAGGATGTGGGATCCAGGTGAGCAGAGAAATGAACAAACAAAGGAAGCCCAGAATGCCAGTGAGAGGAAAGGGACAGACAGACCCAAAAGGGCTCAAAGAAAGGACTCTGCACTCATTATCTACAGGCCTCTTCAATTCAAAGGAACAGCTTGGAGGAAGTCAGTTCAATAGCAACCCATAAAACCTAATACCCAGTGGCTGTTGCAACAAGAGCATGCTGGCAGGTTGTTAGAAAGTTATAGATTCCAAAGAGTTATGGGAAAACTGGGCCAGAAAGCTCAGCTGTGGAGTTGATAGGTTTCCACTCTAGAATGTTGCTGTGCACAAGATTAAGGTAGCACCAAGGCCTTCCCTTCTCTTCCAAACTGAGAACTTCCAATTTCTGGGGTAAGCATTCGAATTAGCCCAGGTGGACTCATCTTCTCAGACCTAGGATTACTCCTGTGATTAGATAATAAACATAGCTGTTTGGGCCAACTTTGGTTTTAAGGTGGCCATGGGGCTAAGAATGTAATTAACAGTTTTCTGAGAAGGCAAAGAGATGGAAAGTAGGTGTCCCGCACAGTATTTTTCAGTTCTACCTTAAATCCTACTTAAAACCATGTTCACAAGTGCATTCCTTTAGCAGGTCAAGTCAGTGCTTCCAATGGTACAGTTCAAGCTGAGGGTGATTGATCAGGAAAGGCTTTGTAGAGACAGAAAGTTCTGAATGGGGACAAAATGTGGGGACGCCCAATGGAAGTGAGTAAGGGCTGAAGAAAGCCACAAAGACCCCTGGGAAGTGGGCTTCGGACAGTGGGAGGAGCCTGAACAGAGTCTTAATGGAAGGAGTACACTGACAAGACTGGAATAGGATGGAGCAAGCAGAGGGCAGGGAAGGGAGACATGAGGAGCGGGTATCAAAGAGATGAGCAGGGAGGGGCTGGCAGGCCTCGTCATCAATATGTATTAATGACTTTCCTCCTTGGGTCTGCATTGGTCACAAAACTGTGACCATCATTCACACTGTTCTTGAACATAGGTCCTGTGTAAATATTCTAGTTGATCTCTCAGAGATGAACGTTCTGAACATCCAGTCATACCTGTAGTCAGCCTGGCTCTTGTCCTATCTTTTCAACCTATCCTATCTAAAGTAATGCCTTCCATTATGTTGATCCCCAGTACATACGATGGGTCAATGCAGAAATACCCATTTGGCCTTTGACGGTATAAAAGGAAAACACATCCACTGATGCCCCATGCTAGCCTCTTATCGTCAATTAACCTCTAAAAAGCCAGAGTGAAGCAGTGGCTCGAATGGTAGAGTGTCAGCCTTGAATAGAAAATAATAAGAGATAGCATCCAAGCTGTGAATTCAACCCCCAGGACTGGAACATTAAAGGAAGGAAGGGAGGGAGAGAGGAAGGGAGGGAGAGAGGAAGGGAGGGAGGGAGGGAGAGAGGAAGGGAGGGAGGGAGAGAAGGAGGGAGGGAGGGAGGGAGGGGAAGGGGAAGGAAAGAAAAAAAGGAAGAAAAGGAAGGAAGGAAGGAAGGAAAGGAAGGAAGGAAGGGGAAAGAAAAGAAAGAAAGAAAGACAGAAAGAAAGAAAGAAAGAAAGAAAGAAAGAAAGAAAGAAAGAAAGAAAGAAAGAAAGAAAGGAAGAAGGAAGGAAGGAAAGGAAGGAAGGAAGGAAGGAAGAGCAACCTAATCTGACAGCAGAGTAAAATAAGCTTTGCTTATCTGTGTAGTAGTGAAATCCTAGGTCATTCCCTTCAGGAACAATATCTTAAGTCATCATTCAAGTGCTGAAAAGCTGAATAATTTCAGCTTCTGTTTAAGCTTTCGAAACATCCTCTGATCAGGACCAAAGCTATATTCAGCAGCCTAGCAGTAGAAGCCAGCGAAGGAGCCAGCCATAGGCAGAGATGAATGGACCTCAGAGGGGGCGGGCAGGGCCAGGGGCCAGCTCAATGTACAGAGCTCAGCTGCCCTCCTACACCACCTGTCTGTCAAGCAATGACAACCGGGCCCTGGGCTGCACCTCGAGACTTGATTGAAACTCTTCAGATAAATCAAAATGAACAAGATGCGTTTGCACTTAAATCAAAATGGTGCTTCCTAGTACCTCGAATACAAAGGAATAGAAAGGCAAAGCAAAACTCAATTTATCGTCCAGAGGTGCCATTGTAAGTTCTGTGTTCTGGGGTCCAAAGGCAGCTCTCTGCCTGAGGATGTCTTTTATGTTTTGCAATCTCTCCCAACCCACAGTCCCTTGTTCCTTCTCACTCTATCCCTCCCCGTTTCTCGAGTAGAATTCTGGGCTTTGTCTCTTCATCTCTCAATTTTCCTTCATATCCCCACTCTTCTCTCAAATCTTGCCTGCCACATGCTTGGCTCCTATGAAGGAGACCACCATGCTGGATTGTTACCCACCACCTTATTCCAGAATGCTTTCTTAATGGTTCTTGTTGTTCTTCTAAATTGGCTGTTTAATCTATGCAGATCAGACAATAGTCTGGTTCCAATAGGAATTTTAAAGTGGCTCCTTGAAATACACATAGTTGGCCAGGGCAGAAATGAGAGGCAGAGACAGAGAAAGAGGGAGGGGGAAAGAGAGGGAAAGAATCAACAATATCAGCAAAACCATATGCTTATGGTTGCTCACTGCGGCACATATAATGATGAAAATGGGAACTTAATTTAAATGTTAACTAATAGAGAATGGTTATGGAAAAGCACAGAAGAAATACTACACAGATAGTAAAAATCACTGCACAGGAAGCAGTGTTATAAGAATCACAATATAACTTGAGGCTGATGGTTACGACTAGTGGAAAGCTTAGAAGCAAATGTTAAAATAAATTCAGCTTTATGAGGAGGATTGGCCGTGACTCCCTCTTCTTTCTCTTGTTTAAATGCAAGGAAAGACAGACCGTACTGGAATTAGAAACGTCTTTTTTTGTGATCTGATTAACCACATCACAGGGAAATGCAAGAAGTTTGGCCTGCTGACTATTACTGTTCACTCGGCAGCTTTAGCTTTTCTCCTTAATTGCTGAGAAACTAAACTGATTAAGTGATAGCAAACATTAAGTCTCAAAGAAACCAGTGAGCGGCTAGGGTCAGGTTGCACCTTCTTTCCCTCCACACATAGTACGAACTCAGTCCTCTCTTGGGAGAGTTGGTGGAAGACAGGGTTTTCAAGGAGATCAGGCTCATGGAATCTGAGGTTTTGTTAGGACACAGGGATGGAAGGACACAAAGAAGAAAGACGCAAACAAAGACCAGTATTTTTAATCCTTTACTACAAAGTGCCCACCGAATCACTGACTCCATGTTCACATGAAATACGCTCTGGTTTATTTTTAATATAGTACTGAGATTGAACTGAGAGTCTTGGGCTTGCTACAAAAGTGCTATAGACTCCAAACCCTTATGCTTTTGGTTTGTTTTTCAAATAGGGTTTCACGCTTTTTCCTCACACGCTCCAGTCCTTATCTGCTGGAACACCCACAGAGTCTCCTTCACAGTGACAGTAATTTAATGGCAGAGGTGGCAAGGGCATGCTTGCAGGAGTAAAGCTCTGTGCTAGAGGCTGAGGAACTGGATTAGCTAAACTCATGTGTGTATTGGCCAGATCACACCACCTCAGAAGGAGATGGATAGTACGGTAGATGCCAAATGCTTGGTTCATGGTGAGAACTGAGAGTGTAGAATATGGTTTTGTTGTTGTTGTTGTTATTTTAAGTCAGATTATGGCTCACTATGTTGCTCAAGCTGGTCTTGAACTTGCTATGGTCACCTAGGCTAGATTTGAACTCACAATCCTCCTGTTTCAGCCTCCCTAGAAGCTGTGATTACAAGTATGTACCATCATGTTTGGTTTGTGGAGCATCTGTGAGGAAAATGTCAGGGAGTATCTGAAAATAGACATGAATGAATCACCTGGAAATAATTCAAAACTATTCATCAGCTGACAAGTGTGTGTTTCCTATTTGTTGGTTTTGTGTTTAGCATCCTAAATAGTGTCAGTTATAAACGTATCTTCCTTGAATAATTTTATTTGAGAACTAAATTCCAAACAATTGTTTTGATTACTAGTGAATCTTAATAATAAATATGGAAGCTTCAATTCAGTACATTTGTGTTTTTTAAGCTTTAATTTTTTTAAATTAAAATGACTTTGGAGACTGCTTTCACTATATTTGATGTCAGTATAACTTGTGGAGGAGATGGGGAAAAACCAGTTGTTTAAGGATACAGGTGGACCTGTTGCAACAATGAGAAGTACAAGTTGTCATGTCCAAAACGAGCTTTACAACGTTGGTGCGGGGGGGGGGGGGGGGGGGGAAGGAGAAGGATTGGGATTGGGATTGGGGGGGGAGGGGGGAGGCTGGGAAGGGATGGGAAGGGTAAACAAAGGAGGAGGCTGCAATGCTTGGTAAGAAATGTATGCATTATCCTGCCCATGTAATTGTAACTCCTCTGTACAGTATGTTCACAAATAAAATTAAGTTAAATTAAAAAAAAAAGAATAAAAAAAATGACTTTGGAGATAGCATACTCAGGACACAAATAGATGATGGCTCACCCTTGTTCAATAATCCATTTTTCCTTCCTTGTTATTTCCCTTGTTGCAACCTTCTCTTTGCTACCTCCTTCCTGAAGATTTCTCTCTTATATACTTTCCTGGTCATAGTATATAGTCACAAATTGGGTGGATGGTGACTTTTGCATTTGGGGTGACTTCACAAGTTTGTGTGTATTGTGAGTTCACTTCACCATTCAACTTTCTAAAGTTGCATGAAATAAAATATTTTTCCAGAAGGTGGCGCTGTCTACTTCTGTAGGCTGGAAGCGGCTGGCTATAAAACCATCTGTAAATCTGCAAGCTGGGCCATCCTTATAGTTAGGACCTCATCCTGGAAACGGACAGTGCTGTCCTGTGATTCTTTTACAGACAAGACGAGCACTTGAGGCCATGCAGGAAATTGGTTGAATACAGCCTTCCTAAGTGCTGACATCCTGAAGAAATAATAATAAGATAGCCACATGTGCGCCGTGAGAATGATCTTGGTGAAGTTTCAGTGTCAGCTTCAGATATACTGGATTGACAGAAACTGGGATGATTGAGCAAGGAGAGAGACAAGCCAATGCCAGTAACCCAAACACTTTACTACAATACAGCAATGTGTACGTACAGTGTATGATAATGCAGTAATTCTTATAGGAATTCATCAGAATCACTCTAAGAACTAAGCAAAAAAAAAAAAAAAAATCCTAGGTCCCATTCTGGAATATTCTGATTAGATTCATCTGGATGGAAATCTGAGAGGCTGTTTTCTTAATTTGTGTAGGTGATTCTGCTGCATAATCCTAGCATTTTATAGATAGCTACAAAGTCTCTTCTGATCAGTCTTTACTGCAAGCTGTATGATTCGAATGGAAAGAATAAGGTACTAGTGATCTGAGCTTTCATGTTTCTGGATTCGTTTGCTCATCTGTAAAATGGGTCAGGTTGCAGAAGTGACTTGGTTTCCAGAACCCTGAGCCCAGACTTCAGCTGTGTTGAGATGGCCAGATCTCCCATGCACCCCTCCTCCGGCAAGTGTGTGATGAGCCTCGGTGGAGACACCACTGTTGTTAAGATCCTTGTCCTCCTGCTGACCCACTGCAATAAGCAATGCTCTTCACCGGGTTAAGTCGGTCCTTTCCCTAAGGGTTGTGAGTTATAGGAAATTAAACCTCATTTTATAGTTTAAGAAGTAGCAAATGAGTCTGAAAACAGTACCCCTTGGGTCACTAATTATTTAATGATTTGGGAATGAGAGACTTCTCAAAGGAATCATTAAATCTGTCCATGGTAGGAGGAAATAAATGGACATTAGTAATCACATTTACCCATATTAAGGGAAGAACGAGACTAGGAGAAAGACCCCCTGAGAGGCAGTCGCCCCTGGGCACCATCCAGCTGGCTTCTGCTAAAACATGACAGCCAGCCCCTGGGCTGGAAGTCACCACCTTTGTCAGATTGCTGGTTCCAGAGCTTTCCTGTAATCTACCTGCCAGACACTTTACTCCATGACCTTCAAGAGAAAGCCAAGGTCAGCTTCTTCAGGTGCCTTCTGCCCCCACTTGGCCCCTTTGATCCTGCCTTTCCTGTCCATTGATGCGGTAAATGTCCACCTTTGCCTGCTGTTAGCAATCCCTGCAGACAGGCACACAGATTCACTCCCAGCTGGAATATCGGAGTGAAGTAGTGTATGGTGCAAGATTCGTATGCAGGCATTTTCCTATGTTCAGGGAATTTGGGCAGTGCTTTAAGGAATATGCCTTCCAATACCCACCCCCAACTCTCAATAACCCACTGATCAGTGGAATAGCTATTTAATTTTACCAATAATAGACTATTTCTTCCCCCAACCTCTCACCTTTGGTCCTCTTTGCAGACATTCCCGGGCCAGGTGGACCTGTTATGATACTGATTATGGATTATAACAAGAAGGATGATGAAGTTGGAAGAGAATGCCAGTCTCAATCATAGAGAAGCACCAGCTGAGGCCCAGAGAGAAGCTTGTCCAGGGTCGGTGTGGGGATTTCCCAAGCCGCAGGCCACATGGCTAAGGTGGTGATGAAGAGAGCGTTCTTGTCAGCCAGTGAGGCCATGTGTCAGAGCTCTGCACTGTGCTCACTGCTGCACGGTGGAATACTCCAGGGCTCTTTCTTTAAAGGGCCCTATTTTTAATGTGAATCTGTATTTTGAACATGTGCCTGCAGGTGATCTTATATACAGGCAGATTGGGGGACTTCCTTCACACCCCGATTAGCATAGAGAAGTTGTTAGTGCCTAAAGGGCCCTGAGGAAGAGGGTGAATCTTCATATTTCTCCCCTTTTTAAATTAGAGCAAAGTTATGCATGCATAGCCACAGGCTGCCTGTTGAAACAAATACAGGAATCAGAAAAGTGGACCTCCATAAGCAAAACACAGCACTGTAAAACCATGTGGCAGGATTCCTTTGACTCCTGCATTCCTAAAGCAGAAACAAGATCTACAGAAGTCAGGGACTTTTTTAAAAATTAAGTATACCACTAAGTATATAAGATTTTAAATGGAATCAATAAATTGTGTCATGAACACACACACACACTGTGCTCAATTAGTTTTGCTTTTGAATTTAACCAACTCTAGGTTAGTATTTTTTACCTTATAAATGTAATTCAGAGAAATAAGGTGAAACCTTCCCAGCCTGTTTGTGAGATCTGTGTTACTCTGGTTGAATTCTGAATACTAGTTGAATTCTGAGCTGGATTAATAAGGCAAAAGAAAGAAAAAGAATCCAAGAAGGAAAGAAGAAGTCAGATTGTTCCTTTTTATAGTAAATATTGTCCTACAATGAAAGACCCTAAAGATATCACCAAAGAACTCTTAAAAATGGTGGATACTGGGCTGGGAATGTGCTTATTGGTAGAAAGCTTGCCTAGCATGAATGAAGCCCTGGGTTTGATTCCTCAGTGCCACATGAACAGAAAAAAACTGGAAGTGCTGCTGTGGCTCAGTGGTAGAGTGCTAACCTTGAGCACAGAGAGGCTCAGGGACAGCCCAGGACCTGAGTTCGTGCCTTAAGACTGGCAAATAATAAAATAAAATAAAAATGGTGGATACTTTCCAGAAAATGGCAGGATACAAAACCAAATCCCCCAAACCAGTAGCTTAGCTATACTTTGCTAATGAACAAAAGCTGAGAAAGAACTCAGGATAAACAAGAATCTAACTGAGGAGATGAAAGACCTCCACAATGAAAACTCTAAGGTTTTGAAGAAAGAAACCAAACACACTACACAATGGGGAATCTTCCCACATCATGGCTCAGCAGAATCAACACTATGAAAATGACCATGCTAACAAAAACAAAAACAAAAAAACAAAAACAGATTCAATCCAGTCTTCATCAAAACTCCAATGGCATTTGCCCAAGAAATAGAAAAATCAACCTGAAAATTTATATGGATGCACAAAAGACCCTGAATGGCTAAGCAATATTGAGCAAAAATAGTAGTACTGATGATATTGACTTCAAACTGCAGTGCAGATCCATAGTAACCAAGACATTCTGATACACAGAGAGAGAGAGAGAAAGAGAGAGAGAGAGAGAGAGAGAGAGAGAGAGAGAGAGAGAGAGAGAGAGAGAGAGAGAGAGAGAGAGAGCAATGAAATAGGATAGAGGACCCAGAAATAAACCAACACATATATTGCTATCTTATTTAAGGGATCAAAAACATACTGCAGAACTTTTTTAACTTTTTCAACAAATCATTTTGGGAAAATTACTTCATGTTCACTATCCTTAGCTATATAGGAAAGGAAAATTAAAATGATAATAGGATCCCATTTTATCACATCAATAAACAGCAATCATCAAGAAAGCTGACTGATTCTGCTGAGGATGTAGGGAAAAGGAACACTTACCCACTGTTGGTAGGAATCTAATTTAGTACAGCTACTATGGAAATCAGTAGGAGAGTTTCAAGAAACTAAAAGTAGAACAAGCAACATATTATCTTCCTACAACCACTTTTGGACATATATTCTGAAGGAACGCAATACAACAGAGGTAACTGCATGCCAATGTTTATAGCAGCTTGATTCACAATAGCCAAACTTTCGAATCAGCCTAGGTGCCAAATAACGAATAAAGAAAATATCATATGGATATCATATGAATATTTATGACAATGATTGGAGTGAAGAGAGAATTCTCTTAAGGACCTAGAAATGTTAGGAAAGCAGTTCTCAAAAGTATGGTAGGGCTGGACTTTGGAAGACTTCAAAAGCCAAGTCGTATTTCTATTTAATATAGCAAACAAGATACTCCAAGGGTTTTTTGAAAAACAAATAGGAAAAAGCAGCTGATTAAGGAAGAGTAATCTATTTGGTTTGCCTATTTGATTATTATGAAGTGGGATGCTGTCACCTAATTGTCATTTCCCATTGGTCAGAGGCCCCATGAATATCACCCTTGGTGTTGCTGGAGCTATGGTCTCACTGGAAAAGACTTAGTGATTGAAAATTACAAGTGATATACTGAGTTCTTGCCAATGACAACCAGCTAGCTTTTCCAGAAGATTTAAGAGGATGCATCGGAAGCCAAGAAGGGATAACAGATCCTACACAAAAGCCTTGTGAGTTGAGTCCTCTCCCCAAGACAGTTAGACACTAGTGAGATAATGAATTTAATCATTGTCTAGAGAAGTCCTGCAGAACCAGAGTACCAGAGGGAGGCCCCAATCTTTTTTTTGTTGTTGTTGGTCTTGGGGCTTGAACTCTGGGCCTGGGCGCTGTCCCTCAGCTCTTCAGCTCAAGGCTAGCGCTCTACCACTTGAGCTACAGTGCCACTTCCGGTTTTCTGGTGGTTTATTGGAGATAGGAGTCTCACGGTCTCTCCTGCCCGGGCTGGCTTTGAACCGCGATCCTCAGATCTCAGCCTCCTGAGTAGCTAGGATTACAGGTGTGAGCCACCAGCGCCCAGCCCGGGAGGCCCCAGTCTTGTTGTTCCCATGAGGAAAAACAGGAAGTAGATATGAACTTGAGGACTTAAATAATTGATTTCTAATACCAGCTGACTCTTCTGATTTGTATTAACTCCTGTGAGTTGTTGTTGAGTCCTGGAAGTTGGATTTCTGTAACTAGAAGGTGAAGGAAGGGTATAGACAGACGAGCCACAGGGTCATGGTCTCAGCAGTCTAACACTCTGGCTCCACAGGTCTGCTGACTGTGAGGAATTCTCTCCTCTGACTCTGCTCTTTAGAAGAAGAAGGGAGGAACTGAGAGTCACAAAGAGCAGAAACCCTTCCTCCTGTACGGGAAGCTGTGCTGTCGCCAACCACTTGGGCCCAAGTGACTGTCACTTTGTTTTTCAGAATAACATCTCTGGGAATTTGAGTATAGCTACGATGGAAATCAAGCTGCCAAGTTAGTAACTTCACCATATTTTACAGAGTAGCAAACATTGTGCAGACACCAAAAATCAAGGAACAATGACTTTTCGATTTTGCTTTTCTACGTCTGAAGCATTTTCAGATAAGATGATGTCTCTAAGAGCTAATTCTCCAGACTTCATTTTCTAGCTCTAGTACAGATTTGTGTTTTAAAATAAATCAATGTTTATTTTAAATGAATTAAGTATGGAAACCAGGAAATGACTTTAAAAGAAACTACTGATTCTGTCCAGAGACATGCAAGTAATCCACAAACGAATATTTCTATTTTTCACGTATTGCCACTAAAATATGCATTATCTTAAGAACCCTTGGGTTTTTGCATGTCTGACGTGCAAGCAGTTCTTGTCATTATATCTTCATAAACATGAGTTCTAAGCATCATGATGAGAGGACATTATCATTACTAAAGAGTCTCTCCAATGCATCTATTTTGCAGCCAAATTTCTTGGTGTTCATTGCATTAAAAAGTTGCTTCAAATAAAACTATTAAGTGTTATTATGTAATAGGGAGGCAGAACACTGTCCAAATGAAGTAGGATTTGACCAACAAACAACACACAAAAAAATAACTATCAACACACCCACCTTTATCATTGAAATGAACAAGAGGGATTTTCCCCTACCATACATTTTGCAAAGCAAACATGGTTCTCAGAGTGAGGGTAGCCACGAGCCATTGCAATTGCCAGATCAAAGACCTCCAAAGCACAAGTCGTCAAAGGATCTACGTGTGCAGCGTTGACAGGAGAATCCTGAGCAGCCCACGCTCCACGAAGGCCGCCATTGTGCTTCTGACATTTACAGTGTGTGGAATTGGAAGCAACTTGAAGATGCTGCCATCTGCATTTCCACCCTGTGTGACAGCTTTAACAACACTTGCGAGGTGGTTGTTGGTGTGAATGACATAGAAGCTTCTTGGCCTCTATCTGTGCCTATAAGTTGCATTGCAAATCCAACAGAGTGAAAAATCTGAAAACGATTTAATCATTCTAGATGCCATTTGCAATTTGCAGGGGGAGGTCAGGCTAACAGCATTGATAGGAATTTGGAAATCGTGGATTCTAAGCCTTCCCTATGACTGCAAGCCTCGAGGAGGTGATGGAACCCTCAAGTGAACAGAATGAGAAGTGGAGCCTGCAGATGTCACTTAATTGTTACGGTCTCACAGTAAAACTTGAGTAGATAGCACATTGCTTCTTACAGAAGAGCAAAGAAAGTGCTTTCCTGACACAAAATCAATTCCTGATAAAGAGGCTGCAATTGCTGTTGAAATGACAAGTGATTGAGAATACGGCATAAACTTTGATAAGGCAGTTCATTGGAGAGGATCTGTGCCCATTTTGAAAGCATTTCTGTGATGGGGAAATGCAATCAGTCTCACGTGCTTCTTCAGAGGACTATTGATGAAAGGAAGAACCCGGGGGCATGGCGGGCATCACGACTGTCTTGCTGGAAAGAATGCTGGGCTGGAGGGACGAAAGGCCTGAATTCAATCCCTAGAACTACAAAGGTGGGGTGGGGAGAGGATAAAAGTAAAGAATTCCCACAGTCATCCCAAACTTCAGCAGCCACCTCCCTGCCCAGTCAGATGCTTCTAGGTCAAGCAAGATTCTCCACTAGCAAAAACCAGTTTGACTTGCTAAAGGTTCATGTACTTGGTAGCATTTTAGCCATATTTTAATTAATACACAGACAGTAGTTTAGATATAATACTCTTGCACTATATTATAGTATATATACACACTAGATATATAGTATTATAGTAGATAGCATATATATACATACAATAGTGCAATACCAACATAATTTATATGTAGTAGGAAGCTTTGGCATATCTATATCTCTGAACAATGCCTAAATGGACACATATGGCTCAGGATAGCCAGCAACTTCAGAAGCCAGGAAAGAATCTTTTACCTCCTCCAAATCTGTGAAAGAAGTACTGCTCAGAGGACAGTACTGTGCAGCAGCAACCATGAGAAATGAATGCATTTGGATTCCCAGGCTTCCCAGTGCCTGCAAGGTTCATGTCACTAATACCGCCTTCTTCATTGTCCAATCAGGTTCACGGTTCTGTCTCAGCAAAACTGTTAAATGGCAGGTGAAAGATTCTAAGTCTCACGAGCCATTGGTTCCATAGCCCTTTGCAAAGTATCTTTAATTTGCTTCTATCAGCTCTCTTGGCATTCCTGATTCATTTAGGCGTCAACACTATCTGTTAGGCAATAGTTACTCCAAGGCTCCCTTAGTGAACAACTAAAAGGCCCTGTGAAGCAGTTTTAAGACACTAGTCAGGGATTTTCTGAGTTCAGGATATATACTTTGTGTAAACTCTTTTGTCTTACACTGTATTGTTACATAATATACTCATAATCTATTTATAAAAGGCAGAAGAACTCCCAGGAAGACATATGTCCTTATCCCCTCTTGGTTATGCTCAGCCTTCAACATCTGCACAAATCACTGTAGGACTAGAGCGATTAACTGCAATAATTATCAAAATGTGTTTTCAAAATGTGTCTGGAACAGACTTTGCTTCTCCAACATCTTTCTGACATGAGCCTGGACCGCCAGAAGAGTCAACACTCTTATTTTATATTTTTATCTGAGCGAATGTTTGTTATATTGCCTTTGGTTTCACAAGCATCCGAATGCCTCATTAAGTTATCTGCTTCTAGAATTTCCTTTCCTGAATCAGCCAAGGAAAAAGAAAGTGCCAGCCCAAGGCTCTCTGGCACAACTGTTCTTCCCCATACTGAACAATATGTTCTGGTTCCACTGTGATGCCATTCACAGTTCATTTGTGGGTCCCCTTCCCCAAAAGGCCATATTACAGAGCTGTCACTGAAGAGACAGAGTGAGGGGAGCCCTGAGCCAAGCACATTGCCAGTGCCTTTGGTAACTGTTGGTTTTGTAGGACAGATTGTCCTTTGGCCTTAGATGTTCCAGTTGGCAACATTTTGCCTTCATGCTGGGGGTCCTGTGGCTCCTGTGAGAATCTATGTTCTTTAACTCTGTTCTGTGTTGCAGAAGCTGGCAGAGACACAGTGAGTGAGGTCTTCTGGCAAGGGAGAGCCAATGGAAGTCTTCCCGGAGGAACCCCGCCCCTACCACCGCAGCAGCAGGAGAGTGCTGATCAGAGCCTTCTTCATATCACGCACTCTTCTATAAGGATGCCCAGTCCATTTGCAGGCCGTGGTTGAGGAATGCCAGAGCAGCAGGTGTCCTCTACCTGCACGCCTGTCACTCAGGGAAAGTCTCCTGTTCCTCGCCGATGTTCCTTCCTCTCCAGTCTTTAAAGATGTACCTCATGTGCCACCACGTCCAGCCAGGGCACAGATCCTCCCTCCTTGACTTTCATATTCTGGACCAGCTGGCTTTGGAGCAAAGCTCAAGATTCCTGAACAAAGGACCTGCGCGATGAGGTGTGGCCATCTCTAGGATGCACATGCTAGGTACCACATCACCTGTTTATGGTGGTGGACCACAAGCTCTCAATGCATCCCTAAAGCTCATTCTTGCATCTCTGTTGCCTCAGGCTCCTGAGTAGGGCGGGTAACAAGGCGTATGGCTGCATAAATCCTCCTGTGGCCTCTAGCCTCACAGTCCCATGGCTTCCAGTGGTCACTGCGACCTCTACGGCCAGTGCTATCACAGGTGCCGTGGCCGGAACAGGAATATCCCCCCAGATGGTGTGCACCCATTCCCCATTCTCTCCATGAGCTGGGCCCCTGGATCACTGTGGGGCACATTTCTGACCTCCTGCTCACTTTTTCAGCAGCCTTGAGACCTCAACTGGAGTGATTTGGACATTTCATTCGCACTCCATTCACTCCTACCAAACTCTGACATGTCTCTCCGCACCCTGCTTCCTGTGCCCACAGCCCGGCCAAAATGCCTTCGTCTTCTCCCATCAGAGACTGTCACAGATACCCAGGGCTGAAATCCAACCAGATCACCCCAATGGGACCAAGGAAACCCTGTTTATTCAGAGTTTGCAACAATGAAGAGTCAGCCATCTTTGCAAAGTCTTCCTTCATTGAGGACCAATGTTGTGGCTCTGTCTTCCCTCTCTGAGTCTAGAGAGAAGCCATCGAATGGCCCACTCATGATTCACTGGGTGCTATTTAGTTTGTTCCGTCAGCTGTTTATTAATCTGCAGCTTCCTGCGTAGATGCAGGGCGTGCTTTTTAAAGAAACCTTACACAGCATAAGCTTTATTTTAGGACTGGACACAAAGAGGATCTGTGAGAGTGGCATCATCCCAAGAGCTTTTTCTTGTAGCAAAATTTTATATGCTCACTTGCTATGTGCCAGGTAGCAGTCAGTGAGCCTGCGCTGCAGGAACGAACCTCTGCTCAGCTTTGAGAAGGTCGCCATCTACTCAGGGGAAATCAGGGGAATAACATAGGGTAAGTGCAGCCGTTGAAGTTCAAGGTCTGGAGGGCACAAGGGGGTGAACGGGGAAAATCCTGGTGAAATGCAGGGATGAGAATGTTGGCATAAAAGAGACTCTGAAAGGCAGCTGAGGGACGACTTTCAACTGTAGGTGACAGAACATCGATGTCACCATTTGGTGGCAGTGTGAGGAGACTGGAGGTAGAAAAATCATTTGAAGGTTATTTTGAGATTTCATAAATGGTTTAGTCGAGAGCTGCTAAGGGCCTACCTGAGGGCAGAAGAGAGAGGAGCAAAGGGAGCCTTGAGAAATCTTCCCAATAGAATGGAACAATGGGGAGGTGAAGGACAAGAAGCCAAATGAAGGTTGACAGCTTAGGCTGGGTAAAAGGCACTGCCATCCTATAGCAGAAGAAGAGAAATACATGCACGAGTGAAACAAAGGCCTGGTTAAGAGTGCTTTTTCTCAGTGCTGGGAAGGTGGCTCAGTGGTAGAGTGCTTGCCTTGCATGCATGAGGCCCTGAGTTCCATTTCTCAGCACCACATAAACAGAAAAAGCCAAAAGTGGTGCTGTGGCTCAAGTGGTAGGGTGCTGACCTTGAGCTCTTTAGCTCAAGGTTAGCACCCAAGCCCAGAGTTCAGGCCCCACAACCGACAAAAAGTGTGTTTTTCTCGATTGGTATTAATTTTCACCAACATTTTTTAACTTGCACTTTTATGGAATTTCCAAACTTTATATAATTAACCTCATAAAGCTTTTATAGTAGAAAAAAGGTACTGAAGGAAAAAGAAGTTAGTCAGCTGTTGGTGTTTTAAAATCTCTAAGGTGTTGTGTCTCTTGTAACTGTTTTGAAGTGAAGTGGTACGAAGTGAATAGAGAAATCGCAGCCTTCTGCATGTGACTTAGGAAGTGTAAGTTGAGTGGGATAGAGTCCAGGACATGGTGAGGAAGAGGTGACCTTCATAGGAGGCAAAACAGAGCTAAAAGTGATTTTAAAATGTTCCAATAACAGAGCAGAAATAAATGCCTTAATCAGAAGGGAAGGAGAGAACTTATAGAAGTAGTCTAGCCTTTGGGAACTGTTTAGAGCTCAGAAAAAAATAAATGCAGAATCTACTCTGGAAGTAACTGTCAGGATCACGAACGATGTCTCCTTGTACAATACATTTCATGAGGTTTACCAGCTTGAAGGAAACCTTTGCCAGCAGTCCTCTGGACTTTCCATTTATACTGTGAATATATTCAGTGAATGTACAGGCATAACTGAAACCATCCACCCAGTGACATTAGGAGACATTTGTGTACTGAGAGTTTTCAATGCCTCTACACCTAAACAAGCAGAGTGTTTCTCGGAAAGAAGAACACAGATGTGCCCTTGGGGAAAAGAATCATCAAAAGCCAATAAAACAGTTATCTTAGAATACTGATGCTGATCCACACTGACCCATGGCTTTGTGCTTAGTGAATAGATAGAGTATTGTAATGGGCTTGTCCTCTGAGGGAATATAGAACAGGAAACCCATTATTGACTGAGTTTTTCGGCTAAGTATATTATTGCACATGACCTTGTACCATCACTTGAGTTGAAACCATGGTAACTATCTCTAACAAGTAAGTTTATCTGACAAATGAAATCTTTCTTTTGATTTATCTTCAACATTATTTTATTTTCACTTGTGAATCATTGTTGTTTTTCTACCAAATACGTGCCACTCGGATCCCAGAGGACTCAAATCATCTCTTTTTTTCTTTTCCTACAATTTATATAGGCCTTGCTCTTGTTTACCATAACCCTTTGCTCTGGATGTCATTCGACCATGCCATCCAGGAAGCACACCTCTCAGGACCACTTAAATAGCAAATATGGAAAGGGGAAAGGATCAACTGCCACTATTAAAAATCTCTAGGTGCGTTGTCTCTTATAATTGCTTTAAAGTAGAGCATTCATCGTGAATAGAGAGACTGCATCCTTCTGTATATGACTTGGGGAACATGAATTGAGTGGAATAGACTCTGTGACATGATGAAGAAGTCAAGGTGATATTCACCGGGGAGACGACTCAGGAGAGATAGACCTTTAGGACTGGCTTGTTGTTAGACTTCGAGTATGCCTTATTCCTCCTGATTCTCTTAGCTCTAATCACAATTACATAAGTGACATATAAGAAAATAAATAAGGTTGGCATGGTGGTACATGCCTGTAATCCCAGTGATTCAGGAAAGAGAGGCCCGTCTGTATAAAGTTAGTAAAAACTTACCTCAGAAAGCACAATACAACTAAAACGGCCCAGGGTATGGCTCAAATAGTAGAGCACACAGTTATCTGGCCAAACCAGGGTTCAAATCTCCAGTTGCCCCAACAAAAGGAAAGAAAAATGAACATAGTGACTAGTTAGAAAAGTTGAATTTCTCTCCGCACAGAGCCTACAGCTCCTGACATGTTTTAGGTACTTTGTGGGCAAAACTCTTCCATGCAGAGGGAGGACTATTCCACATTGCAGGGGGTCTTTCCAATGTGGCTTTGTCAGAATAAACACTACAAGAGTGTCTGCTTATTGCAGACAAACATGAAAGACTCATCTCCAATTAGCCAGCAAAAATCCAGAAAGTAAGGCGTGGCTCAAGTGGTAGAGTGCCAGCCTTAAGCAAGCAAGCCAAGTGAGACCATGAGGCCCTGAGTTTAATCCCCAGTGCCAGCACAAACCACACATGCCCACATGTGCATGCATGGGCATGCACATGTGTGCACACACGTGCACACACAGACATATACATACACACACACACACACACACACACACACACACACACACACACACACACACACACCCCATAACTACCATGAGATACAACTTCCAGTAAGCTAGCAACTGAGAAAGAAAAAAAAAGACTGTCTACTTATGTCAGCAGGATGCAAGGCAAACGTGGAAAACAAAAATTCTTACATTGATATTAATGTTTTAAAAAGTAAACATTAGCCAGGCATGGTGGCTCACGCCTATAATCCTAGCTCCTGAGGAGGCTGAGATTTGAGGATCCTGGTTCAAAACCAGCCTGGGCAGAAATGTCATTGAGACTCATATTGCCAATTTACTACTCAGAAAAAGCCAGAAGTGGCACAGTGGCTCAAGTGGTAGAGTGTTAGCCTTGAGCACAAAGAGGCTCAGGGATAGCACCCCTGCCCTGAGTTCAAGCCCCAAGACCAGCACCCCCCACCCAAAAGATGAACATCATTAGAATATACCTGCATCTAAAGAATAGAGGAGAAGGAAGGGAATGAGAGCTGGGAAGGCAGGACTGAAAATGAAATCTTTTTAACCTTGTTTATTGATAGGAGATTAGGCATAAGACAAACTTCTGATTCTTCTGGGGTTTTTTTTCTTTCCTTTTTGACAGTACTGGAGTTTGAACTCAGGGCTTTGTACTTGCTTGGCATGTGTTTTTCCACCGAGCCCTGCTTCCAGCCCTCTAAGAGGTGTTTTCTATTGCAGCTCTCACATGGTGACTGTGAGTTACCACGCCGTGCAAAATTGCTGTGGCATCTGGGGCTCTGTCAGCGGCCCCTGTTTCTCTAACTTTAGCTGATCAGTGCACTTCCTGTACCGTGCCGTGGGTTAACTGCAAGAGCCACCGGGTCCGATTACCCTCTGGCTAGTTTTAGAATCTTCTCCTTTCCCCTTTCTCTCTCTTCTTAGCAAGGAATGTTCTCCACTGCACCATACCAAAACCTGCACTGAAAAAAAAACTTACTCTCTGGCCAAATACGTATCGGCAGCGGGGCCAAGAGGTCAGCTCCACTGTTGGGAAGAAATTTCTAAATCATTTTGCCCTCTGAAATTCCCAATTTGCTTCATTCCATGTGCATTTTGTATCTTTTCCTTGATGAGTAAGTCAAAACTGTATGCTTTTGTTTTTGTTTCTGTTTCTGTTTTGCTCCTAACTTGGTGGATAGGAGCTAAGGAGGATGAGGACGGAGATCTGAAGGTTTTTGGTGGGGAGAGAAGGGACTGGGATTTCACTCTGTGTTGGAGCAGATTGGAATAAATAGGCTGCACCGGGCGGCTTAACTGAAACCCAAAGAGGAACCTCTCCCAGGAGCTGGTAAGTCTGGCTTTGGATCTCAGTTCTTCTCTGAAGCTAGTCACTAGCAAAGATATGTTTTGGGGGGGAAATATTTATTTAGGTCATTTTTACATCCATGATTATGTAAAAATCAGAATTCTTATGGAGAGAGAGGTGTTTGGAGATAATTTGCAAGGTCTCCTTGGGATATGTTTGTCTGAGGAGAATCAGAAAAATAGTCTTAACTGACAGCTTTAGTCTAATCCAAATCAAATTGCCAGTGGTGTAGCATGTAAGGATTTGGGCAGGGTTACTGACCTGTATGTTTGGCTTTCTGACATATTGGTAAGCTAGATACATAGTCTTTGTAAACATGCTGAAGGATGACAGTTTTAATTAGAAAAGGTAAACCTGCTGGTGGCTCATGCCTGTAATTCTAGCTACTCAGGAGCTGAGATCTGAGGATATGGTTTGATGACAGCCTGTGCAGGAAAGTCTGTGAGACTCTTTAATTAACCAGCAAAAAGCTGGAAATGGAGCTATGGCTCAAGCTGTAGAGTGCTTGCCTTGGCGGGGGAGGGGCTGGAGCTCAAGGACAGCGCCCCAGACTCTGAATTCAAGCCCCAGGATGGTCACTCAATAAAGAAAAAAAAAGATAAACTAATCTTTATTCACAGCTTCATTAAAGAGATAACCAGATCCGTTCATTTGCACTGATTTTAAAAATAACAGGAAAAAATTAGAAACTTTGCTTTTTGCCCTGTTTTCAATAATATTATTAGTATGAAAGTGATAAAATTATACCAAAAGCATTGAGTTGATGATAAGCAAATGATAAAGTAAATTGTGAATAGTAATAAAAATAGAGAGAGAGAAAACAAAGATGCTACGTACTTGTAAAGGAGAACTGGACACTGAAACTTCAAAACTGAGTTAAACACATTACCTTTTTTCCCCCCTAATTAGCCATAGACGTCTCCTTTAGTTTTACAAGTTAAACCATTAAGTTGGCTTTACATGTCCCTTTTATTGCCTTCCTCCCGAAAGGAGAAAGACCTAAATTGGAAATCATTGCAATTTACTAAGTGACAGAAACTTGTTAACCAGGTGAATTAAACCGTCATCGTGTGGACTTGTTGCGAGTGACAGCAAATATCACAGCAACCTTGGAAGACGACTGATAACCACACAGAGTGCCCAAGTTTATAAATAATTAGGGAAACTATGACAACACCCGTAACTTCCTTTGGCCACACGTTCCCACGGAGAATCAACATGAATGAACTGTGGGCTGAATAACAATGCCTGGGCAGTAGTGTGGTAGAAACTGTGGAATGTGGACACAGTGCCAGTCTAAACCCACAATCACAATGTGGCAAACAGGCAGGGTGAAATGGAGGAGTTAAAGGGTAGTTGTGGCCTGGCAGTGAGGGGCAGTGGGACTGGAAGGGGAGGCGTGATGGACTTTTGTGCATATGAACTGACCGTCTTCTCAGAATGTCATGTGTTTCCCTCTTCTCTCTCAGTCTCTCTCCTCTTCCTCTTCTCTCTCTCTCTCTCTCTCTCTCTCTCTCTCTCTCTCTCTCTCTCTCTCTCTCTCTCTCTCTCTCTCTCTCTCTCGCTCGCTCGCTCGCTCACTCTTCCCAAGGAGTTTCATTTTTTATTTCCTTGAGATGGGAGAAAGAATGAAAACTTCCCTTCCTAGTCTCTTCTGGGTGCTCTTTTTCTCCCTAAAAAGAAAGAAATAAAATTTCCAGGAGAAATTCCAAAGAAACTCTAAGGGGGGGGGGGGGCTGTAGGGTTCTAGAATGCCCATCGCTAAGAAATTGAGTGCAGAATGGCTAGGAGAGGTGTTGTGTGGCATTCTGCACGAGTACTTCCTCAAGGGGAAGAGAAACCGAGTGCCCTTTGAATGTCCAGAGCTTGTCTCTCACCCCACCCATCTCAGTATTCATTGAAAAAGCAGCTCCTCTCTTTGCTTTGTAGAGGGTGTCTGTGTATGGCAGGAGGGAAGAGAAAAGACATCCTGTTTTTTGTAAACCAATACAGCCAGCCAAGGAGAGCAAAAAGCTCTGTAACTGGGTTAGTCTTGGCTATGCGGTGGCTTGGCTCTGAAGAGGAATTGAGGTTTGCCAGCGTCGCAGCGAAGTAATTCAGGTAAAGAATAAAAATCCTAGAGCAGCAAGATCTAGTAAAGGAAGAGAGATGTGTGAAGCGTTCCTGGGAGTCCAGCAAGGAGGCAAGATGAGTGCTAAAAGTAGATACTGAGGGGGACAGAGGGGGACAGGATAAAAGGATTCTCAAGGATACTGAGTTGGTTCTGCTGACAATGTTGGTCCACGTTCTGGGTGAGTTTGGCATGAGTATGGTGGCCGAAAGGTGCTACCAAAATCCCTCTTCATGTTGAGCAAATCATTTTCCAGATATCAGGGCTACATGAGTTCCACCTAAGATATTATATTGTGCTACCAAACCTACTAAAGACATCTTTTATTCCAGTTCTTCTCAGTTCATTGATGTGAAAAGTAAAGCCCAGACATTAATTTCAGAAACAAACAGCAGCACTGGACTAGAATCAGTCTGCTCTTCCCTAATCCATTAGGTGGTTCACTTGGCCTCCATTCCCTGCCTTGTGATTTTCCTGTTCAATGTTCTTGCTCCCTTCATCCTTGTTCACATCTATCACCATGGGGAGCTGATTTTACATTATCTTGGATAACTATGCATCGTGCGTGCATCCTGTATATCTCTTTCCTTCCATCTATTACTCCTCCCAAACTCTTAGAATCCTTCCACCTTGTCCTCTGGAACTCATGAGCCAACAATAGCTATTTTCCCCATATCGTCAAACTTTCCTCTTTAACACTTCTCACTGCCTGCCTGACAACAGATGACCTGCTTCTCTTGCAGCTATTGGGGGGGGGCGTGTTCTTTTCTCCTCATTACTCTGTAGACATTCTTCTCCCTGAGCCTAAAATCTCCTAGATTAGAATACCAAGACACCACAGAATAATTCTAGTCACCCACTACCTCTCTTGTTGACCCATCAGTTTGGGGTAAGCATATTGTTTTGGGGGTTTGTGTGTGTGTGTGTATATGTGTGTGTGTGTGTGTGTGTGTGTGTGTGTGTGTGTGTGTGTGGTATATGTGTGTGTGCACATGCGTGTGTGTGTCTGTGGGGAGGGGAGGAAGGCTAGAACTCAGGAGGCCTGAATGCTGTCCTGAGCTTTTGTGCTTAAGGCCAGTGCTCTACAACCAGAGCCATAGCTCCATTTTCAGGTTTTTGGTGGTTAATTGAAAGTAAGAGTCTCATGGACTTTCCTGCCCAGGTTAGCTTCGAGCCACAATCCACAGATCTCTGTCTCCTGAGTAGCTAGGAGTCATCAGTGACTAGCTAGGTCCAGTATATTGTAAGGCCTAAAATTCCAGTGCTAGCATGACATCTCTGAGCCTCGACTCCAAAGGCCTAAGAATGAGTTATTTACTTTTACCCGGCATTCCTGGGCAAACAGGCTTAGCAACACGCATGGCCCTTGACCTTACCCAGGCTTCCCTTCTCTGTGAAAATTCTGAAATCAATCAATCACTAGAGACACCTCACCCACTTATGACCATAAACCTTGCTTTCTTCAGTCTCTTCTAATTTGAGCTATTTCAGGGTGCAACTCCGGTGTGGCTTTGTTCTGTGTATCATTGTCTTCCTCCTCTGAGATGTAATATATGTGGCTAATAAATTGCCATGAATTCCTTCTGTGTTGTATGTCTTGGTTTGATCATCTCATGATATTCAACGCAGTAAACTACTCTTGAAGAAGACCTGTCTTTAATGACCTTATCCATTTTAACGACCTTATCGATTTTAATGACCAGTCTTCCCCAGCTTGACCCAGTTGATGACTGCCTAATAGACTTTCTTCCCTTGTAATTTTCTCACCTCTTCTGGTTTTCTTTCTCATTGGGCATACTTGCTCAGTTAGCTTGGCTATCGTCTCTCTTGTCTCTTTACTAAGGTAGCTCTCAGGGCCTCTTCTATTTATATACCTTCTCTTAGGGTGGTATAATCTAGTCTCACGGATTTTAAATAGCAGTTATATGTTGATAACTCCAAAATCTATATATCGAATTGGGAACTTTTACTTAAATCTAAGAGACATCTAGCTGCCTGACATCTCATTTGCCTGTCATGTCAGTTAGGGCTCCATTAGAAATGCAGAACCTCTGCAAATCATAGCAAATGGGAGATCTATTACAGGGATGAATATGTACACAGCTCTGGAGATGTTGAAGAGCTCACAAGAAGCTAATTATGGCTCAGCATCTTGTAGTGGGCCTGAAGCTATTGTAGGCCATGTGAACTGATAATTAGAAGGAAGAGTTGCAGCTGAAAGAGGAAGAGAACAGGATGAACTGGCCACCACAGTGAATAACTGGAACTGTCATTTCCATCTCCATCTTCAGCAGCATGATCTGTAGTTGGTTCCCTTTATGAATGGGCTGCTGGTCTTCTAATTGTGTCTCTTTCTGCTCCTCAGGCACAGGAGTTTTATGTTTCTGCTTCAGGACTTCCAGACTGGCTATTGTGTCTGCCTAAAATGTATTTTTTCACCTGTGGACATGATTGCCTTCCTTACCCATTCAAATCTTGGTTTAAATAACACCTAACCCGCCATCTTTAAAATTGCAGTTTCTCCCTGCCTATCTCCACTCTGGTGCTATCCCGGTGTGGTAATTAGTTCTGTTATTTTTATTTCAGTAGTAATTGTTAGTGACTGTTCTAACAAGGTTGTAGGGTATATTATGATATTGGTATATCACAGTTCCGGCCCTGAGCATGGAGTTGGTACCCAAAAAGTATTTGTTTGCATTGAATGCTCCTCTCCAGCAGCTCCCTGTTGTGTTGGTGGTATTATACATTCCTCCATTTATTGGAAGCATTCCAATAAATCATTCCAAGAGAAGAAACTCTCCCCACTTTATAGCCTTTACTTGTAGCATCGTTTCATTTCACCCAACTAATTATTAGCTACAAAAGTTAGACTCCCTGGGAACATGTATGTACTAGAAAGACATTTATTGGGCTCTATTTTTGCACCCTTCTAAGTGTCATGTTCTGGATTCCAGAGGTCAGATTCATGGATTCCATCATTTCTAGCACTTGGATGAGATAGGTTTTAAAGCACAGAAGAGACTCACTTTCAGGAGGAATATGATACCATTCTGAGTTCTGAGAGAACAGAAAAACCACTGTTTGCTAGAAGAAGTGCTTCCTAGAAAGCGAGACACGGGCTGCCGGTGCTGGTGAGAGTCACGAATCCAGAGGCTGGGTTCCCTGGCAGTGGCAGGCAGACTGAGGAGAGCTTTATTCAGTGATGGCTTGCAGCCAACACTGAATGCTATTAGCCTTCACAATGACACTGGTGGCGGGTGGCTCATGTCTGGAATCCTAGCTACTCAGGATGCTGAGATCTGAGGATCACAGTTCAAATGCTACCCCAGGCAGGAAAGTCTGTCCGACTCTTTTCTCCAAATAACTGCCAACAAAGCTACAAGTGGAACTTTAGCTGAAGTGGTAGTGCACTGGCCTTGAGCAAAAAATGCTCAGGGGAGGCACCCAGGCACCGAATTAGAGCCTTTGGATGAACACACACACACACACACACACACACACACACACATAAATAAAACATTATCTTATGCCTATAACATGGTGTTTTACTTCATCGGGCCCAGTCCTCACTGTAACTGTCCTTCCCACTAAGCCAAGTGCCATGCCAGAGACTGGGACATCTTCCCCTGGCCCAGTACTGGGACACCAGAGACAACAAAGGGTAAATAGGAGGGGGATAAAATGCCTCCCTGATTCATTCAAAAGCAACATCCATTATCAATGAGATTCGTGTCAGTCAACAGGGAAAGCCATGTTGAGAAGGAATATGGCCTATGTTATTTGTGTAAGTTAATTTGCATAATGTCTCTTGCCTGCCTGACACTCATTAGTTGGTGGATGAGTTTATTTTCTCATCTAATTTTTACCAACTTCATAAGATGGATGTTTGTCTCCTTTTTACTTTTTTGTCAGTTGTGGGACTTGAACTCAGGGTGTAAGCACTGTCCCTGTGCTCTTTCACTTAAGGCTAGCGCTCTATTGCCTTGAGCTACAGTACCACAGCACCACTTCCAGTTTTCTGGTGGTTAATTGGAGATAAGAGTCTCACGGACTTTCCTGCCCAGGCTGGCCTTGAACTCTGATTCTCAGATCTTAGCAGCTAGGATTACAGGCATGAGCCACCAGCTCCTGGCTTGCCTCATTTTTTGACAGGTGACATTGGCTCAGAGAGCTGTACACTCAGGGCCACTGAACTGTTAAGTGTTGGCAGTTCATTTTCTCCAAGCCCATTGCTTCACTACGTTCCACAGAATGTACCACTGGGAAAACACAGAGATTTGATGTCAACCATGTATTATCTGAGTATGTAGCTCATAGTAGAGATGGCTTCATGATCTCTGATGCTCTCTAACTTCTTTTATAATTCAGCTGCTGGACTTTGCCTTACTCCTGCGTGTCCATTCCACATCTCGTCTTTCTAAATGGCTTTACTTTTGGCAATCATCATTCTGTTATTCAACTTTTCTGAGCTGCTGTCTTCTCATCTGGAAACTGGAAATATTATATCCTTCCCTCCTGCATTCAGGGTGAAAATTAAGTAAAACTAACAGCTAACATTAATTGAGTACTTGCTATATTCCATGCAAGGGATTTATCCAAGGGATTAATTTACTTGATACTGGTAACAACGCTATGAAGAGTTGTAATTACAGTCATTGAGGCCAGGTAAGGAGCAAGGAAGCAGAGTATCAGAGATTAAGTGACCCATTCAAGGCTAGGCAGCTAGCAAAGCAAAGATTCAAACTTATATAATCTGGCTTCATGAGTCATTATGCCATGTGCTCTAGGCTGCATTAATGACATGAATTTAAAAACTACTCTGTCTCTCAAAGACAACATCTAAAATAAGACAATAATAAGTACAACTCCCATTTATTAAATGTGGACTAATGTACAACACTTAATTTTCACTCCTGTATTGGTTTTCTTAAAGACTCCCAGAACCACAGAGTGATTACAAGAGCTAACTGACATGAACAATGCCAACATATAACAGAAAAATTCATAAATGTTAGGCCAGATTTTCACCCAGAGATAACCAGTACCTTCTCTTGGGCTGGTTTACTTATACAGCACCAGAGATCAACTGTGATAACCACATCCCATATTTGCATCTGAGGTCACAATCTGCTGTTTGCTCCTTGAGATAACAATGGCTGGACGAGTGTTATACTCACTCCCCCCGCATCTCTTCTCTGTCATTTCACAGTGCTGTGAAGTGTGGTGCTTAGAGGAAGATGCTTTTGAACCATAGGTGTGTTGTTTTTCTCTTCTAAGCTTCGGTGCATAGAGAGCATCAGTTAAAAACCCAGCGTCTCCCATTCCCATTCCCTTCTCCATAAACACATTTGCCTGCAGCCGAGAGCTTGGCTTTCTGACTTCCTTCCTTCTAGTGCCTGAGACTAGTAACTAGTAGTAATCTTTGAAAACTGAACTTCTTTTATTCCTTCCAAAGACCAAACACTGAAAGGAAAGAGAGAAACTTCTCAGAAAGTAGCAAAGAGGCCTGAAGATTTAAGATCATGAGGTGGGATGTGGAGGAAGAAAAACAAACAAACAAATCCAAAAAACAAAAACAAACCAAATAAACAGAAACCTCTATGGTGGATACTCCACTCCAAAGGTCATTGAAGACCTATGAAATCTGTGGAGAAGACACCCTCAGACTTTCAGCAAGTGGTTGAAAGCTGCAGAAGTCATTTAATATTGCACTGATTACATTTTTTTAACTGAAGTTTATTTCTAGCACTTTTTAAACATTTTATTTGATTGTAAAGATGCTGTCCTAGCACTTATTAAAAGACCACTACAGTGATTTTTTTTTAAGAGGAAGCAAAAAATACTGCTTGCATCAAGCTCAAATAGTCTAGACTAGATTTTTAGAACAATATCATTTGTGATAATTTTCCAAGAAGCGTTCCTTCAGCCAAGGGTGTCGGTAGAAGAGTTACCTGAAGATTTGTCTCTTGCTTTTGTTTAATTTTTTTAACCTTCGTGTTTCCACATTGTGTTAAATGCTTTCACTGGCCCTGCTTTAAAATGGAACTGCCATGGGTAGGAAGGAGTTGGTCATATTAACAATAATGTATAGTGTTGATTCTTTCCTTCAGTCTTCCAAATATTTTCATCCTTTTATATCCAAACAAAAAAGTATTGTTTATTCCTTTGTGTTTAGTTTCCCTGCATATTTATTTTTCAAGTCAGAGCACTCAGTAAATAACTGTGGAAGTGGAAGTTGCCCGGTTTAACCACAGGTCAGCAAGTCTTAAACTCCAGGTCATCCAACCCTTAGAACAATATCAACAACACAGATGCAATGTCTTTCTCTCCAGATCTAATGTCTCTTCAGAAGCCAAATGGCCAACAGCCCTGATTTCCAACAGAGCCTAGAATTTATGGTTTAGGTGACTGTAAAACATAGCAATCCCAAATCTTCCATCTTCCTGGAGAGCAGGTCTGCTAGCAGACAAAAGCTATGAATTCTTTACTCAACATTTAATCATCTGCCAGTAATCAGTTGTAAATAATGAGAGAGTTTTTCTCAGACTTTGCCTTGTGCCAGAATCTCCTGGAGGACTGCTTTACATTGCTGAGCCTCATTTGTACATGTTCTCATTCAGCTTGCTCTAAGGAAGCTTTTTTTTTTTTTTTTTTCCAAATGTCCGGCCTGGGGTTCTGTCCCTGAGCTTTGTTACTCAAAGATAGCATTCTACTACTTGAACCACAGCTCCACTTCCAGGTGTTTTTTTTTAATGCTCAATTAGAGATAAGAGTGTCACAGACTTTCTTGCCCAGACCATCTTTGAGCCATGATCCTCAGATCTCAGCCTCCGGAGTAGCTAGTATTACAGGCGTGAGCCACTGGTGCCCAGCTCCAAGGAAGCATTTTAAGTTCCCAGGTGATAGTGCTGCTGCCAGTGCAGAGATTACAGTCTGCAAACCTGTTCTAATCACAGTGCACGCTGTGCCAAGCACACAAGCTAATTTACTCAGTTTCACCTCTGTGTGATGCAAGAGAAATTAAAGACTGAGGAGAGAGGTTACCATTGAGTTGAACTTATTGATTTAAAAAATACATTTAAAAAAGCCTGCTATTGCCCATGACTTTAAAAGTATAAAATGGCATGAAAACACTGAACCCTAAGAAGCCAAATTACCTTTTGTGATAGATTGCTAGGGAGCAGAACCCAGCTCACTGGGTTTGCCTTTGCCAAGTAAGTATGCCTTCAAACTTGGTATCTGAGGGCTCTTGTTGAGACTGGACCCTTCAGTGTACAAAACCTGTCTAAGCAGAGTTCCAGTCTGCCTGGTCTGTTTAACATTATAGTACTTAATTAGCAGTTGCCCACCCAACTGAAAGGACTTGAACAGCCCAGGCACTAGACAGACAGCATCAGCCTCTGAAATTTTACCTCCAACTCCACTAGGTTTTTACGATTCTCAAAGCATCCTTAGGTGCCAGCCTTGTCGTTGTTTTCTATTATTCTCCACACAACTGTTTCAGCTGTTGGGAAAGTATCAGAAGAGATGAGGTCAAGGAACCATGAAAGTTCAAATGCTATAAAAAAAAAAAAAAGAAAGAGAGAGAGAGAAAGAGAAAGCTGCCAAGTATTGCAGCACACTACTATAATCCTGGCAGAAGGATGGGAAGTTCAAGTCAAGGGCTAGGTAGCAAGACCCTGTCTTTCACGGGGAGTGGGGAGGCGGGGAAGGAAGGCATGGAGACATCACTGTGCAGCATCACTGTTTGTGGACCCATGGAGGTGGCTTTGATGTTCACCAATCAGAGACACACACGTGTCAGAGCAATGTGAGCCGTATGCACATAGAGATTCAGTGACCTTGGGAGTTGCTATCTCTGGTACTTGCTCTACCAGGCCAATGAAGAACAGTGGGGTTGGTTTAAAATTAAATGCACATGGCAGCAGAAGTATTTTAGTATTATAAAATGTCCATTTAGTGTGGTGTAACATGTATCCCACTCCAAAAGAGATGAGGAAGCTGTGCTGTCTAGACTCGAGCCTAGGTCAGCAAAGTGACTGCAGGGAAACTTTGGAGCAACAGATCAACCATGTTCTATTCGGCCATGATTGTCAGCAGTGCTCTTTCTTTGACCTGCCTCCTCTGTGTGGCTTCTCCTGGGTTTTCAAGTGGAAATGTAGAGCAAAGGTAGCAATTGTGTGAGAAAGACAAAGAACACCAAAGGACTCCTTGCAACCCTGGCCTTCCTTCATTTTTGTCTGTTTTGTTCCATCTTCTCACCCTCCTTCCTCAGCCCCTTCTGGTGATAGCATACATAAAGTCCTAAACCTACTCAAATCTCACATGAGAACCTATTCTCAAAAACTTGCCAAATTTTAAGTCATTTTTCTCCCTCTCCCTTCTCTTTTCCTTTCTAACTCAAACTGGAGTCTCCTCTAGTTAACACATTCCCAGGTTATTTTCTTTTGCCCTAATTGTGTGTATTCAAATAATGTAACCTCTCTGAAAGGTAACAGCAGGTGAATGAAACATAAATATCACATGCAAAAGCCAATACATATATATGATTTTAAATATTTTCTGCAGTTTTTGGGTTGAGTCTTTCATACTAATAAGTAATATGGTTTATTTTCTCACATTTTCAGTAGATACTAAATTGTTGATTGACTAGCTTAATGATGCAGAAACTGACAGTGTGTGTATTTTCACACTTGTACCAAACCCAGTGGTTTATTTAGTAAGCTACATTGTGACAGAATTCTTTGACTTTGCCTAAAGGATAAATTATATTTCCTTGCAGGCCCCCAAGGCTACAGTTTTACAGTTATTTAAAAATGACAGCCTTTGGCAGTGTTAAGAATGAAGACCAGTAAGCAGATCAGTCCAGAAACAGAAAGAACAGAGTCAATTTGTTGATAAACAAGCTATGCATAAGTAGATCAGGGACCACTCACATGGATGTATTTGAGACAGAAAAGTGAAGGCGAGGAACTTTTTTCTTTCCTTCCCTCTCTCCCTCCTTCCCTCCCTCCCTTCCTTCCTTCCTCTTATTCTTTCCTTTCCCTCCCTCCCTCTCTTCCTTCTTTCTTTCCTTCCTTTCTTTTACTAGAAAGAAGAGAGGAGAGACAGACAGATAGACTGACAGACAGACAGACAGACAGACAGACAGATACAAAGAGGGAGTGTTAACTTTACTCCAAGCCCATCTTTGGTTACGTGTTTTATGGATGTTTTATGAGTCTTGATAGGAAACTGTCCCTCCAGATTTGTTTTGCATTGTTTCTGCCAAATGTGTCCTGGATTTCATGGGTCTGGCAACCATTTTTATGTTAAGTTTGCATCTATGATTCCATAAATTAGGACTTTTCCATTTACAAGTAGAGTTTCATCTCTCATGGGAGGATTTCCTTACTTATTTGGTTTTTACTTGAATCAGAATCCTAATGAGAGGCATGATAGTAGCTGAGTTTTTCTACTTTTTCTTTCCAGGAACTTAGTTTGCAGAGGCCTAAGTCCACTCAAAGGACGTGTCCTTGAGGCATTCAGATCTCAGGCTTGGGAACCTGTACGAGATTCAGTCATCTTATCCTCCTTCCATAAGTCAGCCCTGTTGAAACGGGGCCTAATCAAGCCCTGGAGAAGCAGGAGATACATCTCCTTTAGCTTCCTACTAAAGCATGTTCACTTTCAGCTCTTGCTACTGAACACCCACCAGTCACTTGTCAGGCTGAAGATGTGGCTTCAGCACTTCAGCTGGATGCTCAGGATGAGCCTTTCCTCCCTAAAGAGCTATGCACACTCCCTGTTCTGGTCCATCTGGTAGCACTGGTATCATGGAGATTACTCTTAACATCAGGAAAAGGGAAAGATAATATCCACCAACAAATCACCAAAGAAGCCTTGGTCTTTGATTTATACCATGATTTCTCCTCTACATCTCCTCCATTTTCTTAGTCCCTTTTGGTCAAACCCAGGCAGCAAGGGGCCGGATGATACCCCCCTCCTGAGGCTTAGGGCTGGACAGAGAAGTACGATGTATAGTTCCCGCTATGGATGTTGGGCATGGGGACAGATTGCGTGAATTAAATGCTAAGTTGGTACAGAACATGGAGATCTTAGACCTAATGAAGAAAGTGTTATATAGAAGATGGAATTTAAGCTATTTTCCTTAGGATCAGACAAGATAATGAATGATAATTAGGCAATAGTTGAAAAGTCTGATAATATTGGCTCATATGGATACCAAGACTAATTGTTCTTCACCCTACACAATGGAACGACTTCCAAAATAAACATGGTAATTATTACATTTGTTGATAACTATACAGGCATACTATGTAGACCTACTGCCTGCATTGCACTGCAGTAAGTATATTACATGAAAATGAGCTATCATTTTACAAATGTTAGCTAACAATGCAGTAAACTAGACAGGCTTCGTGGAGTCCTTGTGTGCAAATCCAACGATTTGGAGGAACGGTACCCCACGGTTCCTGGGCTGCCACATGAATTTCGTGTTTGCTCCAGACAATCCTGTGGTCAGTCAAGCCAAATGCACTCTGTCTATATAGAAGGCAAATGTCTGAAGCTTGAGCCAGACATGGCTTCTATGGTTGCAGAAGGAGAGAAGCCTGGAGGTGTGAAGCTATTCTAGCAGCTTGTGCATAATCTCACCCAGTATTCATCCCCAGCCAAGACTGGAAATATCTAAAACAAAGGGAGAAAAGAGGGGGAGGATTCAGAAAGGCATATGCTAAACATATGTCTGTCCAGGGAGGAGATAGAAAGTGCTCGGTTCTCTGCTGATGGAAATTCTCCTTGTTTTGTCTCTGCCTTGCCAAGATGGTGGTCCCCTGCTATCAGAAACTCTGGGTGCCTGGCAGAGATCATGGGGGGGGGAGCTGTAGCACAAGTGATAAGAAATCCAGTGGATATGCTGTGGATTGTCCTCCAGACTCTGGAAAGGGACAGTGCTTAGGAAGCACGGTCAAGGTCTGCCGGATAGCAGAGTCTGACTCACCTCCTCCATCCTACCCTCCCCCCACTCCAGGTTGGCTCTTGCTACCAGCTGACCAGGAGGAATGCTTGGACCAGTGCAGGCTTCTCTAGATGTGGGTGATGAATATCTGGTTTCATAGCTTACATGCTGATGGACGCTTTTCCAGCATGACCTTTGATAGGGGGAGAGGGGTGTTGAGTGTTGTGATGACTGCTGTCTCCTGAGTTACAGTGTCTAAGTCACTGCATCCCAAGGGCCAAGAGTAGGCTGATTTCCAAACATCAAAAGGAAACAAAAACAGAAGCTGCCAATGCAGACAGTCAACAGGACAGAGATGGGTACACAGCTACACAGCTACACAGCTTTGATACTAATCTTGCGTGGCTACAGGGGCCTGAGAGATCAAAGCCATAGAATGAGAGCAGGGGAGGGACTTCCCTTCACACTGAACTTCAGGTCACAGTTCTGAGTGATCTGGAGCCTGAGTTCCAGCCCTGCTTCTGCCCCTCTGCTGTCTTGCTGTACCAAATGGCTTCTCTGATCTGAGCTTCCTTGTGGTTGAAATGACATAGAGAGCATGGCTCAGTAGCACAGTTCTGAGTCCCAGGCCCTTAAATCATGGGATTCACATCTCTGCTGTGAGTATTCAGGGGCTGAGCAGAGGACTTCAGCTCCAGGGCCCCAGAGCAATGTCCACACTGGGCACAAAGGATTCTGGCCAATCTATGATTTATTGACCTCTATTCCAAGACATAAGAGATTTTTACAAATTGGAAGTTGTTGTTGGTTTATCCCCTACAATGGCAGACATCATTAATGATATCATTATGATATGATGGGATCAAAACCCATCTCAAGCCCAAGCTTCAAGTAGACAGTACTAATACACTACATAGAGTAGGCTTGCTGTAAACTAGAGTAGATCTGCTAGGAGAAACACATCAAGTCTTCTCTCTTTCTAGCTTGACATCCTTCATTGTGTAGTCCTCAAATTACTTGGCTTTCATAGGGAATTTAGCTATCATATGAGATGATTATATTTTAATCAGGGCTTTAAGAAATCAGATTCTCTAAGCAAGAGTCTTAAGGTAGCACTGAGTGAACAAGAAGATAATCAGCATGGAACTATGGCATTTGGAGAAGAGAGACAGCCATCCTGTGCCTGGACTGCCTTTCATCCTGGAAGACACACAAAGCAGTTACTCATGACACTCCGAGATAATATTGTTCGCTCAGTTCTGAGTAATGGTGTTATTTGTGTCTCCTTTGGGAGATTTCCATAACCTAATTGAATTTTATAACAATTGGCTCTAATTATCTGTTACTTAATTTAATTCATTTGGTTTAATTTAGATTGCTCTTCGCAAGGCTAACATATTTGCCCTATTCCTTGAAAAAAATGCACATGGCAATTATTGAAAAGCAGCTGCAGCAGCCCTTCTCAAAGTAGGTTAGTAAGTCTTCTGGTTTGTATGACATCACCCACTCTGATGCTTTGATGTTCTTTCTGGAATCCTTTCCAAGTTATCTATACTGATAAGGACCTTAGGATAACACGAATGGCATCAGCAGGCTTGTTTCTATCACTATTCACATACAGCGGTTGAGTTGGTTTTGCCATGTTGAATTGTGCCTGACCTGGTTGTTTAATTTTTATTAAGTAGTTGTACAAAGGAGGTGTCATTTCACAAAGCAGTTTTTGAATACGGTGCGTCTTGGTTACCCCTTCAACATTCTCACCCCCTGCCGGCCCCCCTCTCCCTTACTTCTCTTAATTTTGTGTTTATACAATGCATTCTTGACTGCATTCTTCTCCTTTCTTCCCTTCATTTGTTGACTCCTCTCCCTTTGACCCCACCTCCTCTCTTGCATGTACCCATTGCTTAGTGCTGATTTTGTTGTGCTTTGACCTAGCTTTTCTTTAAAAATATACTATTTGAGCTCCTCATAGAGTCTATTATACTTCAGCTATTGCATTTGTACCCACTTGCATACCACCCCGTGTGTTTACTTATAGGTTTATGGGCACATTCTAGCTCCCACAAATGATGGAAACCATTCAATCTTTGTTTCTCTGGGTCTGGCTTACTTCACTTACTGTAATTTTTTCCAAGTCTTCCTTTCCCTTACACATGGTACAGTATCATTCTTTCTAATGGATGAGTAAAATTCCATTGTGTGTATGTACCCACATTTTCTTGATTCATTTGTCCATCGAGCTGCATCTGGGCTGATTCTATAGTGAGAACGACTCAATATCTCTGGCCATAAGGAAAATCAATCAGGGCTGAATGGAGAGGGGCTGGCTGTGTGGCTCACGAAGCGGTCACTTTGGGGTCCTTTGTACTCACGGGCCTCTTCCAAACCTTCAGAGGAGCCTTCACAATGTATTTATGCAGTCAAATGTTCCTGTGAAATCTGCTAAAAAATGCGAGGTATTTCTTTAGTCCTTTCGGTTATGACCTCTATCTCCCTGCTGGCTTTTTCCTAGGCTCCTTGTTTGTGCTGAGTGGGCTCAGAATGCTCACCTGTTTGAGGCTCCGTCCAAGGGGAAGTGGAATTGAGAACACATGTAGTTGGGTTTGGAGGGACATGTTTACGAGTATAGTCAGTCAATCTGGATCATTAGCTGCCTCAGTATGGGATGGATTTCCCCAAACCCTCCTATGCCCCCCACCCTGTGCCCATCATCTCCGCGTGCTGACGTCAGCGCTGCCATCAGAACTTTCTCAAGACTAGCAATGGCACAGTTGGATGGCTGAGGAAAAAGTAATGAGATGAATGCCATTGGTAAGTGCAAAAGGGCAAGACACTGTACTGAATGGTGCTCAAGGGAGCGCTAGGGACCCCCTGCTGTCTTGTGTAGTGTGACAATTCACACTGAGCCTCTCAACTAAAATTTAGGTATTATTCTTCACAACTTACAGATCATGTAATGGCTAGGGGAACAGTGGGCGTGACCCCACACAATAACAATTGCAATCAGAGCTTGCGTGCAGGTCTGCATTGGTTCAAGGCCTCTGCATTCCACATTCCCTCTCAGGGGAGAGAGGGGTCTCTAAAACTGTATTTGGGATTTCAAGAATCAAAGGTACAAAGTTATTCAAATACCACACCAAACGCACTACATCTCCAAATCTGGCACTGCCTAAAAATGCTATTATCACCATTCAGCTTTTAATCAAGAATACTCTGAGAAAACAAGAATTACCCACTGGCCCATTGCAAATAAATGCAACCGTAATTGCCTAGTGGGGTTTATAAAGAGGTTTACACTCAGTCTCTTGTCCTCCCAAGAGAGCACCACTTGTGTTGTTTAATATTTCAAAGTTCTGTTTGAACCAGTACAGTTCTTAGTTCCATGAGACTTTGAAGGATTTTTCCCTTCATGTTACCTCTTCTCTTTTTCTGGAAGAAGTGCTTTTAAAGTAGGAAGTGAGACTTTGTTTTAAAAGTAATTAATTTGTTTATTATGGTGCGGAGATTTTGATATCAAGGCTTTGTGCTTTCTAAATAGGTGCTCTACCAGCTGAGCCACGATTCCAAAATTAATTAGGGAGGAAGACTTTAAATATACCTTTAGCAGGGAGGAACATCTGGCCTTTGGGCCATGCAAGGTCTTCAAAATCATTTGGTGCATGATGAGACAGACAGATGCTTCTCCTGTACTTTTTCTTCCCATCCTTGAGTGTTGTTGATTGGGGTAATAAGAAACAATCTTTAGTGTTCTTTAATTAAGGAGTATGGAGGCTCTGAGAGCCAATATCAGTTCGGCAGCCTATCAGCTATATCAAACTGGACATCTTTAGCAATTATGGGTCCTGGTTTCTTCGGCTCTTATGTGAATATTTTAATAATATCCATCCATCTCCAAGATACTTACAAGGATCGACTAAGATCATCAATCTACATGGCTAGGCCATAGCCTAGCACACTGTAAAAGTGCTCTGTAGCAATTAACAAAGAATGACCAAAGAAATCTTTCAGTATTAGACATGCTCAAGGATCGGAGCAGGAGTGTGGGTAGATGGTGCAGGCAAGGCTGGGGGGAAGGAGGCTCAGGCGGGAGGTGGTCCCTGGCTCCGGGGAATGGGGTGGGTGCAGAGTCGCTGCCACCATGAGGATAGGAACAGAGTGGGATACAGCAGACCCAGGCTGCAGCTGGGTGTTTCCTTTTACATCTGCAGGACAGAGTCAACCTCTGGCATCCCCAGCTCTCGAGAGAATCTTTTCTACTGTCTGCCCATGACTTTATAATGCTTTGATTGTTAAGATTGTTTTGACTAGGTGCTGTTGGCTCACACTTGTAATCCAACCTCCTCAGGGGACTGAGATCTAGAAGCCAGCCTGTGCAGAAAAGTTCAAGAGACCCTCTCTCCAAAATAACCAGCAAAATACTGTGCTGGAGGCATGGCTCAAGTGGTAAAACATCAGTCAAGCAAGCTTGAGGCCCCTGGTATCTGAACAACAAGAATCTTGTATTAATATGAACACTGGTTGAGTATTCCTTATCGGACATATTTGGGACCAACTAGAAATATTTCAAATGCAGACTTTCTTTTTATTTTGAAGCATCTGTGTTCAGATAATAAGATGTCATGGGGATAGAACAGAGTACAAATGCTAATTCATTTATGTTTTCTGTCCACATAGCCAGGAGGTAACTTCATACAATATTTTAATATTCCTTCATTTGACCGCAACCTGTCCCATGAGGCCAGAGTGGGATTTTCCATGTGTGGTGTCATTTAGGTGCTCAATAAGTTGTGGATTTTGGAACATCTTGAATTTGGGGTTTTCAAATTGCAGCTGTTCAATGTAATAGTTTAAAAACACGCTTTGTGAACATAAAATAGGTACTGGTGATTTAATATTTAGCAGTGTAACAGTAGTTTATGGCAGGGGGTTATACTATCTGAGTAGAAACCAAGATGAATACTGAAAGCTTGGGGCTTTAAAGTAAACTCTGTTCCCATCTGAAATAAGCCAGGATGGTAACTTGGGATTATGTCACTGGGAACATTCTTTCCCTTCTGCATCACTGGGAAGCGTTCTCAAGGCTTTCCAGCTGTTTCCAATCAAATTCCCTTAGCACTCAAAATCCTGCTCCAGGCTAAACCTAGTCATCTCCTGAAAATCTTTATTCTTGCTGGAGCAGAATGGAGTAGTACACGGGCTAGGGGAATCTCATCACTTGATTACCCTGTACAGGGTTCATTTCTGACAGAGAAGCTTCCAAGAGCTGTGAATTCAATGTCTCTGCCCTCTTTTCTGTCCATCCCTCTGCCTTTGTAGGTCTCCTTAGAGAGGGCATATAGACCAAGCCCAAGCCTTTGGTCCCCTCTGGTGTCTGATGGGCTGTGTATGGAAATCAAAGCCTCAGATGACATCCAGAGCTGGGACGTAGCATAAACACCAGTGTTTGAAAACGTTTCTCTAAGGCTAATGGACTGCATTGCCAATTATAACTACGGAGGCAAACTTCTCAAGGACAATATGAGTGAAACATATTCTATAATATGGTAAGGGAATAGGACAATTGTGTGTGGAGTGTAATTGGCTAGAGCTCAGGCTTAAGGGAGGAGCCTCTTTCCACTCCTACTTCCTGAAACCCTTCCACCTGTCAGTTCACCCATCCAAACATCAGTTTTCTCATCTACATAATCGGGAGAGTGCATCTTTCATTGGATGACTGAGTGCCAGCTTCACAACAAGGGAGGAAGAAGTTGGACAAGAGATTGTCTCAGCCAGTGAAGGGAGAGCCATGCCATTTTCATCAGATTTAGTACCTGAACTCTAAGCCTCTAAGGTGTCATGGAACCAAGAGGCAGTCATAAGAAAAGATGGATGCTATCCTGATCTATAATGACAGTATAGTTAAATAAAGAAACCATAAAGAAACTATACAGGAAAATGTATGGACCACAGAAACTTTTATTTAATACTTTATATAAGAAGATAGATACGTTAAAGAGATCATGAACAAACAGCAAAACATTCACAACATTGATATTAGTATTCTAATGTTAAAACATCTTTCAAATATTCCATTAGGAAGGCCAAATACAGGCATTCAAGGTTGACAAAGTAAGAAATATAATTGACTAATAAGTGTTTAAGAAAATATACTAAGAAAAAAATGAGCCAGGCACTGGTGGCTCATACCTTTACTCCTTCATTCAGGAGGCTGAGATTTGAGAATCTTGGTTTGAAGCTGGCCTAGGTGGACAAATCCATGAGAATCGTATTTCCAATTAACCAGCAAAAAGTTGTCATTGAAGCTATGGCTTACGAGTTAGAGCACCACCCTTGAGGGGAAAAAATGGAGGAAGAATAAGACATGGAATTCAAGCCCCACTACCCACACAAATGAAAAAGAAGAGAAAGAAGGAAAGACAGAGATGAGAAGGAGAAGGAGAGAACAAAGAACAGGAGGAAGAGAGGAAGAAAGGAGGAGAAGAAGGAGGAGGAGGAGGGGAAGGAGGAAGAAGGAGGTTGTCATTCAGAATCATTTCTACATTAAGGCAATTTCCATGTTCCAAGAGTCCTTCCTGGGTCCCTATTCCCTGAGCTCCCCCTCCCAACTCTCCCTGAGCCAGCCTGTGGGGCCTCTAGAACCAGCTTCTGGGGCCTCCCAGCCTCCTCCTGCCCCTCTCCTCCCCGCTCCCCATGGCTCTGTGACCAACCAACTACGCCTTCATGTTTTGTGATTGCTGGGAGTCATTCTCATAAAGTCACAACAGCGGGCTGGGAAGGTGGCTCAGTGGTAGAGCGCTTGCCTTGCATGCATGAGGCCCTGGGTTCGATACCTCAGCACCACATAAGCAAAAAGAAAAAAGCTGGAAGTGGTGCCGTGGCTCAAGTGGTAGAGTGCTAGCCTTGAGCTGAAGAGCTGAGGGACAGCGCCTGGGCCCGGAGTTCAGGCCCCATGACTGGACCCAAAAAATAAATAAATAAATAAATAAATAAATAAAATAAAGTCACAACAGCATTTCTTTATGCAAAATGGTCATGAAGGAAGATAATGGTGTGGCTGGGACTATTAAGTCAAGGTGAAAACGTCTATGGAAGTCTGTGCTTCACAGTTGGGAAATGCAAAATGTACTGTGGAGGTTTAGAGATGGACTCGGGAACCTGACGCTTATCCGCTATGTGATCTTGAGCCAGTGACTTGGTCTTTACCTGCAAAATGGCCGTAGTAATAACATCGCCCCATAGGCATGAGGTAAACCATAAAGGTGTTAACAGTGGTACAGTGCGTAGGACAATGTCGGAGAGAGTAAGCAGCATTTATTTTCCTTACTAATTGGATCACTTCCCATACTCAACCATGAAGGTAAGGCCATTGCTCAGCGGAGCAGGAAATGGGTGGTTTCTTTGACTTGTTTCTAGTTGACAATTACCACTTCTCCTCCCTTGTTCTGGAGACAAAGCCTCCAGCTTTTCACTTGATTTATAAGCTGGGTTTGAACCAATAATATAAGCATAGTGTCCCATGTTTGGCATCCTTGCCAGTTTTTGTGTCCCCCAACTCTTTCCCGCCCCTCGCACAGGTCTCCCAGCCACTCTGCCCTCTGATTCTCCTACCTTGGTGAGACTTGCTGCTCTTGGACTTCACTGGAGCTACCTCCACTGAACTGACACAGGAGTCTTTCTCAGCTTGGGAAGAACTAGCAACCTCTTCCTGCTGATTGAGTCCTCCAAGGTATGGACTCGTCTATGTCACTGTATGTCTTCTGTCCTGGTCACTGTTCAGGTGGCCTCCCCTGGCCTTTGCTTCCCAACTTAACATCCTTGTCCCCCAGAAAGGTGGGAGAAGCACAAAAAAATCAAAGAGCAAAACCTTTCTCTGCCTGAACACGTAGCTCCTCCCTTTGATTTATGTAGGGACATCCAGGTCAGCTTGTCATAGGACTGCCTGACAGCCTTCTAAATTCTCCGACTGCCAGTATTTCCTAAATCTATTTTGTTCCCACAATCCTTAAATCCTTAGGAGTGGAAGGTGGCTTTCCTCTATTTCTTTGCGATTACTGTGTCCCTTTACAGGAAACTGTGTATACGTACATATATGCGTATAGATATGTTTCAGTTGCAAATATATCTAAACATATAAAACATATTTATATAAACATATATTATATATGTATATCTACATATATTATTTATTTATTTATTTATTTATTTATTTATTTAGTCAGTCGTGGAGCCTGAACTCTGGGCTTGGGCACTGTCCCTCAGCTCTTCAGCTCAAGGTTAGTGCTCTACCACTTGAGCCACAGCCCCACTTCTGGCTTTTTCTGCTTACGTGGTGCTGAGGAGTGGAACCCAGGGCCTCATGCATGCAAGGCAAGCGCTCTACCAATGAACCACCTTCCCAGCCCCTCTACATAATTTTATGTTTCAATTGCAAACTTACAGCAACAAACAACAAACAACATTAAAAACATGTACTTGCGTGGAGCACAACTCAGAATGAATGGGATCTACCATATGATAAAAATTCTGCAGGCACCATTTTAAGAGAAAATCTAAGTTCTGGATTTTAACAGGTTTATTTATAATTGCTTCAAAATGGAAAGGCTGAAACTTATGCACTGAAAAAGTTCAGCTTGCATTAATGCTTTATACTGCCATATTTATTATACTGAAAATCCAACTCAAGTCAAAGTGGAGAAACTCCCAATTCCTGATTTCTGTTCCCTGTTTTTTCACTCACAATAATACTAATATCTTTTGACCCGAGAGGGGGGAAGTTATATATTAATATATAATATCTTTTGACCCTTTGCGGGGAAATCTATTATTCAAACAACTGAGGACGAAAAGGGAAGGAGAATTTTTTTTCTTTTTTTTTTGGGGGGGGGGTCCAGTCGTGGGGCCTGAACTCTGGGCCTGGGCGCTGTCCCTCAGCTCTTCAGCTCAAGGCTAGCACTCTACCACCTGAGCCATAGCACCACTTCCAGCTCTTTTCTTTTTGCTTATATGGTGCTGAGGAATTGCACCCAGGGCCTCAGGCATGCAAGTAAGTGCTCTACCACTGAGCCATCTTCCCAGCCCCATTTTTTTTTTTTTTTTGAGAATGCAATATCTCCCATCACAGTGGATTCTCCACATGTGTGGAGAGAGAGCTAGCTAAGTATCTCTTGGCATAATCGTTACACATTTGGACTGGAGAGCACATAGGCTGGCACTTTCAAAAATGCCAACCAGGTAGACCTCATCAGTCTCCTACCAAGACCCATAGCTGATCTCTGTAAACTCAGATCTGTGTTAAAGTCCTGAAGAGTTTCTCCCAGCAGAATTGTGTGCCGCCCGCCTGGAATTAGGGTTCTTCAATCCTCCAGTAGAGGGCGCACACTGGCCAGAGGCCTTTGTAGCCAGCTGTTTTTCCTGGTGTTTGACCACTGGAGGTCTGCTCTGTAGGAAAGGTGGACAACAGGGCCTTCTTCTTCCATCAGAGTCAGGAAGCACTGACTGGACATGGAAAGCAGCCGTGGCACAGAAGCTAGGAACACTATTTGTGGTCTGGATTGTAATAGAGCTTTCTTCCTTTCACATCAAATCACTGGGGTACCTGGATCCCAGCAAACCTATTTTATTATTGAAAAAACAAAAAGATATATCCTATTTTGAGTATCAGACTCAGAACATTAAGGTTTTCTTGTTCTTGGCACTTTTGTTATAACCATTTAAATCCCCTCCAGGCAGAAGAAGGGATAAAAGGTTAAGTACAGAAAGCTCCCACATACGCCCACAAGCAGAAATCAGAAAATATTAGCCTGATTGTTTGAGTCTGTCTCCCACATATCCCTTGAGCTCTGTGGAGAAGGGTTTTGCCCCCATTTATTGAGTTAGGCCTCTGCCTCAATTTCATTTTGGCCTCTCCTATTAGTCTGTCTCAGCCTTTTTTTTTTCCATGCACAAAATGCTGATAAGAGTATTACCTAGTGGGATTAGTTTGGGGGTTAAATGACTTCATACATGGAAAGTTTTCCTGATACTGTCTGGGGTTGGAAAAAGTGCTCAGCCAGTGAGCATTAGCTAATGATTATTATCGTGAGCTCAGTACTTGTCCAAAGTCATTTGCTCAACAAATGGCAAATGAAAGATTATGCAATGAGGCAGTAGGGAAATAAAACTCGAGTGTGGTTAGAAAGTTTGATTGTCAGCATAGAAATATCAATTTGCATTGTTTCCTTAAAAACAGGCCATTTGTGCCAAGTGCCCATGTCTCACTCAGGAGGCTGAGATCTGAGTAAAGTTCAGAAAGTCTACAAGACTCTTATACCCAACTGACTACCAAAGAGCCAGAGGTGAAGCCACGTAGTAGAGTGCTAGTCTTGAGCAAAAAAGTTAAGGAACTGAGCCTAGGTTCCAAGTTCAAGTCCTAATACTGCACCAAGAAAAAAAAAAAGAGGCCATTTGTGATTTTTGCGGTAAGAACAATACTAATACCTATTAAGTCATATATTTAACCCTTGTGTATAGTAAATAATATTAGCCCTTTTATTCATCTAGTATCATTCATTTAAGGGAGCTACTTTTTAAAATACTAAAAGCTACTTCTTTAAATAGACTTTCTTGAGCACAGACCTTCATTCGGTCTATAATTTCTTTCCATCAATCCTCTAGCTCTTTTTTTTTATTATTTATTTTTCAGATTAGTTCTCAAGTATTTGATCCCCCTACCTGTGTTTTCCAAGTAGCTGGTGTCACAGTCATGTACTCTCACACCAGCTGCTAGAGCAGCCTTTGAAGTGCTCATAGTTTTCTTCCTGTGCTCTTCTTTTTCCTCTGCCATTTGTGTCACTCCTTCCTGGAATGTCACGCTTTCTACAGGATTTCACTAATGATAGTCACTTTTCTGAGCTGTATATTTAGCCAAATTGCATTGAAAGCAAACTGCCAAGGCTGCACACTGCCTTTTAAATGCCAAGTTATCCTAATGAGGCAGCCAGGAAAGCTGTCTGGCAAGGCGATAGTTGGTACTGTGCTGTGTCTGCTGGTATATGCCTGATTCTCTTCCAAATGGGAAGTCTTTCTCTTTCCCTGGGTGATCCACATCTCCTTCCACTTGGGGAAGCAGAGTTATTTGACCTACACTGAGAGATTGCATAGGGATGGTACAGATCCTTCCTCACCAACACCCTCTGTGTGTGTGTGGGGGGGGGGGTCTGGGCGAGGGGCAGCTACATGTGTTATAGGAAGAATAAAATAGAACCATAGTGTGGGACAGCTGGAGAGCATGGAGCTCATTGAGAGGTCCTATCATTCTGGGAGCAAGAAGCTGAGGTCCTGCCCAGCTGTACTGAGTGAGCCAGGAGTAACACCAGGCCCACTCCAGTGGACATTTGGGTTTCCCTTCTTGTAAGCAGAGTTTCAGGCCAGAAACCAGGTTTCATGGCTACTCCAGGTATGCTCAATAAAGAGATACAGTATTGAAAGACAGTGGAAGGAGATGTATTGCATAACCCAGGCTTACCACCGGAAAAGGCAAAGGAAACACTGGAGTGCATCTTTGGGCTTTAGGTTAAAGAGAGGAAAGGATTGGGGCAGGAAGAAAAGATGTGCATAATTGTCCATCCATCGGTCCTATGCAAGGTACGGCCTGGTTGATAGGAGGGCATCTGGAGATGTTGGTATCACTGTCATCACCTGAGGAGAGCACTCTGGTCACTAGAAGAAAGTCCTGGGTGTGGCGGGTCAGTGTCAACACCGGTCACAAGGTGTCTACTCCTCGGCGCTGACCTGGCATCCGAAGAGGCAGCAAAGAGACTGCAGGAGAGAACAGCGCGCCAAGGACACAGGCACACAGTGGAGGCCGGCGTGCGAGGCTTTCTTTCCGCTTATACTTTCCATCTGCAGTTACTTTTATAAGCAAGAAGCCGGTGCTTTTCCACAAAAGCAACTTTTTAAATTACTTGCTATGTTATTTAAAAAAAATTTTTTTTAAACAAGAAGTTTGTGGGTAGGAATGTTTTCATGGAAACATTTGGTCGGAAATTCCACATTCCCAAGACATAATGTTCAGCGAAGAAAAGAACAAGGTTGGGTTTTCCTTTAGGTCTGGATGTTTCTGCTCAGGTATTAGTCATTACACAATATGTGGAAAGTCTGCAGGACCGTATCTTAGCAGATGGAATGAAACAGAATGGTTATCTAAAGAAACAAGACATCTGGGCAGGAAGCCAAGCACCTGGCTTGCTAAGAGATACAAGTACTCACTGGGAATCATTTCTTTCTCTCTCTCTGTCTCTCTCTGTCTCTGTCTCTCCATCTCATTCTGTCTTTGTCTGTCTCTGTCTCTGTCTCTGTCTCTCACTCCCTCTCTCTCTCTCTGTGGTGACCATAAGAACGGACTGAGATAATACAGAAATGTAACTACTGGCCTACAATTTCCTATAATTGAATCTACAGTTGATACTAAACCTTGATTCGTCCTGAAGACAGAAAATCTAGCCATTTCAGGATGGTCCCTGCCCTCATCTTCCTCTCCCTGGAGGAGGATGCAAATTTCATCACCCTGCTGGGCTGGTGGCTCAGTCCTGTAATCCTAGCTACTCAGGAGGCTGAGATCTGAGGATCACAGTTTGAAGTCAGCCTGGACAGAAAAGTCCATGACACTCTTAGCTCCAATAAACTACTCATAAAAAGCCAGAGGTGGTGCTGTGGCTCAAATGGTAGAGTGCTAGTCTTGAGCACAAAGAGGCTCAGGGACGGTGCCCAGGCCCTGAGTTCAAGCCCCAGGACTGGCAACAAAAAGAAAAAGAAAAAAAGAAGAAGAATTCTTCATTCCATCATCCTAGGCAGGGCAGAGGCAGCGTCTGGGGCGGGCTGTGCCCACCCTGCTCCATACACACACCTGTTCCCATGGCCTGCAGGTGTCCGGGGAGGACCCCTTCACCTGGGCCTCCAGTGTGGCCTCGGGTTTCAGGAGGCTCTCCCTCTGCAAATCAAACCATGAGCTTCCCCCAGAGTTCGTGCTCTTGTGACTTGATCCATATGTTCCCTCTCTTTGCAGAGTCTCCCTGCACTCAAAGCACCAATCCATCTTGGCGCCATGGGCCGTGACGGTGGCATGGCTGTGTTGTCTGTGTAGAGCCACAGAGGGCTGCTTTCATCACACCCCATGGAACCTTCCAGACCTTTTAAACACTTGTGACGTGAGCCCTAAACTCCTGGCTTCTGTCTTTCATTTTAAAATGTTACTCACCACAAGGCAAGGCAGGAGAAATATGACTAAACTTATAATGATTAGAAATAAAAGTCATAAGCACATACAGAGTCAACAAGCCCCAGCCTGGAGCTAACACCAAAAGACTGTGTGACCCTAAGTCAGCATCTCAGCTACTCTGTGCCTCCATTCCTCAAAGGGTATGAGTATGACTTGCCAGTACCTCTTCAGATCTTGAGTGAGGCACCTTTCAGATGGCTGAGCCTCCCTTCTGGCCTCTTCCCGTATTAGTGATGCTACAGAGCTGTGGACTGCATGGAGAGTGTACGCAGGTGGAGCAAAATGCAGCCCAGACAGAATCCAACCCACATGCCGTCTCCAGGGGACAGAGAGAAGGCAGGCAGCAATCTTCAGGGAATGTGACTTCTTTAAGGAAAAAAACATCATTCTTGAGGTATAATTCACCTAAAATACTATTCACTCAGCTAGAATGTACAATTTGGTGGATTTAATGCAGTCACAGAGCAATCATACCACCATTGGGGGTTGAAGAATCATTTCATCCCCTTGAAAAGACACCTCTCTACCTATTACCCTTCATTCCCATTAACTACTCCTCAGCAGCTACCAGTCAAATTTCTGTTTCCATTGATTTGCCCATTCTAGATACTACATAGAAACCAAATCACTTAGATATGCAACATCTTTCTTTCCCCTAATGTATTTTCATGACTCATCTGTAGCTGTAATTTATATCAGCATTTCCTTAGTTTTCATGGCCGAGTAATATTCCATTGCATAGATATACCACATTTGGTTAAATGTTTTTCAGTTAATCGACATTTGGGTTGTTATCACACTTTGGTTATTATGAGCAGCACTGCTGTGAACATTTGTGTATATGATTTGCAGGCCTGCATCATTGTATTTCTTTTGTGTTCCATCTAGAAGTGGAATTTTGGAGCCCTATGCCAACTCTATGCTTCACCTTTTGAAGAATTGCCAAACTATTTTCCCAAGCAACTATACCATTCTACATGTTCATCAGCAATGCTCAGGGTTTCCAATTTCTCCATGCCCTTGCCTACATTTGCTATTGTCTGTCTTATTGATTCTAGCCATTCTGGTGTGGTCCTGAAATGGGTTTGCTTTGAATCTCCTTAATTTCTAATACTGCTGAGCATCTCTTTTTGGACATGACTGTTCCTATAGCTTGTAATGAATTGTAAATGTTCTTTAGACACTCTGAATACCTCCTCCTCCTGCTCCTCAGATGAGTGGAGTGATTTGCAAGTGTTTTCCTCCCATTCTGAGGGTGACTTTTCTACTTCCTCTTGATGGTATCATAGAGTGTTCTTTGGCCATGGCCCTTAGGATTTCCTTCTTCCCCTCTACTGCTTCTGGGCCTGGGGTGGGTGGCGGTGATAACTGAATGCTCCCCTCACATGCCTCCCTGCCTCCCCCAGTCTCTCAGCTTGTCAGTACCAAAGGGGTTAAATGAACCCTGACTCTGGTTAAACCTCTGTCAAAAACCACAGCAATCACACTTTGTGTTTGTACACCAGACGCCCTGGACAAGTTGCTGAACAATGAGCCAGTTCAACTGTGGTCTGAGCGCCGGCCTTTGCATCAGTATCTGCTCTGTGTTAGACGGAGCCCTTTCTACACTGCAGTGGAGTCGGGTTGCCAGCGTCTTTCAGATTAGAGTAGAAGCCTGGCTGGGAGCTCTCCTCTGGCCGCATCACCCTGAGGATTTCTTTTGTGCTATGTTAAGGAATTATTGAACTCTTCACATTTAACCCCAGATAATCGAATTAAGGAGTTGGCAGGCCTGGTGCACGTTGCTTGTGCTGTAAATCAAGTGTGTGTCTCCGTTGGAGTGGTTTCAGAGGTACTGGGAAAAGCTTCATTATTTTCAACTAATGTTCCATGACCTGCCTTTTCATTTCTCCCACCCAAAACCTAGGGATAGGAAAGTGAGCTCATTGAATATGCTAAACCCATCAACTTACAAGCATGAATGTGCCTTTGTAAGCCTCCCGATCTCCTGAGGGTCCTTTATGTCTAATAGGAAAAAGGCTTGGGTGTACAAAGCCTGAGTTTAGCTTGAGGAGTCTTTGAATGGACACATGTAAGTTGCGTGGAGTTGCTAATGGTTAGATGTTCTTCCATTCATTATTAAAACGGACTCATAGGACTGAGAAATCAGGAGCCATTGTTGTATCGGCAGTGGATGAATCTAGAGATATTCATTCCACCACTCTGGCAGCTTTCTGCAAAGAACCAGATTCTACTGCTGTGATAGCAATACTGTGTTGGAGAATGGCTACCGAGACAGAGGTTGATTGTCAAGCTGCGTGTGCATGCGTGCCCATGTGTGCACACACATGAGTAGTTGTGGGGAAGGGATGGGCAGCATCCATGTCCAGCCACATTTCTAGGAGTTAAGACTCTGCTGAGAAGCAACTTTGTTTTGAGCGGCTCTGTTCTCCATGGTATCCTGGGAGGCTGGCGGCCATTCTCAGTGAAGCCATACCAGTTCAGGTTGGGCCTGTTTCTTTCTGTCACTGCTTCAGGACCACCCAGGCTGTCATTCATCCCTGCCACCACTTGCTTGTTCTCAGTCTCCTGCAGTTTTGCATGCTGCCTGTCACACTCAGTGAAAACAACCAAGTGATACCTGCTTGTCCCAGCCTGCGCCATCAGTGCCTCTCCCAGCGTCTGTGCTTGGGCATTGACCTTTGTGAGGATCTTCTGACAGGAGAAAGAGAGAGAGAGAGAGAGAGAGAGAGAGAGAGAGAGAGAGAGAGAGAGAGAGAGAGAGAGAGAGAGAGAGAGAGAGAGAGAGAGAGTCATCAAATGACTGGAGGTATGATTATTGCTTTATTAAAGAGCATCTAAGAAAACTCTTATTTTTTTATAAACTTGAATTTTAGTCTTAAAAATTTAAAACACAACTGGGTGCCAGTGGCTCATGTCTATGCTCCTAGCTACTCAGGAGAATGAGATCTGAAGATCATGGTTCCAAGCCAGGCCAGGAGGGAGTATGAGTCTCTGCTCTCCAATTAAGCACTAAAAAAGCTGGAAGTATAGTTATGGTTCAAATGGTAGAACACCAGTCTTTTTTTTGGGGGGGGGTGGTCCAGTCGTGGGGCCTGAACTCTGGGCTTGGGCACTGTCCCTCAGCTCTTCAGCTCAAGGCTAGCGCTCTACCACTTGAGCCACAGCTCATGCTTATGTGATGCTGAGGAATCGAACCCAGGGCCTCAGGCATGCAAGGCAAGCGTTCTACCACTGAGCCAACTTCCCAGCCCCGGAACACCAGTCTTGAGAAAAGAAAACACACCAAGAAACTCAAGGACAGCACTGAGGTCCTGAGTTTAAGCCCCAGGACTGGCACCAAAGAAATTATAAAAATACAAACCATAGTATTTGTGCAACTACAGGCAGGGCGATTATTTTTCCCTGTGTGGCCTAATCCTGTAGAAGTTAGGAAGGCCCAATGGGGAAAAGGAAATCAGTGGAGGTCACCCCAGTGAGGGAGATGGAATTTGCCAGTCTCTGTCCTCCCTCCTGCCCAGGGTGAGGTTCATTCACATTCATTTCTTTCAGAAGCTTCTCTTGAGCAACTTCTGTGTACCAGGAAATTTCTTGATTGCTGGGATGTGGCAGATAACTGAGACAGATCTTGCTCTTGTAGACTTCAGATGGGGGAGCCAGAGCCTGGAGAGGTTACGGGGCAGCAGACAAAGACATACATAATAATTAACTATGGAAGAGCGTGTCTGTTATTGGTAAAAGCTGGGGAAAGACTTGGAAGGGAGGGAAGTGACAGCCACTAGAATCTCCTGACAAAGGATATAATGAATGTAATGTTCGTGTCTCTTTAAAATTCATATGTTGGAATATACCAAAGTAAGGGTACTAGAGGAGGGGGTTCTTGGGGGGGGTGAGTAACTCATGAAGGTGGGGCCCTCACCAATGAGGTTTTTATCATTATCAACAATACTCTAAAGAGTTCTTCATCTCACGATGCACTGACTGCAAGAGATGGCCATCCATGAGCCAGGAAGCAGATGCTTACCAGACACTGAATCGGCTGCTGCCCTGATCTTTGGATTTCCAGCCTCCCAAGCTATAAGAGATAAGTTCCTGTAGTAATTCAGCCACAAAGTCCATGGCATCGTGGCTACAGCGGCCTGAATAAACTAGGATACAAGCTGAGATCTGAATGCTATACAACAGGGGCACAATTGAATGTTGAAAGGGATGACATTGATAAAGATATATTGTAGTCACAAACTACTTTGCTTTGTTAAATGAAAATTCTTTGTGCAACTACTTAACTATAATTATAATTTTTTAAAGAATTACAATTGAAAGGACAAGCATGTCCTGGATTAGGTCAGCCTGAAGCTTTCTATGCCAAGTGACATCTCAAGACAGCAGAAAGTGTCCTTGCATCAAATTACTGTGTCTACCTACATTAGACATAGTAATTTTTGCTGTTAGAAAAATCCCTATGTAACTTAGGAGTTTGAAACACTTTAAGAAAAGCTTGCATAATAAATGTATGTTTACAAAAGAAAAGAAAACTCTCTGTACAACCCCAAAGTCACTGTTCCTCTTACTAAATCTAGTTAGTCTCCTAAGCATGTATGCAAAGTTTTATTTATTGTAGTAAAATGGGACCATAATTATGAATGGTTGAAATGAATTGTATTTCATTAAGATCTTCATAAAATTAAAAGGTACATTTCTGTGTGTAAAGTTGCAACTAAATAGGTAGAAAGATGATAGATAGATGGATGACAGAGATAGATAGATTATAGATATATAATATATCTGTCTACATATAGTCCATACGGTACTATATTATTAATGCTATATTATTTTATTTGACAAAAATTAGTTAAACTGTTTGAACTGCAGGTATTGGAGAAGGAAGGAAGGAACACTAAGAGGCCTGTGCCAGCCTTTATACAACTATGCATAGCTGGGGAAGGGGTGTTACATTGAGTAGGGGAGGTGAGGGGAGGGGAGAAAAGGACAGGGGAGGAGAGGGGAGGGGAGGGGAAGACAGAGAGAAGGGGAGGGGAGGAGAGGGGGGAGGGGAGGGGAACAAAGGGGAGAAGAGGAGAGGGGAGGGGAGGGGAAGAAAGAGAGGAGAGAAGAGGAAAGGAGAGACATGAAGGTTTCCCCCTAAACTGTGAAGCTATCGGCTTCTTACTGAGGAGGGATCAAGTCTTATACAATCAGTGTATAAATTACACCCTAGTAAACACAGAAACTTATACGCAGCTTATATAATATATATGCATAATTAGACACAGCCTGAACTGAAATGTCCGGTCACAGTATTCTCCATATCATACTTGTTGACTTAGTCTTAAATACCCCTTTGGGTTGAAGGTGTCATTGGAGAGCTGAGTAAGAAACCTGGCTACATTTTGATGGTTGTGGGGGTAGCGGGGAAGGGGGGGGGAAGGAGAGGGTGGAGAACCCTAAGAAGCAGCTGGGCTCTGCAGTGGGTCTCACACAGCCAAAGACCATCACAGTTTGGGTCTCCTCGCACCTTTGTGTTTGCTAGACAGGAGGGTGTCATTGAGTTAATACCCCCTGTGGAAGTTCCAGCCTCAGACTGAGGGGGTGTAGGTGGGCCGAGTCAGTGAGTGAGTCAAACTCCTCTCTACCAGGAGCAATACCACAATGTAGTCTTTCAGAGCACAGGTCTGAGTCATGCTGGAGCATCAACCTGGGAGATGCCGCACTGTGACATCACGGCCGGAGGCCACCATTGGGCCCTCAGAGCTGCTGTGGAAGCAGCATTTCTAGCCGTGTTTATTGGTGAACCTTTGCAAGGACAGCATCTCTACTTTTTGTCCAGCCAGCAACATTGAAAAGGAGTATGCGCGACTTTGCTAATGAAGCTTTGATCATAGAAATCTAGGTCCTGGTTAAATTTTGTGCACCATGTGTTTGTGGATAACAGCATTATCTTGCTGAGTTTCTCCGAACTAATGATTACATGTTAAAATATTATAATAGTCACAGGCCCTAAGTGGATCCTAGCTACTCAGGAAGCTGAGATCTGAGGATCATAGTTCAAAGCCAGCCTGGGCAGGAAAGTCCGTGAAACTCTTATCTCCAATAAACCACCAGAACGCTGGAAGCGGTGCTGTAGCTCAAGTGGTAGAGGTCTAGCCTTGAGCTGAAGAGCTGAGAGACAGCGCCCAGGCCCAGAGTTCAAGCCCCAAAACAACAACAACAAAAATCCTATATACTTAAAGCTAATATATTTGTGTATATATGCATATAAAAAGGTACATATATATATGCCCACACATATATAAACATATGTTATATATATATTATGCTTATATATTTATATATATATATATATATATACACACACACACACAGTTGTTCACTGCAGAATATTTGTGGCAACAATAAATGTCCAATAATAAATGAACAACAGTTGGATAATACTTAGACTACAATTTATCTATACAATGGACTATTACAAACTATTGATGAGAAAAAGTGTGTTGGTATATATTAGTCTTCATGCTGTTATCACATGCTAATACTTTAAGCATGTTTAAAACATTAAATGAAAGAAAACTCGGTGATATATATAATCTCTGTAGAGTAGGGTCCAATTTATATAAAAAAGATAGATAGTGTCTGGAAAATAGTTTATAATTGAGTTTGACTCAAGAAAGGGACTAATGGTCCAGGAGAGAGGGGGGGTGGATTATTTGTTGAAGTTAGTTTTTTTCTTAATGTATCTTTTAAAATATGTCATGCATCACAGAAAGATACAATAGGTGCATTCAATATTCAGAGGCAAACTTATCATTAGGTCACTGGCTGCTGAAAATACACTTAGAAAGTGGCTCCAAGTTTCCATAAATGCAGATTCCAATGCCCAAGGCAATCTTACTGCTAAGTTTTAAGAGTGCTGTGTTTTCTCCTTAGCACCATTTCCAAGAAATTTGTGGGCATTCTCTCCTTAGATACTTCCTTTCTCAGTCTGGATACTCATTGATCTCATCATAAAAGGAAGCCATTGGAGATTTGTGTGCCAAATATTACTCATGCTTGATAAATTGCATGGCCAAGGGAATATGAAAGAAATCATAGTCACAAAAATAGAATTTAATTCACATTGATTAAAACAATATGTGCCGAGTGGTTCTTTTTATAGCGAGGAGACATGGCAGCAAATACTTAGAAATCTCAGGACTGAAATAAATTATGGTTCCCACAAGCTTCAAGTATACAATGAACTTTCCTTGATGATTTCTTTTGTATTGGCAGGGGGATGGTATGCTAAAGGAGCAAAGGTAAAACGTGAGCTGCAAAGAAATACAGTAAGTGATAAAGTAGAAGTCAAGAGGGAAAACATGTAAACAAGCGCAGAAGAAGAGGACTGAGAATGAGCCTGTGCAATGTGGCTAGAAGATGTAGAAGGATTAGGTAATCAGTGAAAAACAAGAATGCTGCTATTCCTAGATGTGGAAGATAATTATCTCAAGTTGCCTATTCAATAGACCCATTGTATATCTGAAAAGCATCTGAACCCTAACACATGTGCACCTGAAGATCTTATTCTTCTAGCTCACCCCTTTGGGCTCTTTCCATGGTCTTTTTCAGTTCATGGCAACCCTATCCTTGCTCTTGTCCAAATGTTGAGGATTTGCTATTGACTCAACTCCTGTCTGTACTCTATAGCTACATGGTTGGCAAATCCCATGGTTCTACCAAATAGATCTAGAACCTAACCTGTCTCTCCAATTCTGTTCCTTGCATTCTGGTCCAAGCCACCATCATGGCTTATAGCATTGTCCAGCAGCCGCATTCTGCTTCTCTGCACAGTAGACAGAAAGATCATTTACACTGTAAGACGGGTCAGGTAGCTCTCCAGGCTCATCTTCCTCTCCATGGAGACGTCACATCTCTTGAGAATCAACTTCATTTTTCATGTGCTGTTGGGGTGCTTGATATTTTAGAAATATTGTCTTGGGTTCCTTAAGGAGACCTCACTTAACTTCTTTACACCTCACTAGAAGTATGAAGCAGGTTGGCACAGGTTGAAATCTAAAGATGGGAATAAAATAAGCAATGTGTTCAAATTGGGGCACTTGGAAATGATGAGACAATACTACAGACTTTTATTATAGAGCACTTTGAGATCACAGAAGAATGTAATGAACATAAAAGCAATTTACATCACAATAAAAGAAAGCGGGATAGATCATTAAGTGCATGCTAGCAGAATACTCTCTAACCTTGTGTTGCATGTGAGAATAAGTGTCTTTATTGTCCAGGCTGGAATTGCTCCACATGCTGCACTGTATCTGAATGCTAAGCCTTTAAGAATATTTTCAGCTGCTGCAAAGAAATTCATTCTTTGCTCTTTATCCTGAATCATGTCTTCTTCTCAGTGTAATTATCATTTTCCTTTTTTTTGCTGGACTTGAACTCAAGGCCTCATTCTCTCAGTTAGCTGTCTTTCTCAGCCAACATTCTACCATTTGAGCCACACTTTTGGCCTGGCTTTTGGGTGGTTTCTCTCGTGATGGAGTCCCTCAGACATTTCTTCCTGGCCTAGCCTCAGTCTGCTATCTCCAGATCACAAGCCTTTGGTATCTGGCTGTAGTTTGTAACTTTCATTTTCTGACTTTTGATACAGCTATGAATCTCAACAATGTTTCACCTTCCTCCTTATGCTGTTTCAAGAACATTTTCATCACAATAAAGACAAAGAAGCACGGTGATCAGTTCCACCTCCCTGTCTCATGGCAGGTAATAGGCCTTATGGGTGATACGATCCGGTCCTGTCAGGAAGACAGGTTTTCATATGGAATATAAGCTTGGAAAAGATTAGCAAGCAAGTATAAATCGTAAAGCATTGTGTGGGGCAATAGTAACACATACACTGACCCAGTTGGCCTGGCTTGATTGTAACCCTGCTTTAGAGTTTATGAAACTCTCTCAATTCCCTTCCCCCACTTAAATTCACAACAATCTGGTGATGTAGGTTCTGTGGCCAGCCTCCTTTCCTGATACAGTGGTGACTTCAGGGAGAATAAAAGGCTTACTCAAATTCCAAATTTAGGCCTCTTAATCCAAATCTTAACCTGAAATTAGAATTCATACTTGTCTGGTTACAAAGCCCATACACTATCTTTATTTTGATGTCAACCTTGGAAGCACATTTGCCATCTGATAATATTATGAATCCTAACTGTTATTACGGTGTGATTATCTCAATAGTCTGAAAATTATACTATATGGGTCTTATATGGGAAAAGATAGGAAGGATGGGCGTGGAAAAGAATAGAGGCATTGTTGCTTAGGCTTTTCTGTAATGGAGATCAAAGAGAATGAGAGTGTAATAAAATATATCTTTTGGTAATTGTTTTAGTTAAATTGGATCCCTTACAAAAGCTATGCTTTAGTTATTGCCCCTGATAAGTGACCACCTAGGGAATAAAATAGTTATAGGAAAAAAATAATTAAGCTGAGGTCATACCAATTTAGTGTAAGCTGTTGATTCAATATGGTTGGTATCCTTGTAAGAAGAAACCCGATGACTTTATATGAAGACACGAGCAGGCAGCACTATGTGATGGCAGAGGCATTGATTGGAGAGTTATAATTGCTAGTTGAGAAATCTGAAGGGGGAATGATTTGGTGATTGATTAGCTAAAAGCACAAAGGAAAAAGAGGGAAGATTACAAGATGGCTCAACTTTGTGGCTTAAATAATTTCAGCTCGATAATATTTATGGAGAACAACGGTCTGTTCTATATTATAATCTGCAAAGGAAACAAATACCCAATGAGCACACTTCACTATACATTTGCCAAGACTCGGAACTATGTGAGATAAAGAGTGAATTTGGATGCAAACTGTGGACTTGGGTTAATAACAATAATATCTCAAGACTGTGGATGTGCCACACAAATGTCAGGTATAATCATAGGGGAGGGTAGAGCTGGGGCCATAGGGATGACTTTCTTAATTTTCTTGTAAACACAAACTTCTTTAAGAATCACAGTTGATTTTTTTTAATTTTTATAAGCATGCATTTGTGATCCATGTTACTGGAGTTCCCTGTGACATTTTAATACCTGCAGACAGCACACCAATCAAAGCTAACCTTTCTTCCCCACCAGCACTCACTTCCACGCGCTAGAAGCCACCATTTGACACTCAGGCTGACTGCTTTTAGCGGAGTCTGAGGGAGAACATGAGGTGCTTGCTCTGTGTCTTGCCGACTTCACTTCACACCGCGTCCCCCGGTACTATCCATTTTGCGGCAGATGACAGGATTTCACAAGTGTTGGCAAGGATGTAAAGGAAAAGGAACTTCTCTCGTGCACTTTGGTGAGAATGTAAATTAGTATAACTGTTATGGAAACCAGTATGGAGGGTCCTCAAAAAACTAAAAATAGGTCTACCATATGATCCAGCTATTCCACTTCTGTGTGTGTGTGTGTGTGTGTGTGTGTGTTTCCAGAAGGAATGAAATCAGCATACTAAAGAAATACCTACATCTCCTATGTTTTAAGTGTTCATAATAGCTAAGATGATAACAGAAAATATGGTATACACACACACACACACACACACACACACACACACACACACACAATGGAACATTATTATCCAGCCACAAAGTGAATTGATTAAAAAGACTTAGTAGAGCATCCTGCATGGTGTGTGGCAATTTGGGGGACAGAGGCCACTATTGCTGTGCATAAGAGGCAATGGAGAATGGAACAGGGTGCATTTCAAGGGTAGAAAGTGCTGATGACAAAGATCTCCAAAAGCCAGAGGAAGGAGTGTTCATTCTATCCTATGTGCCATCAGATGCCTCTGGAGAGCCATGAATATGTTACATTTTCTTTCCAGCTCTTGTCTGAACAGTGGGCTGTTCTTGCGGAAACCAGGAGACATTTATAAGGCCATTGGTTAGTCCAAATTAAGGCACGGGGTGATTTGATTAATGGCAGAAGAGGTAAAAAGCAATGATCAGATCTCCAAATTGGGGACATGAACCACAGGTTTGTATAAGAATGGGGGTGAAGAATGAGTAAAAGAATCAACAAGAGGATTCAGGGTTTTGCCCAAGCAATGAGATGTCCGATAACATCATTTCCTGATAAATAGTAGCTATAAGAAGTTATGTTCTTTTTGTTCTTCTGCAATCTGAGGTGTCTATAAAACATCCATGCAGAACTGTCATTTTATTGAATTGGGGTAGGAGAATACCAACTTTTCTTGCAAACAATGACAGACAGGCAGTTCACAGAGTTTACACCTTGAGTTTTCAGCATGTCGAGTTGGTGGTGCTTTGTAAGAGGAGTGAACAGGCTTGTTGAGTAGGCCGCTGGGCACCATAGTCTAAAACTGAGAAGAAAACATCTAACCTGGAGACAGCGTGCAGAAGCCGCTGTGTTGTCACCTACCGCTGGAGCTGCATTCAATGAAACTGATAAAGAACAGCTGTCACAATCACAGACTGGAGGCTCCCATGCCTTGTCCCCACTTGGCCACAGGAGGCCAGCTAGGCCTCCTGTCTCTCCATCTAGTCTACAGCTCACATCCTCTTTCCTTTGAATCCTCCACTTTAAAATAAAGTCCCATGGGATGCTCCCAGCTCAGCCTCGTGGGTGGTGGTGGGAGCAGAGCATATGGCATACTGCATACTGCTTTTCCCCTTCCTCTCCACTCTCTCAAAGGAAACCTTTGAGCTCTGTCCTAAGTCTAAGTGGGGGGTGGGAAGGGTCCTGTGCGCCCAGTCAACACCTCTTCCTAGCAGATCTTGAGTGAGACGAGACTTAAAGTCGCTCTGTTTCCAACGACTAGCCTTCTCCATGTTGCTCCGTGTGTCACATTGTCCAAGAACCACGGGCGAGTGGGAGAGCTGAACAAGCTGGCAAAAGCCAAAAATACCCTCCTACCACATGTATTTGTTCCCCATTGTGGGTCCCTTCCTCTCTCTTCTGTGCATGGATCTACTTCCATCTGCTTAAATAGAAATGTGTTTAATTTTATCTGTGTGCTGAGGAATTTCATGTTTTTGAGAACCCACCCATTATTCCTGAGCTATTTGCTCCTCTTATTGAAGGTAAGGATTCTGTAGGGATGGCGTAGCAACTAGCAGAGAAGTGAAATCTAGTTTTGTATGGCCACTCATGCTTTTATGAAAATAGTCACCTGTGAAAGTATCTGGGATTTGTACAGCTGTATTCATCTTCTAATTCTGTTCTTCACCAGCAATCTTTTTTTCTTAATGTCCAAATTTTCAAATAACTTAAAAGTGAGAAGAATATCATGAGTAATGTTGCCAATTGTCCTTTCCTTTCACATACAAGTAAATGGCTTTTAAATCAGCACACATTGTGTTGTAATGAACTGTAAACTGTAAAAAGGACTATTCTTTCACTTCCAGAATACTGGGAACAGGATATGTTGCAGAACATTTAACTAATTATGCTACTTAATCCTTTTAAACCAGCACCTTCAAACTGTTTGTTCTAAAGGTCTCCTGATAGTCTTAAAAATTATTTAGGAGCTTTGGACTTTTATTTATGAGAAAGCTAGCTAATGACAAGACTGAGAGATGGTAACATAGATACTTACGTATGCTAGATGAAGGTATATCATAAATTAAAAATAGAAATTTATACCATAAGAATCCATAAGCACACATTCCATTAGTTGCTAAAACTGTGATACTCTGGAAAATTCTCTGGGTATTAGGAGAAAATGAGAGTTGGTTTTTTTTAAAGACATTGTTATGGAATTATTATGAAAAAAAGCTGGCCTTTCCAGATCTAAAACAGAGCCTTGAGAATCTAGCAATGTTCCCTAAGGGAACACACTTGAAAATTGCCTTTAAAGCTCAATCTTCATATTTATCCTATGGCATTGGACTAGATTTTAGGTTTTTTGACAGTATAGAATTTTGAACTCAAGGCCTTGCTAGGCAGGAAGTTGACCACGTGAGTCCTTTTTGTTCAAGTTGTTTTATGAGTAGGGTCTCTCATTTATGCCTAGGGAGGCCTGGTCCTCCCATTTATGCCTCCTGCATAGCTGACAGGTACAAATCACCGAACCACACCCAGCATTTACTAGCTGAGATGGGGGGCCTGTTTTTCTGTTGCTGTTTTTGTTTTTGACTAGTTTTTGATTTGATTCTCCCCAGTCTCTGCTCCCTGAGTAGCATTACAGTTGGAAGCCAGTGCATACAACAGAGATAATACTTAATATTTTACTTTGATTGCATACTTGCTTACTTCTTTCTGTGCCAGTACCGGGGCTTGAATTCAGAGCCACTTAGTCTTGCTTAGCTTTTTTGCTCAAGGCTGGCAGTTACCACATGAGCACAGCTCTACGTCTGGCTTTTGCTGGGTAAATTAGAGATCGTAGATTTTTTATGCCTGGGCTGTGTTTGAACTGCAGTTCCCAGATCTCCTAAATAGCTAGGGCCTATAGACATGAGCCACCAGAGCTGTGATCTCTGACTTCCATTTTCAGACCCTTTGAGCTTAAAAGCTGTTTTCTGCATTCTTTCTTTGGCAGTCCTGTGAGTCAACAGAGTAGATTGTATCTTATGTGGCAAGCCAGGAAGAATGAGAGGAAAACTGATATGTAGTGATCAACCTTCATGGCTTCTTAACTTCCTAAGATGCACTGAGGCGTGATGTGGCAGGGGACTTCCTGGTATGATCAGAAATGTAAGACTCCTCCACTTTAATTCAACATAGACAGAATGTAGAGAAAAACCCAGGTGTCTATTAACTGGTGATACAATAGGTGCATCCATACAACGGGGTAGTATTTACTCATGTAGAGAAATGTAGTATTTGATTTATGCTACAACATAGATGAAACTTTAAAACATGCTAATTGAAAAAGAGCTGAGAATGGTGGTGTATACCTGTAATATAAATATTCATAAGGTTGGGGCAGGAGGATCTCAAGTTCAAGGGCAGCCCTTAGATACTTCGCAAAACCCTGTCTCGATAAAACAAAAGCAAACAAACACACACAAAAAGCCAGAGAGACCACACATTGTATTTCACACATAGGTTCATATGAAGTGTCTAGAAGATGCCAATTCATATAGAAAGAAAGTAGATAGTAAGTTAGTGCTTTCTGTAGAAAAGGGAGATGGGGAGAGAAGTATGGTGTGCAGTATCTTTTTGGTGGGACAGAAAAAAACCTGGAATTGTTCAGTGGTGATGAGTGCATAGAATTCATTGTAGAGATATTGGAAACACCTTAAATGATAGATATAGTATACGAATTGCATGCCAGGTAAGCATTGAACACCACAAAGTGTAGCCTCCCAAGATCACGGTTAAAGCTTTGGCAATAACCTTGTGATCCAGAAAGGAAAATGAAAAAAGAAAAGAAAAGAAAACTTGGGCCTCGTAGTCTTGCTGAGCTGAATGTGTGAAGAAGGCTTTGCCTCTCTGAGTGAGCATCTCGCTAGGCAGAGCCAGGCTGGATTCCTGGGTCACTGTCCTTGCCAGGCACTGCCACCTGCTCAGAGCTGGAGAAGGCCATCATTCAAGTTGAGTGCACACTATCCGTGCAACGACACCCCATAAGAAAATTACAGACAGGCCAGCTGAAAGTGTCCCTGAGTTAGGGCAGGAATATCTATCTGCCTGTCTATATCCTTATAAAATTAAGGCATAAATAAAGCTGGCCAACAGGAAAAGGGAACTCCAGCCCCAAATACTACCTTAACAACAACAACAAGCATGGAGTACAGGTCATCCGTGTGGGTTTAGAACAGATCTAATTAAATTAGCAGTTATCTGAATTCATTTCCCCAAAACAGAAATAAAAAAGGGGAATCCATTTTTGATGGTAAAGAACAGAACTTTTTTTTAAATGCATAAGCCAACTAAAAACTCATTCTTTGAATGTAAGTTTGGGGAGAGAAACGACGGGAGCACCATTTATCTCACGAAGCTACTCCCAGAACCACTAATGCAGAGAAAACCATCGAGAGAAGAAGGCAGCCTCCCCAGGGAGGCTCAGAAGTAAATGAGATGAACCTGTCATATCACAGAGGGACTTTCAGGAGAGACTTCGAAGATGAATTCCAATAAACCCAACAATTGCTAGGAGGTGCTCCCCACAGAGTTATAGCTTTGTGTGCCCTCTCCTTTCAGGACAGAGGTATCCTGATCATTATCCAGCCTTTTCTGGATTTTCAACTCATGACCCAAATGACCCCCTGAAGGTAGAATAAAATGAAGAGACTGGTATGAAGAAGTTCTGTATGCCATACCACTTTTGAAAGGTGCCTTCTGAGGTGTTGCATGGTACTACCATACTTGGGCTCTGAAGTTACACTAGAGCATTAAGACTCAAAAGCAAACAAGTAGTACTTTTTAACAGATAACTGACTAAAAGCATTACATCTATATAAAGAATTACATATTGAACCCACTTCCAAGAATGAGAAGTGGAAAGATTTTTTCCCTCCCAAAGACAGAAAAGGAAAGTATCTATGGTTGTGACTAGTTTTCTCCTGTTCTGTCATAATGCAAAATGAAATTTAGGTCTGAAGGGCAGTAAGCAACAACAAATATTCAGCAACCATCTGTGGTGGTATATGAATAGTTACTAAGGAGAGTTTTCCAAAATGAAAATGATAAATGCTGTAGCCAAAGCCAGATAATTAGAAGGCTTGTTAAAGAAAGAGGGAGTGTGGATACAATATATTTTTTTAACTTCCTGATTAAGGTAATTCAGATCTAGTTATAGTTTCAGTTATCAGTTTTCATCTCAACTCTTGAACTCTTTCAGGAAAATGAATTGGAAGCATCATTCTTTTTTATTATCTCCAAATAGTTGCATAAGGATTCATATCTCCATTTATGTGTACATGCGTCTTGATCAAAGTCACACCTTCCAACTAACCGTTCTCTCCCAACTAACCCTTCTCCAATAGGCATCATTCTTCATAAGAAACATCAAAACAATCAAGTTCTCTCAATAGCTGGGATCAGGCCTCATTTCTCAAAATAATTTATAATTTTTGGGGTTGTTTATGGGGCTTGAACTCAAGGCTCGTACTGTCCCTGAGCTCTTTTTGCTCAAGACGAGTGCTCTACCACTTTGAGCCACAGCACCACTTCTGGTTTTCTGCTGGTTTATTGGAGATAAGAGTCTCACAAACTTTCTTACCCAGGTTGGCTTCGAACCCTGATCCTCAGATCCCAGCGTCCTGAGTACCTAGGACTACAGGTGTGAGCCACCAGCACCTGGCATAATTTATGATCTTAATAAGTGTCACGTTCCTTATTCTCTTAACTCTTAACTCTTATTTTCATAACCCATGCAGTTTTCTCCTTGAAGACATGTTAAGAAAGATTATTCTACATATTGTTATTCTTTCTTTATGCATTTAGAGCAGGCAAATCTAAGGTCTTTCATGCAACTTGCAAAGCCTGGCTCACATTGTAGAGAGACAAGATACATTATTCCAGAATACCTGAAACACACCTTCCAGGGCTTGTGAATGAAGACCTAACCCACAGAAGGGAAAAGTGACTTTGGAGCCAGTGACTGTGTCAGGGGAATAAATGAGGTGGAGAGCGTGGTTATTTGCCTGGTTTCTAAGCTGTGGTATTCCACACAGGCTGCTGGCTCACACTCTCTCATCTACTCTTTCTGGAGTAGATGATTTCAAAATCGTAAATATTTCAGATTTCAGGAAAGTCTATTGAGGATGTGTTGTCCGTAGTCTGTAGCCTGTAGTCTTCTGTAGGAACATCAAACTCAGTAGGACAAAGTCAGCCAATTGCCTCACACTAGTGCACTGAATTTTCAAGGGCTTTGCCTCCAAATACATTCTGGAAAAAAGAGACCTTTTGGTTTTTAGAGCTTTCTGCAGGATTGTGGATAAAGGATTGTGAACCTGTAGTTTAATAAGAGTCGATACAGAGAAAAATCCTGTCCTGATTATTAGTGAGAATGCCTCTTTAGTGTGTCTTTTCTCTTCTGCCTCCTTTTGGCAGAGCTTGGGTATAAGACAGCCTTACCACGCAGGGGAGGGACAGTCCACCAGGGTGCCCTTGTAAGGTGTCTGCTTCATGTTCAATGCATGCATCCTTCTTAGGAGCACTCCCAAGAGGAGACTGTAATTACTGGTAGCTTTGGTGCATCATGGTGATTATGTGAGCACTCAAATAATTATCCCAGAGATCTTCCCCCTTTATAACTCACCTTCCCCTAAATTATATGTATCACCTGTCTAAATGGCCCTAGATAGTCTGAGGATAAAAAAAAAATAGCAAATCTAAAGGGCTGAGTTATCTCTGTCATTTATCCTTTGGCCTTCTTCTCTCGCATTGAACTTCCCCCCAACCCTAGGTAAATGAGATTAAAAGGAATTCTAAAAGGCTTGGTTTAGCGAATACTATCAGAGTGAAATAAGATACTTTGGCCTGTGAGACAGTTTTTGAGTCTGAAATGGTACAGCCATTGGTTTAAGAAGTGAAAACACCTTCTTCGTAGACCTCATAACGACTCGATGAGGGAGATGAGGGGAAGATTAAGGGCTGTGTCAGAATGTAAACCCATGTTAGCCTATGTTAGCCAATGGAAATAGAATGTCACCCACATCTCCCATTTGAAAGTTTCTCATATGCATATTTAAAAACAAAATGAAACAGGTAGAATGGTTTTCTTAACAATATCCAAACATTAGCTTTCCTATACACGCAAAGTACAAAAGTTAATAAAGAAGCATGTCACATATCTATGTTTTTCATCCAGTTTTCAAAGTCTAGAGTGTATATCACACTTAGAGAACATCTCATTTTATACTAGCTACATTTCAGGTGCCCAAGAGCTACATGGAGTTATGAAATCCTCTCCCTCCTTCTAACTAATGGAAGCTGAAAAAAAATGTCATTTATAATAAAAAAACTGTAATGACCAGTTGTGGAATAAGGCATTCTAGTCTTCTTGTTTTTTTCAGAGGAGATTAAGCTTTGTTTATTCAAAATTTAAGGAAACTCATAGAAAAGGTAGTAATAGAATATTTAACTTTTAAGCCAGAAGATGGAAAAAATGAATTAAAATTACATTTGAAATATTTTAAAGACAAGAAAGGGAGCAAAACAGGAATAGAAAATGTAAGACACACAAAATAATAAACAGCTATGCATATCAGGGAGCACAAGGAAAATAAAAGTTATCTCACAAGCTAAAAGCAAAATTAAAATACAGGAGATGGTCATATTGAAACACAAATATCAGCTGAGCTTTCTACTCATGCCTGTGGCTCATACTTGTAAATCACAAGAGGTTGAGATTTGCAGATCTTTGTCTTAAGCCACCCCAGCACCTCCCTCCCCCCCAAAAAATCCACGAGACTCTTACTTCCAATTAACCAGCAGAAATGCAGAAGTGGAAGTCTGACTCAAATGGTAAGGGGCTAGATTTGAGTGAAAAAACTAAGCAAGAGTATGAGGCCCTGAGTACAAGTCCCAGTTTTTTGTTTGTTTTTTTTTTAAAGAAGAAGAGGGCTGGGAAGGTGGCTCAGTGGTAGAGCGCTTGCCTCACGACCAGACCCCCCCCCCAAAAAAAAAAGAAGAAGAAGAAGAAAATATGTCTAATTTGTTCTCTTTATGAGATATATTAAAAGCATTTTTATTTTCAAAAATGCCTTCATCTCTGTCCCAAGCCATCTATATCCTAAGCCATATTTTTGTCACCGTATCTTTGATACGTTTTTAATTTTAATTCTGCTTTTTCCCTTTTGTGTTTATAATTGTATCACTTTCCATTTTAGATTCGTTTGCATTGCATCTAGCTTATTGTTCAATGTTTGGCCAGTTTAGAATTCACTTGCCTGCATAACTATGCATTCGTTACATAATTCAGCTGTGAATTTTGGAGGCTTGTTACTGTGTGAAGTAAAAATTCATTTTCTTTGTCTTAGTCAGTCATAAACCTGAGTGTCTATTTGCCACTGGGTGTCTGTCTCTGGCATTAAGGGAGTGGCTTTCCTTTGTTCACAGAATGCACTCGGCTCAAGTCCGACAGATTATGGACATGGAACCGCCTAGTCTTGCAGGCTAAAGCATTTTCCTCTTTTCTCCCATGTTGACTTTAGCACTTCCCATACTGATTGCTAGACTCACTATTTCTTGCTCTTCCAGAATAGGGCAGAAGAACACTAGCTGCCTAGTTAGTAGGAAGATAAAATAGGAGTTCAACACAAGGCTGCAGTGGAGATGCTCGCCAATCACTGAGAGTCAACGGGATGATCATCGCTGATATTGACACGGGACTTACTATGTGTCATGGATGATTCACTTATATTACATATGACTGTTCAATTGTGAATCTTTAAGGGCCTTGAAGACCTCTCCTGTTCTCTTTCTTTCTTCCTTCTTGATTTCTGAAGACGTCAGAGCCAAGTGATAGAAATTCAGGCTTCCTGCCTATGTACAGATGTTGTAAAGCAGGCATGGATACTTCTATTCATCTGCCTTTTCTCTGGGTCTAGAGGGCACATTGACAGTGTAGGTTACAAAACAAAGGGGTGTTAACATAGGGTCAAAGGCCAAAAAAAAAAAAAAAAACAACCACTGAATAAACAAGCCATCAGGTCAATGCTAACGAGGAGAGAACTAGCTTGTAACTAAGATTCTCCAAGGCCTCCAGGAGCTTAATAAAATCAGATAATACTTCAGTGACTGATATCCTAGCAAAGCTAATTAATGATAACACAACAAGTAAATTATTTGTGTAGGTAATTACAGATTTATGCAAACAAATGACCCAGGGGAACTATTCACTCATCTCTGTCTGTGAGCCTTTGTCTCCCTCCCGGGGGTTGAAAAATGTGAGTGATTCATCTATTTCTGCCTCTTGGATTATCATGCAGAAATTAAATGAGGAGCTTACGGAGAATTTAAATATCAACATTCTGTTGCACTTGAGAAAGAAGCTCTGAAATGTTTAGCTTGCATTCCATTTCAACAAATTTGTGTCATTCTGCGTTTGTTTAATTTGGAATTGTGGAAGTTTTGCATAAATCTAAATTCTACAAAGCGCCCTGGGCCAATCTGTTTTTCATATTGTTTTTCAGCCGGGTAAGCTGTTGATCTGCTCAATCCAACTTTCAAAATCTCTGTTGTACATGCCACAGAAAACTCTTCAATTGCAATCATTGGGCCATTTCAATTAGTCCTTTGGACTGGTCCAGAACCATTTAGTGGCTTTATCTGGCAGCCTAAGCATGTGATACTAGCACTATCATGGAAGCATTGAAATTCAAACTAAACTGAAGCAAAGCAGGTAAGGCTCATACACCAACCAATGGGTTGGTGGCTCTGTCACTGGGAGGCCTCATCCAGATGCCTGGTCAGGCATTTGCTTTCTTGCATGGCACTTATAACAACATATGCAAATGAACTGATTTATTTCCTAATCCTGTTATTTCTCTTCTTCACTCACTGAACTGAAAGCTCTACAAACCTAAAACATAACTCTCCTCCACTGATGTTGACCCATTCCGTAGTGCAGTTCAAGGCCTATAACTGATGCTCGATAAATATTGACTGAGTTGTGATGAAGAGGGAGATAGGTGAGTTCCACTGGCCAAATGGTATTTGAGAAACAAGATTAAAAAGTAAAGGGATCCTATGATGGGAATTTTTTTTTCAGTTTTGGGGTTTGACCTCTAGGCATGGGCACTGTCCCTGAGCTTTTCAGCTCAAGGCAAGTGCTCTACCACTTGAACCACAGCACCACATCTGGTTTACTGATAGTTAATTGGAGATAATAGTCTCATTGACTTTCCTGCCTGGGCTGGCTTTGAACCGTAATCCTCAGATCTCAGCCTTCTGAGTAGCTAGGATTACAGGCATGAGCCACTGGTGCCTGGCGATGATGGGAAATATTGAATCTCATTTCATAGGAAACAGAGAAGCATAAACTATTCTGAGGAAAACCAAAATTGCTTGACTCTATTTTATGGGCCAATATCCCCATAATAGCAGTCAGGCCAATGTATGGATTGGATTTGGATAAGAAGGAAATGGAGGCAAAGCTGGTAGAGGAGGGGTAGATATGATTCAGCAGATACATACATTCTTTGAGAAGAAAAATAAAAGATTGATATAAATGTATGATTATACTAAGTTATACATATTAATGGTTTTCTCTAGTAAGAACTAACAATATTATCTGGACATAGTGGCACATGCCTATAATCTCAGTACTTGGAAGGCTAATGAAGAGGATCACCAGTTTTGATGTTAGTTTAGGCTACATAGTGAGTTTGAGATGAACCTTGGCTATCCATTAAGATCCAGTCTCAAAGATGAAAGTCAAAGAATATTTGTCTTGATCGAGCAAGTTCAGCCTTGGGTTTGCTGTGTCCAAATCATCCTAATTTCTTTTAATGAATATCCCAGATTACTTCAGAATATATTTACACCCACAAGCTATAAAACATTTATAGTTTGTGGTTTAGGGGCTAATCAGGCCTTGAAAGTATGTTTTCACTCTAATTGGAAAAAGACTCCCAAATTCAGCTGGCTATTTTTAAACAGAAACAGCCTTGCACTCCTTCCAGATCAGATGGCTTTCAAGTGAGTGAGCAAGCCTTTCACTCCGGCCCTGTGGGTGCCAGCCCTGGCGCTCTAACGCCCAGAGCCTTCAAATGATCTGGATTGAAATATTGCCTGGAAAAAGTGATTCAAGTAGCTGTAGGTTTTGAAAACTTCCAAACTAGCTGTACAGATTTTAAAGATATATTCATAAACGAACAAAAACTAATTCTACCCGAAGTCCTTGGGGAAAAAAAAAAAGCAAGAGAACAAGAACAAACAGCTGTCTTCTAAATAGCAGGAGAAATAAGCTATGGGAGAAAGAAAGGTAGAGAGCTGAGGCCAGGAGGCCCATCTCTAGCAAAGGGTTTTTAATGAGCATTATATTTAGATGTTGTCCTGGAAACCAAAGGTGTTCCGTGAAGGCAACTCCCTGGCTGTGGTGGTAATGCATGAGGGGGTCCAGAGATGGAGGTGGTCTGTTACCTGGACCACCCACCCCAATCTTGTTTCACAGGCTCTGTGCTTCTGGTAAAGTCTATGCTGCCGATTTGAACCTATTAGAATGCTTTTTGGTATTGCTGGGAATTGAACCTAGGACCTTTTGCATGCTAGGCTGAGCTGCATCCCTAGTCCTTCCCATGGAGAAAGAGGGAAGGAAGAAAGAAAGAAAAAGAAAGAAAGAAAGAAAGGATACAAAGAAGGAAGGAAGGAAGGAAGGAAGGAAGGAAGGAAGGAAGGAAGGAAGGAAGGAAGGAAGGAAGGAAGGAAGGAAGAGATGGAGGGCTGGAGGGAGGGAATGGAAATTTTTGAACAACAGGAGTACAAGAGAGAGCACGTTAGAGGTCCTGTGGTCAAAAGTATGTTTTAAATAAGTTTTTTATTGTGATAATACTGTATAGAGGGGTTACAGTTACATGAGCAAGGTAATGAGTACATTTCTTATCAAGCATTGTTACCTCCTCCTTTGTTTTCCTCTACCATCCTTTCCCTCCCATCTCCACAACTACACTCCCCCCCGACCATGTCAAAAGTATTTAAGGAACGTGGCAAAATACATTTCCTTCTCCAAGATTCATGGTACACACTAGTATAGTAAAGGCTCTGAAGATTCCTGCAGCAAGAAAGCAGACTGGACTGGGTACGTTGCTATTCCTAGAACGGACGACGAACATCTTTGAAGATGTATGTTTATTAAAAACTCACTGAAAACCACACGTAGCACATTGTTTGACGATCCCAGACATGCTACCCCTCCAAGACTGTGCTCCTGCCGCTGCCTGTCTCATACCACTGTCTCATACCACTGAGCCAGCCACCTGGAGCTCCTCTGCCCACCTCTGCTTCCCCCGTGTCTGCGTGTCCCAGCCTGTCCTGCAAACCACTGGCAGCATGGCTTATTTTTGGTAATACAGGGTGTGTTTTTTCAGCACAGCCCGATCACTCTCCTCCTTAACTACCTAATTCCTATTTATCCCTTAAGATTCAGCTTAGTCAGATTCACCTAGGAACAATGCATTTGTCCGAGGCATTTTGTAACCTTGAGTGAAGCCATCTATTGAGAAAAATAATTCACTGGTACATAGCAGTATCCATTTAATAAACTGATTTTCTTATATACTATCTCTTTCAGTCCTTACTTTCTAGGTGAAAAACGAAGCTCACAAAAGTTGAAGTCACTTGTTTAACATTGTCCTGTCAGGAAATGGGAAAGGCAGGGAGTTCCTTCTTCAGTCCAGTCCTACGCATATAGTGGGTATGTGACTTGTTGGAAAGAGAAGAGTCAAAACATTTGCACAATTTGCTTTTAAAACAAATGAGCTAGCTGCCCCTTCGCTGGCTTGGACATCATCTCTGTTGGCCGTATAAAAAGGCTTCTGTAACCCAAAGAACAGACTGTCCAGTGGAGGAGAACTCTCTGTACCCTGAGCACAGTCTCCTCAGCTGTTGCTCTTCCCTATTTTCTACTTGGTTGGGTGTTTTTGAAACTATTATTTTAAAGGTGATATACAGAGGGATTCCAGTTATATAGGTCCAATGTTATTCCTTCCCTCGCTCTCTCCCATGTTTTCCCTCCTGTCTCTATACACAAGTTGTATAGTTCATTTTCAATAGAGTGTCCAGGGAGTAGCACTGATGCACTTGTTTGCCCCTGTTCCTCTATTTTGGTTGGATTTTAACAAAAAAGTGTTCATGCCAGGTGCGATTGGCTCATGCCTGTAATCCTAGCTACTAAGGAAGCTGAGATCTAAGGATCGTGGTTCAAAGCCAGCCCAGGCAGGCAAGTCCATGAGACTCTTATCTCCAATTAACCACCAGAAAACAGGAAGTGGCACTGTGGCTCAAGTGGTAGAATGTTCACCTTGAGCTGAAGCGCTCAGGGACAGTGCCCAAGCCCAGAGTTCAAGACCCACAACTGACAAAAAAAAAAAAAAAAAAAGAGTGTTCATTATTTCTTCCAACTTAGTGCAAAATGTAAAACAAATTGCAAGCTCTATGTGAGGAATTAGGGACTGGAGTAAAATTCTCTGGAGCAAGGGGCCCTCACAGTGCTCATGTCAGAGTACTCCTGCTAGGCTGTTACTGGACATTTATCGAAGGGTCAAAAGGAGGCGCTCAGCCATCTGTGCTTAGCATTGTTCTCTTATAACCTGCTAAAACCTCCTTCTCTTCTCTTTCATTGTGCATGTTGGCATCTCAGTCTCAGCATTACAATCAAGTTGTTGAATTTGTCATATCCTGAGAGTGTAGTTCTAATCTGAGTTTATATTTGAGCCAAGTGTTTTACTTATGGGAGAAAGTTGCACCACTAACATATCTTGGATGGTTATGAGACTAACTCAGTGCTAGAAAAGTTGTAAAGATTTTTCAGAAGAACTTCTTCCTTGTCTTCCTACTTCTCTCTTCCGGTCGCTGTATAGTCACCACTGGGGACTAATATCTGGCAGGGACTAGTTACTGGCAGAATGGAAAAGGGGAGAGCTAGTGTAGGCCAGAGAGCTGATGCAGGTCTCACAGGTGATGAGATTTGACCAGAGCACCCAAAGTAGTAACATTTAGTTAAGGAAGAAGAGAGAAGTGGGAGAGAAGGCATAGATTGCTAAAGGTGTGGTAACTCTGGGGAGCCATCTTGACTGAGACAGAGTCACACAGGGGAGAGGAATCCAGGGAGAGAGGTCAATAGAAGCAGGAAAGTTCAGGCAAACCTCTGGCTCTAAGTTTTTATTCTGGAATCATGGCACCAATAGGGAGCAAGTATGGCCAAGCTGGGGCCTGAGCAGACCATAAGCAGCAGTTACAGGATGGACCAGAGAGGCTGGGGTAAACAGAGGAGGACTAAAAAATGGTAGGAGGTTGGGGACTGACAGCCATTACTCACTACATTGCTATTCTCAGTTAGAATTTGTACTCACACATTTTTCTGGCCCTTAAGCAAGCTGGTTCATCTCACATTAGAGTTGTTTGTGCAATATACGTATATTCAACCACACATGTGTTGTTAATGTTTCCTGTCAGATGGGTAAGGATCTAAGAGATGGGGAATTAACTGGGATAGAGGCAAGTCAACAAACGATTTGGGATCAGATGACAAGGGCTTGAATTCTGGAGTAACCATCTATTAACTGTGATTCACACCTCTGAACCTATAAAACAAAATAATAAGTTTCTGCCTTTCTTACTTCACCATTTTTACATATCAAATGAGATTATATGTGATAGCAGTATCAATGATAGGAATTCTAAACTAAACCATCAACTCTGATTTCTCTGAGGACTCAAGGCTTCTTGCTCTGAAAGCGTTGTAAGTTCACTTCTTTTCTAACACCATTTCAAGACTCATAAAACTGAATGGAAAAAAAGGAAACGTTTAAAGTACCTGATAGAGTGACACTTGTAGAAACTAAATGAAAATGATTACTTTTCACCCCAGTCTCCATTCTACTGGAAGACAAAGTTTGCTCCTCTCATCATTGTCAGCTCAACTGTCCACAAACACATTGTGCTTCTGTAATCACAATGATCTGTCATAGGAACTTGCAAAGATTACATAAGCAAAGTATCACTGCTATAGGATTTCTGATGAATATTAATCAGTATAAGCAGATCAACATATAATTCTACTTGCCAAAAATTTTGTTTTGCCAAAAATGTTCTCTGCATGTGTACTTGTTATGAAAGGACTGTGTGGTCCTTCTTAACCTACAACAGCAGAACCTATTTAACCTCAATTGTTTTAAAAGAAAATGTGTTTAAGCTGGGCACCAATGGCTCACGCCTATAATCCTAGCTACCAGGAGGCTGAGATTTGAGGACTATGGTTCAAAGCCAGCCTGGACAAGAAAGTCCATGAGACTCGTATCTCCAATTAAGCACCAAAAAGCTGAAAGTGGAGCTATGGCTCAAGTGGTAAAGTGTTAGCTTTGAGCAGAAATGCTCAGAGACAGCACCCAGTCCCTGAGTTCAAGCCCCAGGACCAGCACACACACACACAAATTGACGTAGGACACTCAACCATCTGTGCTGAGAATTTTTAAAGACTCTGCCTGACCAGCTTTGTAGCCTGGTGGCCTCCTGCTGTTCTGGTGGGGACAGAGACTTGGAACTCATGCCCAGTGTTGACCAGATCTCTGTGGGTCCCATGCTCACTTGGTCTCAGAGGATGACCTCCTGGTTGTCTTTGAAATCAAGTTGCTTCTAATCAATAAGGATGAGAGCTTTCTTTCTCCTTTGTGCCTCTTTGCTCCTCCAGAACCAGGTCAGCCTGGCTCCAGATGGTCCTTTCCCACTCTCTTGAACCCGTGGAAACTCTTAGAATGTGAATTACTCAGCCGAACGTGCAGATGGCTTTCTCTTCTTCCTTTCATCTAGCTCCTCTCTCACTATACGTTGCCATGACCTGTTATACTGTTCAGGGAAAATAAAATGATACCTACTTAAAAAGAAAAGGTTGCTAGTTTTCTCATAAGTTAAAAATGCATAGTGATCACTATTATGTTGGGTCTGGGGAGGGGAACCAAGGTCTCATTACATAGCCCAGGCTGGCCTTGAACTCGGTGATCCTCCTGCCACAGGCATACGTGCCACCATACACGGCTGGCTAAGTGGATTTTGTTGTTGTTGTTTGTTGGTTGGTTGGTTGGTTGGTTGTGTGGCTTGAATGCAGAGCCTGGGTCCTGCCCCTGACTTTTTTGGTTGAAGGTTAGTGCTTTACCACTTTAAACCACAGCACCATTTCTGGTCTTCTGGTAGTTCATTGGAAGTAAGAGTTGCACAGACTTTCCTGCCCTGGCTGGCTTTGAACCACAATCCTCAGATCTCAGTCTCCTGAGTAGCTAGGATTACAGGTGTGAGCCACTGGCACCTGGCTAAATAAACAACAAAACTCGTCAGGCTGTTGCTGTGTATATTTTTTTTCTTATTTCTCTTCTCTTTCTCTTTTTGTTTTCATCTTTATTTCGGTTTTGGTGGTTCTAGTGTCTTAGTATATCTGTGCTGCTATAACAAAAACACGGTAGATTGGTTGAGTTATAAAGACCAGAAATGTATTTCTCATAGTTCTAGAGACTGGGAAGTCCAATATTAGTGTACTAGGATACAGGGGGGCAGGGGTGTTTTTCTGTGGCCTCCTTCCCATGGCGGGGGAGAGGGCAGCAAGCCACCAAACACTCCTGTGTGATGACTCTTTAATCCCATTCTTGAGGAGAGCAGCCTCTCAACACCATGTCACTGACACCACCTGAGTGTTGGGAGGGACAGACACACTGAAATGACTGTAGCACTAAGTATTTTGACATGGCACATGCCCCTCTGGAAGGGCCCCGAGGCGCCTCGGTCTTCCTGGTGGAACTCCATGAAAACATTGAACTTATTCACAAATGCCTGCTAGGCTTTTATCGGAGCAGTGTGCAAAGTTTTCAGCGGAAAGAATCCAGGCAAGCTAGAGTCAAAGTACAACTCCACGGTGGACAGAGGCTTCCCTTAAAAACCACACCGTATCTCTCAGATCAGACACCAAGCCATGGCACGGCTAACGGAACAGAATCGGAAATGAAGCCATGCAATGGATAGCATTTTGATTTCGGGGTATGAGAAGCTGATTCTTGACTGCCTCCACCCCCATGGCTCTGTGTAGATTCTTCTCCACCAGTCTGTTTGTTTTTGTGAGTGCAGAGCCAAGCCTGTTCCCGAGCCCCCTCCTGGGAGACGCCCTCTGGGTGCTGAAGGTGTGTCATTTGTTTCCCCAGGCTGGCGATGGAATCCTGGGGCTGAGTCATGTCTGCCCGCAGCTGCTGTGCCTTGCCATCCCTGGGCACTGAGGTCTGAAACTCGACCCTGGCAAGGACCAGCCCTACCCCCTTGGAGGAAATGGCTGAGCAACCTCAGCAACAGCAGATGAAAACTTCCTTCCTCTTCATCCAGCTGCAGGCCCCCCCTCTCCGAACTCTCCCCGCCCAGTCTCCAGCTACAGCAGCCTCAAGAGCAGCCCCAGGGGGCCTGGAGGAGGGACATAGTTCCCCAAGTCCCAGGACAGACTTCTTGGCAGGCTGGGACCTCAGGCGCACACAAGGCTTAGCTGCTTCTCCTTCAAGCCAGCTGCCTGAAGCAAGCCTCGGGAGAGAGGACCCTGTGGCTTTCAGTTACTATCCACCCAAGGAGAAGGAGAGAGAGGAAAATCCCCAGGATCTGGATGTAAGGAGGAGTGCTGTTTGCAGATCCCTACATTGTAGGCGTTGCCTGGCTGCAGCCTCTAGGAAACTTGGATGGCCGCAGCCCCTGTCATCCAGGCTTGCTAGCCTCGCTCCTGCCATGAGCAATGGAAGCAGCAATCCCTCCATGGGCCGGAAGCATTGGCCATTTGCTCCTGTCTCTCAGGACCTGCATGCATTAGGACGTCCAGTGCAGGCCCCCTGGGTCCAGGCTGCCCATGGGGGAGAAAGGGCCCTGCTGAGAAAGGACACTGCGCCCCATCAGGTACTTACGAAGAAATGTGACAAGGGCTGTGGGGTCACAATGCTGGCCACCCAGGCACAGCTGTGCAGATACTGCCCAGTCATTGAGATCAGCCAGACCTGCACGGCCCCACCAGCTGCTTTGCCTCTCAAGGTAAGAACTTGAATTTCATACCATCTAGCTGTTCTTCTTTCAGCAGGGGAGATGGGACCGAGCACAGATGTTCCCACCATGACTCCCAGTTTCAGCTCTGGGTTCCCCATGCCAAGGTGGATGGCCCACAACTCAAAAGCAGAGGTACCCCCTCCACACACACACACACACATACACTGGCAACATTTTGTTTGGAAGATGATGAATACTTGTTTCATTTCTACCAGAGTCGGGCACCAGTGGCTCATGCCTGTAATTCTAGCTACTCAAGAATGAGATCTGAGGACCATGGTTCCAAGCCAGCCTGGGCAAGAAAGACCATGAGATTTGTATCTGCAGTTAACCACCAGAAAACCAAAAGTGGCGCTGTGATTCAAAGTAATAGAGTTTTAGCCTTGAGTTAGAAAGCTCAAGGACAGCACCCCTCCTCTACCCCCATTAAAAACAACAACAACAACAACAGAAGAAAAGTTGGGGAGACCAAGAGAAATGGCAGAGAAGTATACAGACATTTGGGGGCCTTGTGATGTGCCAAGGTGTTTGCTTACATTTCTTTAGTCCTTATAACCACTCAGTCACGGAAGCCCAAATCTCTAGTTTCAGAGGAGGGAAAGGAAGTGTGACTAGAGGGGGAAAAATCCTTCCTTTCCTTCCCAAAAGATAAAACGGAGAGCAAAACGTGTTTTCCAGGATAGGAACGAGGGATGATGAGGGGAAGTTCAGTGAGTTACAGAGGTTTTTCCAGAACCAAAGCGCAGCCTTGCAACACTTGGCTATGGCTCTCTAGGGTCCACATTTACCTCCAGTCTTTCCCCACCACCAAAAGTAAACACACATCCATGGCATTCCTTTCCCATCAGTAAGAGGAAAGATAGTCCAGTATGGTCTCCAGGATCACTTCTAGCTTTCCCGGCCTCACTAGCTTGATCAAACCTGCTCTCTGATGGCATCCTATTCTCTGCATCTCTGGCCCTTCTTCCCGTCCTGCTGGTGCCTGAAGCCCACCTTCCTCCACTCAGCCCAGGTGCACCACTCTCAAAACGGGAGGGTAAACCTTACAGTGATGCTTTCACCTCTCTACTGCCAAGAAAGGTAGCATAGATGGCCTGCTTTACATTGCATTTGATGATGAAGGTTGTAAGTGAGGAGGATGCTATGTGCTGGATGGGATAAGATAGAAGAGGTGGCTACTTGGTGTATGTATGTAGGCTAACATGGAGTGACTCTTGGGAAAGTCAAGGGAGAACTGGATGGAATTAACAGCATCACAAGTGGGTCTTCCGCAGCACTGCTTCCTCTCGATACTGTGTCTCTCTCCTACATTCTTTTATACACCATCCCTCCTTCCCTGGAGACCTGTATAGCCACCATTCAAAATCAGAAAGAAATGGGGTGTCTAAGCGGGGAACTCTTGGGAGAAGAAATGTGAGCATGCGTTCTTAAGAAATAGTTCACATTCCATCTGAGTTCTCATATCTCTCATTTCCTACAGGGATTTAGGAGGAACGATAAGCTTGTACGTCAGAGCCTAGCGTCTGGATCAGAGGGTCACACAGTAGTTGTTTGTGTACTGCAATGTTGTTCTGATGTCTTGAAAACCCCATCTTTCTCTACTATTTCTTCCTACCTTTAGGGGAAGGATCAAAGCCTTGACCTGTTACCATTTCTCTGGGGAGAAGTGCTTTGGGAGTGTGGATCTCAGCTCTGGCAGTCTTCCTTGATCTCCTTTGTGATTAGCTAGGACAATTGTCCTAGCTAAAGTAAAGATTACAGAATTCCTGGCTAAGAAGCTGGAAGCCACAAGTGCAACTTCTAATCCTCAGAAGCAAAACACCTGAGTTCTCTGAGTTCTCAGTTCTCTCATTGCAAAAACACTGCTGTTGTTTTTGTACTTGGCTATGGAAATTCAGGTTCCAAGTGCTGGGCTGGTGAACCCAGCCCTCAGTAGACTCTGTCTTGGGGCAGAAAAGAGAAGAAACAAACATAATGGGATATGAAGTAAGTCCAAGGAAAGCATGGAATCAGAAGTGTGAATGTTAGATGGACCCCAGGGCTACCAAAATTTCTCCTTGACCTTGATGGTCTTTCTCCTGTCCTGGTAAGAGGCAGGTATTGTGATATTCATTCCTTCTGATCTACCAGTTCTACAGTCTGTAACCAAGTGGCCCTTTCCCAATGTTGGGTGTTAGAAAAAGGAGCAAACTCCACAAAGCTAGGGATGTTTTTCCCTATTAAAGTGACCTTCTGATATGAAAGGTTGTGAGACTGGCCCAATATGTCCATATATTGAAAACTCCATCTATGCCTATCAAAAGGCTGATTAAGCTTTTATTTGTCTATTAACCCACCATGGTGAGATCCTCAGTTCCTCACAATGGTGCCTTGTAGTTGACATGGTAAAGAAAAATATTATCAAGTATATTTATTGAAGCACAATGTTAGTTATATGTAAGTAAATTTTATAATGGCTCACACCTATGGAGGAGACTGAGATCAGAGGATCTCAGTCCAAAACCAGCCTGGGCAGAAAAGTCTATGAGATTTGCTCTGTAAATAAACAGCAAAATATTGGTCTGGAATCATGCCTCTAGTGGTAGAATGCTAATGGTGAACAAGAAAACCAATCAAGCATGCCAAACTTCATCTTTGCAGAAGAAATGGCCACGTGCTTCTCTCCATGTTAAAACATTGAGCTCCAGAGTCGTTATTGACTTAAATATTCTTCCAAGTATCATAAGGCATGAGTGTAACAAACCAGTTCAGTTAGCTTATAACTTAGAAAATTACTAACATTATTTTAAAAAATAGAGGGTTTTCTTTTTCTTTTTTTTATTTTGGTCAGTTGTGGGGCTTGAACTCTTGGCCTGGGCGCTCTCCCTCAGCTCTTTAGCTCAAGGTGAGTGCTCTATCACTTGAGCTACGGTGCCACTTCTGGTTTTCTGGTGGTTTATTGGAGATAAGAGCCTCACCGACTTTCTGGCTGCTTTGAACAACGATCCTCAGATCTCAGCCTCCTGAGATCTTATTACAACCTCAGCACGGTGAGGCTGTAGCTGTTGTCATTGTCACGTGACTGATGAAAGGAAGACCTATGAGAGTAGTTAGCCACGCCACAGGATTAAGGACTGGAGAGCATAATTCAGGACTAGCCCACATGAAACTCAGGGCTCATCCTTTCTCTTACTGTCTATCCATGAGGTGAGATTTCTTTGGAAGGCAGCCAGAGGCCTCATAGTCAATGCTGCAGTCTTCATGACCCATGAGAAGATTTTGTGTGAACCAGAACAGCCAGCTATCTAGAAGTACTGAAGGACTGGGTTTGGAGGAGGAAGTTTCAGCACCAGGTGATGCCAACTGAGAGCTGGCTTATGGATAGTCTATCAGAGGGAATCAGAAAACATTTCATGGTCTCCAAGCGGAGTCTGTCCTAACTAACTCTTCCACCCCATGTTCTGCTGCCCCTCTGTGGGGGCCCGAGGAACTGTCAACTTTAGATTTGAGTTTTTGGGGCTAAAGATCACAAAACCAAGGTAACAGACAGGACCCAAAGGAGTGGGTGGAGGGGTAGGGGTAGGAGCTCAATCATTTTGGAAAGTTTACACATAGGAAACACTACATCTTTGTATCTTCCATACTTTCTGTCTTAAAAGAGCAGTGACTTTTGATATGTAATTGGTATAAGAAAATTAGTACTGAGCATATTTTTGAAATTTCTCCCCCAAATGCCATTTTTATTATCCCCACAGATTTGTCACCTATACCCTTTCAATTTCCCCCCAAATTTTGCCTTTCTGCCTTGGTCTTACTTTTTCCTCTTCCTGTCTCAATAGAGGTCATCAAAAACCAATTGACTTGCTGGTCTTTCTTTGTCAGCTTCTAGAAGCATTCATGGTTTAGAAAACAGGAAAGTGATTAAGGTAGGCATGGAGTTGGTGGACATGTGAGATGGAAATTGAGAATAGGACATTATTTTTTAATCTAAGGACATGCAATGCAAATCTATTTTCTTATGAGCAAAGCCAGTCTAGCAGACTAAATAATTTTAACTCTCAGTGTCTTGGGTTGTTGTTCTTTAAAATGACAACAATGTCTAAAATATAAACCTGTAGAGTGCATTAATTTTTTAGCTGAAGGTTTTTATGTAGATTCAAGGACATTGGCACTGGGATCTAAGGAATAAAAAGGAGCCCTTATAGCGAGCCAACTAGCTAGCTCTACAGCATCTGATGACTTCTTAAACAAAGCTAGATTCTCTTGTGTGCTCTGAGGTTTTTCCAGTTCTGATGTTCTGTGGCAACTATGAATTGATGGATTCAGGAAATAACCTATTAAATGAGAGAAGAGAATGAAGCAATTTCACTTCATCTACCTCAGATTGTCTCTAAAGATTCATTACTTTGTCAGCTGGCAGGAGAGTGAGGGATTTGGAATCTCAGCAGGAGAATTCAGGGCTGAGAGAGAATGAGTACCTTCTTTGAGCAGGAACACCAATTCCACCACAGAATTTCAGGGCCAGTCACCAACTGTCTGCTCTCAGCTTGGTATTTCTCTTTCTGATCAGATTGCATTTTGAATGAAATTTCTTTCTGTAATTTGCACACTGACCCTTAGTCTGCTTAACCCCCAGGAAGTGGTCATTTCCCTCCTCTGGGAAGTATTTATTCCCAGCCCAAGCTTCTTTCACTTTTCTGGCCTGTCCTAAGTTTAGACATTGTTCTGGTCCCATAAAATAGAGTCCTAGATAATTCAGTCATGTGTTTAATCTTCCTTGGTGTACAATTCAGAATTCTTGAAAATCACTTAGAACAAAAGGGAAGCACTCTACAAATCCTCAAATAGAAAATGTTTAACAGTGATAGAGCTAAATGTTCAGTGAAGCATCCCTTTAAAAGATTCTGGTATTTAAAAGACAGTCTTGATTGGACTGGAAGCTTTTATGTTTAGTCCATTTTATGCTGCATTGGTTTTGACACCAATGTCTTGATTTATTACTTAAATAAAGCTTGAGACAGCAGAATGGGTTATCTTCTGTATGCCTCGGTGTTTCCATGACAACACTGTCTTCACCACCTCTCTCCTTACCCTTCCCTTCCATGTTTACACAGATCCTGTGGATCATTGTACAGGTACAGTCTTTAAGGAATTACCTACACTTCAGCATGGTACTTGACCTGTAGGATGTCTGAGTCCCAATCCCCTGGGAAGAGGCTACTTGGTCCAGTAGAGGATGGAGGCCCATCCAATCTACCATGGTACAGGCAGGGGAATTCCTAGAGTGGAGAGGAGAGAAGCAAATACGAACACAAAACCAGATAATTTCAGAGAGTTGTCAATTAGAACTACAAAGTCAATACTTTGTATAAATGCCCTATTAACATCCTTTACAACTCAGGGAAGTCACATTTTTGGTTTTTGGAAGTTTTTTGTAAACAACAACAACAACAAACAAACAAACAACCCCCCCTCCAAATCTCTGAATGATATAAAGTTATAAGATCAAATCATGAGCTGCTGAGATGTATGCATAGATTTTGCTTCCACAATCTGCTGCTGGTTATGATATTTTTTTTCCTCATAGACTTTCAAGACTATAGGATGCTACAAGAGTTACACAGGTAGAAGTCCTCAGGTGAGATTGAGTTATCTAGTAAACAGATTCACCCCATGGGTTCCAAATATTGTCTTGAACTAACAAATGGAGATAAGCCACATTTCTTGAGTTGGCTTCTACGGATTTCTTTTTTAATTTTTTCTTTTTCTTTTTTGTCAGTCGTGAGGCCTGAACTCTGGGCCTGGGCGCTGTCCCTCAGTCCTTCAGCTAGCGCTCTACCACTTGAGCCACAGCGCCACTTCCGGCCTTTTCTGCTTGTGGTGCTGAGGAATCGAACCCAGGGCCTTGTGCATGCGAGGCAAGCGCTCTACCACTGAGCCACCTTCCCAGCCCTGCGGATTTCTTGAGCTGAACCTTATCTATGAAAGCAAGCAATGAAAGCAGGACGGCTGTGTGCAGTTGCCATTGTCGGGCCTCTGCAGGGCTGCGTTCTTCGGAAGTTCACTCTCTCTTGTTTTAATGAAATGCGCAGCTGTGATTCCTTCTTGGCTGTCCTGTGTGCTGTGCATATTTCCTGTGATTATATTTAGTCAACTTTAACTTTTGGAAATTGAACTGGCAATTTTTTATGTTAACCTTTCAATGACCAGAGCCCCGCAGAAGGTGAGATCAAAAGCCCGGGGGCCTTTTCAATCACTTCCAATGCTTTATTATTTGCAAATCTCTGTAAGAAACTTGGTTGTTCTTCATTGAACTTTCCACCTAACTGCTTGGTGAAAGGTTGACATATAGCAGAAAAATTCTTTCTATATACTTACTCTTCTTTGATGCAAGATTTTAAATGATTCATCATTTATCTGGAATTCAGATTTTACTGGTATCCTGTATTTTAGCTGACAGCCTTAGTTTGGACACAGTTCTGGTGCTAAAGTCCTGCTGGCTGGAAAGTTACTTAACTTCTGTATCACCTCTGAATTCCTCAGCATCTCTGAGCGTCTTTTAGTAATAGATGTAAAGTACTAGGCATGGTTCCTGCTTATGGAGTAGAAAGTTGTCACTAAGCATCGGCATTATCAGAATGATGATTGTTATTTTCTATGGTATTTAGGTACAAACCTTAATCTCCTTCACTACAAGGTAGAAGCCTCATCTGCACACGTGTACTCCTGCTTATGGAGTAGAAAGTTGTCACTAAGCATCGGCATTATCAGAATGATGATTGTTATTTTCTATGGTATTTAGGTACAAACCTTAATCTCCTTCACTACAAGGTAGAAGCCTCATCTGCACACGTGTACATATGAGTACATGATCGTCTGAATTTCTCTTAAGTAGAGCTTCACCTGTGCACTTTGGTTGAGTCTAGTTGATTGGCTGCTTGACCAGGCCCCTCTTTCAAGGTCCTGTTCCCTTTCTTCTTCCTCCCCCACCCCAGTGGAAGAATAAGGTTTGTTTCTTAAATTATTTCAAGTAAGCTAACCCTTGGGAAAACTGCTTTACTCAGCTTTTATAGGCCATTGGTCCCACCACACATAGAATATTATCACTCCTATTAAATTGAAAAGCTCCCCTGTGGAATTCTTGGAAACTACAGATGAACATGAAGCATTTGCTTTAGAAGGGCTGAAAAGTTAAGCAGTTACACTGAAAGTAGGTGATTATGGCACCACGTGGCTCTTTTTTTTTTTTCTAAGTGTTGACAAGTTTCAAAGTATTTGCCCCATTAGCTTAACATGAATCTGGTGGATGTGTGTGTGTGTGTGTGTGTGTGTGTGTGTGTGAGAGAGAGAGAGAGAGAGAGAGAGAGAGAGAGAAACTGAGACAAAGAAAGAGCATACAGGATGTGATAGACACTTAGAAAGTTCTATAAAATTATGAAGTAGCACAAGGATTTTGGAGAGAGGAGTCCAGAGATAGTGACGAGGTACAGTAGGGACTTGCTGGGTCTCACTCCACTTCTCATGCAGCCCCTTGAGAGGAAGCAGAAGAGCACAGCTGTGACACCATTATTCACACAGTCCCAACAAGCCCAACTCCAGATGGCACACACATCAACTCCAACACGCATCTCCTGGTCCACCGTGGCAGCAACTCACCCCGCCCCTCCTCACTGGTAAGAACTGAGATTAGTGAAAATTAAAGGCAATCAGAGTCTGACTTTATTCTAAGAGAGGAGCACTCTTCAACTTCACTGCTAAGAAGCACCCCCACCAGCCTGTCCATTCTTCAGATGTGCTGAATGCTCAGGCTACGGAGGGTCCTGGGCAGTCAGCCTTGCATTCTCAGCACATGAGTGTGAGCCAGGAATTGATGACCTGGATTGAACTTTGGGACATGTGGGAAATCGTTGCCTTCTCTGTCGTTATCAGAAAGTGTTTCCCGTATGCCTGACTGATAGAGGGCTTTTCCTTTAGACCCCCAGGTGTTGCATGTTGGAAAGCTAAAGGGAGATATCTGCAGCCGGAAGAGAGAACACTGCCCAGACGGATGCCAGGAACATTTTCCCAGCTGGCCAGAATGAGGTCCAGAGGGCTAAGTCTGTTTAGCCAAGCAGTCACCCAGTTGGCTCTTATATAAGGAAATGAGTCATGAGACAAAAGGCTGCATGGGTCTTTAAAAAGAAATGTTCCTGCCTGATGCACCTGTCCTTGTGAGGTTAACCTTAGTTCCTCAGCTCCGACCCCAAGCCAGTGAGTGGTATCTCTCACTGCTGGCCGCACAGACCCCTGCACCTGGGCCATCCAACTGTAGTTCCCTTCCCCCACCCCCATTCTAATCCTATCTCCCATTTATAAAGGAGCTCCTGGCATTTCTCAAGCTACTTGAGTGAAGCTCAGGAGTGGTATGCTTCAGACTTCTGAGTTCACCTGTGAACCTAACTGTAAAGCATAGGAGGGCCCTCAGTGCCAGGAGATTGTTGTTAGTATGTGTTAGCATATGAATTAGCTCACAAGTCAGCACATACTGGTTTCTCTCATTATTAAAAACTGATCACTTAGGGGGGAAAAAAACCCTGATAGTTTAAAGAACTCATGAAGTCTTATAGTTTTAGCAAGGAAATGAACTTGCATGCATTTAACAAATAACTGTTGTCAGGCTCTCTGCCAGATACTAGAAAAGCAGCCAATCAGGGAACAGCTTGAAGATGGCAGGGTAAGCTGATAAATTGAAACCAGTTTGACAATGAAATGGGGGCAGGGTATCACAATAGAAGCAGGAAGTAAGGATAGGGAAGTATACCGTTGGCGTTACCACCTTACAGGAAACTGAAAGGAGACCCACCAATCAGAAAGCCATCCAGTGTATTCATCTCAAGGCCAAGCTCTGTAAGGAAAAAGGTGACTTGGCCAGCGTGCTGTTCTCCTGTGGTATGTCTATGCCACATGCTTTCTTTCTTTAACATTTCTTTTCTAATAAAATTTTCTATCATCTTCACTTATATTCCAGTTTTGCCTGAATTCTTTTCTTGCTAGACACAGGAATCGAGATTGTTTAGCTGCCTTAAACTTTCTGGTAACAGTCTGTATCAGACAGTCATTGAATAAGTAAATACAAGTAGGATGGAGAGGGTTACAAAGAAAGTCAAGATGTTGTAGAATTCCAGGGGTCAGTGGTTCATGCCTGTAATCCTAGTTATAATCCTCTGAGGACAAATCCAATAGACTCTTATCTCCAGTTAACCAGTTAAAAATCCATAAATGGAGCTGTGGCTCCAGTGGTAGAGTGCCAGTCTTGAGCAGAGTGCAAGCCACAAGGCTGGCAACAACAATAACAGCAATAAAAAGACAAAACAAGATATGATCGAAATGACACTGAAGGCACATAGCCTTTGTGAATGGTTAGGGAAAGCTTTCCGCCAGTAGCAAGTAGCAACAAATGACAGATAGTTTCTAATAAGTCTGGGGGTTGGAGGTAAGTACCAAGAGGTGTAGGGTAAGGAGGATTCAAGGGAAGATAAATGAGGGTCAATATGGCCATGTATTTTATATGTCCATATGAAAATAGAACAGGGAGATCTTTTGAAATTGGTTTAAGAGTGGAGAATGGGGAATGAAGGAGAATAATTGAGGGGTTGAATATGATCAGGGCATATTTTATGCATGTATAGAAACATCACAATGAAAATCCTTTGAACAACTAATAAAAATGCAGGAAATGTTGAGTGGGTCTATTTTGTACATCATGTTATTTGATATTTACAAGAGCTGATCAGGTAGTGCCCTTTATGTTTCTGCTTTATAGGCAGAAGAGGTAAAGTAACATGTCAGAGGCTCCCAGCTAGTTGGAGTGAGCACTGGATCCCAATACAGGCAGCTGTACACAAGGCGGTCCACTGATTATGAGATAGAAGGGAAGCTGGAAAAGGCTGGAGAGAAAGCTTGGGTCAGAACATAGGACTTGATGGATTGTGTTTAATTACAACTAAGAAAGTCTTGATAGTTGTGTGAACAGGGGAGAAGTTTCCCAGAGTCCTCTGCTCTTTAACATACTAATACCCACCTTATGGAAAGGAAAAACTAGCTACTTATCTAATTCAGAGGAGGGTAGCTTCATATAGCTGGAAGTTATAATGATTAGATTAGATTTCTTATTACAATTCTGTGGTATATACAATGAATTCTTGCCCACATTCTACTCCCTTCCCCCTTCATTCTTTGACCCTTCTCCCTTTGGTCCCACCCTCCTTCCCCACTTGCAAGTACCCATTTCCTGGTACTTATTTTGTTGGGTTTTGACTTCATCTTAAAAAAAAACAAACATATTATTTGTGCTCTCCATAGAGTCTATTACACTTCAGTCAATTCATTTGTAACCTCTGGGGGCTTACTACCCAGTACGTTTACCTGTGGATTTATAGGCACATTCTAGCTACTACAAATGGGGGGAAACATGTTACCTATGTTTCTCTGGGTCTAGCTTACTTCACTTAATATAATTTTTTTCCAAATCTTTCTACTTCCTTATGAATGAGGTAAAGATGTTGAAGTGGTGACACAGATCAAGACTCATTATACACAGCCATTACTTTGTTAAATGGCAAAAAAAATCCAATAGATAACCTAAAATTAAGATAAGAAAGGACCAGTGGGTTGGGAGGAGTGGGTGAAAATATTGAAAGGGGTGACATTAATCAGTATGCATTGTATTCATAAACTGCAACTCCTTTGCACAAACACTTAAACATGATAAAAAAAATTGAAAAGTTAAAAAATAAAAATGAAATTTTAAACCAAAAAGATTGTATGGAAAATCTTCTCCAAACTGAGGTAGATTCTATAATTTTCTGGCTAGTCTTGAATTATAAAACTCTACAATAGCTTTAGTGAGGACCTCAAGTGGGAACTTCTAAAAATGAAAATTTCCACAAATTTGGCTTAAAATTTGAGTAGACTTTACCAGCAAATCATGAATCATTCATCATCTTATCAAAAAATTTACAAAGGCACTGAGCAGAGGTAGTAGGCCATCTAGGCAGAAGAAAGGCAGGTGAAGACTGTGGCAACAAGGAACAAAGAAAGAAAAAAAGTTACTTTTCTTGTAAGGTTAAAAAAAGGGGGGCCTTCTTTGCACCAGCTTAATTAGACTGATAACTTTCCTATTGGTTTCTATGAATCTCCTGTGTTTTGAAAACCTGGCTTAAAGTTCGGTTTGATTATGTGGCAAGTAGCATGAGTGCCATTTTGAGATGGTCAGGTCTGTTCAATCCTAGAGCAGGAACCTAAATCCAAACCAATGGCATGCTATAAATTTAATTTTTGTAAGGATCTTGTCCAATAGGATTGCTTTCTTCTGCTTGTTGATTCAGTGAACCCAATATGGTTGTGTGTGCTAATTTTTAACAAGTTTCCAGCTATGGTTTCACATACATCTTTTTAAATGGTGTTGTTATAAGGGAAAGGAAGAGGTGAGGGTAAATGAGGCTTGATCAGATGTCCTTGGTAAGGCTGGGGTCTGTGAAGCATGCCAAGGCTGTGAAGAAAACCTGGGTGAATCAATGTGCTGCACTGTGTTTGTGGCTGAATGAAAGGAGCCAAAGAAAGGGCTTCTTAGAGGAGGTAGGAGCCAAGAGACTTCAACAAGGGGGCTGTTGTTTCCTCGCCAAAGGACAGATCTAGATACCAGGGATGGGCACCTTCAAAGCCACCTCTATTCTTGGGCCTTATGTCCTTGTGGGACTGGTTGTGTCCATGTATCATCTTTCATTTCCTTCTTCCCTTCCCCAGTTTGCTTTAGAATTGAGCAACTTAATAATATTACCCTATCAATGGGAAAATAGGTACCACAGGGAAAGAATGATTGATTGAGCATCATCGTGGGAAATGTGTATCACATACCATGATGGATCCATTGCTGCATAATGACAAATTAATGTTGAACTGCACCTAGCAACTCTCTGATTACAGTCAGAAAGAAACCGGTATCTGTGTATTAAACTGCATTTATATTGATGAATAAGAGGTATCAATGGCAAAAGGCCATGGAGTCCTTCTTCAAGAAGCTTTGGGCAACTCAATCCAGGTTCTAAGTGTTCTTTTCTTTCTTACCTTTCCTCTAGTCACCTGTTATCACTTACTTATAAACCCCCAAACTTCAAAATGAATTTGATTCCTTCAGCTGATATATAAGGAAGAAAAATCCCTTATCATCAAAAGCTTAGGTTTCAGAGAATTAGTGCTGCCAAGCATCATAGTCCACCATAACTAGATGGCCATTTGAAAGGTCAATGGCATTTAGAACTGACATGAGGTCACAAGCTCAGGTCTGAAGGCAGCTAATGCAGACTTGCTAGCCCGTGAGTTCTCAGGTCTTGTCCCATTACCTGGGTTGCAGCCCAGGCCCAGAGCAAAGCCAGGGATTTCCATGGCTACAGGAGACGGGAGTTGACAACCTGCCTTGGGTTAGCCAATGAGAGCTGGTGGTTATTCTGGCAGGGATGGGAAAAAGAAAATGATCTCAGAGAAAGAACAGTCTTGAATTCTCTCTGCATTTTTATTTCTCTCTCCCTTCTTTTATGAACTGCATTGTTCATTTTCTAACCTTTTTCCCCCCCTTATCTGTCATAAGAATGATTAAAGTTCTCAACTCACTGCTCTAAAGGCTTAGGAATTTTTATTTTTAGAATCACTGATAACAAGCTTTGCTATTCTCATCTTCCTGCATTGACACTGAGGTAGGAGGAGGCAGCATCTGATCTTTCTCAATAGAGTATCATGGTGTCATCTGATATAGGCTGCAATCTTGGGCTTCACTAAAAGTTCCAATCTTTCACCCTTTCATTCAGGTCTGTTCTTTGTTTGGGAGCTGCTGCTGCTGCTGCTAGATGCAATATGCTTCCTCCCATTCCCCCCCCCCCCCCCCGCCCCATGTCAGTTGTGGTACTTGAACTCTGGGCCTGGGCGCTATCCCTCAGCTCTTTAGCTCAAGGTTAGTGTTCTACCACGTAAGCCACAACGCCATTTCTATTTTTCTGGTGCTTTATTGGAGATAAAGAGTCTCGTGGACTTTACTGCCCAGGCCGGCTTTGAATGTGATCCTCAGATTTTAGCCTCCTTAGTAGCTGGGATTACAGGTGTGAGCCACCAGCGCCCTGCAACCCTCCTTCTCTTGATATGCCTGGTTTTTCTTTGGGCTGTACCATCTGCAGAAGCAATGGTAGAGTAGAAGTGAGGGAGATCACCCCACATAGTAAAGGCAGCCTAGGGAACTGAGAAGCCTTTGTGAAGTCCCTGCTCTGATGGCCCCTGCTAGGGTACCACTCTTGGTGCTGGTTCTTAGCTGTCCTACAGACTCAACCATAAATAGGTTCTGTATAGGTAAAGAGCAGTGCCTAGGAAACAGGCCTCCATTTTTCTGTTTTTCAGGGCTGCTATCTTTTGATCTGGAATGTCCCTCACTGCCTCAAGGCAGAGAGGCTTGTTTGCCTCCCTGGACTATGATCCTCCTACATAGCTTAAGATTATAGGTGTGCATTATCATGACCAGACTGTTTGTTGAAATGGGGACTCAATAACTTTTATCATGGACTAGCCTAGCATCTTGGTTCTCTTCATCATCCCCTCCCAAATAGTTGAGCCACCATTCCTGGACCTATTTTAAATATGTAAAAGATCTGATTTGAGTAGCATTCATAATGTTATAGAATCATCACCACAATATAGTTTCTCCTTTTTTTTTAACCACTCCAAAACTAAACTAAACTGTGCACATCTGCTCATTTGAATTTTCATGAAGTTGCCCTGTCAGAAGTCCCTTTGGAAGGCTCCTTCTGCATTTCCCACCACTTAAGAATTTATCAACACAGGCAAGAGAACAACTCAATCAGTCACGCTCACTTGTTGCTCTCAGATGTCTTCAGAGTGACTGCCTTATAGGTATAGCGTTCCTGAGGCTGGAAAGAGCTGGGTGAATTCAGGAATGAAGAGAATACCCTAAGAATGGGATCGTAAACCAAAACAGGAAATAGCATGCAGGAATAGACTTATTTGTGTATCTTGGTTGATTCCAAGTGTCATGGGAAGTCGTCGAAGAGTTTGGGGCAGTTGGATCCTATCATAGGATGTATATTTTTAGATTTCTCTGACTGTGATGAGAAAAGACTGGACACGGGCAAGAACGGAAGCAGGAAATTAGGCCTAGTCAGCAGTTCACGAGAGAGATAACTTAAGGGTTGGCAGAAGCAGTGTGAAAGTGAGGCCGCAAGGCTGATGGGAACAGATGTGGTCAGTGAAGATGACGATGGACTCTTGAGTAACTGGGTTACTACGACTGTAAAGCCTGCAGACACGTGGTGGTGTGGCTGTGGCAGGAAGTATATCAAGAGCTCAGTTAGGATGGATGACGTTTCAGGACATCTCCTTAAGCTTACAAGAGGAATTGCTGGGAAATTACTTGTATAGTGAATCCTCCCTTATTCTCAGTTTCGCTTTCCGTGATTTTAGTTATGCTTAGCCAACCACCATTTGAAGATCCTTAAATGGAAAATTCCAGAAATAAGCAATTCATATGTTTTCAAATGACTTCTATCACAGTATTTTATTATATAACTGCTTATACCATTATTGGTTATTGTTGTTAACCTAAGAGATACAAAGTATGTATATATGTGTGTGTGTGTGTGTTTATGTGTGTGCATGCATATATTAATAAATTAATTAAACATCATCATAGGTATGTATGTACAGAAAAAGTGTAATATATGTAGTATTTCATACTCTCCATGGTTTCTGACATCTCTGAGGGTCTTGGAACATGTCTGTACAGGTAAGGGGAGACTGGCTCTAGGACAGAGTCTAGAAACCTGGAAAAGGGATGGGGCAGGTTAGAAATCATCTATGTACTGAAGATATTTAAATGCATAGATATAAGAAACATTACTCAGGAAGGAACATAGAAGGACAAGAGCAAAAGTTCAGGACAAAGCTTTAAGATTCAAAGACAGCTAGAAATTAGGCAGTAGAAGAATCTACAGGCCCAGAAAGGTCAGGCACAGACACTGGACAATGAGAGCAGACTCCAGGCCACTCTGACAGTGGGTGGTGTTAATCTTTTTCTTGCTGAGTAAAACACATGTATAGCAGGGGCCAGAGGAGAGATCAAGGCAATAAGAGCTCTGAAGCAGAGGTGGGTCAGGATAGTAGCCATTTAGAATTAGTATGCAGTATCTTAATTCTGTCAAACTTAGCATAACATGCTAGCTATAGTGACAGCATAGCACAGTATGAACTTGCGGTGATCCTGGTGGTAACAAACCTACTGCTCTGCCAGCTGAATAAAAGTACAGCATATTCAGTAATGGCCATACAGTCTGTAGTATGTGATAATGATATCAGTTATTAGTTATTTTGGCTTATGAATTTACTATTATAATTTTAGACCTTATTTCTTTTACTTCTTAAATTACAGGAATGCATGTTACTCAAGTAGCACATTGATGTTTTTTCTTTTTTCTTTTTTTTTTTGCCGGTCGTGGAGCTTGAACTCTGGGCCTGGGTGCTGTCCCTCAGCTCTTCAGCTCAAGGTTAGCGCTCTACCACTTGAGCCACAATACCACTTCTGGCTTTTTCTGCTTATGTGGTACTGAGGAATTGAACCCAGGGCCTCATGCATGCGAGGCAAGTACTCTACCACTAAGCCACCTTCCCAGCCCCCTGATCTTACATTTTTATGTCCTTTGAGTGTATCAAGAGGTCATGTCAGGTGAGAGACTTGTACCTATAGGGTTGTGTTATTTCACTCTCTCATTTTTATACAACATCACAGATAGTGATGTCACCACATGCAGGGGAGGTTTTGTGACGTTTCCCTCTAAAAGTAAGCACTCACTTAGGGTCCTTGACTTCGATCGCAGAATAAAAATTTCTGGACAAGTCTCATGGTAAGAAAGCTTGGCAGAGCTTTTTTTGAGTAAGTAAACAAGCAGGCAAGTAGACAAACAGACAAACAGAAAGGAAGAGGCACACTAACAGATTATGGGTGCTCTCCAGGAAAGACAGAAATACACAGTTCCTTGGTGGTTAGGGTTATGTATATGGTAAAGGCAGGGAGTCTTATGCAAAGATAGGTGTTTTATCTTTGCTCTGATCACTCCTGGTATTATACTTTCTGATTTTCTGGGTGTTTGGGGCATTTTTTTCCAGGTAACAATGCATCCTGTCATAAAACAGATCCTTATCTTTGAGATAAGGAAGGTGTCCTGTTGCTGGTGGTGGGGGAGCATTTCTCTCAGCAAAGCATGCATCCTGCCAGACAAATGTTAATTCTTGAGGTGAGAAATGCATCTCTCAGGAAAGAATTGGTCCTGTTGTCTCTCTTTGAAGCAAAGATAGGGCTTCTGTGTTTCTAAATACCAGGTTCTAAGTTGCCTTCACCAGGCCTCATTTTCTTCCCTTTATCCTGCCTCATTTTCCCCTAAATGACTTTGGTCCCCTAATTTTAAAGATATCTCTTGTATTTGCTGTAAGCTTACCATTCCTCAGTTCTCCCTAGTCTATCCTACTTCAGTAAGACTGCCCAATGGTGCATTTCTCTGCATGCATGATAATGATTGCTATTGTCAAATCTGTGCAGATCAGCTAATGTCAGAGCTGGTTCCTGAAGTCACCCAAAAAGCCAACACCAGCACCAGGGTAGTAGACAGCAAGCTGGAGGGGCAGGTCCATTGCTGCTGACAGAGGCACTGTGGAGATACAGAGAATTCTGGCTGTGAATAATAGTAAAGGAATGAGGTAGCAGAAGAAGTGGTACACAGAGGAAATAAGACATGTTTGTGTATCCTTGAGAGCAATATGGGGCAGCGAGTATTGGTGATGCAGAGGTGAGGGAATAACCAGAAGATGCAGATGCAGACTTAAGAAAAAGAGCAGCATCCAGATCTCATTAGAAGTTAATTAGAGAGAAGGCGAATATAGACACAGACTGCATCTGATAGGTGGCAACCTTGTCTGAGGGTTTCTGTTTCCTTAATGAAGTGCAAGCCAAGATCATCACCAACAACAGCACAAGTAGCAGAAACTAACCACACTTTATGGAGTTTTATTTAGTAAATCCCTTTATTATAGTTCTGATTATCTTCGCATTTCCTTTTATATTTGTCTTTGTTCGTTTATTTGGGATCTGGGAGGTTATGTAGATACAACTTTTCTACAGTAGTCAGATTGCCAGTATGGGATTTCACATTTATTCTATCAGGAGCCTGTTCTTTACTTTGTAATTGCATAAAGAATCAAAACTGTGACTTCTTTTCTACTGAGGGGAATGGCTTCAAGGCATATTTCAGGTAGAATCTTCAAATGTTCCACATTCAGCCTGGCTAGATCAATTAGGGTGTAGAAGAGTTGGCTTTAAAAGGGTCACAAATTGTTCAGAGGCCACATAAGTTTCCTTTGTGGCATCTGACTTTTAGATTTTCACATTGAAATAGTAACTTTTGTGTACCTGTATTTGAAAAAGATAGAAGAGAAGGAAGCTATCTCATAAGGCAGTAGCCATAAACAATCACATTGAAATGAGATTAAAACTCAAAGAATAGGGGCTGGGAAGGTGGCTCAGTGGTAGAGCGTTTGCCTTGCATTCATGAGGCCCTGGGTTCGATTCCTCAGCACCACATAAGCAAAAAGAAAAAAGCTGGAAGTGGCGCTGTGGCTCAAGTGGTAGAGCGCTCTAGCCTTGAGCTGAAGAGCTGAAGGACAGTGCCCAGGCCCAGAGTTCAGGCCCCATAACTGGACCCCCCAAAAAAACAAAAAAAAACCCCTCAAAGAATAGCAACAAAGAATACAATATTTAACATCATGGAGGAAAAATAAAACAGTCCAAAATGCAAATTTTTCCAGATGATAGGGTGCCATTGCAGGAGAATATATCTTTAGTAAGGAAGATAGCAGCATTGTTTGCTCAAGAGACAATAACTTGGAGAAGCTGTGTCTCTTACACATTAGTGTGACTGACTCTCAGAATGACACTGAATTCTCTGTCTGCTTTCCTTTGGTGGAATGGCTTTTCAGTTAGGCTTAATGTAATCTGACTACAGGAAAAGGAACCCCTGTGAAGATTAAATCTTTGTGGCCACAGGTCACAGAATAAGGTGTGGATTCAATTGGGGCTGGGATTTCAAGGTATTGGTTCTACTTGTGTAACTTGGTTTTGTCAGTGTCCTTTATCCTGAGTTCCAACTGCACTTACTCTTGTTCATAGCTGGAGGCAGAGAGAGGGGGGGGGTAGAAGGAAAGAAAGAAAGAAAGAAGGAAAGAAAGAAGGAAGGAAGGAAGGAAGGAAAGGAAGAAAGGAAGGAAGGAGGGAAGAAAGAAAGAAAGAAAGAAAGAAAGAAAGAAAGAAAGAAAGAAAGAAAGAAAGAAAGAAAGAGAAAGAAAGAAAGAAAGAAAGAAAGAAAGAAAGAAAGAAAGAAAGAAAGAAAGAAAGAAAGAAAGAAAAATATAGCTTAATTCTTTCACCCCAGGACTAGTGATGTAAATTACTAGAAATGTCCTTAAGTTACACAGGCAGCAAATGAGTTTGGTTTTGTAGCAACTGCTTCAGCAAGCCTTGCTAAAGTTAGGCAAGGCTGAACTTGTCCTCAATAACTCCTTAACCCTTGAATATCAGTGCATTAGACCAAAGGCTAATACACAAATCTAGGAAAGGGAAGGGAGTTCAAACAAGGTCATAGGGAAGGCTTTTCCTTACCTCTATGCAGAAAAGACTTATCCCCTTTGCTCAAACTGATGAGAGATGGTTTCAGGGCACTGTCGATGTGAAAAAGCTGTATATATATATAGTCTTCCAAGGACCAAGATAGGACAAGCAAACAGGTCAAGGTGAGCAGCACTATTTTCCTTTGGCTAAAAGTATGTATAGATGTATGTGCATACATCTATTTTTATAAGTCCATAATATCTATAATATCCTTATTTTCTAAATTATCTAATTCAAAAATCCCCCAAACCCACAATTATAAGTATAGAATTGTATATAGTTTGTGTTATTAAAAGTTAGTAAGAGGAAAATTTATCAGCATGTTTCTATTCAAGAATTCCATTTTTATTGCATAGTTTGATTCATTTATTTGACTCATGGATATTATTAAAATGTAATTTTAGCAAAGTGAAGTACATGCTTTTGGCAGATATCCAAGTAGAGATTCCCCATTGCATTGTTTGAAATGTTGGTCAATAAGAAAAAAATGGATAAATCATGGTGTATGTCTTCCATAAAATAAAACAAATCAACTAAATCGACTTGAGCTATAACTATCAACATAAATAAATTTCAAGAACACAATAGTCCACAGAAAAACAGAGGGCAGAGTGATTAATAGGCCAAGGCTAAATGTGAATATGTTTTTCAGACATCAAAAACAACACTACGAATTATTTCTGAGTGTAAGTATATGTCCGAAGTTAAAAATATACTCCAATCCCACAAAGATAAATATTACATACTTTCTCTCATTTTTGAGAGCTAGGAAAAACAAAACCAAGTTGTAGTAAGTAAGAGAGAGACTACTAGTGAGGTATATGGGAGAGGAGAAAAGGGGGGTTAAAAAGGTAGTAGAAAGGTCAATATGATCGAAATGCAGTGTCTACGCATGATGAAAATGTCATGTGGAAGTATGACAATTTTTTAAAATGTATGTTGAGGATGAAAATACAATTCAAGATAGTGGTTTCTTTCATCTCTGAGGAGAAATAGAAGGAAATGGGTGAAACATGGATACATAGGAGGCTTTGTCTATATCTATAAAGAATAATATATCTTAGAAGTTTTATATATATCTATATCTATATATATCTCATATGTGTATGTTTGAAGCCAATAGATTGGATTGAGTACCTCATGATATAAATATTTCATATTCGGTATTTCATATTTGAAATGCTTTTGGTATTTTTAACTACATTCATTTCCTCCTTGTCTCTTCTCATATGGCCCAACCCTCATCAATCATCCTGCTGACTAATTAAGGGACTAATCCCTCAGCTACTGATCCTGACCAGTCGCTTCTTGCCCCTTGGGTGATATACCTGAGGCAGGGCAGAAAGTCTGCTGAAGAAGACATGGCAGGAGCCAAGCACAGATGTTTGGCTACCAAACAGGGAGAAAGTAGGTAAAGCCTGGTACATAGTGGCTTAACGCACCTGTTTGTCTTTGCAAGAACTACTTGCAGGCAGGTAGTGGCTATTTTCCCCTTGGCATCCAGCTCTCTAGGCCCTCTACAGCTCTTCTAATGAGGGACCTGTTAATGTTATTACTTTCAAGAGAATTGAATAAAGATACTCATTTGTGACATTAAACATAGCAGGAGTATACTAGGACTTTGTAGAGCCAGTCTATTCTTTAAATACCTACCTTTTTCTTCAGGAAGATATCACTCTGAGTCACCTTGATCCAACAGGCTAATTCTTGTATCAGAAAAACATTTTTTACTTCAGAAGTTAGACTTCCTGATAGCTATCATACCTGTGTTTACTAACAAACTAACTTTCTCCTAGAGCCAAGGACAAAACAAATATAACCAGAGACTTGAGGTAAATTTGGGAGTTAATACCATCTCCTAGTTCCTGCTCCGACTTTAGACAGGAAGACCTAAAGTAGGCCCAGGTGAACTTTGATCTAAGTCGCTTCCCAATAGCATAATAAATGAATGAATGAATAAATAAATAAATAAATACTGGCATGCTCTTAACCAAGAGTCTCAGTATCTCTTCCACAGGGCCTTGTGATTTTTAATTCTATCTTTCTAGAGGAAATGTGTGTGTGTGTGTGTGTGTGTGTGTGTGTGTGTGTGTGTGTGTGTGTGTGTGTGTGTGTGCGTGCATGTGCACACATGTATTTATGTATTTGGGCATGATAGAAATGGTTGATTCTGCCATCTTTTTTGGGAGGTGGGGGTTGGTTGTGGGGCTTGAACTCTGAGCATGGGCGCTGTCCCTCAGCTCTTCAGCTCAAGGCTAGCGCTGTACCACTTGAGCCACAACGCCACTCCTAGTTTTCTGGTGGTTTATTGGAGATAAGAATCTCACAGACTTTCCTGCCCAGGCTGGCTTTGAACCAGGATCCTCAGATCTCAGCCTCCTGCTTAGCTAGGATTACAGGCGTGAGCCACGGGCACCCAGCTTGATTCTGCCTTCTTAATCACCAGTTCCAGAAACATCAAACATCTTCACTTCTCACTACTTGCTACCTATTGCTCCAGCTCCCACCTTCCTTGTGATTTCTTTCTGATTGGCTCCTAAGAACTTAGCCTCCACTATCAACATCCCGTCCAGTATTGTCACTTTAAGACTATAACCCTTTCACCTATCTAGAGACCATTCCTAAATTCACACGCAGCCAGGTTGATTATTTCTTGATCTACCTTCCCTAGAGTGAACACTAGAGACATATGTGCTTCCCAACAGGAACTGACACAAACGGGGAGAGTCCGCTTATAAGCAGGGGGGCTGGACTCTAGATTCTGTCTCCCTATCACATCCTACCTGTACCCAGGGAACTTCTCTAGGCAGACTGATTTTTTTCTGAGTTCTGCGTCTTGTCTTGGTGTGTTTGATGGACTTTACAGATTGTGTGACCTTGAACCATCACCAAGATTTCTAGCCTCTGGGCTCCTCCCACTTTTCCTGGACCATCTCTCACCTCCTGAGGACACTTGAACGCTTTCCCCCACGTGGGCTTCTCATTTAGTTTTCTTAACACCTAGTCTTTACTGTAGATTTAGGTAGCAAAGTATAGCTGGAGAAAGTCCAAGAGATACATTTATGCCAAATCAATTCTCAGTTCCTGACACTTGCTGTGATCACGTCCTACGTTTTTAAAATGAACTTTCTGGCTTGCACAGCACCAAGTGACTCTTTCAAACCATCTTTGCTCTCTTCTAGCCTCACCCCCCACCACCCCCATCCCTTTCTTCTGACCTATCCCCTACTTCAGGACCTTTGCCAATTCAAGGACTGAAACTGGGAAAATCATAGGTATCTGGTGCAAATGTTCTCCTGCTACTTTTATTTATATTAATCTGTTATCATTCATTTACCTTTATTATTATTTATCCCCATCTCCTACCACCTCTATTCTTATTTATGCAACTATTCTCTCTTCCTTCCTTGCAATATCAGAGAAAAAGATTTTCCTATTCCTTCTTGGAGTTATTCCATCTCTCTGTCCTCTAAATTTCTTTATCCCTAAGCTGAGAGAGCTTATTCCTGTAGCCAGTTATTTTGGGGCTAGCATTTGTGCTTTTCAGCCTTCAGTAAGTGTGTAAGTTCCTGCATCTTGCTAAGTATAATATGTAGGATGATGGACAATGTAAAGCCCAGCCCTGCAGTCTAGTAGGGGCAGATGGCCACATGGTATTCACCTGGCTGTATTCTAAGTCAGCATGACGTGATGATAACTAGTTCTGCGTACCTTCACACGACAATTAATCTGATTGGGGAATTTTTATTTCCTCCTCTGCTTCTGAGCCCATTTCCTCATTCCGGCGACAAAATAAATAGAAGGGGATTAAATTATATACAAACCCAGCTAATTTTATGAATCTACTCACCCATTCAGGAAATATATATTGAATGCCAAATGTATGCTAGAAGTATCTGAGGCGCAGGAGAAACCTTCATGAAAAAAAAAAACAGAAACAGGAAACTTTCCTGTGCTCGTGGCATTTGTGGATGACTGAAATGACACATCTTAATCACACAAATAATTATGAGTGGCACTTAAGTGCTGAGGAGGAGTGATGGTGGGCAGAGGAGAGTGGTCTAATCTCAGAAAGCACAGCAATCTTCCCTGGGCTTGGGACTCTGGAACCCAAATGTATGAGTTTGTGTGCTGGTTAGCCAGGCGGAGATGGGCAGGGAAGAGTGACTCAGAAGAAGGTTGGCCTGTGGAGAGCCCTTATGGAGGAAGGCGCCTCCTAGAGACCGGGGCTTGACAAGAGGTCAGCAAGGAAGCACGTGACACAGAAGCCTGGGTGCCTACATGTAATGTGGAGCTATGGCAGACAAGAGGGTCTCATGGACCAGTGTAAGAAGCTGTGCCTACTGGAAGAGCTATAGCGTTGTGATGGTGGTAAGGCAGAGAGGGAGCATGGCCAGATGTTTGATTACAGCTGTGTTTGAGGAACAGGGTAGAGGAATTGGGATTCAACTCTAGTGAAACTGCAAAAGCACTGAGCTTGGGACTGGGGGTTAAGTTCTGATGTCCGATCTTACTGGAGGGCAGAGCAAGGCTCTGTTTTCTCTGCAGGTCACGTTGTAAATCGTTCCTGGTCCAGCAGAGTCTCCAGCCCGTTTGATGCTATATCTTTTTCATTTTTCCCCTAAGCTTCCTCATTATTTTCCAGGCAAGCAGGGATGTGGGATGTAGGTGGATATCATGTAAACCCAACATAGTTTATGGCTAATTCTTTTTCTGTTCCAAGGAGTATTTAGACACACTTCAAAGAAGTGATGGAGTCACTTAAATAGAATACCGTTTCCTCCCATTTGCAAATTAGTCTCTAAAGACTAATTGAGCAGTGCTTACATGAACCTCCACCTATGTTATAAGTAATGAGCTCCTCAGTTAAGAATTATTGCAAGGAGCTGGGAAGGTGGCTCAGCGGTAGATCGCTTGCCTTGCATGCCTGAGGCCCTGGGTTCGATTCCTCAGCACCTCATAAGCAAAAAGAAAAAAGCCAGAAGTAGTGCTGTGGCTCAAGAGATAGAGCGCTAGCCTTGAGCTGAAGAGCTGAGGGACAGCACCCAGGCCCAGAGTTCAGGCCCCACGACTGGACCCCCCCCCCAAAAAAAAAGAATTAATGCATACTTCATCACACTTTTGTGTCAGCAAGCCAATGTGACGTTCTCAAAGTTCTGGATGGTTCAATGTGCCCAGCTTCTTGGTCAGGACTAGCTGAAATAAGGAAAGTTTAGTTGTTCCATTCCCTCCCTTCTTGTGGGTTACTTTCGGTTAATAGGTTAGTCAGTTAACAAGTTAAGCTTATTAATATTGGTGGTGGGGTTCACATGTTGGGAATTTGTTCCTAGAATTTGAATGTTTCCTGCTATTCTTCAGTCTCCTTCATCAAGACAGGTTTAGAAGGTAAAGGAAAGAAAACAGAACAAAATGGAATTTTAGCTTTTCTTTAAAAACATCTTTGCCATCATCCTCTCTCATACATTAGAGTCTTACAAAGCCTTGAAAGCACAAGACTGTCTCTTCCCTGTGCATCAGCTAAAGGATTTCTAACCTCCCCCCAATTCCCCCCTCCCCCCCCCCCCCCCGCCAGCTGATGGGAAGGTCAACAATGGCCATTGGTCTCTCTGTGGAAAATATCACTCTTTTACAGACTTTCAGGAGCTCAGTTGTGTCTTCCCCCAAATTCCTGTGTTAGTTTCTACCCCCCCCACCTGAAAAATGTGACTATATTTGGAGATAAGACCTTTAAAGATAAAAGTATGTGATTAGGGTAAACTGAAGTCATTAGAAAAAAATACTGGTAGGGTATACTTATAATCTCAACATTCAGGAGGCTGAACAAGCAGGAATATGAGTTTAGAGGATCATGAGCAAAACTCTGATCAAAACTATGTCTCAAAAAAGGCAAGGAGGGGGGTGTGGTGCTGGGAATGTGGCTTAGTGGTAAAGTACTTGCCTAGCCTGCATGAAGCCCTGGGTTTGATTCCTCAGTACCATATAAACAGAAAAAGCCAGAAATGGCGCTGTGGCTTAAGGGGTAAGGTGCTAGCCTTGAGTAAAAGAAGCTCAGGGGCAATGCCAGGCCCTGAGTTCAAGCCCCAGGAATGGAAAAAAAACTTAAGAAAAATAAATGAAGTAGAAAAGAGCAGAAGGGTTAGGGTACCCATAACACAATGGGAGGATATATACAATATAACTTTAGGATACACACAACACATAGACCCAGGAGTGACCTAAATCATGACATAGTAAGGAAGAAAACAGCCCTCTGGGATCCAAGGAGAAACTCAACCTGCCTTAATCTTGGACTCCTAGTCTGTAGACTGAAGTAAATATCTGTTGTTTAAGCTACCCAGTCAGTGGTATTTTTTTTATGACAGAAAAACTCAAGACCTAATTTAGCTCTACCAAAATATATGCAGAATAAGAAAACTCAATTACTTTTCCTTGCTTCCCTGCTCCCACGGACTAAATCTGATTCCAACAGTGCTAGCTTTCTCTGTTTTGTGAATGAGACCATTTACAGATTCATAAGCAAATCATATCTCTACATTTTCCAGCTCAACGTTTCGCAGTTCTCATATTGATTGGCCATTTGTAGATTGGAACCTCTTTCTCCCTTTCTTCTCTCTCATTTCTCTTCCTTGGATGCATACACTAGTAGTTTGGCAGTTAAATTGCTTAGAGTCAATAAGCTATTAATTCAGCAGCTAAGCACCTTTTACTATTTTATCCATATATCTTTGCAAGCTAATTTTTTTTAAAACCATGCTCAAGCCCGTAAACCATTTCTCCAGGAGTCTGACTTTCAAAGGTGTGGGCTTTAAAAGAGAATACAAAGTACACAGTGCCCTGGGTTTTTTGTTTTAATCACATTAACTAAGCTGACCTTAAGTTCCAGGCAATATGTCTGCTAGGTCTCTGGGGCCCGTAGGGGAGGTACCTCTTTGAAGAGCCAAAGAGCTTGGCTCCATTTTCTTGCCAGGCTCCCATCAGGATCCCTAGCATTCAGGTTCATTTAGTCCCCCAGGGCAGCCATCAAGTTTGGCTTCACCTTGGTTGTCATTTCTGGCAGAAGCTTGGAGAGAATGAATCAGAAGCTGTCTGCTCTGGTTCTTTGAAGTCTTTGGATGCATGCATGCGGCTTGTTTCTAAGTTTGGGCAAGCCAGGGCTACTGTATGAGCCAGGAGAGAAAGCAAATTTGCATGTTGCTTAACTTTTTAAAATCACTCACGTTTGCTGGCCACTTAGCTGTGAGAAGACACCGCTTGATTTAGACCAGAAAGCCCACTACCTGGCCAAGGCACTGGGCCTTACCTGGGACAGTGTGATAGGCCTGCTTCTGCCTGGATAAAATGAGATCATATGCACAAAGCATCTTGTGCACTGCTGGCGCCCTAGGCAGTACCCCCAAAATATTAATCTGTGTGTCCTCACAATACCAGCTGATTTTTTTGCAATATTCCATTTCTGCATGAGCATCTTGAGATTCGTCTAATGTGTTGGGGAGGAGAGGGCTGGTTCCTGCTTTGTTGATTTGTATCTATCAACATCCCCTATTGCATGCCTCCTTGTGCCAGGTGTTACACAACATTCTAGATATCATCAACGAGGGATAAACAACTTGGTCTTGCCTTTAGGGCATAGCAATGCAGTTGAGAAGAAGGCAATGGCTGTGTTTTCTTCCTCCGCTCACACTGTATAGTTCCCTCTTCTTTGTCCTTTCTTCCATTCCTTTGTTTTCTGCACATTCGTACCTTCCAGATGTTTGTATCTGGAGGAAAGGCTGTACGAACAGATTGATGTTTACACAGTGCCAGAATCCCAAATACAGAGAGGAAGCTTATTATCTAACTCGGAGGGATTTTGTAATGAGTATCCAATGTGTATAAGTATTTTTGAATGAGTATTTTCTGCGCCCCTGCCTCTAATTCGGGGAAACTGAATCCTTTGCTTGTTATGTAATTTGTGCTGTGTACCAGCACAGTACTGACATAGATTAAAGTCATATGAGGGCCCCAGAACACAGAGAACTACCAAGTTACAAGAGACCTCCAGGCTAGCAAATCAGCAGTGAATTTTGTCATTAGCTAATCAGAGCTGACTGGCACTGCATTTCTCTGCCTAAGCTTTTAAGTGCCTTGTCTACTCAAGCACCTAGTTTAATTCCTGCTTCCTGCAGAGATTTATGTCACCATATACACAGAAATAAGAGAGCTGTTGGCAAGGAGCCTTAGAAAGGTACGGGGGTTTGTGGAAGATCAGGGACAAATGTAATTGCTGGCAGCTGTTGATCCCAGGATGCCAGCCATAAGATTTAACCCTTAACTATCGAGGTATAGAGGAAAAGACCACTCTTGGTTTAAGACAAGTCTTCACAATAGATCCAAAAGTGAGAACCTAAACCCTGTCCACTACTTCAGCTTGCATTGTAGAAGCATCCAACCATTTCACTTGTCAAGACTTGAGTAATAGTATGCTTCAGTATTAAATACTGTTTAGCAACGTCAACAGTATTTCTTTGAAACTTCTTTTGTTAGTTTTAACAAAACCTCATCAGCTCTTTCTGAAAGGATTAACATCTGGAGTTTTATTTGCCAATCCAACATTGCATCAAATTGGGAATGAAAAAAAAAAGAGCTATATGGGACTTGTGCATCTCAAGAAGTGAAACAAAATGATAAGGAGCACAGTGTCTGAGTAAGGAATGAGTAAGACTGAGTAAGGAATGGGCACAGCCTTTTGTGGAGCCTGACCTTGGCCAGGCATAGTCTGGGAACACAATTTATTTGTTGAATGAATTAGTGATGGACCAAGAAAGGCAAATGTTCACTGTTAAAAATGAATAAACCAAGAAACCCAGGAAGGCTAAGAGTATAAAGTCTTTGTTCTTCATTTTTATTCGACACAACATTCTCTTGTCTCTTGTTGGATAATCCAAGTGAGAGTTTACCTCACCAAATGGAATTCATTCCACCTCTTCTTGGTAACCCTATTAGAGATTTAACATGAGAGATGATAGTTATGGACAGGAAGATGGTTTAGTAAGTTTATTTTTTAAATGTGTGTGTAGCTACTGGGGCTTGAACCTCAGGGCCTTGTATTCTTCCTTGGCTTTTTCACTCAAGGCTAGCATTCTACTATTTAAGCCACGCCTCCAGCTCCAAATAAGTAAGTAGTTTTTTTTTTTTTTTTTTCATGTAAGAAAGACTAGTTAAAGGGAACTATGAAAAAAACCTAGAGATAGAAACACCTAAATGACAGAGAGGTTAGTGTAAGGATAAAATGAGATCATATGCACAAAGCATCTTGTACACTGCTGGCCCCCTCGGTAGCACCCCCAAAAATATCAATCTGTCTTTCCTCACAATGCTAGTTGATTTTTAGCAACATTTCTAGGATTGCCTTCCCTTTTCATAGATAGGCTGTCAGCGAAGGAGGAATTGCTGCTTTTCTCTCATTCTGTAGAGACCTCTTCTTTGCCAGGACAGAGAGTTTCTTAATTTCTTGAGTGAGTGTCTGTAGAATGAGTCCTAGAAAACAGCTACTGAGAACTGCTGTTTTCAAGGAGCTCTGTGCTATTTCTAAGAAATGTTGGTGGTTTGTCCAGGAAAGAAGCTGAGCCAGGCTCAAAGGAGTTCAGCTACTGTCACTCTCGACCCAACACTCGTGAGGAATTAAAAATAATAAACCTATCGAGGCCCTTTGGTCAACTTTTTCCCATTGTACTGTGAATCCCTTAGTGTCACACTGTAATGTCCTTCATGTTTTCTCCCTATTGCCTGTAAAAATTAAGTTCTCTCTTTCTAAGTGACACTCAAAGCCTTTTACAATGCAGATCTTATTTTCCTTAAAAGCTTTGTCTCCTCTCCCTGGAATATACAGAAGCTTTCACATTTGTCTCTGTGACCTTTTCCATCTCTCACCAAACTTCAATTCATTCCCGAAGAAGCTCTTCTATGAAGCTTTACAGAGCAAAGAGAAATGGTATTTTGATAGTCCTTTCAACTTCACTTAACATTTTAATCATTATATTGTTTATGCTTTTGTCCTCACAAGACTGCAAAATCCTGAGATTTTTGCGCATTCAAGGTCTTGATGACTAGATTAAGGACTATGAGATACATTGATGCAGGACAGTACATATAGTAAAGAGAACAGAAAGTAAGTTGTATTCATTTAGTATCTGCCATGTATTAGGATTGTACTAGAATCAAATTTACATAATCTTATTCAATCTGTTCAACCACGCTGAAATTAACATATGTACAGATTAGAAGTGGGTTTAAGGATAGAAAGAGCCTAGAATTGGATCCTCTCTGCTGCTTCAAAGCCTAGGCTTTTAGGACTATGCCTGGCAGGTTGTGAGAAGGGAAACTGATACTATTTAATACACTTTAATACATAGGTTGGCATTAATAAGCTGTAAAGATTGGAAATTGGAGGAAAATAAGCTAAGAGACTATGTACTAATTCAATTGTTAAGTAATGAGGGCCTGAATAAAGTAATAACTGGAGCATATTAAACAGATGTTGAAAAGGGGGAGCCAAATGTAAAAACAACAACAAAACCCCCCAAAAAACCAATGCAAATGAAAAGCAGACACATAGAGATAATCAATGTAGCACAGTAACTCACTTGCTCCTGGCAGTGGCTGAAGTTGGGTGGGAGTCTTAGGGGCCTGTGCAGAAGGAGCAGGGCACAGTGCTGAGGCTGGGTCCCCCAACAGCTTCTCTAGACCCTACTGCTGGGATTACTGCCCTGAAGTACATGCAACAAGAAGTAAAAAGACTTGGGTCCTATGGAAAAATCATACATAGTCAATGCCTCTTTGAGCTTTCATTTAACATGTGACTGTGCTATCTCTACCCTGTCCCTAGCCCAAATATGGGTTGAAAAGTGACCTGCAGGGGCTGGGAAGGTGGCTCAGTGGTAGAGTGCTTACCTTGCATGCATGAGGCCCTGGGTTCAATTCCTCAGCACCACATAAGCAGAAAAAGCTGGACGTGGGGCTGATGTTCAAGTGGTAGAGTACTAGCCTTCAGCTGAAGATCTGAGGTACAGCACCCAGGCCCAGAGTTCAGGCCCCACGACCGACCAAAAAAAAAAAAAGTGACCTGCAGCAGTAATAAGATAGATACCAACTTACTGGTTTCTTTCCCAGTCTGAATTCACCAAGACTCAAAGGGATATTGGCAGCTGTACAGAAAGAGCACTACAAGCCAGACCCACAAGAACACAGACAAAAAGGTTGTTTGTTAGGTCTGTTCATATGAATGGCACAGTACACAGATTTTTTTTAAACCAGAACTTCTTTTATTCAATCTATTTCAAAATCTGTTTATATAGTATGATTCCACACCTAGGAATTTCTATCACAGCCATTTTGGCCATATCTGCTACCTGCCAGTCTGTAATATTTAGCAAAATGTGTGGTCCAATGCTGAACATATTAACTAGGATTTCCTGGTTAATATGTTCATGTTCTGAAATGAAATGGACTCTTTTCTGTTCTGTTTGTCATTTTTTGATGGACTTTGTGTTTATTCTGCAAGCTCATAGTTGGGTGGATGAAGAGTATTGTGGAGAGAAGTAGAAGGTTGGGATCATTTCTTTTTATCTTCCTTCTTTTTTTCTTTGCCTTACTGTAAGTCACTGATTCAATATCATTTAAAAAAAATCTTGCCAAGGTGAGACTCAACTGCACATGAGAGCAATTAATCTTCTCTTGTACAATAGTACTTTCTTTTTAGGAAGCATGATTCTTTCACAAGCTTTAAATTCTAAAAAAGAAAAGAACTGAAAAGTTGGCAACTAACTGAAGAATTATGAATGAAAGTAAAATGCCTAAGTGTATGATGAAAAGCACTATGTGAATTCATGCTATTCCCCTGGGTTCTTCAAGAATTCAGTCATCTTGAGTTTCAGTGATCCATGGGAAAAAAACACTTTGGTCAAGTGCTGTTTATTTGTTTACTATCTTTTTAAAACTTTACAGGTAACCTATTTTACCAGCACAGATATGCTATTTTGATATCACATTTGTGATATCAATATTGATGCATTTTATTAGCATTCACTAAGCCACACAAGAGGAAATTTCACTGTGACATTTCTACACATGTATATATGTACTCCAATCAAGCTCCCCACTGCTGTTCTCCTTTACCTCCTTCCACTTTTCCTAACACAATTTTCACAGGTTTCATCATTCTATTTTCATACATGCTGACAACCTATTTCAACCATTTTCATTCTTTTATCATTGTTAGTTCAACCCTTTCTCATTAGTAAACCCTGCCCCCAGTAAAGCCTGTTTCTTTTTCTTCTTTCCTATTATCTGATTAACAGCTTTCATTCAGGTTCTTTATGAAAGCACTCTACCACTTGGGCCACAGCACTACTTCTGGGTTTTGAGTGGTTAATTGGAGATAAGAGTCTCCTGGGGACTTTTCTGCCTGGACTGGCTCTGAACTGTGATCCTTTGATCTCAGCCTCCAGAATAGCTAGCGTGGGTACCGCTTATGCTATTTTTATATAGAGTTGTAGTGTATCTCAAAGTTATTCTCGGCTTCTAGCTTTCTTTTTCCATTCCCCTTTCCCTTTCCCTTTTTCCTTCTAAGTAGTCCCTTAATTGGAGTCATGTTTTATCTTTATCTCTCTCTCTATATATATATCATTTTGTATACAGGTATATAGACCATGTATGTTCATGTCCATGAGTGTGTACATCTTTTAGTCTAGTTTCCACATATCAGTGAAAACATATGAAAGTTTTGGATAGGATGGCCTTTGTTTTCATACAACATAAATCTAGACTGATCATATCTGAAACTTTGGTTTCACCTGTGTGCCTGCGTTTGCTTGGAGAGCATGATGATGGCTTATTCATTTGGAAGCTGTCGTGCCACATTTTTACTGAGCCAATGGAAGAACAACAATGTTTGTGCAATAATACCCTAGAAGTGGGGGGGTCTCCTGCAAAATCACTGTGGAATTTGATATCCTTTGAGAGAGAGAGAGAGAGAGAGAGAGAGAGAGAGAGAGAGAGAGAGAGAGAGAGAGAGAGAGAGAGAGCGAGAGCGAGAGCGAGAGCAAGAGAGAGAGCGCGCCTATTGGGAGTAAATATCCAATATGCCTTGTGGGAATGGATGCATTTTACCCTCTCTCCTCTATTATGGATCATCTTAAAAACCACATGTGCACTCAGCTGTTTCTCATCAGTTTTGTTTTGTTCCCATATAAACACACACACACACACACACACACACACACACACACACACAACTGCTCTAATGAGGAGAAATTCCGTTTTCCCTTCAACATTTCTTTTATGATGAAATTCATGTAAAGATCTGAATTGCAAAAAAAATGTACAAGTTAAACTCAAACTAGAATTTGAAACAAAATATGGTTCTGATTTCCTTTGGTGTCTCCTCTCTTTTGCAAACATGTTCATTCTTTTAATCTCGTCTATAAAGCCACAAAGGAAAAGCACAACTTGAAATAATAATAGCAATCAAGGTTTTCAGGTTCTTTTTAACAAGAAAAGAAAACTTGTGCTGACAAGACCAGAGAGGAGAACGGGTTGTTTTCAACACGTGGAGAACGAGGTTTATTCCTTTCTCATCCACTGCAAAGCTGCTTGGGTATAGCCCACTGTGCTTTTCTGAATCACTGTAGCTTATGGTCTTTGTGTATGATCCATGTCAGTTCAAGCAATGTAGCATTTTCAACTGTGTAGCATTTCTAGCAGCCAGCTTTGCCAAATAAAATTAACACATTAGAAAATATTCACTTGAAAAAAAAGAAAATATTTACTTGTACCTTTTATACTGAGTTTCAAATAAAGCACAGAGGTATACTATAAACCTATAGTACGTGGGACAAGCACAATCAGCAGTTTGCTTTCTTTTAAAAAGGCAATGGAAGTTTTTAAAAAATCTTTCTTGATGCAGTAGTGAGATTATTGCAATGAATGGAAAATGAATTGCTTTATTCTGGCCATAAACATTTTACCACTTATGATAATAACACCAGTCTTAACACTAAATGCTCTGTATCCATTAATAGCAGTCTTCATCTACTGAGTGCTTTACCAACAACAAATTAAGCAAACCTATTTTAATTGGTTGCCATGGTAGTAAACAGAGATACAGTGACATGTTTGCATCCATCAAATTCATTCTTAGCTCCCAAAATGTAACTCAGTTTAGGCAATAAATCATTATTATGCAGTGCTATTGTGGGTTTAGTGTAATTACTAGGATAGTAAGGAGAAGATTTGCAAGTACACACACACACACACACATACACACACACGTGTGATATCAGATATTGTTAAGGATATGTGTTTATGGGTTTTTTCCTTTTTACATTTTTATTTTATTAGAGAGGGGTTACAGTAACATAAATCAAGTAATGAGTATCTTTTTGGACAATATCACCCAATGTGTTTATGATTGAAACAGGCTCTCTTCATATAGTCTAGGCTGGACTTGAACTTTAAATTCCCATACTTCTTTTTTACATGTGTGTATCACCACACCCAGCTTATAATAATAATTTTTACATTTGTTTCTCATAAAATGTTTTCCTTTACTGAATCTAATAGCTAAAAAGGAAAAAAAATCATCTATTGGTATTACTGTGTTTTATTTATTATTTTTTGGGGGGCATACATCCTGAGAAGAATGTCAAATGAAATAGATTTGACAATATTTTGTCCTTGTATTGTTGAAGGGACTTGTTAAAATTTAGCCAGTGAGAATAGTCATCTGTAGAGAGTCGTGTGAGGAGAAGAGTTATGTGTCTATAGGATTGCTGGAACGGAAGAGGGAGAGACTGGTTTGTCTTCTGGGATTCGGACTAGTGGGAACATGGAAGCTACAGTAAGCTACAGGTAAGAGTGTGTCCTTGTGATGTGAAAGGCTCCAGTAGAAGTTGTTATGATAAACTGACTGAAGTCAAAGAGCCTGGGCCTGAATTCAGCCTGTTCTTCCCACAGGTGTGACTCCTCAGTGATCCACAGCCCAAGCCTGCTGCTTGGGTTGATGTGGAAATTATCAAACTAAATCCCCAAACTTACACAGAATGGAGTCCACACCTAGTCTGCAGTAAGCCATGCATGAGCGTTTGCTCTTTGTTAATATAGCATTTGTCTTTGAAACAACCTTTTAAAGGTGGTTATAGGTGGAATGACTTATTGTCAGGCAGTGACTCACATCTCTGTCTCCAGAATAAATGACACAGAACCTGGATAGCTACTCATTAAAATATTGTTTCCTGCTTTGAGGTTAAGGTGAAACAAATGATTTCTTGATCCATATATTTCCATATTTTATTTAATTAACCTACCTTTTTCCTGGTACTGGGGCTTGAACTTAGGGCCTCAGGCTCCTGCTTGTTTTTTTTTTTTTTTTTGCCCAGGCTGAAGATCCACCATGTGAACCATTCTTCTGCTTCCAGCTTTTTGCTGGTTAAGTGGAGATAAGTCTCAGGATTCTATCTTCAGTTGGCTTTGAATCAAGACCCCCAGATTTCAACCTCTTGAGTAGGTAGGATTATAGGTGTGAGCCAATGTCATCCATCCTATCCACCAGGCCTTTCTGTTTTAGTCCTTCAACCTTCTCTATACTGATATGTGTGATATTTGGCAGGTATTGGTATTATTAAATAAATGGTATTATAAGGCTCAAATGTTTCTTTTTCATATTATTTATTTTCTGCAGTACTGGTTCTTGAACTCAAGGCTTTGTGCTTACTAAAACAAAATACTGTACTACTTACACTGTGTTTTGGTTTGTTTTATGACAGACTATCACATTCTTGCTGGGGCAGCCTCAGATTGTAATCTTCCTACCTCCATCCCTGGAGTAGGTGGATTAACAGTATTCCACCACCATGCCCAGCCAGTGTCTTATACTTTTGCTATGAATTAGCCTTAACTTGGGAAAGTATCTCATAATTGTGACTATCCAGACTTTGTTTTGTCAGATTTCCCTCTGAGACTCCTTGTATCCTTTACAAATAGACATTTCTCTCCCCATCTAGTTTCCCTAAGTCTGTAGCTCATTGTGTTTTAAAACTACAAATTATTTTTCGTGTGTGTGTGTGTGTGTGTGTGTGTGTGTGGTGTGTGTGTGTGTGTGTGTGTTGTGTGTGCGCGTGCGCGCCAGTCCTGGGGCTTGAACTTGGCCTGGGTGTTGTTACTGAGCTTTTGTGCTCAAGGCTAATGCTCTACCAAATGAGCCACAGTTCTACCGTGGAATATTATTTTGATAATCAGTTAGAGATAAGAGTCTCACTGTCTTTTCTGTCCTGGCTGGCTTTCACCACGATTCTCAGATCTCAGCCTCCTGGGTAGCTAGGATTACAGGCATCAGCCATTGGTGCCCAGCTTCAATTATTTTTCTTAATATTCAGAATTGTCTCTCTCTTTAATACCTTATATATCGATTACTTATGTTATCATTTGATCAAGGATCAAAGTAGGTTTTAAACAACATGGCATTCCTTCACATCATTTTTTTCAGTTGTACTTATTTATTTTTCTCTGACAACACTCTATAATAAACAACTCTTACTAAATGTCTGCAGAACTTCTTAAATCCATATAAACCTGTTCTTGAAAATGTGGTCTCATCCCAATCATTTAGACAACTTCACCCAAGGGAAAGTTGCTGTGGCTGTGATAATTGGCTAAGAATGGGCAGGAGTCTAATAAAAATCTTTAAGCAAACTTGAGGAGGATCCAAGAGAACGGAAATGAGAGGGACCCAAGGTGAAGGGCTAGATACAAACAGTACATGGGGAGCATGGAAGTGGGTTTTTATCAAATAATAAGTGAATCATAAAGCAGAAGAGATTTTCTCTGGGAAGCTTTACATTTCTATGTAGATCTGTCAAAACCAAAACAAAGTACTCTTCTATAGGAAGAAGACAAATTAAACTTTGAAAAATGCAAGTAGGTAACAAGAGAAAACAAACATACTTTCTTAGCCGTTCTGCAATCAATCATTACTAGAAGTCCTATGATAGCATAGGCAGTATAAACTAGTATGGCTTGTGTGGGCACTTTCTATGATAAATATCAACTGAGAAGAAAACTAAAAGAGAAAATGATCTCTGATCCAAAAACATGTTGCTTGTGTATCATTTTCTATTAAAAAGCATTTTAAAGTTACACACGCAGACATACACACAAAAAAGTAAAACAACTATTCAACAATAAGGAGTGAAGTAAGATCCATAGATGAAAACATGGATAAGCCTGAAAAACATTACAGTATGGGAAAGAAGGCAGATACAGGATTTTATGCAATATGAATCCATTTAAATGGAATTCTAAATGAGGCACAGGTCCATCAAAAAAAAAAAAAAAAAAAAAGCAAGTTAGCAATTTCTGGGATTCCAATGTCCTGGCTACAAAGATGTCTATTAATGGAGAGATGGGGATAAAACATCTTGCTTGGGTGATAGTTACACAATTCAATTCTCTCTCTCTGTTTGTCTAAGCCCATTAAACTATACATAAAACTGGTGAGCTTCAGAGAATTCAAATCACATTTCAATAGAGCTGATTTCAAAGCAAAAGTCAACTTTTTCTTGATGTCCCTGGCTAGATTAATAGGAACCAAAAGATCAAATATCTGGACTTAGAGAACTCAGTAGTATAATGACTCAAAAGATCAGCTTGGTCAAAATTCAGCCCCAGGAACTTGTCACTTACGTATTTCAGGTGAGTCAGCATTAGGTTCAGAAATGGAGTCACTGAGGGAGAGATCTGCTAGAGTTCCTTCCTTTCAGCCATTCTTAAACTTATTTTCGTAAGTAAAGTTGACAGTGTATGCATTTGGTGATGATAATTCTATCACAACTCCTCCCTATCTGTTTATCTGACCTTGTGTTAAGAGCCACTGGAATGAAAGAAATTTCTAATCAAATAATATGCTATTCCTGCCCCAAAGGAGAGATCATTCATTCATTCAGTGAACATTTGCTGAATCCCTTCAATACAGTAGGATGTGCTTGTGCTAGAGATAAAAAGGAAGGGAAAAAAAAGCTGTAATTTCTGCCTTCTGGAGAGATCTGACTTTTTTGGTTTCATAGTTCAGGACATTAGCCAGTTGACTTATGGGATTTGTAATTGTCACTTAGGCCTGCCAAAAACCTGTAAGCAGCATGAAAGCAAAGATGTTTTTAAAATCCCCAGAACGCTGGAATGTGGCAAGCATGAAAGCCAATCTTTGCCATTCCTAGGAAAGAAGACGGAGGTCTAAAAATAGAGGGGTCGTGAGGTATAAGTGAAAACTGTTTATTCATAGGACATGAGACTTGGGCACCTGACACTATCTGGACTCAATGGCATATTCCATACATAAAAGTGGTCAGTCTCACACAATTGTCCCTGCTTTATGGGCAGGTTTGTTTTCTTTCTTTTTTTCTGGGGGGTGGGGAGGGTCAGTCATGGGGCTTGAACTCTGGGCTTGGGCACTTCCTCAGGTCTTCAGCTCAAGGCTAGTGTTCTATCACTTGAGTTATAGCACCACTTCCAGTTCTCTGGTGGTTAATTGGAGATAGAGTCTCATGGACTTTCCTGCCAGGGTGGCTTTGAACTGTGATCCTCAGAACTCAGCCTCCAGAGTAGCTAGGATTACAGGCTGAGGCACCAGCACCTTGCAGGTTCGTTTTCTTTACTCATTAAAGAATTAAAAAGAAGGAAAAGTGTTTAAGGTAAACAGAGTAAGTTTACTGGAAAGTGAAAGTAAAGTCAGGAAAGAAAGGAGAACCTCTTTATCCCGGGAGGGGCCTGAAGTGGAGTAGAATGGAGCCTTTTCTCACATTTTTTCTAGGGCTTTATGCTGATTGCTTGATAGCAACCCTTTTCAAGAGTTGAGCAGGCCCCCAGGGGAAGAGCCATCTGAGCAGGATGGGTTGGGAGGGGTGAGATGGGAGCAAGGAAAGCTACAATCACGATATGTCTGCTTTTTCAAAAGGTATTTTTTATTTAAATTTTATTGTAAAGGTGATATATAGAGGAGTTACAGTTACGTAAGTCAGGTAATGAGTATATTTCTTTTTTCTTTTTTTGGGTCCGGACGTGGGGCCTGAACTCTGGGCCTGGGTGCTGTCCCTCAGCTCTTCAGCTCAAGGCTAGCGCTCTACCAGTTGAGCCACAGCGCCACGTCCGGCTTTTTTTCTTTTTTTTATGTGGTGCTGAGGAATCGAACCCAGGGCCTCAGGCATGCAAGGTAAGCGCTCTACCACTGAGCCACCTTCCCAGTCCCGAGTATATTTATTTTTGAACAGTATCAGTCCCTCCATTCTCCCAGTTTTTCCCTCCCAACCCCCCTCCTTCCAAGATCAGTAGTTCATTTCCAACATAGTGTCTAGTGAGTATCACTGCTGAATTGGTCCACACTTCGTCCTATGGATTATGTACTGTCCAAATTAGATAAACTTATATACAAAACAAAGGTACCTTTTAATTCCTATTTACCAAACAGTTCCCCTTCCCTCAATATTAACAGTAAGCTCCAGGCTGCAGCCTGTATAGTTACCAACAAACTGTAAACTCTCCATGAACCCTTTGATAGTCTGCTAGAACTGCTTCTAGAAGGAGGAAGGAATTATATATATATATCTATATATATATCTATATATAGATACATATATATATATACACACACATATATATGTATATATTTATACATTGTTGTTGTTGGATGTGGAGCTTGAACTCTGGGCTTGGGGGCTCTCCCTGAGCTCTTCAGCTCAAGGCAAGTGTTCTACTGCTTGAGCCACAGCACTTCTGGTTTTCTGGTGGTTTATTGGAGATAAGAGTCTCACAGACTTTCCTGCCCAGATATCAGCCTCCTGATTAGCTAGGATTACAGGTGTGAGCCACAGATGTCCAGCCTACCTATATTTTTTGTTTGCTTTGTTTTGTTTTTTTCCTGGTTTGTTATAAAGAACATGATTTAGGCCCAGTCACACAGGGCAATGAGGTGTTGGTGCACAGGGTTTCCAAGGCTTCTCTGAGCACACCATTTTCCTAACACTCTGTGTCTGCAGCAACCTGTAACTTCATCAAATCTCTCTATAGAAGATCAGTGGGTGAGGCTCTAAGCTCCATACCTCTAATAGGGCTTGAACTCAGGGCCTAGACACTGTCCCTGAGCATCTCTGTGCTCAAGACTAAAGCTCTACCACTTAACCTGCAGAGCTACTTCAAGGTTTTTGAATGGTTTATTGGAGATAAGAGTCTCATGGGGACTTTTCTTCCCAAGCTGGCTTCCAACCACAATCCTCAGATCTCAGCCTCCAGAGTAGCTAGGATTATAGGCGTGAGCCACTGGCTTCTGGCACTTGGGTCTTTCTGCCCCAACCTGATGCTGTCTAAGGGCTCCCATTCTGGGTATCCTCACTAGCATAAATTCAGGTAGGATTAAAGGGGCTCCTCTAAGAACAACCAAAGGGACACCTGTTATTCCCAAGAGACTTGTGCCAAGGAACCATAAGCAAGCCCAGATAACCTCACATAGATAGAAGCGAGTGAATTGGGGCCCTTTCTGTCCTTGGCTCTCATTCAGCAAACACTCAGCCTTCACCATCTCTATCACTCACTGCAGAGCAGCCTCGTTGCCATGTTAGGCCTTCCTCTTGGACATGTTCCAGGATACTTTTATAACTCAAACATTCACAGGCAAAGGTAATTTCCACAGGTCATTTCTACCCTGAGGGGGGAAAAAGACTACAAGTGAAATGATTATATGAGCAAAAAGTGTTTTTTTGTGGAATCTCCCTTTTATACCAGTCATGATTTTGAAATCACGGCTCTTCATTCTTTGGAAAAAATCTGAAAAAGTGATGCATTTGATAAGCAGGGACTTTTATTTTCCCTCAGATGTTTTGATGGTAAAACATTTTTCTGGTGGGGTGGGAGGATGCAGAAAAGTTTTCAAGGGTGGAAGGGAAAGAGCAGCCACTGCTATGTACCTAAGTAAAGACTCTGCAGACCTGCTTTCTGTTTTTAATGGTTGAGACAGGACATCATACAGGTGCTTCACAATTTAGTATTGTGAACAAATATTAGTAACACAAGACATAGTCAAGAAGAGCTTGAGACAAAGTGAGAGACTGCTAGAATTAGAGGCATGAAACATTGTCTCTTCCATTCTTCTTAAAAAGAGTAAAATACTGTTAGTAATAAGGGTAATGATGACTTCAGTACATAGGGAAAAGGCAAACTGTAAAATGGGTTCATTTACAAATTTGGAGAGGAAAAGAATTCATGTGAAATGAATCTGAAAATATTCCATGAAGGATCATGCATTTGTTTCTTCACTGTTTCCCATCACCCTCTGCCAGTTCTAACGCATCTCCCCAGCCAGGCACATCGAACCTCCCTCTTTTCTCATTCCCATCCACTCCTTTGGTGATCTCATGGGTGTAAATATTCCCTCTACTCTAAATTCCATTTTTTTTTTTTTGTTGGTCGTGGGGCTTGAACTCTGGGCCTGGACGTTGTCCCTAAGCTCTTCAGCTCAAGGCTAGCACTCTACCACTTGAGCCATAGTGCCACTTCTGGTTTTCTTGTGGTTTATTGAGCATGTCCAAAATGGAAGGGCTGTCTCCCTACCCAATCTGGGTCGCCCCAATGTCTTCTCCAGGCTAATGTAACTCATTTGCAGTAGATTATTAACCCCATACCCTTGAGTCATCTTTCATCCCTTTTCTTTTCCCCACTCCTCAGCAAGTCCTGTCACTTTAACCCTCAAAATCTGGCCAGAATCTGAACTTTTCTTTCCACTTCCTTCTCCCTACTCCTTGACCTACGGTGGCCCAAGCCACAATCTCTTGCTTGGGTTGAGGTAACAGCCTTCCAATCCACTTCCCTGCTTCCAACACTTCTCATGGGGGGTGGGGGTCCGGTTAAAACACTTAGCACAGCTTCTCAAGGATCTCATCTCCTACTTCCTGTCCCCTAGGCTTCCTCAGCCTTAGGACAGGCTGACCCAATTGTGCTCAGCAAATAATCTGGCAAGGCCTCTCACCTCAGGGTCTCTGCACTTCCAGATAGGTATCTGCACAGCTTTCACCTCTCACCTCCTTCAGGTCTTTCCTCAAAGTTCACCTCAGCCAAATCTTCTCTTGCAACCATTCCCTTTCCTTTTGCTTTCTCTGTCGCTAAAACACTTATTGCCATGTAGCATCCGCATGTGTACTCTTCGTGCTTCATTTCTGTTTCCTCTGGCTCATCAGATGGGAGAGAAGCTTTGGGCGCCGCGTGGCTGGCCAAGGAACTGACCGGCGTGGCGCACTGGCCGCAGCATCGCAGGCGCCCCGCAGCTGGCCCCGCGGGTTCCGCCCGCAGGTGCGTGGCCGGGGCTAGCACCGAACTTACTAAGGTGCAGCACTCTTGACCTTCCAGACCGAGCAGGGTCGGGAGGCGGCTTCCAGGTCTCCCTCGCCCTTTCCCCGAGGAGGCGCCTCTCCGCCCGGCCTGGGCAGCAGCGATCAAACAGAAGAAAGAAAGAACCCAAACAGGGCCCGGCCGGAGAGGCTCCGGGGGAGAATGCGGGTTTGGGGCGCGGAGGAGGGGGAGGTGCCGGCCGGCCTGGCCGTGGGTCCGCGGCCCCTCAGGACCTGGCCTCGGGGGTCGTCGGGTGTGCCCGGGGGCTACAGTGCGGACGGCCGCCTCTTACCTGAGAGCGCCCGAGAGGGAACCACAGCGAGAGCGCCTCAGGCCGACCGAGGGAGGAGACAAAGCAACAGGCAGGTTTCCGCTGTGGGGATCGGGCTGGCTGGGGATCACCGCCACGCCGACGGCCCCGCGGCCGCGCGCCCTCCACCCTAGTCCCGCCTCGGCCCCGCCTTCCACCGCCCTAGCCACGCCCACAACCCACTCTTCTACCTCCAAACGCGGGCCCCGCCCCCTAAACCCTCCTCCTGCTCCCTGGGATCCGCCTCTAGCCCCGCCCTCCGCACAGGGGCACCACCCAAGGCCCCGCCTCCCTCGCGAAGCCACGCCCCTCCACCCCCGCCTCCCACCCGGGCTCTGCCTCCTCCTCCCCGCCCCTTGCCTTCTCTTGAACGTTTCTAGGGGGCCGGACGGTCGGCGGGCTCCGGCTCCTCCACCTCCGCCGCCGCCGCCGCCGCCGCCTCCCCCTCCTCCTCCGCCAGGGTGCGCCACCGCCGCCGCCACCTCCACCGCCGCGGGCTGAGCGCCTGCCGCCGCCCGGTTGTCCCGGGCGTCCAACAAAGAGCAGCGGCGCCGGGCGGCCGCGCTCGCGCGCTGAGGCCCGGCCGTCCCGCAGCCCCGCACCTCGGCGCGGGCGATGGAAGATGGAAGGAAGGAACGCCGCGGTGAGCGCGGGAGGCGGCCGGGGCCGGGGGGCGCGGGGGGAGGTGGCGGGGGTCGGGGGGACCCGGCCCCCCTGAAGTTGGCGCCCGGCGTCAGGTGGTGGGAACTGTTCTCCTCAGCGCCCGAGCCCTGGCGCGGGTGGGGGGCCCGGGTGGGCCAACTTTGCTGGTTTCCCCGCATCCCTGCGCCGTGCGAACTCGTCTTTGGCGATCAGAGCAGAAGGCGAGCGGTGGAGAGGACCCCGCGTGCGGCTGCCCCGCCCCGACGCCGCCCGGGTTCGGGGACCAGCTCCCCTCTCAATCAGAAGGAGGGAGGAGGAAAGAAATAACCAGACAGGACACACTGGCCCCGAGCGAGCGAGCGAGCGAGCAGACCAGGGACGGTCACCCAGCGGCTTCGCCTGCTGTGTGACGTGCTTTTAAACTTTACCCACAGATGTCAGGTACACTTCATCTGGCCTCCTGGGCAGATGATGTTCTGTGATTTTACTTGGTTATTTAAAAACACACACACAACCCAGGTGAAGGTAGGTTATGGAGAATGGTGTCACTAATAAGTGTTTATTTTGCCATTCCCCTTGATGTTAAAAGCTGCTGAACGCCCCAGCCAGCAGGCTGAGTGTGGGCCATTCTTTTCCAAAGGCTGCTCTACTAGGGATGGTGGGGTCCAGGAATCCGTTGCAGGAAAACTCCTGAGTGGATCCACGCCTTGTTGGAGCGAAGGGGGGGGAAAAAATCTAGGAAATCACTCTTTGAAGTGGAATTCTGACCACAGTACTGCAGTGGAGTGCGGTGTGTGCAGAGGATTTTTGCGAAACTAGCTGGCCCAGGAGCATAAAGCAGGATTTCTTCTGTCCAGGGACTTGCCGCCTGGTGGGGGAGATTTCTGGCTAGGTTCCAGGTGGGACCCCAGAAGGAGTGGGAACACTAGGAGAGGAGCTGGGGAAGGATTGAAAAGAGCTGTGGAGGTGGGGGGCACTGCTTGACTTTTTGTGATTTTTTTTTTTTCTGTTCCTCTCTCAAGAAATGCGCTTTCCATCCTTCCTTAGAGCACAAATCTGTAGTGATTTGGCATGCACTAGTCGTACACAAAGGCAGTGGGTTAATCCTAGTCTTGGTTAAGAGGTGCTGTAGAGGCAAAACTGTGTACATTTAAATGTCTCTGTGCTTTGGCTGCAAGACTGGAATGTTGGAGCTTTACCTGGGATAATGTCATTTGGCAATGATGAGAAGAGCAGATCTTGGGTTTTCACATGGATTAGGAAGGCGAATAATCGATGGTCATCACTTAGTTTTTGTCTGAAGTGATTTCAGATGTGATTGCAGTTTAGGAAGACTGAATGTCATTTGGCAACCAGAAGGCCAAGGTGTGGTAGTTCCAAGTGTCCTTGACATTGAGGGTTCTTTCTGAATCATCTGGGCCATGCATAGAGGTCTGTCCTTGTCTGTCTGTCTGTCTGTCTGTCTCTCTTTCTCTTTCTTTCTTTCTTTCTTTCTTTCTTTCTTTCTTTCTTTCTTTCTTTCTTTCTTTCTTTCTTTCTTCCTTTCCTTGGCCCTCTCTCCCTCCCTCCCTCCCTCCCTCCCTCCCTCCCTCCCTCCCTTCCTTCCTTCCTTCCTTCCTTCCTTCCTTCCTTCCTTCCTTCCTTCCTTCCCTTTTTACTGCTGCAGATTGAACTCAGAGCCTAGCACATGCTAAATATGCGCAGTATTCCCTAGCTACACCCACAGCCAGCTCCTGAATTCTTTTATAGTTAAACCAGCCCAGCTTTATTTAAGAGCAGTACAGGATCCAGATGAAATTCTCTAGAGCTTTTGCTCTCTGTATTCATGTCTTGACAAGCTTGTGTGATTTGTGACACCGGCTCAGAGTAATAAGTGGTGACAATATTATTATTATTTTTTGAGGGAATGTGTATCTCAGTATCTCTTCTGTGTGCCTGAGTTATATGACCAAAGACATTTTTTTCACAAGCTTCAAACAAATAATGTTAGTTGTAGGGAAGGTTGCACTTGATGGGAGAAGTAAGTGGAATATTCACAACATGTAGTTAACAAATCATGATCAAATCCAAATGATCAAATCTTCATGGCTCTTGGAAAATAAGAGGTAATGCATAAGGCTATCTTTGCTTATGCTATCTTATTTACATAAAAATAGCACGTCCTTGTACTTGTTTGCCCTACCAAAAGAACGATTTTTCACTGTCCAGAAGGTCAATAAACTGGAGCCCAGTTAGTGCCAAATGGACAAGGGCTTTGTTGATACTCCAACTCCAGGGTGCAGAGGTGGCCTGGCTTTTTCTCTCTTGGGGACACCTGTGGTGTGAGGAAGCTGCCAGCCCCTCCCTTCCTCCATGAGAGAATAGGCTGCGGCTTATTAGGGTTAGCCCTACCACTCCTGGCCCCAAGGCAGTCAACAGCCAGTCTGGTTTATAACTCCTGTCCCTAACTATAAATCAGTGAGATAAACCATATGTGTGGATGGATAGACATCAAGGGATTATTCTTGGAGTTAGGGATGTGGAGTGAGTCTACACATCTCATTTGAACTGAGGCTTTTTTCTTATATAATGTTTCCACGTGGATCTGTTGTATGAAACTGATTTTCCATTGAGTTTTATCTGAAGCCCTAACTTTTGGAAAATGCAGACTTCGAAGGCTGCATTGTTATAGTCACAGCTAATATTCATTGAGTTGTGACATGGATTATCTGCTCAAGTTCCCATGACAACTCACGAGGTCTATACTATTGTCATCTCCATTCTGAAGGTTGGAGAGTGTTTACTCAGGATCCCACAGCTAGTAAGTGGCAGAGCAGAGATGTAAACTCAGTTGGTCCAGTTTTCTTAACTTCTATTCTTCTGTCCTCATTAGCATGTGTGTTGTAGAAACAGCTATTTGGCCTTAATATTTAGATTCTTTGAGTCTTAGAAACTGCAACTTGATGACTAATTTGTCTGCAGACATCATTTTACAGATCTGTTGGCTTAAACAGTGGGATCAGCATTGTTGTTTGGCTCAAGATATGGAAAGTGTGTAATTTCTTGTCCCGAATACATGTAAGGAGTTCCCCTATAAGTAATTTATTGGAATTCAGAATAAAGAAGATAACAATTTACAGTTCAATGTAAGGTTCACTTCCTTTAATTTCTAGTTATATCTCCTCAGAGAAACATTCAGGGGTTTGTGCCATAGGGGCACAGAGAGGCTGCTTTCTTCCTAGGAGCTGGGTTATTGAGAAAAGGAGTCTGAAACTGTAATGAGGAGATGGCAAATGAGCGGAGGGCATTAATAAGATTGGGTGACAGCTGCTCTGTCGCTTTGGCCTTCTGTTCTCAGACCTTTGCTAAGAAAAAGTGAATTACAGAAACGGAACAGCTTGGCTCTTCCTGTGGCTATTGGTCCGTGCACAAGGGAAGTAGAAAATGTTCAAAAGCATCTGGAACTTCTTTTGTTTGGCCTCGAGGAGATTATTGGTTAGGGGCCAATGGATCTACTTCTCTTTATGCAAAAACCTATATGCCTTTCTGGAATTTAGATTTCTGAAAATGTTTATTTTTAATGAAGCTGTTTGATAGCCAAAGCTATTTGATAGACATAAAGGCCCTGGAAATAGATGTTTGCTGTCTTTGTTATTGTATTATTTTCTATTTCTATTGGAAAAATGCTAGGAAATTGGCTTTGTGATCTAGAACATCTCTCATGGTCTTTCTTTCCTACAAGTAGTGGATGTTTTAAGAGGTAAGATACTTCCTAGGGTCTGAACTTAGAATATCATAGTTTCCTTTGGACAGATGTTTTAGTTTTGTAAATTTATCTCTAGTAGTTCAGAAGGGTCCATGTGCTCCCTGCCCAGCCTGCTGATACATACTGCTTTCTCATTGTTTTCTGTGAGCTCCTGCCCTTAAGTAACCAGGGCAGAAACTTAAGATATTTGTATGTTATTTGTATGTTATTCATCTGTTCATTTATTCATTCAACAAATATTTGGTGCTTACGATGTGGTTAGGCTCTGGTAGGCTTTAAAAATCCTTGTCCACTGACTTAAGAAAACCTTCTAAGAACATTTACAATCACTTTTCATCCTCTTAGAGGCAGACTTCACAGATAATGAACTATTATACTTAAGCACACAGATCATGTGAACTTGCTTGGAGTTCATGAAATTACTTATGAATCAACGCTGTTTGGTAGATTGTGTGGCTCCCAGAAGCCTGAAATGTTGCTACTGAGATTTAAGAACTGTATCTCCACTTTAATTTCAGTGATTGTAAGCAGCCACACCTGGCTATGGCTATATATTGTATAGTACTTGAGTAGATGTCATCATTGTCCTGGGCTGATATTTTTCCTTTGACCATCTGGATGCTCATGGTGTGTTTACCCAGACATTGGGCTTTGATAAATCTTGATTATTATGGATATTTACCTATCATGTCTGATAAATATACAAATGGTGAGTGTGGGAGGCATGGAACTTTAATGGAAAAGAAAGTAGAAATAAACTTCTTGAAAATGATGAGAAGAAAATTATACTTAAAATAGGAACTGTTCTGAAAAAAAAAGCTTAGACAAGTTTTGTAACAAGTAGCATGCAGTTGACAAGATGGAAGAAGAGTTAGGCTAAAATGGGAAAACTAAGAGCCTAGTCTGAGCAAAGAGACTTGGCTATTGGATTAGATTAATGGAAGGGAAGCGAAGTTGTTGTTTTTGAGAACTTAAGGGAATAATGCAAACATAATTGGCTTTTTTTTTTCCTTTCTACAAGCAGGAGATGATTCCTTAGCTTCTAGCTCCTTTGAATCTCAGAGCATCATGGCGCATCCCAGGTGTACAGTGAGGGTTATGGACAGGACTAAGGTCTTTCTGGGGTACCCACCCACCATCTTAGACGCCCTGGAGATTTTGAAAGTAGATGAAGCTGATGAAAAATACCTGAGTAGCATGTATGTTGCAAAAGAGTATGCTGGGCTTTAAAAGTATCAGGAAATGGCCTGGTGTGCTGATGGCTTACTATTCAAGAGGCTGAGGTCTGAGGATTGCTTTCTGAAGACAACCTGAGCAAGAGAGTCTATGAGACCTTTATCTCCAAATAACCACCAATAAGTTAGACGTGGAGCTGTGGTTCCAGTGGTAGAGTGCCAGCTAAGGGACAGCGGCTAAGGACTGAGTTCAAGCCCCAGTACTAGCACATACACAAAAAAGAAGTATAGGGAAATGAAGGTACTTGTACTGTGGTTAAACATGCAGAACACTAACACAGCAGTACAGTAGAGGAAACACATCTTATTCTTGTAGTGACAAGTCTGGGAAGAGACAGCCACATTTCAGACTCCAGGGCTTCCTACAGGTAGCACATAGGAATAGCTTTGTGGGTAGCAGGTATGTGTGAGAGTGTGACCGATCTTATGATTAGGACTCTACTGAAATACGTGCATTTTCAGTTTGGTAACTTGTGGCAAAAATATCAAGGCATAAGAATATAAAAATGCAGATATAGGAAGAGTAGAAAAATGACATGTATGCATTGTTAATTGGGAACCAGGAGCTACCATGTGAAACATTGTGTGTGTATTTATATATTTTATATGTATGGCTTATGGTAGTCTAGTTTATTCCTTGTTTCACTCTGTTTTAATGTTCCTGTGGTCAGCCAACTACAGTCTGAAAATATTAAATGGGAAATTTAAAAAAGAATTTGTAAACTAAGTTGTGTGATGTGCTGAATGTATGGCTTCTTGATCACACATTATCACAAGAGGAGAGTGAGTGCAATATAGAGAGCAAGCTATCCTGACGGAGGGACGGAAGAGTGGAGGAAGAGAGAGAACTAACATTCACATGAATTTTATTATAGTGCGTTGATGGAATTGGTTTAGTATTGGTTTGTTGCTGTGTCTGAGTTATGAATCCAACTTTATCTTAGGTATATATGTATGGAGAAAACCCATGATATACTTAAGGTTCAGTCTAGGGTTGGTTTGGGTTTCTGCCACTGTGACAAAATGATGGACCTGAAGAAGAGAAAGGATTATCTTGCTCATGTTTGCAGAAGTTTTGTCCCATGCTACTTGGCTTTGTCATTTTGGGCCTCTGGTGAGTCACATCATCATGGCAGGGAGTGAGTGCATGCGGTGTAAACCTGGGGAAGCAAAACAAGAGAGGAGGGACCAGGATGCCAATATCCCCCCTGAGGGCATGCTCCTCAGGGCCTCAACTCTTTGTATGTAGCCCTACTTCCTGAAAGTTCTCTCACTCCCAAGAGTGATGCCAGCTGGGACCAAGTCTTTAACACACAAATTTTGTGGGGGGGGACATTTAAAATTCAAACAATAAAGTTTTATTTGAGGTCCCAGGCATCTACAGAGAGAGGTAGAACAAATCTCCCTTGGATAATGTGGGATCATTACATATTCTTGAAATATGGATGGTAGGGTGTATCTATACAGTGAAATTGAGGCTTATGGAGGTCACATGGGATTCTTTTTTAAAATTTACCTAGCGTTATATACTTTGACCTATTCATTTAAGGAGTATAGATAACAATTTTTAGTGTTTTCACGGAGTTGCCTATCCATCAGCACAGTCAACTGTAGCATGTATTCCTTATCTCAAACCCAACTCTAGGATCTAGAAGCTGCCATCCCCCAAATTTGCTTCTACCCCTTGTCTTGGGCAACCACAAAGCTGTTTTCTAGGTTTTCCTATTTTCACCTATCATGTAAATCATAAAATATGTGGCCTTTTGTGATTGCATTTTTTTGTCACACACCACAGTATTGTCAGTGCTGATTTTCATGGTAGCTTGTGTTAGTATTCATTCCTTCTTATTGCTGAATAATGTGCTATAGATTAGACAGTACTTTCTAATCATCCATTCATCAGTTGATGAGTTTTTTCCTCTCTTTTTTGGCTAAGGGGAGTAATGCTGCTATGTACATTAGCATTAGTATACAATTTTTTGTGAGAACATCTGCTTTTGTTTCTCTTGGGTATGGTCCTTGAGTTGTAACTCTGTGTTTATATTTGAAATAAAGCAAAACTTTTTCCTGAGTTCGGATCATTTTCTATTCCTATCAGTAATATCCGAGGCTTCCCATTTCTCCACATCCTCATCAGTGCTTTGTATTTGCAAACTTTTTGATTCAAACTATCCCAGTGGGTGTGAGTTGGGATCTGATCGTGGTTTTCATTTGTATTTGCCTGATGACTAATGATATTGTGAATCTTAAGCTTGTTGGCCATCTGTGTGTCTTTAAAGAAATGACTACTCAAATTCTTTGGCCATTACTAATTTGGACTATTTGTTAATTTATCATTAAATCACAAGACTTCTTTATGTATTTTAATGAAGTTATCTTATCACATACATGCTTTGCAAATACCTTCTCCTGTTCTGAGGTTTGTCTTTTCACTTTTGTCCTTCAAAATAGGTAAGGTGGTTATCTTAAGCAAAGCACTGCAGGTCCTACCGCTGTTCTATCTGCTTATGTATTCTAAAGTGAGTTAAGATTTTAAGTAGAATGATTTGTGTAGCAAGTAGTTATATCCTTTTTGTTTCTGGTTAAAAAAAGATGGATATACCTTTTGAGGGAATCACAGAGCTCTGAAGACTTGAAAGCCTTATGTCTATTGACAGGAAATTTGGAGTTGTTTTTTGGGGGAATTACATGCAGGACTTTGTTGTTCTCTTGGATTAGACAGAGAACTTCCTTGAAGGAAGAACACTCGATGAAGCCAACCATTTTATTCTTTAAGATCCTATAATTTCATCATCTAACTAGCGTTTTCTAAACCTGTCTGTAAAGGAATCACCTGGATTTAGATTTTTTAGGGCTGCTGGAAGTTTCTGGTTCACTAGTTTTGAAGGAGTACCTTTCATAAGCTCCTATCTGAGCTGGTGATAATAGTGATTGCTCGTGGAAATTTGTTAGTTCTTTTTAAAGGGTATGGCCTCTAAAGAGTGACAAGCTTCCCTTCCTGAGGATCTAGCCAGTTGGCCACCCTCAGCCACCCCTACCCATAGGTTTCCACCACTCTGGAGAATGCTCCTCATCCCTTCCTGCTCTTTAAGACCCAATGTTTTCTCACCATGGCTGCATCCCTGGAGGCCTCCTGTAGTCACACAGAGCTCCGGGGAGCCTAGTGGGAAAAGGGCATAGGAAGAAAAATAGACACCATTTCACATGGTCCCTGTATTTTGCTTGTTTTCAGGGGGCTGGTGAGCATCACCTGAAGAATTTAATCAATATCAAGGAGGTTAGGTGTCATTGCCAAAAGGCAGTGATTTGTAATGGCTGGAGTGTGGCCTTGATTAGAGAGTCTGATTTGTGTCCTGGCTCTGTCACCTAGCTGTGTCACCTTGGGCAAATTATTTTAACAGCTCTGCACCTCATTTTTCATTCCTCATGACCTCATAGTATACTTTGTGACATTTCGTAGTTGGGAAGGGCTAAGAACTACTTGGAAAACAGCAAGGAGGCAGTACATGTGACTTTGATGGCAGGCAATACGGATGGGAGTGGAATTGTTATTGCCTTTCTTAAAGTCATGCATCTGTTGAGTAGTAAACTCATCCTCCTGTGGGTGCCTGTAGGATTGTTGTATAGAAGCCAAGACGAACATTCTACTACTTTATGTGGTGCCTTGGCACATAGTAATCATTCAATAAATGTTTGTTCAATGACGGAGCGCAACACCACAGGCTATTATGTAGTTAAGCACAAGAACCCTCCCAAAAACATATGGACAGAGAATGACTCTGACCATTAGCCTCCTCTAATAGTAGAATAGAATTTCCAGTCCTCAGGATTTTTGGCTTAGTAATGTTTTGCTGTTGTCTTCCCTGTAGGCTCTTGCTAGTCTCCTGTTTTGTCAGTGTGATGTTTCTCCTACTTTACAGTCAACATTCCTGAGTTTGGCTTCCATCCTAACTTGCAAATGACAACCTAGGGCACAGAAGATAAGAGTACTGAGTGACTATGATTGTCCTCACCCTGCTCTTGCCCTTTTGGCTGGAGCTTCTGATGGAAGCAGATAAGGCACCAGGCTGTGTGTGTCTGGTGTGATGTAACGGTCTCACAGATCTTTTTGTGTTCATTCTTTAGATTTTTTTTATTTTAAATCACTCCTCGTCATTCTTTTTTGTTGTTGGTGCTTATGGGGCTTGAACTCGGGGCCTCAGTGCTGTCCATCAGCTCTTCAGCTCAAGGCTAGCGCTCTACCACTAGAGCCACAGTGCCACTTCCGGTTTTCTGATGGTTTATTGGAGATAAGGGTTTCATGGCTTTTCCTGCCCAAGCTGGCTTTGAACCATGAACCTCAGATCTCAGTCTCCTGAGTAGCTAGGATTACAGGTGTGAGCCACTCGGCTCACTCTTCTCTTTCTTGATGCCTTCTTCTAATCTTCCTATTGAGGCTTCAGAGTGCCTAGATCTTCTCTGGTGTTGCTGTATCCTGATCGGGTAAAAAAAGCTAATGTTCTAATATAATAGTATTCTAAAACTGGAGCTTAAGCAAACATAGTTAATAAATTTAAAAGAAGCTAGAAGCTTGGAGAAATTACAGCCAAGATTTTTAGAAGCATTAATAAAACACACCTGTTTGTCTTTACTTACTGAGAAAACGATTTAATTTGATAAAATTTTATGAAATCAGTAAGATTTACAGGGGAGATAGAATGACAAGTGCAAATCCATTTTCTTAAATCAGATGGTATACAGGAATATTTGCATCATATTTTACAGTTCTTTTCCAAATGTTTTATTTTGTTTCTGTTTAGTAAGAAGAAAAGAAGTGTCGCCTTTACCATTAGAATTTCTCTTATGGTCATTTACTACCTTCTTATAAAATGTTCCATTTAGCTTTCTGTGAAACAATTCTTAAGCTTGTGCTTAGTTATTTTGTGTAGTATTGAATTTAAATCATTTTAGGCATAGGTGCCACTGGTACAAATCTGTGTGCAGGCTAGCACAGCTGCATCTTGGTGGTGTGAGCAGAATCCATGAACTTTTAGAGTGTCCATGACTAGCTCTGGGTGGCTAGAGTAGTGGCATTACTGCCATGACTTACAGGAGGCTGCTAATTCTGGAGGTGCTTAATTGGAGAGTAGCCAAGAACTCCTGCTGTCTAGATCATTAGAAAGCAAACCTGAGATAGTGTAGAAAAATTAATATTATAATTAAGATACTGACATTAAGCTAGAGAAATTAAGGTATTCTTTTTTTTTTAAATCACTTTTGGCTTTCATCTGCCTATGTCACTTCTGTTGTAAACCAAACTACTTCTGAATAATTTATTTCTACATCTAAACATATGCTGAAATAGTTTTACTTTCCTTTTACCTGGAAGATAATGTTAAGTTCTTTTAAAATGTGGTTTGTAGAAATATGACCCACTATGCCCATTTACTGAGTAAGTGCACTGCTAATGTACAATAGAACACCAAAGATGATTCTTTTCCTCTTATACTTAAGTCCAGAAGTTCACTGGATGTGGGTTACACCCAGATTTTATGCATCATTAAAACATAAAGTGCCGGTGCCTTGCATCATAATTTCTTTTTCGCCTGAAAAAAATCAAAGTCCACTGAATTGTCCTGGTTGCTTTCACCTGCTTGCAGGAAGGGTGTGTATATTGGGACCTATCTTTGATCTGTGGTGAAGCAAGACCTAGGGTTTTGAAAAAACATTGCACCCCTACATGGTTTAAGAGCATTTATGAGTTTATTGAGACTTTTTTTAATAGTCAGCTTTTGTGAGATGAATTTAATAATCAATTTAGAAATGTTTTCCATGCCATATAAATATGAATGCAAAGTGAACTATCTAAAATACATTTTTAAATCTCTTCTCTCCCTCCATCCCTATTTCCTTTCCCTCCCTCCCTCTCTTCCTCTCCTCCTTCCTTTCTTCCTTTCACAAATATTTATTGAGTGCCTCCTCTGTACTAGGTATTATTTTAGGTGCTGGGAATACAATGATCAACAAAACAAAAAACAAAAAAACCCCCAAGAACTTCTTGCCCTTGCAAGGTGAGAGATTCTATGTGTGTATGTCTCTTTCTCTCTCTCTCTCTGTAAGGAGGTGATAAGGAGAGGGCAGTTGGAAGTTGGTGGCTTTGTATTTATAAATAGGTTTGTCAAGGTTGGGCTCAGTGATGACAGATCTAAAGAGGAGGAACAGGGCACAGCAGGTGTAGAGCCCTGGGCAGAGTCATGCTCCCTGCTTTTCAGGAGCTGGAAGACCAGTATGACTGGAGTGGTGAGCCAGCAGGACAGCAGACACCACCACATACATTGCTGATATGGTTTGAAAGTGTGAAGGGCAGAAATACACAACCAGTTAGGAGGCTGTGGTTGGAATCTTGGTGAATGGTAGCAGTGGCTTGATTCAAGGAGATAGATGAGTTTTCTTTTTCTTTTTCTTTTTTTTTTTTTTTTGTCGGTCATGGGGCCTGAACTCTGGGCCTGGGCGCTGTCCCTCAGTTCTTTAGCTCAAGGCAAGTGCTGTACCACTTGAGCCACAGCGCCACTTCCGGCCTTTTCTGCTTGTGGTGCTGAGGAATCGAACCCAGGGCCTCGAGCATGCAAGGCAAGTGCTCTACCACTGAGCCACCTTCCCAGCCCCAACTGATGACTTCTTTTTTTTATTTTATTTTATTTTATTTTATTTGAGAACATACTGTACAGAGGGGTTACAATTACATGGGCAGGATAATGCATACATTTCTTACCAAGCATTGCAGCCTCCTCCTTTGTTTACCCTTCACCTCCCTTCCCAGCCTCCCCCCTCCCCCCCCAATAATACCCCCCTCCTCACCCCACACCGACATTGTAAAGCTGGTTTTGACATGACATTTTGTACTTCTCATTGTTGCAACAGGTCCACCTGAATCCTTAAACGACTTGTTACTGATGACTTCTTTAGCTTTAACTTGAGGCACAGATTCTTTGCCATTCCTTAAAGATGTATGGACCCCATTTTTTTGAGAATTTATTCAGTCAACAAAATATTCACTGTTTGTACTATACATATAAGGGCTTATGGTTACAAGCAAACAAAGACAGGGCAACAACTTGGGTGATGAGAGAAAATGTACAGATACAGGTGTCTCTGGATGTGTCTTCTCCATGGATGGAGCTGCTTCCAGATGTGCGAGTCACCTGAGGATATTTCTGACATGAAGACTTTCATTCTTTAAAGCCTGGGGTAGAGCCTGAGATCTGTGTTCTTTTTTGTTTCTTTGTCTTTGTCAGTTGTGGGACTTTAACTCAGGACTTGGGCACTGTCCCTGAGCCTCTTTGTGCTCAAGGCTAGTGTTCTACCACTTGAGCCACAGCTCCATTTTTGTTTTTTGAGTGGTTCGTTGGAGATAAGAATCTCATGGTGACTTTTCCAGGCTGGCTTTGGACTACAATCCTAAAATCTTAGTCTCCTGAGTAAAATTTAGGATTACAAGTCATTGGCATCCAGCTGAGATGTGCATTTTTTAATTTTTATTTTTTGTCAGTCATGGGGCTTGAACTCTGGGCCTGGGCGCTGTCCCTCAGCTCTTCAGCTCAAGGCTAGCGCTCTACCACTTGAGCCACAGCACTGGTTTTCTAGTGGTTTATTGGAGATAAGAGTTTCACAGACTTTCCTGCCCAGGCTAGCTTTGAACTGCAATCCTCAGATCTTAGCCTCCAGAGTAGCTAGGATTACAGGCTCAAGCCAACGCACCCTGCTGAGATGTGCATTTTTAACCAGTTCTCAGGTGTGCCTCAGGTGTGCCGGGGAGGTTGGTGCACCTCAGCCTGAGTAGAAAGGAACTTAGGGTACTATTTTTGAGCTTCTTTTTTTTCTGCTTAGTTTTGCCTCTGCTCTTCTGCTTTATCCATTATTTCTTTATTGAGTCTTTCTTCAGGAGGAACTTTCTAACTCACAGCAACATAGTACTCAGTATTTTCATCCTTCTTCCCTTTGCGTGTTTAGCTTTCTCCGCCGAAAGGCTGCTGGCATCTGGGTGTTTTGGTTAGTGATCTGGTAGCTAAGGAGACTTGAGGCAAGTTTCACTTCCACTATATAGAAAGGTCAAATTTCTGAGCCACAGTTTAATCCCAGTCTTCCAAGCACCAATTTTGCTTGGTGAAGTCCCAGGTGAAGTCCCAGGTGAATTCCCAGTACTGGAGCCATTTAATGCCCTTCCCCTTTTACTGGACACTTGCAGACTACAGCTACTCTTCAGTAGATAGCTTGTTTGTTGAAGCTTGGTCCTTCCCATTTCTTATATAAGTTAAGCCAGTTTATGGAATATATTACAACTTTTTAAAATTTACCACCTGCTCATAAATGCTTCTCAGCTGGTTCTAGAATGAAAGAGATAATTATCAAAGGAAATTTTATAGGGTTTGAAATTGGTTCTTTGTAAACTCCGAAAAATTCATGTGAGTTTTACATTTAATTTCTGCTGTATTAAGATCGTATATCTTGTCTTGAATTTAATTTCATAAGGCCTCGGGTTAGAATTGCCCATTATTAGTGATGTTTAGTAGAAATATGGGTAAGAATTGCATATGTGATTAAAATTCTTTTATTATCCACATTAAAACAGAACCAGTAAGATTCATTTAATAGCTTATTTTATTTAACCTAATATATCCAAAATATTGTCATTTCAATATGTATTTGGTAATTTATATTCCTTTTTTCATTCCTAGTTTTAGAAATTGGGCATATATCTTTACTTATAGTACATCTGCTATGTTTCAGATCCTATGTGGACCTGTGTGGCCAGCCCAGCCTGTGGGCAGCCCAGAGTAGATAGATGCAGGGTATTTTAGTTTTCTCTTGTGTCATTCTCAGTGAATGGTTATAGTGACAACACACAGGATTAATACTAATGTTAGAATGAGATTCTTTTTAACCATCATCTTAAAGTCTACCTAAAAATGGATAGGTGGATGAAAAGCAGATGATAAGTGTTGGCACACAGAGGTAAAGGACTGTATAAATTAAATCAAAATGATGGAGACTTTCAGGTAATAGGTTTTAACAACATCACAGTCCTAAGAGTTTTGAAAGAGTTTAGCACTGTGCCAAACCCATTTTACATCCACTGTCAATTGATTCTCCCATCTCCCTTCATGTAGGGAGACAGTTTTAGTATGTAACTTTTATGGATGGGGGAACTCCCCACGTTTCCCAGCGAGGTTAGGGAGTTTTCCCTGGGCCGCCAGAACTCATTCCTTTCCACTTTGGACCAGATTGCTTCCTCAGCATTCTTAGTGATGTGTACATTTACCTCATTTTCAAATTGAGTGAATTTAAATGTGCTTTAGTGAGATTGTTTGATAGATACAATTATTTCTTTCTAGAAGAGAGTATAAGCTAACTGTAAATCATATCCTGGCTTCCATTAATTGAAATCTTAATCTTAGAATTGTTTATCTTGGTTTCTGGTTGATCTTCAATTTCAGCCTCAACACTTTGTTTTTCTCTTAATGTTGTCTTGGGGAAAAAATAGCTCAGAAAGGCAAACTTGGAATGTTACAGAGAACTAGAGCTTAATTGTGAAGATCGGGATCTAATACTAATGAAATAGTATTGTAGCTTATTATTAGGAGCCATGACAGCAGATTACACTTATTTAGTGGTTTCTCTATGTCAAGCCTTAGACTAAGGTTACACTCAATTAATTATTAGAATAAGGCTGTAAGGTTGGTTTTATCTTCATCAATAATTAGGTAAGAAAGATGTGTCACTATAGTTGGAAATAATTAGACTCTATAAGAATTTTAATTGGATTCTGGTATCGCATTTTAAGAGAGAAGAATGAAAATACAGGCATCTGAAAACCATATGACACGAGGAGAACTGACTGGAACTATAACCTTTAACCTCAGGAATAACAGACTTAGAAGAGAAATAGATGAAATAGTTGTCTTTAGACATTTGGAATAAAAAATATGATCTAAAGAAAACAATCAGGAAAAAAGGAATATATACATTTTGTTTTCCTATATAGCATACACAGAGAGGTTTATACAATAGAACAGAACAGAATTATACAATAGAACAGAATTTTGTTTGTTTGTTTGTTTTGGGTCCAGTCCTGGGCGCTGTCCCTCAGCTCTTCAGCTCAAGGCTAGCGCTCTACCACTTGAGCCACAGCGCCACTTCCGGCTTTTTTCTTTTTGCTTATGTGGTGCTGAGGAATCGAGCCCAGGGCCTCTGGCATGCAAGGCATGTGCTCTACCACTGAGCCACCTTCCCAGCCCCTAGAACAGAATTTTTAAACAGAGTTGTTTAAAAGGCTAGGCTAATTTTCTGTCTTGAAGCTTTTGGATACAGACCAGGTCATTATCTGTAGATTCTGGATTAAATTATTTTATTTTATTTTATTTTATTTTATTTGTGAACATACTGTACAGAGGGGTTACAATTACATGGGCAGGATAATGCGTACATTTCTTACCAAGCATTGCAGCCTTCTCCTTTTGTTTACCCTTCACGTCCCTTCCCAGCCTCCCCCCTCCCCCAATCCCAATCCTTCTCCTTCCCCCCCATTCACCCCCCCCCCCCCCCACCGACGTTGTAAAGCTCGTTTTGGACATGACAACTTGTACTTCTCATTGTTGCAACAGGTCCACCTGTATCCTTAAACAACTGGTTTTTCCCCATCTCCTCCTCAAGTTATACTGACATCAAATATAGTGAAAGCAGGGGTTATACTGTGGGGGAGGGACATACAAAGCAACAAAGAGATAATCTTATAAATGCGTTAGAAACACATGCATGAAAGAAAAAAAACATTAAAATACATATCTAAGGGTTCATTTTCCTGACATCACATTATCTGACCTTTTCCGCTTGACTCATGCATATACTAGATATTGCAAATAAGGGAAACCATGGGACCTATGTTTCTTTGGGCCTGGCTTACTTCACTTAATATAATTTTTTCCAAGTTTTTCCATTTCCTAACAAATGGGGCAATGTCATTCTTTCTGATGGAGGCATAGAATTCCATTGTGTATATATACCACATTTTCTTGATCCATTCATCTACTGAGGGGCATCTGGGTTGGTTCCATATCTTAGCTATGGTAAATAATGCTGCAATAAACATTGTTGTGCTGGTAGCTTTAGTGTGGTCTTGTTTGTAAATATTTGGGTAAATGCCCAAAAGTGGGATTGCTGGGTCATAGGGGAGTTCTATGTGAAGTCTTTTGAGGAACCTCCATACTGCTTTCCACAGTGGTTGAACAAGTTTACATTCCCACCAACAATGAAGTAAGGTTCCTTTCTGTCCACATCCCCTCCAGCATCTGTTGTTGTTAGAGTTCTTGATTTTTGCCGTTCTAACTGGGGTGAGGTGATATCTCAATGTTGTTTTGATTTGCATTTCTTTTATGGCTAGGGATGTTGAACATTTCTTCATGTGTCTATTGGCCATCCTTCTTTCTTCTTCAGAGAAGTTTCTCTTTAAGTCTTTCGCCCACTTATTTATTGGGCAGTTGTTTCTTTGAGGATTTGTTGTTGGGGGGTTTAATTTTTTGAGTTCCAAGTATATTTTAGATATGAGACCCTTGTCCATTGTATGGCTAGTAAAGATCTTCTCCCAATCCGTGGGCTTTCTATTGATCTTGCTAGCTATGTCATTTGCAACTGCAGAAGCTCTGCAACTTTATGCAATCTGGATTAAATTTTTACATTGAAAGAGATCTAGCTTATACAAGGGGCTAGGAATTGGCTATCTGCTGATTGAAAGAGTCTTTTAAGTTCTCTCTAAACTGGTAGGTTGTGATTTTGTAGTAAAATTTGTTAAATATATCATGTTCAGTTTGTATTACGGTTATTGAGTTATTTTGTAAGTCAAGTTGGAGTTTATGATGTCATAATATTTAAATTCACAAAGACTTTGGGAATCATGAATCTAACTTTATTTTGCAAATGAAGAAACTGAAAGTTCAGCAAAATGAATCAGTGGTGCAATTAGACCAGGTTTAGGTATTGAATCTAAACAAAGGAGGAGGCAACAATGCTTGGTAAGAAATGTACTCATTACCTTGCCCATGGAGTTGTAACCCCTCTGTATGGTAGTTTCACAATAAATAAATAAATAAATACACTGATTATTTTTTCTTTATAGTTTCTGATATGTATGGATTAAATCATTTGTAGCAAACACTTAAAGGTCAGTTTGAAACTTTAATGGAGCTAACAGAACGAGTTGGCCAAAAGTTCATTTTGTTTGTTTATCTTATCTGAACTCAGAGGCCAGTGATTTTCCTAAGGAAATGTTTCCTCAAACTTTATATAATGCCACTGTGTTTAATTTCCCAAGAAACATGTGCATTTTTGCATTTAAAACAGAAAGGATTGTGTACAGAGGCTGTGAGCATTTATCTGTTCAGTCAGCAAGTATTTCTCTAGGGCCTCCTGTGTTCCACTGCTCAGGTCTCAATTGTGGAGTCTGAGCCTTGTACTCTGAGATGGAGAAGACATCAAACAGTTTTGGATGTGGAAGTTTATTATTGACGTATTTATTTTTTAAAAGTAACATTAATTTAAAGGCATTCCCCAGTGATTGGTATGTGGCTCAAAGGGAAGAGCACTTTCCTTTTAAGCTCAAGATCCTGAGTTCAGTCATCATTATCACTAAAAAAAAAATAAGAAAAAAAATACTTGGGAATTTCTGCAAGCTCTATAAGTCTTGATGCAATAGGACACATCTTTTGTTCATTTGTCACTTTTCTTAGTTTTCTCCATGATAAAATGGATAAAGACCTGTTTTGTGTTTTGAGAAGGAAATGGTTAAAAGGGAGTCCCTGCTTGTGAATGATGAGTTCATATCTGGCACATCATCAATATTAAAAAAACTAGTATTCTGATAGTTTTGTCAAGGAAATGTAAGAATGGATAAAAATTATTTTATAGATAGATAAGAGGTTATAACTTAAAACCTCAATTCATTTTTAATTTAGAGCACAGAAGAAGTATCTTAAATGCTTTGTTGAAAAGTCCTGGCATTGAAACAATGCTTAAAATAACACCTCTCCCAGGCTGGGAAGGTGGCTCAATGGTAGAGCGCTTGCCTTGCATACATGAGGCCCTGGGTTCGATTCCTTAGCACCACATAAGCAGAAAAAGCTGGAAGTAACGCTGTGGCTCAAGTGGTAGAGCACTAGCCTTGAGTTGAAGAGCTGAGGGACAGTGCCTAGGCCCAGAGTTCAGGCCCCACAACCAACAAAAAACAAAACAAAACAAAAAAACTTCTTCCATAACACTAATTTGCTATTCATGTGAACAAATTAATCTGTTCGGTGTCACTGTTTCTGTAGTGTCAGAACTTGGCATGTTCTGGATCTCTTCTTCATTCACAGGTATCAGTTATGGACCAGTTTTGGAAGTTAGGGCAGTTAGAGAAGGACCTGCCTGAAGACTGAAGTTAACCTCCAACCAGAGGACACCCAAGAAACTGGTGAACTCTGTGTGTGTGTGTGTGTGTGTGTGTGTGTGTGTTGTATGTGCTTTGTAACCCAGGGTCTTAGTGTTTCTAGAGAGTAGATGCATAGATTTATGATGTTTTTGTTTAGATCTATGATGCTTTTGTTTGCATGTTGTTAATTAAGCCTGACAGTTCTATATTGTATCCATATTGGTGTCTGATCCAGAGCATTGCACATTCGCCCATCTCTAGGTGTTAACAGGAAGAGATCTATGTAAAGTTGAACTGCACCTATGCAAAATTCTGTCTTGGTGGAGCCCTATTTTCCTTGTTCTCTGGTTTTCAGCATCTTCTACCTCAGTTCTGCAGCTACTTTTACTGGCGCTTAGGTGTCAGCAAGCTGAGATGATAAATTTATCTGGGTTAATGTAAGAGGGTTAGAGGACCATGTGGACATTTTAGCTGTCTTTGGGGACAATATTTTGTTTCTTGCACCCATTAGTTATTTGAGAGCACTTTAGCAAAACTGAGATCATTGTGTTACTATGTTAATGTAACATTGCAATGTTCTTTGTAGATGATCCATTAGCGAATGGATTTATCATGGGAATTACAACTCATAGGAATGGCAGGTACATGCAGGCCCATCTTCCATGGGCATGGGTATTCACAGGCATGTACAATCTTCTCTTTGATTATGTAATTTATTAAAAAATTCATTTTAAGATAAAAATATTGAATTTTAACTCATTCCTAATCTCAGAAAAAGTCTTGATAATTGTATGATTTGGAATATCTGGAAATACAAGCAGGGGAAAACAAAAAATCAATTCTTTCCAGTCTGATAAAACTCTTATTTCTGAGGCACTTCTATTTTTTCCCCTTATTCCAAGCTTGTGTTTATCTAGTGTTTATTTGAAGTTTTTTTTATGATTCTTAATCTGCTTAACATTATATTATGAACATTTTCTTAGGTCATTAAGATGATTTGCAAATATATATCTAATGGTCCTACACTTAAATCTTGGGGATCTCCCACAATTTTATTTAACTTGTTCTTTATTGCTGAGGATTTTGGACATTTCCTTCTTTTATAATATCTGATGATTTTCCTGAAAGTAGACTTCGACTTGAAGGGGAATATTTTGTTAAGGCCCAAAACCCATATTCCTTCTTGGAAAGACAGCACCATTTGTACTCTGACATAGTACAAAGTCAGAAGGAAAGAAGCTTTTGTAGTTTTACAATGATGCTCATTAGGCCTGGCTATTGTAATAAGGTTGTACCTTTTTTAGGGTGTTTGTGGGGTACCAGGCCTACAACTCAGGGTTTTGTATTCTTGCTCATCTTGCTTATTGAGGTACCACTTGATGCATACCTCCAGTCCTGCTCTTTATTGGTTGTCTTTGATATGGAGTGTCAAGGACTTTTCTGCTTGAGTTGTCTTACTAGCACAGTTCTCTGGATCTTAGCCTCCTGTGCCCAGTTAAGACTACCTTATTAAGGAGATTGTGGCTGAATTGGTGCTTAGAAAATGCCTAGTCCCATTTTACGTTTCACAGATGAGAAACTGAGGACTGTAACACTTGATTAATTGATTTACATAAGATAGTATGGGTTTGAACTCAAGGTTCTGGTGCTCTAGCCTACAGTCTTTTTTCTTTTAGTTGTTTTTCAGATGGGTGTCTTCAACTTTTTGCCATGGCTGGCTTCCAACCCTGAACCATTGTAGAAGTGCTGTACTACACTGGCTTATTTATTGAGATGGGGTTTAGCTAAGTTTTCTCTGGGCTGCTTTTAAACCACAATTCTCTGATTTTTTGCTCCCTGAGTAAAGAAAAGACACAAAAAAATACAGTTAAAAAGAGTAACTGGGATTATAGGTGTGATCTACCAAGCCTGACCTCCTAGATTTAAAAGGATGAAAATTTCAGGAGCAAAGTTATTTTCCTAATATTATTTGTTTGTACTTCTGAAGGAAAATTAGAAGATTTCCTTCCATTTTTCGAGTTTTTATGAGGAAAAATTATCTCAAAGCTTTGAGTTCTTCTCAATGCCCCCAAATCAGTCCTTGTTTTGACTTGTGTTCTGGGAACTGGCAGAAGTCTTGTGATTCTAAGCAAAGCTGTGGAGGGACTCTGTGTGGGGGGTTGGGTAACATTTTTGAGTTGGGTAATTACTCAGCTACAACCATGTGGAACGGAAGCGATGATTAGACTAATTAGGTAAGCTGTCTCATAAGTGCTAAGGTGCACTCCAGGGTAATGGCCTAGAAATGCTGCCTTTCCTGGTTTATTTGATTGATGAAAAGCAGCTTTTATACATGGGGGTTTATTTATTCTTTAAGTTAGAGATGTATTTTCCTAGTTTCCCTTGGTTTCTGTTCTTTGCCAGCAGAGTAGCAGGTGGGTCTGTTTCCAGTTCTGGGACTATGTTATGCTGCTTTTGTTTCTGTCCCCTGCACTGCCCTGGTCTAGTGAGCAGAATAAGAGGCATTGGTAGGTCTTGTGGAAGGAATGCAGCAACTTTTTAAATTCTTTTTTCTTCTTTCCCTTGCCCACCTTGAACTTAAGGCCTTGAGCTCTCTCCCTTGACATTTTTGCTCAAGGTTGGTTCCTATCATTTGAGCCATAGCTCCACTTCTGGTATTTTGCTGACACATGGACTTTTTTGTGTGGACACATGGACTTTTTTGTGTGGGCTGACTTTGGAGCAGTCTTCAGACAGAGTTCAGCCTCCTGAGTAGCTAGGGTTATGGGCATGAGACAGGTCTCCTTCTGCCCATTTCTATATGTCTGGATTCTTCTACTGTGCTTCTTCGTGCTTGCTGTATTCAGGCACTGGTAGGTGCCTGAGATTCAAAGATCATGTAGCAGTTTAAGATTTTGTCTGGCTCAGTTTCACTCCTTAGCTGCTGGCCTGGTGCGTGGCCCATGGTAGGCACTATGTAAATATTTTTTAAAGAGTGAGTTAATGGTTAGGCCCTTCTTCTCTGTGTGTGTGTGTGCACTCACATTTATCTCATGCAATTGTAGCTCATTTTGTAAAACAGACCTTTTTTTTTTTTTTTTAAAAAAAAAAAAGAGTGAACATATCTCTAAAAGTAATCCTATTTCTTGGTAGTTTCAAATATTAACCTAAATCTTTAAAGAGATTTTGCTCCTAGGACAGGACAGATAATACAGGATTGTTACAGATCTTTTAAAAATGAAAGTATATGTTTTGCTACATCCATCATACCATGATGTGATGTGTAATTTGTAGAGTACTTCCACGTGTCCTGTATTGTTTGTGTCCTTGAATACTGTAGAGGACAGCACAGCAGTACAGTATGCCTATGACAGGTTCCAAGTTTAGAAAGGTGAGCTTGTATAGTTCCTGATCCCCTTACCCCTGCTCTTTCTCTATGTTTCAGTGGTGTTCTCTTAGGGGGTACCCAGTTTACAAATAGATAGATAAAGTCTACTGGATCTAAAGAATTCTCTAGGGACACTCATCAATATGTGAAACATCTAACTCTTCAAAAGCAGCATGTAAAATACATCTCCTTTCCAGACGAGCAAAATAGAGTCCTACGAAAAAAACTGCTTGTGAGTATTGTGTATGATAGTGCATACCTGTAATCACAACAGTTGGAGTGATATTAGAAGTATTATGAATTTGAGATTTACCTAGGGCTACATAATGAGACCTGTCTTAAAACAAGCAAATGATAAAAACAAAAACAAACAAAAAAGCTTGTGAAAGTTTTTTGAAACCTTGAACATTTTGAACAGATGTGGCTGGTTACTTTCAGCATGCTTGATTGGAATGTACAGTGAGGAGAAAGAGCCGGATGGGCCTTCCTGTCTGCCTTGCTGGAGTGTTCATCATGGGATAAATCTAATAATTACCTTCAAGCTACTCAATAGTTGGTGGCAAAACAAAAATAAGACAATTAGAAAAACCAGTAAACAAATACTTAATAGGGAAATAATTTTGAGGTCTCTTCAACTACTTTTTAGGTAAGGTTCTAATTACGAAAATTTTTTTTTCTAATCAATGCAGTCTCTCTAAAGACCTCTACTATTAACCCAATTTCAGTTATTCTCCAATGTTGAACAGCATCAGATAATTTTCTCCTTAAAATTAAGACGCCTACATTCATTATCACTCCCCACGATTAATCTAAATTAATGAAGTTTTGTTACAGAATTACCCCGTGAGTATTTTAGGCTCGATTACTATACTACCCCACATTTTAAGAAATTGAGACTGAACCAGAATCTTGGTTTTTATTTATGCAATTATTTTTAAAATTCATTTTTGAGATAGAGTCTTGATGTGCTGCCCAGGCTTTCTTTGAACTTCTGAGTTCAAGTAATACTCTTACCTTAGTGTCTTGAGTAGCTGGGACTACAGGTGTATGCCACTGTATCTAGCTGAATTTTAGACTTTAAATAGAACTGAATATTATCAACATAATTTGGTGTTATAACAGTGATATTAATTTAGTGAGATATATCCATTAAAATCATACTAATTAGAAAATTACTGATTGACTTCTAGGAAAATGCTATACCTCATTTCAATAGTTTAATATTAAAGGAGAAAAAAGTCCCTTTTAAAACAACAAATTTTTGTAGGATTGCATAATATTTTTAGATAGATTTGAAACTTGAAAAGTGCCATTTTACTACCTACAATTAAGGAATTATAATAGTTTTTAATAAGACTAGAAAATTCATGAAATTAAATCATGACTTCATTCTAAAAACTTAAAAGTTGTTTCTTCAAATGCTTGAATGGTTCCTTTGGATCTTTGTTTTATTTTTTTAGGGATGGGTTTGAACCTTGGTCTTTGCACATTCTAAGCACACACTCTACCACTAAGCTATTCTTCTGGTCCCTATTTTTTTTTTAAATAGATTCTAAACAAATTACAACTTTTTCAGTATTTTCTGTATATGTATTTAATGCTCCTTGACTTTCTTTTGAGAATCTTGGTTTTTCCAATAATGAGATGGGAGATATTATATTCCTAGGCTATAAATCTGTGCCATACTGTTTCATTTTATTCTACAATCATGTTAACATATGAATAACACATTAAGGCTATATGATGAATTGTAGTTCCGTTATTCCATAGTTTAGTTATACACTCAGTCTACTCATTAAAAGATAAATGTTTTCAGACTGATAAAAAACAATCAATCAACCAACCAACCAACTAACCAACTAACCAGCCATCCAACTGAGGCCCGAATCACTTTCACCTGACTAAGAAAGAGGACCTCCAAGAATCAAACAAGCAATGACAGGGGATGGCGATATGATCTACTATGTTACATCTCCTCCCCTTCCCTGTACACTGGAAGCTATCACAATCTTTTACTCTAGGTACAATGGGTGTAGTAGTATTGGCTTCCTCATACCATGAGTACCTTGACAGCAGAGATGGGATCTTACTCATATCCCCAGCACCTTCTGTTGTGTTTGCATTTGGCAGGCCTACCTGCCACATGAGATTGTAAACTCTTTGCAGGCAGGGAACCTGTTATATAGTTCTTGTGATTGTTCTTTAATAATGAAAACACAAAGAAGTCTGTAATATTTCATAATTCATTCATTGCTAAATCCGATAAACCAATTTCTGCACAAGAGTACTATTTAACCTCTCAATTATTGAGAGGTTTGTTTTTGCAGCAGAGAAAAACCGAAAAATCTAAAACCCTGAAAAAACTCCAAATACTACCTCTGTAAGAAAGGACCTTATAACTTACTTTTGCATGTATTTCATAGGTGAAAGGCTCTTTTGTACTTTGAAGAGCATGTTTTATTTAATACTAAAATAAATTGCTTTACTCCTAGGAAAACTGTGCCAACACATTAGCAGTAAAATAATAAAAATATTTTTCTTGGAAAGACATACTAGACAGAATCTCTCAAAACTGCACCTTTTTTTTTTTTTGTTATTTTGATACTATTGATTCTACTAATCCAAATGATAAAGGTTCTCTTGTTGAGTAAGAGTGTGCTTGCCTAAGATAAAGCTCAGCTGATTTCATGTAAGAGCTGCTCATTATGAAAGTAGGGAGCCAGTGGCTCATTCCTGTAACCCTAGCTACTCAGGAAGCTGAGATCTGGAGGATCGAGGGCCCAGGCCAGCCAGGGCAGAAATGTCTGTGAGACTGCATTTCCAAAATAATTACAGAATAATTATAAAATAATTATAAAAATTAAACATGATCCAAGATTTGGTTGGATTTTGGATCTTGGTTGGTTCTTGACACTAGACATTCTGAAAAATTTAGTGAGACATAAAGACTGGGTGCCACTGCCCCACAATGTCCTAGTGGTCCTCTTGTTAATGACCTTATTTTGATGATGTAGAGTCATAGAATTTCAAAGCAGAAAAGGATCTGGGAGGCCTCTCTTACCTGTTGATATTATACTCACATGGTACTGGGTCTCAAGTCCTGTGACTCACTGTCAAGGAACTAAGCACTCAGACTTTCTTCCTGCTGGCATTATTTTTTGGGTGAACTACTTTGCAGCTGTTTACTTTGGGCTGGTCATAGCTTTTGCTGCCTCATGTAGTGATAGAGTGGAGAGAGTAGGAGATGATGGATGAGAGATACTGAGAGACTGAGACTGAGATGGAGAGTCACAGAAATTGATAAAACAGCCTGGTTTGCTTCCTCTAATAAGTGGAGACCGGGAGTGTCTTATACCTGGCACTCCTGCTGTCCCTCTTGCCATCAAAACCATCAGGACATTGAGTCTAGTGCAGATTCATCTGAAGATACCTCTGCATTAGGCCATGTAGAGATGTAAGGGAGAGAAGCAGCAAGTTCAACATTTTTCAAAGACTTTCCTGAATATGGCCTCACACTTTCCTTTTTCCTTTTAGATCGGAATAAAATCCTATGACTCTCCCTGCTCTCAAGGCTTGACATTTTAGAAGTCATAATGCAAAGGCCTTTTCACAGAGTAGTTAGAATGCTTCAGTTATTCCTTGCTGGGTTCCCCTCAGGTGCATTATGGGTTTGCTGTGTAGCAAACTTTGGAACCCTGGGGCATTGCACTGTGCGGGCCTCTGCTGTGATTTCACCCCGCCTACAGTGCCCTCTGGACACACTGCAGCGCTCAGCTTGGGAGACTTGTTTTGGCTCCTTGGACATTGTCCTGGTGCCAGATTCTGGTTGCTAAATCCTAGCACACCTTTCTGCACACAGGCGAGACTCTGGTCCAGTGGGAGATGAAAGGCCTATGCATTAGTGATTGCTAATTTCCTTGGTATCTGATTTACCCTTCTCAGAAAAGTGTTATTTCACGTACATGTTTTTATTCTGAATTTTACCACTGGTTGCACCAATGGAAGCCTTTCAATTTTACTTCCTACTTTGTCGGTTCTGTGGTTTTAAGTAAACTATGACAGGGAAAATTTTATTATGGAAGTAATATGTACACTCACTGTAGGAAAATCAGAAAGTAGAGATAAGAAAAGAGGATAAAGTAGAAATAATCTATAATTCATCTCTCAGAGAAGCTGCTGATGGTGACATTTACTAAAATGTCACACAACTCTAACTCATTAATTCATATAACATTGAATAATCTTCAATAAATATGCTATATATTGTTTGTGCTACTGCTTTTCATCTGTCATATTCTATATATGTCATATAAAATATATTTTTGTGTTTTTAAGATGTAAGTATGTTATTGTATTTACAAATAAAAGTAATATTGCCTTTCAAGTTTAAAGAAGATAAAAAGAGCCTATTATCTCAATCATGTTGATATACTAAAATAGTATTAAATCAAGTAATACTGATAGCTTACTGTATGCTGAGGACTATTTTATGTATTAACTCATTTAATCTCCTGGAAAGATGTAAGATGTGCATACTGTTATTAGTCCAGCTTTACCCGTGATTAAGTATGTTCTCTAGATCGTGTACTTAGTAAGGAATGAGCCCAGATTAGGGCCCAGGAAGCTTGCCTCCAGATCCCCCTTTTTAAACCATCATACTGTTGACTTTACAAACCAAAGGACAAAACAAAGCTTTATGGCAGTTTTCATATCTGATCATCTACCCATTTCTGCTACCACTTTTATACATCTTTAAAAAAAGTGTAATGAAGTTGGAGATCTTTGTTAGCACATATATATATATATGTGTGTGTGTGTGTGTGTATGTGTGTATATATATGTGTGTGTGTGCATATTATATGCACACACACACATACACACTTTCAGGTACTTTTGGCTGAGTTAAATACTTGACAGCTGATGAACAGTGTAATTGTTTACAGATATTTGCAATTATAATCAATGATATTCTTATGCTGTGTTTATTGTGATAAATTAGTTACAATATATAAACATTTCTATTTAATCTTAAGATTACTGTAGATAAAGATCACTGATTTTACTGTATACCAATAATATGTCTTTTTTACTGTGTAAGAATTTTCTTTAATCCTGATATTCTTGTGAGGTAGATCCTAGTATTACCTCTGTTGTACATTTCAAAAAACAAGGTCTAGGAAGTTAAACAGTTTCTGGGTTATGTTGTAAGAAGGTGAACTTGAGGATTTGAACCTCAACTATTCTTCCCTATGGATATATATGTGTGTATACATATATGCATGTATATATCAATGTATACATTTATATAGGCCATTTATATTACCTTTTCTACAAACTGCCTTAGTCCATTATCTGCTGCTATAACAAAATACCATGGATAAACAGCAGGTATGTTGTGACTCTGGAGGCTGAGAGAGATCCAGGGCCATGGTCCTGGCATATGGCATCTTCCTGAGGCATTGTGACAGGGTCAGGGGACAAGTGAGTACACATAATACAGAGTCCATCAGGCTGAACTCATCCTCTTCACCAGTGGCCCCTTCACCCGTAACCACATTGTCCATTCATGAAGGAAGAGCATTCTCCTGACAGAATCATCGCCTCTTAACACTTTTTTTTTTTTTTTGTTGTTGTTGTGGGGCTTGAACTCTGGGCTTAGGCACTGTCCTTGCGCTCTTCAGCTCAAGGCGAGCGCTGTACTACTTGAGCCACAGTGACACTTCCAGTTTTCTAGTGGTTTCTTGGAGATAAGAGTCTCATGGACTTTCCTGCCCGGGCTGGTTTTGAACCACATTCCTCAGATCTCAGCCTCCTGAGTAGCTAGGATTACAGGCATGAGCCACTGGTGCCCTGCGTCTTACCACCTTTTTAATGGCACTTTCAAGTTAACAGAGCTTGGAAGTGGCGCTGTAGCTCAAGTGGTAGAGCGCTAGCCTTGAGCTGAAGAGCTGAGGGACAGCACCCAGGCCCAGAGTTCAAGCCCCACAACTGACCAAAAAAAAAAAAAAATCCTCAAGTTAACAGAGCTTTGGAGTAGATGATTCAAATCATGGTACAGGCTTCATTCACTTTTCTATGAGATAGTTCTTATTCTAATGACCTCTCTTTAAAATAAAGAACACGAAACCCTTTTTACTGAGTAGGTTTTCTTTTCTATTTTGTGGAGATGCTATAATTTGTTTTGCATGGTGGGACTTGTACTTCCAGCTTTTTATTCTTGTGTCAAGAACATCTCATTATTTTCTTTAGAAAATTTCTTAGATGTATAAATGGTACCTGGACAGGAATATGCTTTTTGAGACTTTTATGTATCTCTAGAATGACCCTAAATACACTGACCACAGGTTACATTAGAATGTCTGTATACCAATCCCAATGATAGTACTTGATGTTATTTAAAAACATCTTGGCTATTCTGCACATCTTTGATTATGAGTTAAGACAAATATTTTCCATGTGTTTCTTTGCATTTCTTTCTTGAGTTGTCTGTTGAGCCTTAAGGAGGATTATGACTTTATGTACAACCTTTAAAATTTCATAAATCCACTTACCTATCAGTAGAACATGCTTGGTTTCCCATCACTGATGATAGCAGACCAGAATATGTTGGAACTGTTTATAGAAAGTAATGAGAGTTTGCTTGTTATGTCAGCCTTAAGGCTTTGTATTGCTTTTATTCTTTGTTTCAGTCTTATAGATAAAAAACAAGCAGCTTAGGCAGGTCATATGACTTATTCAGAGACGTTAAATATGTTAGAAACAAGCAGTAAACCTTCTGCCTCACATTATAGCACACCTTCCTTCTATCCCCCATTCTTGAGCCATCCCTCGAGAAGATACACTTAAAATTACGGGTGGGAAGTTAGCTGGTTGTGATGAGAGGTATATTTTGGTACAAAATTAATTTTAGGATGTAGCTTACTAGAAATACTGTAATGTGATATAGAATATTTCCTTGTTCCTTTTCTTTTTCTACTTTATTAAGTATACTGATGGATCTGGACACAGAAAAAGGGTAGGGATTAGGCAAGGGCTTTTTCTCTAATAATCTAACCTCTTCCTCTTTTCCATACTTAAGATGTTGGCACTTTCTAAAAGTCTGCTTAACTGCCTGCCTCCGGCTGGCTTTAGCACCCCTTTGGTTCTGCTCCCTCTAAGGAGTGGAACCTTTTTGTCCTTGTCTCACTGGTGCCTTCCTCTTCGTACTGTGGTACTCGGAATGCTGCTTTCTCTCTAGTTCCCCAATACCATGGCAACAACGGCTCATGGTAACTGCTTTCTTTGCAGTCAAGGAAAAGAAAAAGTCCTTTCTTTCCTTTTGTCCTCTTTGCAATTAGCACTGTGGGTCCACCCTTTCCTCCAGTGAAAGCCAAGGAAGTTCTGAGCTGTAGTCAAGATGACAGGGCATATTGGAGGTACTTGCTAGTGAGCTAGCTGTGTTCCTTTGCTGTTTGTATTTGGCCTTTTCATTGTCAGTGCTTTTAATGTAGCCCCCATTACATCCTATATACCTGGCCCTTTACTATTCCTATTACTTTTAACTTTTGTTACAGGTTATATATTTGCAGTTTAACTATGTATTTTATTCCCCCACCAGAATGTAGGTTATAGGTGAGTGTGGTTCCCTTATTGTTCTGTGTGTTGATTGGGACTAGTGCAGCAGGAACTAAATCTTCCTCCAATATCCCAGGCTTGGTGGTTGGAACATAGACAGTACTCATTTTGCATCTCCTTGTCTCTTTAAGGCTAGTTTTGCATCACAAATGACCTTCTCGGGAAGTTTACCCAGCTCTAGTGACTCAGGTCCTAGGGCCTAAGCTAAGGGAGAGTCCAAGAGGAGTGGGTTAAAGTTGACATGAAAGATTCTCATTTGCTGTCACTCAGACTTTGGTTTGAATCCTGGCCTCACTGTGTTTTCAGACCATGTGAGTTTGAAGAAGGCCTGTCAAACCAGTTTGCTCATCTGTAGCACCAACCTTCTTGGCTTGGTGTATAGTCTATGGAAAGTACTGGTACATAGCAAGGAAAGAAAATTATTGTGATAGTGTGGTTATTAGTATTTTAGTTTTCTGTTTGACTTTTCATTGGCCAATGGAGTTATTTTCTCAATGGCATTATAGACTATAGTTTAAGGCTAGGACGAGTCACTGTGGAGTTTGGAGCATGAGATCCTCTCCTGCCACTTAATGGCAGAGTGACACTGGGCAGAAGCCAGCCTCAATTCATAAACAACTGTAAATGGTTATAATAGTAGTGTCTTCCGCAGAGTGGATACAAAACTCAGTCAAATAGTGCTTTGGAACAAAGTTTAGTCTATGGAAAGCACCCCATGACTCATAATGTATAGTTGATAAAAACACTCAGTCTTCATCTGGTCCAATTCTTTCTCCTGTTGCTCTGTTTCTAAGTCTGTCTGCCTCATAAGCAATTAAAAAATTTGGAAGCATTTTCAGTCTGGACGTATATTGAAGAGTAGATCCTCTTCTGAACAGAATTGTGTCTCCCTATAATTTATATATAAAAATCCTAATATGGTGACTGTATGTGAACCCAGGGAAGGTTAGTTGAAGTAGTAATCCTAGAGGACTGATGTTCTCAGAAGTGTAAGAGACACCAGTAGTGACACAGTGCACAGAAGAAAGGCCATGTGAGCACCTGGAGAGAAGGCAGCTGCTAACTAGCTGGAAGGAGAGCCCTCACCAGAGCCAGGCCCCTGGCTCCCGGGTCTTGGGCTCTGGGCTCTGAGCTTTCAGAGAAGTGAGAAAAATATCTGGTTGTGGAGGCGTGTGTGTGTATGTGTGTGTGTGTGTGTGTGTGTGTGTGTGTGTGTGTGTGTGTGTGTGTGTGTGTACACGTGTGTACAAGTCCTGGGGCTTGAACTCAGGGCCTGGCCTCCTGGACACTCTCCTTGAGCTTTTTTGCCCAAAGCTAGTGGCCTACCATTTGAGCTCCTATTCTGGCTTTTTGATAGTTAATGGGAGAAAAGCATCTCACAGACTTTCCTGATGGGACTGGGCTTCCAACTACCATCCTCAGATTTCAGCTTCTTGAGTAGCTAAGATTAGAGGTGTGAGCCACAGGCACCCAGCTGCACTTGATACTTTCAGTGCTTCAATATCCTTCTTCAAAATGGAAACACCAAGATGAATGCAGAATTTCTTGGTGGTCTGGGCAGTTTGGGTCATTGGATATTCTTCTTCTAGTAATTGGGTTGTTGACTGAACAAACCTTAATATTCAGGCCTACACCTTCCTATATTTGATCTATCATTTTAGTTCACATTCAGAATTCTGTCATACTAATTTCCTCTGTGTGTGTGTGTGTGTGTGTGTGTGTGTGTGTGTGTGTGTGTGTGTGCGCGCGCATGTACACTCTCTTGCACTGGCCCTGGGGCTTGACCTCAGAGACTGGGTGTTGTTCCTGAGCTTCTTTTGCTCAAGGCTAGTGCTCTACCACTTGAGCCACAGCTGTACTTCTGGTTTTTTTGTGATTAATTGGAAATAAGAGTCTCATGAACTTTCCTGTCTGGCATTCCTTTGAACCTTGATCCTCAGATCTCTCAGCTTTTGAGTAACAGTTTGCAAGTATGAACCACAGCACCCAGCTTCATTTCTTGTATTTTCTTTTAGACAATAGGAATCAATTTTGAGAGCTCTAGTTAGACAGGACCTTAGATACTGAACCAACTATCTTAACTACTTAACTACTTACGCTGTGTTATAATTTTGGACTATTACAACAAACTACCATTAACTGGATGTCTTCAACATCTTTTTCTTACTCCTAGTAACTCGAAGTCTCGAGATAAGGGTGCCCCCATCGTCTGGCACTTGGTGAAGGCCCTCTCTCTGCTACACGTGTCCTCACCTGGTGGAAAAAGAGGTTCTCTGGCCTATGCACAAAAGCGTGGATTCTGTTCATGAGGCCTTCACCTTATGACTAATTGCCTTCAAAGGCCACCTCAAATATAATCAAATTGGGATTAGTATTTCCATTTAGGAATTTGTGTGTGGGGGTACATGGATATATTCAGCAGTGTCTGTTTACTCTACTCCTCTATCTCCAGTGGTGGACAGCCCCACCTTCTGTTTTGCTGAAGATCTCTTTTTAGTGATGGATTCCTTTAAATGGTAAGAAAAATATGTATATTGAGCCAAAATTTGGCTTTTTTCATTGCTACTCTTGGATCATATCTGTGTACTCTAGAATAACAAAATTTCTATTTGTTTTTAACATTAAAATGTAATATTTTATTTAGCATAGTTAGAGAAAATGCTATATGGATTTCAACAGTCAAAGCTAGAAAGATGAATGGATCTGTAAATGCATAAAGAAGGAAACTGATTAACATAGGGAATTCTAGTTTGTTTGTTTTAATGAGTACCTCATATGAGATCATTTTCTATGAAAATAGATTAAGGAAATAAGATTAAGGAAATAATTTTTATTATTTTAATCAGTAATACTTTTCTTCTCTGCTTAATATGATAAACATATTCATCTGAATTCCTGATACTATTTTAGAAACTGGATGAGATCCTACCAATCCTATCTTCTTACTTCAGTGCAGAAGGTTTATCTTTCCTTGTCCCAAGCTTCCTTCCTTTTTTGTGAGAGTCCAAGGCAGATGGGAGGTGGGGCTCTGAGCTTTCTTGTGCTGAAGCCAGGGGTTGTAAACTTGTGATTGGTGCATGGCTACCTCTGGCATTTTCTCAGGAGGTTGTTTCTGTCTTCTGTTGGTGAGGACTGGGGGACTAGGGTCGTGATACTAGTGTTGGGCTCTGAAGCCCAAGTGTGTGGAGCCAACTGTGCACTGGGGTGAAGCAATATTTGCACAGTGGCTCCTCGTGACTGCTGTCTGTGCCCTGCTTGGTTCCAGCCTGAGCCTGGTTCCCAGCCTCCAGTCTGAGCCTGATTCCCAGCCTCCAGCCTGAGCCTGGTTCCCAGCCAGCCTTAGCCTGGTTCCTAGCCCTCCAGCCTGAGCCTGATTCCCAGCCCTCCAGCCTGAGCCTGATTCCCAGCCTCCAGCCTGAGCCTGATTCCCAGCCCTCCAGCCTGAGCCTGATTCCCAGCCCTTCAACAGACAGTGAGGTCAAAATCCTGCCAGGAAAAAAACAAAAAACAAACCACCTTTCTTGCCTAAAGTAACTCAGGTCAGTTTCTTTTTTTTTTTTTAACCAGGAACCTAAAAGGGTACAAGCCTTATTTGACTATTTAAGTAATGATGAAAGATCTGGGTGCTTATTCATCCCTGCCTGTTCTAGCTAAGGAAAGCTCTCCTAGGGAGGGTGATTGCTGTTTATGTGGCAGTTAGGAATTGTTTCTTCTCATCCTTAACTGATTAATATTCAGGGTGCTATTCTAGGAAAGACTAGGTACTTTCATTGTCAAGAGAAGGAAGGCAGACAGGCACCCTGGCAGGATGTTAGCATTTTGACATGGGAAGTGTTGTAAAAGGTAGAAATGCGCCTGATTGGTTGACCGGGAGATTGCAATATGATTAGGAACCTTGCAATTTTTAGAGTTCCAGAGCTCCCATGGCAAATATCAGGACGTGTCAGTGATTAAGTTCCTTGAGGGAAAAGAGATGGTTTTTGTTTTGCTTTGCTTTGTTTTTTTTCTTTTACCTATCCTATAATTCTCACTTAAAAATAGTCAACAAATAATTAATTGTAGGTAATTTCAGAATAGAGTTTTCAAACCAGTGCTCAAAACAGTGACTGACTGAATGCAGACAGTTCATTTGTACATCTAAGATATGTTGAAAATAAAGCTTTTAAAGTTTTATTGTAATGTGTATTGTTTAGTAAAAATGTCCTCAGTCTCAGAATTGCTTTGGGAGGGTTTTGTGGGTTGGGAATCTTCTTCTTCTTAGGTGAAATTACACAGAGACTAAGGCCTGTGGCTACCCAGAAGTAGTACAGTTTGCATGTGTAGAAATACTCCCTCTCCTCACTGTCCTGAGGGGCAGGAAAGGAACACTGTGTTTACCACTTTCTCCAAGGAGCTTGGGATCCTGCAACAATTGAAAACCAGGAAGCTCTTTATCCTGGCAGTTTCAGGAACTGTGGTGCCTTGGTCCATTCAGAAATCCAGAGCTTGAAAGCAAGGTTGTTGTGGTTGTTTACTGAGTTTCTCAAGAAGGAATTAGCTCAGTTTAGGTGATTGAGATTTAGCTCTGTCTCTAGCTTCTTGTCAAACACCTTTAATGTTGGAAGCAGTTCTTTGCATAGCTTCCAGCAATCTTTGAATGGGTCCTCCATACTGCATCATAATTGTTAGAAAGTGAAATAAATACTAGGAGAAGCTCCTGTTGCCTGCTCGCTGGCTTCCCTGATAATCTGTCTGTTACTTTGATGAGCTTCTGAAATGTTGCACTTTCACTACTATAGAAATAGTGAAGCATAGCTACTGTCCTTTTTATCCTGTTCCTAACCCTGCCTGTAAGTATCCCAAAGTAGCCTCTTTATCCTTTCATCTGTCTCTCCCTTTTAAACCCCAGTTTGGTATTTTATTTGGAAAATGTATTTAATATAGAAATCGAATTTTTCAATGATATCTATTCTTACTGAGTGTGGAGAAAATGTGTCCATTGCTCCAAATTCTTTTTGTCCTCTTAGTGATTGCTGAGAGGCCCAGCTGTAGTGCATAACTGGAAGCCAAGACATGTAGGGAAGTGGGCACTTTTAAACAAGACTTTGACAATCTAGTAGAGAGTGTGAAGCCCGTGTGAAGTGGAAGGGCAGCCCATTTGGAAAGTATGTAGTGCATAGCAGCTTAATTAAGAAATGGGTCTCATCTGAGACACATTTTCTTTTAAGTAGCCTAGTGGGTTCAGCTCTTTACTGGCATCTGTTTCCCTGACTCCAGGCCTGAGCACCAGTCTGTGATCCTGGGAAAACTTACGCAGCACATTCTTTTTTAGCTTATAAAGAGAGATTTAAACACTGCTTCCTCTTTTCAGTGGGTGTTGTAAGACATAATGAGATTGTGCTAGGAGGCTTCTTAAACTCCATGAAAGGAATGGGCACAGGGAACCCCAAGTGTGATACTGCCAGGACTATAAATCTGGCATGACTTTTACTCTGCTATTAAGCTTCCCTTTTCTTGGTTCTCATGCTGCTTTGGAAGTACTGTGAGTGCTGTGCTAAGCTTGAGGGCCATCTAGTGGGTATGATAATATCTATGTGTCAGAGTGATGAGGGAGTCTGTTGGCTTCCTATGTTCTAATTCGCCATCCATCACAAGAATCCCGCAAGTCTGACTACCATATGTGGTACTGGACACTTTTTCTGTAGACAGCTTACTTTCTTGTGCAGCTTTCAGTCTTATCAGTGGGCCTCAGCTTTTTTTTTTCTTTTTCTTTTTGTTAGTTGTTGGGCTTGAACTCTGAGCCTGTGCGCTGTCCCTGAGCTCTTCAGCTCAAGGTGAGCCCTCTAGCACTTGAGCCACAGCACCACTTCCAGTTTTCTGGTGGCTAATTGGAGATAAGAATCTCATAGGCTTTCCTTGCCCCGGCTGGCTCTGAATTGTGATCCTCAGGTCTCAGCTTCCTGAATAGCTAGGGTGACAGGTGTGAGCCACCAGTGCCCGGCTCCCTCAACTTCTTAAATAGTGCTGGGCTCTTATGGCCTGCTTGAGTAGTAAATTCTTACCTTGGCAACCAGATATGTGTATTCCTACCAGATGCTGTGGCATCAAGGGAAGAGGGTATTGGGATAGGGAGAAAGCCTTGCCAATAGAGTCTATTTGTCAGTGGTCTGGTAAGATTGCTTCTTCCTGATTAGTACAGCTTGTCTGTCCCCCACAGGAAGAGCTCCCCTTCATTCCATTTGGAGATACTTCTCTTGGGCTGTGGCTTGAGCGGCTCAAACCTGACTTGTATTATTAAATATAATATTAAATATAAATCATCTTCTCACAACTATAGAACTATAGAGACATACTAGAGACAGCCAACTTCTAAAGTCTCACAGTTTTGAAGACTAGTTTGGGCAGAGGATGATGGCACAACATGGAAGGAAAAGATGAAGGAACCAAGTGATCACATCTCAGGAGAGATGTGATGAGTGAGGCCACACCATTCTTTTCAAGGGCACCTTTCCTGTGACCTAGAAGAACTACCTCTTCCCCCTCTACTCACACCAGGCTGAACCATCTTCAGTTCCCATCACCTCCTAACATGGCCTGTGTGGGGCCTTCAGCACATGGGCATTTGAGGACATTCACCATTTCAGTCGAAGCATTAGCACTGGAGTGCTCAGAAAGACCTTGTTTCTGAATGACCAGTGAATGTGCCTACTGTAATCTGAAATAGCAAAGTTTAAAATAATGTTGATATTCAGGATGGTAAAATTGGGGGAGGTAGAAATGAGTTGGGAGAAATATAATTCTAAACTTTTTGGATTCCACTAAGTATAATGGCCAATTGTTAGCATATTCTAGGCAATGAGTTAGGCACATTTAAAAATAGCATTTTAACATGAATGAACCTTTTTATGAGCTGAGCTTCAATAAAGAATAAATTGGTCTTGTAAATTACATTTTAGTAGTCTATTTTAAACCTTTTATTCCTTAACAACATTTGAGATCTATAAAAATAAAATGTCTGACCTAAAAACAACAAAATAATTATAACTGCTGATCTATGTATTGCCAGGAAGAACTAATTGTCACCTTATTTATAATAGCATGCTTTCTTTGAATTTCAAAATTTGTTACCCACAGGGGTGGCATGGATGTAAAATAGAAATCACTGACTTGCAAGGCATTGAGAATCATTTTAGACACAGAAGACTTTTGTGTCTCTCTGTGGAAAAGAGAAAAAGGAAAATCCAGCAGCTTTGGAGATCAAGGGAGGTCTTGCCAAAGGAAGTCAAGAGTAGCTGCTGCTCCAAGCTAACTCTTTATGGAAGGACCATAGCATCATTGTGTGCACTGGGAACTGGTTGCGATGTAACCCAGTCTTTGAAGTAAAAAGAAGTGCTCCAGGTTTTATAAAAAGCAAAGCATTACTTTTATATAGTGTATAAAAGTGAAGCATAAATATTACTTTTATATAGTGTAACAAGAGTTATCAATTAGAACTTGAAACTAGTATTTTTTTTTTTTTTGTAAGACAAGATCTTGATATGTAGCTGAGGTGTTATTCATTTCCTCTGTACTTAAAGAAGGCCAGCCCATTGGGAATATATTATCTGAAGCAGATACAAACAGTAAGTGGACAGTACGTGGCAGTAAGTGGACAGCTAGTGTGAAGTACAGAGGAGAAAGGAACAATTTTAGATCTCTTCTTCCTTCTGCTGACATACTTGCTTCATGTTGAAATTTTTACATTTTAACTATAAAAAGAGCCTTAAAATACTAGGAGGAGAGTTGGGTGGGGCGGGGCAGGGGGAGGACAGGATGGGAAGGGGAAACAAAGGAGGATGCTACAATGCTTGATAAGAAATCTACTCATTATCTTGCCCATGGAATTGTAACCCCTCTGTACAGTATTTTCACAATAAAAAAATACTGCTATTTTGTAGATTCGGAATGCAATTAGCAATATATTGTAATTGGAATGTGCTCTTGGCCATTCTTTTCCCTCATTCTTCATTTCTTATTTACTCTGAGCTATGTAGTATAGCAGAAATTCCTGCTCTGGATATATAAAGGAAGTAACCAATGGTTCAGAGTGGTTTTTATGGTTCCTACTCACCCCTGACTATGGGATTTATCATGTTGATGCTTTCCATTGTAGTTGTTGCTGCTCAAGTATTTATAAAATTAGAAAAAAAAGAAAGACGAAGAAAACCCTGAGGTTGTAATTGGAATCTTGAAACTTGTAATTGGAAACTTGAGACTAAAGTGTGTACTTGAGAAAAGCCTTGAGGGAATTATCTACTTTTAGTTTGTCAAAAAAAAAAAATTAGAAGGACAAGTAGTCTATGATTTGTAAGGAATGAATATGTACCTGATGTCTAGACCTCTTCCATTGATCATGGCATATCTTGGTTCCATTTGTCTGATATGACCCTTAACCTTTTCTTGTCTCCTTACCTTCAGTTGTTTATAAGATTCATAAGACACAGTATTCTCATCACAGTAGCTGATTCACAGCATATAGTCATACAGAATTGGTTGGTTAATTGGAGATAGATTCTCTTGAACTTTTCTTCAGATCTCAGCCTCCTGAGAAGCTAGAATTATAGGTTTATGTGAGCAGTGCCCTGCTCATACTGTATTTGTCATAGGACAGATAGGAAGAAAACTTCATCACGAAGTTTTCTGAAAGGCTTTTATGAGATGACATCTCTATACGCCAACAGTATACACATGGACCATGGCAAACTTGAATTCTTGGTAATGCTACCAGCATCCATATTTGGCCCTACCAACCTGGTCATCTCTTGAACCTTGGCAAGTAGTGATTTCCTGCTGTAGAGCCTCCTGAAAACCTTGGAAATTGCTTTGTTCTTGGACAAATGGAGATGAGAGGATGTTGGCAAAATACTGACATCAGGAGTTGGGCTCAAACCACTTAAGTTATTCCTGTCTTCTTAAAGAAAATGTTTCTGCTTTTGCAGGCTATAATGTAATAGCTGAAAGAGTTCCAGTAAATGCAGTTTTCTTCTTGTCAGCATTCCAACACTGATGGTGACTACAGGGATGGAGATTGATGGGCTGACATATAATTTCCTTCTGGTCATTTTCCCAGAGTATTATCACCTTGGATTGAATTATCCTGAGTTGAATCCATTTCTCTCACTTGATGCAGTCACCCTTGTTTTCTGTGTGGTGATATATACTTGTAGTATATGTATATACTTGTAGTAGTCCTACTAAATTCAAAGGAGGTAGGGTTAAAATCTTGGGTGAGAGCAGTGGTGTACTTCTATGTCATTTCTTGGTAAGATCCTCAACTGGGACCCTGCTTGCCATCTGACATGACAGGGGTAGCACCTAGGAGTGTGGGCTGTGCATCAGCTGTATGAGTAGGTTGGGGTTAGGAAGGTAGGCAAGAGCAAAACTCTTAATCCATTTTCTTTTATCTGTTCTCATTATTAAAAATAAGTTGGGGCCAGAGAGATAAAACAATAAAACTGTGAAAATAACTTCAATTTTGCATGTGCTGTTAACTAAAATAGAAAATATTGAACTGACAAAACAGCATAAATTATCCACTAAGGACAGAATGGTCAATAATCTTACATGACTTTTAACAAAGTGATTAGCTCTCCCTTGGTTAGAAGCATCTGACTTTCCCCTTCTTTCATTTGATAAATTTAGTGACATGAACTCCTTTTGAATTATCAGCTAATTCTTTACTATTCTTGAATTATCAGCTAATTCTTTACCAGAAGTGTTGCCATCACCAGCAGCAGGCCCCATCCCTACTAAATAAGAACTAGAATTTTAACAAGATCCAGAGTGTTTCCTGTATTGGGTGCAGTTTGTCAAGTGCTAATCTGATGCCTTCTCTTCAGCTTCCTCTCCATGCTGCAGTCAGCTGAATGACCTAGTCGTTACCCCAACTATTTCTACCTTCACCAGTGGCCTGTTTCCTTGAGTGATATTGATTCCCCAGGAATGACCCCTCTCAACTTCATTTTCTTTCATTCTTGGTATCTGAAGTATGCGAAGTACTATGATTTGGCTGGAGATTCAAACATGATTAAATGGAAAACACTTTGTGCCGATGGCTGGCTCTGGCTCTTGGAGAACAGTTAGGCAACATGTATCAAGAGTCTTATATGTACATTTTTTCCTGTCCCATCATTTCATGTGTAGGAGATTTTCCTAAACTAGTAATTAGAATTGAATGTAAAGAATGTGTAAAATGCTGTCATTGAAAAATTACTTGGAATAGTAAAAAGAATTGTAAATTATGTTAAAGTATTACGATAAATTATATAGTCAAAGATGTACATGTATGTACACATAATATATGTATTAAAAACAAATTTTAATCATCAAAATTATTACAGATTACACAGTTCCTGTACTTCTAAGGCTTATAATTGAATAAGTAAAATTAATATATAAAGTAATTTAGAAATACAAATGTAGTAACAGTAATGGTAGGGGTAGCAACAATATCTGTTGGACATGGCCAGTGTTTAAGGCTCTGTTGAAAATGCTTTATATATATTACCTTCCTTGAGCCTTGCAAAATCCTGCTATATATAATACTGTTATTAATTGTAGAAGAGGAAATTGAAGCACAGAGGGTGACTTGTACCATGTCATATAGCTGGTGAGTAAAAGACATGATGGCATTTAAGGGACATTTAAAGTAGTGTTAGAAGTACGGAGGTATGGGGAGGGGGATTATAGTTAGTGAAGGTGTCATTGCAGTATGAGGCTTTTTCTCTGTGGTTTAAGACAGTGGAAAAGGCAATCTAGAACAAGGAAGGGTATGGTACCTCTGTCAGAAGCAAGTGATAGGAGAGAGGATTTGGGGATCTGGTGAAAAGATGGAGAGAGCGGTGAGGCATAAAGCTCTGAGCTGAGGAGGCACCAGAAGTAGTGGTATGTGGGCTCATGATTTGTGTATCTCATTCTGGAAGAAGCTGGGAACATTTGGAAAATTTTAAGATGGGAATGCCCAAACTTACAAATGCTTAGGGATGTGACAAACCAGTCCCCCCCGCCCCCCCCCCCAAAAAAAAAGATTAGCTGAAAAATTACTTTAGTGTTTAAGCTGAGAAATGATGGGGTCCTGAGATTGGAGCAGGTGGATAGGAAAGGGTGTAATAATAATAATCACCATGACAATGTCCTGAGTCTTGAATTGTGCTGAGGCACTGTGCAGGGTTAAGGATGACACAGAAGCACAAGATACTGTTTCTGGATTAAGGGACGGGATTAGAGAGATGTGATAGTGTAATACTGACACCTTGGAAGGCCGGTTGGAAGTAGAAGTAAGAAAGAAGAAAGCACATAGCTAGACTTCAGGACTTTGGCATTTGGGACCGTGTTAATGTCAATGGTCATGGAAGGATAGGAATATACAGTAGTCTCCCCTTATCTGTGGTTTCACTTTCCACAGTGTCAGTGACCCTGTGGTTTCACCCACAGTTCAAATATACTCTGGAAAATTCTAGAAATAAAGCATTCCTAAGTTTTAAATTATAGGCTGTTTTGGATAGCATCATACAATCTCATTCCATCCAATTCTATCCTTTCTAGGATGTGAGTAAGATTATGTGAAATGGCTTAGATACTAGGACATTTAGTAGTGTCCCCCAAAGGAACTCCAGTGGTTTGGGCTTCAGTTCAGCTGTGGTATCCAAGAATATGAGGAGAGGAGATGAATACACAGCATTGTGTGGTTTGGCTCAGCCTTTGTCTTTTACTCTGATGTCACATGTCCAGACAAGGTTTGCTCCTTGAGCCTCCCTTCCAGAGTGAATAGATGTGTGGTGAACTGGTTGTCAGCCTGCTTGCTCCTAGAGCAAAGCTTGGGGTCCCATGACAGCTATAGAATCTGAGCAAGACATGACCTTCACTGGAGTTATTTGTTAACTGCAGCTAGATCTTGTGACAGCTGGCTAGTACAGCTGTGTCCACTACTTGATTACCTTATTGTCCTTGTACTCCTTGAGACCTGTGTTACTTATCTTCATGTCATCAGTCCAACGTGTGTAAGCCTGATGTTGTTTACAGGGTTGACATAGTTCACTGAATTTAGGGTAAGTGTGACAATTTCACTCCCTTGTATTAGAGTAGTATGTGATTCTTGAACTATCAGGATCATTTGAAATTTTTCAGAATAAGGATTTTTTCACCTTTGGCAGGCCTACATCCCCAGGGAAATAGGGAGGAGGATCCAAGCAACTCTTAGATGCACTTAAATTGAGGACCACAGGTATTACTTAGCAGTTCTACCACTCTCCCAAGTTCCTGTACAACAATTTTTCTTGGAACTTTTTCCAGACTACAGAACTATGTGATGTTGTTAGGATGTTATCCATAGCAGAAAGAGGCCCCTCCCTGTTTGCCTCCAAGTTAGGCATCAAGGATTTGCTATTTACTCGTAAGAAAACTTGAGTCAGATACAACTCAAGGAACTGTGTAAGCCTGACTTTCAAGTGAAAGAAATACCTTCTCCACACTGCTATTTTTCTTAAAACCTAAATTTTAATTATAAAATCATTACATGAATGTATTCTCATAAAAATTCAAAACATTATTAATGAAATCAAGTTCTTCTTGGTATCGCTCCCTAAATCTCAAATCTCAATCTTAGTCTCTTTCCATTCAGATTTCATTCTATGTACTTGTGTGTGCGTGTGTATTGTGATATATGTATATATTATGATATGTGTCTGTTCTCTGTGTGTGTGTGTGTGTGTGTGTGAATGTATGTATTCCTACCATTTGTAGATAATGTATGAATAGCTGGTATCTGTCTGGTTGGGGCAGTAGTCAATGAAATTACGAGCTCTTGTATTTTTTTTTTTTTTTTTTTTGGGTCTGGTCCTGGGGCCTGAACTCTGGGCCTGGGCGCTGTCCCTCAGCTCTTCAGCTCAAGGCTAGCGCTCTACCACTTGAGCCACAGCACCACTTCCGGCTTTTTTCTTTTTGCTTATGTGGTGCTGAGGAATCGAATCCAGGGCCTCAGGCATGCAAGGCAAGTGCTCTACCACTGAGCCACCTTCCCAGCCCCATTGTTCTAGTATTAACCCTAGTGTGTGTGTGTGTGTGTGTGTGTGTGTGTGTGTGTGTGTGTGTGTGTGTGTACTTTCTTTTGTTCCTGGTAGTACTGGGTTTAAACTCAGGGCTTTGAATGCCTTCCACCCCTTTTTGCTTTAGCTTGTCTACTTTTGGGGGGCTTGAATTTAGGGCTGCATGGTGCTTTTGTTTGGCTTTTTTTCCCTCCAGGCTGGCACTCTACAACTTGAGTCACCCTTGCATTTCTGGCCTTTTTCTAGCCAATTGAATATAAGAGTCTCTCAGATTTATCTGCCTGAACTGGCGTTGAACTACGATCCTGTGAGCCACAGGTTGAACTGGGGTTTGAACTCATATCCTCAAGCTTGCTAAGCAGGTGCTCTACCATTTGAACTATATTCCCATTTCTTTTTGCGTTTAGTTATAATTTCAGAGTTATGTGGGTTTTGTGAGGAGGGGGAAAAGCATGGGCTAGCCTGGACTGCAATTCTCCTACATATACCTCCTACTCATGCAGCCTACTTGTACCATGTACATAGATGACAGGTATGAGACACCATTTCTAGCTTTTTTTTTTTTTTTAGATCTGAGACTGGGACTTGAACTGTGTTCATTGGCTAACTCTCTACCAACTGAGCCATACCTCCAACTCCTGTCTGAACTTTTATGCTCAAGGCTAGAGCTCTACCATTTGAGCCACAGCTCCATTTCCAGCTTTCTTTTGGTGTTTAATTAGAGATAAGAGTCTTATGAATTTTCATGCCCAGGCTAGCTTGGAACAGTGATTCTCAGATCTCTGCCTCCTAAGTGGCTAGGACTACAGGTGTGAGCCTCCAGTGCCGGGTATTTTCAGCCTTTTTGTTGAGATGGTGACTCAGTAACATTTTTGCCTAGGCTATCCTTGAAAACATGACTTTCTGATTAGCTGAGATTACAGCCATGAGCCACCCTTCCTAACGCTAGTTTATTTTTCAGATATTATTTTGCTCTAGATCAATTTTGAACCTAGATCTTTCTTATTTCTAGCTCTCCAGGAACTGGTATTATGTGTGTGTACTACCATGATAAACTTATTTTTTGTGATAAGGCTTCACTATCTAATTTGTTGAGGTTGGCCTGGAACCACAGTTCTCCTATCCCTGTTGCCAAAGTAGCTGGAATTTACTACCATGTCCAGCTTTACTACCATGCACAGCTCATGCTTTTTTTGATTTTTTTTTTTCTGTCAATATGTCATATTGGGCTGGGAAGGTGGCTCAGTGGTACAGTGCTTGCCTTGCATGTATGAGGCCCTGGGTTCAATTCCTCAGTACCACATAAGCAGAAAAAGCCAGAAGTGGTGCTGTGGCTCAAGTGGTAGAATGCTAGCCTTGAGCTGAAGAGCTGAGGGACATCACCCAGCACCAGAGTTCAGGCCCCATGACTGGCCAAAAAAAATGTCATTTATTATCACTATTATTATATATTTTTTATATGTTCACTCCACTTAAACTTTATTTTTCATTATATGTCATAGTTTATTTATCCATTTCTATATTGAACTTTGTTTTTACTTTTTTGCTGTCATAAACAGTGCTATACACTGATATATATTTGAATATGGTACCTTGAGTACTTGTTCAAGTGCTTATAAACTATGTATGTATATATATATATATATATATAATCTATCTTATATATTTTATGTAGCCATATATAGTACTCAGCTGTCTTATGTAACTATGCATCTATTTTATCTAGCTCTCTATCTTATCAATTCACCTTCTCCATCTATCTGTCTGTCTGTCTGTCTGTCTATGAAACACATGAATGCCATAGGATTTATCATTACAGAAATGATTAGTTTATATTTCACTGTATTTCCAAATTCATTATCACTCACTATTATCATTTGCCTATAGTAAAGATTGGTAACACACATTATTTTAATTTGTGTTCTTCTGGTTATTAGAAAATTTGAATGTCCTTTGTTTATATTATTGTCATTTTATTTTCTGGCTGTTTCCCCTTACTGATTTGTTGTAACCTGCTGTGTCTTGGACATTTAAATATATATTGCAAATAGTTACAGTTAACATATCTTTGCTTATATTGTGATTTTGCCTTTGTTTTTACTGTTGTTGTTTTTTTTTTTCTGGTTCTGGGGCTTGAACTTAGGACTTGGGTGCTTGTCCCTGAGCTTCTTTTGCTCAAGGTCAGCACCAGTTGAGCCACAGCTCTATTTCTGGATTCTTTTCTTTCCTTTTCTTTTCTCTTTTTTTCTCTCTCTCCCTCTCCACCCTCCCTCTATCTCTGATTAATTTTTTTTGGGTCCGGTCGTGGGGCCTGAACTCGGCCTGGGCGCTGTCCCTCAGCTCTTCAGCTCAAAGCTCTACCAATTGAGCAACAGCGTCACTTCCGGCTTTTTTATTTTTTCTGCTTATGTGGTGCTGAGGAATCGAACCCAGGGCCTCATGCATGCAAGGCAAGTGCTCTACCATTAAGCTACCTTCCCAGCTCTATCTCTGAGTAATTTATTGGAAGAGTCTCATGGACTTACCTGCCTGGCTTGGCTTAAACCACAAGCCTCAGATTCAGCCTCCTTAGTAGCTAGGATTATAGGCATGAGTCACCAGTAGTGCTGTTTCATTCTTAATTTTTAAATTTCTTAATAGTGTCTGCTCTCATTAGCCCTTCTTTCTTTTTTTTTGGGGGGGGGGTGGCTTGAACTCTGGGCTTGGGTGCTATCCCTTTGCTTTTGAGCTCAAGGCGAGTGCTCTACCTCTAGAGCCACAGCGCCACTTCCGGTTTTCTAGTGGTTTATTGGAGATAATTGGCTTTGAATGGTGATCCTTAGATCTCAGCCTTCTGAGTAGCTAGGGTTACAGGTGTGAGCCACTGGCGCCTGGCTTCATTAGCCCTTCTTTCTAAAAATCTGTCCAGAGTCTTTTAAGAGTTAGAAAATAACTAAATCTCTTAAAACCTTCACATGGAAGAATCTCCAGGTGCCCTTCTGAATGAATTGTAAGGTATTCACTGCATGGATGTTTGCATGTCACTTTGGCTGCTCTGGAAAAGTCTGCTGTCTATGTTCTGAGTGTGTAGTGACTGGGCACCTCTGCTCCTTATGCTTCTAATTAATTCTCTCCTGTCAGAAACTGGTTTGTCTCCGCTCTGGAAAGCACAGTTAGGGCTCTGTAATCAGGCTCACATGAGTGGTTTTTGTTAATTCACTGATACAAACTTATGAACCCCATTTAACCAGATTACCACGTGCACCAGAAGGATATGTCATATGTGAGTTCCCAAAGTTTATGATTTAATTACCTGAATTTCTGCTTTAATTTTTCCATAGAAACAAGTCAGTTGTAGGTTTCTAGAAAGTTCAAATAATCATTCTTTTTTATGTTTTATGCTTTATTAAGTAGCTTTTTAATTTGTTAAATAGCTATACAAAGGGGTCTCTATGCAACATGTCAGTTTATGAGTACAATATATCAAATAAGCATTCTTAAATAGTACTTTAGAAATCACTGAGTATTCTTTTATAAGACACTTTCTACTCTTTGAACTACACCTGGAAAGTCAAGTTTATTACATTGATTTCTGTGTTCTAGTTGTTGATGTACAAGTAGAAAGGACAAACCTACAGGCCTCAGAAGCTTCTGGAGATCAGAGTGTGCTGTGGGAGTGGGGAGTAGGATATGAACTTTAAAACTTTGGAAGGAATGAATCATTTTTTCTCAGTGTTCTGCATTCAAGAACAAAGGTAATTTGCATTTACTCATTATTCTTGAGCTCATGCACTATGTTGGAAATCCATTGTTGGTGAGGAAGACTTGCTTTAGAAAGCAGAGATATTCCTTCCTTCCTTCCTTCCTTCCTTCCTTCCTTCCTTCCTTCCTTTCTGTCTCCTTCCTTCCTTCCTTCCTTCCTTCCTTCCTTCCTTCCTTCCTTCCTTCCTTCCTTCCTTCCTTCCTTCCTTCCTTCCTTTCTTTCTTTCTTTCTTTCTTTCTTTCTTTCTTTCTCTCTCTCTCTCTCTCTCTCTCTCTCTCTCTCTCTCTCTCTCTCTCTCTCTCTCTCTCTCTCTCTCTCTCTCTCTCCTCTCTCTCTTTCTCTTTCTTTCTTTTTGGTCCTGTGGCCTGAACTCTGAGCCTGGGCGCTGTCCCTCAGCTCTTCAGCTCAAGGCTAGCGCTACTTGAGCCATAGTGCTACTTCTGCCTTTTTCTGCTTATGAGGAATCAAACCCAGGGCCTCATGCATGCAAGGCAAGCACTCTACCACTGAGTCACCTTGCCAGCCCCAGGGATATTTATTTCTATTGCCTCTCAGGGCCCAGGGGCAGCTTTATGGCTGATGGTGTCAATAACTGCACATCTTTAAAGCCATTGGTGAAAGGAACTAGTAACTTAGCAACAGTTGTAAAGTACTCACAGTAAGCCACCAATCCTGCTTTGTCAGTTCATGTCCCCAGATACATGGTACTGTGGGGATGGTGGACTAGCCTGAGTCATGAGCTTGTTCCTTGCTATCACCTGTAACTTAGTAATTTTTTTTTTTTTTTGGCTCAGTTGTATACCCTATGTGGTTCTGGAAGGCAACTTAGAGCTCAGTTTGAGCATGTCTAAGAAGCTTCTGGGGGAGTTGAGTAAAAAAGCAAGTCCTCCAGCTCTATTCCCAGGAACTGGATACAGTGAGCACAAAGCCATTCAGCAATCTGTGAGGACCACAAGCACCCCGGGTGGTGTGGCTCAGGTCAACCCTGACCAACAGAAATGCTGCTGTGCAAGGCTTCACTTCATGCTGTTTTTCTCAGGTGTGAGTCACAAGACAATTATTCCATCATCTGCTCCTGTGGGTGAGGCTGATGCACCAGGGAATGATTTAATGTTTCTGAAGAGGTAATTATCAAATGGGACCTGAAAATCCTATTTTTGAAAAGCATTTTAAAGTTGAAAATTAACAAATTATATGTGTATGTGCTATGGAGTAAGGCAATGAAGTGAAATTTTCCAGGCATAGGAAAGCAAATACTATCTAAGTGTGGTGGCGCACATCTGGAATCTCAGCATTTGGGGTATTGCGAGCTCCAGCCAGCCTGGGCTCCATGGTTAGACTCTGTCTCAAAAACAATGCAAAAGCAACAATAAAAGGCAAATAGGACACACTATCACTTTTTTGTGCAATCTAAAGGAACTAAAGTCACAGAACTAGACAGAGCGGGGTGATGGTTACCCACCAAGGTCTTCAGTTAAACCGGAGGAAGAGGGTTTGTGTTTTGAGATCTCTTATATGGCTTTCAATTTAATTAGTAATAGTGTATTGTAATTTGCACATTGCCAAGAGTGTCAAATCTTTTCACTACGAGATGATAAATATTCCAGGTGTGGATATGTTAAATGGAAAACTGGAAGTTTTCATAAAAGAGGAAGTGTGTGTGTGTGTGTGTGTGTGTATGTGTGTCCCCGTGTCCTGTGTCTATGTGTCCGTGTCTGTGTCTGTCCTGGGGCTTGAACTCAGTGTCTCGGTGCTGTTACTGGGCTACCTTGTGCTCAAGGCTAGCACTGCACCATTTGAGCCACAGGTCCACTTTCCACTTTCTGTTTTTCTTGGCAGTTAATTGGAGATAAGAGTATAAGAATCTCATAGACTTTCCTGCTTAGGCTGCCATTGAACTTGAGACCCTTATATCTCTGCCTCCTGAGTAGCTAGGATTACGGGCATGAGCCACTGGTTCCTAGTAAAAACAGTATATAAGTAAATAAATAAATAAATAAATAAATATATATATATATAAAACATACCTTAGAAAGTATTATAGTAAGTAGTTTCTGTGATGTAATCATTGTGAATTACAATGAATAATTATGTCTGAATAATCATTACATGTGATAGTTTTATAAAAGCTAAAGATGTATAATGGGAGGGAAACTTTTCATACTTTTTTTGGTTTAATTTTGGTTTTTGATTGGTTGTGGGGCTTGAACTTTGGGCCTGGGTGCTGTCTCTCAGCTCTTCAGCTCAAGGGTAACACTCTACCACTTGAGCCATGGTGCCACTTACAGCCTTTTCTTTTTATGTGGTTCTGAGGAATTGAACCTAGGCTTCATGCATGTTAGGTAAGCACTCTACCACTAAGCCACATTCTTTAAAATCAAATTCTGGGTCACTTGGTTAATTTGTCTGGTGTCTTTTATATTACTGACTGCCCATTGGGATGAACTGAAGCCTGGATACTAGGAATTTATTGGTATGGAATTGGGCAGTGAATGCTTCCTGTCTCAGTAGGACCTTTTGAAAACATGATGCTGCTGGCAAACCACTAACAGGAATATTGACCGGGCTACTCACATAATATATTTCACTTTCTAAAGAAACCCGCATCATTGTAGTTTCTGAAAGTGGACCTAGAACTTGTGCTAAGTTTCTGTCTTTAAGACTTAATGTTCTCTCCTTTGCCTAGACTTTCCAGATGCTGTTTGGTAGCTCCTGTATCTTAGCTCCTGCACATTTCTTTCTAATGGGCATCTGTTGAGAGTCGGGAAGGGAATGCTTGCTATCATCTGGTCAGGATTGATGTCCTGCAGGCAGAAGCAAATGCTCTCCAGGAGCGAGCTGATTCTTCTCAGTTTCTTGTGGTTATTGGATAGGTTTTCAATGGAGGCATGTGCTTAGTGGTATAGTGCTTTGGGGGAAATTTAGGTAGCTATATATTATTTAAATTAATGCAATGAGTATATATTCTTAATATTTTATGTGTTATTTAGCTTAATTTACAACATGGATTTTATCAGTTTCAAGATGTTTATATTTTTTCTAGAAAATATAACCACTTTTTTCTTCACATATGCAGATGGGGTAAATATTGAATACTGTGCAAGTAGAAAATATGGTTATATTAATTTATTTGATCACTTGCATAACTGTCCTCAATTTAGTTAAGAATAGTCAGTCTTCAGCATATTTTATTTGCAAAGTCTAGCTGTAGATATTACATATTTCACCAAAATAGATAGCTACCACCCACAGGTAACTTTTAAATTAAAGGAACAATAGTTGGAGCAAATTAAGAAAGAAGATATTCATGATTCTTGGCTTGAGTTTATGTTTAACACTTGTTTTTCTCTTTGTCAAAGTGTCAAGTGACATGTTTCTTAAAAATTTATATCAGGTATGTAATGTGTGGTGGTGCATGCCTGAAAGCCCACTGCTTAGGAGGTCGGAAGGGGGCCTGAGAGTTCCAGGCTATCCTAACTACATAAAAAGACCCTGTCTCAAACTGAGGGAAAAAAGGCTGAGTGGATTTAATTTTGTTTCAGTGACTGGTTAGCTTTTGAAGTAACTAAAGAAAGATAACCAAAGGTGCATTTATTTATGCTTCTTCCTCATTTATTTATTCATTCATAAGGCAGGATCTTACAATGTTGTTCAAACTGGCCTGAACTCCTATGCTCAAGGGTAGGTGGGACTACAGGTATATGCTATCATGGCTGGTAGCAAAAATACTTACTGAACATAGACCATAAATCTGTCCATCTGCTTGGTATGATACTTCTTTTGGTTATTCCCAATACTGGCTCTTCAGTACTGGCTGTTCTAGGGGAACATTTATGAATGTTATGTTTCAAAATCCTAGGGATCCTGATTATGCTGTGCTGCCTTTCAGAGTTGTCTGGCATTGTGGCTTTTCCTCATGTGACCTAGCTTAGGTTCAGAAGTGCCCTCTGTTTGGGGGCTGTTCCAGAATCCTGATCAGCAACCTCAGTTCTGTAGCAAGAAAGTGGATGTTTTCAAAGGCTATTATTTTAAAGCTGTGGTTATTTAGAGCTTGTTTCACTTATGGATTATAATAAACAGTATCAAGAAGCTCAAGGAAGACAAGGACGATCAGAAATAGGGAAAGAAAATAAGACAGGCGAAGTGTAGATGAGAAAAGATCTCAGCCGTCGCTTGCTTACTTTACTGTGAACTGTGGGAAAGGTAGTAAAGAGTATCTTATGAACTAGTCATATTTATTGCTAATTTTCTTTTAAACTCTTCCTTTAAAGTCTCCAACTCTTCAAAATTTGAATCTTAGTGAAGGGGTGGTGAGGAAACTTGGTCCCCGTGTCTGTTTTTGTTTGTTTTCTGCTGCTAGTGAGGCTTGAGCTTTTTCACTTGGTACTCTACCACTTGAGCCATTTCTAGCATTTTGCTGGTCAATTGGAGAGAAGAGTCTCATGATTTTTCTGCCTAGGATGACTGAACAGAAGTTTTCAGACTTTAGCCTCCTGAGTACCTAAGATGATAGGTATGAGCCACAGTGCCTGGCACCCTGTGTCTTTAAAGAGTTTTATATGAAGTTTTATTACAAATGGATATTTAGCATTGTAGCTCCCTATATCACATTAAAGAAATTAAACAGCTGTCACTATTTGTAAAACACAACAAAACAAAACCTAATGTCTTCAGCATTTGGAGCCTTGCCTAGAATGCTAGGAGTGGGCACAGGTCCTAAAAGAGGGGATAGCATCTTCCCATTTGGTCTGAAGAGAACTCAAAGGAGTCTAAGATGAGGAAGCTTCCTGTGAATCTGTTGAAGTCTTGCTTTGTATTCTTCCTACTGGCTTACGTTTGGATGATGGAAGCCAGTGTGCTTTGTTTCCAAGCCCCCACTCCCCACATTAGGCCACCTGCCCTGACTGCAGCCTTGGGAGCAACATAATGCCCATTTCCCCAGGTCCCTGAGGAGCTACTTTCAAGAAATGGGCAGAGTGACTAGACAGCAGCTGGTGGGAAAACAGGAATGGGCCTCCAGGGACACTTCAAAAGGCCAAGAATTCAGCTCGGGTCTCTCTTATGTTCACAATTAGCAGTCTGGCACCAGGGTTAGATAATGTGTAGGTGAGGGACTGACTTTTGCCCTTTTTTTTTGTCATTGTTTTCTCATTAGCCTGTGGCCCATTTCCTTATTGATGTGGCTTTGGTGCTTTCTAACCTTCAGAGATTCAGTTGGCCAGTTACCGTCCACATTTGTCTCTTAGATGTTTTTGGTTTCTCTCTACTCTCGAATGGAATTTTACTTGATGTTGCTGCTGACTTTTGGTATATCCATCCAAGTGAGCCTGTCCAGGTACTATGGGGCTGTGGGTAGGAAACACACTGGTTATTCCTTTCTGTTCAGGCACGTGTGTATTTCTACTTTATCTGCAGGCTTATGTCAAACATACTTTTAAAGGGAAAAGTGCTCTCTTTATTTCAGGAAAACAAAAGAATGGATAGTTTTGGCTGTTTTTGAGCAATTGAAATTTGTTAATTATAATGGGAAGTTATAATTAGAGGGGTAGAACAAAGTGTTTTTGAACGAACTGCTTACCCGGAACAGTATAGGATCACAATTACACATTAGTTATGATTATTTCATTAACAACTCGTTGGTACTTGAAAGCAGCAGAAATGTATTGATGGAAAAATAAATATGACCCCATGGTGTTTTATTGAATGCGTGCAGTGGAGGTGAGTGTAGATATACATGTGTGCATATGAAGGCATAGTTCCTTAGGTCTGTATAGTTTCCTGTGACTATAGCAATCTATTGCTAAAAGCAACAGATAGTAATTTTCTTCCAGTTTCTGGAGAATCTGGGTCCAATGGTCCCTCTGGAGACCCATGAGGGCAGTCAGTTTCCTTGCCATTTCCAGCTTCATGGATAGGCTCAGGGTCCCTTCACTTATCTTCAGATTAATAGACATCAGCTGTGTTTGTTTGTTTGTTTAACGGGAATCTGCTTTTCTGTGTACTGGGTCCACAACTGTCTTCTGTTTCAGAGTTCCTTTTACTACCTGAAGACATATATAATTGTAGGTAGGGCCCATTTGAATAATCCAACAGCTTTCCCATATCAAAGAATTCAACTTAATCATACCTTCAAAGTCTATGTGATGTCAAGTAATATTCACAGGTATCAGAAGTTAGACTGCAGGCATCTTTGAAAGGGCCTTTATTCAGCCTGCCACCGTGACACTGTATGTGTGTGTGTGTGTGTGTGTGTGTGTGTGTGTGTGTAGAGAGAGAGAGAAAGAGAGAGAAAAAGAGAGAGAGAGAGAGAGGGAAGTGGATATGAAAATCCCCTAGCTCTGACCTCTAAGCTGGCCTATAATCTGGATATAATCCAATAGTAATGGGTGAATTTAATTATTATGTCACAAATCTTTATGATTAAGTTAGTTACTGAAAAGGAAACAGTTTTTTTTTTTGGGGAAATGATTGTTTCTTGGACAGATTGGAAATATAAGAGAAGCTATCTGTACCATAAGATAAAGAAAAGATCAGAGAATAATGGACTGATGGATGAGGTGGATCTTTTGAAAAGATGAAAGAAATTACCCACTGGCTCAAACTGGACAATGTAAATAAATAATCCACAGGGTGGATAATAATCTATTACATAAAGTAGTGAATTTAGCCTCTACTGATAAAAATAAATTTATAAAAGTGGTAATTTCATGAGGAAAAGTGGATTTATATATTTGCTAAGAATCTTTCCACAGTGTACTAATTAATTACAATGACAGTATGTTTAAGTTGACATTGGAGAAGCCTGGCTGATCAAAGCAAATACTATCAGTAATAAAACAAATAGAGAACAAGTGTTGCTTGGTAGGGTAAGAAGAAAATAGCAAGCCTCCTCCGCATTCCTGTTAGTGATTCGTGACCTGAATTTAATCACGTGGAATCTTAAAGATACACCTAAGGTAAAGAACTTTCTACAAAATAATTAGCATCTAATTTTCAGAAAACATTGCTGTGAAAGTTAAGGAATGTGAGAAATATGGTAGTAGAGGCCAAGTAGCCATAAGAATAACTTTTATATTTTACTGTGGAAGGATCTGGTTAGGCCATTCATTGGTGGATTTTGGACTTATTTAGATCATTCTTGGGCTGGTTGTCTTTTTAAATAAAATTAAGATTTCCTGTCTGCAAGATATAGCCACTTGGCCTTCTATAAGATTGTTGGGGGCAAGGTAGGACTTAGAATTTAAGCACGGGAACATCTGAATATCTAGCAAACAAAGCCCACTGTCTGCTATGGTGTTTTTACCTTCAGTTTTATACAACCAGAAAAAACTCTTTGGAAAATCTCAGTGAGTAAAATAGTGTTGTTTCCCATAAGCAAGGTGGAGAATATTAATGCTTTGATCTGGGCCTGAGTGTTGGGATGCAGGGCCCCCACGAGCATTATCATATGGAGTGCTTTGTTAGAGTGGAGCCCTTGAGTACATTCTACCCTTTGCTATAGAAGGCTTTTGCAGAATGTTCCTCTTCTGGGGGAATATGACTGCTTTGAGCACTACTTCACTGTCCAGCTTCAGTTCCCACCATTCTTGCCTGCAACTTTTAGGAATGGGGAGTCTTTAGCTCTATCTCAGACCTGCTCAGTGGATAGTTCATATGACCTTGGGATGATATTTACATACAGTCGAGTATGAAGAAGACTGGTTTAGGCTGTAGGTGATACTAGCATCACCTGGATTGTTAGAAAATTCTCACTCAGGCCCCACACTTGACTGGATGAATCTGAAACTTAGGGGGATCCTACCAGTATATGCTCTAATAATTGTGGTGGGTGATGCTAAGTCATATTGAAGTTTGAGAATCACCCAACAGTAATGTGCTTCAAGCAGTTTTGATTATAAGCTGCAGAGAAATACACTTTGAATAGTGTGTATGCATATGTCTGTGCACACTCCTACATACCTCTGCACTCTTCCACTCCTATGCCTCACAGATGCATTCATCTTAGAACTTCAGTAAAACAGGGAACCATGTTCATTATACTATGTGTTGTCTACTCTGGTGTTTTTAGTTTATCCTGTTAAATATATACGTGTGAGCTCATTTATATATAAATCTGGTTATAGTTCACATCCTCTTGTCTCCTGTCAATTTTCTGTAGCAATCATATTATCTTTAAAAAGTATAAATGGACAGGGTGCTGCTGGTTAGGCCCTACCTACGCAGGAGGCTGAGATCTGAGGATTGCAGTTGGAAGCCAACCCTAGGCATGAAAGTCTATGAGACTCTGATCTCCAATTAACCACCAAAAAGCTGGAAGTGGAGATATGGCTCAAGTGGTAGAGCACTAGCCTTGAGCACAAAGGCTCTGGGACAGGGCCCAGGCATTGAGTTCAAGCTTTAAAGATACAAATGTATTTGGTTTTTTAAAATCATTGGGTGGCTTTTTTTCAAGTTTTGATTAAAATTCTGTAGGCCTTGTGTATTTGGTCCCTGCCTTCTGTTAATGATCCTATTATCTCTGTCAGCTGGGACTACTTTTCTTCACCTGCTTTCTCTCAGTATTTGCAAAGATTGATCCTTCTATAACTCGAGGCATGCAAACAGCTTCCCTTCCCTCTGTTCAGAGGGCCTTGCTGCTCTTCCTCAGCCCCTTCTCATCTCTGTAGGTACTAGTTCCTCTTGTCTAACCATTTCACCTATTGTAGGGCCTCCTTAGCCGAGTTTCTTTTTTTACCAATCTGAAGCTCATCAAACCCATTAAAAATTGGTGTTTCCTCTCTGTTGGAGAAATTGATTATGGACCTGTGATTATTAAGCACAAAGCAGACGAGTGTGCATTTTCCAGAAAGATGAAGTTTACACATTATGAACATTAAGTGATTGAAGAGCTATTCTAAGAAACTACTATTTCAAGATAGCTATCTCTTGATCATGTACTGAAGAACAAAAGGGCCTATGCCCATTGAGCCTGTGTGTGTGCATCGCAGGCTGGGGTGGAGGTTACGATTGGGGCCTTCTATCATTTTGGCTCCAAATGTTATGATAGAAGTCGTAAGATTTTCTTCTTTGAAGTAATTACTTGGGGCTCACAAAAGTCTTCATAACGCTTTTCCCCAAAGCAAATGATCAGTTGCTGGTCAAACATGATCTAGGATACTTCATGTACAGAGCACTGAAACCACTGTGGGTAAGGTGTAGATCCTGGTTAATGTTTGAGTCAAGAGTACAGGCAGAATAATAATTCCTTCACTGGCTCAGGTCAATTTCTGTATGTTTTAACATTTCTTCCATGTAACTTTTTGGGGGGTGGGGGAGGGAGGTTGGGAGGGTTCTAGGTCTTGAACTCTGGGCCTGGGTGCTGTTCCTAAGCTTTTGTGCTCACAGGTAGCTCTGTACTACTTCTGGCTTTTTCTGTGATTAATTGCACAAGAGTCTCATGGATTTTATTGCTTGGGCTGGTTTCAAACCACGATCATCAGATCTCAGCCCCCTTAGTAGTTAGGATTACAGGCATGAGCCACCAGTGCCCAGCCCATGTAACATATTTTTAACCTACACCAGAGAAAGAAACCACTCTTGATTTTTGGCAGTTGCCTAAAGCAGCCAGAAAGGATCTCTTAGGAACTGAGAATTATGGTATGAGCCATGTTCACTGTAACCTCCTTCAAAGAAGGGTCTTTTAGGAATGTCAGTATAAATCAAATGCTTGGCAGTCCTGTTTGTGCCCTTTTTGGCTGAATGGTGTTTCTGATTTTGTAAAAATATGATCTCTTTTGAAGAAAGATTACCTCTTTTGGTGTTCACTATAGAGAAATATTTTTGCTTTGGTGTTGACAATGATAATTATGTGGAAAACTTTAGATCTTAAAGTGTAGTTTTCTTGTTGCCAATGTATAACAATTTAAAAGAAATCTTTCATAAATATGTCCTACCATCAAAACACTCTTTTTCAGTTTTTTAAAGTATTTTCTATAATTATTCTTTATAGTGTGAATTTTTTGGGTTATGTTGTTATTTTGAGTAGTTAGATAGCCTCTACAAAGTACATTTGCCATAATTGCTTAATCAATCCTCACTGAATAGTTTTATGATTAATTTTTGTGATGTCTTTTTAATGATGTCTTTGTTCTCATTTTGTAGGCAGAGACATTTGTTTGGGTTAATAACGCATCAGCACATTCCCAGAGTGTTGCCAAGGCCAAATATGAATTTTTATTTGGAAGATCAGAAGAGAAAACTGCTGATACTAGTGAGTATTTCTCAATCCACTCCTGTCGGTAAAAGGTAATTAGCACTTCTGATTTCTGAGTACTTTTTCTTCACCTGCATTCCTTCTTTCCTACCTTCTTTGTGAAGTCTATTTGCTCCCATCATTCATCAATGCAAACTTCCCCTGATGTAGAATGCTGAAATAGTGATGTGGTTTCTGTAGCTTGTTTCCAGTTATTCAAGTCATGTTCTTGTTTTTTTTTTTTTTGTAAGTTTTTTGGTAGTTGTCTCATATAGAATTCCCTAATTAGTTCTGTACTATAAATTGTTCTATTTGGCTTATATTGCCTATCCAGTTCCTTACGCCTACAATTATATTTTAATTTTTGATTATTTGGCTGTATGTAGGGTTTTAGTTGAAACTTCATTTCTGATGCAGTCATCTCATGATGCTATCATGGAAGATGAGGATGTTTGGCCTCTGCTCTTCCTCTCCAGCAGTTCTTGCCAGGCCAAAGCCCCTAGCCATCTGCTTTTATCCTTCCCAGGCCATGGCCTGTACCTATCTCTGTCCTGAGACTGTCTCAGTCTTTTGTGCTTGCCCTGAAAATTGACTCTAAACATTTAAAATGTGGCACCAGCACTTACCCCATGCAGAAACTAAACAATGTATTTGGACGCTGAGCCTGTGTGCATAAACCTCCTGCTCACAGGATGCTACTGCCTATGAGAGCAGAGAGGAGTGTAAGTAGAAAGGTAGTTTATAATGTTAGAAATTACTGGTTGAATGTTGTGTCTTTACTATATTGCCAGCAAGAAGAATTTATTTTCTTCTTGAATATGTGCTTCTCATCAGAAGCTTCTGAGAATTTGGACCAATTTGTGCCAAAAATGTTCTAGGCCGTCACACAACTGTTTTTCTTAGACTTAAACAAAATTCTTTATTGCATTCCAAATTTGATGTACTACTTCTTGGATTGTGCCCTCCAATCTTGGATCCCTTTTTTTGACTAGAGTATCTCTTTAGTACTGCTTCCAGAAGACCGAGATTGGTAAATTTTATAAAGCTTTGTGTATCTGAATTTTTTTATGCTTTATTGCTTATTTCCCAGAAATTGAAGTTTGATTAAAATAATTCCCTTCAGAAATCTGAGGGTCTTGCTTTGTTCTCTCTTAGCATCCTCTGGTGCTGATGCAACTAGGATGCCTGCTCCTTTATGGGTAATCTACTCGTTGTCCCTGGATGCTCCCTGGGCATTCTTTACCTCCCTTTCTTCAGCTCAGGAGATAGTTTTTTTTTTCTCTTTCCACAGCCTTCCTGGAGCCCTTCCAGTCATATATTTCCTTAGCTCAGGAAACGTTTGTTCTGTGATTTTTGGATCATTCCACCTCTACTTATGGTTTGGATATTGGGTCTCTTGAATTGAAGCCATCTGCTATGACTCCTAGCTTTTCTCTCCTAATTTATCATCTTCCATTCTTTCTAAGAACACTTCCATTTTGATAATTGTGTATATAATTTCGAGCACTTTCTTTCATTCAGTTTTCACTATAGTCTGTTCATTTGTGCATGTTATTTTAGCCTGGAAAGAATCAATCTGAATTTAATCTTTAAGATTATTTTCAATTTCCTGAATATATCCTTCCTCTAAGTTCAGTTCTATTTCACTAAATCTTGGAACTTCTGTTTTTCCTCAAATGCCTGTTGGAGTTTGTTTCTCCATTTCTATACATGAATGAAGGTGTAAGTTCCCAAGTATAGATAGCTAGAAGTTTTTTTTGGTATGTGAGGAGTATAAGGCTGTGATGAGCCTGTGTGAGGTGGGGCTGGGTGACAACCACACAAAGTACATCACAGAAGAAAGCCTCCAAGTAGCAGAGCTAGTAGGAGGAGGGCCATGTTGGTGTTTTGTAGGTTACCTTCAGTTAATCAGTGCTGACACTTGTTCTTCTCATTCCAGGCATAGAAACTTGTCACTTCTGGGTTTTCATTGTCTGCTGGCCCTATTGGTAGGACAACTGTGGCTTCCAGGTTTATTCAGGGCTATGATTTCTTCTGTCTTTTGTCTGTCATTTTATATAAATCTCTTCCTCAGCGTTGCTGTGTAATTGTTTTGTCATGTGTAGCTGGTTAATATGGCTTAGAGAAGAGAAGATGGCAAACTATTCTTGTCTGCTGCAGTGATCTGGAAGCTTCAACAGTTCATTTTGTGTAGAATCACTACTTATTTTATGGAGTTGCAGTTTATTTTATTTATTTATTTATGTATTTATTTATGTATTTATTTATTTATTTATTTACTGGGTCTGGTCGTGGGGCCTGAACTCTGGGCCTGGGCGCTGTCCCTCAAGGCTAGCACTCTACCACTTGAGCCACAGCGCCACTTCCAGCTTTTTTTTTTCTTTTTTTGCTTATGTGGTGCTGAGGAATCGAACCCAGGGCTTCATACATGCAAGGCAAGCACTCTACCACTGAGCCGCATTCCCAGCCCTGAGTTGCAGTTTATATACCCTATAAGTTGCCTATTGAAAGTGTAAAAATCAATAGGTTTTGGTATGTTTATAGAATTGTGTATCCCATCACGATAGTCAGTCACCTTTTGAACATTTTTATCATCTGAAAAAGAAAATGTGCACCATTAGCAGCCCCTATACATGGCTATGAGTCTACCTTTTGTCGTTGTAGGATTGCTTACTCTAGATACTTCATGTACATGGAATCGTGGTCTTTTGATGTTTTCCTTCACACATGTACCACCCATTTTGATTTTTTAAAAAAGGAAATAAGATTGGGCACATTTATTTGTCTGTTCATCATTGATGGTTGTTTGTCTGCATATTTTGGCTGCACTTTTTTTTGTTGTTGTTGGTTATAGGGCTTGAACTCTGGGCCTGAGTGCTGTCCTCAGCTCTTCAGCTCAAGGTGAGTGCTCTACCACTTGAGCCACAGCATAACATCCAATTTTCTGGTGATTTAGTGGAGATAAGAGTCTCATGGACTTTCCTACCCTGGCTGGCTTTGAACCACGATCTCAGCCTCCTTAGTAGCTAGGATTTTAGGTCTGAGCCACAGGTGCCTGGCTTGGTTGCATGTTTTGAATAGTGCTGTTATGTGCATTTCTATAGTGTGTGTGTGTGTGTGTGTGTGTGTGTGTGTGTGTGTGTGTGTGTGTGTGTGTGTGTGTGTGTGTGTGTGTGTGTGTGTGTGTGTGTGTGTGTGTGTGTGTGTGTGTGTGTGTGTGTGTGTGTGTGTGTGTGGTCTGAGCCACCGGTGCCTGGCTTGGTTGCATGTTTTGAATAGTGCTGTTATGTGCATTTCTATAGTGTGTGTGTGCGTGTGTGTGTGTGTGTGTGTATGTGTGTGTGTTTTATACTTTGGTCCTATACCTAGAATTAGAGTAGCTGTGTCTTTGGGCAACTCTATGTTGAACTATGATGAACTTCCAAATTATTTCCACTGCAGCTGCTCCATTTTATATTCCTACCAGCAGCAATGAGGGCTAGAATTTCTTCACATGTTTGTAGCCAATAGTTGTAGTGGTCTTTTTAATTATAATCATCTTAGTAGATATGAAGTGACATCTTTTTTTGATTATGTTTTGCATTTCTTAATGAGTATCTTTTAATGTCCTTATTGGCTTATAGTGTATTGTCTTTGGAGAAATTTCTATTCTGTCCTTTGCTCTTTGTAAAAATAGTTTTAAATCTTTTTTAGGATTGAATTGTAAGTGTTGTTTATTTGTTATTGTTTTTGTTATTATATATATGTCCCTTATCAGATATATCAAATATGTGATTTGGAGATTATTTTCTTCTATTGTGAGGATTGCTTTTTTTTTCTTTTTTTGGGTCCAGTCGTGGGGCCTGAACTCTGGGCCTGGGCGTTGTCCCTCAGCTCTTCAGCTCAAGGCTAGCGCTCTACCACTTGAGCCACAGCGCCACTTTCGGCTTTTTTCTTTTTGCTTATGGGGTGCTGAGGAATCGAACCTAGGGCCTCAGGCATGCAAGGCAAGCGCTCTACCACTGAGCCACCTTCCCAGCCCCGAGGATTGCTTTTTTTGATAATATCATTTGTAACACAAAAGTTTTAAATTTAATTAAGTTAAATTTATTGATTTCCTATTTTGTTGCTTGTGCTTTTGGTGTTACAGCTAAGAAACTACTGCCTTACCCAAAGTAAAAAAGATTTACAACTGTATTTTCTTTCATAGCTCTAACTAATATATTTAAGTTTTTGATCTGCTTTAGGTTATTCTTTGCTTCTGGTGTAAAGAAGAAACTGGGTAATTCCTGATGATGAACAGTACATGTTAGGTAACGGTAGAACACACTGATGGTTTGGGTGATGACCCTCCATGCATAGAATTCGTGGAGAGCAGTGTGCACAACAAACAAGTAGAAAATCAAAACCAGAAGAACAGCAAACCAGCTTATTCCCACTCAAACCCCCACCTAATCTCTTTGCAGGAGTCAGGAAAACAAGCAATCATTGCTTTAAAAAAATATGACATAGAAAACCACACACATATAAAGAAATGAACAATAAATCCACTAATTCTAAGGTATTCTGTTGACTTATTTTCTCATCTTCACCACAGATACAAGTTGGTTTGCAATTTTATGGCTTGTTTTTTAGTAAATCTTCTATCTTTGGCACATTTCATTTAGTTTTCTCCTTCCTTTCTAACTCCCTAGACTCTTTCCCATACATTATGGGAAGCAGAAAAATGATTTTACCGTATGACATACAATTATCTGTTAGATTTGCTCACTGTTCCTTGGCTCTTATTAAATTGACCAGATGGGCTCCATTATTTTAGCTGAACCACAGACCCTGCTTGATTGGCAGTAGTTTCTAGTGGTCTTGGCTTGACCAAGTGTGCCAAGAAGTGTGATGTAAACTTTGTCTTTGGCTAGAGTTTTTGGCATAACAATGCATGCTTCCATTTTAGTCTCCTTTGGTCAAGACTCACATATCTTCAAAATGAACTGTACCTGGTAGCCTCATTGGAACTGCTGGATATTTCGTACATTAAGATAACTAAGGAGTGTTGAAAAATCAAGCTGACGGGCACATTGAGAGCTTCTTCTTAGTATCTACTTAATACAATATTTTGTTGTTCTTAGATTTATTTATTTACTATTTGTTCCCCATTTAGTGCTTTACTGACAAGCCATATCCCCTGCGTTATCTCCCTCCTTCTCTTCCAGAAAGGATTCAGGGATGTGGCATGTACTCTTACAGTCCAGGTACTCAGGAGACTGAAGCTGAGGGTACTCACCCACATTGGGTCCTGTAATATGACTATTTTGGAGAGTGAGATTATATCAACTTTGAAGCAACATTGGAACAGTACAGAACTTAGCTCCAGGAGAAGCTTGCTTCACTAAATGTAATTAAGGTCAAACTTTAATCATGTGCTGTTTAGCCATCTGTGATTCATTTGAAAAGATTTTCCTGTTTGCTTATATTGGAGGGTTAGTCTTTTATGGATGGATAGAGCTCTTTGGTTGCTGTTAGTATGTTTTTTGAGCAAACTTTGGTCCTTCAGATAACCATCAAATCCCCAAGGATGATTTAAAAGAAAAGAAAAACTAACTATGAGGTTTATAACCTGCTTCACAAAATGTATTTTAGCCTGGTCTGCTTGCTTTGTTCCTTGAGAGGCTGCCTAATCTTTTAGCTTCAGTAGGAAGTATCTTTTCCCTTTTGTTTTGTAAAGCAGAGGTGACATGCTTAACTCTTTCACTTATGCTTTATTTGGTTGAGCCAGTGTTTCATTAAAAAAAAAAATGAACCAGCTTTTAAGAATTAGGGAAGTTCAAATTTGGGAAATTATGTAACCACGTAATCACAATAAAAAAATTGGAAAAAAAAGAATTAGGGAAGTTCTTATAACAGGGCAGCTGTTAAGATCCTATTTACAATTTGAGGCTGTGTATCACTGAGGATGTGTTATCACTGTGCAAATAGCCGGCGACCCTATGGTACAGTCACCAGCCAGTCACTACCCTTTTGATGTGGTCTGGTGCCTTTCTGCTGTAACCATGAATGCTTTTATTCTTCTTAGGATAACCTTAGACCTCAAGATATGATAGATTTTCACAGTCAGAAATGATTTTGAGAGGTATACCACTAATTACAGATATAAAGTGGCACATTTCTAGGTTTTTCCTTCAAAGAATAGAAAGTACAGCTTCAGTCTTATTCTCAGTTGCTCATGGTTAAGCAACATCTCCCCCTGGTGGCCTGAGTTTGTGATACTTGTTACTATGTCAGCTGCTGTTTGATTTTCTTACCAGCAAATTTCCTTCAGATTTGTTTCAGAGGTCATTTAGGATGCTTTTGTTCTTTGTGCTTTGTTTAACCTAGGGATTTAGCAAAATTCCAGCCATGTACTAATACACCATTAGATCATAATCGCAACATGCAATCATATAAGAATTTGGAAGTTTGATAGCAAGAAGATAGTGAATTACCCAGTATGCTCTAAGGTGGACAGTTTGATTAGTCCTGAGAATAACAATGCCTGAATAGATGGTACTTTAAAATAGTTTATGAAACTTGATCTGGAGTGTTGCTTTAAAAGAAAAAATAAAACATTTTTTAAGTTCTCCTAATGTAGAAGAAGCACTGACAGATGTGCCAATTTATTTTTTTCTTTGGAATGAAATGAACCTGATGGCTCTTTATCAGATCTCAGTTTTTAAAAACTTCTGAAGTCAGTACAGTTGGCTGTGTACTGAATGAAAGATTGATATGGAAGATTTCAGATTTAGCTTTTGAGTTTGTTCCATTGTGATAATGGAATAACTACTTAGGTATATATGTGTATATATTAGTGTGCATTTATATCTGATATCCCTGAGATGTGAATTGTAAAAAAAATTAAATGTTATCTAGAAGACATTTTATTTTATCAGACAACTTAGGCAGAATTGAGCATTTTAACAAGTTTATACATGAACTATATAAACTCCAGGGTACTTTTCTTATATCTAGTACTAAACTTTGAACTCAGGGTCCCATGCTAGCTAGGTCTGGGCCATGCCTTCAGCCTTTTCTTTTTAAACTATGGTTCTTTTTGAGATAGGGTCTTAACTTTTTGAGGTCTGGCCTACAGGTCAATCCTATTATAGTTCCTGCTGAAGACAGTCAGAACCACACATGGTTTTTTGATGAGGTGGGTTCTTGCAGACTTTTTCCTGATTAACATTGAACTATGATCTTCTTGATCTCAGCTGAGAGTCATCATGCCTGGCAGTACTTTTTAAAATATTCCATAGTGTAAGTTTTACAAAGATCTTCTGATACAGTTCCTACTCTCTTCTTATGTCATAGCTAAGTAAAAATCTCAGGTCCCACAGCAAGTAAGTCATGACTTAGGCATGCAAACTCAAGTGTGTCTGCAGCAAACCCTCCAGTTTATGACATGGCAGATCAAGACCTCATGCTACGCTTTGCCCAGTTTGTTGCTTAGCTGAGGATGTTGCTTATCTTTTCTGGCTCCACTTATATTTCTGATCTTCCTTTTGTTTTTAACCTTCAAATGAAGGTCTTTGTGCTCCCTGCAGGTTAGGAAATGAGAAGATGGTGATGTGAATCTAAGCTGCTTTCATCTGTATTACTTATTGGACTTCTGTATCAAGCACCATTTAAAGGAGTAATTTTTATTGTCAAAAATAAAAACTAAAATTTCTAGGCTCTATGTTTTTCTAGGTCTCTCTCATCTAGTTTCAACACAGCATAGTGGCTCTTTGAAATCTTCGTCTGGAAGGGAGGAAGGTTTGGGTGTGGGGCCCTGGATCTTTAGTATGTGGTCCTTTGCATAGGTGGAATTATGAGCTGATGTAGACACATTGAAGGAGGAAAACAGACTTGTTATGGGCAATGCTTTGCCCCCCAAGGACACTGAAAGTTCTCAGTTCTATACCCTTTCTGGCTGGAGCACTTAGTTGGCCACTGTCTCTCCTTGGGTGTAATTTCTTGCAACCCCAGTTAAAGCCCCAATACGCAGCACACAGACATTCTAAGGCTAGAATAATACAAACATCTATGAAACTGAGTTAGTTTTATTTTCTTGTAGTATTGTAGAATTAGAATGGATTCGAATATAAAACAGCAGTGAAACAAGATCAGGTGCCCTTTTACCCATGACTGAGTTACTTCTATCTTCCTTCAACACCTTTTGTTGTTGTTTATTCTGTGCTGTTCACACATTGGAGTTTTTTGGGAGAGTCAGTGCATTTAATAATGTAGGGAGATTAACTTAAGGAGGCCATAATCATATCTTAAGGTACAAAAAACTTTAATTTCAGTACATCAGGAACTTGGTAAGTTGTTTTATTAAAATATTTCTGATGAAAAGGAAGCCAAGCAGATAAGTAAGCATAGACTAGTGCGAAACCCATATGTACCGGGAGAAAGCATTTTTTTTTTTCAAGACAGATACTCCTAAGTGCTATGATTACAGAGACATGCCACCATGTCCAGCTAGGTGAAAGCAATTTTGAGTGTCTTCTTGATGATGGGCTTTTAAGTGTCTGAAAAGTGGATCTTTAGTTATCTTTGGAACATCTGTCATAGTAATTTTGAGTTATTATTTGAGATAAATAGAATTAAGGAAGATTGAAACCATGTTTTATAATTTTTGTAAAAAAGACTGGAGTCTCAATTTTGTAACACTTCTGAGAATTTATTGGGAATTGAGATTTTGTATAGTTCTTGTATTTAAATAGTTTTAAAAAGGGGAGGTAGAAATAAACGTGTCTGTTATTTACTACATTCATTTAATATCTGCAAATATTTATTAAATAATTGCTGTTTATTCAGTGTTGCTAATCATTACTTAGGAGGAGCCAATGAATTAACAAGAAAGACAGCATCCATATTAGGAGCCATTAAGTAGAAGATGACACGTAATTTAGTGTGCTGAACGTTGTACTGATTCGTGAGCAGATGACTAATGCCATGCTATAGATCCTGCCCAGAGAGCTGTGGTCTCAATAGGAGGGAGCCATGTGGTCATCACTTGATTCAGGGAAGTGCTGAGAAACAGTGTAAGGGGGAAATCACGGGCTTCTTATGCTCTAGAAGGGCAGGTATGACTTGGATGGAGGGAAGGAACCGGGAGAAGAACGTGCTGTTCTAGGTATGAGGAGAACGAGTGTAGGATGTTGTGGAGAGCAGTAGGCATTAGTAGCCTAGGTGGAGATGTGGATTAAGATTCATCATGGAACATTTTAAGCATTAAGTCTAAATAGTGATGATTTAAAGTGTACGTTCTTAGCCCAGGGATACTGGATCATACTTATAATCCTAGCCCCTAAGGAGGCAGAGATTGGGAGGATCACAGTTTGAAGCCAGCCAGGTAGACCCCATTTCAACAAATGGTTGTAGTTGTAATCCCAGTTTATGAAGGAGGCATAAGTAGGAGGATCACTGTCTGAGGTTGGCCTGGGTAAAATTATGAGGCTCCATCTGAAAAATAACCAAAGTAAAAATGACTGGCAGTGTAATTGATGTGGTCGAGGCTATGAGTTCAAATTTCAGTATCACTCAACAAAAGAATACCTTCTTGAAAAGCTGATTCTGCATCTTTCTCAGCTTGTTTGATTATCCTTTCTGGGGGCTGCTACTGTGCTGCAGAATCTGCTTCTGTTACGGAACCAGCTGTTCTGAAGGCACCTATGCTACCTGGTACAGAGACTCTGTCTGAGTATCCGACTGCTTTGTGGTAATTTTTTGACTTTCTTTTTTTTTTGTTGGTCGTGGGGCCTGAACTCTGGGCCTGGGCGCTGTCCCTCAGCTCTTCAGCTCAAGGCTAGTGCTCTACCACTTGAGCCATAGCGCCACTTCCGGCTTTTTTTTTTTGCTTATGTGGTGCTGAGGAATTGAATCCAGGGCCTCATGCATGCAAGGCAAGCGCTCTACCACTGAGCCACCTTCCCAGCCCCATTTCATCTATTATTAATTTTCCATTCTTTAGGTTCACTGGTAAACCTGTTGTACAGATGGTTTCATTTTAAGCACTTCATGTTAAAGACTTAAGATTTAGGGTTGTGTGATGTCTTACTCTCCTGCTGTGCTGAGTGCATACATTTAATAAATTTGACTTATTCCAAAAGGTTAAATGAAAGGAAATTAAATTCAGCAGCTGTGTTTATTATTATTACTACCACCATTTCTCATTTGCATTTCAGGTGTGTAACTCTGCCATGTTTATTTTGGGAACTCTTTGTCTATATCTGTGCTTTTTGAGTTTTAAACAGAATTTATGATAAGCTGCTCAGACTCTTTCTTAGTCGAGGTTGTTTTAGGATATAGACCAGTACTTCTGATGTTAGAGCCTTAGCAGTAGGGAACAAACGAGTGGTGTTTCTGTGCAGAAGACCCGGGTTGGGCCGTTCACACACTCTACACACTCTGAGCCATCAGAGCTGTTGTATGTCCTTCCAATTGCCAGGAATCTTTAACTTTAACTTTAACTTTAACTTTAACTTTAACTCCGGTCATCTTCTTTCCTCCTGGCTTACCCATCTGTGATTAACTATAGATTCCCCCTGTCCATTGTCCACAGTTTTTATCCCTTCTCGTTGAATTGCAAAAGTCAGTGAAAACTTAAAATATCACTGTCACATTGTGCAGTGGGATTTCTTTGGATGCTTCAAGTTAATGTGAAAAATTTAAAATTTTAAGTTTCTTCTGGATGCTCCATCCTAGCCTCTGGTCCTGGCTTAAGCTATTCATTTACTCTGCGACATGTAAAGTCTTTTTAATACTAGCCCTCTTTGTTTTTGTTTTATTTACAGGGAAGAAAAAAACTAATTTCTATTGTTGTCAGTACAGCTTTAGGGGAGCAAAGAGGAGACTTTGTGGAACAGGGCTCAAGGTCTCCAGTGAAGGTTACAGCAGGGCTTGGCAAGCTACTGGCCTTGGACCAAATCCTTCTTTCTTGTCTTAGTACATAATATATTATTGCTTTATTGGAACATAGCCTTGTGTTAATTTACTATTGCCTCTGGCCATTTTTAATATAATAGTATTTGTGTAGAAATGTTATGGTTGGTAAAGCTTAAACTACTTTTTATCCAATCCGTCATAGGAAAAGTTAGCAAACTATCCCTGAGATTGAAGAGTTGCAGCTTTGTCATTAGAACATTAGAAATTTTTTTTAAAAACTTCTATTTAGTTTTATTTTGGGGACAGGGAAGCACTTAATTGCAAAGTGATGACAACAGTGTCATCAGAGAAGTGGTATTTAGGGGCGTGAGATGGAGCTTGGAGGTAGAATGTGTGTTTAGCATGTGGTCCGGGGTTTGTTTAATCTCTAACTAAATAAGTGCTGTTCTAGGAAGATTTACCTAGCACAATCAGCTCCAGTGGATAGAAGGACATGAATGAGGGTTGAGAAGGGTGGGTTGGTTAGGAACAGTAATGATGGGAATATAAGTACATAGATGCAGTAATGATAGCTCTTGACTGCAGAGAGGGGGAGAAAGGATGGCTCTGAAGGGTGGCAGCAGAGTGACAGGAGATGTCAATGGTACATAGGAAATGGGATTTCTCTACCAGGAGTTTTTCAGAAAAGGCAGTCTCCAGCTTTGACATATGCAATGTATGAGATAGAATATTTCAAACCATCAGGAATTGCCTGTCCGGGAGAGGCTAGGATCTGGGCACAGTTAGGCCCCATACAGGACTCTAGGAAAGCGGCGAGAATCTCTCCTTTCTTAGTTCAAGATTCCTCCTTCCTGGTGGTACTTTTCAAAGAGCCATTCTAGTGGGTTGAGTAACAGCCTGCTTGATTACTGGGAGCATTGTCTGAGGGGCAAGCACAGGCAGTGTGCCCAAAAGCTCTCATGAGCACATACGTGTATGTGTATACTGTATATGTGTGCACATGTATATTGCATATATACATGTATATTACATATACATAGGCTCAAGCTAATCCTCCATGCAAAACAGTGTTACTACCCATTTATAACTTGAGACACACTTCCCCCCTACATGCCTTCTCAGACTTGCTTGAATGGTGAGCTAACTGCATGAGCTGCTCTGGCTGGGGCTAACTTTATAGTTTTTCTCTTGTCATTGTTACAAGGTGATCTTGTCCCCAAGTCAGATGGGGATGGAGCTTTGAGAAGTTTAGCTCCATTTGCTAGGTTTTTTTTTTGGGGGGTGGTCCGGTCGTGGGACCTGACCTTGGGCCTGGGCACTGTCCCTCAGCTCTTCAGCTCAAGGCTAGCACTCTACCACTTGAGCCACAGCGCCACTTCCGGCTTTTTTCTTTTTGCTTATGTGGTGTTGAGGAATCGAACCCAGGGCCTCAGGCATGCAAGGCAAGCGCTCTACCACTGAGCCACCTGCCCAGCCCTGCTAGGTATTTTTTTAAATTGGTTTTAATTACTCTTCTCATTAAAGAAATACAATTGGCCTGGAATGCCTTTGCCTTCTCTTCCATTATCACAGTCCAAGTACATACTGTCCCTTGTCTGCTCTGGCTGGTTTATATAGCTTTGGGATTGCTGTGTATATTATTAACATCTTTCCATTTTCTAAGTAATAGTCTCTACCTGGCAGGTTCTTCCCACTCAGCAGTGTGAGCTGTAGACTGAACCTTAGGATGATGTCAAGTCTGGACACCAGGGATCATTGGGATAGCACCCCAAGATTTGAGTCTCATTTTGTGATTTTCACATCTGTCAGTTTTAATCTTGAAATAACTTTGTGAGACAAGTGCCTTGCTGGCATATAGTTACTAACTGAACTCTGCTAAAAAATAATTGATTTTAGTGAAATGCCACTGGCTGAAAAAGGAAAGATGCGAGCTTGCCCGAAGCACACATAAAGCAATCGAGTGAAGGCCAATTTGCTACAAGGAGTGGTGCTGTCAGCTAAGTCTTCTGGTGGGTTCCTGTGTGCTGGGTCCCGTCACTGTGAAGCTTGTCTATGGTGTTGATAGATTCCAAGCTTGGACAGAGAATATGAAGTGAACAGAGCTCCAACTTGAGAGCCAATGGTGGCACAGCTAGCTTGAAAGCGGGGGGAGAACAAGCCACGGGCCAGGAAACAGCAGACTTCAGCATCCTGGGGCACCTGTTGGCAGATGGGATAGTGCATTTTGCTCTCACAGAGTTGAGATGACTTAAGTTTTCGAAGAAAGCCTGTTTCTGAAAGAAGCAAAATAGAAACAATATAGAAGAGAGAATATGGTCAGTATAAATGATAGGAAGCATGGCACTATTAACCACATGCTGTTTTTGCACATGTAGTTTTTAGAGATGGTACCTGTGCAAGATTACAGAATCTGTTATTTTTGAGCTTTAGTATGATTAGTTTTAGGGGCACTGAAAGAAAGTGTCAACTAAAGTCTAATGGGAAACAATGGAAACATTTGGAAAAGGGACGTTGGCAGAGGACAGAAAAGGCTTCCTCATGCCACCTGTGGTTGCACGGGTCATCTTAGTTATGTGGCCAGTGGTAGCATGGACCATGTTAGTTATATAGCCAGTGGTAGCATAGACCATCTTAGCTAAACAGCCTGTGGTAGCATGGACCATCTCAGTTATGTAGACTGTGGTAGAGAAGCTTTGCAGAGCATCTTCATTCATATATTTCAGTTTTGCCTTTTCTTTTTAACGTGAGTTAGCTACCATGCAGAGTGGATGGAATGATGGCCTAGCGATGGGAAGGAAAGTGGTGCAGGGGCATTGAGCATGTTGTTGCTACCACTGGACCTCTGTCGTTCCATTGGTGTGTTGAGAAGCAGTGCACTTCACTCTCTCTCATCCATTGACCTTGACCTGGCATCAGAAAGGATATGGGTGCAGAGGATGTAACAATGGAAAATTTCCTATGAGGAAATTGTGCCTTCAGTTGTGTGTCAGTTAAGATCCTGTAAGTTGTGTAGTAGAGATTGTGACCTAAGGGTTCGTTTGTTTTCTCTCCACTGTAGAAGAAGACAGGGTAAGAAGTGTCTGTTTTGCTTCCCTGGCTGACGGAATGCTTGGCTTTTAGGGTACTTCACGTCTAGTTCCACTTCCACAGTTAGGATTAAAGAAGAAAGAGGACACAGTCCTGAGCTTTCTTAGAAGTTCTGCCCAACTACTTCAGCTTCCATCTCAGTGAACATTGGTAATTCATGGATTGAATTTATGTTTATGTTTGTAAGAGGTCAGTAAAGGTCCTTCTGCTGTTCCAGCCAACTCTGAAAACACAGCTTTTCTTGGCAAGATTTTTGAAAAGGGAAGAAGCTGGCAGTCTTAGTTTTAAAATTTAATAATTTAAAATTTAATAATTTATAATTTAAACTCTTATAATCCCTGTCCTCTGGAGGCTGACACAGCAGTATCATGAGTTCAAGGCCAACTTGAGCTATATAGTGAGAACTGGTTTTACCTCTTAGTCACTAAAAAGGTAATAATCCTAAAAGTAATGATAATGATAGATATAAAAGCTTTAGCTTTTATTATATACTGTTTGCTGCTCTGAGTGCCTTATATACTTACATACAAGGTTTAGATAATCCTTAGGATAACTTAGTTATTATTCTTTTTTTTTTAATCTTTGGATAAGGAAATTGAGGACTACAAAGTGATGTAAATGAAAGTGATGGAATCCAGGTCATATGTGTATATTGTGTGCTCTAACCACATAGTTGTACAGATCTATAATTTAAGTAATTGTAGCTCAGAGACAGGAAACTAAATCTGAAAGATTCTAAGTCATTGGCCAAGACCATAAAAGCCCTAAACTTGGGTATCTGGTTATTACTCCCTGCCTATCTACTTCTCTTAAGTTCTGTAGTTCGGTATCTGACTATATTCTCTAATTTTTGTCTTTTTATATTTGGACCTATTCTTGAGAGAGGGGGTTATATTTGGTTTGCCCTGGTTTAAAATCCTGAAAATATTACTCTTCCTCTGGAATTCTTTTCTTGGCAAAGAAGCCCTCAGGAGATCTTCTAGTTTAGAGGTAGAGTTAGTGGACTTCAGAGCCAAAGTGACTGTGTTTGAATCCTGGGGATGCTGGGGTTGGCCATGTGATTCTGGAAGACTCACATTGCCCTTGGGATTGAGTAGTTGAGTATATAAAATGGGTTAACACTAGCAGCTGTCCCACAGGGCTGCTGGCTGGAATAGGTAAGTTAATGGAATTAAAATGCCTTAGGGCAGCACCTGTCCTGTAGGTAAACACTTTCTGTACTGGATAGACTGTTTATCAGAAGAGAACATGCAGCTGGGTGCTAGTGGCTTACTCCTGTAATCCTATCCACTCTGGAGGCCAAGATCTGGAGGACTGAGGTTTGAAGCCAGCCTGGGCAGTGAAGTATATGAGTTTTCATTTCTAATTAACTAGCAAAATGACAGGCTGGAGGCATGGCTTAAATGATTGCACATCAGCTGTAAGCAGACAAACTGAAAAAGTCTAAGGCCCTGAGTTCAACTCCAATACAGGCCAAAAAGTAAGTAGGCACTCTAAGTGAAACCTAACATTTTTTGGCTCCTAGCTGTGCACAGGATGTATATGGCATGAATAAAAATTACCATGGATTGCTCTGTATGGTTCATCTATGTTTCTCATATTGGTTGGAATATTACAGTTATAGAAGATACTATATATCTGTACACACACATACACACTCACACACATGTTTTTGTGGGGCTGGGGATCAAACCCAGGCCTTTGGGATGTTAGGCAAGCTCTATGCCCCTGAACCTCAAGATAAGTTACGTTTAATGTTTGTATCAAGAGCCATTACCATAACCAAATAGAAATATTACATGTGCTACTTATCTTGAGCTACTTTTTGCTTTGCTTTTATTTATAAAACTATTAGTTTTTCTATGTAGTGGCTTTCACTGAGATTGTGTTGCAAGTATATATATCCAAGGTACTGTTAGCGATATAAAAGTTTCTGGCATCCTTTTTACAAATGGATGTTAATGGCTTTGAATCTCTTCATGTCACATTTCCAAATGCTATCAATTACCCATTAAGTATTAATTGTATCACAGGAACAGTACCACAGTCATCAGTGAAATGACTTCAGATGGAGCGGCAGTCAGCAGTGAGGACTGGTTCTGCAGGATTTATGTGGTCCTACTTCACCTTTGAATAGTGATTTTTGCACTGGCCCTCTTCCTTTCCATAACATGAGAATTTAATCCTTTTCAGAGGAACCAGCCATCTCTGTTCATGTGTGTCATTCCTGCCTCACAGAAAATGCTGCATAATACTCAGATGACAGCCCCACCTCTGATGTCACTGAGGATGGTACAATCCTCCGAGCTCTTGCCGGGCTTCCTGCTGCTGCACTGGGGAAATGCTTACATTAAAGCTAACTCCCAGTTAGCTCCTTGGAAGTAGTTCTCACAATTAGAGAAAAGCCCTACAGTGGCTGTTTTCGGTAAGCTACCAAGGTAGAGAGCAACCGACCGCGGCAGAGAGGGAGAGTAAGCCAAGAACAGGCTGCTTTGCCTTTGTGAGGGCTGAGGCAGCAGCCCCGCTCCGGCTCCTCCCGGCTCGGGTTCCAAGTGCTCAAAGTGCTTCCATTTACATCAACGTGTGCAGTGCAGGGCAAAAGGGGCTGCCAGGAAACTGGCAGGGAACTAATTTGCTTCCCGTTGACTAAAACAGCGTATTTTACATGAGCTTACTTCTTTTCTAGCTAACTTTTCTCAAGCGTTAAACTGATGAACTGGGCATTTTCTATGATCAATGGGTAACTGCTGGAGCTACAGTAATCTCTGTGAGTAACCTCTATTTGTAGGTCTATGCAGGCAAATATAATTTTTTCTCTAGCTTTCTCTTGTAAGATGCTGCTGTGAAATTATTCGTCTGTATTACTGACTGCTTTTGCTTACTAGTCTTGTCTTTTGGTCGTCCCAGAAGGAGATTCCTGGGGCCAGCCTGGGTTCTGCTGAATCCTGCCATAGAGAAGAGCGTACTGCATCAATTCCGGTGCCCCTGCCAACCCATCCTTAATTTCCTCAGTCATCAGAAACAGCTACCTGCCCTCCCATTGCCTTTGCCCCAAACCTTACCTGGTTTTACCTAGAATGTTTATTTTAGCATATGACATTGAATTTTCCAAAAAAAATTTTTTTTTATATAGGAAGCAGAATATTTTTCTTACCTGTAATCTTATGTCCTTTCTCCCCCATCCTAATAGCTGTACTGGGAATGCAAAATTCTATTACCCTATTTCTGCTCCCTGTTTGTGATGTATTATATAGGCAGAAAGAGGGAAAACAGCCTAGCCCTGCAGTGTAGAAAGACATCATATTGTGGTACTGGATGAGGTAGGGGAGGAGTTTCTCTTAAAGAACCCAAGCTCTTTTTCATCTGCATGCCCAAAGCAAGGCTCAGAGTCTGAGTGGCCAGGAGGAGAAGGTTAGCCACAGAAGCAGCACTTAAAAGTGTTCTGTAAACGCTAGAGTTCAGCCTGGGGTTGAACTTCTGGAAGTTTGAAACTTCCATTTTAATTCCTCAGTATACAGGCAGGGCTGTGTTTTCCCTATCTGTTGAAATGTCACTTTTATAGTAAATTTAAAATATATTCCTCTCTCACCAGGGAAACTGACTTTTAACTTACAGTAAACTCACGGTTCTAGATATAAATGGAATTTTGGTGCATGTCCCTTGCTCTGTGTATGATCCTACATCTTGGCTGACACTGGGAATCTGGATTAGCTGAGGCTTGGTGCAACTGGGGGTGGCCTGGTCTTTCCTTAGAGGCAGCCCTCGGTCCCAAGCAGCTGGAGTTCACAGCTGCTTGGCACTCATAATTGCCTGTTTTTGTTTTAAAGAACTGTATAGTATTTTCAAACATCAATTGTCATTTCATGAATATTTAACTTTCATAAAGTACTGGGTATAAAAACCAGCTTATTCCAGTCTCACCACATCTGTGTTAACTTGAGCAGGAAATAGCCTCCTCACATTGAGAGTAAATTCAAAGTTTTGCTTTAACGTTTTTCATGTTTAAAAATAAAAAGGAAACTCAAGGAAGCATTGGAGCAAGAGAACATTTAAAGGTGTAGGTTACTAAACAGAAGTAGAGAAAGGACAGAATGATGAAATCAGAGCAGCAACTGATCAGAAGAGATAAGGCACAGAGGAAAGTCAGAGGTGGACATTAAAGTGAAAAATAGTAGAAGTAGATGAGAGACAGACGAATGAACCCCAGGGTATCCCAAGGGTTGAAAAGAGGAAACTAGCTTTTAAAAAGCTGTAATTTTAAAGATAAGCTCAAATTCATCTCCCGTGCTTCTCTTTCATGGTGGGAACAGTGCTCTGCGCAGTTACATAGACTTTGCTCTAAATTAATGGACTTTTCCTTATCTCATTTGTCTGACCTTCTGAATGCTGCGTGCCTGCGTGTGGCTCAGTAGTTTATAGAGCTTCCCCTGAAATTGACTGGCGTTGTAAGCTACCATCATTTCTCCAGGGATCAGGACTGAATGAGAAAAATGATGTTCTGAATCGTTAGTATGTGAAATTTAGTTTGTGGTAAGCACAGCTGTAACTATTAATCACTGGGGCAGGAATGTCCAATTAATGGAACATTCTGTATTCATGTGCACATGCTAAAAGCTTGTGTAGTGGTTGATAGGGCTTTTCCTGGCTTTTGCAGTACATAAAACCTTAAATATGCATGCTTTTAGAGACTTGTCAGTGTCCAGACAATAGCCAGCATCTTCAATGATAAACTCTAGCCTTCTTCAAGATGTGACTTTTATTAGGATGAAGAGTATGTCCCAAAATATAATGCTTTTGAATTACTCATTTGGCAATTCTCATTACTCATACTCATTTTCTGTATTTTTATCATGCCAAATATATTTTCTCTTGCAGGGTAAAATAGATTGGATTATCCTCCTGCTTTATTTTAATACAGGTCTTCCTGTTGCATTGAGAACTATAGCTATGTATTACTGCATTGCTGGAGAGATTATTGATCTTTCTATTTCATGGTTAAGGATTATATTTACTTACAAGTGAAATGCATTTGAGGACTCTTAATAATGCAAAACTTGGCTTGCCTTTTTTATTTACTTTGTAACTTGGGAATTTTTCTTCTAATCTTTTATTGATTAATCAAATTTTAGTTTAAATGGTCATAATTGTCGCTCCTTCCCCTTGACTTTGGGCCTAAGATCATTCTGGATACATGAGGGGAATGTGCCATTAAGTTGTTTCTGTAAATTTTACAGTGACAAAATAATGCAAGACCTTTTAGCCCTCATACTAATGGATAGTATCAGTTTGAGGGTATCTTCAGATATCCACTGCAAAACAGAACACCAGGGCTAATCCAAAGGAGGGACACACAAGTTTTAAGTGGGTGGGATCACAAAGGCCCGAGAGTCTCATGGACTGTAGAAAACAGGAGAGACTATGGATGCCCAGTGGCAGTCCATGAGGCTATACTTGCCTAGCCGTTTTTTGTTTTCCTTCTAATCTTACAAGTCATGCCTAGAAACATGAACTTTGAGAATTAAAATTCTTTTCTTTCTCTCAGGTCCCCCCATTTTTTGAAAGCTTCAGTATACTTTCTTAAAGGCCAGGTATAGCTATCCATGTCCAGATTTTACTAAGGTCGTTTGCATTTGTGGTTTTTGCTTGAGTTGTAGACTTGGGAAGAGATGATAGCATAGCAGAGGTGATTCTCTTCATGATCCCAAGATGCCTGGTAATTAATTAAGGAGCAAACCCAGCCCAGTATGCTCTAGCCTTTATCTTGGTAGGATGAGAGGCTATATATGTTCGATTCTTTTTTCTTTTGGAATGTTGTTTATTTGATGAAACACTTGGAACTTTTAGTTAGGAGGTAGGGTCTTGATTAGCTGTTTACATATTGTCCAAATGACTGCTTGATATTGTCATATTTTTCTGGAGCAGTGTGTCTCATCCTTCCTTATGTGTGTGAATCATCTGAGCTTCTTAGTAGAAACCCACACAGCTTTGTGTAGGAGGGTCTGGGTAGTGCCTGGATCTGCATTGCTTACAAGTCTTTCATGTGATGTCCCTGTTTCTGTCTCAAGGCTACTCTGAGTACAAGGGTTTAGGGACCTAGGTGACGATGGAAATGTTCTGTTTTCAAAGTACACTATGGTGGTTGTTAGTAGTATAAGGTATAGAATATATAGGAACTGAACTTTTAATTTTACTGTTTTAATTAATTTAAGTTTAAACAACTCTACATAAACTTGGCTATAATATAGGACATTTTCAGAGAGTATTCAGATGAGGATTTTGTGATTAATAGAAATAGCTCAGAGTTATGCTGAATCCTGGAATCATGGCCAAGGTTGTTGCTACTGAACTTTGCCGCTATCTGAACCTTGAGTACAGTGTGTACTGATAGAGTTTCTGGGTATGAGATTCTTGATAAGAACCTCATTGGTATTGTGTGTTTCAGTGTTTCTCCATGCTTACTACATACTTTGTGCACAATACATGCTGGCGCAGAAAATGAAAGAATGAGCAAACATTGGTGGCTCATGCCTATAATCTTAGCTACTCAGGAGGCTGAAATCTAGTGATTGGGGTTCAAGGCCAGCTCTGGTGGACAAATCTGATAGACTCTTACCTCAAGCAAAAGGGAAAAGTGGCAGAGTTCAAGGAGTAGAACATCTGTCTTGTGAAAAAAAGCTAAGTAAGAGCATAGACCTAAGTTCAAGCTTTAGTACTGGCATCAAATAAGAAAGAGAGATGGGGGGGGGGCGTACGAGGGAGGAGGAAATGAAGGGAATGAGGGAGGGAGAGAGGGAAAAGAAAATAAGGCAGTTGGGACAGCCCTTTGTGTTTCAGCTTCTGTTCAAGCCTGTACCTGGGAGAAGGGCTAGAATTTAGCTGGCACATTCATGCAGTATTTTGTTTATGTTTAAGGAGATGCCTTCTTTTCCTTTCTATCCTGAAGTTCTTTTCGTTGACATCCTGTTGGAGATAGGACCATCTGTGTTTCATTGATTTCCACAAAAACATCCATTTTGTTAGGTACTAGTGCTGTTAGTTAGCTCTGGGAAATAGTGATGGGAAAGCAAAGTTATTGTCTTTTGGACTTTTTCTTTTCTTTTTTTTTTTTTGGGTCCGGTTGTGGGGCCTGAACTCTGGGCCTGGGCGCTGTCCCTCAGCTCTTCAGCTCAAGGCTAGCGCTCTATCACTTGAGCCACAGCGCCACTTTCGGCTTTTTTCTTTTTGCTTATGTGGTGCTGAGGCATCGAATTCAGGGCCTCAGGCATGCAAGGCAGGCAGGCATGCTCTACCACTGAGCCACCTTCCCAGCCCTAGACTTTTTCTTGTACTGGCAGCAAACCAAAATAAACAAAAACCTCTTTCTAAAAAGAACCAGGCCTGGGTTTCAGGACAGGTACATATGTAGGGTCCTTATCTGTGATTCACCTGAAGGACTAGGCAGAGCAGGGACAGTTACATTGTCAAGTGAAACCTATGACCTTTGATTCAGAATCCCTCACAATAAGCTATTTTATTTTATTCTAGTCACATTCCAGCTACTAGTAACCAAGCCTGCCATGGATGGGCCAAAGAACTCTTGGCAATTTAATTTTCTTCAACCATTTTTTAACAGAATTTTCTAGCCAAAGTATATGAAAATTTGTTTCATGATCTAGCTCTCAAACAATATGAGTCTCAGAAAGTCCACAGTTTCCTGCAGTCAGTCTTGGGCAGCATGCTTTTTCTTCATGATTGGATGAAATTATTTTTCTATTCTATTATTTTATTACAGTTCTGTCCCATCTTGCAGAAACAGATGGCTTAATACACAACCCAAGAAACCCTAAAACCAATTTCTTGACATTCAAAGTATCACATTTCTTTCTCAGTGTATTAAATCAACAGAAAAAAGTACTTAAAAATACAATCAGTGTCTTGTTCATAGCAAAAGCACCTTTACCAAACAACAGGGAACAATTCATTAGAAATATGACCTAGTACACAAAGCAGCAGATGAGATTCCTGATAGAAAAGAAGAATTTCTAATGGAATATAAATAGCTATCTCTCAAGTACATATTTTGCACATGTGGGAAAACTCTTTTCTCGCTCTTTTCTCTTCCATCCTACACACTTTACAGTTGTGTTCTTTTAAGGAGAGAAAGAATTACAGTTAAGCTTTAAACTCTTTATTAATTCACATTCAACTAGTGTTTGGTTTATATTTAGGTAAGTGCTACAGTTCTTTTTATATACTTTGCAAATCTCTTTGTTACAGATATGAGACCACATTTGGGCAGGATTAATTTGGAAAGGCCTTCTGGAAGATTCTTACATTAGTAATAGATGTAGACTGACAGAAAGGCACAGGGGGCATGAACACGTTAGGAAGAAGAGTTCACAGCAGCTGAGTAAGGCCACGCACTGGGTTTGGTGGAGACATGTTGGAATTGGAGAAGGTTAGGAAGAGGGTGAAGTGATGATGGGTGTGGACACCAAATGAAGTAGACAGTCCTGAGAGCTCAGTAACACTTGCATCTTTGTTCCAGTCTAATCTGTTCCACCCTTGTTCTGGTCCAGCACTCACCATCTCTACCTTTGCTATTTCCAGAAGCATCTGGGATATTCCTAAATTTGTTTATGCTCAGATCTGCCTCCTTACTACTGTGGTTTACTTGTTACCAAGGAAGGCTTTTGAACATGCCTAACAGACTTGCTTGCCATGCTCTGGCAGTGCTGTTTGAATCCCCTGTTTCAGCACATAGCTGTAATCATAAATGTTTGAGGAATGCATGAATGAAGTTTGGAACTAGTGGTTAAATAATAGTGGATAGCATATAAAAGTATATGTGGCTCTGTTTTTTGCAGAGGAACAGAGAAAAAATCTTTCTTCCCTCTCTCTCCCCTCACTTTGTTCCTTCAGCAGAAGGAGTTCTAAAGGAGCCACTTTGATAGTCAATCCAAAATTCTAAGTAAAAGATCAGGATTAATATTTTGAAAAGTTTTATTTGTCGTTAAAGATAGTTCAAAAGGTAATGAGAAATACAAACAAGAAAAGTAAACAGCTCTTGTAGTATAACAAAGGGATGGCTTATTTGAAAAGAAAGGCTTGCCAGTAGGCTGAATTCTGTAACATGTCCTCATAACAAGGCAGATGCGACTATTGAAGCAGACTTCTTTGTAAAAAAATGATTTCACTTCAGGCCATTTCTTATTTTCACAGTTATTTTATAGATGACAGTTTAAACTGTTGGGGCAGAATGGGTTCCCAGATGACAAAATTGAACTTTTCTTCCCTTTTGAATGTATTTTACTGTAGTCTTTTCTGGTATTATATGAGTACATATAGCTTTAATGAGCACTGTGTTTGGTTTTTTAAAAACACTCTATGATGAGTTAAACTGTATAGTCTTTTCAAGTTTTAAAATGTGAACTTATGCCATTCTGAGTGACGCATGTGCTTGCACTCTATGTAATAAATGGCTAAAGTTCTTTTGACATTAGTAATATGGAGATGTAATTTCTTTCAAGGGTTGGTAGTGAAAGAAAGGCTTAATAAAGAGGAAGGAATTGCAGTTAGGTGTTAGTAGGTAGAAATAGTGTAATAATTTGGGATGGTGCTGGTAGGGAGAGCCTGATCATTTGACATGGGAACAAGTATATCAGATAGGAAAAGGGCATAACAATACCAAAAGGAATATTATGTTCACAGTGTCTGTATAGTTCTCTTTACTTCCATGATGTATTAGCACTTGAGAGAATTTTCTTGAAGTACACATGTTGGGCACCTACCTTCAGTTTAGAAGCAGTGGTATAATGTGTTTGAAAAGTGAGTTGAGAGAGACTGTATGGGAAAGATAGCTTGGGACTGGAAAGGAAAAAAAACTAAAGCTATTGCTATTAAGAGATGATATGATGTTCTATGTAGAAAAGTCTAAGGAGTGAATAAAAATGATATTAGAACTAAAATACAGGTTCCACAAGGCAGCAGGGTGTAAGAGCAATGCATAGCAACTAATAACATTTCTGTGTGCTAAGAATGTATGATCTACAAATGAAATAAAACAATTTCATTGATAATAGTATCAAAAAGAATACAATACTTAGATGGAATACATTTAACAAAAATAGCCTAAGCACTTGTACATTTAAAATTACCAAATAAACCAGGAGCCAGTGGCTCATACCTATAATCCAGGCCACTCTGGAGCCTGAGTTCTGAGGATCATGGTTCAAAGCAGGACTTTCCAGGCAGGAAAGTCCGTGAGGCTCTTATCTCCAATTAACTATTTAGGAAAAGTTGGAAATGGTGCTGTGGCTCAAGTGGTAGAGTACTAATCTTGAGGCAAAAAAGCTCAGCAACATTGCTCAGGCTCTGAGTTTAAGTCCTGATGATTGGCAAAACACAAAAACAACAATAAAACCCACAAAACCCTACCAGACATTTGTTAAAAGAAATGATAGTGCAATCAGTGGCACAGCAGCCATGACCACGGAGAGAAGGTGTAATAGCAATAGGTGTAAGAATTCATGTTTAATAAATTAAGTCATTCTTATTAAATCTCAGCTATCTGACAAATTAAACCTAAAATTTATATGAGAAATGAAGAGGCCTAGAGTGGCCAAAAAAGAACAAAGTTGGAGGACTCTTCCTTCTAGAAGTTAGTTACTATAGATCTACCGTAATTCAGACTTTGCTATGTAGACAGGAAAATAGACATCTGCCCCACTGCAGTAATCATTACATTTATGGTTAGTAGATTTTCTGCAAGGAAATCAAGGCAATTGAGTGGGGAAAGAGAATAGTCTTTTCAGTGCTGGACAATTGGGTGGGCACATGCAAAAGAATGACTCAAATTTCTATTCATGCCATATGCAAAAATGAACTCAAAGTTGATCACAGATCTCAATTTAATAGCTAACACTGTAACTCTTAAAACAGGAATAAATATTTGTGCCCTTGGATTAGGCATTTAACAAAAGCATAAGCAATGGCATAAAAATAGATGAGATAGAATTTTAATAAAAATAAAAAAGTGTTATGCTCTTAAAGATACCATCAAACAATAAAAAAAGATAATTTATGAATGAGAAGATATTTTTAAAAGATATGTTACAACTAAATAACAAAAGACAATTCTGCATTAAAATGGGCAAAATCTGTATAGACCTGTCTCTCAAATGATCAATAATGATATGACAAGATGCTCAATATCATTAGTCATTAGGGAAATCCAAACCACAGTAAGATACCACTTCATAGCATCTAGAAAGTCTATAACTGAAAATATGAAAGATAGTAGAACACTCATGAATATTGGTGTAAATGTAAAATAGTGCAGTTGCTTTGGAAACTATCTGGTAGCTCTTTAACTAACATTAAACATAGATTTACCATATGACCTAGAAATTCTACTTCTAGCCAAGAGAACTGAAAGTATATTTAGACACAGACATTTGTGTACATATTCATTATTCATAGTAACAGGGAAAATGGAAACAACTCAAATAGATAAAACCAAATGAATAAAGAGAATGTGCTGTTTCTGTATCATGAGATATTATTTGGTCATATAATTGAGTGAAGTTCTGTTATATATACTATGACATGAGTACATCTTAAAAACAATGTGTTAAGCAACCAGACACCAAATGCCACATATTGTATGACTGTATTTATATGAATGCCAATAGGCCAATTTCATAGTAACAAAAAGTAGCTTAGAACTTACTAGGGCATGAGGGGCAGTGGTGAGTGACTATCAATGGATATGAGCTTTCTTTTGAGGGAGTAATGAGAAGGTTCTAGAATTAGAAGGTAGTGATAGTTACACTGTATTAAAATGAGCAAAATCTGGTATTGTATATATGATTATTTGAATTAGGGAAGGGGAGAGGAACAACAGAATGGCGAGACAAAGGACAAGGAGGAACTGATGCAACAGTGAAAAACACAAGACAGTATACTGGAAATGATCTGTGCAACTTGGGTGAAGGGGGAGGGAAAGTAGGAGAAAAATGAGGGAAGGGGTAACAAGTTTGACAAGAAATGTACTTATTACCTGCCTCTGTACCTCACCGTGACAATAAAAAGAAATGAAAGGGTGAAAAAATGAAAATGGGCAAATCTGAATAGATATAGGTACACAAATGGTTGATGAAGATATGACAATAATGATAGCTACACTGAATGTTAAAAGAGGGAAATCAAGTCTTCCTGCATTCTTTACCAAAATATATAGAAAATATTATCATCTACCACTGGAGAAAGGATTCCTATTGATTTTAGCTGTCTTTCTTCTCAAACTCCGGCCTTAAGACATTGCTTCCTTTTTGGACTCAGCAAGCTGTGTTTTGTTGGTTCTGTCTGGAGAAGGTATGGTAAGTGCTGCCACAGCAGACATGGGTTTCTTCCATTCCATCAGCAATAGGTTCAAATTCAATTTTGAAAATGTATTTCAGATTATGTAAAGTAATAGAATATGAAGGAAACAACATACATGCTGAAATGTACAATTACTGTTGATCAGATTTCAGCGCATGGGGTCCAAGTTACTACATTTTGTGATGCCTTGAATCTTGTCTTTCATGTCATTGTAGAGTATAAGCCTGGACATTCATGAACTGTTTTGTTAAAGAAGAACGTCATAGCTCTGCAGTGGTATAAAAGCAACCCTTATGTTCTTTTGCAAAGCAGGGAGTCTGTATTTCTGGTGTAGATAAAGATTTTCTTGGTATAAAAACAGAGACCACTAGGTACCAGTGGCTCCAGCCTCTAATCCTCGCTACTCAGGATTTGAGTAGTTACTGAGATCAGAGGATAATGGTTCAAAGACAGCCAGGGCAGGAAAGTCCAAGAGACTTATTTCCAATAAACTACTCAGAAAAAGCTGGGAGTGGCACTGTGCACTGTGGCTCAAGTGGTAGAGCACTAGCCTTGAGTAAAAGAAGCTCAGGGACAATACCCAGACCCAGAGTTCAAGACTTTCAGGACCAGAATTTTTTTTTTTTAAAAACACCAAGTTCACAGATTATTTGCATATTGTAGCTGTATCCATAATCTCAATGTTTTTGCTCATCAGAATTTCCCATTTTCAGTTTTTACTGTCATTTTAGTAGGATTTTGTAACTTTAATCCACAACAGTAAGGATATACTAATTAAATATTATTTTCTCTGCTTCATATATTATTGGAGTTATGCAGAGGATACTAATTTATGAGGTTGATGATCTCATATATGAAATTTGAAAAAGTCAAACATGTAGAAACAGAGACTAGAACAGTGGTAGGAAGGCAGGGGGGTGGGAAGATACTGGCCAAAGCATGCAAAACTTCAGTTTAGGAGATCTATTGTATCATATGGAGACTACAGTTATTAACAACGCATTGTATACTTGAAATTACTAGCTGGAAGATATTCAGTGTTTTCACCTCCCCTCTACATTATACGAAATAATGAATGTGTTTGCTAGCTTTTAATGGTCATTTAACAGTATATACAGATATCAAAACATGTTGTATTCCATGAATCAATATAAATAACTTACATATATATCAATTAAAATTATTATTTTGGCTGGTAGCAAACTGGAAATCTCTCTGAACCCTTCAAAGTCTCCTATTCCATTTTGACTTTATTCTCATTCTGAAAGTGCATCCTCTTCACAAAAAAATCTGACAGAGAAAGTGAAACTTCTTGTGGGAAAAATATTTACTGACTTTAAATAGTATCTTCCTCCCAGCCCCCCGAGTCTCTGTTTCAGATATTATACTTTCCATTCATGAAGTTACTTGGTGCTGTTCCTCTATAAATACTGTTTCACTAGAGGCATTTGGGTGGGGATATTTAATCTGTATTTTAATCTCCATTTGCAAATGAAGCAACGGAGTCACTGCATCCTTGCGAGACTTCATGAGAAGCAGGGTTAACTATGGCATGTACCGTTAGATTCCCTCCTTCTGTGTGGAAACTTTATGGTCACATACATTTAGGCTAAGTGGAAGCGACTGCTGGAAGGCTGTGAGAAGTCTGTGCTGCAGAGTATTGGAGGGAAGAACATGGGCAAGGAATCAAATACACTATTGCATGCTGATATGTGTAGATGTTTAGTAAATTAATCAGCACCCTGATGTGCTAAAACCAGTCATGTTTCCATTCTGTTCTGTTTGCAGGTGATCATGGAGGAAGCACTTTACTCCCACCAAATGTCACCAATGAATTTCCAGAATATGGGACCATGGAGGAAGGAGGAGAAGGCCTGAGAGCTTCTCTGGAGTTGGATGCAGAGTCTCTGCCATGCCGCCCACCAAGGCAGCAGGGAGTCCATCTTCTTGCTGGCCAAGACTCTGGGCTCAACAGTGTTACCGAAGGACCAAAAGATTCCCGAGAGGACTCCTCTCAAAGCCACCTCAAGGAACAAAGTTTACAGCATATTGACTCTTTGATCTCAGCTCTGAAAGCCACAGAAGCAAGAATAGCTTCAGGGACATTACAGGCTACAAAGGTACCGAAAAAAGATGTTTCTAGTATTTCAGTTCATCAGGTAGAAAAAGAGCTGGACATTGGCCGTCATAAAACACAGAGAAACAACAACTTAGTCCCTGCTGGCCAAGAAAAGTCACCAGATATACCTCTTTCCGCAGAAGTAACGGCTGAGGAAGATGTTTATTTGAGTATCCAGGAGGATCTGACTGCACTGTTAACTGGAGAAGCTCAGGCAGAGCTTTCCCAGGTAACTAGTAATGAGAGACAACGGGCTGTCTGTGTGCAGGAGCCACCGTGTCCCGTGTCCTCTCTACAGAGCTCAGCTGCAACCTGTAACTCTGCAGACAGCAATAGGTTTTTGCAAGAGCAGAGATCTGACCTTGGGCAAGAGCATCTGGGGGGATGTGATCGGGGAGGGACCCTGGCACGCTCAGGCCGGATCAAACATGTGGAATTTCAAGGAGTAGAGATATTGTGGTCAGGAGGGAAGAGAGAGACACAGCATCCTGGAGACTTTGTGGAAAGGACAGCCCCTCCTGTAAACAAAGAGTTTTCCAAAGCTCCAGGTCCTCACATCTCAGCTACTGGCTTGCGTAATTCCATTGGTTTAACCAGGAATGTTTGGGATGAAAGCTGGAAGGCTCCTTCGGAGAGGCCCGGGACTAGCTCATTGTCCCCTGTGCCTCTTGTTGAGAGTGGAGAAGATGATGTCTTCTTGAAAGAAAACAAAGAACATCTTGAGAACCCTGAGCTAGAGCAAGAGAAAGAAAGGTGAGTTCCCAGCATGGCTCTGCTATTTATGATGCCTGGAGCATGCTTATAAAATCGTTGTCTTGTGATTAATGTACAGTTCTGCCTCACCCACAGTACATTTGAGGTTCCAATTACCTTTGGTCAATTGAGGTTCAAAAATATTCAATGGAGAATTTCAGAAGTGAGCATAATTTCCATTATAGTATTAATCTTGAAAGTGCTTAATTTATAATTGAAGGATATATGTAAAGATAAAGCTTCTATATTGGGAGTTTATATTATCCTGTCTCAAGGATCCAGACAGGGTCTTGGATTACATCTCATGAATGGGAGAAAGGTTGCTGTACATGGATTCCTCATTATCATAGAATGGAAGAGAAAACTATCATTAGCTAGGATCTGCTCAGATTCTAAGCCTCTAAGACATGAAAGTGATTTGTAATGCAGTTGTCCATTAAGCATGGACCAGGGAAACAGGCTTTGAAGAAACTAGGAGCACAAACGTTGTGAACCCCTTGATGACATTTTGTTATATTAGACATGTTTCAGGTGGTCTTTCTTTAAAACTCATTATTTTTTAATAACATGAAAAGATTTAGACTTTTCCTTTAATGTATCCTATATAGTCATTGTATCTTGCCTTTGCTCTGGGGGCAAAGCCAGTGGCTATGGTGCAGTGAGTCTACAATGAAGTTTGCTGTTATGCATGGACACAGAGGTTCCAGATTTGGGCCCATTCTATTTTCTGTATTTAGAAAGGGCATCTTAGAAGATGATCTAAGACAAGATTTCTGGCTTATTCCATGGTATTCACACAGGAATCCATTCATCTCTCAATTAGTATTTATGTCCTGGATAGGTAAACTTGGTGTCATATGGTATTTCTTGGTCTTTCTTTTGTCTCTGACATTCACACAAGCTTAGAGTCTGAATAAACAAAGACCCAAGTGTTCCTTTAGGCAGAGTCATTTCTTGTGTATTGTAATTTGCACACATACCATCTTCTATCATTCCTTGTGCAAGGCTGAAGGATTTTTTTTTGTTTTGTTTTTTGGTTGGATATAAGGAGATAGCGTTTCTTCTGCAGGTAACAAATCTTCTGAGAATAGGGCTGCTTTAGGGGGATTATCTTCTTCCTTCCTGTCCAAGCAGCCTCTTTCAAAAGCAGCCTTGAGATGTGTGCTGGGGCCAGTATTTATATTCCTAATAGAATACACAATTCAGGCTGAGCACTGGTGGCTCATGTCTGTAATCCTACCTACTCAGAAGGCTGAGATCTAAGGATTGTGGTTCATAGCCAACCCAGGCAGGAAAGTCTCTGAGACTCTTATCTCCAATTAATCACAGAAAATTGGAAGTGAGGGCTGGGAAGGTGGCTCAGTGGTAGAGCGCTTGCCTTGCATGCTCGAGGCCCTGGGTTCGATTCCTCATCACCACGTAAGCAAAAAGAAAAAAAATCCGGAAGTGGCGCTGTGGCTCAAGTGGTAGAGCACTAGCCTTGAGCTGAAGAGCTGAGGGACAGCGCCCAGGCCCAGAGTTCAGGCCCCATGACCGGACCAAAAAAAAAAAAAGAAAACTGGAAGTGGTGCTGTGCCTCAAGTAGTAGAGTGCTTGCTTTAAGTTGAAGAGCTCAGGAACAGCCCCCAGGCCCAGAGTTCTTAAGGGCCTCCCCCCACCAAAAAAAAAGACAAAAAAGTACACATTTCTGCTGTTGGTCAGATTATTAATTCATTTCACTTGTCCTCTTCCTGTCTTCTCTATTTTTGTTTCCTTTTTTATTTTTGAATGTTTTGACTGTTTATTGTGTTGATCCTCCTAGATCTAGTCATAATGTGAAAGTACAGATAGGTTGGTAGTCACTAGCCTCTTGGAATTTAACTGCTGAAGAAAAATGACTACTGGGAAAGAACAGAGACACATTAGAATGATTCAATGGTCAAGGCTAATTCAGTTGTTGGCTTGGTTTTTATTATAAAGTTTTTCTGTGGGAATTGTAATTAAGTTGAAATATGTGGAATGCATAAACCAGGTAGAGGAGACACTCTGATTCCAAGGACACTGGGAAGCCTTTAAGATGTGTGAGCCCAGAATACTATGTGATACATGGTGGACTTTTAATGACCACTGTACTGTTGAATGTGAGTTCTGGTATTCCTATGAGTGAAATTTATTTGTGAGATGCTTGATAGAGAAATCCTATTTTGATTTTTCTTTATAGGAATTGGAGGCTTACAGGTTAAGTAAGGTTGTTACAGGTTAAGTAAAGTGACATAGCTAGTAATGGTTATAGTCAAAGTTCAGCTCTAGGTTTTTCTATCTTGACCTTCTGCTCTTACCACCCATACCACTTGTGTCCTAAGTTTTTAACTTTACTTTGTTATCTTGGTGAACATGTTACATTTCCATTTTATGCCAAAATTTAGGACTCACTCTTGCATATTAATTTGTAAGTCATTTCTACCTTCTCCTTTGGCTAGCTTTGCAATTAACATGTCTGTTCCCCTCCTTATTCCTTCCCTTTCTCCCATCATTCCTTGCTGTCCAACTTTGGACCTGAATGCTAAGCATTACCACTTTATGTCAGCAGAGGGCAGCCCTTGGATTTGGTTACAGTCCTCTCTAGTATTACTAGTTGATGAAAGTTCAGTGCGTTCTACTGAAATGTTCATTGCATCAAGCCTACATGATATGTCTATCTGCCTCTTATTATTAAGAATATGATAGTAATTCTATATAATCTGAAATTGTAGAGAAGAGCTGATTGAAATGAGAATTTAATATTTTATTCTAATGTTCACCACTGGACTAGGCACCTAATTTGAAACTTTGTTACTTACAGGATATTAACACATGTATGCTGAGAACTTTTTTAGCTCAAGTATGTTTCATGTGTTCCTTCTCAAATATATTATAGATATAAATTCAGTGAATAAAGAGTTATATCTGCAAAATACTATTTTCAAAAATATTCTTTCAGAGGAAAAATTTGAAAAAATGTGAGCCTAATCTTGAATATTTTCTGTTAATTTACTTTCTAGGCTTCTTGAGCAGGAGGAGCACCTTCAGGGAGGGGACGATGATATCCTTGGACCTGGATATACGGAAGACTCCACTGATGTATACAGCTCCCAGTTTGAAACCATTTTGGACAACACTTCTTTATACTACAGTGCAGAGTCATTGGAGACATTGTACTCAGAACCTGACAGCTATTTTAGCTTTGAGATGCCCCTTACCCCGATGATACAGCAGCGCATTAAAGAAGGTGGTCAGTTCTTGGACAGGACCTCAGCAGGAGGACACCAGGATGTTTTAAGCATCTCAGCGGATGGTGGAATAGTGATGGGCTATTCCACTGGGATCGCCAATGGCCTGAATGATGCCAATGATTCCATCTATACCAAAGGACCCCCGGAAATTGTAGTCTGGGGAAGGTACTAGTCTTGATTTCTTTCATTTCATGGTGGTGTTTTCTTTGGGAAATCTCATTGTGGAGTATAGTTTAAAAGCATCTGGACAGTATCTATGGATACAAGCAATTGATGGAAGAAGTTGTTTTGTAAGGGCAGGCAAGAATGTATCTTATTGATTTTTCCAACTGGCATTCTACATGCTATTATTTCCTTGATTACTATATGTGAATGGATTGTGGTGATGGGTAGATTCTAGCTCTGCTGATAGAGCTCAGGTAGCAGTGCTTCAGTGCTGTGAAAGAACTTGAGTATGATACTGACACTAGTTTCTGACATGGAACAAGTTGTTTGTTAGGCCCAGAGATTCCATAGTTGTAAATCACATGTGTTGGATTAGATGGTCATCAAAAAAAGGCTTCTAGCTCTTTGTCCCCTGAGTTGCTCTTCTGTCTAGTTGTCTTTTTGCTTTGGAGATTGGATTGAGATCTAATACAGATACTTAATAGAGTTAATATCTTGGTAATACTATAAATCTTAGTACTTGCAATATATTTAGAAGTATGATTTCTAGTATATTTAAGTCTTTCTAGGAAACAATGAGTTACATAGGTTATACACACCATATTTATATATTTATTCATTATCTACTTTTAAATTTCTTCTTACTTGTGATCTTCAGGTCATCTATCTATAACTTAGCATCTTTGCCAGTGATTGAAAATTACTAAACATTGTAGGTTCTATCAGTTTAGTTTTGACATATTTTTCCTGTGTGTCTATGTGCAGGTGATAGTGGAGAAGTGGTTAGATGGGGATAAATGATTTTAAAGATAGCTATAAAATGCCAGTGCTTCTTTTTAAAAGTCAGCCTTCACAATACAGATTTCCAATGAACTGCCTTATGGAGTAGATCACCCCATTTGGCTTTTTCTATAGCCAGTTTATAGGTTTATGGTTCATCGGATGAAAAAATTCAACATTGTAGCTATGTGTTTCCCTGTGAGATGGGCTGTGGAAGCCTGTTGCCTTATTGGGTTACAGTGAGATAATGAGAAGAATACAAAGCCTCAAACGTAAAGGAGTTTGGTCTGAATTAACTTCGATCATTCTGCCCTAAACTCTAATTTATTTGGAAAATAGTGAAAAAAATGGTCCCCTGTATACTGTGAAGTGTGGAGACATAAAGGGTTAATGCAGTATGAGATTCTTAGCAACATTTGGCACCAAGTAGGAGCTTGAGTAAAAGTTTGAACTGTGATTTTCTGACTTGCCATATGGGGTGGGTGGTGCTCAGGGTTTGTCCTTCAGAAGAGAGTGTTCCTGAGAGAAAGGCCTTCATTAAGAGGTTGTCCCTAACAACAGGGGAGTGTGTCTGAGAGCTGATTATCTTTGGGTGGGAAGTATCCTTTGTTGGGGGTTCCCTGAAGGGAAAGTAGGTATCTCTGAGAGGTATTGCCCCTTATGGAAGAAGCCATTTTGGTCCTTTCCTTTTCTATAGTCCTTTTCTAATGACTATAGACTGTGATAAAACAACAACAACACAGAATGGCTGTAGAGCTCTCGTCGTTACAACTCCAACCTGACTTTCTGGTGAAGTAGAAGTTATCAGGTCAGGAGTTGCAGTGTTTGGATTGAGATTATAGATCACTGTCTGAGGTGGTTTGGGATGCAAGAATTTCCCACAGAAGCCACTAGGAGTGTGTGAGTGAAGGTCCGAGATGGGTATCAGTGAGTCAGCGCAGGAAGGAATGGATGAGAGGCTCATTAGCTGGATGGCTTGTGCACGCAGAACAGGTGCAGTTGTCATGTAGTCAACATGGATGGAAGTCCTTGGAATGGACAAGGGTCAGTGGTTAGAGAGTAGGCCATTGTATGTTTGAATCTCAGATTTAGACACCAGGATCCTTTCAGCTGTCTCAGGATAGTTTCAACTGGATCACCTAGATAGAGATCTGCCTGTAGGTGAGAGAACAAATTGTACTTGTAAAGTAGAATTGCCTTAGAGATGAGCCAGGCAAGCTCTCACCCACCTTGGCCCCCCTCTTGCAGGAGTCATCCTTCTCTTCCAGGAGGACTGCTCTGCTAGTCACTGGGACAGTTCAACAGGACACCTCATTTTGTGACCTTTAGTGAGTGGCTATAGGTGGATGGAGTTGTATCCTATGTGTTTCTCTTTGGGATTACAAAAGTTATGTAGGGAGGGAGACAGGCATAGGTATCCTAGGAAGTTGTGTAGAAACTGGAAAATTCTCTTTTTTAAAAAACCTACTCCTGGGCTGGGAAGGTGGCTCAGTAGTAGAGTGCTTGCCTTGCATGCATGAGGCCCTGGGTTCGATTACTCAGTACCGCATAAGTAGAAAAAGCTGGAAGTGGTGCTGTGGCTCAAGTGGTAGAGCACTAGCCTTGAGCTGAAGAGCTGAGGGACAGCGCCCAAACCCAGAGTTCAGGCCTCACGACTGACAAAAACAAAACAAAACAAAACAAAACAAAAAACTACTCCCTTAGCCGAGAAGATTCAACCACAAAGAAATTGTGTTAGTGCTGTGGACTGAAGGGTGGCTTAGATAACCTTATTTTATAATAAGGAATCTGTGTCCTAGTTTGATGGGGAGAATTATCTAAAGCCACATGACTTTCTAGTGAAATGTCCTGTTCCTGAATTCAGGTTGCCTGACTCCTCCCAGATGAGGTCATTTCACTGTTCTAGGCTGCTGGGTCATTTATATTATTATTCCTTCCTTGGCTCGGTTTTTTTTTTCATGCCATATGTCCATAGAGCCAGAAGTCTGAGCTAGTTTTCAAGAAATTAAATTCTAAAGGTACAGCTGGTTGCTGTTGTTGGTAGATATGTATGTTGTTGAATTTGAGGACTAATTTATTAGGTCATTAATAGGTATGTCTCTATAAAATTTTAAAGCACTCAATGGACATTCTTTAAAAATTTCCTCTCCATTAAAACACATCTCTGTAGAGCTAAGGAAGTAGTCACAATGGTATTGAGCCTATTAAGGAAATCTAGAGGCGCTCGATGACTGTACAAGAGTCAGCTTAATTGACTTTCCCCAGCCAAGCACTCTAGGCTGTTTAGAATTTGAGTAAAAGAATATTCTTCAATTTTATTAATAAATAGGATATTTATTAAATAAGAATGATCAAACAGTGCATGTGCCTAGCATTCCATCTGTGTCCATTTATTTCCCTATTTCCTTGGTTGTTGGCCAGGTGTCTGATTCCATTGGCAAGAGGAAACTCTTAGGAAAGCACAGTAACAGTGAGTCTGAGTTCTGCTCTGTTTTGATAGTCCATGGGACAGTTGAGGGATTTAAGCCTATACTTCAGTAGTGAACTATTGATTTTAACATCTAAAGTCTTAGTTGTCAGTTAGTAGAACTATTATGAGATTACTTTAGCAAATGTCTGTATACAGTTCTAATAAGATATAGTCCAAAGATTTTTATTTTAATTTGAAAAGACATGTTGCTTAAATCTCATAATAAATTAAAGGAATAAAAAGAAACTATTAATGTTCTCATTTTTTAAGACAAGGAAGTGGAAGCACAGAAAGGTTAGGAAATTTGCTCAAGGATACATAGATGGTGAGCTGTACATATAGCACTTAAACCCAGGCAGTCAGCTCCAGAGCCTTTGTTCTTACTGAGCTACACTGAATTAGATCCTTAGATTAAATGTAAAGTGATCATGATTTCATGTTAAATCCTAAAATCAAATAGTTTGAACAAAACAGACATATATTTGATTTGGTATGCTATGGTATACTTTTAAATCCTTTCTTATTTCGATATGCTTTTACTTTGTCATGAAAGATCATCTCAGTGGCTGTGTTTGACAGTGATTTCTTCTGAGCACAGGATGACATTATTCTCCTTGGCACTGAATCCTGAAAGAAAGGTGAAAGTTGTTGGGGAGCTGTGTTAGGATGTTGGGGAGTGCTTCATCCTTCTTTCCTCCCCCAGGAAACACCTTCGATCTGCACTTAGATCCTTCTTCCCTGCCATTCTCCTTGCCAGGTCTGAAGAGAAAATCCCTCAGATCTTTAATATCCTACTATCTGAGGGGAAGGACATTTTTTTTTTATTATCGATGTCACTATATTTTAAAATAGCACAAACCTTTGTGATGTTAAGTAGAACACACTTTGAAAGATGAAAATAAAAGCTTCCTGAAATCCTGGAACCAATCTGGACAGGAACAGTTAAATTCTCCCAGGTGCTCTGACTGTTGACCAGGGAGAGCCGCCTGTCAGCCAGGAAATCGCTCACCCAGCAATGTAACGTAATATTTTAATGAAGAAGGGAAGAAGAGTAGCATCCCCTCCCTACGTGGTCCAGCCCCACAGCACTCAGGCCCACAGGGGGTCAGCGGTTCTGTGTGAAGTCCAGTCACATGGCTCCAAAATTAGAAAGGATAATTAGAGACTTACAGTTATACATGTTCCAATGGGTTCCTTTGTGTCTGGGTGCTTCTCGCTCGCCGGCTTATCAGCTGATGACCACAACTTCAATCAGTAAGTTCTGAGCTGAAGACCACAGGACACAGACCTTGTCATTGTGACCAGGATCTGAGTTGAATATTGTCCATTTCTCCTTAGCTTCACTCTGACAAAAGGAAAGAGATAACAAATATAGTAACTTGTGAGGAACTTCTCTTGTGGTTTTCTAAACTTTATAAAACTGCTTTGAATAATGAACTTTATAGTGTTACAGGTATGTTTGTTCTTATCACTTCCTAGTTTTTCGTGCAGATATTGCTCAGGATACTAAGGAGTTCGGCCAAAGAGGTGAATTGCATCTGTGTGCAGCTGATATGCCTGAGGAAAGTGCTTCAGTATTCAGTCCACCCTGAATATGAGAGTTGTGGTTTTCTTCCTTCCTCTTGTTTCCATCGCTTCTGAAATGGAAAGCTGATGTTTACAACGATGTTCTTTCTTGCCTGTTTTCTTCTTTCCTTCATATTCTTCTGATTAGGAAGAAGTCACAGTGATGAAATTTGTTTTAGTGTGATTTCAAAAATGTTTCTGGCATTCCATTATAGAACCCGAGAGGCACTTTAATCTCCATGAATGTTGAAAGATGAGATTGAAATGGTGGTGTGTTTGTTACGCTGGCGAAAGAGTAAAATGTTTTGATTTCATGGTGCTGTCTTCAGAGGCTGAGCTGTCTGTGGAAACCCCCCCGCCCCCGTGTGGCTTGTGTCATTAGGAACTGAAGGCTCTAAATTAGTGTGGCTCTAGTAGTCTGTTTAATTTTGTTTCTTTTACAGTTTATTTTGAAAAGGAGGTTCTCATTTTTGTCTTTCTAGCTTCCCAAAGTGTTGTAGTTGTAGTGTGTGTGTGTGTGTGTGTGTGTGTGTGTGTGTGTGTGTTTAAGCCACAAAGGAGGTGTAGTGCAATGCTGAGAGTTGTTCATAGCCGATCAGTCATACTTGGTTTGGAAGGCATGTAATTGTGAGTACATGCATAAAACCTGGGAATCTCTCCAAGTATAAAATAGAATTTGAATGACCCATTGTAACAGAAGGATAAAATGAAATTGAGAGATTTTTAAGAAAACCAAGTAGCTTAACAATGAACTGGTATGCAGTAGGAGAACACAAAATGAAATGACTACCAATGCTAGTAGCCACTTTATCACATGCGCCAGCCACAACCACCTCTGAGCTGTCCACTACCCAGTTCTTCCAGCTCTGAGCCTTTTCAGACAGTTATTTCTGGACTTCCTGCGATGTTACTTTCCCTTTAGAAAGTGCAGTGCCCTGTAGTGGACTGGAATGCATATGAGGCTTCTGATAGACTGATCTGGGAAAGATATCTTCATTCATATAGCTCTTGATTTCTTATTAAGTAAAATGGAAAAAAAAAACCTTACCAACTAAGGGTTTGGTTGTAAGAATTTGCTGTTTGTGAATATTTATTTTAATCCTGTTATATAATAGGAACAATGCAAAAACCTAGATTTTTTTTCAACACAGATTTGTTGAACGTTTGCATATATGCCATATGGGGGTCAGTTAAAAAGACTGTGAGATTTTAAGCATGGGTAACTTACTGAATCAAGAAGTGGGGTTGTGGAACACCTAGTAAAGTCAGTTTTAAAGGCAGGTTGCATTTGTTGAGAACAGGTCTGCCACTAATGGAGACATAGGGGATTATGTGGGATTGAAGGTCATTGGAGAGTCTTCAGTTACCCTCTTCCCAGTTGAGACTTGTAGCTCTGAAAGTGAGAAAGCTCTTAGAGTCAGGAGTAGGTCAGGGTCAGGCCTGCAAGGTGCTCATGTGTGGAGCGTCCGCTGATCACCTACTAAATTAGAATTTGCATCTTAAGTATACAGATAGCATACATACCTTGATTGTCGAGGAGATCTGGACCGAGACAGGAACCACCTTTGATTAGTACAGCTGTAAAACAGTGATTCTCAAATCTGATGGTACCTTTGAATTATGCAGGGGAGGTCTCTCAAATTTTGAGATTCTCTAAGATTCTGGTTTCTATTGGTCTGGCCTAGCCCTTAAATACTAATTGCTTCCAAATCTTCCCAGGTGATTCTGATATGCAGCCTACTTGCTACTGCTAGGTAAGCTCTTTAGTCTAGCAGCATCTTGGACCTTGTTAGAAGGATCATGATATTTCACACTTCATATTGGGCCTGCTCAGTGAAGTTCACATTAAAAAAAAATTGATAGCTGTTTTAAAGTTTGAGGCACACTCACTAGGCTCTGAGTACAGGCAGATGTCCTGAGGACACAGCCCCGGCTCCCAGGGGCAGCAGCTCTTGAGAGGTAAATGTGGTTGAGATTTATAAAAAGTGCATGTTCCTGGCAGTGACTCTGGAAATGACTTCTTGTGTCTCTGACACAGTGACATAGAGGGTCTTATTTTACTTTAAAAAAGTATATTTTTATTATCTTTAAGTGATTGTACAAAGGGGTTACCATTTAATAATTTAATAATCAGTTTATAAGTACAGTGCATCTTTATCTATGTCACCCATATAGGAGTTCATTGACTTTCCTATTAGGTAATGGTATTATTATGGTTTGGATATTAAATATCTCCTAAAGACAAAGTATTGAAGGCTTAGATCTTTATCTGTGGCACTATTGGCAGGTGGTAGACCCTAGAAAGATGAGGCCTAGTTGGAGAAGTGAGGTCATAGGGGAAGGTATATATACCCTTGAAGGGAATATTAGAATCCAGGTCACTTCTCTCTTTCCTGGCTGCCACTAAGATACTAGTTTTGCTGTAGCCCACAAGCCTTCAGTCATGATAGTCAACCTTGCCACATGGCCAAAGTGATGGAACTAAATGATTAGGAACTGAACCCTTTGGAGTTGTAAGCCACAATAACTCTTCCTTCCATTTAACTTGATCATTTTTAGTATTTTGGCACAACAGTGGAAAGCAATAGAAGTTAAGCATGCTTTGGTTTTGAAGAGTATGTGTTCTTAAGTCATACCTCCTTGGTTTGTACTTCCAACCTTAAGGTTCTTATTTGGGAAAAGGGATAACAGTTTACCAACACTTAATGAATCCTCAATAAATGTTGAACTGTTATTATCTGTAAAAACAATGTCTGAACTAGTGTTTTTAAAATATCTTCAAAGCAACCAGTCTGAATGGTCTGTGATAAGATAAACTGAAGATGTTGCAGATCTGTAATAATTTTGTGAGCCTTAGATTACTTGAGGGTGAGGAGTAATAGTAGTTTATTATCTTTATAATTATTACCCCACCACAACATGAACTAGGTGACATTTTTTTTTGCCAAGAATGATCATTTAGACTTTAGTATAGAGAAATAAAAGGTATTGAATAATTACGTTGTGGATCAAAGCTGTAAAGATCATTATTCATACTTGCATTTCATTGAACAACTATTTTAGGTTTTACATAATATTATATTTAGTCAGTTATAGGCCTTTCCTTCTTTCTCATTAGGCTATGGACTTCTCAGGCCTAGTTTGGGGCCTCAGAGAACCTCTGGCACCATGGCTGACAAGTGTTGGACACTCAGGTTTTTCTAAATGAAGAACTTAATGAGCAGCTATTCTTTACTGCTTAGTTGTCTTCCAAGAGAAGGCCAATAACTTCACAGGTAACCCCAGTGTGTGGGGCCTGATGGGCTTGGGTGTCAGGGCTTGGGGCTGGGTTTTTCCTGCATGAGAGTCATGGAGACTGTGTTGAAAGTGATGCTTTTTGATGTGATGTGTGAGTGGTTGTGTGGAACTAGAACACAGTCCGGGGCAGCCTCTTGGATTTGGCAGCAGGAGTGGAGAATTAGGCTCATTATCAGCCTCTTTGTCTCCTGTTAGCCTTCCACTCAACAGGTGCCTTTCCTCTGACGAAAATAGCCAGTGTAGAAATGACGTTTTCAAATTTTGGTAGCATTTTAGTCATACTAGTAAGTGTAGAAAGTCGAAAACATCCATGATCTCACTGACCTGTCGAAGAAAGACAACATTTCAAGTGAGTGGCACTCCTGTGAATGCTCCTTCTTGGGTTGCTTTTTCTTTCCCTCTCTCCAACACAGACCTGTCTCTGTGAATATCAGGTAGTTTCTTTGCACATGGTTTTGAACTTTACATAAATGCTACCTTCTTTGTTCCTTTTGTGATGCTGGTTTTTACTTGGCATTTGAAATGGACTTCTTTTTGGCTTATAAAGCCCTGTCCTATCGGTTTAAACTAATTGCTGTATAGAATTCATTATACGAATATATTATAACTTAACATTTCCATTTTTCTATATATGAGCATTTTGGCTGTGACTTGTATTTTTGTTATCTCAAACAGTGTGAAAATTTGCACGTATTTTTAGATGTGGCTTTCTTTGCACATATGGGTGAGTTTCTATAAGCTAGGTATATATTTAGGAATAAAACTGGTAAGTAAAATCATTTTTTGACATGCTAGGGCATTTTTGAAAGAGCATATTGCACACACATAGTTTGTAAGTGTCTATGTTGTATGTACTTCCATTTATGAGGTAACTTTTTGTTTCTTTTTTTTGTTTTTTTACATTTGGATCCTTATAATTGCTTTATTTCAATTAAAAAATAGCACAAGCCAGAGAAAAAGCATGGCTCAGAAAATGCTGCTGTCAGTGCTCTCCTAGCACTGATGGAGTCTCTGCTATCCATTAGTTGGGTCTGGCGGCTGTGTCCCGATCAGATGCCCAACTCCTGTTGTTTCTGGTTCTCTGAAGCATCTGTGGCAGTTGTTGCCTGTGTCTGACAGCTGTGACTGAAGTCTGTCCACTGCTGGCTGTCTGAGCAGGATTTGAACAAAAGGCCAATACATATATCCAGATCAGTAATTACAGAAAAACAGAAATAAAACCAGAATGAAAGTAGAAAAGTACAAGTCACCTAAAGGTGCTAAACTTTATGTCATATAAATTAAATTAAATCTGTTTTGTGGGCTATTTCCATTATTCCTTTAGGGCTCGAATATGTGTACTGTAGGAAATAAATGATTATCTTTAACATAGCACTCAAAACAGAAAAAGCCTTCATGCTATGAAAGAAAACTGGTGATGAAATTACTTTTTTATTTTGAACAGTGTTGACAAGCATCTTTTTTTCCCCCCTGAAGCACCAATTACTCCCATTTTACTAGGACGATTGCCTTTTCTCCCTGTCATCCGCTGGAGCCTGGCTTTTAAGGAGTTAAGTGGGAGGTTTGTGAGGTCATGTGTGACCTCACTGGGTCTGGACTTTTGAAGCAGGTCTGTTGGAGGGAAGCTGCCTGGTGAGCAGGGAGGCTGGGAGAGGGGAAGGACTCCTTCAACTTCTTTCAAGTTCTCCTCCCAGAGCCCCTGAGGGACACCCACAGTGGCCTTCCAGGAGAATGTCACTGCAGAGTCAGTGTGTAGCAGTTTATACTCTCCACAGAAGCAGCCTTAGAAGTACGCTAAAGAGCCCTTGCAGAAGATGAAGTTTCCTGAGCAGATGGAATAGGAGAATGCGCTTTGTCTTCCTGACAAGTTTGTGGACAGTGCTGACCGAGGTGACTGCAATTTGGTTGCTTTTCTAGGCAGTCCGTGCTGGGTTTTGGATAATTGTAATTACAGAATTTTTTTTTTTTGCATTTGTAACATTTTATTTTAAATGAAATGCATTATAGAGAGGTCTTGAGGAGAAATTTTAAAATGATTCTACACACTGTTTTCCAAATAAGGAAATGAAGAAATGAAGAGAGAGCATGGTTATTACAGAGTCTGAAATGTTTGCGAAGGTGAAATTCTCCCTTAATGAAGTTCTTTTAGGCTTGAAGCGTGTTGACTGTGGGCATAATGCACTTTTAGTAATTCTTTGTGAAACTTCTTGCAGACATTGGAAGGTCACCAATTTGGCATTTATGGGGTCCTTTCTAACTACTACACAAGGCTGTCATTCTTGTTTCAGTGTGTCATTGCTCTGAGAAGAAAGTTAGCTATATTGTTAGTGTGGAAAGATTGTCTTAGCATTCAGCACTAGGTTTGAAACTTCAAAGGGAAACCACTTAACTAATGAACTTTTCTTTTTTCCCCTTTCTGGAGCGGAGGGAGTTTTAGCATCTCAATTTATCTATGTGGAGGGCTGTCTCTCAGTTTTCATGTTCCACAGGCACTGATGAGGCATAGAAGGTCAACAGTGTTGCAGAGGGGAATGGGAGCTCACTTTACTGATCTTACCCATTCTCAAGATGCTTGGATTAAAGGATTTACTAACATTCAAGAGCCACTGAGAGCCCCAATGTTTGAACTTTCAGAGTAATCAGCTGGTGATATACCACATATGCTTGTGTGTATTCGTTGGTTAAGTTGGCATTTCTTGCCTTGATTACAAGTTTTAAGTTTGTATTTGCAGAGTTTTATAACACCTCATTTCTTACTAGCCTATGACAAAAAATTGCCTCCTTTATCTAGAAATTTTGTTTCATTGTGTTAATGATGAAGGACAAAGAGAATACTTGGAAGAAAAAGGGTACCACACATATTTTGAAGAGGGCACACAGTGGCTGGTGTAGAGAGGCTCATGGATATAAGTTTTACCTCTAACCTCTTAGTTTGGCTCCTATAAGTCATTTAACTACTGCTTCAGGCTGGTTTTTCCATACATGCACAGGGGTGATACCAGTATCGCCCCAGGGAAGACTATAAGTTCCATGTACAGGATTCACCATAGTTTCTACTACACTAAGAACAGTTCTATAACATTAACAAGCACTGGCTATTAGTATTATAATGCTTAAACTGTGGGTCCTTATGTCAGCCACAAGAGTGGATGTGACAAATAGTATAAAGAATTGGAGTTGAGAGTATGCTCATACTCAACATGTCAGGGCTTCTTTGTGGTTTGTTTGAGATGACCTCTCTATTCTCTGTGGCTGGGCAATCATCTCTCAAATGGCAGGGAGGGCTGGGAGAGAATGGGAAGATTGGTGAAAATCCAATAACATGTTGTGAAATTCTCTGCCATGGCCTGTTGATGACCTGTTAGCTTTAAGTTTGGGAATGGAGAAGAGCCACACAAGGAACAGCATAGAAGGCATTGCTTCTGGGTACCATGTGTTCTTTCCCGTAATTGTGCAGTAGTGACCCTTATAGGACTTATCAGTGACTCTAATTTTGCCCTGCTATCTTTGTGCTCCAGGAGTCCATAGCTGTTCAGCCATGGTAAGCTACTTAGCTTCTAATTTCCTGCTCTAGCACTATGGATAATGCTATCTTTTCTGTGGTTATTGGGCTCAAATGAAATATGTGAAGATGCCAAGCACAGAGTGAGTACTAAATACACTTGGACCAGGAATGGAGGTGCATGCTTATAAACCCCCAGCACTGGGAAGTCAGAGGCAGAGGCCAGAAGATTGTATGTTCAAAGCAAAGTTTCATTAAATTTGTAGATAAGTCCTTTTACCCTGTCATACTTTATAAAGGTCTGATGCCTAGAGGGTGTTTTTTTTTTAATTGTGAAAATACCATACAGAGGGGTTACAATTACATGGGCAAGATGAGTAGGTTTCTTATCAAGCATTGTAGCCTCCTCCTTTGTTTCCCCTTCCCTTCCCATCTCCTCCCCCCTCCCCACCCCGCACCCCTTGTCCTCCTCACAAGAGGGTGTTTTTTAAAAAAAATTTTGCTTAAAATAATTTTCTTATTACTAGTTTCATCATCTAATGTCCGTTTTGCTTCATGCCTTCATAACTTTCTACTAAGGATTACACTATACTCCTCATAGCTGTTAATTTTGTTTCGATCCAATTCTCCATAATATTACAAAAGTAATACATTCCCAGTGGTAAAAGCTTAAATTGACTTTCTCTGGTCCCACTCCCCAGAGGAGCCTCTGTTTACAGTTCCTGCTGCATCCTTACAAGGTGTAGTCTAGGAAGTTCTTTTGGACTTTATTTGAAATTGTCTTACTGGTGCAAATGAATGTGGTATGGAAAGTTCTCTCAGGTTTGCCAGGCCCAGGGTGACAGACATGGTCCCTCCCTCCAGGGTCTGGAATGTTTGGGAGTGTCCTTGGAGGGAGGCCTACGCAGCTGGGTTGTGTCACCCTCAGCCCTACTGTGCTTGACAGGTCAGCCCTCCTACACTGGTGCAGGTTGTATGACTACCCTTAAGCTCCTAGAGGAGAGCCAGGTGCTTGGATCTCTCTGCAGTGGGTTGAGTCTCATCTTGTCCCGAAAATTCCCAGTCCTGAAGTTTTAAGGGTGGTGGAGTCTGTGTTGGGTTTCAACAAGGATTTTAATCATTGTTTAGCTGGCCTGAGGGTGTGGTTCAGTCAGCCTTTTGGTTCTGCTGTTAGGTTTGGCTTCTTGTCATCAACAACATTGGGTGGGGAGAGTGTACAAGTTACACTGAACATGGAGTTTAGAAGATTAGGCCCCACTGCCAGCTTTGCTGTTTACCAGCAGTGGTCTTAGCCGGACTTCCTTGGTTCTCAATTTCTTTCCTTGCAGTGGAACTGTTGTGAGAGTGAAATAAAAAATAAAGCATGTGAGCATGTTGGATGGACTGCAGAGTGTTCTTTGGATGTGTTCACCTCATTGGATTATTCAAGGGCTTATTTTCCTTATCTGGTTTAGGTAGACTGAAATGTGCTTTGGAATAGATGTCTGGTGTCCTTGGATTTGTGGAGGTTATTTGTCTCATCTGTTTTGAGTAGTCCTAAATATTCCTAGGAATCTATCATCAGAAAACAGGGAGACAATCTGCCCAGAATGTTCTTGAATAAATAATTCTTTTTGTTGATTAGGTTATTCTTTTATGGAAGCCCCAATTTTTAGGAAGCCCAGAGACTCTAGGTAAGTTCCATTTTGCTATTGATTTTGAGATCTGAAAAGTTACCTTTTCATCTCTCATTTCCTTATCTGTCAAATGAAGAAGTACATTAAAAAGTTCATTTTTTTTATGGGAAGGAAATGGTGGTAATTTCTTCTTTCTCCTTTTCTTTTTCTTCTTTGCTATATTTTCCTATAGGGTGATTTTGCTACCCCCTTTTAGTTAAAATAGGATGGTTATCTGAAAAGACAGAGCAAACGTCCAGTGAGGCTAACAATCTAGCTACCATGTTAATGATGTAATGAATACTCTTTAAAGGTGACAGGGCGTTAAGTATCCAGGTGTCTTACTTATAACCCAGTGACCTTGATTGACATAGGCTTGTGTTTTAGTCACTTAGAGTGGATCCTCTGTTCAGGGTCTCAAATACCCATTGCTAGGGAACCTGCAGAGAGCGTTAAGGTGTCATGGCAGACACTGCCATGTGAACAATGGAAAATGAAAAATCTTTAGTTTGAGGCAATGATCCCTTAGAACCGAGGCTGTTCCCATTGCCAGTCTACATGAGAGATGTTTGTGTTACTGTGGCTCTACTTCTCAGAACTGTTTATCCATAGTAGTATCTTAAAATGAAACTTTCTCTAAGTCTTGTTGAATAGAGGAGCATGTCTATCACGCATGGACATTTTAGTCTGGATTTCCCAGGATGAAATTACATTTCTAGGTTACAGAGTGATAAGGAAACATTTGTATTGCTTCAGTTTATTACTGAAACATAAAAAGATCATTTAAAAAATCATCTCTATGGCTTAGTAACCAGAAGGCTTGGGAATGGTCCTAGTAGCTCAAGGTAAGCCACTTGTGGGCAGAATTTGTAAGTCTGATGAGCCCCTCAGGAGACAGTCACCAGCTGGGCCATATTTTAAAGGCCCATGGACAGTGTTCTACTTCATCTAAACGATTCCACAAATCATGGCTTTGATGGCAATGACTGATGAAAGCAATGCAGATTTGTGTGTGCTTGACCAAGGTCATTCACAAGACCACCCCATGTCCTACAGAATTATCTTTGCTATGAGTACTTCGGATTGTCAGGTATGTAGAAGTACTGTTCATCAGAATTTGATGCTTCTAACTAAATCCCAAGTTACTTACTGTGGGCACTTTTTAACCAGTACGTCAGTACTCATGTAAGTGTTACGGATGTGTAAATGCCACTTCAGGATTGGAGTATATGGGTGATAGGTTTAGAAGGTTAGAAGTTAATCTGTACCATGAGTTGATGCAAAGGCTTTGGCCTTGTGGATTTTTCATTTTGGGAAGTTGGTATGTCTCATCCTTTTCTGTGACTTTGAATTCACCATTGATCGATTTCATTGTAGAAATTGCATAGCTGAGCATATTCTAAGGCTCTTAACTAAGAGAACCACAAAGTATCCACCTGAAACTCAGCCAAGGATGGCAATCATCTCATTTTTATATAACTGTAAACTTTCTGGGCCTTAGTCTCCACCTTCCCTGTTGGGTAGTCTTTGTGCCTTCTGCCTAAGCTCAGAGTTTACTGGCCATTCTAGTGCCATTAGGGTTGTGAACAATATGGGTTTTACAACCTAGTCCTGTGTATGAAACTGGGTGTTCTCTCTCTCTCTCTCTCTCTCTCTCTTTCTCTCTCTCTCTCTCTCTCTCTCTCTCTCTCTCTCTCTCTCTCTCTCTCTCTCTCTCTCTCTCTCTCTCGTTTCTCTCATTTTAGTGACAGAACATTGTACTAGGAAGTTTAGGTTAAAAAAATAGGCACTGTACACTTACATACACAGACACACACTTGTGTGTGCTCTCATACAAATTTCTAAGAGCATCCTAAGGGGAGAGGACAGGCAGCTGCAGTCTCAGGAGTTTAAGGGAAACAATGCTGTTCCATGCTGCTTCTCAGCTGCATGCATGGCTTGACTTGGATGCTCACACAAGCTTGCCTTGTCTTGAGTCCAAAGTATCTTTCTATGGCACCTGCTCTTCCTGGGGGCTCTCTTGGCTTTAGAGCTGTGTGGTCATCTCTTGTAAGAGGCTAAAGAAATCCATCTGCAGGAACTAGGTTGTGGGCCAAGGGTAGGATTCCACACCCAATAGGTGTTAAATATTGAAGTCCACCCATTCTTGGCTAGTGTTTACCTTGTGTTTTATGAAAATATGTCTAATGGAACTGTGCTTTAACTTGGCTACAGATTGAATTCTTAACTTTTAGAGACAGTTTCATTGTGAGGGAAGTTGCAGGACTTTGGAATTTCTCTCATGTCATATATTATGGGACCTGTAACTATCCTTCTGGTGGTGTTGTGCTGTGCTTTTCAGAAACCATACTGCATTGCATTATACTCTGTTTCTGCTCCCTGCATTTCTTCCTTTCCCTATCCTGTCTGTTCTATCTTTAAAGTCATGTCACTCCTATCATTTCCCCTATGTTTATGTCACCCATACCAGCCCCATCCTCTCACTGAACCTTATTGGCCACTGATGAACAAGGACTCGGAATTGCTACATGGCTGTGTCTTTACACATCTCAAGCCACTGTGGCTCTGATGAGCCCAGGGATGGTCTCCAGACTTGTCTGTGGAAGCTAGACATAGGCACAGCCCTGTTGTCTGCTGGTGGTGACACAGGTGGTCACAGGAAGAGCACTACACTAGGAGTTGAGAGAGTCTGGCTCTGCTGTACTTCTGCCGATTATCTGTTTCTGAGTTCTTAATTTTTTTCTGAAGCTACCATATGTTTATATTGAGTAATTAAATAGTTCACATAATGTCTTCTGACTCCAGAAGTCCATTACTTCACAAAACTATACTATTCTGGTTTTCTATGTGACCCGTTAGGGTCTTACAGAGTGAAAAACTGCAGGGTCTATAAAATTGAGCAGTAGAGTACACCAAAAAGCAGTGACATTGATGGTTTGTCCAATAATTAGGGTAGAGAACATGTGGAGGGAGGAACATTTTTAACCTCTCTACCTAAAGACTGGTGGCTTGCGCTTGAATAATTGGAAAGAACACAAGTTAATGCTCCTGGGACAGAAAATCAGATGAAGGTAATAAGAGCTATGTGACATATGTTTTCATTTTTCTGTCTACTCAACCAAGATTTCTCTGAGCATACATGCACAGTACTGCCTCCTAGTATCACGTTCTTCCTCCTCTCTCCTCCCATTTTAACTCTTCTCTCCTCCCCTCCTCTCTCCTTCCCTCTCCTCTCTCCCCTCTTCCCTCTCCCTTCTCTTCCTCTCCCCTTTAGAAACTGTACTATTACATTAGCTGTCTGTGTCTTGTTCTGAGGACAAAGGAATTGAAATCTATTGGGTTTTGCTCATATTGCACATCCCTCATACACAACCTGAAACTTCCCTGAAGGCAGTGACTGACTCTTAAAATTTGGATGGCACTGTGTCCAGGTGACCACAAAACGTTTTACTATTGATTGTGCTTTTTAGTCAGTATACTAATTTTGGCATTTATTTGTCAAGGTGTCAGCAGTCTGGCATTCTCTGCCTCCTGGCGACATTCACAATCACCCAGAGATATTTATGGCAAGAATGCTTGAATCAGAGGTACCTTCACAAGGAAAATGTCTCCTTCCAGAGTGCTGTAGAAAGTTTCCTTCCAAACTTACCTTTACTGGTGGTGGTGGTGGTGGTGGTGGTGGTTGTGTGTGTGTGTGTGTGTGTGTGTGTGTGTGTGTGTGTGTGTGTGTGTGTGTGTGTGTGTGTGTATGTGTGTGTGTATGTGTGTGTGTATGTGTGTGTGTATGTGTTTGTGTGTGTGTTTAAACAGAAGACTGAAACCCTGTGAGTGGCAGAGGCCTTTAGGTTGAAAGGTCTGCTTCTGCACGTGAACCTTGGAATGAGGTTTAGCTATGAGCATCAGTGTTTTTTCCATGAATTATTAGCTTTTGCTTTCTTGAATATAAATCAGAACATTTGTACTCCTACTGATAAGGTTCAGCATTTGCATTAAGTTGCTTATTAAGAATATTTTATACTCTTAAAGGAGTCTGAAAATGCTTTATTTCTGTTTCTTTCTTCCTTTCTCTCCTTCCTTCCTTCCTTCCTTCCTTCCTTCCTTCCTTCCTTCCTTCCTTCCTTTCTTTCTTTCTTTCTTTCTTTCCTTCTTTCTTTTTCTCCTTCCTTCCTTTCTTCCTTCTTTCCCTTGTCCCTCCCTCCATCCCTTCCTTCCTTCCTTCCTTCCTGTCTTTCTCTCTTTCTCTCTTTCTCTCTTTTCCCTCCCTCCTCCCTGTCTGCCTGCCTTTTTTGAGTTCCACTGGGAAATTTTGGACTTGGCAAATTGCCTTGAGCTTAAAATACATCCTCTCCACTGAAGGATGCCATTCCATCTAGTTCTGGAAAGTACTATCCTTTAGGATCATGCTACTGACTTATAGGAGTGAAGATTACTTTGCATGTGTTTAGTTATCTTTGATGTTGGTCACCAGCAATGAAATGGATTTTCTCCCTTCTCTCTCTTTCATCCTGTCTCCTACTGTCCGACTCTTTCCCCTTCTTTTCTCCCTCTTTCCCTCTCTCCCTCTCCTCTCCTCCCCCTCCCCAGGGCTTGTGCATTATTACCAAGCATATCTCCAGTAGGATTTCATTTATCCATGCTTATTTCTTTCAAAAATTAGTTTAAGTATTCATTCTCATCAAATTCAACTAAGATTCGGTGACCCATTAATTAATTTAGCTTCTCTTTTGCCATTTCCTGATTACTGCAGTCATGAGACCCACTAGGCATCCCATGTGGACAGCAGGGAGGGAGAGTAATCAAAGGGCTCAGGGGTTCTGCCTGCAGGAGTGACTAGTGACATGACTAATCGTGTTGATGTGGTGCCAGGACACCCCCAGTTTAGAAGATCTGTCTTCTAACTCCTTGCCTCCCTGATGTGTCACTAAATCTAGGAACACAAACAGCACTGGACCAGCTGCTAAAGGCCCAGGGGACACTGTGTAATCCAGATTTAAGATTTCTCTGGCTCCCTACTGATGTCACTTCCTTTCCTCTGAGCAAGGTAGCATTTGTTTCAACACTGCAGGCTTCTAGGAGTAATATATCAGCAAGTTAGAATGTCATAGTCTAGTGTACCAGATACCTTATGATTTTTTTCTTTCAGAAGACACCCTTAAATTAAAACTGTCTTATTTAAATAACAAGATTTTAGAAAATTTAGGGCAGTTTGAGAACTTATACAACATGCGTTGAGTCATCCATTGGCCGTATAGTCCTACATCTGAGTGCAAAGCCTTTTCCCACCATGTCAGATAAACTGGTTATTGTGACCAGATTTGTATGGTACAGTTGTTCCAGATCTCAACCCTGGAATGAGGTCATTTTCTTTATACTCCAAGTAAATGCTATGCAGACTTATTCTAGAATTGACTGTGCTGTTTTTATCCTAATTAAAATCTTCTGTAGCGAAGGAGTTCCCTAATAAGTTAGTGTTTTTGTGCTTCTAACTTTTGTGGTAATAAATTTTATTTTTCCCAGGAAAGCAGTCCATCCTATTTAAGGTGGAGTAGAGGTTGTGGTAAAAATTGCAAATAAATCCATTGTATTCTATTTTGATTTTTCTAGGTTCAGAATGGTTTTTTTTTTTTTTTTTTTGTCGGTCGTGGGGCTTGAACTCTGGGCCTGGGTGCTGTCCCTCAGCTCTTCAGCTCAAGGCGAGCGCTCTACCACTTGAGCTACAGCGCCACTTCCGGTTTTCTGGTGGTTTATTGGAGATAGGAGTCTCACGGTCTCTCCTGCCCGGGCTGGCTTTGAACCGCGATCCTCAGATCTCAGCCTCCTGAGTAGCTAGGATTACAGGCGTGAGCCACCAGCGCCCGGCCAGAATGTTTTTTGGGGAAATAATTTAATCTCCATGTTGTTTGGTTTGAAGGATACAGCAAATAGGAGTATGAACATGTTATATAGGTGGAGAATCATATTTAGTCAAGATTAAGTATAGTTCATATATATGGCCTTGAACTGAAGAGAGACAGAATGTTAATATCCCCTAGGAAGAGATCAATTTGTAAAAAAATTTACCCTCTTTGACATTCTCAAGGGACCAAGAAAGAAGTGCACTTCCTTTGCTTGCCTGCTTCTCTTCTTTTCATATTTAAAGAATAATAAGAACTTCCATTGTTTTCCCTGGGAAGATGCACCTCTTAGATAAATTATGGATAATTTATTTATGAGTTAAAGTAAATTAACAGTGGAAGTCTTCCCACAGTTGGAGTGTGACCATGGTAACTGTTAGATATCAGTCTCAATGAGCCAAACTGATGAGGCATGGGACTAAGGGATTAAGAGTGGTGTTTTTTTTTAAATTTAATTTTTCAGTAATGATTTTTGCCTGTATACTGTTGTGATTGTTTCCTGGCAATATTTCCTTGGGCAAACTCCTTCCAGTCCTTCCTAAAGTAGATAAAGAAATAAAACTTTCTTAGAATTTTTAGGAGGATCAGTTTGGCCAGTGTTTACAAAGGGCTAACTCAGAGCCAGGAACTAGTAAGTGCACAGTTAATGTCAGCCAGCACCTGCAACACATAACATAGCTCTGTTGTTATACCATGCCTTTTTATAATAGTCTCTATGGTCTAAAGCTCAGATCAGCAACAAGTGATAGCATTGCATGCTCCTTTTCTACCTGTCTTTACTTTGTACTTCTTTTTCTGTTCTTGGGTCAGGAGTGCTAACTAATGATGGAAATAATATTTTAGAGCGTCTGTTAGAAGAGGAGAAAAAAATAACAGAATACGGAGCTCTCTGTGTATCTTTTATGTTACTTTTATTATTAGAAAGGCGTAGGAAGTGAGAGAAATGGAGAAACTCAAACTCAGTGTGTGGCTCAGGTATGATGAGCTAACTCTTCATGCTACAACTTGTCTGTCTAGAGCAGTGACTTTTGATAATGGGTCTTTGTAACCTATTATCTTTTTTTTTAAATTGACAGCTATGGCAGAGACATTGTAGAAAAACCAATAGGGAAACTGAGTATCATCTTATAGAAGTTATGACAATAAGAAAATTTATAGGTCTGTGTTTAAGAAAAATCAATGCTTGACTTCACACTTTCTGGCAAAGAGAAAAATCTGAAGAAAGCTTCTATAACATTGGCCCTTTAGTTCATGCACTTAAATTCGTTTTGTTACTGTCCATATACTTGGATGGTCAAGATCTTTCTGACAGATAATGTGGTTCAGTGTAGGGAGAGTCTTTTGGAGATTTCCTAGTAATGGATGAGAGCCTCTATAGCCTCAAAGAAATTTGGCCATTTTGTTGTAAAGATACTGTACAGAGAGGTTGCAGTTAAAATTTGGCCATTTTTATCATATTCAAGTCACCCTGGCACAACTGGTTGATTCTTGCTGGGTTCAATCTAGAAAAGCCCCAGTAAAGCTCATCCACTCAGAGCCACTCCTCTTACCCAGCTCAAATAATGGCAGCATTTCCTCTTTTGCATTTCCACGCAATAGCCAGAGAGCCTGCCTCATGGCCAATCAGAGTGATACTTCTAGGCTAGTGATTCATGCATGTTTGTTCAAAATAACACTTTTTAAATAAGAAAGAACTCCCAATTATATCAGTGTGTGTGGGGGGGGGTATAAGTAGAGCTGCTTTTGTTAGCAGCTCAGAAGGGAAGATGCTCAGCTCCACTCTTTGGGCTTCTCCAGGTGTTGCTTTTTGTCTTCCCTAAGAATATATGACACATCTCTCCCCATGTGTGTATGCACATAGGTAAGTACATCAGCATGGCTTAGTATGAGAAACAGTCCACCTGTGTCCCAGATACCACCTGGTTTAGGCACGACTAGTTTTGGTTGTAAGTATGATTTTTTTTTCCCAGTGGAAGCCACAGGGTTTTCTTTACTTTCTATTCTTTTCTTAGATTCTTGTTTTAGCATGTCATTGACACACACGCGCGCGCGCGCACACACGCGCGCACACACACACACACACACACACACACACACACACACACACACACACACACACACACACACACACACACACACACACACACACACACACACACACACACACACACACACACACACCCTGAGTACTCACGTAATTAGCAGTAGGATCCTTAAAGACCTATGCAATAACTCTTTTCTCCAAAGCACGAGCCAGTAGTTTGTTCCCCCATGTAATAATGTAAATTATTATGTGGAGTTGCAGCATGTGGGAGGAGAGAAAAGTTTTTATAGAGTGATAGCTCTGCATTGTCTGTCTCTGTGAATGATGTGGGTGAGATAACCACAAAGAATTGCTAAGTAACTACCATGTCTGTCAGTCCACTGCCATTGGCTGTGTGGGAGGTGCAGTGTGCAGTGTGGAGTGGGGTTTGTGTCATCACTGTGTCATGGGAGCCCTGCCACCAAGCTCAAGTCTTGCTTTGTGTGATGAGTTAGGTTCCTACTTGAGTTCATTGTTGAGCTGGCTTTGGTGGGTAAGCGATTGGTAAGGGGGGGAGGGGTTTGCTCCAGAGATACTGGGCCTGTGGAAGCATCTGAGAAAACTTGTTTTCCACTAGGTGAGTAAATCTTGTTCCTCCTTACATTTGCAGAACTGTTCCTCCTTGCAATAGGCCTCCGCTGTGGCTGGCCAGAGCCTGCCACTCCCTTCTCTTTGCCTTAGCAGACTCCACTTTTACAAAGGAGGCTCTTCAATGCCTTTTGACAGTGCAGTTTTAAGGAGGAAAATCTTGCATATTATTTATGGTACTTTTCCTTTTTCATGCCTAAGAGAATATGTTCTTTTAAAACTATAGAAACATCCAGTTAAATTTATGTGTATAAATTCAATGGGGAGAGTATATTTTTGCCCTGGGTCTGGCATTTCTTCCCAATGCCAGAACGGATGGACGTTTAATCCTGGTGGTTTCACCAGGATACTTGCAAGTGGTATGTACTCCTGAGGTATGATCTATGAAGCTTTTGCAGTTTCCTGCCCATTAGGAGAGAGCCAAGCAAGTGTATAGGAAGTAGTGTATTGAGATGTAGTTCCTGTTTCAAAAGTTTCTCCCTTCTGCTTATTGGAAAGTTAGAATGCTCCGCCATGCTATTAAAAAGCTCATTTCCTCAGGCTTTTTTTTTTTTTTTTTTTTTTTTTTTTTAGTTTGTCAAATGTCCAGACTTGAGATTACTAAAAAAGAAAGCTTAGTTGCAAAGCCTTTTGGAAATGCAGTTAAATTGAGATAGTTTGTCATCCAGTGAGGCTTACTTTTCTTTTCTTTTTTTTGGGGGGGGGTCTGGTCGTAGGGCCTGAACTATGGGCCTGGGCCACAGCGCCACTTCCGGCTTTTTTCTTTTTGCTTATGTGGTGCTGAGGAATCGAACCCAGGGCCTCAGGCATGCAAGGCAAGCGCTCTACCACTGAGCCACCTTCCCAGCCCCCCTACTTTTCTTTTGTTGAATGTTGTTATTTTAGAAAAGTTGAACTTTGGTTGCATGTCTTCAAAAATGTTTCTTCAATTCCATCTGTTTGTGTGTGTGTGTGTGTGTGTGTGTGTGTGTGAATGTGTATGTGTGTGTTTAAAGGACAGAATGCATTTATTGAATAATGCTATTTACATTTACTAATCAGAAAACTGTTCTTGGAAAGCAGAAGAGATGAAGCGAGGGTGAGACTGTTTCCTTTCAAGGAAATCCATGTTCCTTATTGGCCAAACATGCTACTGCAGTGATGACCTTTACATACATTTTCATAATGTTTTTTGGTTACATCACGAATCAAAACGAATGCTTCAGTATTAGTGGCAGAAGGTTGTTTAGGAATTAGAAATCCTACTTAACGATGTGAGGTGAATTCTGGTGTGAACTAGGTCAGATGGCATTACATGATTTAGCTAAATTATTAACTAGTTAAACCATATGATTCATTGGGTAAGTGAGATAACTTAAGACCATTCATAATTATATTCTTTTCTAAGGAGAAAGAGTATCTGTGACTAAGAGTTAGATAGTCTTCTACCATTTCATTATGAGTGATTCTCTTCTTACCTGGGAGCTGGCTGCCTGATGTGTACAGCACAGTGTCTGGAAGGTAAAACTGGTTGTTGATCTGATTGAGGTAGTGTAGAAGCTTCCTTGCTCTTAAGGTGAAAAATTACTTGTAAGCCTCATAAGTGACCAGAGAGCTTTTACAGTTCAATCACCCATTTCATTTACTCTGCATTTATGATCTTTTGCGAGTTAGTGTTAAGCATCAACAACCAAACAGTTTGAATTAAAAACCTCTCCTATTTACTTATGAGAATTACAGAACAGAGAGGAGAAATATAATCAACCCATCTGGATATTTATTTAACTTATTCCTATTCCTCTTGAGTTGTGCATATGGGTATCAATGTTTATTTTGTCTGAGTAACATTTTAGATGACATTTACCTGGAGGCATTTCAGTAACCTGTAAAGAAATGGTGTCATAGAATGTATGTAACAAGGAGAAATGTTTACTACAGAGTAAACTCTCAGTGGAGAGTTGGCACCTAGACAAATGAATAACTGAGAGTTTGGTCATGGCTGGTTCAAGAGCTTTTCACATTTGATATGTATCTCTTACTTTCTGGATCTTGATGTTTTGCCAAAATATGGTGTACCGTCTTTGGATTTTTTTTTTTTTTTTTTTTGGTCTGGTTGTGGGGCCTGAACTCTGGGCTTGGGTGCTGTCACTCTTCAGCTCAAGGCTAGCGCTCTACCACTTGAGCCACAGTGCCACTTCCGGCTTTTTTCTGCTTATGTGGTGCTGAGGAATCGAACCCAGGGCCTCATGCATGCGAGGCAAGCGCTCTACCATTGAGCCAACTTCCCAGCCCTGTCTTTGGATTTTGAAGGTTACAGTATATGTGTTTTCTGGGTCACTGCTATTTGAGGATGAATTTCTTATTAGTGAGGATTAACTCTTTATCTCTGTCTTTTGGCCTTTATCCTGGATCCTTGGTTTGGATCTATAGTTAGAGCCTTACTATTAGAGAAGTCAGAGTAATAGAATTTGATTTAAACAATATAGACATGCATATTTTACAAAATTAAAAATTTTTTTATTGTGAAAAAAACTGTACAGAGGGGTTACAATTACATGGGCAAGATAATGAGTACATTTCTTACCAAGCATTGTAGCCTCCTCCTTTGTTTCCCCTCAAAATTAAAAATTTTTGATTTATAGAAAAAATTGAATTTGAACTTGATTTATAGAGCAAAAGGACTTTGATTTATAGAAGTGAAGTATACATTGAAAATAGTTTGGAAAATCCAAGGAAATAAACCTATCAGCCTATGGAAATTAGTATTGTTATCATTTAGCACATGCATTTCCAACATTTCTGAGTGTGTGTGCTTGAGTACTGACAGACAAAATCTGTATTAGTCTCATTCTATTAAATAAATGCATTGTTTACTTAAAGTAAGTGCTGCTAAGTGTAGTTCATGCAGTTTGTAGTATATAAAATAATTGTATGTGTTTGAATGTGTTTGACTTTAATACTTACATATTTATTCTCATATGTATTATAAAACTATTGTATATCAAACATGTTCACAGTTGCTTTGGAAGATCTGTAAATGTCAGGAGTCTTCATTCTCAGTTCCTGAGGAGGTGATTGTTCTAGGTCTTCAATATTGAACGTACCAGCAAATCTAGCAGGCTGTATTCAAAATATATGGAAAATATTTCAAAGTTATTAAACTTATACCACACTTGATGCCACTGTGCTCTAAATCCCCATAGATTATTACAGTTTGTCTTTTTGTATTTTGGCTTTTTTTTGAGATGAGGTCTCATTATATAGCTCATGACCTCAAATTTATGATCCTCCTACCCCAGCTTCCCAAATGATAGAACACAGGTATGTGCTACCATGTCTGCCTTTACAATGCCTATTGTTTTTAAATGAATAAATGCCCTACTTCAGTCTTTCTTAGTTTTTGGACTTCCTATCTTACCCAGAGCGAAAGCCAAAGTCTCTACCATGACCTGATAGTCCCCTCATGATCTACTCCTGTCTATACTCCATACTTCTGTATTATATCTCCCACTTTTCTTGCTGCTCTGCTTCAGTGCATTGGCACTACTGAGTGTACAAGAAGGCTTCCACCTTGGCTGTGTGGCCCTTTTCTTTTCTTTCTTCCTGGAATGCTCATACCATAGGTAGTTCATTGGTTAGTTCTCTTACTTTTGTGTTTTTAAAGGATCCTTTCTTGTTCCTTACTTGGCTACCTTCTTGAAAACTGGATCTCTTTTTCCTTTGAAGGCTTGTATTTCCTTCACTTATTTATTTTTAAATTTTTGCCATATCACTAACAGTTTACTTGTCATTTCTCTTTCTCTTATATGTAAGCACCATGAGGACAGGCATTTTTAAAAAAATGTTTTGCTTGCTGCTGAGTCTATAGCACCTAGAACATAATATGTAGTATAATTGTAAATAATGTAACATGTGTTGTATTTTGATGTATTTTATTAGCAACCTTTTTTTCTGGCTAGATAAGCAAAATGCTTTATAGCAAACATAGGCCAAATAAACACTAGAGAACCCATCCTGTCCCAGTTATTTTCTCAACTGGTTCATCTTGAAGCCTGGAATTTTGACTAGTTACACACTCTTACGGGTCAGTTTGAGAAAGTGTCTCCTATCCTCGCCTTAACATATTATATTTGTTAGCATATCACATCATGGATTGAGTGAGTCATTTGATTATTTTCTAATAATTGATTTTGACATATCTTACATTGAGTTGAGAAATGGAATAGAAAGTGTTTTTTTTTCATTTTTTAAACTTTATTTTCTTGTAGAGATGCTGTACAGAGAGGTGATAGTTACATCAGCGAGGTAATGAGTACTTTGATGGTGATGTGAGTAGGCGGCAGATGCTTCCCTCTCCTGTCATCGTTCACTCTTTAAGTTCTGTGCATCTCCTCATCTTTGTCCCATAAGCTTCAACTTCTTTTGCTTTTTCAGATACCTCTTTTTTTTTTCTTGCCTGGGGCAAGACATCCTGGTCTTCTATCCCTACATCAGTGCCATTTCTTCCAGGAAGGCCAATTTTCTTAGCTCAGTATGTGCCCCAAGGCATATTTCTAGTGCACCCTATATTCTCTAATTGGTTTTAAAATTTGCCTCTTCTGGCTGCCCAAGTTTAATGACAACCTACAGTGTTAGAGAGAATATATTACTCCTTGATAACGGTTATATCTGACAAATATAAGTAGTCACTCAATAAGTGTTTCCTTAATAAGTGAGGATGGAAATGGTGGATAGTGCTTGGCATGCTGTCAGTGAATGTGAGATTTTAGGGAGCCAACTTGGTCAGCTGAGGCAGGGAGAGAAGCCCAGTGAGGTGAGAAGGTGGTAGGAGCAGTCTGTGCTTGACCTGAAATATTGCAGTTTAACTTAGATCTGACCTGTGTCGAACTGTCTTCTGTTTACTGGAGTTGGGCACAGAGATTTGAGGGATTTGAAAGGCTGTTTCATGCATAGATGAACTCTGCAACCTTGGATGTGAAGAAAACAGAACACTATACTTTATGTTTTTTATCCTTTAATTTCTTTGCTCTTTGGGATTGCAGTAATGCATCTACTCAGCTTTTATAGCATCTAAAATGATAGGCTGGCTCATAAAGTTCAGGAACCCCACCTATAATAAACACCATGTTTAAAAATCTAGTAGGAAGAAAGACAGCAGGAGATGAAACAGGAGCATGGTGTATTAAAAGTTAGTATCTTGGTGCTGTTTTGTTGGCAGAAGAAAGGAAGGGTTGATTTTTTGAGCTTAGATGATACTAGTTTTAAAAATATTTTCATAAGTAAGTAAAAAATAGCTCAATTTTCTCAGGGTGCAGTGATTTTACCTCCTTACATTTCAGTTTTATTGCATTATTATATTCTGATTTGTATATTTTTGACATGCTAAGGGTGAGGGTAGGCAGGCACTCTACCCACCGAACCACGTTCCCAGCTTTTAATTCTTGTATTTTCAATGGTAAACTGTGAACTCAGAAGTGATAGGAATAGGAAGATGAAGCATACATTTTTTTTTGTAATATTTTCACATTTCCTTTATGTGTATTATGTCTTCTTGAGGAAAACTGTGGTGATTGTGCTGTGTGACTAATGAATTCTGGCAGGTGGGGTTATGTGTTGCTGCATATAAGTTCAGAGCAGTTGCAGTAGTACACAGGACTGAGATTTAATCCTTTCAGTTTATGGTTGAGAGACTGATAAGTGACTTGGTTGAGGGTACTCTTCAGCTTTACAACCAGATCTCTGAAACAGCTGCACTGTGTGTGCCTGTGACTTAGGTACTGAAACTGGGCTTTTAGACTCCAGGCCCAAATTCCAGGAGTCCTATATTAGGTTCAAACATTTGCTCCCATATGCCAAATAAAGAGAAATAGTGAAGGGCAGAGAAAGGATATTTATTCCATAGAAGCCATGGGAACATGTCAGTTCATTTGCAGCCATCTTGGGGATAAAGATATTGATTAGCCCAGGATTAAACAGGAAACTTAATGGAAGGGAATGAGGAAATTATGCATAGTGCAATTAGTTTCTGGTCATAGGTATGGCCTGGTGGACCATTAACTTAGTCTTTGACTCAGGGGGTCTGGCAGGTGGTCTGTAGCTTGTGACTGTTCTCTTCAAGATGCGTGTCTCAGGGATGGTTTATCTTTTGTCACAAGATGCTTAGTGGTGAATCTTGTTCTTCCTGGAGCCCAGATTGTGAAGTGACCACAGAAGGGAATGGCTCAGATTAAAGAATTCCCATCCAGAGAGGAAGGAGCGGGGCTGAGAGTCTGTCCAGCTTTTAGTTAATTCACAGGCTCAACAAAAGCAGCTTTTAAGTTGCCATTTACAGTAAGTACCACTCTTCCTGGTTCTACACATAAGCACACTGAGGCACAAAAGAATTAAAGTAACTTGTCTAGCTTTTCACAGCTAGCAAATGGCAGAGCTGGGATTTGGATCTATATGATCTTGGATACCAATATTCATCCCCTCCCCCCTACAAATCTTCATTTTTAACTGATAAGTTAAAAGTAGTTTCTGCTTTTTGCCTTGCTATCATCTAGAATTGTTTCACTGACTCTGTCCCCAGTAAATGGCTCCTGCAGTACTCCTTCCGTTCTTCCTTATGTACAAGTGGTCTCCTACTGGAGTCACATCCCCTGCCCTTCGGTTTGTGTTTTGTTTTTGAGACAAGGTCTTGCTGAATTTTGCCTATGCTGACCTTGAACTTGAGATCTTCTGTTTCCAAGTATTATAGATGTGTGCCACCAGGCTGAGCTTGTAGATGTTTCCTATACCTGAAAATAGTAGTAGCTTTTCCCACAGATATGATTTAAATAGGAAGAATCTGGTGTGTGATCAAGAAGCCCTAAGACAAGAAAAAGATTTCTTGCATGCCTGCGGGCTGTTGGGTAGGGGACTCCAGAGGACAGCTGGTCCTGGGAAGGGCAACGTTTTGGTTATGTTGTGACCCGTTGATGTCCTTTCTCAGTCATGCAGTTCTTTAGTTAACTCATTTCTGAAAGACAACTTTGATCTAAAAGTCAACAAATGAAATTAGTTGATAGTATAATTTGCCAAAATGTGCTTTGGTACTTACTAAAACATTTGGTTTTCTGACTCAAAGCACAGAAGATAATTTCTATTGCTACTCTTTTAAAAGATTTGTATTACACATCTGTTCTGCATCCCTCTGGGAAATACCAACATGGATGCTGAGGGACTTTGGTGTATAAAACTTGCTGTAAGGAAAGATTTGTTTTAGATATGGGCTATTAAGAGTTTATATTGGGAAGATCAAATAGAACTTGAACACATTTCAACAATAACACTTTCAGTTCAAAGAATACAACAAAGTCCCTGGAACTTGAGGATCACATGGGACCCAGATTTGGTGTCTCCAGAACTTCCTGTAGGGAAAATGGCTATGTTTTTCTGTCAGGCTGTCTGAATTGGTATACTGTCTTTAGTATTTTTTCTTGTCTTTTCTGTTGCTTTCTTTCTTCTTTTTTTTCCCGTCTTCATAAAATTTTCTTTCAGCTAGGATCTGGTGGCATGTTCCTATATTCTAGGAGGATTATCGTTCAAAGCCAGACTAGGCAGAAGATTGTGTGAGACTCCTTCTCCAGTTAATAAGCAAAATGTCAGACTGGAAGCATGACTGAAGTTCTACCTGTGAGCAAAAAGAAACACCATATACCAGAGCACAAGTCCCCATACTCATGGCTGGCATGAGCATGCATGGACCCCCTTCCCCAGCTTTCAAACATTTTTGAGCAATCTTTTCAATTATATCACATGTTATTTATTTCAGAATAGAATTAAAGAAGTGCCCTATTAAAGAGGATACATAGACAAATGAGTTTGAGAACTTACCTGTAGAAGTTCATGCACAGTGTGTGTGTGTGTGTGTGTGTGTGTGTGTGTGTGTGTGTGTGTGTGTGTGTGTGTGTGTGTGTGTGTGTGTGTGTGTGTGTGTGTGTGTGTGTGTGTGTGTGTGTGTGTGTGTGTGTGTCTTGGCCTTGTGTGTTCTCTGGCACACTGGGCTGAAGTGCTGGTCCTCTGACCAGGGTTCAGTTTGGCTCTTAAGTACTCAATACTAGTGGATTTCGCTTCTCTCTTTTAGGAATCTACATTTCAGTCAAGTCTTGAAAAAAAAAAATCTATTCTGGACTCTACTTCTTAATTAACTGCCCTTAACACTGCTCATTTCTTTGTAGCAGGAATTACAGTGTGTGCTGAGACATAGGTAGATAGCTTTCAAATCTGATACTCAATTCTCTCTTGTGTATGATCAACAATTCTGATAAGTAGAACCTTTAAAAGCATTTTAGGAGCAATAACTGTCTTCAGTGGCCAGCTTTAGTCTTTGTTGTAACCTTTCCAGGCAGGTAATATGATCTCTATTTACAGATGTAGAAACTGAGGCTGGAAGAAGAAACATAATTTGGAGTTAAATTTTTCTCTTCTCTAGCCATTTGACCTTCCCTTCTGTTTTATTTAAGGTCTGTGTTTTAATGAATTAAATTTTTTTTATTCTGGTCCTGGGACTTGAACTTAGGGTCTGGGTGCTGTCCTTGAGCTTTTGTGCTCAAAGCTAGCACTCTACCACTTGAGCCAGAGTTCCGCTTCTGACTTTGGTGGTTAATTGGAAATCAGAGTTTCATGGGCTTGAGCTTTTATGCTCAAGGCTAGCACTCTACCACTTTAGCCAGAGCTCCACTTCTGACTTTTTGGTGGGTAATTGGAAATCAGAGTTTCATGAGCTGACTTTGAACTATGGTCTTTTGGTCTCAGCCTCCTGAGAAGCTAGGATTACAGGGGTTAGCCATAGGTGCCTGGCAACAGTGAATTGTTTACTGTGGAAGGTGCTCCACGATTGAAGACTGACAGGCGTGGTTGGAATCCTCCATCCAGCTTTGCCTTTGTAACTTTGTGTCTTCTCCAAGTTTCCTCCATTAAATTTATTCTGCTTTCTAGGCATTCTTCCCAGAGGATTAGAAAAGATTTGTGAACATAGATGTGTGTGTGTGTGTGTGTGTGTGTGTGTGTTGAGTATAAAGTACCATCTGTAATTAATAGGGAATAAGAGTAGACAGCAGCATCTTCATTTGTGATAGCTTTCCCCAAGTCTTGGCAACTTTTAAATGATATTAATGGGGCTACCTCTGAAAGTATTTTGGTTGCTATGAAGTGACTACGGTGTGACAACACTGTGACAAGGTGCCAAAACGTCATTTCTTGGGTGACTTAGATCTGGGACACCACATTCCAGCCTGTGGAGGAGTTAGCATCTCCTGGGCTAGTCAGAGCCCCAGAGGTATAGGACTCTAGAGGGATGGGATTCCTGACACCTCAGTGGCTGAAGCTGAGGGGAATTCACACCTTTGTTATGGCCACCTCTTGGCTTGTTTATTCTTCTTTTTAAGTGGCGGGGCAAGCTCTTTTGGATGAACTGGTGAGAATTGATTTGCAAAATATTTAGGTTTTACTTTACCAGTCCCACGTGTATCCGATAATAGCAATTTAGAATATGAAACCGAGACTATCTCGATTTGACTATAGTTGAAGGAGACATTAAAAAAGGAATTTTCAGTTTGGTGCCAAAGTGAATCCTGTGTCCTCCCGACTCCGAGAGAAGGAACACAGTCGTCAAGTGCAAGTCCTGGGCTGGTAGGTTTATGTTGCTTTTGAGTATTTGTCTAGCTATTGGCATAGGCAGTTTTGTTTTCTTTTTTTTCCCTACTCTTCCCTCATTTCCTTTCTTCTTTCTTTATACAACCAGAATGATAATACTTATATAATTCCTAAATAAAATTGAACAATTAAGCTTTAGTAAAAACTTCCCAGAACTGAGTGGATTGTCTTGTCCCTTCCATTGAGCACAGAGAATCCATGTTAGGATGGGAGTTCTATGAAGGAGGACCCAGGAGAAGGATGGTTAAAGAAATGTTCTGTGCTTTGTTTTTGATTAAAGTTGGGATATACTAATACACCAACGAGGTCAGAAGATTATCATGAGCTGCACACAGACATGTCTGTACGCTCTCCAGAGGTCACACAGTGGGATTGTAAGTGGGCTTTGGGGTCTATCTCTGATATGTAGTTTCTTGCAGCAGATATGGATTTGTTAAGTGGCTCAGGGTGGACACCTTGTAGTATTTAGGTCAGGAAACAGAGACTGTCACTAAGGAGAGACTAGTGCAAGGAGAGACAGTTTCACCTAGGACTTTCCAGCCAGGTTACTGATGTGACCACTGTGCAGGAGGCGTTTGATGGAGTTTTCTAGCAGAAGTACAGTTTTCTCTTAGGAGTGTGTTTTCCAGCTGGGGGTGGTGCGACTGCATTAGATATGCACCAAGAGACTGGCGTGTAATACTACTGCAGAATCACGCAGGTTTGTCCTTCCCTCACATGATGCTATAGCTTTGAGGAACTCAAAGGGAAGGGGACAGGTACTATATGGGGATCTGCATGAGACTCTTCTTTGTGTTTTTAACTCTTCTTTGTGTTTTTGTGAGTCTAGTTGTGTAGCCCAGTGTAGGTTTGAACCCACTATGTAGTCCTGGGTAGTCACAACGTGCTATCCTTCTACCTCAGCCTCTTAAGTGCTGGGATTACAAGTGTCTTCTGCCATACTCAACTATAAAACTTTCAGTAAGTTAAATCTGTATCTGTATATGACCAGATCATCTCCGTTTGTTTGCTTTTCTTCTCCTGAGTGAAATGGGCTCTCGTCTAGGGCTAATTTTGGATTCAGGTCACCTAAGACATTCCTGGGGCCCCTCATGAACATTTCTGTGATACAGAAAGCAGCTGAGTGTACACATCTCATATCTGAAGTTTGCATATTTCACAAAGAATAGAGTGGAAGTAGATAGTGTATACGTGGAAACAAACCTTTTATCAAGGTTCTTAAAATAAAATTTTTCTTTTGGAGGACTATTAAGTCTTAATCTAATGTCTTTACTAGGAATTCTACTAGGGATCATGACTACAGTTTGGGGTTTGCAAGGTAAAGTAAACTAGCTAGTTGTGGTGGCACTTGGCTCTAATCCCAGAGCTCAGGAGGCCAAGGCAGGAGGATAAGGATTTGAGGCCAGCTTAGGCTGTATAGCAAGATGCTGTCTAAGCCCCCTTCCAAGCCCTTCTCTCTTTAAAATCTTGAACTGGTGTTACTTAGCATTCTCAGTTTTTATAGTTTAGAGATCACCTTGTAGGAGATTTCATTTCATTTCATTTCATTTTCTGTTGTTTTGTTTTGTTCTGGTTATCGTCCTCAAAATACAAAGTTTTGAAGCGATGAGCTACGTTATTGAAAAAGAAATAATTATTTGAAAATGCTATATCTTACTGCTCTGGAATTTGAACTTTATTGTTGCTGGTGGTGCTGTGAGTATATATGAGAGAGAGAGGGAGGAGGTGTGAGAGGGGAGAGAGCGAAAGAGAGGAGGGAGGGGAAAAGGAGGGAGGAGGGGGCAGTAAAGGAGGATCAAAACTATGGACTTAAAATGATACTTTTTTTTTCAATTTTTTTATTGTGATTAAGTGGTTACATAATTCCCCTAATTTCTCAGTATTGTGGGATAGTGAAACTTAGTTAAAGTCACAAACACATTCTAACTTTCATGGGGCAAATTGTCTATCATGGTCTATAACATTTATGAGTTCTATGAGCTTTGCGATAGTTATTTCTTCCACATTGGGTGATGTGTACATTTCTTTTGTTTTGCATAGCATCAGCTGTTCCCTCTTTCCCACTTGTTCCCTCCCTCCCATCGCTGCCATTGAGTTGCTTAGTTCATTTTGGTGCAGCTGATGGGTCCTGCTGTTGTATGTTTTCCCGATTCCCTCTAGTTCTTTGTCATCCTCCTGGTTTCCCTCTGGTGTGCACATACACACCATACATGTGATCAGCAGCATGGGGTTATTTAGTAGTGATTCGACCAGATGAGTGGAAGTCCTTTGTTTCTTAAGTCCTGTCAATTTTGTCGTATCACCTAACATTTTGGATTTAGCATCCACTTATCAGGGAGTCCATGTACCGTTTGTCTCTTTGCACTTGGCTTACCTCACTCAACATGATTTCTTCTAGCTCCATCCATTTCCCTGCAAATGCCATTATTTTGTCGTTTCTAATGGCTGCATAATATTCCATTGTATATAGATACCACAATTTTTGGATCCATTCATCTGTGGTGGGACATCTGGGTTGTTTCCATATCCTGGCTATCGTGAACAGTGCTGCAATAAACATGGAGGTGCATGTGTCCTTGTATATTGGTTTCTGTTGTTCAGGGTATATGCCTAGAAGTGGTATGACTGGGTCATAAGGGAGGTCAATCTTTAGCTTTCTGAGGACCCTCCAGACTGCTTTCCAAAGTGGTTAAGTGATACAGTTTTTAAACAATATCTGCAGCAGTGTTTTAATAAGAATATTCTCCATTCCCATAGAAACTGTTAAAGAATGAGAAAAATAAGAAAGCACTGAGAGTTTTCACTTCACTCACCAGTCTTGGACCCCACTGCATGGGGCCTCTTCATCCCTTCCTGGCCTGCCCTGCCTCTGATGCCTGTTAAATTATACTAGGATCTGATCAGCCAGATTCAAATCCCAACAGGAGAGAATGATGTCTAAGGAGCATTTCAGGAAAGTTAATCAAGTGCAGATGGCTCACTCTGCTTTCTTACTTATGAGTATTGGGGTTCACTGATCCCCCTGTGCAGAGATGCTCCTACAAGTAATGGACATAGAAATACTTTTAAGTCATTTCTTCCTGACTCACTTGTCAAACTGGACGTATAGTAACAGTCTCTTTGCAAAATACTCATTTTAAATTATTGTGATGCAGTTTTATTAAAGTCTACTGGATAGTATTACAGATGCCACATGCTTATCTACAAGTTGGCTCAGAAGATTTGCATCTTAGAATGGGAAGAACAAAGTCCCAAACACAAAAGTAAGAACACGTATTACTTGGGTTGTACTATCAGCAAAGGAAGTCTCCTTATTAGGGTGAAGTGCTTTATTGCAGATCTGCCTCAGAGGCAAACACAGACTTTTGTACTAACTGGACATTTGGTCAGACTCTGAACAGCTGCCTTGCGCATTGGTGCCCTCTTCTGGAATTCTGAGTGCAGGACTGAGGAAAACGAGAAAATTTAAAAGTTGTCCTGGAACAGGAGGCAGAGGAGCTCTGTGTGACAATTGTGAAACTTCCTTCCTGGTAAAGCTGCATTTTGGCCTCTTTTTGAACAGAGAAATAGCTATTAGAGCTCTGATAGACTTTTTCTTTCTCTCATGAAGTTCTTTAAATCATAAGACAGAGTCTCTTCTAGGAAACACATTTTATGTTAACAAAAATTGGCTTGCAACAATTATTCTTATAAAATCAAGTACTCATTATTACTGAATGTCAACTGACATTTAGGTAGTGGTTTATATTTAATAATTCTGCCAGGTACATTATTTTACACCATCTTCAAACTTTGGTTGTAATGAGATTCAAACTCAGGATGTCCTGCATACTCAGGAAAGCACTCCACCCCCTAAACCCTGCCTCCAGCTCTTTATGCTTCAGTGGTTTTTATTTTTCCAGGGAGGATCTTGGTTTTTGTAAGGTCAGTCTGGGCCTCGATCCTCCTACTTAAACATCCTGTAGCTGGGATGACAGGTGCTTGTGACCATACCCACTGTCTTCTGTTGAGGTGTATTCTTGTTAACTTTTTGCCTGGGCTGGCCATGGACCGAACCTGGAACCACACCCATTGCCACCACCCCATCTACTTCCACCCTGGAGTACTGCATTACCACATAGCTGCCCTCCTACAGTCTGTTGTTCTAGAACAACCAAAGGGTTTCCCTTTAAGAATATAAATTAAATCTCACAACCTTTCAATATGAATTGCTTTACTCAAAATTGAAACAAAAGTCACCTTGATGGTCCACACTCCCTTGAAGCACAAAGTGGTTTCCAAATTGTGGAGATACTGTAGGGCTTTGCTGTGGACTCACAAGGGGCCTGCTGAACATCTGCATCTGAAACAACTGTACATAACACCTATCAAAACCATGCATTGCTTAATGAAGAGATATGTTCTGAGAAATGCATGTTAGATTTTGTTGTTGGGTGAACGCTTATATGTATGCTTATATACACCACGATGGCAGGTCCCACCTTATACTTCCTGGTATGTTATATACCACTGTCAGTGCAGTCTGTTGTTGACTCATTCAGTTTGCAGCATGATACTGTTCCTTACAGTTTCAGCATTAGATCGTATCATATTCCTTCTGGCGACATAATTTTATGAAGAAAGACTTTTACCAGTTGCTGTGATCAGAGATTAACTGGTAAGAGCAAATGAATGACGGCAGTTTAGTCTAACACAGTGTTTGAGAAGTTATATAGTCCTCAACATGCATGCATTTCATTAGTAATTGTGGTTATTTAATATTGAATAAGATAATTTTTTTGCAAGCTGTGTGTTTTTTAAATGGTTATGTTAAGTCCAAGCGAGTCAACAAGTCAAGTATTTATATATTATTCTGTGTGTGTGTGTGTGTGCGCGCGCGCGCACACGTGCGCTTGCGCATACGCGCGCCTGTGCTTGCCAGTCCTGGGGCTTGAACTCGAGGCCTGGCTCTGAGTTTCCTTGGCTGTCTTAACTTGAGCCACAGCTGCACTTCCAGTTTTCAGTGATTAATTGGAGTCTCGTAGGCTTTCCTGCCCAGACTGGCTATGAATTTTGATCCTCAGATCTCAGCTTTCTGAGTAGGTAGGATTATAGGTATGAGCCACGGACACCAGGGTTAGATACTATTTTGTAAATAAACAAGTTTTTGGTATTTCTTTTTGGCCTAGAGTCATGAATCATTTTTACACGAAGGCTATGTGAATAGAAAAGATTTTGGAGCTTTCACCCTGCATAGTAGCCTTTCCTTGAACCTCGTTGCCTTCTGAACTGTCTCTCCTCTCATTCATCCAGCTTTTCATTGCTTATTCTGTATTTCTCATATTTTCTAATATTTTCATGACTAGCTTTCAGGTTTTGCTTAAATGTTCTCTTTTCAATGAATCTGTCCATGACCATTTTATATAAAAATACAGCCACCTTCATCTCCAAACTGGGATTTCTGATCTCTCTATTTTGTATTTTGTATCTGTATAGCAGATATTGCCTTCTGACCTATACATTTACTATTTTTTAATTACAGAAGTATCCCAAGTACCTAAAACATCTGACACATCATAGGGAATTTGATAAATATTTGTTGAATGAGTAAAAACATAACACTATACCAGAAAATGACTAGCAGTAGCTAGGATACAGAGACTTGGATACTGGAGATCGACTCTTCACATGTCCGACTCTTTGCATCGTAACACTATCTAATAATAAGACTTCTGAGACAATCCCAGATGAACACTTAGCCCAGGGGTCAGCACACAGTCAGTGCTGAACTAGTGTTAGGTGCTCCCAGGTAAACGACACCATCAGAAGTGCTGTGGCTCTTCTAAGACATTTCTTTCAGGATTAGATGCCGTGTTGCTTTGCAATGCCTGGAAAATAAGGCATGGATAATGATGCCTGACAGGGTTTCCTTTCCTTCCTTAGAGACATGTTATGCTTCAGGGTTGTATTAACATCTCACAGTGCACTCAGTTCCCTTTTTAACTGTTTCCATTCCATCTGTGAAAATTGAACATGTATGGCTTTCTCTGTGGTTGGCTTCAGGGTTCTGTGTATTTTCAACATGAGACTCAACAAAGTGGTCAGATTTGCTCCCACTGTAGCTGAAGTCATTAAATACTCTTTGGTATTTTGAATCTGGGTGCTCATTATAAGACAGGGTGGGGAGAACTTTGGTATCTTAACTTAGTATTATTACCACAGTTAAATAAAAAAAACTATTTTTTTGTTAAGTGTGTGTTCAAAGTAAATAGTAGCCAAGACAATACATCTCCTCCTACCCCTTCCCCTACCACTGATGTCAGTGTATCCAGAACTTTCTAGGATTGGCCTGGAGAAGCTGGACATGGCTGATTGCCCCAGGTCTTGCAATCTCTGAGTAACTTCAACCCTGTCTTTAGTGCAGATACAAAGTGGAATTGAAGGCAGTGGCAGATGTGAGGACCGGAAAACTTTAAAAGGCCATGTTGTAATAAAGACACACTCATCTCACGTGCTCTGAAGATACTGCAGGACTAAGGTTGCTGTTTGATTCAGAGAAAAGCTGTTACTTTACCAGGGTTTTACGGGATTTCTGAGTTTGCACTTGGTGGTGGCTGTGGGATGATAAGAGAGGCAAAGAGAGCAACATGCAAGAGCAACATGTGTACACAGCATATACTTCTGTCTGGCATAAGAGATATGGTAGAGGATCTATCTGGTGCTTCCTAGCGTGGGCTTTGATGGCATATCCCAGAATGTGGGTTTCATCTGAGTAGGAGGTTAGTAAATTAGGCATATTATCACATCTGTAGTACAGTAGAGAGGCTGGAAAGAAAGATGAAGCTACTTAGAAAAGAGGGATTTCTTTTTGTACTTAAAGGATATTAGAAAAAAAAAGGTTGATCAGAGGCACCTAAAAGCTATAGAAAAATAATAGAACTATGGAAAAATCAGGTGAAGCATGATTTTGAAAGTTGCCAAGGAATAACATTATTGAAATTATTTGTTTAGAACAAAAATTTCACGAGGTAAGGTTACCAGATAAAATATATAATACCTAGTTAAAATTGAATTTCAGATAAACAATGAATAAACTTTAGTATAAATATGTTCTATACACTATTTGGTAGATGTACTTATACTAGACAGTATTTTTTAATCAAATTGAGATGCTTGGGTGTTCTATTTTTATTTGGAAGATCTGATAATCTGACATGATAAAAGATGATATGAAGAGATGGTGGTCAGATTCAGTTATTAAGATTCTTCCTTTGAAGATTGACAATGGGATGTTTTTGTGAAAGAGTTTTACCATGTTTATGTGGAGGCGCACAGTGAAGCACTTTCTACAATATAGGGAGAACTTTAGGAGAATCATTTCTAAGTTTGAGTGGTAGGGGCTTTCCTTTATGAAACTGTAAAGAAAAGGAAGATTGAAGCTGAGCCACAGAAAAGAGGGGGTCATCTAAACTACTGAAAGCATCTAATACTCAGTGGGGTAGCAGGACAAAGTCCTGTGTGTTCACTCAACAGAATGGGTGTTACCCTAGTGAGAAGAGCCATCCAGGCTGCTTTATCAAGTGTGAGCATGGCTGAGCTGCATTGTTTCTGAGTCCCTTGATATACAGTGTCCCTTGTGTTCTGTTCTTGTTTTCACTGGGCTGTAAAGGCATTATAAAACCTCCGATAGTAAACACTCTGCTGAGAATGTGAGGTCATAGTAATGTGACCTCACAGGGATCCAGAGCCTTGGAAGGCTGAGTATCTCAGTGGACCCTGGAGCCCTGGGGTAAAGAATACTGAGGGATCTTCTGAGAAGCATGGCCCAGCCAGTCCACAGAGGTTGCTATGGGTGCTTCTTGGTGTCTGTATTGTTACTGGTGAGTTTCGGTTGCCATCAGGCTTTGGGGCTTTCTGATTTGAAAGCATTTTTTGTTGTTTTGTTTTGTTCAAGTAATTTTGAAGACATCTAGAAATGAAAGTAGAGGTTTTTTTTATTTTGTTTTTTTTTTAAGAAGATCCAGAGAAGTGGTGCACAGTGATTAAAAATGACATCTTTTGATGCATGTGAGGAAAATAAGGTGAAATCATCTAGGCTGGACAGGAAGAGGAAAATATGTAGAGTGGGAACTATGACAGAACAGGCATGGTTTTGAGCAGTAAAGTTTTCAAATATAGTATATGAAAAGCTACTTGGATTTTAGCAATACAGGTCCATTGCTGTCTAAGTGTAATTATTCCATTATTTGCATGCAGGGATTAATATGTGCCATCTATGTGTTCTGGGGACATGTTTAATTAAACTTCTCAGTTTAAATGTGATGAGTCCTGACTTGGACATTGCTTTTTATCTTATGACATATAAGTATATAGAGGAAAAGCATGTGTGAAAACACCTCATTATTTATAAATACCTCCTTGATTGTAACTAACAGCTCTTGCATTAAGTATTTTATATTTTTGACTTAGTGGGTAAAACCAAAATGATGATTGTCTCTTTAAATGAAATTTCTACTATGACTTATAGAGATATTCTATAGAAAGTCTTAAACATATTTTTTAGCAAAGTTGGCTGGTAATATTAATTTTATAGGTGTGTTCAGCAGGACAAAATAAATACTAAATATATACTGCATTTAAAGAAGATTTTTGTCATAATTGGGCAATGTATTGCAACTGGTAGGTATAGTTTGTTGGAAAGTTGAGGTGGGTATTTGTTTAAGAGTCTCATGAACACTGGTTTGTCTGGGTCACTTCCAGTTCATGTCAGTTGTTCGGCATTGATGATGGGTTGTAGTTGTCACTGTATTCTTCACTATTTTAATACTCAAAGTAAAATCAGGCCAAATTTACCTAATACTGTCCTTGATCTGGCACTTTAATTAATGCCTTCAGTTTCATGTGTGATGTTATGAGATGAAGTCATTCTGCTCCTGATAGCTGTCCTTAGGAGAACACTTATGTTTGTGAATTGGGATGATAAAGCTGATAAAAACATTTTTTTTCTGCCGGGTGCTGGTGGCTCATGCCTGTAATCCTAGATACTCATGAGACTGAGACCTGAGGATCACTTTTCAAAGCCAGCCTGGGCAGAAAAGTCTGTGAGACTGATCTCCAATTAAAAAAAAAAACAACAAAAAACCACTAGAAAACTGGAAGTGGTGCTCAAGAGCGCTCGCCTTGAGCTGAAGAGTACAGGGACAGTGCCCAGGCCCAGAGTTCAAGCCCCATGACCAACAAAGACAAAAAACAAAAACAAATTTTTTTGTTCTTAGAAAGTAATTTTTTCAAGAGACAACAGCATTGGTAAAGCACTCCTTGAAAATGTAATGATAATTTTTTTGTTAATTTTTTAATTTTGTTAATTTTTTGTAATTCACACTTAACATTCCAGACAATTTTATCTGCCACCAAAAGTTTGACCATACTTAAACTTACCAAGTTAGTGGGGGTGATATTTACAAAAATGGTCTTTGTGATATTATATAATGAAATTTGTCTATAGATATTTTACACGGGACTGAAGTACCATGTTAGAAACTCACAGGGATAAAAGATCCGTTCAGATTTTATGACTCATCTTAATATGAGATACAAAAAATGCATTGCCCATTGCCATAAATTTAGATTTTATGTAGCAACTGACTTTTAAGAAACTACCACTTGTCTAATTGTCTAATTGTTTCTATAGTTAACCAAAAGTATATACATCCTGTCAAATATACATGTTCTTTCTCTATTGGTGTGAAAACAGATTTTTCTAAATGTATTTCATTCAATTTAAGCAGTCCATTGTTACAGCTTGCATGTACAAGTATTCTGAGAATTCAGTTGGTCTCTCCAAACCAGCCATTAAAGAAATCTATAGTCATTAATCACTGTCATTTGTCTTACTGAAGTTATGTTTTTTAAGGAAATAGTTATTTGTAATAAAAATGTTATAGTTAAATTACATGAAATTTACTGTTTTTTAAATGAATTATTGTTTTACATCTTTGTTAGATTACTAATATTTTACATATCAGTTGATAGAGCCCACGTCAACAAAAGCTTTTTGGAGTTACTACTTTTAACCCTATAAAGATTGAGAGAAAAACTTTGGGGAACCACTGGTTTAGAGTTTATACAGTCATTCCACGTGTCCTTTGATTTTGACATGTGGTAACTGCAGATTCTTTTATAGAGTATTAAATGTAAAATGGTCTCATTTTTAAAATGGTTTTATGTAGTTGTCTGTACAATATCATAATGATTTAATCAAATATTCCTCTAACATCTAAGAAAACTTCTTTCTACTTTTTTTAAATCAATTTTCATAGCAATGCTGGGGTGAGAACAACACATCCAGAAGCTCATTCTGAAATGGGGAGCACTGAAATTCTGGAAAAGGAGACTACAGAGAGTCTTAGTAATGGTACCAGCAGCAACTTGGAAGCTGCCAAAAGACTGGCCAAACGCCTTTATCATCTAGACAGATTCAAAAAATCGGATGTTGCAAAACACCTAGGCAAAAAGTATGTTTCAATCCAAGATTGTTGTCTTCTTAGTGTGTATGTATGTATGTCTGTATGTGTGTTTACATTTTAGTAATCAAAATTCTGTTTTTTTGTAATAGCAATGAATTTAGCAAACTGGTTGCAGAAGAATATCTGAAGTTCTTTGATTTTACAGGAATGACACTAGATCAGTCTCTCAGGTATGCATATTATTATTTCTATTCTTCTTTGCCTCTAAGTAACGAATTCTTAGAAATATGAATCCTTAGAAGAGAAAGTAATGTACTCTAGCTAGATCCTTACTGTTTTTTTCTTACCTCCACTCCAGTTGCTTTGTGAATTTAAATTGTATTATAATACTAAACAGAAGATAATAGCAGGGAGTATGAGAAATAAATGTTTGTTTTTATGAAATAAACATGGACTGATAAATTTATGCCCAGTAGAAAGTCCAAGTCCAACTGGCAAAATGCATAATGGTGACACAGTAAATCAGGAGAAAAAGTATTCAGTATCATTTCAGTAAAAATATTAGAAAAAGTTTCACTATGTCAGTTAAATGAATGTAACACAATGTTTGTCATCTTAGCCATTTTAAGTGTACAGACAATAGTATAAAATATATTCCCAATGTCAGGCAATCATCATAGTCATCAATTTCAGCACAGGAGAAATTCTATATCTGATAGATAGTAATTCCCTCCCTTCACCCCAGTTATACAAACCAAGGTTCTCCTTTGCATCCCTGTGATCCTGACAACTCTGCCTACTTTGTATAAGTATAATCATATACTAATTGTTTTATGTGATTTTGTTTTACTTACTAATCATCATGGCCTGAGAGTTAATCAAATATGTGACATATTGTAGAATGTTCTTCCTTTGTAAGGTTGAATCCAGTGTATGGATGGCTACTGCTTTCTTAGCCACCTATCCATAAATAGGCTCCTTAGATCACTTCCATATTTTGTCTGTTGTGAAAATGCTACTGTGAGCATAGGGACACAGATATCCTTGGGAGACCCTAATTCATTCATTCATTTCTTTCTTTCTTTCTTTCTTTCTTTCTTTCTTTCTTTCTTTCTTTCTTTCTTTCTTTCTTTCTTTCTTTCTTTCTTTCTTTCTCTCTCTCTCTCTCTTTCTCTCTCTCTCTCTTTCTTTCTTTCTTTCTCTCTCTCTCTCTTTCTTTCTTTTTCCTTTCTTTTCTTTCTTTCTGTTTTATGATCAGTTTAGAGACTGTAACATATACCTTTTCACTAAGTACCTGCTTATAATAGGTGAATAGTTTTTTCTAAAATGGTATAAAAATGACTGAACATGGGGCTGGGAAGGTGGCTCTAAAATGGTATAAAAATGACTGAACATGGGGCTGGGAAGGTGGCTCAGTGGTAGAGCGCTTGCCTTGCATGCCTGAGGCCCTGGGTTCGATTCGTCAGCACCACATAAGCAAAAAGAAAAAAGCCGGAAGTGGCTCTGTGGCTCAAGTGGTAGAGCGCTAGCCTTGAGCTGAAGAGCTGAGGGACAGCGCCCAGGCTCAGAGTTCAGGCCCCACAACTGGACCCAAAAATAAATAAATAAAATAAAAAAATTTAAAAAAATGACTGAACATAATAATTCACAGAGAATATATGTTAAAGTTCCCACTACTCTCTACTTTTTGCTAAATCTTAAAATGGAGGTGTCTAAAATACATTGAGTCTCACTTTTTCTATATTACACTGAACATTCAAGGTAACATTTTAATCTTATGAACTGCTTAGAAAATGCCTGAGCCATGAGCCATAGTTAAGATATGGAACCAACCCAGATGCCCCTCAGTAGATGAATGGATCAAGAAAATATGATAAGTGTGTGTGTGTGTGTGTGTGTGTGTGTGTGTGTGTGTGTGTGTGTGTGTGTGTATGAATTCTATGCTTCAATCAGAAAGAATGACACTGCTCCATTTGTAAGGAAATGGAAAGACTTAGAAAACATCCTATCAAGTGAAGTAAGCCAGACTCAAAGAAACATAAGTCCCGTGGTTTCCCTTATTTGCAATGTTTAGTATATGTCTAGGATAATCTTAGCAGATGAGTATAAGCTCAATAGCTATGTGCATATGATCATATAAGATGATGCTAAGCAAAATGAACACTAAGACATGGACACAAGAGGTTTTTCTTTGATGATGTTAGTTTTAATATGCTATGTGATTTTTTTTTGTTTCTTTTGAATGTTCTTCCTCCTATGGTATAAACCCTGTTGTCACTGTGTTTGATTTTGGTATCCTGGTATTGTATTTACATTTATTTGAATTAGGGAAGGGAAGGGGAACAAAAGACAAGGGGGGAACCAATGCAACAGTGATATACACAAGACAATATGTTGGAAATGATCTGTACAACTTGGGGGGATGAAGGGGAGGGAAAGTAGGAAGAAGAAGGGCTAACAAGTTTGACAAGAAATGTCCTTATTACCTTACTTGTATAACTGTAACCCCTCTGTGCATCACCTTGACAATTAAAAAAAAATGAAGATTAAAAAAAAATGCCTGAGCCCAGTTGAATTCTGAGATCATCTCTGTAATCCTTTAATCTGACAAGTCAGGAAACTGCCTGGGAGGTGAACTGAGGGTGATTGTATTAGAAATAAAATGGCTTTTCCCACAAATCAAGGGTATGCACAGGTCTTTTCGAGATAATGGCCAAAAGTGAAGTAATGTTCTATATTTTTGCTTTTATGTTCCAGTGTGCTTATTTAAAAATGTATGATGAACAAATGGTCACCTTAATAACAAACTATGAATCTTCTACCATGAAGGCAGAATTTTCATAGGAATAGGATTTATTACATGTTTTGTTTTGTATTGTTGTTTTTATAGTCATAAGATATATTAGAAATTTTTTTTCCTCCCATGGGCCATAGTTAGGAAGATGTTTTACTTTGTCAAGTGGGGGTCATCTGGTTTAATCTATAATAAATAGTATTTTTAGTGACTCTGGCTTGGATTAGTGTATAGTTCTAGACTTATTTCCTATTAGTCAAAGAAGTTTAATGGTTTATTCCTTAGTCTGAAGAGGAACTTAAGCTTTATTTCATAATTTCCTCTTCATATAACACATCAATACTAAAATACAATGTTAATAAGCAAAATAAAATTAACTGCTTTACACAAGGCAGTGTAATTTTTACAGTGGTTAATGGAAAGTTAAAATGTAACAAAAGCAAAATACACACACACACACACACACACACACACACACACACACACACACACAAACCCCAAAACAAAAACCCTGTTTGATATTGTACCCCAAGTCTTAGTTTTCTTTTCTTTCTTTCTTTTTTTTTTTTTTAATAGTGGCTAAACATTGAAAATTTGCTACTGGACCAAAGTCATAGTGGTACATCCCTGACCACTGCTTTCAGGCATTTTTGATATACTGGCTACTCTGTAATTAACCTGTAGGTTAATTATTTTGACATTTTGTATAATTTAAATATCAATAGAAGTCTATGCTACATGGCTAATTAATGTTTTTTAAAACTATTGTACATTTAATCTCTGTGTCCATATAATTTAACTTTGTCATATATAAAGTATATGGTAAACTTTGTAAAATTTTTTTTCCTATTAATTATTTCTTAGGTATTTCTTTAAAGCATTTTCTCTCGCTGGAGAAACTCAAGAACGAGAAAGAGTATTAATACATTTCTCCAATCGATACTTTTACTGTAACCCAGAGGCCATTGCTTCACAAGGTAAGCTGATGGGATTTGTACATTTCCTGTTTCAACAGTGGTTATTATATTGTTTATTTTAAGGTTACATTTTATTGTAGAAATATAGAAAGTTATTAAAAGAAATGAAGTTTATCTAAGTGTCTCTAATTACTCAGAGATAGCTGTTAATAGTTTAGTCTGTTGATCTATTTCATATCACATTGACATCATTAGTTGTGTTTTCTGTCTTTCCCATCCGTTTCCTTATATCGTTAAATATGCTTTAAGAAAATTTATTGACAACATAATAGCTTTTATTTTTCTTTTAATTGCTTTTGCTGTATTTTCTAGTTCCCATTGTGGCAGTTTACTATCTATACTGCTCAGCTCTGTCATTCAGAAGTACTGTGTGCAAATTGCCATGTAGTGAATGAAATAATGTTTTTTCTCAGTTCTGTATCTTTGTCTCTTACACCTTCATGTAAATGCAGGATGCTTGGCTTTGTGGCTGGTTCTGGAAATGTGTAAATCTTTATGGAAGTTGTAGTACACATTTGTTCCTTTTGATATTAATTATAACACCATCACTGACTTATTTATGATTTTACTGAGCCATAATATTATATTTATTACAGTTTTGGCAATCGAATATTAAACTAATTGTTGAACTACCTGGGAAAATAATTTATAATATAAATTCCTTTTTATTTTTTATTTTATTTTTTTGGTCCAGTCATGGGGCCTGAACTCTGGGCCTGGGCGCTGTCCCACAGCTCTTCAGCTCAAGGCTAGCGCTCTACCACTTGAGCCACATCGCCACTTCCGGCTTTTTTCTTTTTGCTTATGTGGTGCTGAGGAATCAAACCCAGGGCCTCATACATGCAAGGCAAGTGCTCTACCACTGAGCCACCTTCCCAGTCCCAATATACATTTCTATAATCAAAACTTTTAGTATAAGCAAGCAAACTAATTTGTGATTTAAAAAACCTCTGATAACCTCTGATAACTCTGCAATAAATCACTGAGACTAGAAGGAAAAGTAGTTGGGGCTGGGAAGGTGGCTCAGTGGTAGAGTGCTTGCCTTGCATGCCTGAGGCCCTGGGTCTGATTCCTCAGCACCACACAAGCAAAAAAAAAAGAAAGCCGGAAGTGGCACTGTGGCTCAAGTGGTAGAGTGCTAACCTTGAGCTGAAGAGCTGAGGGACAGCGCCCAGGCCCAGAGTTCAGGTCCCACCACCAGACCCCCCCCCCAAAAAAAAAAAAAAGAAGGAAAAGTAGTCACAATTGTCTTTTCATAGAGACTTCATAGGTACTTGCTCAAATATCCTCTCCCTGAACTTACCTGTGTTAATTTACTACTTGGTTAGTAACTGCAGACTGGGGGTATTTGACTAGTTGCTCACTATTTCTATCCCTTCAGTATCAACTAGAGAGAATAAGCGAGTTATAAGAGGTTCACTTGTCAAATCTAGGAAGATGCTGATGTTCTTGAGTAAAGTAGGGAATATGGATTCATGGCATTCAGCTGTTGGTAAGGATATTTGAGAGTTGGCTGCTGAGTTTTACAATAATTTGAGGAATTCGTTTTAAATGTGTGTAGAATTTGTTATGACAAAATAGAACTGGAATATACTGCTAGGCATGGAGATACTGGTAATAGAAATCACTTACTAGGGCTGGGAAGGTGGCTCAGTGGTAGAGTGCTTGCCTTGTATGCATGAGGCCCTGGGTTCGATTCCTCAGCACCACATAAGCAAAAAAAAAAAAGAAAAAAAAAGCTGGAAGTGGCGCTGTGGCTCAAATGGTAGAGCGCTAGCCTTCAGCTGAAGAGCTGAGGGACAGTGCCCAGGCCCAGAGTTCAGGCCCCCCACGACCAGACCCCCAAAAAAAAAAAAAAGAAAAAAGAAATCACTTACTATAAGAAGAAGAAAACAAGGTATTTTTAATATATAAACTCAGTCACTGGGCAATCCTTTCTGTATATTTTCTTTCTGTTTTATACTGAAGGTTGAACTCAGGGCTTGTTAGGCACCTATTCTACCACTTGTCCTCTATTGCCTTAGTTATTTTTCAGATAGTCTTGGACCATGGACTTCCTACCTGTTTCCAATGTGACTATGATTATAAATATGTACTAATAAGCTTGTTGGCTGAGATGGAGTCTTATTAACTTTTCACTCAGGCTTGCCACAATCAGCAATCTCTCTGATTTCTGCCTCCTTAGTAGCTAGTATTATAGGTGTGAAACACTGTGCCCAGTCCCCTTTCTGTACATTTAGTATTAATTAGTATAATGATTACTCTACCTGAAACTATCATCTATTGTACTTGGATTGGGAAAGAGGGAAGGAATAGAATTAATTCTGATATTTGGAAATAAGAAGCTTAACTGAATGCTATTCTTTTACTGTATAAAATAAAATGATATTTTCATTTAAATGTGAAACTACTTTTTGGACTTGGGTATCTTTCCCCTGATATTTAAGTTTTTAAGCATCACAGGTTACTTCACTACTTTTCTTTTAGTTTGACACATGATAATCCTAGTCAACCATAGTCGTTTAAAGAATGGCATGAAAGGGAGCTATTCCTACACTTTTTTTAAGCCAGAGAAATAATACATGAACAGTAAACTGTGATAAACTCAGATCTTAATTTTCTTTAACTTTGACTTCTTTTTCAACTGAGTCTTTTCCCAGAAAGGTTAAAATAATAATATTAAATAATTTATTTTCATTTTTATACAACATGTTATAGAAAATTGAGAAAATATAAATAAAATAATACAAAGTATAGTTTCATGACCCTGAGATAATTTTTTTTTTAATATTATGATGTAAGCTGGGTACCAGTGGCTCATGCCTATAATCCTAGCTACTCAGGAGGCTGAGATCTGAAGATCACTGTTCAAAGCCAGTCTGGGCAGGAAAATCCATGAGATGTTTTATCTACAATTAACCACCAAAAATGCCAGAAGTGAAGCTGGGCTTTTTGTTCATGCCTATAGTCCTAGCCACTAAACAAGCTGAGATCTGAAGATAACAGTTCATAGCCAGTCTAGACAGGAAAGTCTGTGAGACTCATCTCCAACTAAAGTACCAAACAAGCCAGAAGTAGTGTGCCTCAAGCAAGAAAGCTCAGGGAGAGCACCCAGGCACTGAGTTCAAGCCCCAGGACCAGCACACACACACACACACACACACACACGCACACGCATGCACACGCACACGCACACACACACACACTCTCTCTCTCTCTCTTATGGTTTATATTTTTCTTGATATATTTAATAGAAAAAATATATAATGTGTATATTCTCACAATTTACCTTGAAATCTCTCTCCATTTCAACATATGTACCTGGATAACATTTTTAACGATCTGAACATAAAAGAACTGTGCTTTTAGAGGGTGAGAGTTACTAGTCTCCTCTCACACTCTCATTGTAAGTCAAGTTTCTCTGCATATGCTTGTAGTTCCCATCGATCCTTAATTTGCTACCTTAGTGTAAAAAGCCTGGGGAGTCCATAGCACTGCTGCAAGGCTTTACGTATATGATGTCAAGCTGTCCTCTAGAGGGGTGGGGACAGTTTATCAATAGTAAAGTCCAGTTTTGTACACTGAGGTCCCTTTTGTTATACTTTATGCTTTATCTGTTTTCTGCTGCTCAAATATCACTAGTTGTGTTTTTTGTAACATTCTGTCTTAATTGACTCTGATTATATGCTACTTGAATGTAACATGGGGTACAGCAGTAACAAATGAACTGATGCTTTCTGTCTCTGTTTCTCAGATGGAGTACATTGCCTCACCTGTGCGATGATGCTGCTTAATACAGACCTCCATGGCCATGTAAGTGAAGGCTTGTGGAGCTCTTGCAGAATCTAAACCTCTATGGGCTTACCCTTACCTCAGTTCCTGTAAACATTCACACCCTCCCCCCATATCTTTATCTTGTTTTCTGTATTGTTCCTTCAGCAGGAAGATAAGTATAAATCTTTTAAAACAAGAAAGTACCTTTTAATTTTCCAGGCTAGAATAGAGTAATTTCAAGTACATATGTTGTCTGTGCGTCTGGAGTCTTCTTAGCAGTAGCACGTTGTTCTGTGTCTTGTCTCACAGACAGACAGAGATCTTGCGTTTGTTTCCGATACATGTTATAGTAGTTGACAGAGTGCTGGGAAGAGAATATGAACTAGTGCTAAAATGTTGTTTGTGTTTTCACTAAGTTTTTTAGTAAGTGTAAGAACCTAGTCTTTTATGCATTCCTCAGATCTCCTAAGTTAATTCATTTGGTAGTTAAAACATCAAAAATAAATGCTAAAATAATTATCTTATCTTATTTAAAGTAGAGACTGATTTTAGATAAATTCAACCTTTATATAAGTGGAATTGAATCATTTAACTAAATGCTTCATGTAAAAGAAAATGAGAATTTTTTAGTTATATCTATACTTATTTGAAACAAATTATTTCATATTCCTATGTCCATTTATTTTGAAGAAAAATAATCAAGCTTTTATGTATTCAAGTGTTTACTATACTTTGGTAACTTACAATGTGGGAAGCTTCAGTAAGATAAAATATTTAGATATTTGTCTTATTCCAGAGGGCCACATAATTCCATTATTTGAAACTATATGTTCCTCTTTAAAATGGCCAAAAGAGAGCTTTATAGCCCCATTGAATTGGACTAGTGGATTATAAGAGGACTACCAATTCCCCAGTAGCCAAGCATGTGGAGATAGAATCATGATTTTAGCTATCTTTGTGTATTTCAAAATACTCCATTCAAGTTCCTTTTGCAGTTCATAAAAGGTAAATTCAGAGTAAGTTAATGCCTGGAAGATGTATAGCACTGGGTTCAGAGATGATATAGACTGATGATGTAGGCACAGTCTAGCAGCATTCTTAGATAGTAGGGTACTTCCTGTGGTTCCCACAGTGTGTACATGTCTGTGGGGATTAGAATCTGGCATTCTCCCAGTGTGTTAAGGGATGTCTAGCATGTAGATTGTTCTGACCTCTGTTTTCCTGTTCCCAGAAAAGCCAGTGTTTCTTTCTTCCCTCTGTGCCCATTCTGTGACAAAAATTCCACCCTTCCACTACTTTCCCTCGTACTTCTTAATTTTTTAACTTTCTGGCTAGAGAGTATAAAAATTTCTGATAGTACTGGCATTTGAACTCATGGCATGGCACTTGGTTGGGCAGGTACTGCCACTTGAGCCTAACCCCCAGCCTCAAAGGGCATGTTTCTTCATGTGTGTTCACATACAACCGTGACACCAAGTAATCTCAGCATGAAGTATCAGCAGCACCTGACACTTGTTCATTTAACACACACACACACACACACACACACACACACACACACACACACACACACACACACTCTCTCTCTCTCTCTCTCTCTCTCTCTCTCTCTCACTCTCTCTCTCTCTCTCTCTCTCTCTCTTACTTGTGCTGGGGTTTGAACTCAGAGCCTGGTTGCTGCCTTGAGATTTTGTGCTGAATGCTAGTACTCTACCACTTTAGCCACAGCTCCCCTTTAGGCTTTTTAGTGGTTAAATTGGTGATAAGAGTCTCTGGGACTTTTCTTCCTGAGCAGGCTTTTTGCTGTGATCCTCAGATCTCAGCTACCCGAGTAGCTAGGATTATAGGCATGAGCCACCAGCACCTGGCCATTTAGCATCTTTTGACTGAGAAAACATATACTTTTAGTATTAGTTTAGAACTTGTTTCAAGGTTGGGAATTTCTACACAGGTGATTAGATTTTGGGTCGCTTATTTACATGAACTGCTCTTTAAGTAGGTACTATTACTTTGAAAGAAATGTGCATCTTGATATCTGTAACAATATGGACTATAGCAGTAAATACAGATATGAGGTTTATCCAGATAACTCTTCCTATGTGGTTGTGTCCATAAAAGAGATGGGCACCCTAGTGTCTATACTCCAGAGGTTCAGAACCACAGAACCAAGCCATTTGCTCTGCCTTCTGTAGACAACATTTGATGAATTGTTAAAAAGGTTAGAGAAAGTATCACATGCTAGCACATACCTCTAATTTGATCACTTGGAAGGCTTTTGCAAGAGGATCCTGAGTGTAAGGCCAGCTTGATCTAAGTAGGGTGGCCCTATTTAAAAAATAGAAAGGAAGAAAGAAATCACTGGCATATGGATGAAAGAAGTGGTTACAATGAACATTATAGCATTGTCTTGAAATACATCAATTCTACATCAGTAGGCTATATTAGGAATACTACTGATAAAATAGAGAGAAAACTGTAAAACTCTATGGGCTTCTGGGTCATATGCTATGGTGATTATTCTCAGTTTGGGTTTTAAAATCATGTACTATATACTTAAGATTGTCTGACATATTTATTTCCTTTGTTATTTATAATGCATGCTATTAACAATCTGTTGAATTTATAATTGATATCCTAAGAACTAACCATATGAAAATGTGTTTTTCTTATCTTTCCCTCTGGATTCATTTTAAAAATAAACTTTCCTTCTAGGTGGTAAGTTTTTAATCCATAATTCTGGATGTAGCATTTTTTTTTGCATCATGGTTGCCTGACACAGCATAATAGTGTATGTCTGACTTATCAGCATGGCTCCTATGAAGCTGAATCATTAAGCAGATAGTGAATTATCTCCAATGTCTGCTCATTTCCCCTCTCCTTACTCCTGTACTGAGGCCATCACCACTCACTACTTTCTCCAGTGCCCAGAATACTCCTCTTGGGGATAGACTAATATACCATTGTCCTTTCTTCTTTACCATTTTGTCATAATAGCAATGCAGCAGCATGTCTGTTCCAAGAATTGCCAAGATCAGCTTATCCTCACGCTTCTCATGGGAAGGGCTAAATTAGGGGAATAACTTGTTTGGTCTGTCTTTATTTCCTCCCTCCCTCCCTCCCTCCTTCCCTCCCTCCCTTCCTTCCTCCCTCCCTCCCTTCTTCCCTCCCTCCCTTCCTTCCTTCCTTCCTTCCTTCCTTCCTTCCTTCCTTCCTTCCTTCCTTCTTTCCTTCCTTTCTTCCTTCTATCCCTAGTAACCACACCCTGAAAATGAATTGTTGATCTGCTAATATCTCACTAATAAAAATGATGGAATGTATACTAATAAAATACTTCTAACATACAGTTCCTACTTTTATTATGTGGGAATACTTTTTCTTCTTCTAATGTGTTCTCTCATTCACCAAACACCAGTAGTGTTCCCACTCCTTCATAGTTCTGTGCTGTCAGGTAAGCATCAGTGATCATGGAAGTCAAGTGTTCTCCAGTAGGCTAGGTGGGACTGCATTTGTCCCTTGTAAACAAAGACTTGAGTAACAGGTAACTGAGATGCTGTGCTATGAAACACTGGCAGGGTGTTTAAGTTTTACATGGAGTTATAGTTAGACTTCACTCATTAGGCCATGGAAAAGCCATCCTGAAGTATACACTTATTTTTCTATAGAAATTCATTGACACCCTGAAGAACCTGCTTAAAACTATATGAATGCTTTATCTTAGCAACAGTACTGACTTGCTTTTAACTTGTATGCAAGTAGTTTATTCTTTTAGCTTAAATGATAACTTTATAATTGCCAATCGCTAATTTGGTATGTAAACCCTTTTATTTTTATAATGTGTTTAAAAAATTTATATGCAAATTAAAGGTCTTAGCCATGTAGATAATCTTCAAGTAAAACCAACTCCAGATTATCTTTTCCTATGATGAAACTGTGTTGACAATAGCCTGAATTATCACAGAAAGAGCTGAAAACTTATATTTTATTGACATTATGAATGAAAAGATTTGATATGTGAATAAGTTCCATCAGGCTTCTTTTCCTAACTGATCTTCAAATGCCTTCTATTGACTATAGCTAACTAGTGCTTTAATCTCCTATGCTTTGATCCTGGTCAGCATTCAGCCCCTCGGCAGCACCATTGCCTAGCCTGAAGATGGGTGGCAAGGCCCAGGATGGGGGCAGGGTCTTCAAGCAGGGTCTCACAGGACAGCATTTTAGATGGACGATTGCAATGAAGAGTGAGATTATATGAGCATACTCAGTTGCAGATTTCACAACTAGGAGATCTCTATAGAGGCGAGAGTCAGTAGCTGGCTAAAGTGGAGCTGTGGTTAGAGACTACCACAGTTAGGGGAATTGTTATTAATTTAAAAGAAATCATGACAACATGTACTATTTAATGTGGTGGCTTGAGCTTTTTAGCAGTAATTTCAACTAGTGTTTCCCTGCTCTCAGTATTGGCAGCAGCTAGTGCACCATGTGCAGTGAGTAGAAGTATGGCTCTTTGCTTGGGGGTGGGGTATTCCCATGTACTTTGTGTTTGGGACTCTCAAGGCATGCTGAGCTAGCATCCTTAATCTATGGGCTGGCATCTTGCTGGTGTTTGGTGTTAGGTTATAAGTTCGATACTGACAAAAAGAAAGAATCCATGGACTTAAGGATAGGTTTTGCAATGGATTAATGTATTTTAAAAAGTAGGCCGGGTGCCGGTGGCTCACGCCTGTAATCCTAGCTACTCAGGAGGCTGAGATCTGAGAATCGCGGTTCAAAGCCAGCCCGGGCAGGAAAGACCGTGAGACTCCTATCTCCAATAAACCACTAGAAAACCAGAAGTGGCGCTGTAGCTCAAGTGGTAGAGCGCTCGCCTTGAGCTGAAGAGCTGAGGGACAGCGCCCAAGCCCAGAGTTCAAGCCCCATGACCGACAAAAAAAAAAAAAAAAAAGTAGAGTTCACTTTGAGAAGGGTAACAGGAAGCATTTCTTTTCTGGTCTGTAAATTGAATTCTTGGATTGGCATTGTAAGAACTGAAAATTTTAATTAGTGGATAAGTATTTGGTTTATTTTCTATTGTGGAAAGTGATAATTTGAGCAGTTAAAATGCGTTTATTTTCTTACATTGTGCTGTTTTATTATTTTCACACTTTAAAGCAACCACAGCCCTCCTTGAGGTTGATGAACCGTTTGTAATTGATGTTCTCAAGAAGTCTGTGTCTGAAATGATCATTATAGCTGGCAGCTGCCTTTTGCCTGCGTGCCTCCCTCTTTCCTTCTTGTAGGGCTGTGGCTCTCCTGTCTGTGCTGCATTGTGACCTGGATGCCCTTGGCTGGTCCCTTCTGTAGATTTCAGCCTAAGCTTACCTCTGTAATGCTCTTCCTCCTCTTTGGTGCCAGGCATTTCTTTTCTTTTCTCCTGACTGAGAACTCCCCAGCTTTTGGGCTTCTCAGAAGTGTACTGCAAGCTCAGGCATGCATCAGGCCTGCATTCCAGTGTCTGAGGGTGGTAGTGAGGGGACATTCATTTTCATCATGGCCATTTTTATTACCAGCAGGAGTGCTTGCAGGATAGCCCGAGGAGCTAACCATCAGCTGTGGGAATGATTTTATACAAAAAATGCCCTGATTTTGAACACTTTTAATTTTAAAATGACCTTTAGAATGCAGTGCAATTCATTCTTATGCTGACAACCACCTAGGTATTAATAGGAATCTTTATGAAACTATGTGCAAGTTTAATCATGCACAGGTTGATTGTGTTAGATTCTGTGACCTCCCTCCTCCCCCACACAGTGAAACTCTTCCTTTTCTCCTCACTCCTATCATTTGTTAAAAAATTCTACTTTACTCAGGGCAGGTTTGTAATTGGGAAACATATCAACTAAGTTGGTGGGACTCACAAGGGGCTGATCTGATTTATGCAGTGTTTGGGTCACTGTATATTATTCCTCATCACTGTGGGTTTTGCAGACTTAAATGGTAGACTGAGAATATAAAAGCAGCTTACACTCAGTATGGAGTCATTTTTGCTCTTTCTAGATGTCTAGGGGAGAGGAAGGAGTAGGGATGAAGAGGGCAATTATAAGCTTAATCTGGCCTTTGATCCCATTACTCAATCCCTATTCCTAGCAATCAAGTTAAAAGTAAAGATTAGTTTTAATATTTTTAATGAATCTAGTGTATTTTTCTTTGCTTAAATTTTAAATGGGGATACTTTCTATGAGATACTAATACAGTTGCCTCTTACATCTTCTCAAGGTTTGTTTGTAGGATATCTTTATACTCTTAAAATTTTTGAGAAAAATATTTTCTTGTGTATATTAGCACATACCACATTAGAAACTAAGCTGATAACATTTAAAAATGTTTATCAAATAATTTAGATCTATTCAGTCTATTCAGTAATTTAATATCTAATAAAATTTAAAAACTTAAATCTATTCAGTAAATAGATTAGGCCCCTTCTTTTCTAAGGGCAAGGCATGATAGCTCATGCCTGTAGTCTTAGCTATCTAGGAGGCAAAGAGAAAGAGAATCATAGTTTAAGGCCAAAAAGTTAGAAAGACCCTGTCCATATCAATAGATCAGGTATTTTGATGGACACCTGTAATTCCAATTATGTACAAGGTCAGCATGGGTAAAAGGTCAGGACTCTGTCTGAAAATTTACTAAAGCGTATTGCTTTAGGGGATGAGTCTGGGCGTGGCTCAAGGGATGGTCTGCCTAGAAAATGTGAATCTCTGAGCTCAAACCCACTGCCAAAGAATCATACTTTCCAAAATTGAAAAAAAAATCAGGAAAAGAATAGCCTTGAATGTTTGCAAATATTTTTAATACTTTTCTAAATAGAAGACAACTATGTTCTCATTGCTTTGCAATTAATCTATGGCAATAGATAACTGTAAGCTCAGGAGAGAATAAGAGTAGCAAAGTAAACTATGTCTTTAGAATTAAAAAATATGTTTGACTTTATAGATACAGTTGACAATCACTGAGCTAGAATACTATATGTATATATTATACACATACATATATTCTAATGGAGGTTTTATATGTGCCTGTGTATGTGTATACATGTATATAATTTTTTAACCACTTTTGGTTCCTTTATCAGTGGCAATGTATTAAAGGGAATGTATTGCTAGGGAAAATCCCACAAATTTCTAAAAGGTTGAACTTGTATTTGCCTGAGCGATAGATTTATGAAAGGACATACATTGTGTCACAGCTTTCTGCTTGAGAATTTGTGGAGGTCTCTGCAATATACAAGGATGGACACCTGGTGGCAGCATAGCACAACCACATATTAGGGAAGCAAAAGGCAAAACAAGAGCTTTAAGCAAAGTTACATGCCGAAGTAGCTTTTTGATCACCAATTGAACCTTACAGGAGGAAGTGGGATTGTCATGTGGGTATGGGTATGACTGCTGGGTTATTAAAATCAGAGAGTTATGAAGCCAGCTTTTACCAATGGACGTTTAAGGTTTTTATTTTGTTTCAAAGCATGGTTCCCACAAACCTATACCAGACCCTATAGTATTAAAAATGCAATTTCAGATCATTCAATTTCTTCAACCTCTGGTTTAGAGTACATGTGAACTCTGATGACTGTTATATGCTTTCCTAGTAAATACTTGAAACAACTATTGGTATCCCATCTAACAATTGAATTTAAGTTGGCTTAGTTGGAGCTTTGAAGAGGTTCAGTTGTCAGAGTACATGGTGATCACCTTTATGCTGCCTTGTAGATAGGAGCTTGTGTGGTTTGGTCGTTTCTAGTTGTCTATTCTGTTCCCCATGACCCCATGAAAGTCTCCATCACCTCCCTTTATGGTCCTATTTACTGAAATAAGAACTGGTTCTCTTGCTATGGTGAGTGGAGAAAACCTTTTTTTCAAGGGGAAAACCTACAGTCAGGAGACAAGATAGCATTTGCTTATATATCTTCGGGAGGGTGGGGGATTGTACAGAAAAAGGGTGAAAAAGTGCATTATCACTGGCTACTGATAAAAGTGAACTCACAGGTGGAGAAAGAGAGGGACTGGGCGAGAGTGAGAGAACAGAAGACACTGTACAAAAGGAAATGTACTCATTAACTGGCTCATTAATTATAATCCCTCTATATCACCTTTATAGTAACAATAAAGTAAATAATAATAATAATAAATGAAAAGAAGACAAAATAAATGAAGCTGTCAATGTGTTTGCATACTTGCTCATGTTTTCTTCCTTTCAGGTTCTCTTTATTACTGTTTTTAAGCCAGGAGCAGGCAAGGTATAAATCATAGGCAAAATCTTTCTGAGCCTTTTTTTATAAATAGAGTTGTAGTTTAACTTTTATCCATTAAGTAGTTGTACAAAAGAGTTGGCACTCAACAAAATTGATTATTACCTCTTTCCTCATTCTCCCCCATCTTTCTCAACCCCAAACCTTCCCTCAATTTTCTTAATTTTATAGAATATGCCTTGAATTTTATAACTGTATTTCCCCCTTTCTTCATTTATTGGCACACAGCTAGACACATTTGCTGTTTACACCTTCACACTTTATAATAATGATGTTGAACAGAGATTATATGGTTTTCAGGGCCTAAAATACTGTCTTTATAGAAACAATTTGTCATAGACTCTTGCCTTTAGTTCATGAAATTATCTATAGTTTAGATATTCTTTTCCCCAAATATATTTATATAGATATATTTAGATAACATCTTTAAATTCTTTAAATCTTAAAATTCTGATGAGCAATGAATTAGAATCAGTATTTTAGAAGTGATACATTATCAAATAATTTACCTCTAGAAGCATTTAATGCACCTTTAAAAGATAACTAGAGAAAAGTTCAGTTTGGAAAAAAAGGACAATATAATAAATGTAGACTATACCCTTCAGTTTATCTGACTATAAACTTTCAGAAACAGGGTCTTTGGCTTTTCTTGTTAATATTATCTCTGATGGAACCTTCATTAGCTAAACTTTTAAGTTTGCCTGTCTGGTATTATGAGGGTTTAAATAGAGTTTCTCTCTCTCTCTCTCTCTCTCTCTCTCTCTCTCTCTCTCTCTCTCTCTCTCTCTCTCTCTCTCTGTGGTGTGTTTTCCATTTTGTTTTATCTCTTTAGATTTGATAAATATGTTTTCTGATTTCATTAGCTTCTCAAATTTGACTGCAAATACTGGTTAATTTCAAAGGACTACATCTGTGTCTCATAGTTTATTAAGAGGTCTTAGTAAATCCCCATGCTTTAGCCTATGGGGAAGTCCCATGAATGTACTTTCTGGGATGCAGCTGGCAGGGTTGTTTATCGGAAGTTATGAATCAATTTGGGAAGAAAATGGTTGGAATATGATGGTGTATAAGGTCCTGTCTTAACACCTAAGAATCTTTGAGATAGAAACGGACCATATATAATGAAGTGTATCAAAATGAACTCCAAGAATTGGAAATAGAGGGTTCTTATTATATCTTGTATACAGTTACTTCTATTTTTTTCTTTTTGTTTTAGTTTTCTGTACCCTTTGTCTTGTATATAAGATTATCTGATTTGTGTAAGGGAAAGGGAATCACAGAAACAGCAGGACAAAGGATGAACTAATGCAACAATGATAATCATTAGACACTGTGTTGGAAATGAACTTTACAACTTGGTGGGGACAGGAGTGGTAAGCTGGAGAAAAGGAGGGAGAGGGTAACAGTTTAAAAAGAAATGTACTCAGTACCTTACTTATGAATAAATTACAATAAATTAAACTGTACCCTTTAAAATAAATTTAAAAAATCAATAATTAAAATTAGATTTATCCCATGGACAGTGTTTGCTTGAATAATATTTTAGAATTGATAAGCTTGTTAGGATAATGAAAAAATTCAGCTACAGACAAATTTGTTAGCTTAAAAGGAGGTAAATTACAGATTCTTCACAGCTCTTGACAGTATGTAGAAAACACTAATGAACAATGGAGCTTTCAGAGTTCATGTCAGAAGTGTCACTTTATCCTTTTTAAACTAAAAACTATGTTATGTATAACATGTAAATGTTATATTGACTTTCCAGATTTTTTGTTAGTTAAAGGATTCATGTGATTTTAATCTTTTTACATAAGGACGGTTTTAAAAGCACAATTAGACATACACTTTTCTTAGGCATTCAAATTATATTACATATCTACCTTTATATCTATTCAGCATATGTTTGTATAGATGTTTTAAAAATTTTCCATGATTTCTCTTCTTAATCACATATTTAAGGAATTAATCTGAATTCTATAAATGCCATCATGATCTATGCTTTTCCTTTATTCCAGAATATTGGAAAGAAGATGACCTGCCAAGAGTTCATTGCAAATCTTCAAGGAGTAAATGAAGGTGTTGATTTCTCCAAGGATCTGCTGAAAGTAAGCAATAGACTATAATGTTTTTAAGCTTTTGTTTGTGTTTATTGCCTGTTTCTTAGCTCAAAATAGGTTGAGAATCACGCATATAGTTTGCTTTTTGCCTTTGGTTCTGGGTGTATGTTTCTGCTGGGCCTTTCCTTTGATATTTCAGACTGCACAGTATCTTTAAATTAATAATCCCTAAAGATTCACCTTGTAATAATCTCAGTAATGCTGAGATAATAAAATTTGGAATAGTTGGCTATAAAAATAGTGGGCACTTTTTCCTTGCTTATTTGCAAGAAGACTGTCAAAACTTGAGAAAGGTCACAATGGATTCACTATGGAAACAAAAAAGACATTTGCAGTCTAAAATGGAAGTAGTTCTGAAGGTGTTCAATCTCTAAACACCAAGCCACTCAGGTTTCTTCTGCAAATAAACTAGATTAAATTCTGAGTAATTGTAGATTGCCTGAATCAGCTTTATTATTGATAACAATAAGCATGGTTTTCATCAGCTTGTTTTCAAGGGAACCATAAAATCCACTTTGAAATTTATGAATTTCACAGCATTCTAAATGAGATAGGTATTTGATCAAATACTATGATTGAAAATGAGCATGCATATTTTAGGAGTTCAGATGTGTGTTAAGATGTTAAATTTTACAGGTCTCTATTCAGTTCTTCCTTTCTCATCCTTTTGAGTTCACATGCTAAGAATGGTAACACTTTAGAATTATGCTGTTATATAGAAATGTAGTTGTTGAAAGACAGGTCCTTTATTTTGTTGCATGTAAATTTATTTAATTTAAATAAATATTTTAAAATACTTTTGTGGTATATATACACAATGGAATTCTATGCCTCCATCAGAAAGAGTGACATTGCCCCATTTGTTAGGAAATGGAAAGACTTGGAAAAAATTATATTAAGTGAAGTAAGGCAGGCCCAAAGAAACATAGGTCCCATGGTTTCCCTTATTTGCAATATCTAGTATATGTATGAGTCAAGCAGAAAAGGTCAGATAAGGTGATGTTAGGAAAATGAACCCTTAGATATGTATTTAAATGTTTTTTTTTCTTTCATGCATTTGTTTCTAACACATTTATAAGATTATTTCTTTGTTGCTTTGTATGTCCCTCCCCCACAGTATAACCCCTGCTTTCACTGTATTTGATGTCGGTATAATTTGTGGAGGGGAAGGGGAAAAACAAGTCATTTAAATAAGGATACAGGTGGACCAATCAAAATACAGGTTGCAACAATCAGAAGAAGTACAAGTTGTCATGTCGAAAACGAACTTTACAACTTTGGTGGGGGGGGGAGGATTAGGTGGGGGATGTGGGGGTGGGTGGGGGGGAGGCTAGGAAGGGATGTGAAGGGTAAACAAAGGAGGAGGCTACAATGCTTGATAAGAAATGTACTCATTATCTTGCCTATGTAATTGTAACCCCTCTGTACAGTATGTTCACAATAAAAAAAAAAAAGGAAAAAGAAGAAAAAAAATACTTTTGTGCGGTGCTGGATATGAAATCCTGAAGCATGCTCAGCCAAGGAGTCTACCACTGAACTACTCTATACTACTAGTAGAGAGTTTTGCTGGCTTTAGAAAGACACTGTACTATGGGAAATGAAAGAAGACTTAACTATGGTGTTACAGATTTTAAGTCTTACTGACTTTAATTACGGTTAATTTAAAAACTCATGAAAATAGCAGGGAGAAAAGTAGCTTCAGTTTACTCCAGGAGCATGATACTTTTAGATTGTTTATAGAGTAACTGCTTCCATTTCTGAAGCTATAATTTCAGATGGGTATGGGAAATAAAAGGCTCAGGCTTATGACATCAAAAATAAGTTATGTACACTATAGTGAAAGTTACATGGTGTTAACAAGCCTTTTTTCAGTCCTGTGGTATTAGGTTGGAAAATAAGGGAGTCTCTCCAAGAGAGGATTTGTGAGGCTTTTATCAACTTATGTGAGGAATGAAATTTGACAGAAAATTTTCATAGTGAAGCTTTTAGATTTTAGTGATGGCCTTACGGGAAACTTGCGTGGCTGTAAGTAAATTATTGGGTACATTTGAAGCATGTTTGATGGAGCTGTCTGTAACCAAGTGTAGTTAATGTACAGTCCAGTGGTTACTGTTCACTTGGATAGACATGTTCTTTGAGTTATTCTATGACTTTGTCCAATTATTTGTTGTAGCTCTGTGATTGAGATTATGTTTATCAGCCTTAGGGGGACAATATGTTTTATTCTGTTCTTCATTCACAATGGAAGATGACAATTAAGTGACACAGATGAACATGATAGTGGCATTAAGTGTGGAAATTGTCAGAGTAATCCTCAGTCCTCCACCCATCCAAGATAACAGTGTTTGTTTCAATAGGAACAGCCCCCTTCAACAGCAACATGAAAGATTTTCTTTAAGCAATTTTTGTTTTGCTTTGTCATTTTGTGCACTGTTCCTGTCTACTTCCCCTTTCTCCTTCTCCTCTCTTTTCTCCTTTCATCCTTTCTGTTTCTCCTTATTCCTGTGCATCCTATTTTCTTGCTTTGTGTTTTCTTTGTTGCTTTTTTTAAAAATAGGGTCTTGCTTTGTAGGCCAGGCTGGCCTCCAACTTGTGATCCTGTCCCATCAACCTTCTGAGTGCTGGGCATATGGGCATATGTGTGTCTCCTTGTCTTCTTATCAGTTTTTTCCTTCTTCCCTTTTTCCTTTACCTCTCCTTAGTCATCTCTGAAGTTCCCTAATGAGATAAATCATGAAGTGAAAAATACCTATTTGATTACTAGATTCAATATAAAAGAAGTATGTAAAATTACCTTGATTGAACAGTGGCTTTCATAGTTACATATGTGTAAAACCACCTGGATTGAACTGCAGCTTCCTAGTTACATATTGATTATCCGAAGTTACATTCGGATTAATGTCTGATGAGATTTCCTTGTACTTGACTCTCATTCTGGGTGTGGCCTAATTAGGGATATTGATTGGTAGTCTACACTCCTGTTTCCCTATTCCTACTTTGATGTCAAATGATGTTCTCTTTAATATTACTATGCTAGTCATAGGTAAGTTTTTTTAATTTCTTTTTTTCTCTTTTGAACAGCACTTGAATTCAGCAGGACCAAAAAGAAGTAGAAAAAAAAAAGAATTAGCTAATACAATCTGTTCTCTAAGAACATTAAAAAAATCATTTTTCTGATGTACAAGATAGAAACAACAAAACTAGAAAAAAATGAAAAAAAATCACCTAAAACTTTTCAGAATGTTTCTAAATAAAGGTTGAGCACAAATTCAAATACACATCCTAAATGTGCCTACATAATGGAAGTAGTCATAAGAATAGTTAATTATTCTTGAAAATATCATTGGAAATAATTAAACAGGTAAATCTTACTTGGACCAAGTCAATAGGCATTCTTTAAGGGCATTGCATGATTAGATGTTTGACTTAAATATATACTTTAAAAATATACTTAACATTTTTAATGACAAAATTAGTTATTTTTCTTTACTTGAAAATTTATTAACTTTGAAATTAGCTTATAGCCTCTTAAGGGAAGACTAAAACTCTGTTTGATTTGTAGTTAGTAGTGAATTGTGTTTGTGTGTGTGTGTGTGTGTGTGTGTGTGTGTGTGTTTTGTATGTCTTGTATGTTTTTGTGGTAGGGGAATTGGGAAATGGCAGTTAAATAGAAAGAAGGTAAATCATAAATCAGTATTGGCCTAGAAAGATTCATTCTAAAATGGAATGATCAATAACACAAAGTACTAAATTTTTTCAGTTGACTAGAATCCCATTAAAAATTCTTATTCAAATGCATTGCATTTGTTAACTCATTCAGTTTAGCAAGATCGTTTTAAAGGAAGTTTCCACAAATATATAAACTCTCTACATCAATTTCTCAATGTGAATTAACAAGAGCTGACTAGAACATTATATATTTTAAATATAATTTTCTCCTTTGATATTCTTAAGGAAAGTAATACATAAAATGATGGAGAAATTAGTCATAAAATAGCAATGAAAAATACACTTTAAAGACTAATGCATTTTACTGGACAAGGAAGAAACATCATTAGGAAACATAAACGTATGCTCTGCAGGTTCATAGTTAAGGCTAAGCAATAGGCATTAAAACCAGCTATATCTGTATGTGAGGATAAAAATCAGCTGTTAACGATTTAGGGCTAAACAACTTTTTGTAGGTACAAACTTCAAAAAGCATCTGTTTATACAAAGTAACAGCAAGGGCTATTAGAATCTTTCTGCAAGACTATAAAGTCCGCAGTGCTCACATCTGTTTCTAGTTTCATCTCACTTCCAAATCTGACCTTTCAAAAGACTGACGGCTCCTAATTCTCTATATTTTTAACCAAAAGGTTAACTTTAAGCCACACAAGGTCATCTTTTTCTGCCCTCTCCACCTGCATATTTTTGTTTTCTCCATGCTTCCATGATTATCAGTGATCACACTTGGATAAGGTCAAATTTTATGAATCTTACTGTTTGTGATAATATGCAATGGTGTTTCAAATGTTATAATTAGAGGAAAAGTGGAAGCAGTGTACTTGTGATTCTATTATTATCTCCATACGGCTTTCATTGAAAAATATACCAAGTCCACTTAAAAAAAAAAAGCAAATGTTGCAGTTTCTATTCAACCAGAGGTTTAGAAACCACATTGAAATTAACAGTTTTATTACTCTTGATTATTCTTTCCAAGTATTGAATATCATAGTACAGAGTTGAGATATAAATGGCAGTATCAAAACAGTGATGTATTAAGAAAAAACAGGGGGGATTATCTTGAAGAATTGAAAGCTGGAAAGTGACCTGAAACTGTTATTAATATTGACGATGTTGTGGAGAATTGTTTGGCCAAATAGAAGTGGAAAAGACAAGACAGAGCCAGTTGTCAAGTGAGGAGTGCTGGCTTGGATGTGAGTGGTGATAGTATTGAAAGACATAAACTAAATGTTACTTCAAGCTTTTTATTGGAGCTTCTGTTGTTTATTTTTCTCTCTGTTCCTGCCATATTTTCTTTTTAAACTTGTGATATAACCTGCATAGAAAGGAAGTAAAAAATAGAACTTCAACTCTGTCTTCACAGTTAATGTTTGGTCTTTCAGGACAAGTAATGAAGTCTTTGTAGCAGCAGGAAATAAGCCAGGTCAGATCCGAAGAGCAAACCCAGTACTTTACATGACCATGAGCAACATGGAGCCATATTATGACTTCTGTATGCATTAGTTTCTTCATTTACAAAATTACATCTAGTGTGTGCCCATAGGTTTTAGGTGTTTATTTAGGCTGGTGGATTCCCAGTGTATGCTGCCTTCTACCCTCTTCACTTGATCCAGAACTGGGACTCTGTTTTTAAACTTCCACATGTGATATCTTTGTGGCAAATGTTGCTTTGGTACAAAAGATGTTAGAAAAACTGTAGGTGATCTGTAAGCATCATTTCAACCTAATAATTGAAAATTTGGAGTTTTCTCTAACATCATTTTCTTTGTAAATTCAAATCACATAGCTTGTTTTAAATTTTCAATTACTAGCGTAGACAATGCAGCATGTATTCTTAATGAAACGAGCAAATGTTAAGATTTAAATCCAAGAAATTTGCCTTTTTTAATTTTTGTAGCAGCATTCTCAAAAGATTATCCTCAAAGGATTCTGTGAGAGGAAGAATCTGGCCTTAGTCTCAAACAAGCCTAAACTCTTTATAAATGAAAATCCCGAAGTGAAGTCTCAAAAATACTTGATCTGAGTTATATCCGGATATGTGGTTGAAAATAGGAACTTATGGGTGGTATTTAAGTGTAGCTATAAAAAGAGCATCAACTGTTGGTTAGAGTAGGTGAGCTCTCTCCAAGAGAAGGTCATGGAAACCTGGTAGCAACAGTATCTATGGAGGAAAGGGCTTAGATGCTTATCCCAGTGTAAGGAAGAGAGCCTTTGAAGAGAAAAGCCATGTTAACAAGCTTTTTAATAGCAAAGTGTTAAAAGTGCTGGCCCAAAATATGGAATCTTGCTGCCTTTTCTTCCAGCAAAGCAAATCCAGCTGAGTTATGTGATAAAAGGTACATGGTGTTTTGCCTCCACCTTCCCCACGCAGTCTGCAAGCAAGCTATTGCTTTCCTGTATGAGATCGTCATGGGCAGAATAATGATGCTGCCTTTGGGGTGCTTCAGATCTTGAATGAAAAATGGTGACGATAATGAGGGGAATACTTTGAAGTAGCTGAAGATCCACAAATCATGTTCTTGTCTTTAAAAAAAAAAAAACTCCCCAAAGAAGTCTGTTAGAACGGTTTGACAGAACAGATGCTACTTAAAGAGTACAGACAGATTTTTCCCCAAGAAGAAAAAAAAATAGGAAAAAGTTTGAGTGGGGGTGGAGGTAATCGTTAAGGGGACTGTAATGGAATATTAATGATTCCCTGGCAGATTCTATTTTTAATTTGATCATGAAGAAGTGCTGCAGGATTTCATACTCTGATGCCTCCATTGCATTTCAAATGCTTGTATGTCTGGAGCATTTTTAAAGTGTGATAACATGGTCTACTGGGATTGGTGTAGCTGCCACTGAAGCAAGGGCATGGATGATTGATACAAATTTAATTGATCACATTGTGAGTTTAAACCATTCTCCTTTTGCTTATGATAAATTGGAAGGGGCATGATAGTTTCTTCAGGAGTAATCTGCTTCTGTCAACAGGACTGAATTCAAGGTTGAAGGAATTATGACAGAGATCATATAGTGGGTCCTAAAAGTAGTCTCTTCCTAGCTATTTTTTTAATTGTGAAAATACCATACAGAGGAGTTACAATTATATAGGCAAGATAACGAGTACATTTCTTATCAAGCATTGTTGCCTCCTCTTTGTTTCCCCTTCCCATCCCTTCCCATTACCCCCCCCCCCAATCTCCTCCTACCCTCTTCCTAGCTATTAAGGAAGGGGACCAAATTGTAGTGTAAGATGTTTGTAGCTGTTCTATAAAAATGTCCCATCAAGGAAAACAATTTGGTTGTAGCAACACTTCACTAATGTAAAGGTCCATTAAGACCGAAAAGGGTAAGGACAAAAAGAATAATAACTCTAGAAAGCCAGAATAAATGGGAGTTACAGAATCTGTGTAACTACCCTTTTACACTTTTATTCAGACCCCTGTTTAGAGCCTAATTTTAATAGTAATCTTAATTTTTACTTCATAAGTTTTGGCCTGATCTCTTTCCTAATATATCATAAGAGATCACCAGGAGTTTACTAGTGAGCTGTCACTGAAACACCTCTTCATTGACAAAATCAGAGGTACATTCAGTTACTTCTTTTCGAACAAATTAATCACAAGCATTTTACACTGAAATTATTTTGGAAAAGTTTGACCATGAGTTAGAGGGATGAACTTGGATAGAGTGTTGTGAGTCAGATACATGCTGAGAGCAAGGAGTGTGATGTTGTAATAAGATGAAGAGAAAAATGAAAACTTGGTCTCCACAGGCAGCAGTGGAGTTGCTTGGGCTGGGTGGGAGCTTAGTGGTAGGGGCAAATGTGTAGTCAGTACCCTTCTCAGAGAATGTTGTATTGGAGCTTAGCAAAGTAATGGTGACTAAATGAGTCATCAGAAATGTTCCCGTCCAAGTCTGATTAAGGAGACAGAGAGTTTGAAATAGATTTGGAAAGATTGCCAATGAAAGCATTTCATAAAGATTTTTTTGGCATTTAAAGAAATTAGCTTTGATCAGAAAACCTGTCAATATAGAATAATTTAATTCATTTCTCTGGATTTTGCTTGAACTGCATACTGTCAATATGGAATTTTTATTGTTATTACAATTGGCCTTCTACATCCATAAATTCTTAACTATGGATTTAAAATAGTTGTGAAAAAGTTACATCTTTACTGAACATGTATCAACATTGTTCTTGTTATTCCCTGAACAGTAACACAATGAGATTTATTCACATAACATCTATACTATATTTTGTATAAGGCACCTTGTGATAATTTATAGTATACAAGAGGATATGTAAAGATGATAGGCAAATACTACATTGTTTTATAACAGAATTTAGCATCCACAAACTTGGATATAGGGAAGAACTTCTAATCAACCCTTAAGGGATTTCAAGGGTTTGACTATATTTTAGAGTTTTAGTTATAGTTGTTCACTTTTTTTTTTTTTTTTTGCTGAAAAGTTGCTTTTTTTGGGAGGCGGGGCCTGGCCATGGGGCCTGAACTCTGGGCCTGGGCGCTGTCCCTCAGTTCTTCAGCTCAAGGCTAGCGCTCTACCGTTTGAGCCACAGTGCCACTTCCGGCTTTTTTCTTTTTGCTTATGTGGTGCTGAGGAATTGAACCCAGGGCCTTATGCATGCAAGGCAAGCGCTCTACCACTGAGCCACCTTCCCAGCCCCTGAAAAGTTGCTTTTGCAGGAGCACCAAAAGTTGCATTTATCCATATCTTACAGGAAACAATAGATGTTCATGAACCTTCACAGTGTAGTGTCCTAGTGTCCTGTCAAATGGAGACATATGTTCCTATGGTTCTTTTTCATCATCTCCCAGACTAATAACAAGCATCTTGTACTTTCCACTTATCCCCAGAAAATAAAACATATCATCCATGTGGACGCCATTTCCCTTTGAAGAAATCCATAAAAGAAAGTCGGTTCAGTACATGCTTCTGGTGCAAGTCTCTTCATCATGAGTTTGCTCAATTCTAGGAGCAGTTATTCTTCAGAATACAAGATAAATTGTTCATCTTTCCTTCCTCATTTCCTTTCTCTTATTCCCAGCAATGAAAATCAAAGCTAAATATGTATAACCAAAATATTACCTTGAAGGGTGATTTGCATTTCAAGTTGTTAGTCACATGTTATAGACTTAGGCAAACAAGAAGTCTTTGAAAAGAGTTATATACTTTGAGACTATATTAATTTTAATTAGAGATGGTATTTCCTATTCTTTGTGTGAGATCACCTTGCTCTGAGTTTCAAGGGCATAGACTGTTTCTTGTTGGGCATGGTATCCTTTACAGTTATTGTAATTCCTAGGGCAAAGCAGATGTTGAAAAAATACTAGTTGCTGTATTACATAAAACACCAGTTCTGATTTTACCATGGATGGACATATGTGAACAATATGGTATTGTATGTGCAACCAAGTATGTGTATGACTACATGCATAATTAAACCTTTTTTGAGAGAGAAGATCAAGACCTTTAGATTTTCAGCATGATCTTTCTTCCTCCAAACATTAAGAAACATGAGTGCAGACTTGTACATTATTATGTTGATGGGAACAACACAATATGCTTTTCTTTCCTTAGTAAGTTCTGTGGCTGGGACAAATTGCAAAATCGCTCTTTTGTAGCTCAGAACTTTATAGAGAATATACATTGGATGATTCCACAAATTAGGAAACACTTCTCTCAATACCATTCACTAAATATGTTAGATATAGAAAGTATACTTAATATATTTGCCATATTTGGCAAAAATTAGATGTAATTTAATAGGATTCATGAGTTCTTTGACAAAAGCTGCGCTAAATATATTGGGTGAAGCAAAGATGAGTAAGACAAAGAATTTCAATCTTTTATAGTAGCTCTCAATTCTGGTTATACATTAAAAGTAACAGGATGATCAGGAGGCTTGAAATGTTCTTATTCAAATAGAAAACTTTTATATGGTATATGTTATCAAAAGTTATGGCACTTTGTTATAAAACTAAATATACTGTTTTTTTAACCTAAATATGCTTCTTCTATGATCCAGAAGCTCAACAGAAATGAGAACATGTTACAAAAATAATCATAGTAGCTTTCTTCATAATAGCCCCAAATTATAAACAACTAATAATGATCAGGGATAGGCAAACAGGTGTGGTATATCCACACAATAGAAGTCTACTCACTAATGGAAGAAATGGACTCCTCTCACACAGATAATGAATGAAAGAAGTGTTTTTCCAGAACTTTAAAAAGACATGGTAAGTTTGTCATATAAAGGTCTTGGGAAGACAAAACTAATGTATGGTCAGAAAGAAAACATTCAACAGGAGTGTATCTGGAATGTGAAAATAAGGATTTCCTAGGAGGGGATAATGCTAACAACAATAACGACTAGGAAAATATCACAGATATATGAAGGTCCTCTCATTGGCTTTCTGCTACGTATACACCAGTTTCAAATCCCTGGGAAAGGGTCCTGTGTAGTTTATAAAGTTTCTCAGTTGATTCTCATACCCACTATGATTTAAACATTGAGCAAGATAAAATACAGAGGGAATATATCAGTTTGCTATTGCTATTAAAACAAATTACCACAAACTCAGTGTCCTGAAGCAACATGGATTTATTATCTTATCATTTTGTGGTTTAGAGGTATAGGTGTAATGACTGGTTTTTCAGTTCAGGTTTCATACTACCAAAATCCAAGTGTCTGTGAGGCTCTATTTCTTTCTGGAGTATTGATTGCTGTTTTTTCCCAATCTTTACAATTGCCATTTTCATTGGCTCATGGTCCTCTTCGTTTTGAAAGTCAACAATGATGGGTGACAAAAAAGTCAGGTGTGTGGGGGGGGACTGGAAGTTTTAGATAGATGCTAGGGAATGCAACCTACTTATGGGCACATGTGTAAGAATGGAGTTCAGTATAACCAGCTGTGAGCAAGGATGAAAAAGGTAAAACCAGCGTGCAGAAAGCCAAGGGCTCTGTTACTGAAAACCAGCAATTTTATTTTCCTTTGGTGACTTTCATTTCGCTCTTCCAGTGTGACTGTTCCATAGAATGTTCAAGGATTTCTTTTGTTCCTTACCAGTGGTTTTCTTCCTGCTCTTCCCACCTTTCACTCAAACATGAAGTGTGGGTCATGATTATCAGCCTGTAAAGAAAAACCTTTCTTCTGGTTTGGCATTTTTACTAGTATGGAGAGTGAGCTTTTATGGAGTGGCCTTCCTCCTTGGGAGGAAGGGTGAGTACTAAGTAATTCCTCTAATGGTTAATTTAGCTCTTCAGCTCCTGCAGAGAAAGGACTGCTCATCACCAGGTGTGACAGTCACCATCCTGTTTCCATCCTACTGGCATTTTGATCGAAGCTTTGTGTTTTTATATTCAAAGGCATTGGGACCTGTTTCTGATTCCATCTTTTTCCATTCATTTTCCACTTTAGGATGGTAAGGTATATTTTCTAATAGTTACAGAAGATTATTGTTGCTTTTTTTCCATTGCTCTTTTGATTTCTGTAACATTTCTGATTTTGAAGGTATATTTCTTTGCCTATTCACTATGTTAATTATTTGTGCTTCAGGTTTCTCTAGGGAAATTTTATTTTTTTAATGAAAAAATTGATAGTCCCTCTGAGGTAATTTCTCTGTGTTCTTGTGTTCTTATATTTCCATTGTTTGTGATAGTTAATTAAAAGCTTATTATATGAGTTCTATTCTACTTGCCACTATGTGGTATCACTTTTAATATTAAGCTAAGGAGCTTGGAGGCAATATTTATGTTTGAGAAGCCTTTTAAAACTTAAAAATTTCAAAAGATTTCTGAGCTGATGGTTTCTGAGTTTCTCTTTATTTCCTTTGACTTAAAGAGAGCTTCTCCATTTAAAACTGATTCTGTGTACACACACAATAACATATTATTCATCTACATACAGATGTTTAAAGCCTGTGCACATGTGTGTACATATCCTTCTAATATCCAGACCTTAGTTTGTAAATATTGTTTATAAGAAAGCAGCAATGGTACCTTAGAGAAGGTTGATTTTAGACCTGGGGTAGGGAAAATATAAGATGAAGTTGGAACATCTTGTAAAGGAAGTGCTCAGAAAAGGAGGGAGGCTCCACATTTTTTGGCCAGAGCTGGAACTGTTCTGTTAAAAAAAAAAAGGGGTGGTATTAAAATATACCCCTAGGATTAAATAAATATCCACTGAAAGAAATGAATGATGGAGTTGGGACAGCTTTTTATTACAGAAGAATTTAATTAACAAGTGTACACAGAAAAAGGGAAAATAAAAAAACTACCATTAAGCAAATACCACAGTAATCTGATGGGTGCCAGAATCAGTAGGTGAAGGCCTGATGAAGAGAAATGGAATATTTATATAATTTGAAAGTGTCACTTTCAAGTTTTTATTAACCAGATGCAGAAAACACTAACTTTCCAGAGTACATACTCTGTTAAGATAGTCTATATAGGTTGACCTACTATTTTTAAATGATTCAGATCTTATTTAATTCTACTTTTTTCTCCAAGACTGCGTGCTTTTAAAGACAACTTCCAACAGTTACATTTTGTCTGTCAATAACTTGTCAACAGAATATTTAAATTTTATAATAAAATTAAATGCAGTGAACTGAAGGCCATATTTTTCTGTCACAGTCTGTAGAGAGCTTTAGGTTAGAGAGGGTATTCTATAATGCAGCATGCCACTAATTGTGGTGGAAAATCAGTACTTGTAGATTGAATTGTGGAATACTATACTTTAAAAGATATGTATGGTTAGAGCCAGCCTATTTAAGTAGTGTCTACACATGAACAGCACAGCTGCAATTCTTATGGAGTTTCCTTACTTCCAAATACTTTGGTCTCTTAAGATGTAAGATTTTAATGTCAGAGAACCTTGGTTAGCTCTAGAGGATGTTCATTGTTGTGTAAGTTGACATCACGACAATTACAAGCTATAAGAACGATGGACTCTTGGAGTCATGCCATCTTGGCATGTGACACCAGACAAATCAGTGACCCTTTCTGAAGCTCCTTCCTCAATTGTAAAATGGAGGTGGCACTACTTTATAACTTACTTATAACATCTCATTGTAACTGTTATTATATGGATAGATGAAATTTACATGTGTTAAAAGCATCCTCTCGCTCATACTTAGTACCTTTAAGCATGCTTTTTGTCTTTCCTTCTATCCCATGGATAGAAAGATGCTGTCAGCATCCATATTTCACTCAGGTGTTTATTTTCTAAGATTTAAAAAGCAGGTAGAGAACATTATTCTGGCTTTATATTTGGATCTGAAAACCCTACTAAACTTGCCTCTCTTCTTCATTTCTTGTTGACTTTGTACCAGGACTTCTTTCTGGAGGGGGAAGACTTCCAGGTCCAGAAGGTACCTACCCAAGTGCATTCACACTCAGGAACTGTTAGGAGGCCCTGGGAGAGCTCCAGAGTGCAGATTCTGAACTTTGAACAGCAGGAAAGAAAGACATGGGAGGACTAGGGGCAGCCTCCAGAAGACATTGTTGACATAGAGTCCAGAGGAATAGGAGACAATGGCAGGGCTATGGGGAAATGATGTGCGTTTGGATGTGAGCATAGTGTAAATGATTTCTGGATGACTGCTGGTTAGGCTTTTGAGGTACCCGGTTGGGATCACTGCACTGTTACTAGGAATAGAAAGTCATTTCTTAGACATAGAAATGACTGAAAAGGTTATCTGAAAAGGTTATCTAGAGAGACTGTTACACCTGTGTTTTTAGATAAGGAGGCTGAGGACTTACCAAGGGTAAGCTCAAAGAGTAGTTGAGACTTTGTTAAGGTCACTCAGACTCTTCCTGATGTAATAGAAGGGCAAGAATGTGACTGCTAAAAAGGCCCTTGGAGAACACAAAGAAGGTGGAGGTATTCTACTGGAGAATTTTACAAATGCGATACCAAGGCATGTTTGTCTTTGTAGCTAGGGAAGGTCGCTATAAGCTGTCAGAATTGACAAGGGAGAAGTGAAGTGGAAAGAAGGGGATAGAACCGAGGTCAGATTTTGCAAAGAGGGGGTGTAGATTGCCAAAACTTAGTGTTAGTACAAATAGTACGGGGGCCAACCAGGCTGAGTTAACCCAGCAGGAGCTGTCAGCTTGGAGCCAGTGCTGGGTGCAGTTCTATGTGCCATTTGGTGATCAGAAAACAGAAAAGCAAAGCCCTGCTCTGTGGAAATGGACACTCCCCAGCTAGCAGCTGTTGTGGTGGCCTGAGGTCCTCTGTCCCAGGCTGGCCTCCTCCTCCATTTGGCTGGTACTCACAGCTTGCAGAGATCTGCATGCTCTTCTTTCTGTGAGTTTGGTTTGTTTATTGAGCCCAAAAGCTAAATAAATTTCAAATGTTCTCACCATACCAAGTAATGTTTAATTAGTTCAGTTTGATCATTCTATACGATGACATGACTTTGTTCATTTATAATTTTAATTTTAAAATGATTGACAATATGCTTAAAATTTGGTTTATATTTTTAAACCACTAAAGTAAGATAGAATCCTATAGCTACGTATATTAATGAGAGATACTGTATTTATAACATGAATCCATTAAGTATAGACCATTAGACACACAAAAATAGAAGTTAAAAATAGATTTCAAAGTATAAAACCCTCTCCTTTATTTCCAACCCTATAATAAAGCAGATGTTTTAGGACATTTTATGGTTTACCATAGAGTTCAAGCAAATGAACTGTATTTACATTTATTCTTCTCCAGGTTTGCCTGTCCCCATGTATCTTTAAATACTCTTGGTATTTCAGTGAGTATATAACTAATAATTAAGCATAAGAACACCCATTTTTTTCTCTTGTACATCCTTATCTTCTCTCTCACACAAAGATTTGTTTATTGTTCAGAGTCTTTATTTCTTCTGGGAGAAATCATATGCTTGCTTGTTACCAATTATAGCCAGCAAGGGTCTCTAATCTAAATTAATTTCCTAATTGTTAATCTTAATCTTTAAGATATTTATCACTAAATTTTCACCCATCTGATATCCCCTCCTGATTTTCCATATGTGCCTTCCAAAATGATTTTTGAAGAACAAACATGTTTAATAATTAAATCACTGGGAGAAGAGCTTTTAGTCCAACTTGTTCTGAACAGTCTGGTGTACCTAAGTGCCTAAGGTTTATCTTGAAAAGGGAAAACAGTCTTCCTTAGAGTAGGTTTTTGGGTTTTATGTTTGCCTTAAAAACTACTAGATGCAGCTGGGCGCTGGTGGCTCACGCCTGTAATCCTAACTACTGAGGCGGCTGAGATCTGAGGATCGCGGTTCAAAGCCAGCCTGGGCAGGAAAGGCCGTGAGACTCTTTTTTTTTTTTGGACGTGAGACTCTTATCTCCAATAAACCAGAAGAAAGCCAGAAGTGGTGCTGTGGCTGAAGCAGAGCACTTGCCTTGAGCTGAAGGGCTCGGGGACAGCGCCCAAGCCCAGAGTTCAAGCCCCATGACTGACAAAAACAAAACAACAAAAAAAATAAAAACAAAAAGCTACTAGATGCAATTTTAGCAAACAATTAGAATCTTGCAGAGTATTGTAGAATGCTTTTTAGAGGATAAAGGCCTGAAGAATTTCCTGTTTTACAGTATCACTTATTTTTTAAATTAATATATTTAAGTAGGTGCCACTTAACAAAGCAGTTTCTGAATATAATACATCTTGATCAATGATACCCCATCAACATTTTCACACCCCTTCAACATACCTCTTCCCTTACTTTTCTTAATTTTGTAGTTTATACAATGTTTTTTTAAGCAAATTATGATAAAAATATTTCCAGAAACTGATCAGTCTGCTAAAGGTATCAATACCTCTTCAATCTGAGTGATGGTTGTGTCTTCTAGATGAATGTTGATACTGAGAGTAAGGTCCCACTTTGGCATTCCTACCTGCTCCTGGCATCAATAACCTATGAAGAAATTAATGTTTCTGATAATACTTAATGTATTAAAAATACTATGCATGATATATATGGTAAATCTAGCTACTCAGGAGATAAAGATCAGGAAGATTGTGGTTCTAGGGTGGTGAAGGCAGAGAATTAAGACTTCCATCTCAACCACTTAACAAATAAGTGGTGTAGTAGTGTATAGGTATGTCCATGCCTGTAATCCAAGCTATATTGTGGGCAAAAGTAGGAGGATTATGGTCTGAGTCTGCCCCTGGTAAAAATTCAAGACCTCCTTCTAAAGAGTAACTAACACAAGGCAAGGCTTTCAACCAGGAGGGCCTGAGTTTAAACCCCAGTACTACTAACAGTGATAAAAATACTACTACTGATAATAGTAACAGTAGTAGATTTTTATTTAGGTACCTTAGTGTGTTTAAAAGAACAAAATCATATACAATATATATTAGAACTGTTTTTCAGGCACATGTACTAGTTTCTGAATCCTTATAGTAAAAACTTGATGGAAAATATTTTAGCCCTGATTTTATAGGTGAAGAAACTTGAACTTTACGGGATTAGTGGATTTATTAAGGACTATACAGTATGTTCTCTAAGTTTCAAATCTGATTTCTCTGCCTCTGAGTTTAGTGACTTTTGTCCCTTTGCCTTTTATCTGGTGACAGATATTGGTCCACATGAAGAATTATTCAGTACCTTGAATAACAGTGACTGAAATCGCTTGTCCAGCACCTTGAATGTCACAGGCCTTACTATCTGTAGGTATATAAAGTACTCAATTAGCTCTAGGATCTCTATTTAAAAAGCAACAAAATAACATAGCTTCCCTGTTCTTTTACTGCATAGTTTGGACTCCCATGTGATTGCTCTTGGCCTTCTATGTGGTCTGATTTGGGACTTTTCTGTTTTTTGCCATAGTAGGGATTGTAGTCCTTCATTTTGTCCTAAATGACTTGTGGGCTTTAACGATTTCCCACTGGGTTAGAATGGTTTTAAAACTTTGTTGAGGATGAACATCTCTATAGTTGAGAAAAAGAGAATTTTTTGATTAAGGAGAGTGAAGAAGAATGATGATAAACCTAGAATGAGTGCAAGCCATCACGACTTGTTACATTTGTCTGAATTCTATGTATACCTTAAGACCCTTCTTATCAGTAAAATTATTGTTTGGACTCCATTGAGCTGTTTTCTTGGGGATTCAGAATAATCTCATCACATCTCCACTTTGCTGTGTAATCCCATCTGCCAGCCATTCTCTGGCAAAGGTCAAGCATGAGTAATGCCACTATGTTTTACTCCCAAAGCACAAGGATTTCAAGGCTGAGTGGTGCCTGCAGCATCTCGAGCAGTGCAAGCAAGAGGAAGTGGCCTGTGCAGTGGATTTGCTGGGTTGCCATCTCCATTTATCAGTTTCATTTTTCAATTGTGGCTACTTCCGTGTTTTATTTCTGTAAGAAAAGTATGTTAGAAATGTCAGCCTTTTAAAGCTATGGTCATCAAGAGGACTTTCTCATTTAAAAAATAACATTTTTTATCCATAACAATTTAGTCTTTAGACCTTGTTGAAAAAATTCCTAGTCATATACATCCTTATATGTAGTACAAATGTTCAGACAAAAATAATGAATGATCTAATGGTGTTTAATGAGTCTTGTTCATATATTTATTTTTCTGTAATTATAAAGAATCCTAATTCAACTTCATAATCAATGTAGTAAATGCCTGCACAGTGTTTCCCTCCCTCTCTTCCTTCCTCCCTCCCTCCTTCCCTTCCTTTGTCCCTTCCTTTGCCCTTTCTCCCTTCCTCCCTTCCTTTATCCCTTCCTTCCTTCCTTCCTCCCTCCCTCCTTCCCTTCCATCCTTCCTTCCTTCCTTCCTTCCTCCTTCCCTCCCTTCCTTGTTTCTTCTTCCTTTCCTCCTTCCCTCCCTGAACAGTCATGGGCAAGAGATGAGTTTGTATACTCAAGAAAAGGTACCTCATCCTTCCTGATCATCTTTTGTTTCCTTTGCATTTTCTGTATATGTGAGTCCATCCGTGGCCACTTGCACAAACATGGCCACTTGCATTTCTTCCCATCCTTGAATGCTCATGTTATTCTTGTTTTCTCACCATACAACATTTCTAAGCAATTACTTATTCTCAGCTTCCCTACTTCAATTCCACTTATCCAGGGGAGGGGGGTCTTTCCCTCCCCCTTGAAGATCAGGCTGGTTGACTAACTTCACACCTTCAGAGGCCTGGCAGTTTCTTAGTCACCAGCTATCATGCTGGAGGGAGAACCCAAGTGTGGGAGCAACAAGGCATTCTAGCTTGCAGCTCGCATCACCCTCAGATGTGGCACTGGGAAATCCTTTATTGTCCAGCTCCAGGAAAGCCAGGTGACATCTTATGCAGAGAAAAGCTTTCCTCTCTGAGTTCTGCCTCAAGACACAGATGTATAGAACAAATAAAAATAGTGATTGCTTTAAGCCGTCCACTGACTATGGGAGTAGCTTGTTGCAGCACAATAGATTATTGAGACAGGGTTTCTTGTTCTTTTCTCAACCTATTTGCCCTTTTTCCAAGTAGTTCTATCGCCCTCTTTTGCTTCATTGGATAGTGTTTTATTAGTTGTTGTGTAGATTTGCTAACTTTGGTAGTAGCTGCTGGGTAGTTGGTGCTCTTCACCAGCTTTACATTTGTCCTGAATTGGAGCGGACACTCATGTATCTGCTGAGAATTCCCCAAGAGCAGGCTGCTTTTGGGGGCACAGAGGCACCAATTTCTTAGAATTGTACATAGAAGACAATCATCTCTCTCTGTGTCTCTCAAGAAAAGAAAAAGAGATTACTTACTTCCTCTAAAGAATAGTCCCTGACTCCAGGTAAAACATACTCACCTCTCAAATTCCATATCCACCTATTGATGGACAAAGAGCAACACAGAGGATTTGAGTTAAAAAAAAAAATTGAAAAGCCAAGATAATCTAGGGAAAGTCTGCAGTGTACATCTTCTGTTCAAATTATAAGTGTTCCCAGGAAAACTTAGAAGGTAGTTATTTAGTTTTATTTTAGACTTTCTAGAAGGATCTGGAACATTTAAAAAAGTACAACTTTTCATTTCCTGAGTAAAATGAATGCTTCTTCTGAGGGTCTTGTATCAGCTGCTGGAAGTAATTGCCTTTCCCAGCTCAGGGTGGTATTTTTTTCATTTTGTCAGGCTTTATTTGTTTCCTCTTCTTTTTTTCTGTTGTCTCTCTGCCTAGCAGTTCCTTCCCTCAAAACTGTCCTAAGCATTTGATTAAAAAGGAATTTCTGAGATCTTAGTTGATGGCAATAGATTCTCAGTACCAAAGAGATAAAAGTGGAAGAATTTATCCAGCTAAATTACCTATCTTAATCTATAGAAGAGATTGTGAAGCTCACCTTAAACGTGTTTGCTGCTTTCATCCTTCCATCATTTACTTAGGGGGACTCCATGAGTAGTCAGTAGTTAAAATAAGATGATGAGGATTTCAATAGGACTGACAAAGGTCTCTGCCATTGTGTTTATATTCCAGAGGGCAGAATCATAGAATGATGTTTGGGATTTTTTTTTGTGATGTGTATGAATTGAAGTCATGGGGATAGGTGGAGGTTTTGGCTTAGGTCTAATTAGATAATTTTGCAGCTTATTTAAATTTTGTGTCTGTTTTGATATAAAAATAATGATTATAATAATCTATATAGCAACTACTATCAAAATAAAGGAACTATAGTGGATCCAGCTGTCTTCCTTTTCTATATGGAAAAAAAAGACATTTCTGTGTCTTTAAATTGTAAATTGTCATTTTATTAAAGCTTAGTAACTTAATGTCTATGACTGCTTATTACTTGGCAATATCTCACTAACTTGTCAATGTTAATGTAGGCTGATCTCCAATAAATGTATGAAAGAAAGAGAAGCTAGTGATTCATAGGATTTTGAAACACACTTGGCACAAGAGTACCTTTGAGAGTTTATGGATGTGGTGGACAAGGAAAGCGAGAATCACTGCTATTGCTTCTGTTGTCCTTGTCCTCTGTCATTTAGTAATGGCCATGAACTGTGAGGTTAGTATCTTGGCACAAACATAAGCATGGCTTGGCATTAATTCCTCTGTTGCCACCTCAAGCTGTTTCCTTCTCCCCAAGAACAGTACTCTCAGTGGGTGTGGAAGTGGGTGGGACATGAAGCAGTGGTTTTACATTGCATTGCCTGGCTACAGCTTGGCATTTCTTTTTCTTCTTTTTTGCGTCATTGCTATTGGTGCCCATGAGTTTGCTTCTCTTCCCCCCACTCTTTTATTAAAAAAAAAAGAAAGAAAAACCAAATTCATTTCTTGGGGAGCTGCTCAATGTCTCAGCACTGTATTTTCTTTGGCATTGTTGCAGAATTCTCAAGCAATCACCTGGGAGACATTATCCACCCTAACTACAGTTGGTGCTAGAATGATTTATCTTAAAAAGGAGGAAAGCAAGAAAACTCCCTCTCAGTTGTTCTTCTGTTATTTACTTCTTGTCTTTTACTTTGCAACATGAACTAAATGATTATATAGTAGGTTCCCCAATCCCTTAAAGGAAGAGAATATGAAATAAAATGTAGGAAGGAGATAGAAAAGAGCCTCTTTGCTTTTAGTGATTCCAGAAATCAAGTTTGCCTACTTGATGGAAAGATAAAGAGCAAAGTATGAATGAAAGACCTAGTTTTCTTCTTTTTACTGACTCCAACTAAAGAAATCTGTAGTATTAGTTTCTTCCAGGCTCTGATCTGACTTACATCCCCTGCTTGATATAGTTCCAAGCCCTTCTCTGTAGCCTTTCTTCCAAAGCTGATTGCAAATGAGAAAGGTTACTGTTTTCTACATTTTCTGAAGAAGAAAGCGTTCTTGGGGATTGTGTTGTTAGACTTTAAAGAGTTGGGATAGAGACGTATACCAAGCATGGGTTACAAAGGGCATATCACAGCTAGGAGGTAATAAATAGGACAACTTTGCTGCCCAGAAAGATGTTATTTGACAGAGAAGAAATCTGAGATTAGTTTTGCTTACATTTATTCTACAGGGGGGTAGTCAGCTCATTTTATCTTTTTAGTCTGAGTCTTTTTTTTTTTCATACACGAATTTTCTTTTTTGCCTCGCATTTTTTTCTCTCTGCCTCCCTTCCTTTTGTTTTCTTTACATTTTGTTTCTGAGACAGGGTCTCACTTTGTTTGGGGCTTCAATTCCTGATCCCACTGCCTCAGCCTCACGAGTGCTGCAGTTATAGACCAAGCCACCATGTTGAGATTGAAATTTCTTTCCTACATATTTTTCTCTGAGCTGGTAACTTTGCTGATCCCACCTAGTGTTCCAGGTCTCCTAGTAGTCCCATCTAGTCCTTAGGGTTGTTTTAAGCTCCATCGAGGGGCTTATTCCTCTATACACAGGTTTATTTTTTGTAGAATTATTTATTAATATTTACCCTTTTCATGTTAATCATTTTGTGCTCATATAAACTTCTACCCATCAACAGAAATAATTATAAAGGGAATTTTACCTTTAGTGTTGCTATTTATTTTAACCTATCTAGTGTGTCTTTGCCTCATTTTCCTTTAGCTAACATCTGTCACAGGCTTGGTAACAGGTATTGTCCTCCCTTTATTCTTGTATCAGATTTCTACTCACATTGCTCTTCTACTTTCATCTGCTTCTGTAGAAACCCAGACCCTGGCTTTGTTTCCTTCTTTGTAGTATTTCAAATGGTTTTGTGTCTGTTCTCATTAACTCTCAGGACAGTTTTCTGTGTTAAGTATTCATGTGGGTTTACCAACCTAACATTCATATGACTGTAATAGCACATCATTGTTGTGGGCACAAGCAACTTCTACAGACATTCATATATATGGAGATACATGTGTTTGCAATCAAGTTAATTTCTAATCAGGAACCATGAGAGGAGATTGCAAATCACCAAATGGTTCCCTCAGTGAGAACATGTGGGAGAATCAAGTCTTCTCTAGAAAATAAAGTCAGAAGAAAAAGCCTGTTCTTAAAAAATTTATGTATTTGGTTTTCATTTTATTATTTAAAAGGGCCACTTGGTTATGTTTATGCTTTTATATTTTTGTATTCCATAAACAGTGTCATGCCCCAGGAACTCTACAGTTATTACTGTTCATGCAGCTTGGGAAGAGATGGTCTTGAACAAAGGGAACAGGTTTTTGTTCCTTTCCTCAGAATACAAAGAGAACTCAGTCGTATGTCTATCTGGATTTCTTTCAGCATGTTGTTTGGTGCTGAGCATTTAGTCAGTCTTCAGTAGAGAAATACTTGCAGAACTGATTTGGATTACATTAAACTAGCTACTGAAGATCTTTTTAATGCTTGCTGTAAAATGAGAAAGTGTACTGGATAATGAAATCTAAAAATGCAGGGAAGATTACATCCATATATGCACAGAGGCATTTGATGAATGTGCATGACAGCTCACGCCTGCATGTTACTTAATGGTACTTTAGCTTTCTGGAAAGATGAGTATTAACTGCAGCAGCATTGATACTTATGTCTGATCTTTTCAAAGAAGCTAGGGCACCTGTATAATGTTTCCCGTGCTTGTGGGTTCATGCACAGCCAAGAGAAGAAATATTCTGGATCACTGCTGAGAGGCATGGATTTGTGTTCATCCTGTGGACTGTTATTTTTTTCCCATCAGGTTCCTCATTTCCCATTTGCATGTTAGCATGATGACAACCATTTAAAATATTAGTTATGGTGAGTGCCCTTAAACTTAACAGTTTAAATGGGGAGACAAAACTGGTAGCGTGTGAGGCAGCTACCAAAGGATACGTTCGATAAGTGGTGCTCTCTGTGACATCCACATAATAAATGCTTACCTGTAGCAACATGAGGGTTTGATAGGCTATGCACTATCCAAGGGGACTTTCGATAGGCCTTGCAGATAGAGGGTCTATGGAGAAAGCAAGGATAACTATGGAGAAGACTAAAGGCTTAGCAAATAGAAGGTTTGGGAGGCAAGTTGGGAGTGGGGTTTTAATGGTGGATGGCGGTAGAGATGGCAAGCCTCAGTTCAGACTATAGTTGTGGCAGCTCCTGAGACGATACCTTGCTGCTTAGAGGCAGTAGGAGTAGGCAGTAGGAGCTGATTCCTTCTCCCCCTTGATTTCCAGCTTTTGAAAATGAGATTGTGGGCTATCTCTCCGGATTGACTTTAGATAAATGTGAGAAAGAGGAAATGAGAAAGTTACCATCTATTCATTTTTAAAAGCTAACTTTATTCCTTATGTGGCTCACATGTTACCCAGCTGATAGAAAACCTTTATAAGACCATATAGGTAAGGAGAGTCTCAGCTTATCAGCCATGATTAGGGTTTCAACCAGGCTGGAAATAGAACCCAGAAGAACATGTACACTTTTAGATTCTGATGTAACTCATTTATTGTATTTGTTGGCTCTAAAAATCAGACCAAGCAAAGGTAGCGAGTGTTGCTGCTTTAAAAGAGGGAACATCCTGCTCCTGGAGGAATCAGGGAATCTCTAAGACTCTGTTGCATACATTTCAGTCCCACTGACATATTACTCCCACATCCTTGTGGGTAGTAAAGTGAAAATTTAAAAAGTGTTCTTTGATCTTCCACCCACTGATTTAGTAGACACTTAAGTTCAATACTGCATCTGAGAGAAAGAAGAGTTGAAATATAATTTATACTGTTCAAAAGAAAGTCTCAGAAATCACAGCCTCTGTGTATACTCGTTTCAGAATTATAACAATAAATTGGTTTCCGTTTTAAAATGTGTTGTTAGTCATCACACTGTAAATTACATGGGGTTACTCTTTGTGACCTACTTAAAATGGGAACAATGTATGCGTAGCCATTGGTTGACTTGGAAACTTTTTTTTTTTAATATTATTTTATTTTATTTGAGAACATACTGTACAGAGGGGCTACAATTACATGGGCAGGATAATGCATACATTTCTTACCAAGCATTGCAGCCTCCTCCTTTGTTTACCCTTCACCTCCCTTCCCAGCCTCCCCCCTCCCCCCACCCAATTATTACCCCCCCCCACCGACATTGTAAAGCTGGTTTTGACATGACATTTTGTACTTCTCATTGTTGCAACAGGTCCACCTGAATCCTTAAACGACTTGTTTGTCCCCATCTCCTCCACATGTTATACTGACATCAAATATAGTGAAAGCGGGGATTACACTGTGGGGGAGGGACATACAAAGCAACAAAGAAATAATCTTATAAATGCGTTAGAAACACATGCATGAAAGAAACGAAAACATTAAAATACATATTTAAGGGTTCATTTTCCTAACATCACATTATCTGACCTTTTCTGCTTGACTCATACCTATACTAGATATTGCAAATAAGGGAAACCATGGGACCTATGCTTCTTTGGGCCTGGCTTACTTCACTTAATATAATTTTTTCCAAGCCTTTCCATTTCCTAACAAATGGGGAAATGTCATTCTTTCTGATGGAGGCATAGAATTCCATTGTGTATATATACCACATTTTCTTGATCCATTCATCTACTGAGGGGCATCTGGGTTGGTTCCATATCTTAGCTATGGTAAATAATGCTGCAATAAACATAGTTGTGCTGGTAGCTTTAGTGTGGTCTTGTTTGTAAACATTTGGGTAAATGCCCAAAAGTGGGATTGCTGGATCATAGGGGAGATCTATGTGAAGTCTTTTGAGGAACCTCCATACTGCTTTCCAAAGTGGTTGAACAAGTTTACATTCCCACCAACAATGAAGTAAGGTTTGGAAACTTTTTTAAAAAGTCACCCTTTAATTGCAACCTGGTTTGAACGGCCACGCATTAAATAATTGACTTGGATTCCCTAAAGACTGTGAATTGATTGGGTGAAGAAGTAAGATGAGCTTTTGTGTAGAGAACCATTTCTCTAGTAAATGAATGTCTCTTGCTTGCGCTGTGTAAAGATGGGACACATTTTCCTAAGCAACCAGCTATTTAGTCAGTGAATTCAGTAGCAACAATCAACTTGGTTTTACTCTTACCCAGCTTTGTGACCTTAGCCAGCCTGCCTAACCTTGAGTAACTTCTCTACTCCTATGTAAAATAAGCCATTCTATTCATGTCTAAATGTCAGGCTTCTTAACTAAGGAGATTTTTAGTGGTCCTTGCTAGGCTACGGGATTTGGGGGAACAAAATAAAAGACTAAACATAGTGATCTGGTCCTAAGTGTATCAAGTAACCGATTCCAGTTACCTAGAGTACAGGTAGACATTTCTAGGTATATCACAAAATGACTCTTAGGTCAAATAGCCCCAAACCCCAATAGAGCCACTATTGGAAGTTTGGCCGATTTTTTTCAGAAATAATTTTTAAGTGAAACCCTTACTCTAGATAAAGCTATCTGGGTTTTTCTGGGCAGAAGTCACAATTTTGAGAGGGTGTCCCATGGGCTAGACCAGTGACACAATTCACTAGGGATCGCAGACTAAGAGGGCTTTTGCTCCTGATGGAATTTGGAATATGAGTTCTGATCAAAGATCTCTTTTCTAAAGTAAGTCAGTAGAGTGTGGTTTAAAGTCATTCACAGTTGCTGATGAATCAATCCCACAGTATGAATGTCTCCATACTTCCTTGGGGTTCCTCGAATTTTGGCATTTGGGGAAGATGGTGTAAAATATCACTGCTATTAGGTTATTATCTTTCTTTTTCTTGCTGACTTTGGCTTTGTAATTGAGTGTATGTATTTATAATGCACCAAATGAGTGCATACTAAGTGCACTTCCATTCCAGTACTGGGACAAGGTATAATGCGCCATCTGCGGAGCACATTGGAGCTGTCAGGATGGAGTAGCTTTTATACTGATGACCAGTAGTTTTTCCTTTGCCTTTTCCTGTCAGACTTCATATTCAGTAAATACTTCTAGAATTTTTGACTTTTCATTTCATTGTTTGGTCATTTTTTAAACATATTGTATCCTGCTCAAACTTTTCTATTTCTCTCCCAATTTTAATTGCAATAAACATGTAATTACAAGTAGTTTGAAGAGATGGATAGTTTGGGGTGTTTTGTTTAGAAAGTTTTATTATACATACATATTTATACTTAGATATATGCATATGTACACACATATACATGTGTGTATGTAATGTATATACATATATATATGTATATATATATATGTAGCTTGTTCTTCACTCAGTGAAATTGTACTGTTTTCCCAGATATTTTATTAAAATATGTTGTTACAACAAAGGAGGTGGCAACAATGCTCAATAGGAAATGTACTCATTACCTTACTCATGTAACTGTAACTCCTCTGTACAGCATTTTTACAATAAAAACATACACCAAATGTGTTGTCACAGGTTCAGTTGACCCACAATGTGTACTGCATGGAGTAAAAACTTAATGCTTTGTGTTGGTAGGAACCAATGCCCAAATCAACAAAATATCCTGATATTTTTCCTTTTCATTTAAAGTAGGAGCTTTGGGTTTATTCATTATTCTACCCTACACTTTTCCTTTCAAGGGATTATCTATGTAGATTTTCTTTGCATATATGAGTTGCCCATACATAGGATTTGGCAGTAAACTTACTGAGGTGAGTTAGAATGGTGTTGTCATAATTGTCTGTACACTTTTGGGCATAATATACATGAAGACTTATGTATCTTTACTCTTCCATGTTTTGATGAACAAACATTTTTTATAACTCTAAACAGAATTTTTATTGTTTAATCCTGTTAGTTCTAGAAACTATAAAGCTTCATAGTATACAAAATGCTGCCTTTATATTAAAAACTTTGACAAAGCAAAATATAAAATGAATTTTGTTATACATAGACACATGTGTTTACTCAAATGAGCTATGTGAGTAAAATGAAACAAACCCTAAGACAATCAATATAAGTATAGTTTTAGGGTTAAAAATAAAATAATTCAGAGTGTGCAATTCAACCTCATTAAAGTTACAAGTGCCAATGGATAGATTGTGCTATGTTGTAAATTATGAGTTCCTAGGCTTGCTACTATAAACTGGGAAGATACTGGGAATGCTGATCAAGTGCTCAGTTACAAATTGTTGAACTAAATGACTTTAAAATCTTCATGAAATGAGAGTCTATGGTATATATTTTGTGTTATAGACATGTGTTGTTTTAAAACAAGGTAAATAGTAGCATGTAATAAAGATAATGTATTCAGCTTGTCATCTTGCTTCTGTCATGTTGCTTGTATGGGTTGAAAAAGTTCTTTTACTCCACAGTCATATGTATAGGGTCCAGATTTAGAGGTGTGTTTGAGCCAGAAACTCAATTTCAGGGTTTTTTTTTTGGGGGGGGGGTCCAGTCATGGGGCCTAAACTCTGGGCCTGGGCGCTGTCCCTCAGCTCTTCAGCTTAAGGCTAGCACTCTACCACTTGAGCCATAACACCACTTCCAGCTTTTTTTTTCTGCTTATGTGGTGCTGAGGAATCGAACCCAGGGTCTCATGCATGCAAGGCAAGTGCTCTACCACTGAGCCACCTTCCCAGCCCCTTCAGGTTTTTAAAAATAGCAAAAAATTGTCAAAGTCAAAATAAAGTATGAGTAAGAGAAGCTTTATTATTTGCACATCAAGCCTTTTACTTAAATAGTCACAATGGAGTCCACTCATTTTTCTTCAAGGTGCCTTCTAAAACCTTGTTTATCAGCCAGAACAGAGCAGTTTCAGAAACTGGCTGTTGGACTGTCAGAAGTCACAGCTACCTAATTTTCCAACTGTGTCTTAGCACTTTCTTTTCAGCTCTGCTCTCCTGATTGAGGATAAGGGTTATCAAGTCGTCTACTCTTGAATCCTTTATTCTTGCAGATCTCTATATCAGCTGCTTGACAGGTTTTCAGATATTTGTAGCAGTCAGGTGGAATCTGAGGTTATGTGATATCTGCTCTTGCGTGTTGTCTAGGTCTTTCTGCTAAACTCGTCATCCCCCGTGGGCCTTTTTTTTTTAAATACCTTTTTTTTTTGTCCTTTTAGTTTAGTTTTCTTTGTACCAATACCCTTTGCTTTCAAACTCAATTTATCCCTGCATTAGCCCTAACTTCCTACTTTCTTCTCTCATCATTTCCTGGTTTTTTATATCCTTTGTTCTCTCCTACAAGTGCTCAGTTTTTTCCTTCAGATTGAATGACATTTCAGGCCTTAGAAGATCTTAGACTCAAGAGCACATCTAATGTGGTAAATGCATGTGGTAATTACATTTGCTTTTCATAAAACTTTTTTCTGATTATGAAATACATTAAGCATTTCTTTTTGAAAATCTTTATTAAAATGCATCTGTGTTTTTATAGTTCAAAGGTAATGTTTTTGAATAGTTCCTTTGTCTTTTTTAATGCATAAGGCTGTTTGATCTAATATTTTGTTTTTTTCAATTGTAATATATGTATCATTTTTACTCAACACAACTTAAAGTATTACTTTTAAACAATAAATATTAAATATTTGTCAACATTTAACTCAATTATGAGAAAATATAGAGAAGCTGGTACTGTGGGTATTTGAAGAACACATAATTACATTTTTATTGCTGTATGTTTGGTAGGTTGCAGATATTCCAGGGTGATAAGTCTAACTTGGAATTTATTTTTTTAATTTAAATTTGATAGTAAAAGTGATGTATGGGGGAGGTTACATTTATGTAAGTCAGGTAATGAATGCATTTCTTTTTGAACAGTGTTACCCCTCCCTCCTTTTCTCCCACTTTTTCCCCTCCTGACCCCTCTCCCCACCAAGTTGTAAAGTTCATTTCCAATATAGTGTCTAGTGAGTATCACTGTTGAATTGTTTCACCCTTTGTCCCACTGTTTCTATGTAGTCTGTTTGTACCTCCTGCCACGAACTCAAAATAGTTCACAAAAGTTAGAAATTCTCATTGAAAGTTCCTGATGCAGAAAAGATTAATCTTAGTGTGTGATGATAACATGGAGAAAACAGGTAAATACCGATCTGTGTTTGTAGAAGAGTAAATGTGGATGGATGAGAGAATGAAGAAAGAAGGATAAAAGACTGTCAGGAACATTGTAGTCTCCTAAGGGCTGCTTTAGGAAAGGGAGGGAATATGTGACAGTAGTAGGTGTGTGGTGGCAGAAGGTAAGTCACAGCCAGCTCACTGTGGAAGATGCGCAAAGGGCTCACAAAGGCAGATATGCAGGAATTACCTTCAGCTCAAAGGCAGAAGTGGGACGGTGTACTGCCCAAGGCAGAGTTGATAAACAACCATCTTGGAGACTTGCTACTAGGAATCTGTTTCTTTTCAGTTTTTCTTCTTTTGTGTTGTTACTATAAAGATGATGTACAGAGGGGTTATAGTGAATGTAATTCAGCAGATCACCCCTTCCTGTGCTCTCTCCCAGGTTTTCCCATTCAAAAGTTGTGTAGTTGATTTTCCACATAGTGTCTAGTGAGTACCACTCCTATTTTTTTTAATCTACCATGTTTTATCTTAGTTATTTTAAGGCTTATGGATAAGCCATAGCAGGTGAAACTTGGTAAAGTGAAATGATGATACTATACATATATTCCTTAATTTTCATATTGCCTTATGATTCTTTTTCACAGACAAACTTGAATCTAAACTAATTTAAATGTGTGTGTGTGTGTCTCTCTATATATATATTTAAATTTTTCTGAGGTATTTACTCAAGTATTTTTATTGCGACCTGTCATTAAAGCCAGTAATGTAGCTGCTTTGGAGAAGGTAAAATAAGTTGAATTTAATATACCAATGCATCAAATGCAGAACATAACAAATCTATTTAAAACTAATTCCCTTTTTATATTCCCTTCTAAAATTCAAGCAAAATATATTTGGCTTAAGAGCTTAAAACATCATTGAAAAAAGAAAAATTAGCACATGTAGACCACAGTTATAATAGCTGACCTCAAACCAGTAATGGTGCTTGCAAAGAGGCTTGCCAATTACTTAACCAGGCTAGTACTTATGGCACATTCTCCTAACTTCCATTCCGGAATGCTTTTAAAATAGACATTTTCATTTAAATGGCTCCACTGCTTACAAATTGGGCCCTTTGCAAATGGGATGTTACCAGGAAATGCTAACTAAAAACAATACAAATAAACAATTTACTCTGGTGATTTTTATTACTATTCCATCTTCTTATTTTGTTTTTTAATTGTATATTGTATATTTAATTGTATATTGTATATTATATCCAGTCCTGTGAACCTGCTTTATGTTCTTTATGACATTGGGAGCAACCTGGAAGGGTTATTCATTTGTTAATTTATTTATCTTTTCACTCACTGAAGTCTCTGTTCTGTGTAGATGCTTTGCATTTCACCACGTACAGCAATGCCTGATGCATATGCATATGAGAGTCTGAGAGAAATTTGTTGGATGAACTTATGTGTCAGCTCCAGGTGTTTTGATCATTGCCTAAGAGTGAAGATAGGAAAAAAAGGGAGATGGGGGTTTAGTAAGGAGCATTGTTGTTAATTAGTGTTGGTTAGCCTGGGTACTAGAGCAGCAAGGTCCTGTCAACTTGTGACAAACCAAATGGAGCATCAACACTTGTATTTGGGAAACACTTTTTTTGAAAGGTGGTGGGCAGTATTGAACTTAGGTCCTTGCACCCACTTTACTTGCTTACTTAGTTGGTGCTTTTCCACCTGAGCTTTCATACTTCCTCTTTGTTTTTCCTTTTGTGTGTGTGCTGATACTGGACCTTGAACTCAGTCAAGGTCTTGCACTTCCACTCATCATCTCACTTACAGCTAGTTCTCTACCGCTTGAGCCATAACTTCAGTCCAGCATTTTGCTGATTAATTGGAGAGAAAGAGTCAAAAGACTTTTCCATCCAGGCTGCATTGTACCTGGATCCTCAGATTTCAGCTTCCTGAGTTGCTAAGTTTATGGGTATGAGCCACCAGCACCTGATTTGGGAAATATTTGAATGATTTCTTTATTTTTCTGAAAAAACAAAGTTACATTAAACATGTGCAACCAAGTCTAAAGTTTTATGATATCTAGAAAGAAATTTTATTTTAAAAATGACTGCCAGTTTGCAAGCCAGGTAATTTAGTGTTTATAAAGCACTTACCGTTTTCTTTTTCTTTCTCTGTGCTTTATCTAAAGCTGTAGGGTGGGGAGGGGAAGAGATCAGGCTATGTGGCCCAGGCTGCTGAGGAACTCATAATCCTGCCTCAGATTCCTCCTGAACACACTATATCACATCAGCACACTATACCCTATCCTAAGTACTTTTCTGAATAATATGAATATGACACTGTCTTCCATTATAGTACAAGAATTTATAAATTAACAAAAGAAACATATATGCGGGGAGCTGGTGGCTCATTCTTATCCCCAATTAACCACCAGAAGCCAGAAATGGATGTGTGGCTCAGGTGGTAGAACAGGAGCCTTGAGCAATAAAATAAAACTCAGAGACAGCACCGAGGCTCCAGGATCAGCACAAATAAAACCAAAATTACACACACACACACACACACGTGCGCGCGCATTCATATACATATGCATACATATATAGAAAGAGTATATTTATATTTAATCTAGGCCAATATTTTTCAGATCAAAGATTGTTTTGATTGTAGTGGATCATTAATCTAGTGCTTTTTTACTAGCACCCTTAAAGTAGAATCCAAAATAAGATCTATTTCATCTAAAAATGATTAGCATCACTCTCTGAACTTTGATGCCTTAAGTGTAATGGGTCATGATGAAAATGTTGCTACTCACTGAAGGTTAGAATATAAATTACTCAGGAACACAGAGAAACAATTGTATGGCCCATCACTAATTAGTGCTGGCTGTACCCAGAGGTACAAGATTGAAAGTTAGAAATTTACCTGTCGACAGAATTACCTTATTCTGTTTTGAAACCCTAGATTTAGAGTGGACATATGATTAGTATTCATATAGGCAGAAAGTGGGGAGAAAGCAGTGGATCACCCTGTAGTTTACCACATCGTATTTTTATGTCTTGTAATACAACTAAGAAGGAATAACAGATGCTATCATTCCTAGTCAAAAAGAAAAAAAGCGATTTTACTGTCATTTTCAATTTTATATTCTTTGCCACATGTATAAATTAGGAAGAAACAGTAAATCCTAGGAAAAAGAGAGGTCCCCATTAAAACTAAATTAGACCTCATTCATCTGACTCTCTCTTCTTAGCTCCAAGGTCAGGCAGGATACCTTACCAAGAGTGTAAAAGAATATTTAATAGTTGTTCAATATTCATTATTACAAGCCTGTTTGTTCTCTGGGGCAAGAGCAAAATGGGTATATGTAGGTGGCAATCCCTAATCTCTCTCTTGTTCTGAGGAGTTCAACTCTACCCAAAAAATGGGTCCTGTTCAACCAACCAAATACTGAATTCACTAATAATCTATTGTTATTCAAGTATGTATGTTTGGGCTCTTGTTTCCAATCCCAATCTTTCCAGTCTCACACTGTATTCTTTTGGGGGAGGAGTGTTACAATTTTCATCTATTTTGCTACATTCCTGGTGAGTCTTGAATTATTATAAATGAGCTTCAATGAACAGGAGGCAATAAACACAGGCTCCAAATCTCAGCTGTACCCACTTGTGACCTAGCAGTCTTATTAATCATCTAAGATTTTGTCTCATCTGCAACATGGGGGTGATGATGATAACATCCATCTCTCAGCCTTGTACTTTTTGTTTTGCTGAGCTAATTGATGAAAAAGTGCTCAGGACTCTGCCTGGCAGGAGTTTTTGGTGTGGTGCTGCCAATTGTAAAGCTTACACCTGGTAGCTGCCAAGACCAGCCAGAATAAATCCTGCCCTGAATTGGGGTTTATCAGCTACATTAATTTGGTCAGAAATTAATTCCACAAGTATATTTGAAGGCCTGGAGCGATCTTGATGCTGTGAGGATTATGGGAGAAGATTGTAAGGGGCTTGCAGTCATCTGGGCAAGAAAGCTTCATGCAGGGGACACATTAGCACAACACTGTAAATGGACTGATAGAGTGAGTTGGAAGGTAGGCTTTCTGGACAAAGGAGGAGGCAGAGTTTTGAGTTGTTTTCTGAACATAAATGCTTTCCTTTTTCTTTCCATGCCAATCTATTAACTTTTATCTAAGCTGATTTAACGAGTGCAGTCTTTGCCAGTAGATAAAATTACTAAGATGTCATAGTGAATACTCAGAAGGCTGCCTATCTAGTGTGGTATCAGAACAAAGATGTCAGAGAAATCATTTCAAGTCGCTAACCCAAGATGCTTGACTTTGCCATTTCCAATGGGAGTGGGTTTGCCAGTGAGCCACAAACCTCACAGTTACTAGTTTACAGCTCCTGTATCTATATCCATGTCAAGAGATTCCCAGGCAGACAAAAATTTAAGCAGGTTCATTAGCTAAGGCTGTTTGTGCCCTGAGCTGTGCATAGATGGGCACTGCCAGGGCTCTGCTGTAGGATTCTTTCTCTCTTCGTTGGCTGGCAGATAGCAGACAATGAATATTTCTTTAAATATTACCATCTATTTCCTCACATTTGAGTCAGTTCCTTTCAGTTGAGTTATATTTCTGGTTTTGAACCACTGTGTATATAATAGAAAAATTATGAACTATACATAAGCAAACCAACAGAAAAAAAAGTTCTTTCATAATGACAGTTTCCTTAGCATCCATCGCATTGTATTTGTTAAGTGTCTTTTCTCTGTAATAAAGAACTCCCAAATCTCAGTAGGTTGGTATTTATTTCCCTCTTCAGTTACTAGTTGGTGGCTGAAAGGACAATTATTCCTGGGTTCTGTTCTGCTTTAAGTGTCTTCCCACGAGGAGATTCTCATGAAGGAATGGTGGCTTTCTGAACAGGCTTCTTGGTGAGCCCAACATCACAATGCATTTAAACTTCTTCTGGTCAAGTTTACTTATTGTCCATGGCCAAAGCACATTATTTGGTAATGACCAAATCAGTGAAGTAGAAAATTTCATCTTGAAATTTATTTGCTGTGCACTGTAGGGAAGCAGTGGTTTTGTTTCTTTCTGAATGAAGAACTTCTCTTGCATGATGAGATTAGCACATGGGTGTTAGGTGCACTATATAAATGATCAAGCAATACACTATTAATTAACCACATACCTTTAGTTATCCTGGGCTACATGATGAGACTTTGTCTCAGAACAAAACAAAATTCCTATACTCTATTGTTTGTCCTATGTAAGATGTTTCCTGATATCTTAAGCATGATAGGTAAAAAGGTGTACAATCTCCACAACAGGGCTTGTTAAAGGAAGTTACCACAATAAGTTGTGTAGTGCATAGGAAGCTGAATGAAATGTGAAATTATTAGCATTCTACTCTAGGTAGATAGATGGATTGATTTCCAGAGGTGGAAATTGATTGAAATGGATTGATTTGGAGGTGGTGTCAGTTGTGGGGCTTGAACTCAGGCCCTGGGCACTGTCCCTGTGCTCTTTTGCTCAAGGTTAGTACTCTATCACTTTGAGCCATAGTGTACCACCTCTAGTTTTTGAGTGGTTAATTGGAGATAAGAATCTCATGGGGACTTTTCTGCCCAGGCTCTCTTCAAACTATGATCCTCAGATCTCAGCCTCCTGAGTAGCTAGGATTACAGGTGTGAGCCACCAGCCCCCTGCCTAAAGGATCTTCTGTCTTGGGGTTCACTTCACTTAACATCATCTTATATGATCATATGTACATAGCCTTTGACCTTTTCTGCTCATCCTTGACTTATACTAGTTATTGCAAATATGGGAAACCATGGGACCTGTATTTCTTTGGGCTTGGCTTATTTCACTTAATATTTTTTCCAAGTCTTTCCATTTCCTAACAAATAGGCAATGCCATTCTTTCTGATAAAGCAGTGCTTCAAGAAACTATAGACCTTTAAATCTGTAAGGAGCTTGGAGACCATGATTTATGTACATCTGAGTAAACTGAAGCCTGAAGATGAGAAGAACTTCCAAGACTGTGCAGTAGGGTAGGGGCCTTGTTTCACTTATGCTCAGAATCTCAGTTTACCAGCCTTTCTGTTCTAATCTTTTGATTGACCTAAGCAGGGGAACAAAATAAAGAAGACCAAAATAAAGAAGAGTGAGGCATTTTATGTGTGATTCATCAGTGTGATGTTGAAATAGAGTTTTGGCTTCTGTTTCTCTTTGCCCTTGTCTTGAAGCCTTACCTATATGATTTAATCCTGTGGATTTACACTGTCACCCCCACCTTTGTTTTGTGATTCTGGGGACTTTAGGAGTTTTCTTTATATCCTGGGATGGCCTAAATTTTGTATCATTGAGGCAGGCCTCAACATTTCAGTTCTACTGCTTCACCTTTCTAAATGCTGGGATTATGGGCCTGTACTACCACGCACAGCTTTATTTGCCTCTTAAATAAAAACATACCTGGATTTTTTACACTACTTTTTCTACCTGACTTTTTCCCCTCCCATATTTTGGTAGGAAATTTATGCCTTTAAATATTCTTATTTTAAGCCGGGTGCCAGTGGCTCACGCCTGTAATCCTAGCTACTCAGGAGGCTGAGATCTGAGGATCTCGGTTCAAAGCCAGCCTGGCCAGGAACATCCGTGAGACTCTTATCTCCAATAAACCACGAGAAAATCGGAAGTGGCGCTGTGGCTCAAGTGGTAGAGCGCTCGCCTTGAGCTGAAGAGCACAGGGACAATGCCCAGGCCCAGAGTTCAGGCCCCTGTAGAAAGTAAATTTCCCCCAATTATTAACAAAAATACATATGATGACTCATTCATTAGAATCTATAAAATATTCATAGTGCTAGCAGCCTGCTTAATAAATTCTTGGACTTTATGTCCTTTGTAAGTTGTTGTTTCTAATTGATTAAGAAATCTGTTCTTAAAGGGAAATGGGGAAGGTTGCTGTTTAATTTGCTGATTTTGATTTTTAAGAGAAATGTTTATACTTAATGTTCATAATAGAGCATACAAAAATGTCTGCCGATTTTTGGTCTTATTTCCCTAATTGTTAGCATAGGAAAGTGATTCAGGACTTGGCTGAAAGATAATTCTGTAAAGTCCATACAGGGCTAAGAAGCCTCCTGTAGCAATTTGTTGCACTAATTTTATTGTCAGTTAATTGTCTAGTAGGAAGTTTATACTTGCGAATAATTCCAAAAAGTTAACTATTTACAGATTGGCTTAGGTAGGGAAGGAAGAAATAAGAGCAGCATCTATGGCTTGATTTTTGTTTTTAAAGGACATTACTGGGAGAATCCTATTGAACTTTGGCTTAAATAATGGAAGCAAATACATTGCACATTATTTGTTCTCCCAATTTGACCACACATCATTCTCTATCCTAGTGTGATTAACTTCCCTTTTATATCATATGATTTTTTAAAAACATTCTCATTACGTTTTGTCTCTACCCTGTAATCTTTAATACTACCTGAAATCTTTAGTAGGAATTATAACATTCCAGAAAATACTTTTCAAGGAAACTAATGAAAACTTCATAACAACTATTTGGCTAAGTGAATTGGTCAGTGCACTCATTAAATGTAAATCTACAGTCCTTACTACATGACAATTCAGTTGAGTTTAGTTACTCAAGAAGGCAGTGTTGGGTCCTGTTTCCTAATTGCAACTAGTTGTATCAGTTTGGGAAGTTGACATTGTTTTTTGTAAATCATGTCAAATTGCATGAAGGCTGGAAAACAGTAGAGCCTCAGTGCTTGATTATTCAGTTAATTGTCCATGGTACAAATTCCTGATAAGTAAATGGTTCTTTTCAGGGTAGAAGTGTGGCAGCATTTTTCCATTCTGTAAGAACTTTTTTTTCTTGTCCTCAGAGATGCTTCTTAAATTTTCTTTCTCAAGCTTATAAAAGGAAGATGACAGAGTGGAGTTGGCACCATTGGTTCTTAAAAATACTACTAGAGGTAGTCCATATTGTTCCCACTTCCTTTCTATGTCTAGAAATTTAGCTGCAAGGGATACAGAAATACAATTTACATATACTTCTATTGCATTGTAGTGTCCTATATTTTCTCTCCAGAACTAATCATGTTCTAATTTGAGGCTCCTCTTCCTTTCTAATCCTAGTTGGAATGAGTAAAAGTGACATGGCCAGATTTCTTAGAACTAGCTCAATGAAAATTAAGTCTTACTAAATTTACTAGTAAACTGATTTAACTGATGAATGATTATGATACATTATTACTATGGTATAGTAAAACTGTGACTGTTCTGGGGGAATTGCAATACAGTGAATAATATTTTTAATTGGAAATTCACTTTTATTTTCTTTACTGTGTACAATTACAGGCTGAACAGAATAGGTTACACAGAAATAATATGGTCTTTAGAATGCTAGTAGACTCGGCATTGAGTCTAAATTCCTGTTTTAGCTGAATAGCTTGAGGCAGTTTAGCTGCTTTCTCTGAAACCCATCTATGAAATTGAAGTAATAATGTATATCTAATAAGGTTCACCGTGAGAGTCAAATGAAATTGTGTAGGTGATGTTTCAGGCATATATAAAATACCCTGGGAAATAGAGGACATTGGGGTGGAGGGGACCAGGGCTGAAAAGGAGAGGAGAGGCCACCTCACCAGGCCTCTGTGGCCTTTGCAAGCTCTGGAAGTGACCCTTCAGACTTGGCCTGAAGTGGAGTGACGAGCATTGACTCATCCTTAGATTCAGATAATCTCTCCTACAGGCTGTCAACTTGACCCAGACAGTTTATGTCATCTCTCTCAGAGCCGTGCTTGGAGTATGCTAACAGGAGAGGCTGTGTGTGTCCCTCATTCCCAAAGTGGCCTCTGGGTAGCCAGCAGTGTCTACACAAAAATGTGCATCACCCTCTTTCTTCTGCTATTACAAAGCTAGCTTTTCAAACTGGAGAGTTACTGTTGGTGTTGAAGGTACCATCGGAGTTGTTTCTTGATTGCAATTTAGGGAAAGAACTGTAAGATCATAGACAAATTCAACTTTCCAAATAATGCCAATTTTTTCCAGAATGTGTGCACTGAGGGAAAGTGGTTAAGTGGACCTCAAGAAGCTCTAGTGCTGATGTCATGTACTAGTTTATATTTCAGGACTTGAAGTGTTTTACTTATTATTGTTTTGAGTATCCTGATATTACCTAAGATCTGTGAGATATTACATGGTAAAAATGCTGCCTAGGAGAAAGTTATCTAAAGTACTTAGAAGTTTAATAGTTTGTTTCTAAAAATACAGTGGGCTTTCCATATCCACTGATTGCATATCTCTGGATTCAACCAACCATAGATAGAAACTACTCCCAAAAGAATCGTGGGTGTATTGAACATGGGCAGACTTTTTTTTGTCATTATTCTCTACATGATACAATATAAAACTACTTACATAACACTTTCATTGTATTAGAAATTATAAGTAATCTAGAAATGATTGAAAGTACCCAGGTGGCTGTGTACAGGTTGCATGCAAATACTGTACTGTTTCGTATAAGGCAGTGAAAGTTCATGGGTTTTGATACTCAAAGGGGAACAAACCCCTTCAGATACCCAGGCATGACTATTTTTGGAATATTCCCAAGTTCTGTTTGAAACCTATGACAAGACCTCTTTTCACCTCCCGCGTACAATTTGTCTGCAGAGCTCATTTGGGACTGTCAGGTACCAGGGACTGTTGTATCTGAAACTTCCTCAAAGAGATATTAAGATTTAATTTAGATTGTCAGCCCTCACCTAGACAGCACGAGCTGTGATCTCAATATCACTGTATCATTAGCTTTCTCAGCCCTTTGTTATTGCTGTTTTTTGTAAAGGAGCTTTTTCCTGCTGCAAGAGATCTTTCCTCTTCTTAAAGGTGGTTTTTATTCCTGGAGGATGTAAGATCACAGCTTAGTTTGGGTCCCTTTTCAGTGATATTTGGCTTAGTTTCTCCCTCCTTTCATCAATTACTTTCCCCCTTCTGTGTCTTCCTTTCAATTTATTGTTTCCTTTCAATTTATTGTTTTCTTCTCATGTAAAATAATTCTTAAATGATTTTTAATAGCTAAAGTTATTACTTTTTGGATGCTGCACTTTTTTTTTTATCACTCATACGACCCCAAGAATCCCTTGAATTCGAGTATGGCCATTTAAAGACCAATTCATTTCTGGAAATCTATTATATAAGAAAAAAAGAAAAGCTTCTGTCTGTAGATGTAACATCATAGATTGGTTAGTTCTCTCCTGTGGCATGGGGAGCAATCATGGTGAGCTAGAAGGACAGGCCAAGGGTCAGGGAGAGACAGGTGGGGATTTTAAGGCACAAGGAGCAGGAAGGTTTTATTGGGGATTATTTAGTGTTTGATGATTTGGATTTAAGTCTTCTTAAACTTTGTTACCCAACACAATTCTGGCTTGAAGTACTATAATTACTTTATTGTTTCATGAAACTTAAATGGGAATATTTTTCAGATCCCCAATTCACAAATCATTTTGATCATCTAGGGACCATTTTTACTGTCCATTCCCACAAATAGCCTACTCAGGGGTGTCATCCCAAGCATTTTATCTCTGCTTCCTCTCTGCCACTCCATAATATCATTTGTAGTAACTAGAATTCTTAGCCACTGCCCCCCCTCCCAAGAAAATGGGAACTGTTCTTTGATAATGCAAGTGCAAAGAGACTTTATTGGAAAGTTATCAGACAGTTCACAGAATGGAGGTGGAGGCCATTTTCATAATCATGGTGGTAATAAACTTCAGGTTCACTTTACTTCAAATAATGAAAATGAACAAGACTAGCTTGGAAGGTATGGTCCTTTGTGGAAAGGAGAAATGCCTTTGAGGAGCAGCACTAGATGAAATTTGATTTCTAGCAGCAGGGGTGCTAAATGCACTCTTGACTTGAACTCAGGAAAGCAGACAAAAGAAAATGACCAGATCCTTTTCCTGGGAAGACATGATTAAGGTCCTACAGTTGACAACACAACTTCCATGGAGTTGTCCTGCTGTTGACTCTCACTATTTTGGGAGCATTAAGTAGACCAAGCTAGATTCCCTGGCTTACCATTTTTAAGACAGGGTTCAGGCAATACCCATTCCACCCCCATTTCTGAGGCACAGTGGGGATTCCCCTAAAGTAGGAAAGTATAACTAGTCTACAAATGTCCAGTACAGCATGTTTCCTCATTTTTAAGTGAAATTCAGAGAATTTTAGTATTCCAAAAATCAGTGAGCCAGTGATGTAGCCAAGAATGAATGGAAGTTGGTTTGGCTCATGAGCATTGTGTTTGTCTGCCACCAAATACACTATTAACCTTGTAGAAGCCACAGTGTTGGTCTTGGCCACACTGCAATTTGAGGCAGACTACTAACAGTAAATGCCTTGTTTTTGTTTATGTGGTCTTTATTTATTTTTGGCTAGTGCCATGGAAATGTTACGTGTGTGTTGGGAACCTACCTCAAGCAGGGATGAGGATGGCATGGTAGCACTAGCAGGTTGAGGGATACATGTTTGAAATAGACCTCAGTCCCACAAACTTTGTGATATCTGCCTTTATTCAGCAGTTTATCATCCCTGAGAAAGGCGTAGCCTGACTTTTGCCTATTTCAAAGTGGACTAGAATTCCAAGCCTGCTCCACAAATTTCTCAGCCCTTCATGAACTGCTTTGGGGGTGAGCTGTGCCAGTCGAAACTCCCACCCGGACCTTCTATTCCTGGAAACCCTAGAACACAGCTTGGTTATTAAATTGGAATTTTAATTTTTCTTCAGTGTTCTATATTCCATTCTTTTTTTATTAGAGTTCCAGAGGACCTTCCTGACTGAGATGTTAAGATAATAATGTATAGGCACTTTGGTTTATTGTATTTTTCCGGGTAAAAGCCAAGGAACTGGGGTGAAGAAAATGTCTTCCAACTAACGACAGTTTTGGCTGTCTTGTGACTGAGAACAGCTTCTGCTGTTCTATATAACTACTACCTACTGCAGTGAAGCTCCTGTTGGCTAGACCTGGGTGTTCTTTTCATAACCATAGTGTAACAATCATGTTACTGTACATTAATGTAGACCAGCATGAGTATATTGGAGCCTTTGATTTTGCTGAATACATAAGCAGCAACATTACAGTAGATGAGGAAAGAATAAATCTGGCACAGAAATATCCATCAGTTATGAGAAGAAAGAAAACAGTACCCTTAAAATTTCAACCACATTAGGTGACTGCTTTTTGTAAGTGCTTCTGAAAATGTCTTGTCTTCCTTAATAAAACTGATCTCCTCCAACCCGTTTCCCTATTTCGATCTCTCCAGTTTCCTTTCAGTCACTCCATCTCACTTGCTACCCATTTATCACAGGACCTGTTCACAGACTGTTGGCTTCTTTGCCAGATCCTTCTTCAGGCTCCATCTCAGGCCTTCCATCCCTCCTCAAGACCATGGCAGGTCAGAATCCTTTCAGAGTCTGGCAGAATTTTCCATAGCATCAGCACAGTTACTGTTTTACATTTGTTTGAAGGATTAATCAATGATTACTTGATTAATGTCTGTTTTCAGTGTAAGCATGGTAGGAACGGGATTCTGTCTCATTTTGCATAATATTCTATTTCTAGGGCCCAGTGTAGTAAATGAGGGATGTAACAATGTTAAAGAGAATTAAAGAGCTGTTTTGTCATTTGCAATGTAACAGCTTACAGTTAATATTACATAGCATCAAGTGGGAGCTTATTTTTGGTGACATTAAGTAATTAAGTACAGCTTGAAATTATTGTATGGTACAAACTAATAAGTGACCCAAAATACTGCGCAGTCTCATCAAATAAAGGAGTAATAAAGTATAGATGATCTTCAGGATTTTCTGATTAATGAAAGCAAGGTGGCCAAAAAATGATACCTTTGCTGTTTCAAATAACATGTTAGGAAAAAAAATGCAACTAGGATTGTGCACTTTGAAATGACATTGTTTCTAACATAGAGAATAATCTGTCTCTGATGGGAAACCCTATGGAGTCCAGGACCTCTTAGCATTTTTTACCTCATAGATACCATATTGGCATGTATTGGGTATTTGGGGAGTGTTTGTTTAATTGGCATTTGGTGGTATAAAAAGATAATTATGGACAGTATTCTCACAATAAAAATCTTACTTAAAAAAGGTAATTATGGATACATTTATTGAATTAGTTTCTGGAACAGAATATTTCCCAGCATTTGCAATCCTATATACAATTATTGGCATATTCACCTGGAAGAACAGCTTTTGGGGCTTTGAAATATCATGTCTATATTTGCATTCTATATTTACCTTGCAGTAGAATGAATAGTCAGTTCTTATAGTACAGAAAGTACCTCTGGTATATAGACAAGGTTAATTTTTCCATCCATCCAGAAGGCCTAGTATTTCAAAGATACAGTTTCCTTATTGTGTGTGTGTGTGTGTGTGTGTGTGTGTGTGTGTGTGTGTGTGTGTGTGTGTGTGTGTGTGTGTATTTTGTGATGTGATGGATTGGAGAGGCGAAGCTGCTGCTACAGTGTCAGTTGTGCAGAGCCTTGTGTGTAACACACAGACTCAGGCTTCTTGCTGTCATTTTCCTCTACCCCTGTAAGCAGCAAAGCTAACCTATGACACTAAAATGTCTAAACTTCACCCTGTTTTTGCTCATAAAGTAAGAATGATGTTTTTTAAGGCTTGGGACTGTTCCACACTTATAGTGTGCTTTTCCCTCAAGAATGTTATTTAATTTTAAATGTAAGTAAGTTCTATTTAAAGGATTTCCCCCATCCTGTTGCTTTGTATGTTTGAGGAACAGATGGAACTCAAAGCATGTGATGCTACAGGCAAGATTAAGGGCTGCTAAAGTGAGGTAATACATATTTCAAAGGTTGAACAAGTTGTGGGTTTTTTGATTCCCAACTGTGAATTACTGTAAACAATGACTGTTTACTAAGATGATTTAGTTGCATTCTAGAGGATGCTTCAGGAGTAAAGTAAATCTGCAGCCATGCTGCTGCATCAAACTTTTTGCACATAAATGTGAAGCTTGCTTCATAGTCTGAGGAGTCACATGGCAAATGGAGCCTGACAGTGAGGTCCAAGTGGCTGTCCTGAGAGAAATTGCTGAGGCTTATTGTAGAATGTGGTAGGTAATGGCACTCAGCAGGGCAGACACTAATGTAGGCAGCAGGGGAACTTTTGCATATCAAGTCTCACACAGATGTACTACCAGTCTTCTGCATCTCCCTTTTGGGGCCTGGAATGCCAGAAGTTAGGGGTTCAAAGTCACAGTGGGTCCCTAGACCAAGAGATATATCACCTTAGATAATCTAGAAGGAGATAGGGAAAAAAAGGAAGTTTTCAAATTGAGTTTTTAAAATTAAAATTATTTATTTTTCACATAGATTGCCACCTATTGTGGTAGATAATGTACCCTAGAAGAGAAAGTAGTTGTATGAACACATGGTTTTATGGAAAGGAATTGAGAGAATGAAGCTGTCACAAATTTGTCTGCATCTAGGTCCTAAGCTGCTGAGACAGTTGACTTTTCAGATCCTCTCTTCTATAATTGCATGAGTAGCCATCTCCATTTCATTGCGAATTAGTATCCCAGCATTTAATTTCCTATTTCAAGGAAAATGTTTCAAGCTTTAATGTACTCTGGAAATTTATGGAATATATTTAATTAATATTATCAGTATTAATAATGAGTATTAACACATTAGATATCATGGAATCTTTCACTTTCAAGAGACAACTACTGTGTGAAAGAAAAAAATAACCCTAACTGGAAACAAGGACAGCTATGCACACTTATTAGGGAGACCCTGGAAAAGTCACTTCATGTTTCTGGATCTCAGAACTCTGCACAGCTGAAATGAAGAGATTAGAAGTGTTTACTTCTAATTCTCCTTCCAGCTCTAATAAGATGAACTTCTAATGAACGGTCTAGAAAAGAATTCATTAGCACCAATCTGACAATAATCTAGAAGATGTTGGGTCCTGTGACAATCCACCAGAAAGTCTCAGCCAGAACCCGCCCTCAGTCTGAATCCTGGATGGGTCTTCTGTCTCTCTACATTGTTTCAGCGTAAGCACATGTGATCTGGGAAGCCTAGGAAAAGCCACAGGAGTCTAGTGAGTTAAAGCTGTCACTCTATTCAGAAAATAAACTGAAACTAGGTGCCTCTTGCTACCTCTCTACCCCATCCCAACTTCCAAACTCTATAGGTTTATGGGCATTTGTAATTTGTTTCCACTTTGTCTTCACTTCACTGTTCATAACTAAATCTAGTTTTTTATGACTTGATTCCATGTCTTAGAAAACAACCCCTGTTTGTTTTTTATCTTGTCTATCTCATTTGGGGCCCACAAGCCTTTCTAGTATGTGGTTACCCTGAAAGCATTCACCACTGTTACTATGACCACAGGCTTTCCTGTTTTACTACCTGCTAAACATGCACTGTGGCAAGTTAGGGGTGAGTGTTATGTATCCCCTGTACCTGGTAGGGACACAATAGAGGTATATTAAATTGGGTTTGTTTATGTGGACTCTGCCTGTGGAGATGTTAAGAGAGCTTTGCTGTTACCATTAACTAAGACCCTTTTATGAAGCCTTTTAGGGCTTATGTATGAAACAGTGTCCTCAGAGAAAGCATCAGAAGGTAAAATAGCTGTTCCCATGTTTCCAGTTAATTAGTTTGCCTTATTAAATTTCTTTTACAATTTTGGGATATGGAAGTCACCTTCATTTTCTGCTATAGCTTTCATAGAAAGTTATTTTGTGCTCCTAAACAGCTGCTGCTCTGCAGGAGGCCTGCCTTTATTTTATCAGGAGCAGGCTTTTTGCACGGGCTGCCTAATGTCTAGAAATGGAAAAGGCCCCAGAGGAGGCAGGGTTACCACAGGTTCATCCAGTATGCCTTTATAGTAATTCTTTCATATTGCATCTAGTAGTGAACCCCATGTGTACCTGCCATCAAAACTGTGGGCAATTGAAAGGAAGTATAGGAGGATGAAAATATGGCTTATTTGGAAAACCATGTTTTGTAAATGTTGTGAAGGTGTGTCATATTGTAGGCACATTTTCTATACTGTTATTTATGGTAACAAAGGACAGTAAAAGAAATGTTCAGTAATGTTATCCAGATAAAATATAATTGTTCATATAAAGGAATACTATGCAACCATTAATGAAGTAGCATTATGTGTTATAATGTAGATTTAATATTGAAGGAATGAAAATAGCAAGAATATCTATCATGCTTCCATTTATTGTCCTTAGGGAAAAAAAACAACAGCCATAAATACACTATATATGGATGGATTTGTTCTGGAAGGATGTATACAAAACCACCACTAGTTCTTGTTTCTGAGCAGAAGGGCTAAGCAACCAGGATGGGAAGGACATTGACATTTTATTTTGCCTTTCTTTGTTAGGAAAAAAAACTGTGTTATTTACTGTAATCACTTTTCAGAAAAGAAACTCTGGGTTGTTTTTTTAAAAGAGAATTCAGTGACTTGAAAGCTGATCAAGGTGGGAGCATTGTTTTAAGTTTAAGTCATTTATTTCATAAGTCATCAGTGAACTGTTCCCTAGCAGGGGCTCATGTGAGTTCTGAGATGCACATGATTTCAGGTAGCAGTGAATGGCTTGAAGGTGAGGGTCAGAGTCGGGAGAACCACTAGGGTGGAAGGTGTTGAGAAGGTAACATTGGAGGTGACCACCAAATGATGACAAGCCAGTGCTGCATGGGGGAATCAGAGTGGAGCAACAGAATTCTAGGCAGAAGGAGAGCAGGTTGGGGGTCATTCGGGGAAACTCCAGAAAGGAGACAGGCTCATATTCCATGTACAGATTGAATAGAAGCTACATAGTGCCATGCAGTTCTTGGGATGAAGAGAGCCCTGGCTGGAGAAGCCAATAGTATTGGGAAGTAGTGAGGACTAAGTTTAGGTTGGGAGGATAAAACCAGAACACCAAGGTCCCTGAGTGCTAGTGATAACTGGGCACTTCTCAGACACCTGTTGCAGATGTGCTCAAGATGCTAAGACATCATTTGCTGTCAGTCCTTGGACTGCTGTAGGCAATAACAGACTTCTTTCGTTCTGACCAGTTACAGATGAGTGTTCTGGATCCGAGTAGAGGGAAGAGGGACCAAGGAAGATATTTTTCTCCCTGGTTTGCAGAAAGGTTAATTAAGGCTTAAAAGGAAAGGGCAGTACACACAGCCAGACTATGCAGAAGATGATGTGCTCTGATGTGTAGCATTACATGAGGATCCTGGACTGTCTTAAAGTGCAGTGGGGATTGTACTACATCAGTTCTCAGAATGGTCAAGTTGAGACTTAAATGAACTGTTAATTCATTTATTTAAAGTTTTAGGTGTTTACAGCTGGAAGTGGCTACTGGTAATGACAGTCTAGGACTAATACTAGTAGGCTGGTTAACCTTCCAGCCATGAAATTGTCCATCTCCACATGTTACCATGTGGTTCTTGTGCCTACAAAATTAAGTGCATGAGGCAATGTCTTCTAACTCCTTATGGGGACTGGCAAATATCTATTGGCTACTTGGTTCTGTTAGACCACATTGAGGCAGGCTTTCATAACAGAACTTCATGAACCCTTACTAGCTCTGCAGTGCCTTGATGATTCTCCTTCCAGTTAGAGATATTTAGATGATTTCCTTTGGTTAGAGATATTTGCCTATGAATTCCTCATGTGCTCTTGTTAGAATTATATATTACCATAATTTAGCATTAAATTATCAACTGTCATACTGTTATAGTGCACCACTTTTATGTATTTTTTAAATTTATTTTATTCCAAAAGCCAGTCATTCAGTAGCTTTTACCTAATACGAGAAGAAAGTACACCCCATGGTAGACCAAGGGATGTCAAACTGAACTGTATGTACCTTTAATGGACAGGACAGCCCCAAGATCTTCTAAAACCTTATTTTTCTGTTATTATTTTCAGTGAAATTCCACCCAAAGACAAAGTGTCTTTGTCTTTTTCTAGCATTGCTGAAGTCCCAAGTGCTTCCAAGACAGGAAGTGGAAACTGAAGGAGTAGAAGGAGGTGGGAGAAAGCCCTCCTGGCATAAGGGTAAAACAAGCCCAAAGCTGAAGCATATCCTTTACCTGGGTCTGTTCCCAGGGGAGGAAAGTGGGCCAAATACATTACACCGTGCCCCAGTGCCAGCACTCGGTGTGCTGTTCAGAGCTGCAGTCCTGAGTCCTCCTGGAAAAGTTCAGATGTGAGGGATGTGATGGGTAGATGAGGTACTTTCTTGGTTTTCATGTAAAGTTTGGTCGTAGGTGAGGATCAAATTTATGTGGCTGGCTTTCTACCTCTGGGAGGGCAGACGAGTCAGCCGTGGCAGTCTTGATTATTATGCCTAAAATGAACTTTCTTTTTTTTGTCACATAAATTTTATTCTTAACATTTTCTTTATGAAGAATACATTGAATTTCAAAAATTCTCTCTGTAAAGAAGAACATGCTATAATTCAGAGTGAAACTAACTTTCTGTGTCAGGGACTAAGATAATCTTGTTTTCTTCCAGCACCCAACTCTAGCAATTCTTACTTACTCAGAAGAAGGTGGCATGTCCCTATGTTCACCGATATGACATTTATGGCTATTAAGAAAGCTGCTTGCTCCTTATCGATCTGGTTTGGCTTTATTGATCTCACTCTTGAGCTGTGTTTAAACTTACCATGTGCTAAACCCCCAATTATTTTTTCTTAACTTTTTAGTGTGATAGGGAAGTCATCAACTTCTTTCTTCAGCATTGGCTGTGTAATCTGACAATTCCTGTTTAAAATTCCTAGTTGTAGTTGTCTAAGATGATTTAATAGTAGGCTAGGAAATATTTAATTCTTGAGACTAGCAGTGCAATTTAAATTGTTAAATAAGTGTTTGGCCTGAAACAGTAAAGAAAGGAAAATTATCGATCACTGAGATGCCTTTGTGACTACCATCTGGTCACTAGCCTGTAACTGAAGAGCCTTTTGACACTGAGTAGAGGGTCCCCCCCTCCCCCGCGCCTCCTTTGGAAATGTAGCTCCATCCATTCCCATCACACATGGTGCCGTGCAGACTACTTGAGACTTTTATTTGTGGTATCTCTGTTTTGCTGTTGATGTTAATGAGTTTCTGCACAATATCACAAGAGAAATGGTGTTGCTGTCTGGAATGTTAATGAATTGCTTCCCTGGCCATTTGCCATTTCTTCCAGCGTGTGAATATGGAGTGTGCGTGTGTGCGTGTGTGTGTGTGTGTGTGTGTGTGTGTGTGTGTGTGTGTGTGTGTGTGTGTGTGTGTGTAAAAGGGAGACGAGTAGCAGGGGTGGGATTGCATTTTTTTTCCCTCTTTGCAGCCAGTGACGTGAGCCGTGCCTGGAACAATCAGACTTGCTGCAAACAGGGTAGTTGAAGATGCTGGGGGAGGCAGCCTGGAGCTTCTGAAGCCAAGGCGGATCACAGCGCTCAGGAGCTGCTTAGGCACAACCGGCCGAGCTCCTCCAGCGTCAGAGCCGTGTAACGGGTGGAAAGTGCCTTTTGATTTCTCCAAACCCCTTCCCTAGTGGACCTTCAAAATGATTGGCGTGAATAGTGTTCAGAGTGCCAGCAAGGTTCGAGTGAGGACCTCAGGTTCTGTGAAATACTCCCGGGAGGATTCTATCCGGCGGCAGTCCCACCGGTCAAAGTCTATGAAAATTTCCAACTCCTCAGAGTTTTCTGCTAAGGAAACCAAGGTAAAGAAACGGCGGGTTAAACCTTATTGACAGCTGAATGGTGGGATAACAATTTGCTATGGTCTCTGCCAGTCAGTGCAGTGACAGGCTGAGAAAGTAACTGGGAACAGAAAATGGCTCTTAAGACGATCAGGTGAGGTTGGGGAGAGGGCTTGTACCCGAAGTCCACATGTCTAGGGTGTGGGTCAGTTCTGCATAGAGCTAGTTAGTGGAAGAGAATTCAGCAGTGTTCCAGCCGAGATGAGTGTGGGGCGCTGATGCTTGGCACATTGATCTTGTTTTCAGGTTCGGAAAGGTTGCCTTGACAAATGGCTTTTCAGTGCAGTGTATTTTTAGAACATTGGGAATATAGAGATATTGTTATGATTTTATCTTTCAGTGAGTTCCCTTTGCCTTCCCTCCCCCAGTCTCTTCCTCTTCTTCAGTCTGTGCAGCTGATGTACAATAGTAGCCCGGTCCTGTTGCACTACATTCCTGCCATGTTCCACCCATAGATGTTATTGGGAGAGATGTTTCTTTCATGTTCCTTGTCCATATGTGTGCTGATGCCATGTTGTCCGTAAAGCACTTGTGTTTCTGCAGTTGTCTCAAGAGAATATAATCTTGGTTCATGTGGAATGTGAAGGGAGTGATTACGTAGTGAAGTGGGCATTTACTACATGCAACATATTCTTGAGAATCTTCCCACCACCATCTGTGTGAGCAGGGTACTCAGAAACACTCCCACTCCACAGGTTTAAAAATGGAATAATGGAATCATAGGATCACAGAACTCCAAGGCTGGAAATGTGGATGATTATTATAACACAGATTCATAGACCTGAAAATCTACAGGAAAAGCTTCAGGAACTGGCTTTGTCAGGCCCACTCAGAGTGACACGAGGTTTTCACCCTCCCCTCTACCACTGCCCCCTCTCCTTCTCCTTCCCAGTACCCTTCCATTAGTGACATTTAATTATTGAAAGACTGTTGTAACAACAGCTTCCCCTCAAAATATGGCAGAGGAGATTTGGCAAAATATCTTGTGACTTTAAGAAATATGTTGGCTTTCTATCCACCCACTTAGATTATGACACACAAAGTCTAACCCCATCAATCAGCAAAGTGTCTGACTCCCTTAAGTCTTCAGATGTGTCTTTCCCCCGTGTGTGTGTGTGTGTGTGTGTGTGTGTGTGTGTGTGTGTGTGTGTGTGTGTGTGTGTGTGTGTGTTTCTGCGTGCGTGCGTGCATGCGTGCATGTGTGCGTGCGCTGGAGGTTAAGAAAGAAACATGAGACTTCACAGTCTTGGGACCTGGATGGGAATGTATTGGCTCCTGCTGCAACTGTTAGGAGACCTGCACATGGTATGATAGTCTCCTACTGAGGAAGACTCCAAAGGGTTATTACAGTGTCAAACAAATAAATGTAGGCATGCATGTGATTCCCAACATGGCTATCAAATTTGCTTCTACAAAGAGCACTAATTATCATCTCTGAATTTTGTTTTGTATGTCTTCAATATATATTAAACCTATAGTATGATCCAGAGGCTATAGAAAATATAAGGGGTCATTATCATGAATGCTGTTGTAGTCCTACCACCCATCCTGTTGATAATGCAACCATTTTAACAGTAACAGGCTTGCTCAGAGTTCGGGTCATGAAGTATCCTGTTAGAAACCAGTACTGATGCCAAATGAGCAAATCTTTTTCTACCTTCTCTATTTGCCACATAGTATAAGGCACTCATATTTTATTAGCACATATTGATTGGACAAAGTGGGGATTCATTGTGATTCTTCATATATTTGTATAGAAGACCAAGCACTTTTTCAAACATTGCAAATCTTGCAGAATCAATAGTATCAAAGCCCCTGCTAGAATTATAGTCAAGACACCATCACATACTTTAAAGGTGATACCTTTTAAAAATTATTTAAAATTATTTTTGAAGTATCATATTTGTTTTCCAATATACCTTGCATTTCAATAGTACGCATTCAAGACCTTACTCAAGCTTCATTTCTTTTAGGATTATGCATGTGCTCTTAAAATGGAGCAGCAGAAATGCTATAATTCACTGATTTTGTTTTCTATATGAAATATACAGAACTGAGTAACATTTAGGGTGGTTCTCTATTAATGAGCTGAATCTTACTATGGACACGGGCAAATACATGATACCTATATTCTTATGTATACACATTTTATTCTGAGTGCTAATAATTACAATTCTTACTTCATTTACATCTAGTAGTACTTCTTTAATATTTAAAATGAAATTCGTGCTTCTTTTTGCTTAGCCGAGCACTTTTAGTTATCTCACTGTTCATCAAAAATGTAGGCTGTAAAGCTGATGATTAGGAGAAATTTTACTCTGCCCCCTATTGCCACTCCTCCTCCTTTTAAAAAAGAATGGTAAAATGCCATTAGCTACAGATATTCAGCTGGGATTCAAGTTTGTCCCTAGCACTTCACCTGGCTCTTTTCTAGACTAGGTATAACCATCATTTCTCCTTTTCAGAGATGGAGTTATACATAGCAGTTATGTATTCCTTGGAAACTTTCGCCTTCAATGTATCTACCTTTGATTTCATTGGACATTAAACTCAAGGTGTTTATTTAACAATTCATCTTTCACCCTCATTTTTCATTTGTTTTATTCATTTTTGCGCTTGAACAAGTGTTCAAGGACTTAAGAACTTGATACACTTTGCTTTAAACTATAGTGAAACAGTTTCAAAGTTTTTCTTGATGTCACCACTTAAAATACAGAAAAATGCATTTCTGATCCTTTGTGGGGAATATTGACATAGTCAATACTTTCCTAAAATACAACTTCCATGTTATTTTCCTTAAAAATTTGTTCTTCTGTGTAGACTCCCTTTACCCCAAGTAAATGATTTAAATCTTTGTTTTCCTATAGTGTGGCTTTGAAGTTTTCTAGGTGCTATTATATAAAATATTGAAACAGAGAAAATGTGTCTTGTAATAATATATAAGCATTTTATGGAGATTTGACATTCATTAGTAATGTACATGGCATCTGATTTTGCCTTTAGGCATATATGTGCTGTTTGGTACTGGAAGAGATGCTAGTGACCCTCCTGGCCGTGAGGGGGCAGTGCAGATGCGCCTGCTGCCAGCCCACCTAGTTGTCTGTCTAAGACAGAAATAACATTTTGGAATCAATTTCTTAAGAAATGGAATGCTTTGGGTGGTTGCCAGTGTAAGACATCACCACCTTTTTTTTTTTGGTGGGGCTGGGATTGAACCCTTAGTAGGCTCTGAGCTGCATCCCCAATCCAGAACATTTTTGTTTTAAGCCCCCACGTCCGCCACCATTTTCTACTCTTTCTCTCTGCATTTATTTGACTCTCAAATATAAATTATTTTGATATTGCTTAGTGCTTATCTGAGTAAAGCTTAAAACATCAATCTGTAAAGATCGATGTTGATAATATCACTTTTTCCCTCCCTATATCACATTTATTTAAAGGGAAGAAATTCTCTAAGCATTTTGTTTTTGTAGTTGAAAGATACCATGCAGGATTGAAATCTTGAAGCAATTTTTGGAGGTATGGGGTAAAGAATTAAGGATTATTTGCAATAAATAGTATAGGTCTAGGATAATATTATCAGATGAGCAGAAAAGCTCAAAAACTAATGTACATATGACCACCTAAGATGATGCTAAGCGAAACGAACCCCAAGATATGGACACTATGTTTTTCTTTGTTGTGGTTGTTTTTTAATATACTATGCAATTATTTTGTTTCCTTTTCGGTATTTCCCCCCTATGATATATCCCCTCTTGTCACTGTATTTGATTTTGGTACCCTGCATCTTGTATATACATTTATCTAATTTGGGAATTACAAAATGGTGAAATAAGGACACAGGATGACCCATTGCAACAATGATACTCAGAAGTTGGGGTGGGGGGAAGTGGGAGAGGGAAGGGATAGTAGGAGAAAAACAAAGGAGGGGGGGTAACAATGCTCAATAGGAAATGTACTCATTACCTTACTCATGTAACTGTAACCCCTCTGTACAGAATCCTTACAATAAAACAAAATTAAAAAAAAGAATTCTCAAGTTAATGAACCATGTGAATTGAAAAGAATGATTTAAAGGTATTATTTGATAATATCGCAAAGAAATAAATTTCTGTGGCAGTGACATTTCAGAAATAGCCAGTAAACCTCTTGGGACATTCAGCAGTACCTAGTGAAACCTCCAGCCATCTGCTTTTTGGGCCAGGAAGTTGCCTCAGTCAAGCCTGGGGTTTTGGTCACTAGTAAGCACTCTATACACCTGTCAAGGCACTTCTTTCTGAAACTCATCCACAAATTCCAAGAGTTTCTTGTTTCTTCTGAGCAATGTTAATTTGGGGATTTTTGTAGAGATCAGTGGGGTTATTTGTTCAGTATAAATAAAGACCAAGCTAGACTCAAAGAAGGTAAGCTTCATAGTGTTTTCAGTAAACCTCTTTCTGTACTAGGAGCTCTTAACCATAAACATGTGAAAGAAAAATGGAAGGGCTTTGCTCCAAAGCACCGCTTTGGGAATGCCTAATTCGTTGCTTTGTAAAACAGGTTGCAATAATGTTGAAAGGCTCCATCAACTCTATTCTCTCCATGCTACAAAGGCTTTGCTTGCTATTTATTTAGCATTGTTAGGTAAATGCTAATCACTTCTCCCTCTATGAATCAAAGCTGTACACAAAAGAGCTCAAAGAAATCTTGACACTGCCTCTTTGCAGCCTGAAGTTTTAGTGGGAGGCTTACAGACTGTTATCATTTTTCCTAGATTACTTTTCTTCTTTAGACAGAGGCTAAGCTTGGGAAGGAAAGTCTGTCAAATGGGACATTTATATCTACCTACTAAAAATATGTATCATGAAATATGGAGAAAATACATAATCTGAAGATTTTTCTTGCCAATATGTTTATGTATTTTTTAAAAAATTCTGAAATTGATGCAGAACATCTTTTAATGCCATAAATTCAGCTGTGAGCTGAATCCTTCCAAAGAGACAATATACTTGAACAATTATGTCATAGTGGTAGCTCACACCTTTAATCCCAGCTTTTTGGATGGCCGGGCAGATTCAGGAAGATCAGGGTTTGAGGCTACCTCGTGCCAAAGGTTAGTGAGTCCTTATCTCAAAGACCAAACCACACTCTGTTTGGTAGCATGCATCTGTAATCATAGCTTGTGGGAGGCAGAAATAGGAGGAGAGAAGTCTAAGGCCAGCCTGGGCAAAAGTCATACATACCCTATGTGAAAATTATGGCAAAGAGAGTTTGGGTAGAGCTCCTGCTTAGCAGCTATGAGTTCCTTAGTTTAAAGCACAGTGCTGCCAAAAATAAACAAAAAAGCCAAGTAGGTATTAGATATAACCCTGGCATATGAGAGAACCATGAAAGAGGTGTCTTTCACAAAGTAAGGCTGTTCGTGAAAAGAAAATTATTTCCAGAGCTCTATTTTTTCTTACATTGGCTCTCCTATCTGCACACCACACTATTTGTGGTGTGATACCGCCAGACTGACATATCCCAGTACCTTATGTGATTTTTATGGAGGAGAGACTTGAACTACGTTGTTCAGATTGTATCGCTATCAGTAGCTGTGTATCCCTCTTAAGACTTGAGTCAGACTTGGCCCAGAATAAAAGCTTTGCTTCCTTTTGTTTGTTTTTCACTTTCCAGAGTTAACCTAAAACAACTTAGGCATTTGTATTATTCTTTGTTTCAATTCCTTCTCATACCTTTCTACGCTTCACATCTGACCCAACCCTAACTTGTTGCTGTGAATCTGAGATTAGATGTACAAATGAATTTTGTGGTATGACTATTGAATTGCCTCCTTCATTCAACACGAGCTGGGCAAAACTTGTTGCATCTTGAATGTAGTTCAAAGCAGATCTCCCCCTCCCAATGTAAAGTGTTGACAGTGGTATGCTTGGTTGGTTTGAGAATCTCTATAAATAACTCAATACCACCTTCATTCTCATTCTGTTGCCCTGTAAATTGATTGTGTGCACTCTTTCAGAACTTCTATTGTTGTAAATAATAATAATGCTGGCCCATACTATCTTACCTGTCACACTAGTGTGAATCCTCATGTCAGAAAGGAAAAAGGAACATCTATAAACTCTTCATAGGAGTTAAAGAAGAAAAGAAGACTTGTATTTTGAAGATAATCATTTTTGAAGATTAGAAAGGTTAGAGGGAAATGTATGGCAACTAGCTAACTCACATTTTTCAAGATGATCCCTTGCCCCTAGTATAGCCGTAGATTCTAATAGATATTCAGAAAATGTATTTTATTTATTTGTATATTACTATGAAGAAACCATTAGTAGCTAAGTATAAGATAGCATCCTCCTCAATAATTGTTGATGAAGTTACTATCTTTAATTTTAATTCACATCCTTTTATTTTTTTCTGATTCAAGCATATTTTTTATTTCTTAGAAATACCCTCTAGAGTGTTCTGATGATGTAATTCTGTCAAGTGTGATCTGAATGCACAGATCATCTGATTTCAGTATAATTTGATTTTTCTTATCAAGTACTCTGCCACTGAGCCACTTTTCCACCCCTTTTTGTATTGGTTATTTTCAAGATAGGGTCTCCCTGTATGTCCGGGAAGCCACAATCCTCCACTCTCCATCTTGAGCCACTATGCTTGGCTCTGGGGCCCTGTCTTCATAACCTGGCTGTTCTCATGACATGCGGTTGGTTGTAGCTTACAGTTAAGTTTTAGAATATTAAGCACCAACCATGACACTGGAGGTATAAATATATTCAGTATTGCCAAATTTAGCTTTGGTGAAAGTTTGCTTGATTCCATTGTCAAACAAGATGTCAATCTAAATTCATGCATTCAGGTATACAGTTTATTGGGGTCAACTTCAACTCTACAACTCAGAAATCCTAGAGCCCCAATAGCTCATAACAAGGGCCTTAATGAGTAGTGAACTTTTTATTACAGTTATGTGCTAAGATCTTCCAACATGTACACAGACTGGTGGAGCTGGGTTTCTACTAAGCTAGACCTAACAAACATCCTGGTACAGAAAAATGCTTCAGAAGCAGCAACTCTTTATCTTCAACTCATGTTGATTTGTGACACTTGCCTTCCTTAGTAGGCTTTCTTAAAAAACAAGCAAACTAAGCCCAGTGCCAGTGGCTCATGCCACCTACCTAATTAGGAAATGGAGATTTGAGGATATAGTTCAAAATTAGCCCAGGCAGGAAAGTCTATGAAATTCTTATCTTCATTTAGCCACCAGAAAACCAGAAGTAGTGCTGTGGCTCCAGTGGTAGAGCTCTTACCTTGAACTGAAGAGCTGAGGGACAGTGCCCAGGCCCAGAGTTCAGGCCCCACGACTGCTCCCCACCCCTCAAAAAAATAAAAAATAAAGAACCCCAGAAAACCAGGCCAACTAGTCGGCTTTCCAGAATACTTGCATTTTGATGGGGTAGTGTTTTGAGGGGCTGTTTGTGCCTCATCAACCTCCTGCTATGATCTCTTAGACTATAATTAAATGCTATTTAGATACAGTTCACTCTTAAAATGAGTCTTAAGCTTTACACTTTAAGGGAACAATATGTTCTTATTTCTGTGCCCTCAAAAACTCCACTATAATTTTGACAGTAGAATGCTCGAGGTCCTCACAGACACAGATGATGAGAGATGTCCTCAAGATGTCAGGAAAACTGAATGATTGGGAGCAGATAGGCTTGTTAACTCTTGGCACTCTTGGAAAAAGCTGAACTCCAGGTGTCCGAAGACCACTATGCTATGGAGGAAAGTGGCAGGCTGGCTAGGCCCACAAAACACAGGACTGGCCCAGGGTTGGACTGTCCCGGCCACCTCTGAGGGCAGCCACACAAAACAAGAAGAACCCTTTTTTAAAGGCTGTGAAATTAGTGATTGGATCTTCCCTCTAGATACCTAAGCTCTCCTAATTTCCTACTAGTTTCTATTCTTTTTCTGTGCTGAGTTAAACCTGGAGGCTTTGGACTTAGATCAGGCTCAATTGAAGCCTGCAGCGAGATCCCCGCATAGAAAATAGCAGCATTGAGTGAAAAGTATACACATTTCACCAAGGAAGTCCCTGCCCTCTCTCCCTTCACATGTACTTAATAGAGCTGGAGACTTGGTGTCCACTGAAGCAGGAGGATTAACAGCACAGAGGAGGGGCTGTCTTCAGGCTGGAGATGTAGGGAAGTTCCAGGACTGCGGCGATGCTGAGATAGAACCAGACCCTTCAGATGAGAGTGCAAGTTGAGGTTCTGGCAGTGTTATGGCTGAACACCTGGAGGATGCAGCTCCGTGGAGAGGAGCGCCATGGTTCTGTTAGATAGTGAATCAGCGTAGGTTCCTAGGAAACTGGACAACAACAAAAAGAGGTGGTGATTTACATCCTAGAAAACATAAGATCACAAAATAGCACAGTGTGGCAAGGGGAACCCCTTAGTTCAGCCCCTTAGTTCATGAATCAGATCCATATACATACATATATGTATATATACACATATATATCTCAAAATGTAGGCTCTAAACATTGATGACCCTCCAAACTGGTGATAAAACTGTAATAAGAGATTAGGAGAAAGGAGAGAGTAATGATGTATATGGGGAGAGTGGATGAGAAACAGCTAAATGCTTTTTTCAGAATTCCTCAGTAGTTAGTAGTTATATTAAAATAGAAAAACCCAAAGTGAGTTGGAAGAGGTACCCTTAGACAGCAAGACTCAGAGATGAAAATTAGAGATTGCTATTTTCATTATATGCCTTTTTGTCATTTAAATTATAGAAGAAACATTCATATGTTGCTTAGTAAAGGCTTTTACAAAACCAGCAGGAGGAAAGGATAGCATCTATAGGTCCATGTTAGAAGTAATTAATTCCAGTGCCTAGAATGATTTGTGTTTTGTGATGATAGACTTGATGTTAATAAGATAATGATAATTGCAATTTCTATTACACAAAGAGTGAGTGTGACTCCCTTTGCATTTTGTTGCTAGTTGCTGTTTCAGTCTGTACTGAAATGTTTAAGGAGCTGGAACCCCCCCCCCCCAAATACTAGTTTTTAGACTAAGATTGTCCATGTTATTTGTGATAGAATAACAATGTTAGCAGTATAGTATTTCAAAATTTTTATTCTTGGTAAAATGAATAAAAGAAAGCTGTTAATTCTGTTACCCCTCAGAACGTCTTTAAAAAAAACTTTTCTTATTTTGCAACTTAAAACTAGCCACTAAACTAGATTATTTAATTTGGCTGTATTGATTGTTTTGGATAAAATCTATTTCCTTTTGGGTTGTCTTCATTGCTTTGTCTAGTGCATGGAATTGACAGGGAACAAATGCCAGACCCAGTGTTCTTTCTAAATGTCACAGTCCTTTAGGGGTTGTTTTTTAGAGTCCATTTATTAAAAAGGAGTCAGCTTTTGTTGCCTGACAAGTTTTGTTAACTAAGCATTATCTTCATTACCATGACTGTAATAATTAAGGTAATTGATCATTCTCTCAGGTATTTAAAAATATTGCATATAATTTATAAAGTCATTTGATATTTACTTTTTTTTTTTGTCAGTTGTGGGGCTTGAACTCTGTGCCTGGGCTCTGTTCCTCAGCTCTTCAGCTCAAGACTAGCATTCTACCACTTGAGCCACAGCACCACTTCTGGTTTTCTGAGTGGTTCATTGGAGATAAGAGTCTCACAGACTTTCTTGCACAGGCTGACTTTGAACCTCTATCCTTAGATCTCAGCCTACTGAGTAGTTAGGATTCAGGTGTGAGCCACCATGCCTGGCAAAATTTACTTTTGAAGATCTCAGGTGGTAAAGCATTCTTCTTCCTCCTCCTCTTCCTCCTCCTCCTCCTCCTCTCTTCTTCTTCTTCTTCTTCTTTCTTCTTCTTTCTTCTTCTTTCTTCTTTCTTCTTCATCTTTCTTCTTCTTTCTTCCTTCTTCTTCCTTCTTCTTCTTCCTTCTTCTTTCTTCTTTTCTTCTTCTTCATTCTTCTTCTTCTTTTTTAAATGGAACATGCCTGCACTTCTCAACAATTAAAATTTATCAAGGTAAGAAGTCTCACAACAGATTATAATAAATCCAATCCAGAATCTTCTTTGAAAATGCATGTTATATTTTCTTTTTTTACCAGAATGGATTAACTATCCAGTTTTATACAAGTTTTTGATAAAGAAATGAACAAAGAGTTTCACTGGATATCATATAAGAAATTATTTTTAATCACCAAATAACTATGAAGACAATGAATTTGGGAACCATGATTATTACACAGACCAGATAACCATTACATATGCTGAAGAATATTTGGAAATTAGCCTTTCACCTCATATATGGAAGAAGATGCTTTACTGAGACTGTTAACTGCATAATTTTTCCCATGTTTGAAGAAAGGGTTCTTTCATAATAAAAGCTGCTGTCTTTCTATCTATATTTCGGTGAGTTAAGTGAGAATGTCACTTCTGACTGGATTACACACCTTCTGGAGAAGGTTTTGACAAAGTCATGGCAAGTCCACTTAGGGAAGAATATGAGGAGAGAGTAAAATACTGGATTAGGGTTGAAAGCCCTGTCTGTCCTTTGCATAGCTTACCCTGCCCACCCTGCTCTGCCATGCCGACCTGGATCTATTTTTTCAAGCCTAGCAGCTCATTTGCCAGGAGCTGCCCACTTCTCCTGCCTTTGCATGGCTTCTTTGCTGTTTACTCCTTGCATTTCCATTCAGGCCTGGCAAGCCAGGCTAACTCTACTCTTTGAGATACTTTATTTTAATCATCTTACAATAATTATCTAGAAAAATTCAGTTGTTTCTTATTCTTTATTTTCTGTTGGAACATTACTGAAATCTTAATTCTTCATGATGTTTATCAAATTCTCAGTGTTCAGACTAATGCCAAGTTGCTGGTAGGACCTAGTAAGTAATTACTGGCAGGATATACAAATGTATGACACTGTGGTGTTTGTTACTGTTTGGTGGTTTGTTTCTTTACTTGTCCTGGAGCTTGAACTCAGGGCCTGGTTGCTGTCCCTGAGCTTTTTTGCTCAAAGCTAATATTCTCCCACTTGAGCTACAGCTCCATTTCTGGCTTTTTTGATGGTTGATTATAGATTGAGCTGCTTGGGCTATCTTTGAAACTCCGATCCTCAGATCTCAGCCTCCTGAGTAGCTAGGATTATAGGCATGAGCCACCAGCACCGCACTGAATGAGTAGTGGGTTTTGTTTTTTGTTTTTGTTTTTTGTTGGTATGGGCCTGAACTCTGGGCCTGGGTGCTGTCCCTCAGCTCTTTAGCTCAAGGCTAGCACTCTGCCACTTTAACCACAGCACCACTTCTGGCCTTTTCTGCTTATGTGGTACTGAGGAATCAGACCCAGGGCCTCCTGTGTGCAAGGCAAACACTCTATCATTGAGCTACCTTCCCAGCCCTGAATGAGTGGTTTTAAGAATAAATTTATTTATACTATTAGATGTGTTGTATCTGTTAATCTGTTCATGTTGTAAACATAAATTATAGCTTTCTCGTAATTGCAAAAGTATTTCCTTTTGATATATGAGCTGCATTTGTTGTGGTCACTGTACAGTAGGGTTAATACAATAAAGATTAATTAAGCAGGGGATACTACGTGGGTAGTTGTAGCAGACACATTATAAAGACTCAGTGATGTGTTAAAGGATATTTTATAATCTGTTGATTTAATTTGTATGCAGTATCATCATGTTTTTCTAGCTATGGACTTAGGATCATATAATCTTTCTCTATGCAAACATTGTTGTAAAATAAGCAACAGGTCCCAAATTGATGTTCTATTAAGTTTTTCTTCTACAACAGAAAAGCACTTAGTACTGCAAAATTTAACAACATTAGTTTCTATTTGAAACATGCATATACATTTGTGTAAATATTGTATATATGTGACAGTTCTGTTGTGATTAGGAAAGTTAAAAGCACTTACTACATTTAGAATAGGCCTATCTTCAGATCCAAACCTCTCTATGGCTTTTGGCAGTTTGTTAACCTTTATCAACATTACTCAGAGCATTTCAGTTGTGGAGATCACAACCCCTCTCTCATGCAGTTGTTATAAGGGTTTAGTGAGATTAACTGAAAGCTAAGTAGTTGTCTCAGAACCTTCAATAGTGTAGCCTCATAATAGGCCTATTATTGTTGGTATTAGATATTGTGAAATGCCAAGAACATTGTCAAAAAGGCAGAAGAAATGTCATCCAGTAAAACATCAAATATTCGGACATTTTTTAATTGTCTATACCATAAGCCAGGATGTTACTGTACCTACTTAATGCTTCTTGTTTTCTTCCCTATAGTGTTCTAACCACATCTTTGTGTTGAGTTTTAAAACTAGTATATTTGTTTTCTAACAGATGTGTTTGCATGACTCACAGTGTTTTTGTTGCTCTTTGGGTTAGCATGCTTGAAAGATTGCTAGTTTTGGATATCTGGGCTACTTCTGGGAAAAGGAGTAGGAACTAACAGTAGTAGGGTTGCATTCCCATCTATCTGGGTACTAGCTACCACTCTTTCTGGCCCATTCACATCATCTCTGAAGTCTGTCTCTGGCCTTCTTGACTTACGTTTCTTGCCTAATCCTACAGGTATTTGAATTATTATAATCCTTATTCTGTATTTTGGTGGTGAACTGACATTTGGATTTGACAATCAGACCAGTTCATTCAGAAATGTTTACCATTTTAACAAGGAGATTTCCTTTCATTACATAAGGGTTTTTGAAATTAATTTTCCCATGTCCCCTATGAACTTGTAAAGATTGGTTTATTGGTAGTTAGTTAAATATTCTTGTGATTGCTGTTTGAGTTTGTAAATGCTCCATTACAACTCAAGGTTAAGTATTTAGGGCATAGATTTTGGCTGTATTTACATAATGGCTAGGCAATAACAACAACAAAAAATTGGAGTGTAAGGTGGAAAAACACAAACCACATCTAGGCATATACCTATCACCCTAAATAAGAGCCAAGAGAAGATGTTCACAAGATGGCTATGTCATCATTAATGAATTGTGCTCTCATAAATTTGGATACAGGAAATTGTCTAGTAGTTACAGGGACACAGGCTATGGGGAATTAGTTTCCAGAAACTTGTCTTGAGTGTATACTTCTTTCTCTAAAATGGATCCCTTGTAAATATTGTCATGATCAAGGAGTCAGGATCTTACCTCCTTTGTGTCTCTGCTTCATGGTTGCCTTCTATCACTAAAGTGAAAGAAAGAGAGAGAGAGGAAAGTAAGAGAGGGAGAGAGGGAGTGAAGGGAATGGAAAGGGATAAAAGGGGAAAAGAAAAGAGATACTCACCCATAATCTTATTTTGTCCATTGCATGGGCATTAAAAACCTCCAGAGGTGCAGAGAAAATCATCAGTTCTGCATACTAGTTTGGAAGAAGCTTTCTTTAGCAAGTGACTGCATGTCCTTTTTGTATTCTTAAACAAGAAAATAGAACTCAAAGTATCTTGAGTATTTTTCTAAGAAGTTTGACATTCAGCTTCATTTTTGTTAGCCAGTGTCTTTTTCTTTGATATCATTACCAGAATGGTGTTTGATTTTATTATTCTAAGCAACTATATGAAAAAATTACATTTGAAAAAGGGAGCCATAGGAATGTAATTCTTCAAATATCTACTGTGGTCCATGTCAGTTTCACTACAAATGGAAGCTCTGGTATACCTTTATTTTTTCATAATGATTAATGATTATGGAGAAAAACATTCCTTAGAATGTAGAGATAATTTAAGTAAAATACATGAAATTTATCCACTATGCAAAATGTTCTTCTGCAAAGACAGAGAAACTCATGGTTACACAATGTGGAGTAATGGGTAAAAACTTCAGAGAGCTTTGTGTGGGCTGCCTGTGATGGTGGTAGGTTCTGAATAAGATTGCATTTTATCATCCTTGAGAAGCAATCAAAAATGAGGAACAAAGACTTAAAAGCAACTGTAGACCAAAATGCCTTGATCTCTCTGTAATTTAAGCAATTTCCTTTACTTTCTCATTCCTAAAATTGATGATCTTCAAATGGATGAAGAATCATTTTGTCCTGTTTAGTGTCAGTGGAGAGGTATCAGATTGTTCTCTAGTTCCTGGGTTGAGTTGCAGGAATTTCAGTTTTGAACAGATCGGTAAACGCACATAGCAATGAGTTTTAACCAGGGCTTCATCTGAGAGTCACACATGAAGCATTTTGGATTAACTCGTGTGCAGATTCCTCAGGGAGCTGGCTCAATAGCTCTGGAGAACAGAATGGTCGTCGGTATTTTTAAAAGTTCCTTGGCTGGACCTGTTGCAACAATGAGAAGTACAAAATGTCATGTCAAAACCAACTTTACAATGTCGGTGTGTGGGGGGGGAGGGGGGTATAATTGGGTGGGGGGAGGGGGGAGGCTGGGAAGGGAGGTGAAGGGTAAACAAAGGAGGAGGCTGCAATGCTTGGTAAGAAATGTATGCATTATCCTGCCCATGTAATTGTAGCCCCTCTGTACAGTATGTTCTCAAATAAAATAAAATTAAAAAAAAAAAAGTTCCTTGGCTGATTTGGCTGATTTTTGTGTTTGTCTTCGTCTTTCAGATGAAACTACCATTGTGAAAGATAGTTTGTCTAGTAACTGATTCTGGAGATTCTAAAAATCAACCTGTATGATCTTTCTTTGTTCAGACATATCTTCCTTTTACTTATACCAGTTCCTATGACTGCTGTAACCAGTTTTTGCAGACTTCTTGTCTAAAAAGAACAGGAATTTATTCTCTGACAATTTTGGAGGCTGGAAATCTGAAATTAAGGTATTGACAGTGCTAAACACCTCAAAAGGCTCTGGAGGACAATCTGTTCCTGGCTGTTTCTAACATCTGGATGTGGCGGCATACTATGCCTTATTCTAACCACTCCTTCAACTGACATCACTTCTGCTTTTTTTTTATTATTATTTTATTGTTAAGATGTTGTACAGAGGGGTTACAGTTACATCACTTCTGCTTTTTAAAATTAGAAACACTTGGGATTGAGTTTAGGACTCACCCACAACACTTCCCACTCAAACTCTAGCTTAATCATTGTACCTTTAATAATCTTGCCAGATCAGAAGGTTCCCGGGACCAAGAACTGAGCATCTTTGGTATCTGTTGTTCAGGTTCCACTTCAGTTTGTTGCCTCATTTGCCACTACATAGTTCTCTCAACATATCCTATCATTGGGAAATGGTACAAAGGGACCAACCTGCCAGAACCGTGTTCATCCATAATGTTTATTCTGTCCTTTTAGCGGGACCAGATAACGCAGAACAACACGATGGCCATTTTCTGGCCACATCCTACACTTCTACTCAGACAGACAATTTCTTTGCCCCTAAGTGGACCGAGAATATAGAACTTTGAGCATTCCCATTGTCCTCAATATCTCAAGCCGGTGTCCTAGGAACAGGGACTCTGTGTAAAGCTCATCATTTAAGAATAGAATCTTGAGGTGACTAGCATTATTTGAATGAATTCTCGGAGAGGCATAGCCTTCTTACCTTCTCTTGTCCAGGCATATGCAACACTGCAAAGTTTCGTCTTCCAAGGAAAGAATGGAGTTAGTTGATAGTTAACATGAAGAGAAAGGGCTGGAGATGCTGTAACTCAGTGGAAGAAAAGGCTCTGAGATTGATTCCTAGAGAAACATATAAATAAACACATAAACAATGTTTATTCCTGAGTCAGTTTGTGGGAAAATATCTCTGAGTTTAAGAGCCATTAATTGACATTGGGCTTCATGTTTCTTTGTTATGGAAAGCAAGCTTTGTTCCCTCTGAGTTTTGAAATCCCATTGTTTTTCTACCATTATCATTAGGAAGTAGAAGTGAAGAGGGATCTGTGCCTACACACTTTGAAAAGATGGCCCGAGATTAAGGAGACTCATGAAATTATGAACGCTTAAATTAGGGGATGGTCAATATCCAGCGATCTTATGTGTGCTATCACTTAACGTTTTCTAGTAGCTAAATGACTCTCTACACATTGGGAATGTTATGAATTCCAAAATGGTTGTGGTTAGTTTACTGCTACGCCTCACTGACAAACACAACCAGCACCCTTGACTTCAGAGACCTAGTCGTAGTACCTCTTATCTGGCACTTGGACTAGTCCAGTGGCCAATAGATGATTTAAACTTCAATGAGAATTTCTATGTAGGTCTTTTCATGTTGGAAAGAACAGTGTGTTTTCTCTCTTTTTAGAGACATAAGACATGAGTATGAATAGCTATTGCTTATAGTGGGCAGTTAGTTGTGATGTAGAGAAACAAAACTTGGAAATGTTTGGAGTGGAAGCAAGAAATAGGAGGGGGAGGCTAAATTCCTGCATCCCTGAAGGCAGCTCCATTCATACTTTTTTTTTTCTGATTTGGTTGCGTAAAGTATTAGGTCCTATTCTTAAATTATTTAAGAGCTTATGAATTTGATATTTGAATGAAATAAAAAGAAGTCTTAATCATAAATGGGATATTAGTTTGTGAAGTCAGAGTAAGCTTGATCAAAAGTTATATAGATTCTTTTATCAGGGTTGGAAGAAAGATAACAGAACAAAGAAGCTAAAGGTTCAGATTGAGAAGCCCTCATCTAAATTGAGGCCAGGAATGTTTAAGATTTTAATGAATCTCAGATTTAGAGAATTTTTTTTGTTCACATTAGCTTACTTTGAGAATGGGACTTTATTTTTTTCAACTACACATTCTATTCATACAGCCAGAAGGCAAATGCATGGAACAAAGGCTTTTGGTTTTTAATTTTGATTTTCAGGTTTTTGGCACAGGTCTTGCCATGTAGTTAAGGCTGGGTTTGAACTGACTAGCTCCAGCTGCTCTCCCATACGCCGTGCTTCAGTTTTCCCAATGCTGGATTTGGGGTGTGTGTCACTACAACCAGCTTGAAGTAAAGTTTTATTGTGGAATTTTCTGCTTGGGGCATTGTGTTGATATTTAAAAGTTTTGAATTTGTAATACTGCAGACTTCATTTTTTTTTTTTTTTTTTTTTTTTTTTTTTGTCGGTCGTGGGGCTTGAAGTCTGGGCCTGGGCTCTGTCCCTCAGCTCTTCAGCTCAAGGTGAGCGCTCTACCACTTGAGCTACAGCGCCACTTCCGGTTTTCTGGAAGGAGTCTCACGGTCTTTCCTGCCCGGGCTGGCTTTGAACCGAGATCCTCAGATCTCAGCCTCCTGAGTAGCTAGGATTACAGGCGTGAGCCACCAGCGCCCGGCCAGACTTCATATTTTTGAATTAGTGAGCTCATCCCATTCTGACAAGACTGGTTGGAGTGAAACAACATGTGATACATAGACCATGGTTTCTAGACTGACCAAAAAAAGAAAGTGATGCCCATTGAAGAGGAGATAAAAAGAAATCCAATGTATTTAGTTCTTACCTGGGCTAATTAGTTGAAAGGATATGCAGCCAGGATGAGGACATGTAAGTGCTAGACAAATTCACAGAGCATCTTCTGTTTCAGGAAATAATGAGTTATCATAAAGTGCTACACAGAATCAGTGAAATTTGTAATCTGATGATTAAAAAGAATAAGCCTTTAGTTTTGGCATGCTACCTAAGATACCTATTTTACATTATATATACAAGAGGAGAACTTAACCTGCAATGTAACAGGAAAGTCTATTGAATTAGACAAGATATATTATCAATAGGCCTTTGTAAGATATCTGGCTGACTAAATAGCAAGTAGTTATAGTTCAAAACTCCATTTCTTATACTCATTACCTTACTTGTGTAATTGTAACCCCACTGTACAGAATCTTTATAATAAATATATACTAAATATATTAAATATACTAAATATATACTAAAAACTCTGTTTCTCTTTAATAAAAAATTCTCAAGGACAAAACAATTTAGAAAAGAATTGTAGGGCAGAACTGAATGTATTAAAATTAGATGCTTAGATATTTCCAGACTACCTTTATGAACTCCATTTTAAGAATTTTTGCCACATTGTGAATTACTCTGGCTAACACTATTAGCCTGAAAGGATTACCCAAAACAAAACAAAAAACCCTATCGTGATCTGTCTCTTTTCAGTTGTAGTTTCTCAGTCCAGTGTTAGTTTTCTGAGACCCACTGCTCTTGGATAAATGATCTGCTTCCTAAGATGTTGCCTGTATTGTAGGTGGGTTCTTCAAAAGAATATCCAATTTATAGTATGATCTTTATACCTCAGTTTAATCTTTGTTTTCATTCTTTGTTCTCATTGTTTGCGGACATGTACTTTTCCATGTCCCATGTGGATAAAATATGTCCTTGGTTGTATTTATGCCATAGTTATTCAGTGGTTAAATTGACTATTTCAGCCATCCTGTGCAATGTCTACAAATCTGCTAGGAGATCCTATGCCTTCAGCCTCTACAAAGTCCAAGTGCTCCACTGAGGAAACTGTTTAAACATCATCATATAGTATGATAGTTATTCTTTGCATAATGTAATTTTCTATTGTGGATTTACATAATAGAATACTTTTTTTATTTTTTTATTTTATTCAAAAGTTAAAGCATTTTCCTTTGTAGTAGTTGTAGTAGAGAAAGTTGATTGAGAAGACCTTATGTACAATCCTGAAATGGAGAGAATTGGGGAAGCCGGTCTTTTGTGACAGGACTGTCACTGTTATCAAGGCTCTATCTCCTTGACCACACCCACCCACACATCCCAATGTAACACTCACTTAAACAGAATTATGATATTGGAGTAATGTAAACTACCAAAGGCATTGCTTTAGGAACCCTAAAACTATCTAAAATGCTTTTCTGTATCTAATTTCAGTCTTCTTTCCATGTAACGTACTCATTCAGTTGCCATTCAGTTGTATTTTTTCCATTAGTGAGGGAGTTATCAGACCGACCAGCTCCAAATTAATCAAACTGTGACTTTTTTGAATGAGAAGTATTTTCCAGTCTAATTTTAATCCTATCCTAATTATCCTGTGATGAAACGTAACATACAGATTTTACTCTGTCCAGATATCTGCTAGTGCAGGTCTCCTCACTTGCACTCATTTACCTACCCAGAAGCATGGTGCCAGCCTGACAAGGGGCTTTAGTTCTGCTTGTGCAGATAACCAGACTCTGAAGAGTGGGGGAGTTGCTTATGGGCTTATTCAAGCCTTTTGGCTTTGTTTAGTGAATTTAACATATGGAATAGAATGAAAAGAATAACTCATTCTTATTTTCTTTCTACAGGCTCTGTACAATTCAATCAAGAATGAGAAACTTGAATGGGCAGTGTAAGTATGCTGGATGTCAGTTTTTTAATAATTAATTGCTCCCTTTTTTCTTTATGCCTTGGAGGTGATTTCAGAAAAGGATTAAGTATGTATCCTCAATTCTCATTTTACACCTAGTATCTTACTGTCTTTGTGCAAAACCTAAGGTAGCTCTAAGTAGCCTTTTTTTTCTTGTTACCTAGAATACTGTTTTTGTTTTTCTGCTTTCAATCTTATTACTGTGTCTGTAGGCCATTAGTTATATTTTAATGTGCATAGATAATGAGTCACAATAAAATAAGTTTCTGCAGGTAGATAAGCTTGAGAAATGGTAGAGCAAATAAAGCTATTTTTTTTTATTTTGGCTCATATTAGTTATAGGGGGCATGCAACCATGTTGATACTGTATTTTCATTAATTTTAACCCTCTGTCACACTCCCTATGTGACTCCCTCTCCCGAAATAGTACCTCCAACAGGTTTACTTATTTTGTTTCCATAAGTATAAATAATCTTTCCAACAGTGTTAACCTTGCCTTGCACAAGTTCCCACCACCCACAGTCTCTCTTTCCTCCCGTTCCTCTATATCTATCGATAGCTATAGATACAAGATATCTATATCCCATTCCCCTCATCTGTATTTTTAATATGTTAACAGTTTTCCATCCTCACCTCTCCCCTTAAGTAGTCTCTTAACTTGATTTATGTTCTGTATTTAACCATATAAGTAATGATATATACATGTATACATATATGTATTTATACAGCTAAAAGACATGCATACATATAGGCAGTTATCTGTCTCTCTATGCATGTCTTTCAGATCTAATTGATACATAGAGTGAAAACATGGTATTTTGATTTTTGAGCTTGTCTTATCTTGCTTAATATGACCTCTATTTGCATGTTTTCCTAAAATAACATGATTTTGTGTTATTTATGGATATGTTGATAAGCTTGAGAAATAAATAATGGAGTAAATAAAGAGGGCTGACATTAGAAATCATTGGTAGAGAGAACACACTACGGAACAAGTACTAAAATCATAAAACCCAATTCTCTATTGGAGAACCTGTCCTACATATCTCTATGACATGCATCATGTAAGCCTTGGTGTTCCTGTTGTCACTGCTGTTTGCTGGACTACACACCTCCCTGGCATGGCAAGTGCTGCCAGTTCTAATAGTAATGATATCACTACCAATTTTGTAGTGTATACAGAGGATATTATTGGTTCAGTTATTCTATGCTTGGAGAAGGTACATTGGATATAAGAGAATAAAAGGAACTAATGCCATTGTACAGAAGATTAACCATGACCTTGAGGGAAATTTTGGGCTGAAGAATTAATATCACTTGAAAATTTGCTAGCAGGAAATTATATTGAACTTTGATAAATCTCCTGGACTTTGGTGTTTTGAGGAAAAAACATTTGAAGATTTAGAACTAGAGAAGACTCCCTCAGGCAGCTCAGTGAAATGTAATTTTATTAAGAACCTAAATCATAGCTTATGCTTAACATTTAATCTTTAACTACTTTTCTCAGCAAAAAGTGTTTTTTTCCTCAGATATCGAACTTAAGCATATAAGAAACTGGAAATATCACCTTCAGCTCTTTACTTTGAAAGGTCAAATCCAAAAAATTGACACATACCTGTATTATGTACATATGCCACTTGTCAGTGGTGAGAATGAGGTGAATCATTAGCATGTTCAAGGATTCTATTATGAAGACAGTTCTTATACAGTTAAAATGAAAGTGATAAACTTCACAACAACATCTTTCTTTTTCATTATCTTGAAATTGGGACTTTGCAGGGCAGACAGGTTGGTGAGCAGATGGACTGACTATAACAGCTAGTAGCCTGCATGTCCTAAGGCAATTTTAGAACCACTGAGGTGCAAAGGATTCTGGAGCTGTAAGGAAAATTTTTCTTCTATATGCTATCATTTAGGATTTTATATTATCAATACCACTTGATAAGCCTTTTATATATATATATATATATATATATATATATATATTAAAGATTCTGTACAGAGGGGTTACAGTTACATGAGTAAAGTAGTGAGTACATTTCCTATTGAGCATTGTTACCCCCTCGTTTGTTTTTCTCTTACCATCCCTTCCCTCCTCACCTCCCCAACTGCCCCCCCAAGTTGTAAAGTTCATTTTCAACAGTGTCTTGTACATCTCATTGTTACAATGGTTCAACCCTGTATCCTTATTTCAGCATTGTGTTATTTCCCTTCCCCTCCCCACATTAGAAAAATGTATATTCAAGATGCAGGGTGTGGGAATCAAATACAGTGAAAACAGGGGTTATACCACGGGGGGAAGGACATATGAAAGACACAAAAGAAATCACATAGTACATTATAAGTACTTTAAAAACAACAGCAACAAAGAAAAAAACCTCTTGTGTCTCTATTTTGGGGTTCATTTCGCTTAACATCATCTTATAGGGTCATATGTACATAGCTTTTGACCTTTTCTACTTGTCTGGTAAGATTATCCTACATATGTACTAGTTATTGCAAATAAAGGAAACCATGGGACCTATGTTTCTTTGGGCCTAGCTTACTTCACTTAGTATAATTTTTCCCAAGTCTTTCCATTTCCTAACAAATGGGGCTGTGTCATTCTTTCTAATGGAGGCACAAAATTCCTCTGTGTGTGTGCGTGTGTGTGTGTGTGTGTGTGTGTGTATGTGTGTGTGTGTGTATGCCACATTTTCTTGATCCCTTCATCTACTGAGGGACATCTGGGTTGGTTCCATATTCATATCCATTATGGTAAATAATGCTGCGATAAGGATAGTTGTTTGTGATTGTTTGGGTAAATGCCCCAAAGTGAGATTGCTGGGTGATAGGGGGGAGATCTATGTGTAGTCTTTTTAGGACCCTCCATACTGCTTTCCAAAGTGGTTGAACAAGTTTACACTCCCACCAACAGTTCCCTTTTGGCCACATCCCCTCCAGCATATGTTATTAGATTTCTTGATTATAGCCATTCTAACTGGGGTAAGGTAGAATCTCAATGTTGTTTTGATTTGCATTTCTTTTATAGTCAGAGAGGTTGAGCATGTCTTCATGTGTCTATTGGCCATTCTTGTTTCCTCTTGAGAAAAGTCTCTCTTTAAGTCTTTATCCCACTTACTAATTGGATGATTGTTTCTTTGAGAATTTGTTGTTGGGGGAGTTAAGTTTTTGAGTTCTAAGTATCTTTTAAATATGGAAATCTCCCATGCTCCTGGATTAGGCTTAACATGATGAAAATGGCAATATTGCCAAAGGCTATCTACAAATTCAATGTGATACTTATCAATATCCCAGCCTCATTCTTCAATGAAATAGAATAAGCAATGAAATAGAAGAAGCAATCCAAAGATTCAGATGGAACAATAAAAGACCCCAAAATAGCAAAAACAATCCTTAGCAGAAAGAACAATGCTGGAGGAATATCATTACCAAATTTCAAACTCTTCAAAGCCATAGTAATGAAAACAGCTTGGTACTAGCACAAGAACAGACCTGAAGACCCAGAAATGAACCCACAGACCTATAGCCACCTGATGTTCAACAAGGGAGCTAAAAATAATACAACGGAAGAAAGACAGCCTCTTCAGTAAATGGTGCTGGCAAAATTGGTTAAACACCTGTAGAAAACTAAAGCTAGATCCTTATATATTACCCTGACAATAATCAACTCCAAATAGAACAAACCTTGAAGTCAAAGCAGACGCCCTGAAAACATTACAGGAAGGAATAGGAGAAACTCTAGGGCTCCTTGGTACAGGTCAAAATTTTCTTAATAGAGATCCAGAAACAGAAAAAATCAAAGAAAGGTTGGACAAATTGGATTGCATAAAACTGCTTTTTGTTAAAGAACAATTGAAGAAATAATAAATATGATTTCTGAGTTACTTAAAATATACATGAAATGACTAATGTAGTGTCTTGAACATTTTATAGACAGTATTCATTTGGATTTCATTATTTATGTATTTACATTTTAATATGTGAACTAGTATACATTTTCCCAAGATGAGAAAAATATGAGTAGACAGATTGGTAGTATATTATATTATATGATATTATATAGGTAACACTGTAATTTTTTCTCTCTTAAAATTTTCACAGTAGATATTGATCATCTGCTTTGACTACATTTTATTTTCAAAATCTCCCCCCCTTCCCCATTATGGGGCTTGAACTCTGAACCTGGGCACTGTCCCTGAGCTCTTAAGCTCAAGGTGAGCTCTCTACCATGTGAGCCACAGCACCACTTGTCTTGTTGACTTTCCTGCCCAGGCTGGCTTTGAGCCGCGATCCTCAGTCTCCTGAGTAGCTAAGATTACAGGCATCAGTCCCCAATGTTCAGTCCAAAATCTTTTAAAAAAAGCAACTGTCATATCTCCAATCCAGTTTGGAAAGTATACTAAAACCATTTAAATATAGTCACAACCTTTGTTAGAAAGTCCACTTACAACACAGCATCTGCCTCACATCTGGCAGTATTCTTAATGGAGTTCAAGGACTAGTTCTAGAACTTAACCTTTTAAAGAAAACTGCATTCAAAAGAGCTATGCCATAGTATCTTTTTAGAAAATAATATATATTTCATATTTTTAGCAAAAAATTAAAAATTTAACTATGTGTTAGTATTCTAATTCGGTCAAGTGATGCTTTGGTTAGCTAGTACATTATCATTTGAGCTACAATAAAGAGCCCTTTTATTGGTTATTTTGGAGATGAAGACTCATGGACTTTTCTATCCAGATTGGCTTCAAATCACAGTCCTCTGGATCTCAGAATCCTGAGCACCTGTCATAAGAACCAAACACATTTATTATTTTTAAAGAGATTTTTTGAGATATAATTAAATGCCATAATCTACCCATTTTAAATACAATTATTTATTTTTTTTTTGGGAGGGGGGTCCGGTCATGGAGCCTGAACTCTGGGCCTGGGCGCTGTCCCTCAGCACTTCAGCTCAAGGCTAGCACTCTACCAGTTGAGCCACAGTGCCACTTCCGGCTTTTTTTCTTTTTCCTTATGTGGTGCTGGGGAATCGAACCCAGGGCCTCATGCATGCAAGGCAAGCACTTTACCACTGAGCTATCTTCCCAGCCCCACAATTCTTTATTTTTAAACTGCCACATTAAACTACCTTATTAAAAACTACCACAGTCCATTACCCACAAGTGATTCTTTGTGCTTACAATTTAGCATATTTATTTTTTTAATGTGATACATATTTATGTTTTTATTTTTTAAATTCTGCTACTTTATTTACATTTATTTTTTTTATTGTAAAGATACTATACAGAGGGTTACAGTTACATGAGTGAGGTAATGAGTACACTTCCTCTTGAACATTGTTACCCCCTCCATTGTTTTCCCCCTACCATCCCCTCCCTCCCTCCCTTCCCCGAGGTTCTTTTTTTTTTTTTTTTTGATTGTGATTAAGTGATTACATAATTTCCGGAAATTCACAGTATTGTGGAATAATGATGCTCATTTAAAGTCACAAGTTCATTCTAACTTTCCTGGAGCAAATTGTCTATCACAGTCTGTAAGATATAACGGTGCTCACATGTTATATACCATATATGTGATCAGCAGCATGGGGATATTTGGTAGTGGTTCAACCAGATGAGTGGGAGTTCTTTGTTTCTTAAGTCCTGTTAGTTTTTATTTACATTTATTTTTAAATTTAAATTGCGTTGTAAAAGTTGTACAAAGAGTCATAGTTATATAAGTCGGGTAATGAGTACATTTCCTTTGAACAGTGTTACCCCCTTCCTGATTTTCTCCCATTTTTCCCCTCCCGACCTCCCTTTCCCCCCAAGTTGTAAAGTTCATTTCCAACATAGTGTCTAGTGAGTATCACTGTTGCATTGGTTCACCTTGTCCCACCAATTCTGTGATCCTCCTTCCCTTCCCCAACTCAGAGAAAACTTATATACAAGACAAAGGATACAGAAATCAAAACCAGTGACACCAGGAACTAAACAAAAGGGAAAAAAAAGAAAACAGAAATAACTGCAAACAGGACAATATAAAAAAAAACTCTTGATTCCATTTCTTGGAGTTCATTTTGATAAACATCATTTCATATGGTGATATGTATATAACTATTGAGCCCTTTTGATTCTCTTATAAGAATATTGGGGCTGGGAAGGTAGCTCAGTGGTAGAGTGCTTGCCTTGCATGCATGAGGCCCTGGGTTTGATTCCTCAGCACCTCATAAGCAAAAAGAAAAAAACTGGAAGTGGCGTTGTGGCTCAATTGGTAGAGCAGCACTAGCCTTGAGCTGAAGAGTTGAGGGACAGCACCCAGGCCCAGAGTTCAGGCCCCATGACCGGACCAAAAAAAAAAAAAAAAAGAAAAGAAAAGAAAAGAAAAGAAAAAAAAGAAAAAGAAAAGAATATTGTAGATAAATTCTAGTTATTACAAATGAGGGAAACTATGAATTCAGCATATATAACATACACTCTTCTTTCTGATTTTCTACTGTCTTGTATCCATCCTTGTTGAGACATATGTTACAGTATTTCATTAAAAAACTATTACTCATTATTATATGTTTATGATGTTTCTCTTTCTCTGCTGGATTATGCTTCCCTCTTGGGATCCTAATCGTCATAATTACCTGGCAACTTGGAGTTTCCTCTGATTGCTACTAAGCTGGCACTGAATTTCCCCTGGAGCACCAGCTTCCAGGCACTTTCTTCTTAGAGGAGAGCAGGGCCTTGGCCTCCTGCTGCCTGCTGTGCTCCACATGCATTCATATCAAACTTCTTGGATCAGAGAAGCCCCAAGGAATCTTATAAGATGATCATGTACAAGAAGTCCTGTGTTCATAGATTCTTTTGCCTGTATTGACTTTGACTTTTCACTGAAATGAAATCATCTGCCTTTTAGGGAGGTGGTGAAGATAAGAAGATATTAATATGAGCACAGCAGTAGTTAGAGGTTCAATGTGGAGGTTCCTCGTACATGGTTCCTATACACTTTCTTTTCTCACTGGTACATGGCTTTGTGCCCTCTCTCAGCCTTTCTGCTCAAGACTGGCACTCTATCACTTGGGCCATACCTCCTGCCCGGCATTTTGCTGGTTATTTTCGAGATGGCCCCTCAAGGAATTTTCTGTTTGGGCTGGCTTCAAACCTTGATTGTCCAGGTTTCAGCATCCTGAGTAGTGGGACTACCAGCCTTTTCTTTCGTGTTCTGGCTAGAAGTGGTATACATAGAGCATAGGTATACATAGAGCATAGACAAAGTCAAGTAAGTATCAAGGTGCCCTCAGACATTTTGGCTGGAAAATATGGTGACCCCTGGCCTGCTGAGCTGGCCAACCTGAGTTCATTATGGGCCAAGTAATCAGAACTAAAGGGGCAGAGGTAAAAGCCTTTTCCCACCAGATCTGCTATTCATTAAGGAAAAAGGGAGTGGCTGATCTGTTTTGTCTTGATACCAGTGAAGAAATAGGGGTAAGGGTAGAGTCTCTCTTCCTTTTGAGACACCCAAGGGTGGGTGAGTGGGATAAATAACCTCTTTCCCCCCTATAGAGGGAGGAAGGAAGAACTGGAGCTCCTTGTCTCCCTCCATCTAGTTTTGAAAACACCCTTGAAATTTTACAATGTCTTTACTTTCATTGTTATGGAATACTTGCATAGTAATATTCAAGATATGTGTCCTATATGGGAGAAAATAAAGGGGAGGTTATAGTGTTTGGCCCAATTTTAGCAGGATAAATTTCCATTTGGGGTCAACCGTTAGGAGACATTTGATAATTTCTGTTATTTTCTTGGATTTATGACTTGATTGGAATCTACAATCCTATTGTAATGTAATACTACAAGTAGAATGGGCTCAAGGCCACAGTGAGGTTCCAGAGACATTCTTGTCATTGTACTCTCCAATTCTCTGGACAGGCCTTGTTTTCTTGGTTTATATTTGCTGACCTAAAAGCAAATGCATGAATTGCATCTGAGGGTACAAAGATCTGGAGATACGTTTAGCCTATTCAGGGTCACAATGGAGTTTGTGGAAAACAATCAACAGTTCTGGAGGCTAGAATTTTGAGATGAAGGTGTGAGTAGGATTGACTTATTTTTCTGAAGACTATCAGGGGAACCTATTTCATTTCTTCTGGTTTTCTATAAGGATTCATTTTCTTGAAAATGACATTTTTCCTGTGTCTTTTTCATATCCCCTTCCTTCTGCATTTGTTTCCTTTTTTTACTAAGACTTCAGTCATTTTGGTTGGATGAGGGATCACTCTGATGACCTCAACTTGACTTGATCATCTTATTTTCAAATAAGGTCATAATCATGTCTGGATAAAGGGTACATGGTTCACGACTTGGATAAAGGGTACATGGTTCAAACTAAGAACCCCAAGAAAGACCAAAACAATAATCATTTTTAGAAAAACAGGGAAGATAGTATACTAAGAATGTCCAGACTTTTTCTTGGTTAGAAACATTAACTACTGAGACTGAGTAAAATAACTTCATATGAACTCTGGAAACCAAAGGTCATGCAACATCTAGGAGAGAATCCCAATTCCCCATTTGTTCCTTGAGGTGGAGAGAAAAAAGTAGATTTGATTATAGTATTCTGGTCTGCAGATGATATTACCAGATTATGTCTTTCTAATGGCATAGTTTGTGTCTCAGACTGATCAGAGTTGGAGAAGGCAGAGGAGGGTAGTATGTGACATACAAATGTCAGAAGGAGCAAAGATCCACAAATATCTGGAAACAATTGATTGCAGTCAGCGGAATGTAACTTGCAACCCCCCTAGAAAAAAATGTTGAGAAATTGGAATATTTAGAAGCAAGCATATTTACAGGGGAACTAAAAAAGGGAGTGGGAACAGAAAGGACTTTTAACTCAAGGTTCAAGGAAGAAAAAATCAGGAAAATACATATGGCTACATGAAGAATACCAACAAAGACATAAATATAAGAGAACCCAGTTCTGAAGGAGAATATTATAGTAACTGAAATAAAAATTTTACCAGAGGGTGTATGTCTGCTTTCCTGGTGGCACATAATGATATTGGAGTCCTTACGCCATTCTAACAAGTAAAACTCTTGAACAAACTGAAAAACCAACATTTAGATAAATCAGAGAAGTTAGGTCACAGGCCAAATCACTGGCATCAAGATTGGAGAGACAGACTGATGAATGCTGAGAATCACAAATTACTTGGGGAAAAAACCCTTAGTAGAAACCAACATGGAAACTGCTGTTGAGATAAGAAAATCTGAACATTATTAAAGTGGCAAAAGTGTCATTTTGGTCAAGATTACAAGGTAAATACTTCAGAAATCTAGTCATGGAGAGGGACTCACACTATTGTAATAGTTTACTGGCATTAACTTATCCCATATATAATGAATATGAAAAGAAAATCGTCTTGTACTTCTGGCAGGGTTATGAGAAATACAGCTATTTTGAAGCATAGTACAACATTCTGTTATTTACAAGGATTTGTTGAAGAGAAACAGTTATACCAGAGTCTGCCCTGCTGCATGAGAGATAGATAAAACCATACTCTAGGCCCAGTCTAGACTTCTTGTTCACCTAAGAAGATGAAAAATAAAATCAAGGAACATAGACAGTTGATACTTCACATAGACTCACTTAGAGATGGAGCCGTCACCATAAAAATATAGAATGACTCTTCCCCGTGACACACACTTAACCACAACATTACTCAGGGCCTATATAAGCCACAGCTCCTTTTACCCACAACACACTTCTAGCTATCTGGAAGAAAATATGATGTATACCAAAAGGCTGAGACATGGTTGAAAGGAAGAGAGAGCAAGCATCAGAACTGAAACATATTGTAAGGATGGTGGAATAATCAGAGCAGGAACTTAAAACAACTCTGATTAAAATGCTAAGAATTCTAGTGGATGAAATAAACAGCATGCAAGAACAGATGGGAAATGCAATCAGAGAGATGGAAAATTTAAGAAAAAATGAAAAAGAAGGCTATATATAAATATTGACAGATATGAATGGTGTCTTGGTTCATTACCAAAGCTGGACATACATGAGGAACAAATCTGATTTCCAAAATATGTGGAAACTTCCAAGATGGAAAAAATCAAATAGTTTAAAAAAACCACCAGAATTTAGAAACAGAAAATATTTGACCTATTCTCTCAAAATATCCTATTGTACTCTATTCTTTTTTTCTATAATGATATGACTTGTAGCCAAATAACAGTTACTTTCACATTACTGAAACCTCAGAAGATGAAATAGTATGAGGGAGCTACTTTATTACTATGTTGTCCTTATCCATTTATCCATTGATGGGCACTTAGATTGTCTCTTATTGTGGCTGTTGTAGATGATGACATCAAAATGAACATAGAACTATGAATATCTCTTCAACATTCTACTTTCATTGCTTTTATTATATAAACATATATATATATATGTATATATGTATATTATCCAGAGGTGAGAGTTCTGGATCATATAGTATTTCCATTTTAGTTTTATAGATCATTTCATTCAATTTTCCCTAAAGACTTATTGATATTCACTTCCATCAACTCTGTGTAAGAGTTCCCTTTTTTCTACATGCTTGAACATGCTTATCATATTTGTTTTAATAATAACCATTCCTACAGTGTAAGGTGGCATCCCATTGTAATTTTAGTTTGCATTTCCTTGATGATTTGAGATGCTGGATTTTTTTTTTCATTTATTGGCCATTTATATCTGTTTTAAGAACTATTTGCCCAGTTTTAATCAAGTTTATTTCCTTACTATTAAGATTTTTAGTTTTATATATATATATATATATACTTATATATATGTATATATATACTTATATACGTGTGTGTGTGTATATATATATATATATATATATATATATATATATATATGATATTAGGTCTTCACCAGATGTGTGCTTACAAAAAATTCTTTTCACACTCCAAGCACTACTTTTTATTCAGTTATTCTTTCTTTTGTTGTCTATGCTTTTGGAGTCCATACAAGAAATCACCCAACCAATGTCATGAGGTTTTTCTTCTGTTTTCCTTTACCAGCTTTATGATATCAGCTCTTACTTTTAAGTGTTCTTACATTTTTTTCTTTTTCTTTTTTTATTGTGAAAATACCATACAGAGGGGTTACAATTACATGGGCAAGGTAATGAGTACATTTCTTATCAAGCATTGTTGCCTCCTCCTGAGTTGTTTTTTGTTTATAGTGTGAGATAAGGGTCCATTTCTCTTTGGGGAAATGTGAATATTTAGTTTTCTTCCAACCATTTTTAAAGAGGCCATTCTTCTACAAAGTGTGCTTTTTGCCAAAAAATCAATTGACTGCAAATACTTGAGTTTATTTTTGGGCTTTCTGTCCTATTCCATTGGTTGATGTGTCTGATTTTAACACTAGCACCATCTGTTTTGATTATAATAGCTTTATAATACATAGTTGGCCCATAATCCCTATCTGTGGATTCTGCATATGTGAATTCAGGAAACCACAGACTAAAAATTTGAAAAGGAACTGTATATGAATTAGACATGGATGGATTTTTTTTTCTTGTCATTATTCCCTAAACTATTATAACAGTTATTAACATAACATTTAAATTGTAGTATTCTTAGTAATCTGGAAATGATTTAAAGTACAGACTATTTGCATACGTTATATATAATGCTAAATCATTTTATATAAGGGAATTATGCATGTACAAATTTTGATTTCCTCAGGGATATTCCAGTTTTCAGTGGTGATGCTTATAGCTACCTCTGGAATGCATTGGTTGTTTAGTCTTTGCTGGTTCTATAAGAATCTTAGGAATGTTTTTTCTGTTTGTGTGCAAAATGAAACTGAAGTATTGAAAGAAATTTCACTGAATCTGTATCTTACTTTGGATAGTAATTTCCTAAGCCTTGAACACAGTATATCCTTCCATTTATTTGTGTCTTTCAGATTTTTTCGTCTGTGTTTTATAGTTTACAGTATATAGATCTTTTACTTCCTTTATCAAATTTACACTTATTTTATTTGGGAAGGGGAGTCAAATTCCATTATAATTGAATTGTTTTCTTAATTTTTGATAGGTGCTGGTTGTATACAAACACTACTGATTTTTGTATGTTGATTTTGTAGGTTGCAACTTTACTGAATTTATAGGTTATATTTTTTAATTTTTAAAATTTTTAAGTGCTACTATAGCAGTAATGTATAGAGGGATTAAGATTACATAAGTCAGGTAATGAGTCCATTTCTTTTTGGACAGTGTCATCCTTCCCTCAATTCTAAGTTTTTTGGTGAAGGCAATTTTATTACTTGTCCAGAATGAAGGCCTCTTATTTCATCTTGCCTAACTACTGTGCTAGGATTTGCAGGGCTTGTTGAATGATGTGATGAATATTTGCACCTGGTCCTGTTTTTTATGTATAGGAAGAGATTTCAACCTTTCACTATTGAATATGATGCTTGCTCTGAGCTATACAGTGTAAATCTCAATGGTGACAGTACATAACCTATCTGAAGGATAGAATGTTCTTTCTAGATTGGTTATGATCTATAAAGATTCATATGTTATTAACATGGTGATGATTGCAAGGACAAATATCTTTTGTCATAGGATATAGAAATTAGAAACTACTCAAAAAGTACTTTGTAAGGTGAATAAACTGTGTATCCATAAAATGGAAAAAAAACAATTTAGGCGGGGGGGTATAGTTGAGGAGGTGGGAGGGAGGGGATGATAGGGGAAAAACAAAGGAGGAGGCAACAATGCTGGATAAGAAATGTACTCATTTCCTTGTTCATGTAACTGTACCTCCTCTACAGTATTTTCACAATAAAAAACCTCATTTAAAAAATGAAAAAAACTATTCATTGACACAAAGCATGAGGGAATTTTTAATGCATTTTTTTACAAATTCAAAAAATAGACCAAGAATACAGACCAGTAGTTACCACAGACTGGGTTATAATCTAAAGAATTATGTACATATTCATATTCCATACTTAGAGAAGAATATAAAATGAATGAACCATTCCATAATAATAATTGACACATGCAATATTTATTTTTGAATGCTAACACGGGTGAGCAGAAGGTAAAGGAAAAACCAGATATTTGCATAGTGAATAAAGTATCTCCCCCAAAGCAGTTAAAAGAGAAAATAGTTACCTTGCTGTGTGGCAAGATGTCACACACTACTTTAATCAAATAGTCTGGTTAATAGTACCCGTAATAAAAACTACACCCACCTTGTCTAGTGCATTAATATGAATGCCTCACCTGTGTTTATCCTCCCCCTAAATGCACATCCTTAATCAGGTTTTGAGAAAACATCAAACATAAATTGGCGTTATTCTATAAAGTAACTGATCTATGTTCAGCTCTCAGGAGAGACTGAGGAACTTTTATGGACTAGAGAAACTAAGAGATATGAAAATTAAGTACACTGTGCATTCATGGAAATGATCCTGGAATACAAAAATAAATTCGTGAAGAAACTGGTGAAATGCAAAGAAACTCTCAAGTTCAATCCACAGTATTTCACTAATGTTAATTTTTAATTTAGAAGATTTTTTATACTGTAGTTATATAAGATGTGAACTGGAGAAGCTGGGCATATGGAAACTCGATGTACTATCTTTGCAAGACTAAAATTATTTCAAAATAAAAGTGAAGTATGGATTTTTTTTTTTGAAGTATGGATGTTTGAGTCAACATTTACTTTCATGTATCTCTCAATCACAAGCAACCAGTGGAAGAACCCTATCGTCAAATACCTATGCATGATTAATTTGTGGTTTATTTAAAATACACTTTGGTGGTACTTATTTTGGTTGATTGTAAAGAATCAATAATCAGAGTTTAATAGACAAAGGAAGCAGTTGAATTGAGGCAGCTGAGCTAAAACAGACTCTTATTATACTTTCTTAATTTGATTTTTAGAATTCCTACCAAATCTGCTTCTTAATTTTTCCCTATTCCCCCTCCTTTTTGTTTTAAAGGTGTTATGATTGCAGATGTAAATGTTCCGTTGAAAAAGTAGAGATTCCCAAAAGGGGATAAGGCAATGGGGGGTTTAACAGTGGCTGTCAAAGTGCTGTGTTGGGAAAATACCTAAGATGCCACAGTATTGTGCATGGCACCATGTTCCTACTGGCAGTTTTACCTGGGATTTGGATATTAGGAATTATCCTGTTTTTTGTTTTTGTTGTTTTGTTTTGTTTTTGTGATTTGGCAGAGATAGCTCAGTGCTATCCATTGGATTCAACCTGTAATCAATTCTTGTTTTCTATATGCTTAGTGCTATGAAAAGCCCTATAGATACACAGAAGTCTAAATCCTGATCCCTGCCTCCAAAGCCCCCACTTGCATGAAAGACAAACATTAAGTAGATGAAAAAAAAAGCAGAGGTTTTTTTTGAGATGTTATGACCATACTTCTATTATCTCTTCTTTCTATTATACATCTGTGGTATCTGGTGAATATTTGAACTTCTGGATCAGTTTCCTTATCTGTAATGTACAGTGCTACTGTTGGTGATCATTAGATTGATGATCATTAGTCCCTGGCACATAGGCCACAATCAGTAAGTGCTGATTGTGATTATGGTGGCTGCTACCAATGCTGATAGATAGTTAGGAAACCAGAGGATTTATGACACTAAAACGCTTTTTCATTGAATATAGTGGAGTTCTTGGCTCACTTTTTTTGTTTACTTTATTACAGAGATGATGAAGAGAAAAAAAAATCTCCTTCGGAAGGTACTGATGAGAAGGCCAATGGAACGCATCCAAAGACCATCAGCCGAATTGGCAGTACAACTAACCCATTTTTGGACATTCCTCATGACCCAAATGCTGCTGTGTACAAAAGTGGATTCTTGGCTCGGAAAATCCATGCAGATATGGATGGAAAGAAGAGTAAGCATCATTGTTGTCATTTTTTGTTTCATTTATTTCATCTTTAGCCTCAAATTTTAAAGTGGATTTATTGAAATAAAGTCAAGAATGAGGAAATTGTTTATCTAGAGAAATATTCTTGAAGTTTGAGAAAGCCTCTAGTTCTACATAAGAGACCCACCTGTTGCTTGATCTTTTTTTAACAGTATTATAAAGCTCTTAAAATGAAGAGTATTCATTTCCCAGTCTCTCAGTTTTTCATATAACCAGGGCTTCAGCAACTAATATTGACTACTGCCTGTGTACTAGGCACCAAATACAATAGCAGAGTTATTATTATCATGGGGTTTACATTTCTAGTGGTTGAAGGAAAGATTGAATTTATAAAACAGATTAATCAGTGGCACAGTGCTTCAGAGACAAAAGAAGAAATGAGGAAATTCATATCCAAAGCATAGGCCCAATGGTTGGCCTTTGACAAGATGCTCAGATGACAAGACAGCATGGCATAATTATTGCTAGGACATGAAGGAATCCCATATTTGATGTCTTTTGATTATTTTCTGAGAGCAAATGTAAGTTTGAAATGAATGGAGTATGTTCACATAGAAGAATTTTGTGGAGGGTGAAATGACAATTTGACATAGTTGAATAGGCTAAGACAAGCTGACACGTATGCACGAAATAACCAGGCTTTGCTTCCAGAGTGTCCCCATCTACCTATTATAAAAGAGACATAAAGGGAAGGGGTGGATAGTAGCACAGTTTTTATCTGTGGATGGGCACTTTTTGTTAAGATGTTAGCATATTTTATGTAGGTTTCAGTTAGAAGAAATATTATGGTAGTGCCCTTGATACTGACTGATACCAAATGCAAGTTCTTTAGGAGTACCTCCTAAAGAAGGTACTGTCAGCCTAGCAGATTTCCTTTTTCTCTAGCAACACTGTGTCAAGTTCCAATAGATGCAAGTGACATCAGTTGAAAGTAGCCTAGGCAAAGGACATACCTGGAAATAAAAGATTATCAGCAGAATACTGTCCATTTCCATCTCTGCATGATGTATATTTTAGTGTTTTCTTTCATATGAGGCTCCTTAGATATGGCTGGATACAGTGCTATGAGGGTCCGTACAGATGTGTTGAGTTTCAGTAACAAAGAACATCCTAATTTTTCTCTCTTAATTTAGTACATTCTAGGACAGGACTGATGTGAGTGACTAAGGGGATAAATGCCATGATTGACAGCACCATTTGGTTGCAATAGTTAGGGGAAATTTTCTCAAGAAGGAATAACATACAGATCTCAGAGAAAGGGAGTTTTGGGGAGACATGTCAATAGATAATCATATTTGGCTCCATTGGGCACACACATCTATATACATTGAGTTTATACAATATGTAAGCTGAAAATAATATGATTTTCTACTTAAGGCCACAAATATATTCATCTCCCTTTACCATGCGAACAGCTGCAGCTTTGAATTCTAAGACTGATATTTATGTTGTGATTTTTCCCTCCAGTCAAAGATGGTTATAGCTTCAATCCATAGGCTAACTGAAAAATAGTGTCTGATTGATGAATACATATAAAAATAGGGACACACACACACACACACACACACACACACACACACACACACACACACACACACACACACACACACACACACACACACACACACACACACACACACACACACACACACACACACACACACACACACACACACGCGCGTAATTAAAGTGAATCCAAAAAGTCCAGGATGGTGGTGGTACATTCCTATAATCCCAGTACTAGGGAGTAGAGACAGCGGACTTGTAAATATTTTTTTTTAAATAGAAAAATATTCTTTACTTTTATCCCTATGCCTGCTGACAAATTTCTCATGTTTTATCATCTGAGCACTCTGTAATTCACATTAATTTGAGGAATTAATGTGTAATATGTTTGGAATTTTTGGCAGCATTTTCTTTCTCTTTCAGTATTCTAAAATACTGTGCCATTGTTTCCTACCTGGCATGGTTTCAGATGACAAGTCTGTTTTCCCTCTTACCTTTGTTTCGGTCCTCTCTACCTAACATGGTTTTGTTCCCTGTGAATGCTTTCAAGAGATGTTCTTTTCCCTGAATTTCAGCATTATTATTATGAGGTGTCTTTTTATGCTTTTTCCTTGTGCTTTTTCATGTTTGGTGTTTGTTCAGGTTCTTGCATTTGTATGTTTATATTCTTCACCAGTTTGGGAAAATTTAACTGTTCTTTTGTTTCCATTTTGGTAGAAATGTAACGCAAGACCTGTGTTCTCCCACTGAGTTCCATCTCCTGCCCTGGACCTTATTTCTTAAAACTCTCATGCTTCCTTCTGGGACTTATTTTCTGTGTTAAATCTCTTAATACTATTCAGAAGCTACCCTGAGATGCAGCTTTGGATTCTAAATTTAAATGTTTAATTTTTTTTCCTATTTGCTTTTGTCCTTTCAGTACTTAATTTAAATAATTTTATCATTCTAATATACTGTAATATTTTTAATTTAATATATTTATCATATTTAGAACTATGATCTATCCTCCATTTTGAGTAACCTTGATTATATTTATAGCTATTTAGAGTTGGTGCTTTCTAGTCTTTTCCTTTCTATCATTTCCAAGACTTTACATTGATTGACTTTTCTTTTGGGGGTGGGGGTGGAGGAGAAGGGCAATCATGGGGCTTGACCTGAACAACTGGGCCATGTCCCTGACCTTTTTTTCCAAAGCTAGTGTTCTGCCACTTGAGCCACAACTCTACTCCTGGTTTTTTGGGGGTTAAATGGAGATGAGTTATGGACTTTCTTGCCTGGGCTGGCTTTGAATCATGCTCCTCAGATCTCAGCCTCCTGAGTACTAGGATTACAGGCATGAGCCAGTGCTGTGCAGCTCATTTTTCCTTTTTACTACTATACTTTGTGCTTTCCTTTTGTTTGTATTTTTACACGTTTTTTGAATGGCAGATGTTATACATCTTTTATTTTGTGGGCCCTAGACTTAGTGTTGGATTTTCTTCTGGTACGTAGATAAATAACATAGATTAACTGTATTCTTTCAAAGCTTGCCTGTATCTTTTATTATGACACTGTAGAACAAGCTTTACTCTGGCACATACTGTGTTCCATTAATAAGGCATTATTACCCATCCCAGACTTCTTCAATGCTCCATGTATCACACTCTGACCAGTGAAGACACACAATTTCTAGCCCTATGTGAGCTATTGAAATTGTTTATTCCATTCTTTTTTAGTAGTTCTTTCCTGCACCTTGGCTTATTTTCTTTTACCTGTGCTCAGATCAGCAAACCCCAGCTGGGAGAATTCTAGTAGATCTCCAGAGCCTTCTCTTTGTGTAGTTGTCTCCTCTCAATCACCTGCTCTACAGATTCTACCCCAGCCTCAACAGACCCCTTTGTGTCTTCATCTTGGAAGGACTTTAGACACTGTTTAGAAAACCTTTCTCACTATGAGAGCTGAGATCTTTTCCCCAAACAATAAACTGGGTTTGCCTCATTCATTTCTTCCTTCTCTGAACCACAGTTCAGTGCTGCTATTGAACAGCATCTAAAAACATCATTTTTTATATTTATGTACTTATTCATTGTACATATATTTTCCCCTAATTGTTACTGTAAGGAAGTTAATAAAGAAGTTGTTAATTCAAGGGCATGAGCAGATATAAACTGATGACGAATTTCCTTGTGAAGAAATCCTCTTTGCTTCAGACCTCAAAACCTAATATGTGCTAATCTATAAAGTGATCAGAAATTCCAAGCATTTAGGTACAAGCAAGCTGTTTAGATGTACTTGCAACATCTAAAACAGAGTTATGTCCTGTCCACATATTCTTTCTCCCTCTTCCATGTGTTGAGTTTTCATGTGTTGGGTTGAACTAATTTAAGGTATGTTGCCGCTTTTTACTTTTATTTTAAAGGATGCTGGGGTTGGACCCACTCAGTCACTGATTTTCTGCAACCAAGTATCTCATATAGCTCAGACTTACCTGTAACTTGCTGGTTTCAAACTTGACATCCTCCTACATCAGTCTCATGATGGGATTATAGGCATGTATTACCATACCCAGCTGGAGCGTCTTAGTGTAACAGAAAGCCTAAACTTTTTCTGAATGCTTCTTTTTTTCTTTTTTAGGGATGCATACTCATATCTAATTTTGAAATGTCATTTTTTATTTTGTATACAAATCCAGTATTTTCATTTGTTTTTAGGTTTTTTGTTGTTGTTTTTGTCGGTCGTGGGGCTTGAACTCTGGGTTTGGGAGCTATCTCTGAGTTATTTAATGCAAGGCAAGAGACCACTTGAGCCACAACGCCACTTCCAGTTTTCTGATAGTTAAGAGTCTCATAGACTTTCCTGCCCTGGCTGGCTTTGAACCGTGAACCTCAGATCTCAGCCTCCTGAGTAGCTAGGATTACAGGCATTAGCCACCAGTGCCTGGCTCAAATCCGGTATTTTTGAGGAAAAAACAAATAAGAAAGCTTTCCTGGAGAAGCTCTAAGTAATTTTGAAAAATCAGCATGATGTTCCTTTTTCTGTGTACTTCTCTTCCAAGTCTACAGATATTTATTAGGGGTCAACATATGCAGTTATATTGTTAATATTACATTTGTAAGTATATGCAAATCAGGTTCTCAGTTGAAAGTTGTTACAATAAGTTTTTAATAAGAGGAAGTTTGAGTCAAAGGTCTATGGAGAGAGAATTTTCTACTAAAACAGTGGAACACCAGTTGCACCAATGTTCTTAAATAGTTCTAAAACTCAGATTCTTCAGATTGCACCCAATTATTCACACAAAACTTTATTTTTTTGCCTTTAAATTTATGCTGTTTAGAAATTTTCCCTCTGATAAACCATAATTAAAGACAAATGCTGTATATGTGCTTACCAGACCCATTAAATGTGACATTAAAGAAAAGCTTTGAAAGGTCAGATTTGAAAAACAGTGCAGCATATCTGGATTTTGTCAGACAAAAAATGGAAAAATTCAGCATAAACTCTTAGATTTATCAATCTGTTGTCCAATACTTATAGAGGTCAGGAAAATGTCTGAAAATTATGTACCAAAATATGAATGTGATAAGTTATCAGTGATAATTAAATGGTGAGTCATTATTACAGCCTTAGTGCAACCATTTGGTGCATTAAATTCATTGATTCTATGTCTTTTGAAGCAAATTTTATCATCACCCCCATTTGCCAATGAGGAAATTGATCTTAACCATCTTAGCCAAGGCTACTGTGTGGAATCATAGTACATCTGGTGGGACAAAAGTCTAATTAAAGGAAAATAATTGTAGCTTATTGCTAAAATGCAATTGCCATGAGACAACATGCTTTGAAAATCTCTTAAGTTCCCGTCATTTCAGCCTGTAACTGTATAGCATGTATTTAGATGCCTGAAGGTCTCAAGCTAGGAGCAGTGGGGTCTAAACAGCTATTTTGCTCGGCTAACACAGCACTTATTAGAAATCTAATTACATGGATTTAATCAGACATGCCTTGATTGGCTTTACAGAGATGACCATGCACAATGCTGCACTTATATTTTAGTGAATGGAATATAACAATAATGAAATTCTTGTCTAATTTTTGTTAATGTAGTCTATAGATAAGCAAAATGCAAGCACCTTTTTGAGTGCTTGAGTGCAGGTGTACTGTCTTTGTGTACAAAGGCTTATAAGCAGAGCCTCAGCCCCCAAAAGAACTTATATTCATATGTACAATATAGAAAGTAATTCCAGTTTATTGTTCAAAGTATAAACTTTTCAATAACAACTATTAGGTAAGGCACCACAAAAATGCTCAAAATTGAAAGACAAAAGTTCATTGGGACATGTTGACATTTTCATAGCTTAAAAAAACATAAAATTTACTTACAATATGGAAAGAAGATAGAAATAGCCATCTTCAATATTATGAAAATGTATTACATGACTTAGGAAGTAATTAAATAAATTAGGAATACCAGGAACATTTTGTAAATGGTGTTCTGAGGGTATGTGTGTGTGTATTCACCATCTTAATAACTTGGTATAATTTTCAAGTCAATTAAAAGAAGATTAGATGATTGAGAGAAACAGTTCTAAGACTTAGAAAAAATGTGGAACAATAACATTCTGACTTTCAGATGGAGAATGTTTTAACATTTGAGAAGTAGAAACTATAATGTCTTAAAAGGAAAGATTTGTGGTGGGAATTTATTCATCCCCATGCAGACAAGTACCTGCTTCATCCCCAATTCATGACTTCTTTATATTAAGGTCTTTTTTAAAAAAAAAAAGTTAAAAGATTTGATTGAGAAAAGATACAGCATATGACTGTCATCAGAGTTCCTATTGTACAGTGAAAGGAGGTGAGAGAGAAAAGCAGGGAGCAGAGATAACCCTTCCTGCTCCACTTGGGAGTGGAGGTTCTACCTGTTCTGAAGAGACTACAACATTGTTGTCAGCTATTTCTCAATTTAAAAATAAGTGAAGTAGGAGAGTGAGAACTCTGTGAGGTAGAAGCTATGTTAGTTTGATTATTGTAAATATTTCACATGTTTTAAACATCCAGTTGTACGCTATGAACATATTTTTTCATTTGCATGCTCCTTTAAATGTCAGACATTATTCACAGAAATATCAATAAAAACATAAATCTGTTGGGAAATGGAATGGAGAAAGGTTGCTAAATCTTCATGACACACACAAAACCTAATGGAGAATGTAGCCCATGCTAGCCTTTATGACAGCGGAAAAGCACATTTTGTGGTCTCGTGTCAGTTAGCTACCATGGTAAAGAGTTCAAATGTTAAGAAAAGTAGACAGACTTCTGGGAAAAGGCACTGAAGGAGTTGGGAAGGATCAAATCTAAACAAGCTCACCAGGTAGACCTCTCATCTTATTGAATATCTTATTCAATAGTGACTAAGATACCTTATTTACACTATCACATTTTCAGTGTAGGCTCTACCATCCTTTAACCTACTTGAGATTGCTTTTTGATCCAAAATACTATAATAACTGCTTTTGGAGGTTGGGAGAACTTTTGGTGGTAGCTGTTGTTAGTCTCATTTTCAGTGCTTTGGGTGTGAGCACAGCGGGGCAGCCTGGAGCAGTGCAAGAAGTTCGCTTGCTTGAGAGGGATTCTCACCCTGGCTTGTCATCGACGATCTTGAAAATTTAGCCCCACATGTCAAATGTGAGAGAGTAGATGTTATTTTGAGTCACATACTGAAAATAGAATTTGTAATGGCAATGCAGGCAGAAGTCTCTGCTATTGTGTAACATGGGGAACAGCGACACTATAATTAAGAGATAATAATAAAAGTGGATTTTTTCCCCCTACAAGACAGTTGTCTCCTCTTGTAAGAGAAGGATTTTAAGTGAAGACAGAACAAAGTAATTATTTTAATTTAGGCTAAGATTTACCTCCTCTCCCCACCCAGCTGTTCTGTGGCAGTAGGTAGGTAATGACGAGGTCCAAGAAGAGCTCCATGATGTCTCAGTAGGCCCCTGTCCCATGACCGTACACTTGGTGGAATTTTATGTTTTCGATAGGGAATGGCCCTTTGCAAGTTTAAATTCAGATTAAAAGAATGGATTTTGTTCTTGCAGGCTCCATTTTGATGGCTTGTGTCTTTCATTTAAAATGCACTCTTTTCTGCAGTGAAGTTGGTGAAAAGAGGCCACCCACAGCTCTGCTCAGAAGCAGTACTTTTGACAAGGAACAGTGGAATATAAAACTGCCAATCTTTTAGGACCAAAAAAGTCTGGGTGCAGGGGTTCTGACGTATTTTTTTCTGGAAGAAGAATGCACAGTTTTCACCGCATCTCATTTTTACTATTTACCCTTTAGGCTTAGTTAGTATGTCAAAGAAAGAAATGTTTTTAAAATCTCTATTTTGATCATTTTTTGCTATGTGTCCAGTTCTTCAATAATAAGATTTCAAACTGAAATTAAAAAATACAGCAGGACCTACAGGTGTATGCTTCATTGGTAAGCACCAGCTTAGCCAACATGTTCTGAGTTCTGTCCCTAGAGCCAATAATGAATAACAAACAATAACAATCCATCACAATCGTGCCTCTTATTCACAGGAGTTAACATGCCAAATCTCTAGTAGATGTCTGAAATTGTGGACTGTAATGAGCTGTCTTATGTAATTCCTTTGTCATCTTAGCCTAGTGCTGGCATCTTAACCAAGTACTTGCTACACACATAGATGTGACTACTGCAGTTTGAGTTCTGAGAACAAATCTCACATCCATTCTTTTTCCTTCTTTTCAATTGCGTGGACAGAAGGTTCTTACCATAGATCTTAACAACCTTGGCATGTGGTTTCTTCTTTCCATAAGCTTTTGCTTTTCCTCTTAAAGGAAATACCTCACGCCTTTTCCTTAGCACACACAGGGCTAGCGATGAGTTATCACAGTGCCAAAGCAGTGAGTCTGAGGCGGCCACTGAAGGACTAACATGGGCAATATGGGTGTTCTGGATGAACCAGCCATACACATCCAGGTGCATGAACCTGATGCGCTGGAATTGCACCACACTGCTCAGTACTGCATGCAACTTAAAGCCTATGAATTACTTATTTCCAGAATTTTCTGTAGGAGGTTTTATGACTGCTACTGACCCCAGTAGCTAAAACTGCAGAAAGCAAAGCCACAGGTAATAGGGAGACTAAAATACTAGTTCTCTAAAGGAATTCACGGTGGCCAAATTTTATATACAAAAATGTTCTCTCTAGAGAGAACCAGCTTAAGAACGAACTTTAAAACTGGTCATTGGTTCAGTTTTACAAAAGAAATTGAGCAACAGCTAATGTGCTAGCACTGTTCAGTCTTGGGGATAAAGAGGTGGTGGCCAAATAAACCTGAGTAGATGTCATTTGGCCAAGAGTCAAGGATCAAATTGCAAAAGAGGACCATAGAATCAGAGAATTGTGGAGAAGAATACTCCAGCAGAGTAAACACACTACTCAGAGCCTTAGACGAGAACAGTCAGTGAGCCTAATGCTTATTATGGAGGTTAGCACATTCCACAGAAGGAGCCCAGTTAGTGACCCCTAAAACATACATCTAGTAAGACATGATAGAGCAATACAGTGTCATCCTTTACAGTTTTTAATGACATGATATGTAATTAGAAAAGTTTTAAAGTAAAATAAATACATTATCACCATTTGTTTGACAAATAGACACAAAGCACCATGATTAGAAGGTTTTCTATCAAATTACTACTGATGGTAGTTAGAATGATAATTTGTAGGGTGGAGGGTTGTTATTTTCTCTTTTTTATTTACAGTTTTTTTTTCCTGTCATGCTAGATAAATATGTGTTAACTAGGAGAATCAGTGTTCTGTTATTTAACGTTAACTGTTAATTATAACATTAATGAAAGGAAATGTTTTGTCATAGTGAATTATATTTAAATATAAAATACTTACAAAATGATTAAAAGATATAATTTAATCATAGCATGATTATCAATCAAAAATAATAATGATTGTGTGTATTTCCACTTTGCTTTAAAAATCTTGGTAATGGATATAGAATATAGTCTTCCCTAAATATCTATGAGGTATGGGTTCCAGACTGCAAACATACTGATCCAGGATCAGTGTATAATGTATGAACATCTTTCCATTCTCTACCTTCCTGAAAATGCCTAATACAATGCAAGTGTTATATACATAGTATACTGTACATGTTCAGCCTACCACAGGCCTAACTACACAACAAGACTTTAGACAAAAGATGCTCACATGCGATGCTAAAGGAGAGTCTGAGGAGCTGGGAAATGGCCGATCACAGAAGGGTATGAGTGAGCATCAGTACATTCTTGAGGATTCAGCATAGTACCTGATATATGCAGCAGAATCAAGTTTTGCTTTTCAGAATATTTTGATTTAAAATAAATTCAGGTTTACTGCACCAAACACAGTGAACAAACTGGGGATAGAGGTAGATTGGATTAGTTGACAAAGGTGATGTCCTTATACTAGGCATCTCTGGATGCTGTTACATTGCTCCTGGCGATGCACCTGCAGCCTCCTCTTCTAGGAAGGTGGGGAGTACTTAGGAGCAGAATGATAGCATGGGATGGGCATCACTGAGTTAAACGTTCAGTGGCATCACCTAGGATGAATGGTGGCAGTGGACACAGTGGCCCTGTGTGTGGATGGTTAAGACCTCTTTTACCATTGATACACTCTGTGCCCACCCCACCAGCTATCAAGAGTGCTCTTTCAGAAGAAGGAGCTAGAAGTCTCCCCTGGAGCTCTAACTTTGGGAAGAAAGCAGTCTTTGTGCTATCAGGCTCCCTGGAGAACAGATTCTATGTGGGAGCTGATCATCCTTTCCACTGTGAATTATTTTCATTGACCTGGAGCAATTTTTGCCTGGAGGCATTTTCAAGGTGCCAGTGAGCCCTGGGGTGTTCTCCAAGGAGGTGTCTTATTTGAATTGCTATTTGTAGAAGTACCTGCTCAGTGAGGTCTTTGATTGTGCCTTTCCTGGGTCACAGGGTGCTTGCGTAGCAGATTTGATGTCACTGACTAGCCTACTTCCTGACTCAGTGATTTCCTGCTCTTCTTGGGTAGATGGAGAATATTTATTTGTTTTTGATTAAATATTTAATCTTCCACTTTAGCACTTTACTTTTTTGGGGGGGGGGAATCCATCGTGGGGCCTGAACTCTGGGCCTGGGTGCTGTCCCTCAGCTCTTCATCTCAAGGCTAATGCTCTACCATTTGAGCCACAACACTTTTTTCTTTTTGGTTATGTGGTGCTGAAGAATTGAACCCAGGACCTCATGCATGCAAGGCAAGCGCTCTACCACTGAGCCACCTTCCCAGCCCATTAGCACTTTACTTTTTGTAAGTTTTTTATATAAAGGGCTCCATGAACTTCTTAAGAAATTAGGGAGAAGTAATTAGTATGCTTGATTATCTTGCAATCAGTGTTCAAACCTTTCACATCAGTGAGGTTACTGAGCTTTTCTAATGGTTTGTTATGCTCCACTTTTTGAGCCATTATTAAAAAGAACAAGTTCCCCAGCTAATTCCTCCAACAGAATCTACTTTAACCAAGCTATAGATGTCATTTGTTTCCTAGAATTTTGAAGCTTCATACTCCAGGTGTTCATCCTTCAATTAACCTTTAAAAACCCAATCCAAATTTGTCAAGCTATGATAGTTCATAGGAACCTCAGTGTTACTGATGGAACTAGATCCATCAGAAGGCAGAAAAATTTGAATAGCTGCGGTTTATTACTTGGGAAGAAAGTTCTCTGTCAGCTTTTGTCTCCTCTACCACTTTCCATAATATGCAGGTTTGATATCACCAGTGTCTAGATAGGACTATCAGGTGTGGGAGTCTTTTTTTCTTCCAAGGGCCTTTTGGATATTATAATATCAGTTAAAGGTCATACAAAATTGTAGATACAGGCAGTGGCCTCCGGCATCCGTCTCAAGCATACCAGAATCATACATGTCTGTCAATCATCTACCAAAATATTTCTTTGACTTATATTTTCTACTCCTGGATGGATTGGAAGCAGTAAATATGTTAATAAATAGGTCATGCTTCATCCTCTTATAATTAAATTAGACATGCTTATCTATTAAGTTGGTCAAAGTTTCTCATTGATGTGTATGTAGGAGGAGGGAATCTCAGATGACTTTAAAACTAATTCTGAATACATTAATGAAAAAAAGTGTCTTTGTATTTTGGCATGAGCCTGGAAGCATTATCTGTGGCAGGCAGTATCCTTAATTTTAAAAACACCTGAAGGCTTCACATGTATTAAATCATCTAATTTCCAGAGCGACTCTATGAAGAGGCAGTGTGTTCCCATTTTACAGAGTAAATGAGACCCACATTCAGCCAGGTGATGTCAGAATTTTACACCAACTTCTCTGGTTCCAAAATGTGTTTTCTTAAAACATTTCATAAAACATAAAATATATAAAGGTTATTTTGATAACTGTGGTGGCTTACAGTCTTATGAGACTTTCATAATGGAATCTACCCCTGCATTCCGTGGCTCACTATAAATATCTATGCTGTAGGTAAATAGCAAAAGAAAACCCTTTTATCATTCTTCAAAGTCCTCATTTGACCTAATTTCTCATTTAAAGTCTCCTCTAACTTCTGAATCCTACTCAAAAGTAGAATTAATGACTTCCTCCTCATTTTACCTGGTATGAGTGTCAGGTATAGCTCTGCTACTATTGGTTGACAGCATTTACCCTGTTTTATGGAGTTTCATTGTTCATGTAACTGGCCCTATGTAGGAGTAAAATAGGTGCCCTAATCTTACTTATATGCATCAAATAAAAAATATAATACTATGGTCCTTATGGCACTTGTAACTCTTCATGGTAGAGCTTTATAACCAAAGGTTTTTGGAAACAGCCACCAAAATAGTGGGCACAGTGGAATGATTAAAATCCAAATACTGCTCCAAGTTCAGCATACTGTTCTATTCCAGAAAGATCAGTTCCTAGCAAAAGTTTTAAAAACCTCTTTAAAGCACAAAGAGTTGGACATCAGCTGGCAGGGACACTTTGGCAGGATCTTCTTCCAATTATCAATACCATAATCTGTTTTTTATTAATTACATAACATTCTTATATGAGAGAAGGAAATATTTAGGGGATAAATAATAGGTTTAGGTTGAATCTCAAATTCCTTTAAGACTGGCTGGTTTTTCATTTTATAAAGTATGAGTTAAAAATGTGTCAGTTTCAGAAATTTCAAAGATAATTGATTTAGAAATGTAACATTGCAATAGCATTTTATTTCTCTCCAGCTGTTGTCAACTTGGGGATGACTAGTACTATCAGTTGCTTACTATTATGTGACTCATCTTACCCTGGTAACTTCCGAAAGTTCAGCCTGAATTCCATTGCTTCAAGTAGCAACCTCAGAGCAAGTGAGTTCTGCTCTGTTAATTAAGACTTAATAGTACTTCTTGTGATGCCCAAGGATATATTGTAAATGAAGGTCAGGGATTAGTGTTTGGAGATTGTCTTCCCTTCAGCAAATGATCTCTGAGTGTGTCATCCATGAACCTATCTAAATCCTTAGACTAATCAGAGAGACGACTTCCAAGATTGGGTTTGGCAACTGCTTCAGAAATGTGGAACTTCAGAACTTATTTCTTGCTGAAGTAGCATATTTCCTCACATTGCAGGATACATACTTTGAGAATTTTGCCTAGTTTTCAGACACCGCCACTAGGGAAATAAAGCAACTTTACGAATGCCTGTGCCTTTTACAAATCTAATATAGATGTGTTCTCATTGTATGAGTGGAGAACTTTTGCTGACCACAGATCTTTTTCTGAGTTCACAAAGGTGTTGAATCTATTTTGGAATTCTGTCATCCAGATTGCTGTGTACTTTGCATCTCTTTCCTACTGAGACTAATGGAATTGGATTGTGTCTCATTGCTGTTTTTTGGCCTGGCCAGGCCTGTATCGTTAGCCTTCATGACACGACTCTTCAGGACATGTCCTAGTAAAGGCAATGCACATTTTACAGCTCTCCTATATTAAGCTTGAGCAAGAGGCAAAAGCAAATGGTTAAGGATCCTAAAGTGAGGCATGCTTAAAAGGGGATGAGACTTTGACCTAGAAAGAGTACACTGCCCTTTAAATACAATAGAAACATGGAGGTAATGAGAACTTGCACCCAACCCTTCTGGGCTCCATTGAGAAGAATTAAATAGGAGCAGATAGCACAGCACACAAATGTAAACTTTTATATCAAGATTATAGCTTTAGGGGGGATATAAAATGTGCAATTCCATTTCCTGCCATATACCTTTGCTGAATATTTTATTGCTTGGGAATATTTTATTCCTTGCCCTTTATGAAAGAAGGGTGACAGTCTGTCCTTCCCCAGTGTGCATTTTACTCTTTTATGAATATCAGTAGGAAACTGAAGCCAAAATACCATTCACCATTCTTTGTATTTCCAAATAACTTTCCCCTAATGTGTAATAAAGATGAGAAATAACTTTTGAACTAGGGAAGACTCAGTGACTATTCTAATATTACCTATTTTTGGATCAAGTACCAATTTTTCTTTTGAAGAAGTGTGTGTTTGGGGGGGGTGTTGCAGAATAACATTCATAGAATCTTAATGGTTCTTCTTATTTTTTATTGTAACCCATATTAGTCAGGAACCCATCCCTAAGCCAGAACAGATATTAACAGCATACACACTAATAACTGTATAGACAGTTTTGTCTTTGTATCATAAATATCTCTTTAATCTTTTGGGGGTGGTCTTCATTGCTGAATCAGCTCTTAAGTTATTTGCTAACGTCTCTATCTCAGAGCTTTCCAAGATAATGGATCCTGGGTCCTGGATCTGGTTTAATTGGCTTTCCCTTGTGTATAAAACAAGGGACATTGAAGGCCCCCAGTTCTGAAGGGAAGCGTGTTGTGTCAGGGCCTGAGTTCACCATCTTATCTAAAATGGAAACTGTAACCGTGACTCCCTTGTATAGTTGTGGCCTTGAGTTTATACATGTCAGAGTCTTGGACTGATGCCTGAAACAGTGTATGCACCGTCAACCCTACTGCTGCTGTTATGCTAATCCCATCATTATTTTTGCTATTAGTGTTATCATTCTGCACAAAGATAGGCTGGTAGCACCTGGCAGGTCAGGTCTTTGAGATTTTAGCTGTATATGGGGATGCTTTTGAAGATCCTAGAACTTAAAAAGAGAGTCAAAGAAAGTACCTAGTTTGTTTTCTCCTCCTGTCTCATCATCATCCCTCTGCCTACCTTACAGGATTGTTCCCAGAATACTTGACTTTTTATTGTATCTGTAACATGTTTCCTCATCTGAATGGCCTTGTGTGTGATAGCTTTGACATTCTCAGATGGGGAAACCTCCTTGGCAGCTTAATTTATCTTTCAGAACTGCAAATATAATTAATGATGACAATGTCAGTGTGAACTAGAGGTAATGCAGTACCTTCCTGAAAAAGGTCTGTGTGGATCCAATAGAATGATGTGTCGAACCCTAGCCATGGTCATAGCAATGCAGTGTAAGTGCTTGGTGAAAGCTGTCTTCCTCTCTTCTCCCATTCCTTCTTCATGATGATTTTTTTTCTTTCTTTTCTTTTCTTTTTTTTTTTGTCAGTCATGGGGCTTGAACTCTGGGCCTTCAGCTCAAGGCTAGCGCTCTACCACTTGCGCTACAGCACCACTTCTGGTTTTCTGGTGGTTTATTGGAGATAAGAGTTTCACAGACTTTCCTGCCTGGGCTGGCTTTGAACCGCAATCCTCAGATCTCAGCCTCCTGAGTAGCTAGGATTACAGGCATGAGCCAACTGCACCTGGCTGATTTTATTCTTCTGTATTTGGACCTTTGTGTCTCATCTGTGTTTTATGATCTGCCTGTTATATTTTCTCCTTCCTTGACCTCAGTCCACATGTCCTGTAGCCTGACACAAATGAATTCTTCCTCCTTTACAAAATGTGTGAATGAGATCCTAATGTGTGTGTGTGTATGTGTGTGTTTGTGTGTGTAAAGAAAACTAGAGAATGTTTCCCACAACATGATTGCCTATAGATCCTGAGCTCCTCCACATCATAAAATAACCAAAGTGGTATGGAAATGTTTTTAAACATCTTTTAAGTAAAGGCTAAACCTGTAACAATCAAAGAGAAATCTGATGAGGCCAGAAATAAAACAGGAATCCTAATCCAGGGAAGATGGGCTAATCTGGTGCTCCTCCAAGAAATTCTACATTAGGAAGGTCAACTAATGCTAGACATCACATCCCACAGTGTTTAGCAACAACTGACAAAGAGATGAAGAATATGAAGGAGTAGTTAAGACATGTGAAAGTAAGTGACAAGTCAGAGGGGAATGTCCTAAGGTTATGGTAATGGTGATGAGGAAAGATAACAGTTTTCACAGATAAAATTGCCACAGAGTTTCCAAATGATACTCAAAGAACACTAGAGTGTTAAACTAAAAGAAAGCCATACTGAGAAGATATAATTTTTAACTCAGGGTAGACATACCCTATAATAAGGGTAGTCAAGAGGTAATGAAGTAAAAAATTGTTACCAACCTGCAAGTTTTATTATTATTATTATTATCATCATTATTATTATTATGTAGTTGTACAAAAGGGTTACAAATCCATAAATCAGTTTTTGGTTAATGCTACTGCTTCCTTTGTTCTTCACCATTTTCCCCCTCCCGCCCCACCCTCACGTTACATAGTTCAGTTTTTACATAATATACGTCGAATATAATGACTACTTGCTCACCCTTCCTCCATTCACGTGCCCCTCCCTTTGCTCACCCTCAAAACCTGCAAGTTTCTTAAAATGCTTTTATGGAACACAAAAAAAAATCTAACAAATTATGAAAGACCATTCCTAAAGTCAGAATTTGTAAGAGTATACATTAAAAAGTAAGATTTGAGGCATTTAAGAAAAATCTGAGGTACAAAGAAGTAACAAATAAAAGTAAAAGTAAAATGAGGGTGGCCTCAACAGACAGTAGCAGATTATTTTTTAATGATGATTTTAGCAGTCCCTTTCCCCTGTCTCATAGCAACACTCCAGCTGAAGGCTTGAACTCAGGGCCTGGAGCTCATTTGGCTTTCTTGCTCATGGCTGGCACTCTAGGACTTGAGCCATGCACCCAGCTAGTTTAATACCAGTTATTTTAGAAATAGAATTTTGCATTCAAACCACCATTTTCTAGGTTTCAGCCTGGTACGTAGCTAGGATTATAGGTGTGAGCCACTAGCTCTAGTAGCACCAGTCTGGTAGCACTTTTTTTTTGGGGGGGGGGTGTCCGGTCGTGGGGCCTGAACTCTGGGCCTGGGCGCTATCCCTCAGCTCTTCAGCTCAAGGCTAGCGCTCTACCACTTGAACCACAGTGCCACTTCCGGCTTTATTTTTTCTGCTTATGTGGTGCTGAGGAATCGAACCCAGGGCCTCAGGTATGCAAGGCAAGCGCTCTACCACTGAGCCACCTTCCCAGCCCTCTGGTAGCACTTTTTAAAAAAGTAACTGACATTGCTATCATGAAAGGTTGGAGGCAGATTACTGGAATGAAAACATTCCAGGCTCTTATATTTTCAGGAAGGAAAGTAATCCATTATCTTTGGGATTGAAAGAAGAATATTAAGAACCACTGTGAGAACATGATGAGAACATAAACAGAACACTTTTATCACAGTGGCTACCTGGGATACTTCATAAACTTCCTACCACCCCTGTAGTTAAATCCAGTCAGATCCATTGACTTTCCTGTAAGTCAGTAACCTTTTACCTCATGCCTCTCATGGTATTTGCATGTAATTGCAGTTAAGACTCCTTTATCCACTTGTATGCACTGTATAAACCAGGTGTGTGCCTAAATCACTTTCCATGCACCACAATTGTCATTCTGAGGCTCTGTCTTCATTGCTTGGTGTCTGTCTAGTCCATTATGTGCCTCACTGTGTGCAGCTTTGTGTGCAGCTTCAGTAGCAGCGCGGGTGTGTGTGTGTGTGTGTGTGTGTGTGTGTGTGTGTGTGTGTGTGTGTGTGTGTGTGTGTGTGTGTGTGTGTGTGTGTGTGTGTGTGTGTGTGTGTGTGTGTGTGTGTGTGTGTGTGTGTGTGTGTGTGTGTGTGTGTGTGTACAGAGCAGCTGAGCCTGCCTCTAGAGAACCTCCCAGCTTATTCCAGTGCCCACTGCTCACTTCTCTGAAGTCCACTGTCTATGCCAACCTTCTCGTGTAAAATGGAGATGGTAGTAGTTACTTTCCCTTATCATTCTCAAAGTAAGTATACCCAAATGTGGATGAATGGATCAACCCATGCCAAAGCCCTGCAGGCACAGTTTTGTAGCATGCTGTCTACTGGAGCATCCTCACTTCTTGAATGTCTTATTAGGAGGGCTGTTTCCTGTCTTAGCTCAATTGTTACTGACTAAAGTCAGGAGGAAGTCTGACATGTCTGTAGAAGATGAGAAAGAGAGAGTGATTTAGCATTTGTTGTCAGGTATGATGCTCAATGCACATTTCACATGGAGAGCTCTGTGGAACCTGTTTCCAGTAGGCTTGATGTGGAAATGATAAAAGCAAATAGATTTGCAGATTTTTGAGCTGAAGGGACCTCAGGATCCCACTAACCTAATTTTGGGCCTACAAGGAAAGCTCTTCAGCAGCAGGACCCATGACTGTACTGTAGAAATGACAGGATTTTCTCTCAAGTCTTCTTTCCATACTTAGCCAGTGCTTTACCTTAACTTACGTGAAGTACCCACATTCTGAATTGAAGGATTCAAGTCCTGAGGGCTTGAATGACTTGTCAGGAGTTACCAGTCACCCAGTGGGTGAGAGGACAGGTTTGAGTTAAGGCAAAGAGTAGAAGGGTTTGGAACCCAGATGGTCTGTGTTCCTGTCTGCTGCCTCCACCACACCCCATGATCTCTGGCCCTGAGCTCTGACAATTCCCACAGCCCAGGCTCACCTCTGTGTGTACAGCTCTCGTGCAGGTAACATCAGAATTTGCCTTCATTGGGCAGTATAGTGAATTCACCTCTTTATGTGTTTGATCTGTAGACTTCTTTCATACTGGACAGATACTTCCTTTATGAAGGCAATTAGGTATATATTTTTTTATGGAGGAGACACTTTTAAATCTCACCTAGTGGGAACAGAAGGGATGCCTTTTTTTTTTTTTTCTTTCCCTGGAAGCCTGCAGAGCGGATGTGCTGAAGCCTTGCTTGCCAGGTGGGCTCTCAGTATGGTGCTGGCAAGAGCACTTGGGCTCTGTAGGTGGGTATTCACCTGCCCTCCAAGCCCATGAGTTCCAAGAACTCCTTCAAATGGCATTTAAAGAATTTGCTTCAGAATAATATACTTCCTAAATGAGTCAGGTATCCAAGTTTCAGAGGCCCTAAAGACAGCCAAATATTTGAGAAAGGAATAAATGACTTCCACTGTATGTTTGAACTAATATGGTTAGGAAAACGACATTTGGGTGACAACATTTTCCAGTTGCAGATTTTAAATTTATTAGTATTAAGGATAATTGGAAGCAGCATCAGATGTCAGCAAGGATGTTGGGGGTAGGCAGGAGGTAACTTATACACTCCTGATGGGAGTGTAAACTAGCCACTATGGAAGACAGTGTAGATGTTCCTGAAGTGCTATATGATCCTGCACTTTCACCCCTGAGTATATATCTGAATGAAGTAAACTCAGCATACGATTGAGATACCCCTATACCCATGGCACTATTCCTGATAGCTAAACTATGGATGAGTAGATAAAGAAAATGTAGTAGGTAGGCACAGTGAAGTGTTACTCAGACATTAAGAAAACAAAAATATTTCATTTACTTGAAAATGTATGTGAAGCTGGAGATCAGCATGTTAAATGATTCAGACTCAGAAAAATAAGTAACGCATGTTTTCTGTCATATGCAGAATCTAGATGAAAAATAAAAATGGCATGAAAGTAGCAAGAGGAAACACCTCAGGGAAAGGAATGGGGGACCATTTGAAGTGATGATCAGGGAAAGACAAGGTAGTGGGAAGGTGAATATGTTCAAAGCACATGATACACATATTTGAGAATATAAACTCATGTTTTTTCTTTTTATTACTATCTGTAAATAGTTGTGCAGAGGAGCTGCCATTTAACAAAGCAGTCTATGAATACAATGTATCTTGATAAATGTCACCCATCCCCACCACCTTCATTCATTTTTCTTAACTTTGTAAGCTGTCTATTGGATTCTTGGCTGCATTCTCCCCTCAACTCTTCTACATTCTCCCATCTCCTTTTTAGTAATCTATATTTTTGTCTGAAAAAATGAGTAGGCATTTATTAAGCAAATGGAGAAATTCTTTATATTCTAGCAAAACAAAAAGAATATAAGAGACTTCTGAAACCATTAATTAACTTGGGCAATCTTCTTTACAGCAGTTAACATCTGCTTTGCACTGGGGTAGGCCCTGTGAATTGTGAAAATGAACGATGCTCACTCCCAAGTCATTCACATTTTAGGGAAAGAGTCCTTTAGGAGAAGAAGTCATGATAGTATCTGTGTCAGATCTGTAGGAATATCAATCAAAGCTGTGATCCACTCAGGAGGACGTGGGAGAAAAAGCTGAGCAGTCCTTTCACAATCTAGCCCTTCTCTTGAAGTAATATGTCAGCCCTTTTGCCTTCCCAGTTAGTAAATCATCTGGAAGGGAAAGGGTAAAGCCTTGCTACTGGATTCGTTTTCTGGATGGCCCTCCCCAATTGTATGATCATGAGGAGGCTATTTCTTTTTGCTTCTGTTTAGTAAAAAGAGGAGAGTCCTCACATCTATTTGGCAGAATTATTATAAAGATTAAGAAAACTCATGGAAAATGTTTTATAATATTGCCTCATATACCATAAGGTTCAAGAAAATTTTACTTCTCATTGTCATCTGATAGCTAATAAATTAAAATATTGAGATACAATCATTATACTGATATTTTATATTTTTCTTTTAAAGTGTTCAGTTTTTAAATGTTCATTTCTTTCAAGTAAAAGTTTATATTTTTTTGCTTTTTTAGCTCCAAGAGGAAAGCGAGGATGGAAAACCTTTTATGCTGTTCTGAAGGGAACTGTCCTTTACTTGCAAAAGGTAAAAGTACAATGGATAAAAATAAAACATATAATTTTATGAAACAATAATTGAAAGTAACCCAATACTTGGTTTTAAAAAAATGCTGCACCAAACATTCATAAGACTATTTAATTGATACTTAAAAGTTTTTGTGTGTGTTCCTGTGTGTATGTGTGTCCATATTTCTGGTGAACAAATTATTGTGGAGTATACATATACACACACAACCAAAAGAATGGATGGGCCATGTTCTCTTGTTTAAAAAGAAGTATGGAATGTAAGTTGGTAAGTTAGACCTCATCTAGCAGGTGCAAGTATAGACTTGTGTCAGCATCTGTTTCCATAGGTATTTATACTACAGTTTCAGCTTTCATTTATATTCTGATTCTTGCTAGCTTAGTTTCAAACCTACTTACAATTAGACACATGTGTTTTCATTGAGTCCTGAAATCTTTGTACCTGCAGTGCAAATGGATGTATTCCAAATTACTCTACCACTCTCTTCCCTGTCAGGATTTGTTCTTTCAGTCTCCAAATCTGGAAATCGATTTGGGATTCAGTTTATTGTTTCTGGTTCATTGGAGGGTAGTTCCTGAACAGCTCTATATGAGTAGAAAAAGGAAAGTTGCATGCTGATGGAATTGTTTTCTGAAAACTTCCCAGGGCCCAACAGAATTCTGGTACCCCCTATCAAGATACAGGAATCAAATTAGGGGTAAGAGGAAGCAAAACAGAGATTTGTGTGTGCGTATGCATATTTGCTAAAACATGAGATTTGTCCTTGTAATTGTACTATAATTGCAATGCTGTACAACACATCTAGAGAACTTTGCTCTTGTGTGGCTGAACCTCTCCAGAGCAGCTCTCCATTCATCCCCTTCCTCGGTTCCTCCTCAAAGTTATCCTTAGGCTTTGGTTCTCTGAGTTGGACTGTTTTAGGTGACTCATGCAAGGGGAATCATGTCGAATTTTATAGAATGTTTCAGCTCTCTATCCTTTTCAGTATTCCCTCCATTTCAGTGTTTTTTTTAATGTATATTTCATATTTTGTATTTGTTCTTCCATTCATGGACACTTACCATTATCTCCACATCTTTGGCTGCTGTGAATGATGCACTGAATGCTGTAAAGAGTGGTGAATGCACTGGATTGTAGTGAGGAACCTCCATGTTGTTTTTCAAAATGACTCTGCCATTTTGTATCACCACAGCAGGACATAGGGCTTCAGTTTCCTCACATCCTCACCAGCCCTTGTTATTTTTTATTTGTTTAGTAGCCATCCTAACAGAGACTAAGAACTAGCTGTGGTTCTGATTCATATTAGAAATAAGAAAAGCTAGAAGTGTTTTTCTACTCTGTACTCTCATACCAAATAAAGAACACTTCCGTGACCCCACACCGGCCAGTGGACACCAGAAGTTTGTCCTCTAATCCATTCTAATAGGACACTGCACTGAGATAGCTTCACATCCCACAGTTTGGGGGTTAGTCCCACAAGACTGTCCCCCACTTTAGATGCCAGTCACAGCTGGTAGATTATTCCCTGTGCTTCTGACCAGCCAGCTACAAATCTGGGGTTTCCATGACCCCTCCTTAGGTTAGAACGATTCACCAGAGTAGGTCACAGAACTCGGGAGCCATTTTATTTGCATTTACCCATTAATCATGAAGACATTATAAAGGCTGCAGATGAACAGGCAGATGGAAGAGAAACACAGGGCAGGATATGGGAGAGGGGTCAGAGCATCCATGCCCTCTACAGGCATATTGCGCTCCAGGAACCTCCATCTGTTCAGCTACTGAGAAGCTCTTCTCAGCCCAGCCCTTTTAGTTTAGTTTAGTTTTTTTTTTTTCCCTGTTGTGTTCTGTGCCTTTTCCCTTCCCTGACCCCTACCAATCCTGGGCTTTAAACCTATGGGTCTTGCATTCTGGATTGGCTTTTTCACTCAAGCCACACCTCCATTTTTAGCTTTCTTTTTGCTGGTGAATTGTAGATAAGAGTTTCTCAGTTTTGGCTGCCCAGAATGGCTTTGAAACTAGCTAGGATTATAGGCCTGAGCCACTGTTGTTGGACCCCTTTGGGGGGGGGGGGTTATGGAGGTTTAATTATTTAAGCATGTTGGATAAAAATCATTGGTATATGATGAGCAACTCACCTTTTTTTTAGTCCTTCATCTCTTCTCCAGAGAGGTTGTAGAATAGGATTGTAAATTCTGACTTGATTTTTATGGCTACCAATTCTCCATCCTAAAATGATCTAGGGACACCTACCACTAATCACAATAGCCTACAAAAGACACTTAGTTATTAGCAATCAGCAGATTCTGAGGGTTTTAGGAGCTTTGGCCAAAAAATGAGTCCCAGTAAGTGTGTATGTATATGTGTGTATATGTACATATATATGTGTGACTATATATATATATATAAAATATGTTTTATTATAAAACATATTATCACATTTACAGTTTTCTAATAACAGTGATGTTGAATAATGTTTTAACAATCCTTATCTTTTTTTTGGTCGTGGGGCTTGAACTCTAGGCCTGGGCGCTGTCCCTGCGCTCTTCAGCTCAAGGTGAGCGCTCTACCACTTGAGCCACAGCACCACTTCCAGTTTTCTAGTGGTTTATTGGAGATAAGAGTCTCACGGACTTTCCTGCCCGGGCTGGCTTTGAACCACGATCCTCAGATCTCAGCCTCCTGAGTAGCTAGGATTACAGGCATGAGCCACCAGTGCCCAGCTAATCCTTATCATTTATATGTTCTCTTTAGAATAATGTTTGTTCAAGTGGATGCTTTTGCAAACAGGTGTGGTTTTGTTTTTTGCACTTTTTTTAAATTTGCTACAGAAGTAAGAATTTTAACAATTTATCAGAGATATTACAAATATTTTTTCCTTTTTGCTAGGTTTGCCATTTGAGAAAACTGTTGATTTTTTTCTGCTTTTATTCTAGTACCATGCTATTTTGATACTGTAGCTTTTTATTATGTTTAAAATCAATCATGTGAGTGCTCCAGAAATAATTATTGCTTAAAGATTGTTTTGATTTTCATGACTACTTTTTTTATGAAATCTGGGATTGGCTTTTCTTCTGGAAAAATGCCATTATTAGACACTGCATTAAATCTACATTTTAATAATATTAAATCTTGTATTTAAAGATGTGACCATGTCTCATCTATTTATTTGTGAGTAATTTCTTTGAGCAATGTTTTGTTTTCAGTGTAAACATTTTCTCTTCATCAAATTTATTTCTGTGGATTTGATATATCTTTTGATAATATAAATGAATTATCAATTTCCTTATTTTTATTCTTAGTGTATGAATATTTAACAGATGTAGTATACATTGATTTATATCATAAAATTTTGATGATTTCATTATTTCTAACAGGTATTTTTTGAATATTCAGATTTTCTACATTTATGGCTATGTCTAAGAATGTGTCACATTCTAAGTATTTTTTTAAGGTATTACATGAAAGAATAAGTTTGTTTCTGCATTGCTTAGGGTAGTTATATAAATTTTTATCCTTCTAGGTAGTATGTCACCTTGTTTAGTTTTCATATGTTGATCTCTTCTTCTATCCTTAATAATAAGGCTTTGTTGCTTTGGGTACATGATCCTTCTACTATACTATTAAAGTCAATGTACTAGCATTTTGGTTAGTATTTTAAGATCTGTGTACATCAAGGGTATTATATGATAATTTGGTAATTTTATTTCAGTGTTTTGTTTTTTCCAGAATTGGTATCAGGATCATGTTGGCCTCATAAAAAAATTTTGGAAGTGTTTCCTTCTCTTCAGTTTTTTGGAAGTATTTGAGAAGTGTTGGCTTTGATTAACTGATAGAATTATTTCACTAGTAAAGCAATGACTCTCAGTTTATCTTTGTTGCAAGATTTTCCGTACTGATTTAGGCTTCTTATTCAGTATGGACCTGTTCAGATTTTCTGTTTCTCTATGATTTAGCCTTAGCAGGTTATATATTTCTAGTAATCCATATCTTCTAGATTGCCCAAAGTATGCTGTATAATTGTTCTGGTAGTTTTTTATAATCCTTTTAATTTTATGGCATTAATTTTAGTATTTTTTATCTGATTTTAAGTGTTCTTAACTTTTTTTTTAGTCTAGCTGAAGTTTTGTCAATTTTGCAGGTGAAAAACAAATTTTTAGTTTTCCTGATTTTTTTCTATTTGTTTTTTATTCTTCATTTGTTTCTACTCTAATCCCAATTATTTCTTATGCTGTTTCTTCTGTTACTTCTTCTGTATTCTTCTTTTTTCTGCTAACTTTGGGATTCTTTATTTTGTAGGTATAAAATTTCTAGATATAAGATTTTCATAATTGGGGCTGGGAAGGTGGCTCAGTGGTAGAGCGCTTGCCTTGCAGGCATGAGGCCCTGGGTTCGATTCCTCAGCACCACATAAGCAAAAAGAAAAAAGCCGGAAGTGGCGCCATGGCTCAAGTGGTAGACCACTAGCCTTGACCTGAAGAGCTAAGGGACAGCGCCCAGGCCCAGAGTTCAGGCCCCACGACCAACTCCCCCCCCCCAAAAAAAAAAGATTTTCATAATTGTTTTTTGTCTCCTTTGACAATTTTGATGTGGAGTCAGTTTTTCTGGTATAAATATGACAATCCCTCTTTTCTTTATAGTTGCCATTTTGTGGAATGTCCTCTTAATCATTTTATTTTCTAAATTTGTTTCTAAATCTTAAGAAACTTATTAAAGCTAAGTGTTGGATTTTGCTGCCCTGGCTGGCTTTGAACTATGATCCTCAGATCCCAGCCTCCTGAGTAGCTAGGATTAGAGGTGTGAACCATCAGTGCCCGGCTAATTCACAAACTTTATAGACCGTGATAATGACAATTTGCCTCGTGAAGGTTAAAATGTGTTTGTGACTTTAACTATTAAGTATCACTATCTCACAACACTGAAATTTGTGAAATTTACATAATTACTTAATCCCAATAAATTATTTTTTAAAATTCCATTATGTATATATACCACATTTTCTTGATCCATTCTTCCACTGAGGGGTATATGGAGTGATTCCATATCTTAGCTGCAGTAAACATGGTTGTGCTGGTAGCTTTAGTATAAACTTGTTTGTGGTCTATAGGATAAACCCCCAAGAATCGATTTGCTGTCATAGAGACACTGTATGTTTAGTCTTTTGAAGAAACTCCATACTGCTTTCCAGAGTAGTTGAACAAGTTTACATTCCTACCAGCAGTGTAGTAGTGTTCCCTTTTGGTCACATCCTTGCCAGCAGCTGTTATTGTTTTCTTGACTGGAGTGAGGTGAAATCTCAATGTTTATTTGTTTTTTAATTTTTTAATTTTTTGGAGAATGGAGGGCTTGAACTCAGAGCATGGGTACTGTTCTGATCTCTTATACTCAACACTAGTGCTCTACCACTTTGAGCCACAGTTTCACTTCCAGTTTTTGACTGGTTAATTGGAGGTTTTGAGTGGTTAAATAAGAGTCTCACTGGGACTTTTCTGCCCCAGCTGGCTTCGAACTGCAATCTTCAGATCTCCGCCTCCTGAGTAGTTAGGTTATAGGTAGTATGAGTAGTAGTTATAGGTGTGAGCCACTAGTCCTGCTCAATGTTGTTTTGATTTGCATTTTTTAATGGCCAGAGATGTTGAACATTTCTTCACGTGTCTATTCTTCTGAGAAGTCTCTCTTTACGTCTATAGCCCATTTATTAATTGGATTGTTTCTTTGGGGGGTTATTTTTGGGTGTTTAATTTCTTGAGCTCTAAGTATACTTTAGATATGGGGCCCTTGTCTGATGCATACCTAGTAAAAATATTTTCCCATTCTGTGGGCTTTCTAATTATCTTGTGAGCTATGTCCTTTACCATGTAGAAACTCTTTAGTTTGTTGTAATACCATTTATGCAGTTTGATTTGTTGTGAATCTGGATCTTAGGAAATTTCGACCCATGCCTAGAAGTTCTGTTGTTTCCTCTACTCCTTCCTGTAATGCTTTCATGGCACCTGGCCTAACATTGAGGTCTTTGATCCATGTAGAATTGAATATGGTACAGGGTGATATATAAGGATGTAGTTTCAGTTTTCTGCATGTGTATAGTCAATTCTGTCAGCACCATTTGTTGAAGAGGCTGTCTTTCTTCCACCCTGTGTTTTTGGCTCCCTTATCAAATAGTAGATGGCTACGGATCTGTTGGTATATGTCTGGGTCTTTTATTCTGTTCCATAGATCCTCAGGCCCATTCTTGTGACAGTACCAAGCTGTTTTTATTACTGTGGCTTTGTAATAGAGTTTAAAGTTTAGTATTGATATTCCTTTAGTACTGTTCATTCTGCTAAGGATTGTTTATGCTATTCAGGGTCTTTTATTTTTCCATATGAATTTTTTTTATTGCTTTCTCTGTATCATTGAAGAATGTTGTTGGAATTTTGATGGGTATTACATTGAATTTGTAAATTGCTTTGAGCAGAATTGCCGTTTTCGTGATGTTAATCTTCCATCCAAGAACATGAAAGGTTTTTCCATTTCCTTAAATCTGCTTCAATTTGTGTTTTCAGATTTGTAAAGCTTTCATAATAGAGATCCTTCACTTCTTTGGTTAAGTTAATTTCTAGTTTTTTTTCTTTTCTTTTCTTTTCTTGGGGCTATTAAAAATGCAGTTGTTTTCCTGATGTCAGTCTTGTTCTCAATTAATGAGTATATTTTGTTTTTCTTGACTTATAGAACTGTAACCCATCTGTACATCATCTTTACAATAACAATAAACTAAAATAAAAATTAAAAAATTCAATTGACATATTTTCAAGTTTGCTAATTCTGTCACCTACTTTTCAAATCTACTGTTAACTCTTCAGCTAAATATTCCAGTTTCATTGCTATATTTTTCAATCTGAATTTTTTTTCCTTTTTCATCCTTATATTTATTCATTAATTTCTTGAGCTTTCTGAACATCTTTATGGTAGTTATTTTAGTTTTATGTTAGATAATACATATACTTTAATTTCCTGAGAGTTAATTTTTGCAGATTTGTTTTGTTTCCTTGGAGCTTGTTTTCCTCTTTTTGTCTTATTTTGTTTTGCTTTGCTATATGCGCATTTGAAGAAATAGCCATCTCTCCCTGTTTAAGGAGTGACTTGGTACAGGGAAAAACTCTCACCACTTAGTCTGGCTATAGAAACCTGGATCCTAGGAGAAATGTTACTTCTCTAGGTCTGTGTATCAGTTTCTCAATTATAGAGGCTTGCTAGCTTCTTTTATGTAAGCTCCTAATCTGTGTACCCTCTGTCTACAGCACTGCAGGTTGTCTGTCTCTACAGCAGCAAGCCATTCTCTTTCCCTTATTGTAAGCAACCACCAGGCACAGTGTATGCCAACTCCCTATAAATGCCCTGAAACAGATGAATCAGACCAGACACCAGTGCCTCAGTCTTCTGAGACTCTGAGTCTCTCTTTCTCATAGGGAGAAATACTGACTTGTATTCTTCCTCACTAGAGCTGTACCATCCACCAAGATACCTGTCATTCTGCATTGTTCTCAGCAGCCCCCAGACATCAAATTGTGCCGGTTATGTTAGTGTTCTGAATAAAGTGGGACAAGGAAACAATTAGTGTCTCATGTAGCCCTTGAAAACCTAGACTACTGGCCACCTCGACTCCTCTCTTTCCCTTCCTTCTGTGGGCAAAACCTCAGATTGAATGTCTTTCTCTCAGCTGCACCAAAGCCCACCAATTTCCTTTGTTCTGAGCAGTCCCTAGGCATCCCAAGTATGCAGTTTATAAGAAGCCAAGATAAGTTCCTTTCTTGGGCAGCCTCTGAAAAGCCTGAACACTGAAGGCATGTTTCACTCTCTCTTTCTCCTAAGAGAGGTCGTGGGCCATGGTATTCTAAGCAGTGCCAGATGAAGGGGAGGAACTGTTGTGGGGAACGTAAATTTGCTTTTCCTCCACATCTCAATGTGAATTTCTCAGATGTGGGCTCCCCTGTGTCACTGCAGCTTCTGAATTGTATTCTGGCATTCTCTTGATAGGTTTTTGTTGTTGTTGTTTATATGTCATTATTAAATCAGTATTTCCCTAGGGGAATGAGAGCTGGAACCCCTATTCTGCAATTATGATAACATCACTCCCAGGAAATGATTTTTAATTTATTTGGACTCCTGATAACTTAGTCTTGGCATCTCATCCTTCTCATTCTGCATGTTTGTCATTAAGCACTTGCCCATTAAACTTTTTCAGAACTTTTTTTTTTCTTGGTATCTGGTGACTGAAATGATGATGGTTATATATCTCCTCTATAGGGACAAAGTTCGTTTTTAAATGCAATATTTTCCATTAAATGTATTTATCATAATTTAACTTTATTCAAATTTTCAGACATATTTTCATGCTTTTACAGTCACAATTGTGTGTGTGTGTGTGTGTGTGTGTGCGCGCGCGCGTGTGTGTATGTGTGTGTGAGACAATGTCAGCTTATTTCCTTAAGACAGACTCCTAGGAGTATGAGTCACATGGTAGAAACTACTTAGAGTTCTTGAAACATGTTGAGGAGTTCTTAGCTCCTTCTAGATAGTTGCAACTTTCATTCTTCATAGCATTTGGTGACACTGTCCCCCCACAACCACTCCTTAGCATGTTAATTATTGGCAATTGGATATTCTGAGAAAAAGGAATCTTATCCATTTGGAGTTTTTTTGTTTGCAGTACATGAGCACATGTCGCTATACAGCTTACACAATGCTTTAGCTGCCTTTCCACACGTGTCTCTGGAGAAAAGGCCTTATTTTCTATGCAATATCTCCAGTACTGAATCCAATCATACAATACCTGTGATACTAGATCAGATGCAGCCCTATGTGCAGCCATACACGCCAGTGCCACTGAGATGGTAAGCTGCTGTGGACCGGGGACATAACTATTGGAAAAAGTATATTTGACTTATTGTTACTTTAAAATTTAAAATCATAATAATACCACGTGAAATAAAATTAAAGAATTATTCTTTTGTAAAACGAGTCTTCCTTAGAAGTCTACCAGATCTATGGAGATAGTTGCTAATATTCAGAGATTATATGTGTTCTTAGGAGGCCATATATATTTTGTATTGTCTTTATTTTCCCAGAGTTAGCACAGCTGCTAATTTATAAGTCCGTGTCTATGGACTCCACCAGATCAGTGTGTGTGTGCATGCTGGGTTCAGCTAACTTTGTCCCTGTAGGAAACCTCCCTTTGAAGTTACATTTCATGTATAGCAACTCTTTCCCATGTAAATCCCATCTCTTAGCTCACTTTTTTTGTTTCCTCTAAAATCTCTGTTCGGAGCACAGCTGTCTTTGGCAAAACCATTTTTTTGAATACCTAGCCACTGGATTTCCACCCACTCCATCTCAGGGTGGGCCTAGGAACAGGAAAATAATGATATTTTTAAGCTACGAGATTTTGCTAGCTCCTGGCCTCTTCCTCAGAACTGTGTTGGTATGAGTTTGAGCCATCTAGTCAAGGGAACAACTTTCTAAACATTAGAGATTCCATACCAGGTTGGATTAAGGTTCCAAAATGATTGCCTTTCCAGATGTAAGGTGCTGCTGGCATATGATGTTAAGTCTTCTTTCAAAGAATGTTGTGAAATTCCTTTTATAAACAGAAAAAAACTGGTACAAAGAAAATTATACATTTTTTAAGGAGAATGCAAAATTTGGCCATGCGTTATCTATCAGAGCACTATTTATTTCAACCAAAAGGAATGCCAACCTGGCTGTAAAATAAGTAGTTGGTAGTGTGGGCTATGGTAAAAATGAACTACACAACTTGTTGGGGAGGGGACAGGTTTCGAGATGAAGAAACGGGGAGAAAATGAGGAAGTGAAACTCTTCAAAAAGAAATGTATACATTACCTGACTTACATAACTAACCCTCTGTACATCACCTTTACAATAACAATAAAAATTAATATATATAATATTAGGAAAAATCAAGCAGACAAAAATAAAGATAGGAGACAGAAACCTCAACAGATCAGATCAGACTTTAATCACCGCTGCAGAGGGCCACCAAGTACCCCGAGGCAGAGTTGGAGAGTCAAGGGGCACAGAGGAAAATCCCAGGGTCTAATGTAGCAAAATCAGGAAGATATTAGTTGTAAAATCAGGCAGCTACTGTAGACTGACTTACCAGAGATAATGTGCACTTTTAGGAAGGACAGGGGTGAGGTTTTTCTGAGAATTGGCCCCAGTGGACCATGAAGGCAGCATTGAGTTATGAGAACAATGCAGGTTCCTGTCAGATAGGAGTGAACAAAAAGGAAGCCATGTTCTGCTGACCAGAAAGAACATGGTTGGAAGAGGGTAACAAGTTGAACAAGAAATGTACTTACTACCTTACTTATGTAACTATAACCCCTCTGTATATCACCTTGACAATAAATTTTTTAAAACCATTAAAAAAAAACCCGTAGGGTGGAGGGGTATGGTTTAAGTCTTAGAGAGCTTAGCTAGCATACACAAGGCTCTGGATTCAATTCTTAGTTCTACAAAAGTAACAAAGAAGTCTTTCACTATTCTCTTTACTCTTTAAAATGTAGAACTGTTTCTAGCTGCCTCCTAGTAAGAGCAAGTAAACTTTGAGATTTTCTAACACAGATCTATTTTCAGATATTCTTCCTATTGTCTTCCGGAACTATGAAATATCCTGATAAGTCACCATCCCCCCCCCCCCCACACACACACACACTACTGGAGAATTCTCAGATTAACACCTAAAAGTATCCATTATGAGTTGAACTTTGGCCAAGAAACTAACATTAATGTTAGGAACTAAATCAATAATGAATACATCTAATAGGTTAGGACTTCTGCCAGGTGCTTAGAATATTATACATTAGAGTCATGATTGTAAGCCTAAAGCATATTCTATGTAGAACGATTAAAAAGAAAGAACAATTCAATGTAATTTACTAAACCACTATAAAAGGAAACATGCTATGTAAACAAAGACGGGAAGAGGAACATTTAATTGAACATTAGAGAGAACCAGGAAGATCATGGAAATAATTATGGAGCAAGTGTCATCTAATAATACATTTAGAAGACAAGTAGAAGTTAGTCATATAGTGTGATTCTAGCAAGAACAAATCTGTGTGGATATCTAGATGTGTGAGACCACAGCTATGGCTTCGTGGAGTGTAAAAGGTGACATAAACTGGATGTGAAGAGCCTAGGAAACCGTATTAAAGAGTTGAAAGCATCTTAGAACCATGTCATACTTATCAAGAGTGTTCCAAATAGGGAGATATCATATTTATAGTTTAGAAAGATCCATCTGTTTGTGTAATGGAGTCTGGATTATTATCAAACTCAAGTAGCCATACACAGACCAGATTTACTGGAACCAGAGTAAGGTAAAGGGGTAGAGAAGCAGTATAATTAGAGACACCAGTTTGAGGTTGAATTCTAAGTGTCTTTGGGATAATAAATAGGTATGTTCAATGGTCAATTATCCATTTTCAGATCTGGAGCCAAGGAAAGACTCTCAAAATACAGATCTGGAATATCATCAACAAATATTTGTTAATTCAAGCCATTGGAATAAATTCATTCAGATCTTGTAGAGTAAGAAGATCAAGGATGGAACCAGTGGTATAGACATTAAATGTGAGCCCTAAGAAGACACTGCAAAGGAACCTGAAATGTTGGAAGGTTTCATTTTGTAAAAAGGGAAAATAGCAATTAGAAAGTGCCACATTAATTCAGCAACCAGAAAATTATTGATAAAGCAGTTTTGGTGGGTGGTGAGCTGGCATCCAGACTGCAGAGGCACCAGGTGAATAGACAACTGAGCTTGAAGTTTCCACGTTGATCTTCCTGTCGCCTCATCTTTTCTGATAACCGCTTCCTGTAACTTTTACAAATAGCAGATCCCAAATGCCTGTCTCATTTCTACTGACTCTCTTTCCTTCCCGTTACTGATTTATCTCTAAAGTGAAATAAGTCCATCTTGTCTTTTCCTTGGATATGTTTTGACATCCAAAGCCCTTCTCTAGGTTTTACACACTCTTCTGCGCCACCACTTATTTCATTTCCCGCTGTGGCCCCCTCAAAGTTGCCTAAGTGAAAAGTAAATACACAGAGTAACAGGATAGTTAGTAAAGGCAGAACTAATTACATTATTAACGACCTGGAGTGCTATGCAAGAAACAAACATAGTGTCTACTCCCTACAGAGTTTGGGCTGACACTGGAGATGAGGATACCAATATGAGTGGCTAGTGAATTCTTAAACATCATCTCATGAAAAACACCAGGTAACATGACTTATTAAACCAAGTGTAAAGGGCTGGGCTATAGCTCAGGGATGCTTGAAAAAATGTATAGGAAAACAATGTAAGTTGGATAAATTTTGGTGAATAACCAATTACGGTTTCTGGTTTTTGAATTTTTTTTTGGTCGGGCATGGGACTTGAACTTAGGGCCTGGACACTGTCCCTGAGCTTTTCTGCTCAAGGCAAGTATTCTACCACTTTTTTGTTGTTGTTGTTCGATCATGGGGCTTGAACTCTGGGCTTGGGTGCTATCCCTGCGCGTTTTAGCTCAAGGCAAGCACTCGACTACTTGAGCCACAGCTCCACTTCAAGTTTTCTGGTGGTTAATTGGAGATGAGTCTCACGGACTTTTCTGCCCGGGCTGGCTTTGAACCGTGATCCTCAGATCTCAGCCTCCTCGGTAGCTAGGATTACCAGCGACCGGCTACTCTGCCACTTAACCACAGTGCCATTTCCAGTTTTCTAGTGGTTCACTGGAGACTCTTTGCCCGGGATAGCTTCAAACCACAATCCTCAGATCTCAACCTCCTTCGCAGTTAGAATTATAGGCATAAACCACTGGTGCCCAGCTCAGCTACGGTTTCTGAAACTCTAAGATAAAGTCTGTGAGATACACCGCCACCACAGGGGCTGACAACTCAAGGCTATTTGCACACTCAAGGCTAAGACTCCAGGTACCAATCATGCTACAATAGAGCATTTAAAGTAGGTAGAGTGGCTTAGTTTGTCTTAGAACTAAGAATGCAACCCTGTTTACTTGTGGCATAATAGAAATTAGCCCTGGAGCCCACTCAGCTCATACTAAGAAATGCATGTCCTGTTTGTTGGCAGTAAAATTCTGACTCTTGAACCACAGTGTACATTAGAGAGGAGTCTAATATTACATTCATGGTCCAGCTATGCTCTAAAGTAACAAAGTATTAAGAGCTGATGATAATTACTGAGTTCTTGGTCCTGATAGTGTTTCTGATGATGTTTGAATGTTAACTTCCTATCTATTAGCTCTATAGAGGACTTACTAATGGAATATATCTGGATGCTTTGGTAAGCTTTTACTGTTATTCATCAGTCCCAGTTTCTGTCATAGAATGTGTCTGTCCCTGCAAGCCTCTACCCCTTTCTTGGAAGTATTTTTGAGAGACTTATGATGGCATTCCTGCTAAAGGACTGGTCCTGACAAATCTGTACTATGCCAAAGAAATTACCAGGTGATTGATGGAATGGTTATGAGTGGTAGGTGTAGGTAGCTTGTTATTGATGGCAATGAATTACTTTGAACTTGACTATTGATTATTTTACTCATCAGGTCAGGTTCTTGATACTTGCCTTACTTGTATCTTTAGAAGAGAAAAATCAGTTCATTCTGGAAAGATTTAGTTTCGCTATCACAAGTATCCTGGGAGCTTTCTTTCCTAGATGACAAGAGCACCAGTGTAATGTGATAGCAAACTAAATCATCTCCTCATTCTTTGGGTCACTGGAGAAGAAATTGCCTATAAAGTTTTAAAAGTCCAGCTGGAAACTACAGTGCTTCAAGTGTAGGTATAATCAGTAGTGAGCCAAGTGTAGGCAGAAGCCGCCCAGTGAAGTGTCCAGAACTCCCAGATGATCATAATGGCAGCCAGTCGGCTATGCCAAGGGCCATAGCTCCTAGGCCCAGCTGATCTAGGCAGGGTCCCCTGCAGCTCTTTTTTTGCTTTCCTGTGAGCTCAGGACATTTTCATTCCCTTCTGTGAAACTGCTGGCTTTATGACATTTCGTGCTTTGAAAAGCATATTTGGACCCTCTTTCATCCTTCTCCAAAACATGTTAAATGCTTAAAAGACAAACAAAATGTGAAAGAGGCTTTGAAGCCTAGTGCTCCCTGCAGAGAATGATCGTAGTTTTCATTTGTCATCATTTAGATGAAAGGCCCAGTCCAGCTGAGATGCATGACCATTGTGGAAGAGATATTTAGGACACAATATAATTTTTAAAAACCATATATTCATAGAAAGATATTACTGGTAGCACACACCTAGTTTCTGGGGGTATAAAGCCTTTAGGCTGTGGTATTCTGAAAGATTCTGCTGAAAAACATGATTATAGTTTGAATGCCTAGACGACAGAAACTGGTTCTTTACTGGGGTCAGGATAGAGGGACTTTTGCCTCTGAGCAGTTTTCGGTCTGAAGGCTTTGGCCCATGTGTGGGGAATCAAAGAATTCACCAAGAGTTACTATGGCAGATGAGAAAGTAAAGGTTTCTAAGAAAGGAAAAGGACCAGACAGCACAGGCAGCATCAGTCCAATAGGATAATTGGAGCCTTTTGGGGGGTTTTTTGAAAGGCCAGACCTGGGGAAGGAGGAAGCACTGTAGGAAGCTGGGCCCAGGGAGGGTAGTACAGGTTCTGTGTGTGTTTGCTCATGCTGACCAGGGTGTAAAATTTTGCTTAGGAATCTGTCAGTGTGTGGGTATTGTGGCTTTGCAGAAAAGAACAGAGGAATTACTAGCTGGGGCTGGGAAAAAATAAGCAAAACTAGAGGAGAACCTGTACCACAGTCAGTTTAGAAACAAAATGAAGTCACAACTGATGCAGTGGTTTGTTGCTTCTTCCCAGCTAATCAAGTGTGAGATGGGTCAAGAACTCAGCTCTTTCCTTGTCCTTCTTCTGTGTAGGTCACTGGCAGTGCTTTCTTCCTGCTCCTTTTCCCTCCTTCCCTTCATTTCTGCCTCCCTTTTTTTCCTCTTCTTTCTTCCTCTCTCAATTTCCTTGCCTTCCTTTTTCCTCTTCTTCCTCTTTCCTCTTCTCATTCCCTTCACCCCCTCCATCCTTTCAATAATTATTATTCCCACCCCATGCATGTGGAAGTCACAGAGGGAAACATGAATTAAACCCTGACCTGGTCCTCACACAGAACTGAGATGAGAGTCCCAGACAAGACAGCATGGTCTCAATTACACAAGCAAGGCCTTTCTCAGAGCGTTGAAGACTGGTCCCAGAAGAAGCAAGTAGCTCCCTATCATCCTAATTGTGGTTGTAATTAGAAAAATAGAAGAAATGTGCAAGAATGAATGTTGAGAAATATTTCTGCTTTTTTTAAAAAAAGTTTTTTTCCTAAGACTTAAGTTTCCTCAACTACTGAATTAAGGAATCTTGTCATTTTTTGCAAGGGATGTTGATGGTAATCGGATTCACTTGTCAGATTTATCATGGAAAATTTCTTGTGCCTCTCTCAGAAGCTGCAGCTTGCCAAGAGAGCACTTCAAGCCCTAGTTCATCTGCTAATGCACTGTCAGTGGGCTGAGGAAGGTTCAGTGCCAACAATTCATGAGTCCTTTTACAAGCTAGGACTACCATATCATTTCAGTGTGGAAGATAGTGCTATGTGCATGCTCTTTCATGTGACAGTTATGACTCCTTTAGCTTCTTTGGCTTATTCTGTCTTAATTCTCCCCTCCACAGTAACGAAGGGCACATCTTTCTGACTAGAACATAATTTATATAATATGAGAAAATCAAGTGAAACTCTAAGCTTGTTTCAGCTTTAGAAGCTGATTGCTGTGAGTTGTAAATAGATGCTTAGTGGAGTGATGAACCAAAACATGTTTTCCTTTGACTTGCTGCTTGCAACTCCAAGCTTCCAGACCTTTGGAAACATAACACTTTGGTTGCTGGTAAAAACAGAAGGATGAAACTGAATTCTTTTTAGAAAGAATCAGAAACATAGGAATCAAATTATAAAAAAAACAAAAACACTTTTTTAAATGCCACATTTAAGATCACCACTTGAGACCAGTTTGGGAACCAGTTACTTTTCCTTACTACATTCTTCCTGTAGAAAGCTGTTTCAACTTAGATAGATAGATAGATAGATAGATAGATAGATAGATAGATAGATAGATAGATAGATAGATAGATAGATAGATAGATAGATAGATAATATGTATATGTATATATAATATAGATTATATAGTTAACTATATATAACAATATTAACTATTTAGTAAGAAATGAAGTAAATAATATTTGGAAGAAGAATCTGAGTATGTTTTTAATTGATGCTGAGGAGTCTCCATTGAGATTTGGTCATATTGCAAATTATTTTATATTCACTTGTGAATACAAATTTTCAAGCTTGATGCCAATTATTTGTGCATACTTGGGTGATTTTTGTGTTAGAGTGTTATGATTCAGTTTCAGAAGAGGTTTAATTAACAAACATCGTGGGAAGAAAAGCTTTTCATGCCTTGGTTTAAATGAATTTAAAATAAATAGCACTGTGAAATCACTAGGATGGGAGAGTGCTGTAATGAATCATACCAAATGAGGAGATATGGATTGCAGGGAACATGGGACAGTAACATGTTTCTTGGTGTCATTTTCACCCTTAGTTTGTTTGAGAAAAATGGATAGTAATTGATGTCAGGGAGCATTTTCTTTTCTTATAGAAAATGTCTTGATTGGGTTTGTCTTGCTCTCTGTTCCATATTTAATTTCCAAGCAAATAGTCTCAGGTTTGAAATGGCTTGATTATGGTAATTTGAACCTTATTTCTTTCCTGATCCCATCGTTTAAATACTATCCTCTATTTGAAGTCCTAAAAAATGAAGAAGTCATAAGTAACTCCACAGATGAAGTCATTTATTTTTAGTCAGTTCTCAATGTTTCCTAATGTTCCCTCTCTACCTAGTTGTTGCTTTTTTTTAAATAATACAGTTTGTGCTTTATTTTCTAGTAGAAATTTAAAATGCTGAATATATTTCATTGTTTATGTTTTGCCTTTAAAATTGGTGAAATGAACCAGGTACCAGTGGCTTATGCCTGTAAACCTAGCTACTCAGGAGGCTGAGATGTGAGGATCAGGGTTTTCAGCCCTGGTAGGAAAAGTTATGAGACTCTTATTTCCAATAAACTATTCAGAAAAAGCTTTAAGTGGCATTGTGGCTCAAGTGGTAGAGCACTAGCCTTGAGCACAGAGAGGCTCAGGGACAGTGCCCAGGCTTTGCGTTCAAACCCCATGATTGGCGAAAAAAAAGGTGATGGCTCTACCAGAAAACTAATTATTAATATCTAGAAAAGTAGAAGCTGTGGGACCATGTCACATAGCATGTGTGTGTGTAATCTCATAAATTCTAAATCTAATGATTAGATTATTAATCACTTCACTTGAGCCCCACTTCTCAACATTATGGTGGGTTCAGTTTCCATCTTCTCAATACTATTAACTTACAACTAAGAGGATGAAACTCACAAGCTATGTTAGAACCATAGCAAAGGGTAACTGCGGTCATCCTTTTCATAGGCCTGTAGAAGTATTCTAAATTCTTTATGGTTCTAAACCAGCCTAAAATTGATATTCTTTAATCTTAGTTTTACCTGAGAATACGCACCAAGAATATTTATAGTGGCCCCAAGTGGTAAGGTTTAAGTTGTTGAGATTCTTTCAGATAAGAGCTAGGTAAGGGGATGCACATTATACTCCCGGCTACACACAGAAGAAGATAAAGTAGGAGTACTGGGCTTCAAATTAGTCCTGAACAAAAGCATTAAGCGCTGTTTAAAAAGAAATGAAAGCAAAAAGTGCTAGATGTGTGTCTCAGGTGGTAGAGCCCTCAGTAACTGTGGGGCTCTGAGTTCAAATCCCAGTACCACAAAAAGAGAGAAAAGTCTGAATCGTGGACCTAGAATATCAAAAAAGGTACTTACATGTTTCTAAGCCAGTCTCTACAAAAAATAAAAATAAAAATCAAGTATCAGGTGTTCCGGGGCATCCTATGTTTGGAAAGGGAGGCAGCATATAAACTGTCTGGAAGTAATTTCTAGCATTGGACATTTCTTTCCTCCATTTTTTACCTATGTCAGATTTCTATCTGGAAACTAAATTATGTTGAATGGAGGGCAGACCTGCAGAGTTCTGTGGTAGCGTAATCCTAAGGCTGGGTAGAATTTTGTAGTCATGTCCATTTACTTGAAATATCTGCTCTCATTTTTAAAAAAGAAAGAAAAAAAGAACCTGGAAGGAACCATGACTCTTTAGAGTACTAAATAATCACTAAGAGAGAAATACTTTATAAAGGACAAGATTAAGACCTCACAACATAACTTGATTTAAAATTGTGTGACTTGATAGGACCAATACTGGAACAAATTTGTGTAATCATTTTTTGTATTTTCTTTTATTCTCCACTGTTTGTCATTGTCAAGAGCAGCTCATAAGCCTCTGGCAGTTAGAAAAAATCAGACTTGCAATTCCAATAGAGAAACTTGGCCGCTTAACTCTGTATATTTGGGTGATCTTTACATGGCCGCTGGTGCTTGCTTTGTATTTCAGAGGCTTTTGCCTCTCAGGACTGATGCTGACAGTGATCATTAAGGTGATCATAAGCCTGTTGCTTATTTTTCACTCAGTTTGAATTCGTGGCAATGGTACATTTGAATTGCTTGATTGGCAGATGTGTTGGTGGAGAGAAGGGGAAATAATTGCCAATTTACAATGCAATAACAGAACATTCTACTGGTGTGTGTGTGTGTGTGTGTGTGTGTGTGTGTGTGTGTGTGTGTGTGTAGGTCTGTATTCTTATATTATTGGCAGTACTAGTGTTTGAATTCTACCATTTGAACCACACCCCCAGCCCTGCTTTTTGCTTTCATTTTGGCAATGTAGTCTTCTCAGGCAGGTTTCAAACTGCAAATCTCTGGATTTTGGTTTTACAGGCTTAAGCCTGGCTGAATGTGTTCTCTTTATAGGAGAAAGAGGAGTTTTTAACATCCTTTCTTGTTTGTTGTTGTTGTTTTTTAACGAAAATATAGTACATCAGTAGTGTACATACACTGGTTTTGGGGTCTTTTTTGCTTCTAATAGTCCCAGAAATAAGTCAAATTTGGTTTATGGGTGTTTAAAAGCCTTTCCCATAGTTTTAGGTTTTCAAAAGAGAATTTGTTGAAATCTGATCAATGAAGCATCATTTGTTGTCTTGGTGTCATCTGTAGGATGAATACAAGCCAGAGAAAGCCTTGTCTGAGGAGGACTTGAAGAACGCTGTGAGTGTGCACCACGCCCTGGCTTCCAAGGCCACCGACTATGAGAAGAAGCCCAATGTGTTTAAGCTCAAAACTGCCGACTGGAGGGTCCTGCTCTTCCAAACCCAGTATGTTTGTTGGTGTGCTTCTTTTTCCTTTTTTTTTTCTTAAATGTTCATTTGATTAGCACTCTATGTTAGGAATAGAATCAGACTCTGTAGGGACATTTTTAAAAATTGAAGACAAGTCATTAACTTATTACACTTTAGAAATCACTATACAAAGATTATTATAAGAAGTAGACTCCTTGGGCTCAAGGATGTTGTCTGATATAGAACAGCTCTGTTTTTCTAGTACTGGCTGTCCTTATCAATAAAATATGAATGCTTTAGTAGACAAATACTCTCACAAAATGAGTAAAACAGGCCTGGGTTCAGATTACTCTTGCCTAGCTCTTTCTCCTAGCGTATAATTTTCCAACCTGGTCAAACCTGTTCTTACCGCTCTGGTGGTGAAAATGTTTATTTCAGAGGGGGTCTGGTAACAGTTAAATGAGATAGTACGTGAAGCACCTCCCACAATGTCTGGAAGGTAGAAAGCTCTTTAGTAAGTGTAAATTTTTATCTTATTCTCATTTCTCTCTGAGCTCTGATAGTCTATGATTATTCTAGAAACAAAAGATGAAATCACATTGTCTAGTAAGAGGTCTGGAGACTGATTTTAGATTAGACAGAACATTTCACAGGAGGAATTCTGGACTTGTAAAGAGCTTTGAATTTTCACTAGGAAACTACTTGAGCATGATTGGACTTCATCTCTGAATCACCCACAGCATTGCACTTTTGAGGTGACCCCAAGTGACAGTGAATTTAAAATTTGATATTAAAGTATCTTAAAGGTATCTTTCTGCTTATTAATCAAAACAATGTAAGATGAAAAAATAATGGCCAGGCACTGGTGGCTCACACCTGTAATCCTAGCTACTCAGGAATAAGATCTGAGATTCAGGGTCACAGTCCAAAGCCAGTCCAGGCAGGAAAGTCCCACGAGACTCTTATCACCAATCAGCCACCAAAAAACAATAAGTAGAGCCGTGGCTGAAAGGGGTCCAGCACTAGACTTGAGCAAATAAGCTCATCAACAATGCCCTGAGTTCAAAACCCATGACCACCACCACCAACAACAACAAAAGACAAAATCTTCCACTCTGGAAATTTACAGATACTTTGAAGGCATGAATTTGCTGACATGAGGTGATATAAGCAAACAAGTTACTGTGGAGTAGGGGTGAGCATGGGGTAGAATAGTTAACCCTCAAAGGGACACGCTGCCAGATGCATGATTGCAGCTATTAGTCAAAGTCTTTCAGATTATACTCTCCCCTAATATTTTCAAATTTTAAAATACCTGATGTAATACCTAGAGAGATGTAACTACTTTAGTTAGAGCTAGTGAAAAAGGCAGTCAGGAAATAACGGAGCTGGAGAAATGAAACTAAGAGGCTCCTAGGTGCAGTGAGGAGCTGGTGTCTGGTGCTATCAGGGTAGTAAGGTTTAGATTAGGCTGATATTTTTCACCTCTTGTTTAGTAACCATATGTATGGTAGATCATCTTTTCTAGTTTGTGACTATTTAAACACTCATTTTATGAAATTATGAAATGGGTTGGGGGATATAATTACACATCAAAGTATGATCATGCCATCAGATGATTTCCATCTCAGGCTTCGTATTTTTTCTAACAGTTTTGTACCTTATATAAAGTATAACGAAAACTTACCTGCTTCAAATTTGTACTTCTATGCTTTTTGTAAATTTCCACATTTACTACATCCACTTTTGGAACACTTCCATCATTCCAGAAGATTCCCTTGTTTTGCCATCACCTTCAACCTAGGCCCCCACTGTCTACTTTCTGTCTCTTTAGCATTGCTTTCTATGAACCTCTTATATAAGTGGAATCACACAGCAGAACATGCTTTTTTGTTTCTGGCTTCTTTGATTTATTTTATTGGTGAATACAATATGATTGTGTGGGTATATAAAATTTTTTTATCCATTTGCTAATTGATAGACTGCCCAGTTGTTTCTCCCTATTTGATTTTTAGAAATAAAGATGTCTTATAGCCATACAGATCTTTGTGTGCTTATAAGTCTTTTTTTCTTTCTGGGTATTTCTTTAAGAATTGCTAGGTTGTAGACTAATCTAGAGTTAATTTTTGAAGAAGCCATCAAATTGTTTTCTACAGTGAGCCTAGTTTTCTTTTATAATCCCTGCATCCATGAATTCCTCAGCTAGGTTCCAGCATAAAATTATTTGGTTAAACGAAATTAATTGATTTTTGACCTAGCCTAGTATTGAACAGAAAATAAAGGTTTAATAAATATACTTCTCTTTTTTACCCATTTTAGCCTAGGAAGCTGATCCCAATCTTACACAATGATCAGCATGGATTGTAGACCTTGTACTGTTTCAGTGATCATAATTGAGAATTCTCTGGAGAAGCTTTCTTAGGGTTTTTTATCAGTAATAAGAAGTAGGCAAAGGGTGATGTACTTGTATATGTAAATACTGTAATATGACTATGTCTTTCTTTCCCAGGAGTCCTGAGGAGATGCAAGGATGGATAAACAAAATTAATTGTACTGCAGCAGTGTTTTCTGCACCACCATTTCCAGCAGCCATTGGGTCTCAAAAGAAGTTCAGCCGCCCACTTCTGCCTGCCACTACAACGAAATTATCTCAGGTAACTCACTGTGACAGACTTTTCACTTGGAAAAAAATATAATCTTAATAATATTTATAATTTTATAATAATATAACAATAATATTTATAATTTTATTCAGGAGTACATAATATCTTGAGGGCAGATGGGATCCTTTGTCCAGTTAGGGCTATTGTACAGTGGGGTAGTGCAATGTACTGGGCTTATATTTACTCATGTAATTTTTGACTAGCCAATGTTGGGTTATATCCTAGCTTCCTAGCAAGGTTTTCTTCCATCTGCTCATTAGTTAATTTTACTTATCATTGACTGTATTTGGTGCTAGCTGTATAAAAATATTTTCAATATTCACTGGTCACAGTGCTGTAGATAGGGCCTTCTTCTACACTCAGAGTAGAACTGAATGGAACATTTGGACTTTGTGGGTTTGGGGAAGTTTTGTGGGGCTGGTAATCAAACCCACAGCCTTACCTATTCTAGATAAGTTCTCTATCACTGAACTATGTCTCCAGCAACATTAGGGATTTCTAGGCTAATCAAAGGTAAATTAAACCAGGCATATTTACATATTTACTTTTTATTGTTATTATAAAAGTAATATACAGAGGAGTTACAATTACGTAAGTCTCCCCTTCCCTCGCTTTCTCCCAGTTTTTCCCTCCTGACCCCCCCACAAGTTGTATAGCTTTTTTCTACATAGAGTCTAGTGAGTATCATCGCTGCATTTGTACACTCTTTGTCCCACCATTTCTGTGCTCCCTCTTACACTCCCCAAAACAGATAAACTTACATACAAGACAGAAGGTACAGAAATCAAAAACAGTGACAAGGAGAAAATAAAACAATAAAAAATAACAAAAAAACTTGTGTTTCCATTTCTTGGAGTTCATTTTAATAAATATTATTTTATATGTTCATATGTCCATAGCTATTTAGCCTTTATGATCCGCTCCTAAGAATAGCCTCCTTTTGTCTCACTGAGTAACTGTCTAGAGTCCTGTATAATTTTTCATGTCCTTTACCATTATTATATTTCCTTGAAGATTTATAGACACATTCTAGTTATAACAAATGAGGGAAATCATACAACCTGTGTTTCTATGGGTCTGGCTTACTTTGCTTAATATACGTTTTTTTCCAGGTCTTTCTATTTCTTTACAAATTGTACTTCATTCTTTCTAATGGAAGCATAAAATTCTATTGTATATATATATATATATATATCACATTTTTTTGATTGTTCATCCACTTAAGGGCATCTGGGTTGACTTCATATCTTGACTATGGTAAAGAATGCTGCAATGAACATGGTTGTGTTGGTAGCTCTAGTGTGGCCTTGTTTGTGGTCTTTTGGATAAATGCCCAGAAGTAGATTTCTGGGGCAAAAAAGAAACTCTGTTTAGTCTTTTGAAGAACTTCCATACTGCTTTCCAGAGTGGTTGAACAAGTTTCTATTCCTACCAACAATCTAGTAGTGTTCCCTTTTGGCCACATTCCTGCCAGCATCTGGTGTTGTTAGTTTTCTTGACAATGGCCATTCTAACTGGAGTAAAGTAGAATCTCAATATTATTTTGATTTGCATTTCTTTTGTGGCCAGAGATGTTGAACATTTTTTCATGTGTCTATTGGTCATTCATAACTGCTTTTTTTAATTGTCCAGCTCTTCTTTCTTAAAACCATGTTTTGCCATATTCCTATCCTACTTAGAGATGTTTTATCGCACTACTAATCTTAAACCTGTCTGCACTACCCCACTACCATTGCCCCACGAGGCTACCCTCTTATTTCTTACAATAGAAATAGCAGAGTCTTGCTGTGATCACCCAGGATTTGAGGGTTCAAATCATTTAAGCCTGTCTGTCGTGTTGCAGGCTTTTGGGTGCTCTCATGTCTCCCAGTGTCTTCAGGGTGTAGTTTTTAGCAAGATAGTAATGCAATCAAAATTGTACTTTAAAAATTATTCTCATGACAATGTGATAAAAGGGAGAGAAGTCACCACCAGGAGAAAGGCCTTCAATAATCTGAGCAGAATAATTTAGCTGTAGCAGAAAGGCATAGATAAAAGTATTTGAGCACACAGAAAGTATAGCTCCAGTGTCTTTTTGAAATGGGAAGAAGAGCTGTTACCTAAAGTCAGACAGCTGGGAACTGATGAGATATAGGGAACCTCATCTCACCATCTCTTGCTTTCCTTATATGGGTGTTTCAGAGTCTTGCCTTCCTATCTCCAAATATTGTGGTGTCCAGTGTTCAAACACAGAATAATATGTTTTTAAGTTACTTGGTTAAAATTTAACCAAACATGGAGAATGTTGTGTTAAGATAAACATCGAAAGGAGGAAAAGAAAAAGATGTTCTCACCTGGTGAGAGCAGTTTGGGTTGGAGTTGTGGGAATATGTTATGTTCCTTGACTACAGAATGGAAAGGAGTGAGGAATGAGGCTTACTATAAGTTATAAGAGTAGTAGGAAGAGAGTTGACATGCTTTCCTATTTTCTTCATGCTGATTTGTATTAATATGTTGGATCCTTGCTATGTTACATTACTATTGCCATGAAATTTAGTTATATATTAACTAAAAAACTTAGCAGTAGAAAGGACCAATCTATTTCAGCTTACAGGGAAGAATGGCATTTATTTTTCAAAGGTAATAAATAGAATTGGACATTGCCAGATGTCCTGTGGGGTCAGATCCACCCCTTCTGTTGAGATCCACTGCTTTTAACCCAGGATCTCTCTTCTGGATCTCTCAGACTGACCATTTTTCTTTTCTCCACCAACCTACAACCTGCCCATGACTCTCCTAAATACCAGAACCTCTTGGGCAATTTCCATTTATAAACTATTACAGCAATATGAGTGCCCTGCTGAGAAAAAAAGATAAACAATGTGAAGAGAAAATTAAATATTCAATTAAAAGATTGTTTGGTACTTTTAAGACATATTGTTTGTCACCCTGTCATTTGTGAGCTTTGCTTTAATTTATTCTTGTCTTCTCTCCAAAGCTTATTAGCCTCAATTATTAAAATTGATCATTGTCAGTGTGGTACGGTTCTTCCTGAACAGCTCTGCTGTGTAGGAGTCACCTTTTCTACTTGTTTTTCATGACAGTGTTGTCAGAGCACATTTGTCTTCTGTTGTGGGTGAAGATACTACGTTGAAATTCAACTTGTTTTCTCCCTTCTAGTAGAGCTAGGATCTATTCAGGGTCTGCCTTTATAACCACCAAGAAAACTATTTTCAGGCTTGAATATGCATAAGGATTATCCTAGGACTTGTGCAACATGCCTCATTCACAGCTCCACCAAGGGGTTTAGATCCAGTCTGTACCAAGAGTTCCTTATAAGCTAGGTGAGTGGCCCAGAGCTGGAGTCGGTCATACGTAGACACACTATACTGCAGTCTCTGCTTTCAAGCCTTTCCATGCTTCTCTACTTACTTTTACCTCATGGGGTCAGTCCTCGTGTTCAGTTCCCAGTCCTTTGAATTCCAGCCATTCTCTTGCAGAAGTTTGAGTGAATGGATAATCAGTAAATAATAAATGCTGAACATTGCAATGAGTCAAGCTATAGAGTGATCAAAGGAAAGTTTAGGTGCCTGCTTCTGGCATTAACGTAGGCCCAGCAGCATTGGGAGGGCGGCATTCAGAAGAAGCCATTCTTGGGATTGCCTCCTTCACGGGCCAAAACCACACCCTACCCCACCTCCACTCTACTGTGTCCTGCATATTCTACCCCAAAGTTCTGTCACTTTATCTCATCAGTTTCCTTCACATTCTACTCTTGCTCCTGCTCCTTACTTTTTGTCATGCTTTTTGTCATGCTTACCTAGATTCGTTTTCTAATATTTTGATCATTTTCTTCATCAATATTAAATATTTGAGTAGATATCCTCCAATATTTTGTAAATAAAATATACTATATGTCTTACTGTCAACCCAAATAGTAATATTTCATAGTTCTTAGAGTTTAAAAACTTTCTCAATGCCTAAGGAATAGTCCCCTCTCCCCCCAAAAATACCTTAGAACTTTTAGGCACAATTACAGGATATGAGAATTTTTGAAGAACAGGTATATATGTATGTATGTATATTTTAATCAGCTTCTCTTTGTTTACCTTTATCTATTTATTTTGCGCTATAAAGATGAAACTTATATTCAAGATTTTGGATAATTTGCAGGGGAAAAAGAATAATAAGCTGTATACAATTTTAGGAATAAAAGAGAATTCATACATCTTTGTTTCAAGTATGTTTTCAAACTACTGCAGGAAAATGACTTATGCTAATGGATTTCTCCTGACACGGAATCAGTTGTTCATGGTCCTGTTGCCCAGTACTTGTATTAATGCTGTTGTGATGATAATCAATGGATACATTTTAACTCAGGGAAATGGAAGTCAGTGGAATTGAGGTGCAAAATCTCTGCTACTTGGAAAGAAGAAACAGCTGTATTTTGCTCTTTTTAGAATAATGCCTGATAGATTTCATGCAGTATTTCCAAAGGGAAAACATGATATGAAGACAAATTCATTGTGATGGGTAGACAGTTGACTAGCAGCATTGCTGAGTGAGCATGAATTGGTGGTGAAGTAACTTATATGGTTCTAAGTCTAGGAGCATAATTGCTCACCTAGTGACTTGCCTATTAAGAGTTTCTCTCAAGATACATTGTATTCCCAAACTGATATGTCTGTACCATTCCTTAAAGATAATTTTAAAAAGGGAGAGAGTCTTGGTCCCAACTGGGTGACAGTTATAGCTGATAAAAGGCTCTGAAGCCATTTAGTGTTGTGGTAAGGGGCCCAGTTAGGGAGGCTGATCTCAGTGGCCTTCCTAGGAAAGCATGAAGAAGCACTGGCTGCATCTATTGGTCAGAATGGTGTAGCAGCAGAGCCGCAGGACTTTTGATGGATTAAAGTCATTCTCCATAAGGGATTCTTGAAAATCTGCTACTTTGTTTAGCGATTCACTTTGTGCACTCTAAGTGGCTTAGTCATTTCCTACAGGAGGAACAGCTGAAGTCTCATGAAAGCAAACTGAAGCAGATTACCACAGAGCTGGCTGAGCACCGCTCATATCCTCCTGACAAGAAGGTCAAAGCCAAGGATGTAGATGAATACAAGCTGAAAGATCACTATCTGGAGTTTGAGGTAGGTGAACCTAAATGTGAATAAACACTTATTCTGTCATTTGTCCATGGGGGCAGTAGAGAGCTTGCCTTGACTCTGATTCTAATTTTGGACTTCCTAACGTAGCTGGTCCTGGTGGCCCCTCAGTTTGTGATTCTATTTAAGTGTCAAACAAGGATCAAAGAATGATGGCCAATTTGTTCACTTAAAAGCAAACAGACAACCTGGTTGGAATAGTGTGTGAAGTTACAAGAAAAGAACAGTGGGGCACAGTGGACAGCTAGCTACTTTCCATGTCTGTGTGTCTCTTCCAGCAGAGTTGGAAACAAACAAATAAATAGAAAGCTAGGTACTGGTGGCTTATGCCAATAATCCTAGCTAGATCTGAGATCTGAGAATTATGGTTCAAAGTCAGCCCTTGGGACAGGAAAGTCTATGAGACATTTGTCTCCAATGAATCAAGCACACAAAAAAAGTGGAGGCGTGGCTCAAATGGTAGAGTGCTAGCCTTGAGCAAAAATAGCTGAGGTATAGTGCCTAGGACTTGAGTTCAAGCCTCAGGATCAGCATATACTCATATAAAAAAGTATACTCATACAAAAAAGTAGGAGACTAGACATTGGGGATCACACCTGTAATCCTAGCTACTCAGGAGGCTGAGATATGAAGATCAAGGTTCAAAGTCAGCCTGGGCAGAAAAACCCCTGAGACTCTTTATCTCTGGTTAACCAGCAAAAGTCAGAAGTGGAGGTGTGGCTCAGGTTGTAGCACACTAGTCTGAGCATAAAAACTAAGGGACAACACTGAGGTCCTGAGTTTAAGCTCTGGTATTGGCAAAAATAAACAAACAAACAAACAAACCAAATGGAAGAAATAAGCCTACAGCATTTTCTCCTGTCTGCAGTCCTGCTATTACTCAGTGCCAAGCATTTTCCTTGCTGCTACTCACTGCCCTTCGAAAGGAATCGAGAAATTAATTTGGGGCCCATTTCTCCTGGAGAGCACGTATGGTTATTGGAAAGAGCGATGTGGATCCTTGCACTGTGATATGGAAAGACAGAACATTTAGAAGCCATCTAAAAGAATTGTATTTCCAAATGTTTCCTTTGGCAAGTTCTGTCCAAGATAGTGTCATGGTGCTCCAACTCTCCCCCTTAGCCATCACCTTTAAAGTGTCTTTGTAAAAAGAGATGTATGTAATCCAAAACAGAATCAATTTTCAGCTTTTCAGGTATAATTTTCTGTTGGTTGTGCTGAACCTCTACAGCTGTGTTTATCCACTGAGGCTCTAGTCCATTCCATCCCCCTCCTTCTCCTTCCTTTCCATGTCGCTCTCCTGCTTCCTCCTCATACTTGAAACTGGCATTATCACTGCTTGCGCAGTGACTCATGGCTGTCTGTTCCTGACCGTGGTGCTTATTTTCTTCTCTGCTTAGTCCTATCTTTCTCATCTCATACTTGAGCCTGACAGTTGTATCCGCTCTCTCTTCTCCCTCATTTCATCCTCCATCCTTTTCCAATTATTTTTCTGAAGCTCAACCCAGATAGTGGCAAGGTTGTACTCAACAGCTGCCCTGGGGTGCCCTCAGGGAGCTCCACCACTTCCCTTCAGAGAGGATTTCCTTTCCATAACACTGGTCTTTCCTGTGTCAGCCTCTATGTACTGAAGTTGCATGCTTGCAAATGTGTTTCCCCCAAACACATTTTTATCTTTTTCTTCATCTGCTTTCTTCTGCCTGGAATGCTTTCCTACCATCTGCATTTCGCCATAATTTGCATTATTAGTAGTTGTGTTCCTCTGTTCTTGTGTCTGCAGTGAAGTCTGCATTCCTCTGTTCAGGACTGTGGGCTCCAATGATGCAGGGCCTCAAGCCTCAAGTTCACTTCCTGTTTGTGTTCTCTCTCATCTCTCAAATTGAGAAGGATTCCATAGAGGCCTTAATAAATCAAACTAAATAAAACTTCCTCAGGTGTAAAATTTTTATCACCAAATGTGGACTCTAAACTTAAAAGATGGCATGTTTACTGCAGATCTATAAACTATTTTTCTCCATAGTCAAGCAAGTGCTTGCTCTGGTTGGATGAAGATACCAGGAGATATGTTCCTTTTGATAATGGCAAAAGTTTATTAGCAAAATCTATAGGCGACTTACCAGCAGAACACTTGAAAAATATATATTAAAAAGGAAACGGGGAGCAACAACAACAAAAAAAGCGTAAGCAGCTCATCTTTCCCCAGCGTGTTCATTCTTGGGAAATGGGAGTTCTCAAGAAGCAATCATTATTCTTCACACTCTAGACTAGCTTTAAGCCAGAAGCCCATTTTGTTTCACACATTCTAATTAAATTTCCCAACACCTCAGTCCCCCGCTTCCAGCACTCAGCACCTAGCTTTGAGCCCTTGACTTGGAAGGGGAGGAGACTGTCCTCAGAAGGTGGGATGACTGCAAGGTCAATGCAAGATGATCTCTGGGGAGTACATGCCCTGCCCAGGGATCTTGTATGGCCTTCCTTTCCTGAAAAGGTAGTGCAGCAAAAACCAGTATTTTCTCATTCTCTTGACATGAAGCTGGATCAGCTCTGGGATATTAAATCTTGCTTTCATCAAATTGTCTCCTCGAGGAGCACAAAGTTTGCATTCCAGACCCCTTGACTCATTAAAGTCAGACACATGCTAATACATCAAATGTGTGGGATTAACCTGTGTCTTCTAGGAAGGTAGAAAACAACCTCACTTTGTAGGCATATCATCCAAAAAGGTTTATGTAGAAAGAATGCTTTTGAAAAGTGAATCATTGTTTTTCACTAACTTAAATGAAAATTGAAGCCATGTTTACTATAGTCTATGGAGCTATGACTTTAGCCACCAGAATTCATCTGCTGGGAGAGCTTACAGTGGCCCTTGCTTAGCATCTTTTGCTTTATAATAACATTTTCTGAGCAAGTTGCTTCTCCCTCTGGATATACACTAAATAGAGAGTTCTTAACTAATGTATATCATTCATAGCTCTCTCTCTCTCTCTCTCTCTCTCTCTCTCTCTCTCTCTCTCTCTCTCTCTCTCTCTCTCTCTCTCTCTCTCTCAAGATCCTAGAATATGTACTTGGTATATATTTGTTGAGTGATTTAGTAAAATTTTATCATTTTGTATAAAAGACAGCATCAGTGGAAGTAGTTCTCTGAGAAAACCCAGTAGCCAGGGCCAGAAGCTCCTCTGAGAGCAAGTCTGGTAGGCAGGTGGGACAGGCAGTCGCCAGTCCCATCTGCTTTCTCTGATAAGAAATTGCAACCAGTGGTGATGTCTCTCACCTGTTCTTTGTTAGATGATCATTCACATGCTTCCTTTGGTTTCAGATCAATTCTATTAATCTTAACCAGTCTTGGTAAGGAAAAGCACTTTTCTTCTGGCTGGATATCAAGCTGTTAGTGATAACATGGGAATATTCCTGTGTTTATGAGTCAGTTCAAACATTCCTTCCTGGTGAGCCAGGTTCTCAACTCCTTCTGTGCTTAAGAAATCACCATATCCTCATTCCAAGTAAATAGTAGAAATTCCGGTAGACTTAGGGTCAGAGTTTTTTGTTGTTTTTTTTTTTTTTTCTGTTAATCATGTTAGTCTGTTAAAAAAAGGATTCATTTTTTACTTATAGGAGCAAAATTCATGCACACTTCTCTTTCTGACTATTGATTAGCGATGCAAGGGAGTTTGGTTTGCTTGGGGTTTATTTTTACTTAATTGATCAAAATAAATAACAAAATTAACTCCATACTTGTGAAAGATTTGTTAAACCTAATAGTTCCATAGTGAAACACTTAGTTATTTTCTAATTTCTTAAAATAAACATTCATTATCTGTGAGGCCGAGACAATAGAATTTCAAATCAACTTCAGCCAGGGCTACCAGCAACTTCCAGGCTGAGTTATATTTTTCCAGATTCAGTATTGAAACAATGTAAAACCAAACTAAACCATGACTGGGGCTTGAGCTATTGAGAGATTTACTGAAGAGGGATTATGCAAGGTCAGATTGATTGAAGGCTCCCAAGGGTCATTGTAGCTCCAGCTGAACCAGCTGGCCAACGTAACTCATAGCAGACCAAAGGTCAACCTGTTCTCTTGGGCCAGCTGAATTTGTAGACGATGAATTCATTTGGGAAGGACAAGCTATCTTCTTCCCACTACTCCCACTGTATCACATTCAACAGCTTTCTGCATTTGTGATAGTGGTCTGGTCCCTAGAGTTTGCAAACCCTTTTATAGAGTCTGTAGCCAGAGTGTAGGCTTTGAGTACCACTTTTGAATGTGGGCTTTAAATTGATTATTTTGGTGTGGTTTGAATGTGTCACACATGGGTCATGTCTCAGAAACAATCCTCAGTGCAAGTATTGGGAATGTGTTCAGTCCTCTTTTGCCCTTTCTTGCCTCCTGATTTCCACTATAGGATGAAACAGCATGAAGTTTCATAATTTTCCATTATTTGCAAAATACTCAGTCTCAGATAATTTGCTTTTGCCACTTAAAACAGAGCAAGACAGATAATCAGTGCAAAGATATTGGAAAGATTTCTCTAACAAATAGCTGAAAATGCGGAAGTGGGTTGTGAGAGATGCTGAAACAGTCTTGAAGTGAGTGCTACTGAAGCCTCTACTTCAGGTCTCAGGTTAAACAGAGAGAATTGGGGGTCAGGGGTATGAAAAATATGCAGAGTTACAACAGTCTCTAGTCACAGGTTGCCCATTAGCTCAGCCTTTATTTCTGAGGAGTTCCAGACAAGTTAGCCTTCACCACTGAAGGGGAACCAGTGTGAGGGGTGGTGGTCTGGAGAGCGGTCTCTTAACTTTTGACTATTAAAAAAAAAGATGATAAGAAGATGGCATTGCTTTTATCTATGAATTCTTCTTTCCTGGAGCCCAAGATGGTTGTAAAGTGACTGCAGTGCATAATAGTGCAGATCAAAGGGCACAGGCACAAAGATGGGGAACTTTTAACTAATTCAAATGCCCAACCAAAACATCTTAACTTGCCTCTTACACAGGTACAACTGAAAAGGGTACAAATTAGAAACCTTAGCAGTGTGGACACAGTGCTCACCCTGTGAGCACATGGAATACAGCAGCTATTGAGTCATGACTTTCTCCACCTATTTTTAATTAATGTTTCAGATAGCTGGAGGCTTAGGCAGAGCCTGGCCACAGGGAAGATGCCATCACAGGGAGTCCTACTAAGGCAAAGCCTACTAAAACCTCAGGGCAAGGCTACCCTCAAGTCCAAGGGACGATAGTTACCAGGAGCAATGCCAGCTGGGAGAATGGCTAGCATGACACTCCATCATCACTGGGAGCTAGCTGCCCCCTGGACTCAGCCCAAGAAAGCTATTGTTCTGAGCTCCCAGAGGACCTTAGAGGTCAGGCTTCCACTCAGCCTGCCCAGGATACTCACAATCATTAAGATAAACAATCTACACTTTCTACTAGTTGTTAGCGATAATGTGAAGTTGGTTAGATGTAGCAAATTCTCTTCTGACTTTCAACAAACAAACATTGGGTTTGTTAGGACATAACCCCGTATGAGGAGCATGCATACACTGTAAGACAAACACGAATTTGGGAGGCTAGGGATGGGATGTTGTCATCTGAATGTGCCCTCCCAAGTTCATGTGTTGAAAACTTAATTTTCAAAACAGCTATGTTGGGAGGTGGACCATAGTGCAAGTTAATTAGGTCATGGAAGCTTTGCTGTCACAACTGAATCATTGCCATTATCTCAGGAATAAGTGATTTTCCCCAATAGTACATTTATCATAGAAGTGAGCTTGCCCACTCTTGCTCACTCCTGCCCTTTCCTGACCTTCTACTTTCTGCCATGGTCACACCACCCGGAAGGCCAGGGCCTTGCACTCAGACTGCCAGGCTCCAGAACCACGATCCAGATAAATTTTTGTTCTTTAAAACTTACCTGATCTCAAGTATTCACAAAACGGGTGAAAACATACCCCCTCATGGTGAGAACGAGAGCTACTTCCAAGTTTATATGTTCACAAGTTCCAATCCAGGAAGTAAGAGTTCAGATTCTTCAAGATGTTCTCTAAAGCCCTTTGACTTAAAGGGCTAGAATTCAGCTTCTTGTCCACTCCTGGATTATGCCCCATTGTAGCATATGCTCATAGCTGAAGACACTGAGGACCCACACCAGCCATGTGGTCAAGAAATTTGATGTTAGAAACAACATATGCCCATTACAAGAAGACAGAAAAAGAAAAATATCATAGGAGAGAATATTTTAAATTCAAAAATCTGGGACATTCTTAACACAAGATTAATCTTTCTCTGAATTTCTAGTTTTTATTGGTGATTTCTTCTGATTGCTTTTCAATGAGTAAATTTTAGAAAAAAAATATATTACATATTATCATTAGGGAAACCTACAACAGCTCATAGTTAGAAACACACGTAATATAAGTTTCAAGTTGTGAACTTTTGATTTTTATTTTGTTGAATAGTGGTTGACTGGGAACTTAGAGGTATCTCTTTATAAGCAAATTCTGGTCTCTCTTTGTCAACATTAGATTCTTCTTACATTAAGGATCTTATAGACTACCTTTCCTTTCACTGGAGCAAGGGAAGGCATATCAGCACTCTGCCAGCTGCCCAAGGAAAAACCCACCTTTTGAAGTTAAATTATTATTAGTTATTAAGTTATAAGTGGCCTTGAATATAAAAGTACAAAAATAAGAATTATTTCCATTTTTCTTCCTGGTGAAAGCCAGGGAGAAATCCATTAGCATACTTAAAGAGGATTAGTAGCAATAATGTCAGTGTCAGTAACTAGTTCTCACCTGGAAATGTCTAGCTGTTACAGACAGCATCATGAAAGGGGTTACATGTTTAGATCTAAGGAACCAAAATAGCACAGGTTAATAGGATTCCTGGGGAAATTTGAATTTCCTTTCTTTAGTGGATGCTAAAGTCTTATGAGTCAATATCTAGAGACCTGAGATCAGAATCGTCTAGATGCTTATTCCAGTTAATAATAGAAACATAATTCTTACATTGTCATTTGGAATTTCATTTTGTGTTGCATGATGAAAGAGGACTAAAATGCTCTGCATTATAATCTGTAAATGATTATAGAGGCCTTTGAAGGGAAGAGAAAGCCTGCCAACAGGATTCTTTGAGCCACATTTTAAGTAGATGATTGCTAAGAGCAGGAGCCATACCTGAGAGAAGGCAGGATAGGCAGCTAAGTATGTTACTGGAAATGACTTTCCCTATGTTCCTCTTTTATCAGCTGTTTTATATGCTTAAAATATCTATACTGGGGTGGGTCATATTTTCAGCTATGTTAATATGTGAAGGAAAATGACAAAATAGTTCAAAGATAGCCGTGCGCTGGTGGCTCACACCTGTAATCCTAGCTACTGAGGAGACTGAGATCTGAGGATCACAGTTCAAAGCCAGCCTGGGCAATTAACCAATTAGAAAACCAGAAGTGGTGCTGTGGCTCAAGCAGTAGAGCACTCACCTTGAGCTGAAGAGCACAGGGATAGCACCCAGAGTTTAAGCCCTACGCTTGACCAAAAAAAAAAAAAGTTCAAAGATAAAAACACAAAATTAGAAAAGAGTAAAAGAAAGTAACAGTAAGTAAACTTAGGAAAGAATGGGAGCCAGAGGCCACTTTATACTTAACAGTGATATATTTGGCACACAGCTGTCCTTTCTGTGCCCCAGTTTTCCAGTTGAGAAATGAGATGGGATTAGGTGAACCATCAGAGTTTCTGTTTCTGAGGAGCCTGTCACTCCCATCACCTCGCTTATTAGACTAACTCTCAGAGATCCCTAAGAGCATTAAGCACAGAACACGCATACTGCAACTTAGAGACATCAGGGGACGTAGGTAGCGCTGCGTTAGAGGGATGTACATCATAAACTCAATTATTAATTTCAAATTTAAAAAAGAAAAAAGGCAAGTAGAAGAAAGGTTTGTTTGGGGGTTTTGAAAATAAAGCAAGCAAATGCAAGAAAAAAAGCAAAAGAACATGATAAATAAAATCAGAAATGAAAGAGGATACATGACAACTGAGAAAACAGAAACATAGAACATCAAAGCAGATTACTATGATCAATTAGATGCCATTAAGCTAGTTAACCTCAAGGGGTAGATTAATTCTTAGATACATTCCACCTAGGCAAACCAGATTATGAGGAAAATAGAAAATCTGAAGAGACCATTTGTAAGGGAAAATAATGAATGAATAGTAATCAGTCACCCATTCAAATGAAAAGACCTGGGGCCTCATGGCTTCATGGTGGCCATATTGAGCATTCAGAGGATTACAAAAACTCTTCCAGAGGTTTTACAGATAGTTGAAAAAGAAGTTAATATTGTTTGATAAAGAGGCAGACATGAGCAGTCTAAGGAAACACACTGCAGGTGTTTTGATGTGTCTTTGATGAACACCGATTCAGAAATGCTCAGCCAAATATGAACAAATGGATTCAATAGCATGTTAAAAAGGATCATTCACCATAACTATATGGAGTTTATTTCTAGGATACAAGCCTGGTCCAGCATTTGTAAATCAATAAATATGATACCATGCTTTTAACAGAATGAAATACAAAATGTGATTTTATATATATATATATATATATATATATATATACACATGTATATATCAAACATTAAAAAGAAAGCTCAAGAAGATATGGAGAGAACATGTAAATCAGAAAGAAGATGTACCATGTTCATAGATCAGAATAATTTACCACTTGGGTATGTGTATGACCCAAATCAGTCCCTATCATGATACCACTGCCATTGTTCACAGAGACCGATAGAAAGTCCCACAATTTATATAGGATCAGAAAAGACCCTGAATAGCCAATATAAAAAGCTGGAGATGTTGTACTTCCTGATTTCAAAATATATACTGTAAGCTTAGCGGTATCTGTCTCTAGTCCCAGGTACTTATAAAGCTCATGTGGGAGAATGTTTTGAGCCTAGGATTTTAATGCCATCTGGGCAATGTAATGAGGCTAAGCCTCAGAAAGAAAAAGAAAATGCATATACATGTGCACATATGTACAAGTTTGTCCTCATGTATGCATGTGTGTATGGACAATAGATAGTGCTGGGTTGGGGGTGTAGCTCAGTGTAGAACTTCTGTCTAATGTGCATTAAGCCTTAGATTTGATCCCCAACACATTGTGCGTGCACACACATACACAATATTACACTGACAGAACAACAAACATATAACCAGTGGAAAGTACAAATATATGGTCAACTAATCTTCAACCAAAGCACCAAGAACACACAAGGGGGAAAGGATAGTCTGTTCATTAGATTAGATAGTGCTTGGAAAGCAGGAATTCCATATATCAAAAGAAAAAATGGATTTTTAGCCTACATGCATGTAAAAATCAACTCCAAATGTATTATAGACTTAAAAGAGTAGGTCTGAATGTTGACAGCTTACAGAAGAAAACATAGGCAAAATACATCATGATACTGGCCATGACTCTTTTTTTCTTAATATGACACCAAAATCATAGGCAAAGAAAGCAAAAAGAAGTAGAACTACACAAAATTTAAAAGTTTCTGCACAACAAACTATCTTCAAAATGAAAATACTACTCACAGAATTTGAGAAGAAACTTGCAAATCACGTATTCCATTAAGAGGTAATATACAGTGTATACAGGAATATACAGAGTATACAGGAATTTCACACACACACACACACACACACACACACACACACACACACACACACACATACAAATAACACAAAATGAACAAAGAACTTCAGTAGACACTTCCCAAAGATTACCTACAAATGTTCAACAGGAATGTCAAATGATACCCAGCATCCCCAGGGAAATGCAGATGAGAACCAGAATGAGAGCTCTTATCAAATGGCCAGAGGGTAACAAGTTTTGATGAAAACACAAAGAAAAAGAATCCTAATACCTTGAAAGTAAATTGGTACCATCATTATAAGGAGAAAAAAAAAACTACTTAGTGGACATAACCAAAGCCAGTCTCCATGTCCACTTGGCCCAAATTGATATAGGCCCCTTGACATGTTTACATTTTTTCTAGCTTCTTTTCTAGACCAAATTCCATGGCAGCTCCTGGGCAAAGTAGGGACCATGTAGAATGGAAACAGGGGAAGCTCTCAAAACACATTTTATAATCACAGCCTTTTTTGTCTGTATTAGAAACAAGCTTTTGACTTCTGTTTATACCACCCCATAAAAGTAATGCTTAATTTTTTAAAACTAAAAATTATTCACAAAGTTTATTTAGAGAGCAATACAGAAGAAATGGAATCTGAAAGGAAAAGGACAGAGGTCACACTTGCCTGGGTTTTTCTAGAAAGCCTTGAGTACAAACTGTATACACTAAAAATCTGAGGCTTGCTGTGTGTGTGTGTGTGTGTTTGTGTGTGTGTGTGTGTGTGTGTGTGTGTGTGTGTTGCATGCACGCGCATGTATGTGTGCAGTTGGTTACTTCTACCTAATATGGGAGTGGCATAGGAGGAATATTTTTTGAAAACAGTAAGTCCCAATAGAGTTTTTATATAACAACTCTTGAATGTTGCTTCTCTCTTAGTTAGCAGGCAGAAGTAGCTAGCAGGTAGAAGTGGGTGAGCTAAGTTATCAGGAAAAAGTACCTCTCAATTCTGTCACCAGTGTTTTGTTTTGTTTTTTTTGGTCGGTCATGGGGCTTGAACTCTGGGCTTGGGCGCTATCCCTGCGCTCTTCAGCTCAAGGCAAGCACTCTACCATTTGAGCCACAGCACCACTTCTGGTTTTCTGGTGGTTAATTGGAGATAAGTGTCTCACAGACTTTTCTGCCCAGGCTGGCTTTGAACTGTGATCCTCAGATCTCAGCCTCCTCAGTAACTAGGATTACAGGCGTGAGCCACCAGTGCCCGGCTGTCACCAGTCTTTTTAATGAAAAATGGAGATAGTCTGTATGCAAATAAGCAGTTATTTCAGAAGCTCCTTGTTTTGTTTGTTTTGGACTTATGATTATTTCCTTCTTTCCCATTGTAAAAGTCTAAGAGCAAAAGACATGTTGCTGTGTACATGATATTATTGGTTTTCTATTCATTCTGTCTAAAGATGACCTTTTACCCTCGCTGTATGAGGAAACAAAATGTCAGGGAAAATGTATTCAGGATTTTATTGCTGGAGAAAGAGATGCTGAATGCAAATAGGAGTAGTAAGTTAAAAATCACAGTGCATTTTATTTTTATTTAGCTTGTTACTTTTATGTTTCTGTATCAGAGGTCAAAGGGAGATATGATTCTAATAAATGAAATATGAAATGGTATTCAGAGCTCAATGGGGAAGAAACTGTGGAGTGCATGTCAGCTTACATGGGGATGTGATTAATCTTCTCCTCCAAGAATATCAATAGCTGTGACTTTTTCAGCAAGCAATTGACATTCAACCCAACTAGCAGCTTACATGGCCTAGACACAGTATTTTTCACTTATCCCTGAAGGCATTGCTTCTACTACTAGAGAAAAGAGAATTTTTTTCTATGTATTTGAGCAGGGTTTTTACAAAATAGTGAAGATGAGCTCAGTAAATATATGTGAGCTCAGTAAATATATGTATGCCCCCCCATAAAAACAGTATTAAGGAGATGACTAACTGAAGAACACATTGTAATAGAAAAAGAAAGCACTAGGTACTTGTTGTCATAGAAAACTTCATGAAAATAGTTAATGTTAGGAAAGAAATTAACAGAGGGAGCTTGCTAGCTGGGTGACATCCAAGAGAACAGTACTCAGATGATTATCAGCAAAGAGTAGCCACTGCTGTTGTATTTGGTAAAAATCCCATCCCAATTATTTCTCTGCTAGTGGAATTATAGCATGAGTTTGAACTACTAGAAATCTATTCATGCTGGGGGAAGTGTTCCTGAGGAAGGAAACTAACTGCTCAGAGTTGAAATTGCTTAAACTTGATTTGAGAATGAATTGGCAGCTACCAAGAAAGAATAACAACATCAGCAAAGGTAGGGAACTGTCCCTGAGGCATTCCTTCTTTTCCTCAAACACCCTTGGCCCTTTTTAACGAAAGACGCACCCCTGAACAAGACCCACGATGAAGGCTAAGTGGGGATTTGAGAGAATGCATTAGCGCCACTTTCATTAGTTAGAGACGTTGTCAGCAGTCAGCTGTCTTGCCACAAGGCTGTCCTTTCACTCCCACAGTACCTCTCATGGACACAGTTTAACCAGCTCATTTTTTTTGGCGGGGGGAAGGGGGGGAGGTCCAGTCATGAGGCCTGAACTCTGGGCCTGGGCGCTGTCCCTCAGCTCTTCAGCTCAAGGCTAGTGCTCTCCCACTTGAGCCACAGCACCACTTCCAGCTTTTTTCTTTTTGCTTATGTGGTGCTGAGGAATCGAATCCAGCGCCTCAGGCATGCAAGGCAAGCACTCTACCACTGAGCCACCTTCCCAGCCCTGACCAGCTCATCTTAGGCTTAGTGTTTATGCCCTACCTGGGACTGTGTAAACTCTTATGTAGTGATAGCTTTGTGGCATACTAAATCAAAAAAGATCCCCACTCTTTTCATGTTTCATTTTTCCTTTTCCCCATGTTTTCTTTTCTGCCACTTGTTTATAAACATTGTCAAAGCATGGGTATAATGCATTACTATTATTAAGTAGCACTTTCTTACCAGTATTAATACATGTAAAGCTAATATTCTCTAACCTAGGGAGCTTAAGAATCTTAGGTTAGTATCCAAGTGAATATCCAGTCATAAATGGTGATCATAATGCATTACATGTAAATTCTGTGTAAGAATGGTCAGGCTGATAAAACCTAGGAATACATATTTTAACAGCTAAACGTTGAGATGACAATCTTAAGAATGAGAAGAGTATTTTGATCAGAAGAGTATTTTATCAGACTGCTGTCTTGAGAAAAGTGTACATAATGGGCAGAGGTAGAGAAAGAAGCAAAGAGTTAGGCAGATGCTGGAGCAGTGCAGGCATGAGATAACTGTGCTTGGTTTTGTACAGAAGTGTTAGAAGCAAAGAGAAATGGCATGATTCTGAATATATTCTGAGATGGCTTATCAAAGGTAGAGTCAAAGAGAAAAGTTCTAATTTTAGATTTTCTTCTCCTAATTTAAAAATTATCTCTAAATTCCAGAATAATAAATCATTCTCTAGAACCTTAAACTGGTAAAGAACTCTCATTTTTATTAGCTCCTAGAATCTCTTAGAAGCTCTTAAATAGCTTGCATGTGGTATGCTTATAGGAAGGGACTAAGACTTGCACTCCAGCCATAGAGATAAGTAAATGATGTAAAACTGTCAATGGAAAAAATAATCTTTGATTTTATATTTATAATGTAATCTCACTATGCCGAATATTTAAGTAATGCCCATAAACAGTTTATTGAATCTTCAGAAAAACAAAGCTAAACCACATCAAAACTTATTAATCAAGTAATTTTTCCTAAGCAAAATTGACAGGAGATACATGTACAACTCAGGATTTTTTTTGTATTTATTATTGAGACCAAACTGAGAGCTGACTATCTTATTTTATTAATTAGGAATGCTTATGGCTGAAAGTCGTTAGAAACTTGACCAAATGTTTGAACAGCAGAAATACTTCTGCATCTCACTTAAGAAAAATGTGAGTGGGTGGTTGCTGGCTGTTAAATGCTACCATTAATTTTGTGCAGTCTTCCTAAATTTCTAATCTGCTGTCAGGGAGCACATTGGCTTGTTTCTTTTTATGTTTATTTCATGCTTCCAGAATGTCTACCATGCTCCAAACATTTTGTTTATCGCTTGTAATTAGGATATAAAAGCTGTTTTTGCAGAAGTGGCCTGACTTATACTTACATGTCAGTGACCAAAGCGAGGACACATAGTTCCAAGGGCACATAGCTTCCAGAGAGATCTACGAAAGGGAGGGCTGAGGAAGAAGGGCTACCCTGTCTGTTTAAGACATGCTTCTGACATCAGACTGGGAATGGATTTGTAATTTACAAAAATAAAATAAAATGCTGTCCCGTTACCATGGAGGAAGAGGCTGTTAGTAAAACAGCAAACAGTATCAATGTCTCTTAGTATTTATAAAGTTGTTTGGTCAGTGTTGTGTATTTTAACACTGATCAGATGTTTTGGTCTCTGGTACATTAAACCCGTAAAAAAGTGATTTACTAAAAGTTTGGGGAAGCCAGGCACTGGTGGCTCACGCCTGTAATCCTAGCTACTCAGGAGGCTGAGATCTGAAGATTGAGGTACAAAGCCAGTCAGGGCAGGAAAGTCTGTGAGACTCCTATCTCCAATTAACCACCAGAAAACCAGAACTGGAGCTTTTCAGAAGTGGCTCAAAGTGATAGAGCACTAGTCTTGAGAAAAAAGCTCAGGAACAGCCTGCAGGCCCTGAGTTCAAGTACTACAACTGAAGGGGGAGGAAAAAATATATAGATATAGATATTATTAGAGAGAGAGAGAGAGAGAGAGAGAGAGAGAGAGGAGAGAGAGAGGAGAGAGAGAGAAAGTGTCAGGGAAAACACTTTAGTACTTTGGTCCAAGCAAAGATGTTTTTGAATATTACTTAATAAGCACAGTCAAAGCAAAAGCCAAAGTTCACAAATGAGCGTGCATCAAACTGAAAATGAAATACCTCTTACAGGATGAGAATATTTGCAAATCATTCATGTCACAAGAAACTAATGTCCAGAATCTATACCAGCATAAAGAAAAAGAGAAAAGAAATGATTATAAAATGGCAGTCTGCAAGGAACGGAGGTGAGAGGTAGAGGAAGGGAATGAGAGAAAGGACAGAACAAAGGAGCCAAATAGTCAACAAGTATGAAAAGATGTTCAGCATCACCAGTCATCAATGGAAATGCAGATTGAAGCAGCAATGAGATATCACACTACAGTTAGAAGGGCTCTTATTAGAAAGACAAAATGTTTAAAATGCTGCTGAAGATGTAGAGAAGGGGGAACTCTTTTATACTGTTGATAGCAAACTGTATGGAGATTCCCAGAAAAACTAGAAATACAATTTAGCACTATGACTTGGCAATGTCACTTCTGGAGATATATCCAAAATAACTAAAATCTGTCAAAGAGACATTTATGACTCATATATAACCTGATTGTGTAATCAACCTAATAGTACAACTGTGGAGGGAGAGAGGGAGAAAATGTGATATATATGAATCTTGCTCAGACATTAAAAAATAATGGAACCCTGTCAGAATCCAGCAGAAATGGTCACTGCAATGCTAACTTAGTTTCTTATCTGAATGAATGAATCTGTCAGTCTGCTTTACCACTGCCCCCCGCCCATGTACTCGGTTTACTATGTTCTCCAAGTTGTTAACACACTAGGTGTGCAACCTCACATACACCTGGGTGAGCAGTGTTCTGACTGCCATTCTTGTCTGCCTTTCCCTTCAGAAAACCCGTTATGAAATGTATGTCAACATTCTGAAAGAAGGGGGCAAGCAACTCCTGAGTAATGAGGAAAGTGAGACCGCAGGACTGAAGAAGTCACATTCAAGCCCTTCGTTGAACCCAGATTCTTCTCCAATCACCGCCAAGGTCAAGCGCAATGTGTCAGAGAGGAAGGAACACCGACCTGAAACACCAAGCATTAAGCAAAAAGTTACTTAAAATCTGTCTGCGGCCAGGAAGTGCTGGTCATGGAGCAAAATAGGGGTTTTCAAGATCTTTCTGGTAATCCGTGAATATATTTAAAAAAAAATTCTGTGACTAAATGGTGCATTAGTAACTTTTTCTATTTGTATTTTTTGTTACTTTCTGTAGAGATTGTCTTTGCTCCTGATTTCTATGCTTTCTATGATGACTTTTGCAACTCAGTAACTAATGCACCTTTTTTGTGTGTGAGGAGGCAGAGGATCGTGATTCCACAATCACGTATCCCTTCTCCTTTGATTTTGTTTTGTTTGTACTTTGCTCAGTTTTATGTATTTGCAATTAACTGGTCTACTTTTTTTTTTTAAGATTGAAAAATTCAATCCATTGTGAAACTTAACTGGAGAAACATTGTGGTTTAGTAAATTCTAGCCAGAATTAGCCTAAGTCTTTATATGGGAAATCTCACCCAGTCACAGAGGTGAAATTGAGTACTGACTGACACATGCTTAAGTAAGAATTACAGTACTGGGAGTCAAGGTGTTACGAAGTGATGCACCTAGGTGCGCATCTTAGCACGAATTGTTGGGTTCGGACCTGCTGGAAGCAGGGCAAAGAGGGTATGGAGATCACAGGACTAGAGAACTTCTGGAATCACATTTCCTTGCTTATGGTGTGAACTCCACTCCAGCAAGTAAGGGATAGAAGTGGAATCATTTTGCCCTTTGAAGTCTAAGGTTAGATTGCTATGGAGTTAACTCTGTTTTCTAAAGGATAGAGACAATAATTTGCTCTTGAGAAGCTACAGCAGTAGATATGAGTATGGTCTGCAAGAAATTGTTACCTCACTCCCACAGGGTCTAGACTAGGAATCCAGAATCATCTCTATCAGTCATAATTTTCCTTTCAGAAACAGATTCTTTTTACTCTACACACACATGTATAGGGGGATCATCTCTTGATTGAAACAAAATAATGATGAACATGGAACCCCTTTTGTTCTTTCATAAAGTCAAGACAAAACTAGGGAGTAGATAGCAGGTTTAGTTCTTTAGCAATGGGTATTGATTCCTTAAACTAAATCTGAAAGGAGTATCTGGCTGGATGGTCGATGGTAAAGGGAGAAATCTGCCAGTTGCATAGACTGTTTACTAGTCTATTCTTATCTCCTTCTCTTCAATAACCACTCACTCTGTCACCATTACACTTCTTCCTAAAATATTCTTTGTCTATTTTATCATTTCTTTCTGTGTATTCAAAATAGTACTGTTCACCTCACAGTCACAAGCTTGCTATGGTGACAGTCCCTTTGAAACCCAGGGTAATAACAGAATAAATGCTCTTGGACAGAGGAAGAGAAGGAAATGAAAGTTGAGCCCTCTGGACTTGAGGTTGATTTCCAACCTCAACCTTCTGTATTCCCTAAAGCTGTCATCTTCCCAGATAATAATACAACTTCAAGACTAATGAGATTACTTCAATATTTGTTTCTTCCCATAGAAATCTTCTCTACTTTTACTTAATTTACTAGTTGAAGGTACTATGACCAAAGCATTAGCTGCTCTGCATGAATAGCATGGTCCCAGTGGATTAGGGGAAACCTGCTAAAGAATCATGGTAGTTTTAGTGACACTATTAGGGTGTACTAGCACTTATTTATTAATGTTTACTTTCTGTATTGGTTGGTGCCCAAGGAAGAATAGCCCTTCTCCAATGTGTAGTTTCTTGCTATGTGGTATTTTGCCAAATCTTCGAAAAACTTCCTCAAATCTCTATTGTGTTTGAATTAAGGCAAGGACTAAACGTATGTTGCACAACCTGAAACTAATATGCTAATTTCCAAAGTGATCTAAGTACCTAAATCATTTTGGTAGCTTCTTAGTGAATCCAAGATTCCAACAAGCAAGTGGCTTTTCTTCCTAGAAGCTGAACTGCTAGCATCTGTCTGTTTTCTGCCTCAATATTTGTACTAAGAGGTACTTAGATGCTGTCACGTGGGCATCAGTACCTCAGAACAATTGACATGTTTGAACGTGTTCGTCCCACTTTGTGTCTGTGTATGTAGAATGTTTGTATATATTAACAGTATATACATTGAAATGATGGTACCTTGCTACAGTATTTCTGACACGTAAAGTCATCTTGAAATACTCACACTCAGCACTACTCTCGTCACAAGACTCAGTAGGGTTGGCTCTGGGGACATGTGGACATGCTCATAGATAATCAGGCGACAAGGGCACCTTCAAACCTGCAGAATACCTTGTCTGCATCATTTATCTTTAAAAACAATGCACAGTGCTGTTTTGTGAGCCAGGATCCCAGCTGCCCTAGTGTGGTGGTATTCATCTTCAGAGGCTGGCCTAGAAATACCTCCTCCCCTGGGCCTGTAGAAGGATGCTGTCTGCCATCAGTACATGTAGCAGGCCATGAGATTATCCTTCGGGAGCAAACAGCCTCTGATCTGAGTAGATTCTGAGAGTCTGGTGCACAGCCAGCCACTTTCCTTAGTGATCGCATAGAGTCAGAAGTGAAATGTGATTCCCTTAACTACTCCTCCAAGCTTGTTGCCCGATTCACGGTACAGGGAGTCCCCTCCCCTTCTTTTCCTGTAGAAGGTACTCCACCAACCCCCTCCCCACCCACTCTTCTCCCCTACCTCATGGCCTGGGAGCTGTGGGCTCCTATCCATTATTTTTCTTTGTATAAACACCCATAGTAGTAATTTTTAGTGTACAAAATATGTCATCAAAAGACCTTGGTGATAGTCTTGTTGCAGAATTGACCACAAAATAGCCCTAGTATAAAATTCTGTTTGTGGACTTAACCCCATCTTACATGGTATCTTTTACAAGGAGATGTCGATCATAACTTTGTTACTGACATGCAGAGTCCTTATTGATTGACACACTATAGGTAATTGTGCAATGTACTTTTGTAAACATCAATTACCTAACTTTGGTCAATGTTTAATGAACCCAAGTATTACATTTGTGCATTTTTATTCATCTCAGTAAGACCAACATGTGGGAGTATCCTCTGATAAAAATACAATTTTTTCAGTTTCCCAGAGGTAAAAAAGAAGAACATTTTCTCATGAAGCTGTCATGTGCTGGTTGTGAGTTCTCTTGGTTCTCTAACTGTTGCCAGAAAAAAAGTACTGCTTCCTAGTCAGAAGTGACGTGAAGACAATAATTTGGGAACAGGAAAATCTGGCTGGCTTTCCAGGCTCAGCTAGGTTTGGGTTTCATTCTAAGGCCAAGTGTAGTACTTCTGAAGTTGAGGGAGAAGTTATATAACCGGAAGGGAAAGAGGCCATTCAGGCCTAAGCAGAGTTACACAGAGCCTCCTTTAGCAAGTAAAGAGCCAGAGTTGTGTTCTGAGATGCAGTTTCTCAATTGTCCTCCTGTCAAGACCTTGTAGATTTGGTCAGTTGGCATTGGAATGTGAATTCTTTGGCATGGTTCCTTGTACTCACCATTTAAGCCTAGTTCTGCCTTGGTTGATAGTAGGTTTCTTAGCTTTGTAGGTCCAAATCTCTATAGTTTAGCTCTTGTGGGCTCAGTTAAGTTTTTCAGCAGGTCTGTAGCCACTTTGATTTTCAGCAGTGAATGATCCCTGCTGAATGGCAGGTTTCTTACAGTTGAAAAGCTCTCCCTGGCTGTAAGTAGAGGAATTCAGGAATGGTTTCAGTGCATCAGTTATAAGTAACTCAGATAGTCCATTTGGCAGGCAGGTCACCCTCTGGACCTTCTGGCATCCGAAGCTCCCTGCCTTTTCATTCACCGAGACAAGGCTGCTGACTTTGTCCCCCTGACCTTTGTCATCCTACACCATCAAGTCATCCAAAGGACTTCAGAGATCACAGGACATCCTTTTATAATTTACTGAGAGTGATAGAGAGGTGATAAAGAGGTACTTTGTTACCACATCTCTCATATTCCTTTTCCATCACTCTCCCTTAAAAGGAGGACTGCAGTCCAAAGTCAGTTTCCTTTTGTACCTGCAGTATCCAAAACCCAAGCAGGCAGCCTGTTAGGGACAGTTAAAGGCTCATTGCATGAAGAGAGTGTGTCTTCATAGAGAGAATGTCAAGAAATACTTGAATCTGCATGTTGGTTTTCTAACTTGAATGCAACAGCGAGGAAAAGATCGCAAGTTAATTGTGTATATAGTAGGTTCCCTTAGGTCTCCTTGGTGCATCCTTTGTGATTTATGTGTGTCTGTTGTATTGTAGGGTCTTGAAGAATACAGACAGTGGTGTCAAATGTCAAAAAAAGAAAGAAAATGCTTTCTGTCACCTGCCAATGTTGTGTATGTGGGTATTTGTAGTTGTATGTATGTGAATCAATGTGTAGATGGTATCTCAGTATATGGTGTGTATGTACATTGAAATTATTTGTGTCCTGATCAACCAGTGTGATATGAAAAAAAGCAAGTAAAAACCTCAAAGGACTGATTGTACAGTGCAATTGAGAACACACAGAGTGGTATTGTTTTCTTAAACTTAAATTCAGATGATATTTTGATTAAAATGTTAAGACTTTATGCTAGAAAAATCCTTCTATCTGTGAGCTTTGAATCACCAGGGAAAATGACTTTGAACTAACCTTGTGAAACTATTGAGGTGTACAATATACAGTGCCAAGGGGGTAGCGTGTTGTCACTTGGGAAACACAGAAAGAAGCAAATGGGGAAAGCCAGCCTGTGTGTGCACTCTTAGCAACTTTAGTATTAAGAGCACTTAAACATAAAGTTGAACTGACAATTTGGGGCTTATTACAAAATGTGATGCTTTAGAGCACACGTTCTTTATTGTTGTAATTAGTCCAGGAAAAAAAAATACATAGCTTTCTGAAGAACTAAATAAGTACCCAGTGTGTACCTATGTATATTTAACTGTAGATGAAACCACTCTCCTGGTGCCGTATCCTTACCTTCTTTTTTGCTTTAAAGGAGTATCATAAATGCTGAAGTATATCAGGGCATCCCAAGATTGGGTACTGTATTCCAGGTTTGCAGTTGCACAAATTAGTAGCTAGTATCACAGGTAAAAAGGACTTTAGGACCAGGTTCAAACTTTATTTAATATTTTTATACTTAGGTCTCTTTTTCCTGCCTCTCCCCAAAGAAGAGCCACTGGCCTTAGTTGTTTGACCTTATTGCATATATTATAGAGTGTAAATAAGTAACTAGAAACTAAAATTTTATTAACCAGCATGTTTGATGTATTTAAAGCCGTGACTGAGTGTGTCTGAGTGAGTGACTGAGTGCAGTGTCTTTTGTTTCAACACGCTGCTCATGTCTTTGAACCTGATTCTGAGAATTGGAACTGTAGAGTAGAAAACAAACCTTCAGCTCCAGACCACAGTAGCGTGTTGATAGTTAATTACATTTGAGTCTTGTTGTTGTTGTTGCTGTTGTTTATTGACTCTACAGTTTCAAACTATTTTTGCAAATATATTTCTTTATTTGTTCTTGACGTGCAGTGGACTGGCTTTGCGACTGATCAGCAGAGTCTTAGTTCTGCAAGAGTATTTCCTTCTAAGAATTATTGGTAGTTTACAGAAATCACACAGCAAAGGAGTAGTAGAAAGAAGTTTTATTTTGAGTCTCAGTTATTTGAAATGTGTGGACTTTAATAGAAAGCCATGGAGATCGTAAAGCCAAGTAACCATTCAACAGGATAATATCCACTCTATAGAGAATATTAATGCACATTGGTTTTCAATGCTATTAGAATACGTTTGGAAAGCTCTAGGAACAAGAATAATTAGACCAAATGGAAGTGGAGGAGCTGAGCTCTCTCCCCTCCATTTGGGCTAGCCATGTATGTGTTCAGCCTGTTCTTAAGATACCCAGACCAGCTTACCATTTCCTTAGGTGTGTTAGGGGAAGCATGAGATATTTGGAACCTCATCCATGTATGATTGCTTGCACACATGCACACACTCAGTGGATGTTTTAAGTTATACAAACATATGAACTTAAGACACAAAGGGCCAGAGCATTCTAGAGAGGTGATGCACCAAGAAGGCGGACACTGACTCACAGAGGCTTTTCCAGGACCAAGGAAGGATTTGATTGAGCTGTAGAGCATGACTTTGTGAAGCGTCACATTCTTAACAAAGCAGTAAGGCAATACATGCCACGTCCTTCCGGGCAGACCACCAACTTGAAGGCTTTCGTGTTAACTCATGTGCCGTCGTTCTCTCCAGCATCCCTCCAAAGGACAGATGAGGTTCCAGAAAGTCAGTGTGCACCATGTTCTGGAGTGGCAAAGCTGCTTGAGCTGTAGATCACTCCTTTTAGAAAGGAGTGTAGATGGAGGAGCCACAAAGCACTTACCGTAGGAGCGCTGGGTATGGATGGTCACCACCCCCCCCCCTTTGAGCTCTGCAGCAGAGAGAGCTCACATTGAATAGTTGGGCACTGTTCCATCAGACTGGATCGTGGGGATGGCATTTGCAAATTTGGCAGGGGAGGGGAGGGGGGTGGGGGGCGAGGTGGGAGGGACCGTAGCTAAAACATTTATGTTTTTCAGGGTGGAGAGCTCAGTTCTCATGTGTATAGTGTTGTAAAAATAAGCACCTTAACTACAATTCCTGAAGATGTTGGTTAGTGGAGAGAATTTTGGAGTACCACCTATTTCCCCACCAGTCTGTGGAGGTCTTTGGACATGCATAGGAGAGCCCCAGCCACAAGGCTCCAGGAAGGACCATGCTATAGGTCTGAGGCTCGCTTTCCTGAGCTCTGAAACCCCAGGAGCACTGCAGAGGGAGAAAATGCCCTCCTCTAGAGCCTCTTCCCTGGCCTTCCACTCCACTCGGCTTCTGCTGAGCAGCAGGTACACCCTGGATTCCACGTGCTTTAGGAATCCAGCTGTTGCCCGGGGCTGACCTACTGAGGTAAGATACCAACCCTGAAAGTCACCAAGTCACGTGGGTGGCCCATGACAAAAGTAAGGAAAAGCTTTCTTTTTTTTTTTTTCCTTGTTTCTTCTTCTGAAACTAAGACTACCAGTTTTGCTTCTACAAGAAACCATCTAGCACATTGAACTCTAACCAGGGTTGGGTGATATCTTTGCCTTTGCCCCAAGATTCTGGAAATGGAAATATTTCATTTCTGTGAATAAAAGAATATTAAATTTGCTCAGCAATGCTGCTCTGTCCAGATGAGGCTGTTGGGTCAAGGCCTTCTAGGCCTTCCCTGCATTCTCTTCTACCTCAAGTTTTAGGAATGTATTTCTAAAACAGAAGCTTAATACAAAGTGGAGAAGCCCTGTTGTCAGCCTTGTTTTCTGTGGGACTCTCAGAAGGGTACGAGACTGTATCTTTACTGTATGACAAGACCGAAGCTTTCCTAACCTATTAACTGGATTTATATTCACTGTGGCTGAAGCTAATTGGCAGTGTGCAACATTCCTTTACCTTCAAAGTTTTCTCCACCAATCATTTCAGCTTCATTGTAGGCCTGTCCCCTGCCAATTGTGAAAGTGATTAGTGATAAAACAGCAGCCTACTCCTTTTTAGTGGCCAAACTGTCAGCATTAGCGGACTTGGGTAAGCTAGTGGTACTGTATCATGTACTGGAAACCTGTTCCTCATAATCACCCACCAGATTTAAGAGATGCCAACTCAGAAACTGGCCTTTATGGTGGTCATCTTTTAGATGGAACAGGAGTTTATGTGGATATTGTTAAAGTGTTTAAAGAATATTTTGAAAATTAAGTTTACATTTTACAGTTACTTTATTTTTATTAAAATAGTTGTATATAAATCTTACCCTATTTCACTGTTATTAAAGTAAACCTAAATCCTGTAGACAAATGGGTCACCTGACGTGTACAGAAGCTGTGATCTATAGTAGTACATTTCTCTATTGTGTACATGTTCATGAATATCACTGTTGCTGTGTTTTTATAAGTTGGGGGGGTATTTTGTTGTTTTCCAACAACAAAAGTGATTGCATTTAAAATGGCTTTTATGTAATAGAAATCATGCAAAATAGTGAAGGATTTAAAATATGTAAATGGTATATGTAAATGTACAAACTTAGAAATAAAACCAACAAATTTCAATCATTCGGAGGAATGTTATTTGTTTAAACAAGTAGAATAATACCTTTAAAAGTAAGTAATACAGCACTCTGCCCATCCATATGAAGAGCCTCAGGTGAAAGATGTAGCCTTAGGTCATTGACTGGTAAGAAAGTAAAATCTTAATAGCAATTCAGCCACACAAACTTCTGTGCAAACTTTATTTATGTAAAGAGACTTCAGAGGCCTGTTGTCTCGGGGAAGGGGAGGGGGGGTGGCCTGGGCAGGGAGGAACAGTTGAACTCCTTGAAGCAGTTTCAAGAATCACTTGCATTCCAGCTTATTTCTCAGAAAAGCCAAGGGACCATGGATTAGTCATCATTCCAAATTCTAAATGATGAGCTCCAAATCACTGCTCCATGATTCCAGCGTGTACCTTTGTATTCTCTTAAGGAAACCTAATGTTAAGATCTGTTGACCTAGAAAACAAAAAAAATAAGATCCCACCCAAACTTCTATTGAAAAGTTTGCCTTACGTTTGAAGCGGGGAAGAGGGAGTGTGAGCTTTTTGAACTGAATCCTCTTGAACGTAAAAATACTGCCTTGGTGACAACAGCCATGATGTGTAAATCACAAAGAAATAACAATTTTGTAGGTGAAGTTGCTAATCCCTCATTGTTCCGCTTCTGTTTACACAGTCTACATATGGAATGCGTGTCCTTCACTGCCCAGTGGCCTGTCCTTCAAAAACAGTTGCTCTGTTCCATGACTAATAACATCCGAATCTCAGAGACTATGTGATCCTGTTTAAAGATGTACCCTCATAAGAGAAAACTAAGACCCAGAGCTAATTAAGATTTTATACACACACACACACACACACACACACACACACACACACACACACACACACACACACACACACACACAACTAAAACCCTGAAGTCTCATTTCTGGAATCATTCTATTCAGTAGCACTGTGAGAGTCACCAATGAGACAGATCACTGTCAAGTTTTATTACAAAGTTTTGTCAACAGAGAATAAAAATGCACTTGGGAACAAAGAAAATTACATTTACTTTGGAGCTAATATGGATTGCAATTCAAGAAAACATATTCCAGCAGTCTTGAAGATGTGGTCTAAAGTTGTACAAAATAGTGACTCCATTTACAGCTTTAAATTGCAAGGGATGCAGATGATGTACCACTCATTGGTGAGGAATTATGGTTGATCCTCACTAGAGTTAAAAGTTTCTTATAAGACATCTTGTAAGAATGTTTGGCCTCAAAAGATACGCACATATCATCCAATGTGGAAGAAATAACTGTATTGCAAAGCTCATAGAACTCATAAATGTTATAGACCATGATAGACAATTTGCCCCATGAGAGTTAGAATGTGTTGGTGACTTTAACTAACCTTCACTCTCCACAATACTGTGAAATTTGGGAAATTATGTAACCACTTAATCATAATAAAAAATTTGAAGAAAAAAAAGAATGTTTGGCTTTAGGATGGAGACCTTTGTAAAGAAGATCTGGAAAGTTTAAAAATGGCACAAAGGTCAGCTTGTATCTCAGGGAGAGCATGGCAATAGCCCCCAGTTCAAAGGTTCACTTGTGCATGTGTCTGAGATCAATAATGGCCTTCCAATACCATTTTCAGTTCTCCCATGCTAAGTCCATTTTGGTTCTCTTTCTTGACAATGATAAGCAATAGGAAATGTTGGAAACAGATCCCTAAGAGTGTGGTTTTCCTGTAGGCCAATGAGCTTGATCTTAATTCATGACAGGTTCTCTGAGTGGAAGGAAAGCAACAGTTACTAGAAGCCAGGTAGATTTTCAAGAAGAAACCATTACAGACTCCCTTTTCGACTTTGTAAGGCTGCTAAGTGGAACGCAGGACACAAAGTACCTGAGCCTTCATGAGAGACTGAGGTGGCTTTGAATGAAATGTGCCTGGGTGAAGTTAAGGAGGATGAGCTGGACTGGACGCTTGTGCAGTGGGTGGGCAGTGGGCGTGCAGCCACTCGAACAGCACTAATTAAAGGATGTGCATCAACTTGGAAGAGCGGGTCTACAGTCCTGCTGCAAAGCTTGCCTTTGGCCCCATCTGTTCGAAATTTTAATTAATAACTTGAAGGAAGCTCCAGAAGGACGGTTTATGAAAAATGGGTATGTCATGAAGCTGGGAGAGAATGACAGAATTAGGATTTGATAAAATCCTCAGGCAGAGGTATGGGTCACATTTAACAACTTAACATTGAAGTGTGTATAATTCTTACAGGTCAGTGTTTGAAACAACATTTTACAAGGTCAGCTGGGGCCTTGAGTTACCTATATGGGGAGTCAAGCCTTCTACTTTAATCTGCAGCATTCCTCATGGAAATCAACAGAAAGACCCAGCCACAGGAACACAGGTGCCATTCCAGGCTACATAAAGTTCAGTTTAGCTTCTAGATCAAAGGAGTGTTGCTGCTGTTGTCATCAGAGAGACTAAGCTGAGTAAGACACTTCGCATTGGCATGTTCAGAAACAATCAAATCATGTAACAGCAGCATCTAGGGGGATTGCCATGGGTGAATGATGAAATGGAAGGAATATGGAACGTGTAGGTACTGGGAATGGTCAGCCCAGGACAGAACAAGATGGGGCTGGCTTTCCATGTTTAAATGGTTCTTACTCAAGAGAAAAGGAGCACCAGGTTTGGTGAGTGCAAACTAGAAGAAATAAGACAGCAGCTCAATAGAAGGAAAAATGTCTGACATCCAAGGTGGTCCACAACAGACATGCCATCTGTAATAGAGAAGTTCAGGTGTAGAATAGGCATTTGCAGTGGGAATATTCCATGAATAATGCATCAAATGGGTAGCTGGACTGTCCTCATGATGACATGGTCCCTTTATAGAACTTAGTGTATTTGGTATGGGCTAAACACTAGCCTGAGTTCTCTTTCTCATTTTTTTAACATACTATACATTTTTTTGCATAATTTGTGATGAAACCCTACTACTTTCCCCCATGAAACAGTTGAGGGGAAAGCTACATCAGGTTTTCTCTCTTCAAACATTCTGCAGCATCTCAGTAGTTTCTGCTATGACCATGTCCTTTTTGGTACCCAAGACTGAAGAAGCATTAGCTCTATTCTTGGGACTAGGAATGTATATGTACCACTCAGAACTGGCAACAAACATCCCCTTTTTCTCCACATTGAATCTCATAGATTAAAAAAAAAAACCCAGTGTCTGAGTCCCTCCCAAGAAATCCTGATTCAATTGTTCTGGAATGCAGCTGAACTGCTGACAATTTTGCAAGCTCCCTGTGAGATCCTAAGGTGACACCAGACTTACAAAGCACTTCCTTGGAGCTTGACAACACAATGTACCCCAACTGTATCGCACAAGAGCTTGTGTAAAAAGAGAACTCTGAGTCCCCTCTCCAGACCCAGTGAGTCCAATCCTGCACTTTTAACCAGATCCCTACTGAACGCCTAACCAAAGCTTTAGGCATAGTGCCTTTCCCAAGTGCTAGCCCTGAAGCAGCAGTTGCAGCTTCTCTGAGGACTCAATTAAAAATGCAACGCTCCACACGCCACCAGTTCTGGTGGGAACCTGGCCATCTTGTGATTTGTGAAGCCCTCAGGATCATGCTGACATCCTGAGATCCATCACCTTAGACTCACACGGCTACGGATTCTCCTGTGCTCTCAGAGATTAACTGGGTGTTTCTGCTATTACAGGGCTGGAATTGGGCTACATGGAGGCCCATCATTGTTTGCACCTCTTTGGTGCTCTGGTGATAAAGGGTGATCCAGCCACTGCCATTGTGTAATGGAATGCAACTGAGGGCCACCTTCCAATTCGGAAGAGCCTGATCGACTTGGCCCTTTTCAGCCCATCCCAAATTCCACCTGCAGGCTCTTGGCTCAGACTGACCCCCGCCTCCCCCGCGCCTTGAAATGGCTTCCTTCGCTGGTCCACAGTCCTACCCATGCCTATCATGAGCCTTCTTTGTTGGCAATCTTCCCTAGTGGCTTCGGCGTTCCTTCTCTCCAGTGTACACGGTGTGCAGATTCTAGCCACACTGCTGAAACTCACCAGAAGCCTCACGGCCTACAGGATGGTAGTTTGCCAGAATGATGGTATGTAAGGCGCACCTGGTCACATTTCAATTTTAGAAGTTTTTATGTATGTTCCACTATGTGGGACATACACTGGTGGGGGCTGGGGTTCCACTGTTTACTTGGAATCCAAAGGTAATGGTGCAACCTATATTTCATCTGGCAATGCCTTTCTGAAATTCTCAGCTGGAGAAGGGACTTGGGGATAAACCTTTTGGATTAATCCAGCCTGCCAAACCCAGACAGGATTGCAGTGCAAAGTTCAATGCCAGCGATAAAAGCATCATGAAGATTGGAATGCAAGTGACAACACGCATTGTTGAGTTAGGCAGATCTACAAGTAAAATTTGAATTTTGCCCCCTTTCCCCAGAGCACAAACAATATCTCGCTCAACTCAGTGCAAGGCAGTGGGTTGTATATCTGGTCTCCCAAGTAGCTGCTAATAATTGCATGGAGGACGGCATCAGAATGAGAGAGATTAGGTGGCACTACATCCTGCCCATCCACAGACCACCTAGAGCTCTTTCCCTACTGTGGAGACTGCCTCGCTAGCATGGTTGGGGAGCTGTTGGCCACAACTGAGTGTGGGAATTACACGCCTGACAGGCAGATCTCTGCTGAGCCACTCCCCACGCTGCTTTCTGGTTGTCAGGGATTCAATAGCACATAGTAGTTAAGAACCTCTTAACTCCCTGTTCTGCTACTTACTGATTGTGTGACCTCAAGAAGTTATCTCCATACCTGTTTCCTCATTTAATTTTAATAAAAGGACCTCATCCTTGGGGTTGCTGGGGCTCAGGAAAGAATACACTGAGATATGGTCCTTTCATGCATGCTAGGCAAGCACTCTACAATTTGAGCTACATCTGCAACCCAGGCCTGGCATTTTAAAAGGAGGAATTCTAGAATAGCCTCAGAAACAAGATCTCCTGATTGTCACATCAGGAATTAGAACTTTTCTTCCCCAAAGTTAGCCACACACCTAAAATATTTTGCTAACTTTTATTTGCCCTTTTTATTCCATTCAATGCTTCAAAACTAGATTTGGTTTGAATTTCCTTTTTTTTTTTTTAACAGATTACACAAAGGTTTTCAAATGCTTCTTGGCTGGATGAAGTTCATGTTTAAGTGGATTTCTTAGGTACCACTACAGGGTGCTATATTTACAGAGGTCTTTCATTTTTAAAACCTTTATCTTTGATATTTGAAGATTGCTTTGATTATAAAATCAGTGGTGCACATTTTCTTTAGTTGTGTGTTTTTTTGTTTCTTGGGTTTTTTTTTTATTGCCAGGCCTGGGGCTTGAACTCAGGGCCTGGGCACTACCCACTAGCTCAAGGCTAACACTCACTTGAGCCACAGCACCACTTCCAGCTTTTTCTTTTTATGTGGTACTGAGAAATCGAACCCAGGGCTTTATGATTGCTGGGCAAACACTCTACCACTAAGCCACATTCTCAGTGCATTTTCTTTAGTGTTTAAAAATATAGCTGTATGTTTGTTTCATATGTTGTCACTAGGAAGTCAAAATCAAATTTATTTCTTCTCCTTGATGACAGCTTGGACTTCAATCCTGAGGACTAAAGGAGTTTTATTTACTTCATCATTAAAGTCTGATCATTTTACTACCATGTCTTGTCTGGATCATTATTACTAGATATACAGTGGGGTCTTTTTTAGTATGTACAGGTAGTTATGTATTTCAAAAATGTTTGCTTGAATTATGGTTTTAAGTATTAGTGTTGGTCATTTTTTTTCTGGGATTGTAGTTATATGTATTATTATTTCATTATATTATCACCTTGGCTATGTTTATTCTTTTCTTCAATGTTTCTTATGTTTGTATCAATATTCTCCTTTATATATCTTGTAATACAATTTTTATTTTTTGAGATGATTTTCAGTTTCTTTGCTGATTGTGATCAACTCTTATTTCACAATTTCCTGTTTTTCAGATTTCCAAAGTTCTTACACTACCTTGAGGTGTCTTTCATAAACGTCATGAGTTTTCTCACAGGTAATTATATCTGATGGTTAAGAGGTGAGTTTTGAGTTTCCCATGTTCTTTTGGAGAGAATGTGGGATGAGGAGGTAATTTTAATCAATTCCCATGTTATATTTTCTTTGTATGTACATTTTGTCTTATTTTCTGTGATTTGAAATGCATTACCTCACCTTTCCCAAAGCCTGGAATGATGGCATATGTCTGTAATTCCAGTAATTGGGAAGCTAAAGCAGGAGAATCATGAGTTAGCCCAGGCTGGCTAACTCATCTCACAAGAAACAAAGTAATGTGTTAGGCCAGCAATCCTTGATGGCTTTTTGAAATCATAATTGAGGTATTTACATGGCTTACTAGATTTCATCATTTAAAGTTCTTCCTTAGTGTGGTAAAGTCCATTTTCATTGATGGTCTATGTTGAAGACTGGGAACTGGGGGGAGGGGGAGGGAAGGGCATGTTTGTTGATTGATTTCCTTTTTCTTCTATAGGACCTTTCTTCCTTTGCTTCACTGCCAAGCTTTCTAATGCAAAGCTGCTACCCCTCTCCCAGAAGTGAAGCTTTTCCCCAAGATTGCCATCTTCAGCTCTGAGCAGTCTCAGACCCTTTCCTTGCATGCTTCCTTTACTCAGTACTCTCTCCCCTAGGATTGTTTTGGGGGTTTATTCAATTGTTTCTGGAGTAATTTGATCTGTTTTGTACAAGTAGTCTGCCACTGTGCTATCTATACAACTCTGATCTCTACTTGAGCATGACCTCCAAAGTGCTCTTGGCTAATTTCATGAAACTTCATTTCTATTTACATATGAAAAAGGGAGTGTAGTACTCATTTCTCCTATAGACAAAAGCATTTATTACACTTTTCTAAGGGATTCTCCCCACACTGGGGTGTCTTGGTGATCTTGCAGTTACTACAGGCATGTTTCAACTTCAGCAGCTACCATATCCCATGAGAACCAAATTTCTCTTCCTCAGATCTTTTCTCCTGACACAAAATGTGCCAGGACTTCCATCCCCGTGCTATTTTCAAGATCCAGTGAGAGGATACAAGTGGCACACTCGGCACACATTAAGTGCTCAGCAAATTTTCTTGACTTATTCCCATCTCCATGGTGGGGTTTTCCCACATTGAATGCTGTCACAGGATCCTCACACATCAAAAGTCTCCAGGGAGGGGGGAAAAAATCTGACTTTTACCTCCCTCTTCATAGTGCATATGCCAACCTCTGCTTTTCTTCCCCATTCCATTTGAGTTTGACAAGCTGTCATCTTTACCATTTCTCAAAATCTTTTTTTCCCCTTAATCTTCTGCTATTTTCCCACTGAGAAGAAATGCTTCTTCAAGGACAGTTAATCACAAGAGCAGATGGAGTGTTACCGGATGCTCATGCCTAGTGGGTCCCAGCAGGAGGGCTGGGATGGGGGCTCTTCCTCTCACTCAGGCTGCGCAGCCCCATGTGGTCTCCTTGCCATTTGGTATTTTCCAAAATGAAGCTGGTTCTCCTTTCTTCCACTATATGCTGTCCTCCTCCCTTTCTCTCTCTCTCTCTCTCTCTCTCTCTCTCTCTCTCTCTCTCTCTCTCTCTCTCTCTCTCTCTCTCTCTCTCTCTCTCTCTCTCTCTCTCTCTCTCCTCATTGATACTATATGCCCTTGGGCACAAACTTTATAAAGTATGTCATTAGAACTGATTGCTTCTCTTTAGAACTTAAGTTTTCCCAAATGGAAGTTAGCATCTGCACTGGGGCTCAGTTTCCACTTCTTTGTACAGATTGCATCACATGTAGAGTCTTATGGCTAAATAAGTCTCTTGGGGGTAGGGCACTGAGAAGACATTATCATAGACATAGACAAGGGAAAACCATGGCAATTTGGAGAGAGAAAGAATGCCCAGCTCTCCTTCCTCAAACACACAGAAGTCATTCCAGTCCCACTCCCTGTTTTGAAACAAGATCCATATTTTATATCTTTTTTCCCCACATTTCTCAAGATGGTACAGGCTAGGAGAGACGCGGCCAATGAGAGAAATGAGGACTACTCAGCTTGCTGATGGTTGGATAAGTTGATAAACCTAAACCTTCTGGACAATGAGGTGAAGGCAGGGAGCAACAGAAGAATGAAGAATTAAGAAAGATAGAAGTAGGAGGACAAAGGAAGGACAGGACAGTAAATCCTTGACCTCAAGACCTCATAGTAAACAGAGGACCACACAATCAGAAAGCTGACTTCAGGGATTCCCATTCTCCCTATAGAATTCAAGGTCAATCTCTGTAGCCAAGAGGACAGCACAAGATAGCAGAAGCGGTGCCTTGCCTATAGCATGCCCATGCATGTATTCTCTTTCTCTGCCATATTTCTTTCCTACTAAACTTTCCTATCATCTTTACTGTGTTTACATCTTTCCTGAATTATTCTCTTGTCAGATGGAAAGACCAAAGCCAACTTAGCTCCCCTAAAACTCTGGTAAAAAAAAAAGAGAGAGCCTAGGTTTCATTGAGTTCTTGGACAATGTGACAGGCAAAATAATAGTACCTCAAAGAAATTACTAGTCTCCGGAACTAGTAATGTTGTCTTATATGACAAAAAGGACTTTGCAGATGTGGTGAAGGATTGTCATTGGAGGACTAGTCTGGCTTATGTGGATGACCTTAATGCAACCACAGTGACCATTACAAGATGAAGGGTGGAAGAGGAAGGAAGAGGTGACAGAGACTGGTTTAGAAGAAATGAGAAGGAGTCACAATTTAAGGAATTACAAGTCGCCTCCCGAAGATAGAAAAGTTAGGAAACAGACTCTTCACAAGAGCCTGCCTAAGGCTAAAATTTTAGCCCATTAACTTAACTTTGAAACTGGTTTGTGATTTTTTTAGTCTTCAGACGCATAGCCAAATAACCTCCTGTTGTTTGAAGCCACTACATTTGTTTAATTTAATTATAGCACCGATGGGAATTGAATAGAAGCAATTTTAGCTACTTATGCAAAATTTAATGTAGTATTTAACTATAGCAGAGTTCAGGGGATTTCTGAAATGCACAAGATAGCTATAGACAATGAATTCATTGATTAGAACTAGAGTGACCACATGTGTCCATTATCTTTTGGTGCATAACAGATAATCCAGATTTTAGTGGCTTAAAAAGGATAAACATTTATTTTGCTTACAAATCTATGGATCATCAGTTCAAGCTGGGTCCCTGAGGTGGCTGTTCAGAGGTTGATTGTGCTCAGCCCCAAGCATCGTCATCAACTGTCAGCCCGTGTCAGGGTTGCTTGGTCTGTCGTCATAGTAGCTGGTGGGATTTGTCTCTACTCCACGTGAGATCTCTTGGGCATATTCATGCAGCAATTGAGAATTCCAGGAAAAGTGGAAATAGGCATTTTGGAACTGTTGCTGTGTTTTACTGGACAGAGCCAAGTCATAAGGAGTCCACACTGAAGGATCAAGAGAGTACTTTTAATTTTATTATTATTATAACTATTATTATTTGCCAATCCTAGAGCTTGAATTCAGGGCCTGGGCGCTGTCCCTGAGCTTCTTTTGCTCAAGGCCAGCACTCTACTACTTGAGCCACAGTGCCACTTCTGGCTTTTTCTGTTTATGTGGTACTGAGGAATTGAACCCAGGGCTTCATGCATGCTGGGCGAGCACTCTACCACTAAGCCACATTCCCAGCCCTCCATTTTTTTTTTTTATAATTGCCTTCACTATCATGCTTTTATTTTTTTTTTAATTCTCCTTATCCTCCACGTAGTTTTAAGGGGACAAATTCCTGAAAAAAGAAAGTTCTGAAAAATCTGTAATGTAAACTGATTTTATGATTCATTTAGTTAGAATAAAATTTTTACAGCATAAATTATAATGATTTTATAATATTGTTTATAATAATTACAAGAAAAATTTTAAAGATTTTTAAAGTAATTTTAACATATCTTCTAAAAATTGATGTATTTGATGTATGGATATATAAAAAGATTACTATTATTATTACTATAATTATGATATAATTATACTGGAAGGAAGCTTCAGGAGCCTGGAGAAAACAAACCTGAAATCTGAATCCAATCCAGATTAGCAACAACCAAAAATTGGTTTTTAGTGTTTCATTATAACCCATATCTCTTCTTCTGGGGCCTTTTGTAAGCTAGAATGATCAGTGAAGAAGTGTCAATAGGCATTTTTTGTTTGGCTTAGCTTGATTCTAGCTGTTCAAAGTGTATGTATTTGCTTGTGTGCTTTCTGTGAACATACATAATCAATGAAGAGAATTTCTAGAGTGTCCAGTGGATGCACTCCAGGCAAGCATGTATGTATCAAGTCTATCTCTGTGACTCTGAATGTCACAGATTTTTGTTGACCTGAGCTATAGGGAATCTGGCCTCCCTTCTGGTCCTGTTCAGCCTTCTAAAGCTTATTTCAAAAGCTTATATTTTTTAGCTCAGTTTATAAAAAGCATTCTTTCTCCTTCAAATAATATAGTATTTTTGAAACATTTTATACATCAATTTTAGAACCTTTGTACCATAGTTTTGAAGTTGTAAAAGGGAGGGGGAGTTGGCACTTTTTTGAAAACACAGAAATCCTAATGTATGTGAGGTAGCTTTTTAATAATACCTCAGAGGGCAGCCGGCAGGCCTTTTTCTCTGTTGCTACAGAAAACATGTCACTAAGAGTAACTTGTTCCTCCAGTTCTACCTCTTCCTTATTCACATTGCAACTTCAAATCGCTAGCTAGTTCTTGGCTTTCCCTTGATTGAGTGGAGTCTTCTGCCATAACTGTATGTCCAGCTTTCTCCTTACACCTCTGAGATACTCCATTCAGAACCTATTCTCTTCCTTTGTCCAACACATGTAATTCCTGAGAAATGCAGATAAAAGACAGAGGATATAAATAGCAGTGATGAGGGAGATGGTTACAAATCATTGCTGGGTGGCAAGGAGTATGCTGTGTGTACCTTCAACACAAATGCCTGTGTCTCCAATTCAAAGTAACAAGCCCAGAAGCCATATTGTGCAGTAAAGGAGGACCTTTAACATCGCCCAACCTGTCCCAACATGTGGACTGATCCTCCCAAATTCTATGGTACCCTAATTTTCTAAGTTGGCTCATTGACTCTCTCCTTATCTCTACCTCACGTTCCTTCTGTCCAAATATAAGCAAGATCATTCCACCTACTTTTCTATGTCTTATTTTTGCATTCTCTAAGACATAATTTTGCATTCTCTCATGCACAAAGATTACATCCATCATGGCGTACAGTTGTAAACATTAAATACACCAGATCACCAGCACCCAAACTAAAATACAGAACATAACCAATATTCTAGGAATTCTTGGCCACAGCATTTGTTCTCTATTCCCTCACCTCCAAAGGTAACTCTTTTCCTGATTTCTAATACTAGAGCTTGCTTTTGCTATTTTAGAAGTTTATAATATGAAATCACACAATGTGAATTCTTTTGTGTGTGCCTTCTTTTGCTTAATGCTTTTGTGATGCAACTCTGTTGTCATCTATAGTGTTGTATTCATTCTGCTTTATAATACTACCTTGTATGAACATAGTATGATGCATTTACCTACTTTGTTATTGATGTATAGTTTTAATTTACAATTTTTAGGAATAGAGCTGCTATCGTAGGCACAATTTTTTGGTAAAACACACTACTATATACACACACACACACCTATACACACACACACACACACACACACACACACACACACCATTACCACCACAGATATAAACCAAGATTTGTCCCAGTGTAATTCCTCTTTCAAATTTCTAACTTTTTAAGATGGTTAGAAAATTACTGGCTAGACAGACTTCAGTTAAGTGGATCAATTAGAAATGCAGCAAATGCACTAGCTTATTGTTTGACTTTCAAGCAGTAAGATTTCCCTTTTAGGTAAGTTTCCTGACAAAGAAACAAAGGAAGTGTCAAAGCTCAGAAAATTGACTCCCTGTGGTTCTCCCGCTAACACTACCATAGGGGTCATTGCCTTAAGTGCCTAGAAGATAATTATCCCAAGGATAGGTGATTGTTACTTCTCCAATGAGGATGCCATTGAGCAAAACTCTGTCATACTTCTTTGAAGATGGATGACTGGGGACACCTCTTTTATCTATTTTTATTGTTATTATAAAGGTGATGTACAGAGGGCTTACAGTTACATATGTCAGGTAATGAGTAGATTTCTTTTTGAACATTGTCACCTCTTTCCTCTTCACCCTCTTCATTCCCAAATTTTCCCTCCTGATCCCCCTACCCAATTCATGTTCAACATTGTGTCTAGTTAGTACCATTGCTGCATTTGTTTTGTTTTTGTTTTTTGTTTTTTGTTTTTTTTGGGTCCGGTCGTAGGGCCTGAACTCTGGGCCTGGGCGCTGTCCCTCAGCTCTTCAGCTCAAGGCTAGCGCTCTACCACTTGAGCAGCAACACCACTTCCGGCTTTTTTCTTTTTGCTTATGTTTTGCTGAGGAATCGAACCCAGGGCCTCTGGCGTGCAAGGCAAGCACTCTACCACTGAGCCACCTTCCCAGCCCCATTGCTGCATTTGTTCACCCTTTGTCCAACCATTTCTGTGCCTTCCCAAAGACAGATATATAAACAAACAAGACAAAAAGAAAACAAAAGCAACACCAAAGGCACGAAACACCTCTTGTTTCTGTTTCCTGAATTTTATGTTGATAAATATTATTTTATATGGTCAGAGGCATTGTGCCTTTGGGTTCCTCTCCTGAGTCCGTGCTCCTCTGGTCTTACTGAATGTGAATGCCAGGAGACCTGTATAATGTATTATGTCCCAGTGTACTTTAAGATCTAGCTTCTGCATATGAAAAAAAAATGTGCACTGTTTGTGTCTCTGAGCTTGACTGAGAGTCTTCTTTCCAAGAAAGAATTTTTCCTCCTTTAAACTGCCTTTCCTCCTGGTCTTGGCCTGCCCTGAGTTCTTTTTTTTGCAACCCCAAGGAGATGTTTATTGTCTATAAAGACCTCACACACAGCACTTTCTCCTGACCTATAGCGCTGATCATTAGGACCTGACAAGATCCCAATGGCCTTCTGTCCTGAATTGACCTTCATTCTTTCCTACGAGATGATGAGAGGACAATGCGACGGCATGGCCCCCTCCCTCAGGTGCCTAGAGGTCACAGGTGAGGAGCTCAGTACGTTCTCACTGAGTATTTTGGTCATGTTCTCAGGGAAATAAAGCATTTAGCTCGGTTTCTTGTGGTTATGATCGCACACACACATATGCATGGGCACTGCTTCTTACCCAAATAAAACTCTTCGGTGGGCATTGGGGAAGGTGGTACAGCGCTGGAAGAGAGGCTTCTACTACAAGAGAGCTTCTTGCTGTTCCTCTGTTATTCTTGGCACACTTCTACTCTCCCACCACACACACACACACACACACACACACACACACACACACACACCATTTTTCCCTCCCATGTTGCAGTTTAGAATTCATGAAAACAGAACTTATTAGCTATTTTGAAGATGTCTAACTGGTGTTGTGTGGCTTCTAGAGAATGAGATCATGTTTTCAATGGAGCCCATTCTCAAGATTGTTAAAAATTCCTATCTATACTGCAACTGTAAACATTCTTTTCCAGCTCTCTGGGAATTTAATCGACCACTCTAACATTTGAGGTGCAGGTTGGTCACCATCAGGATAAAATGCTTGTAAGGAACTGATTTTCCAAGAGTCAAGAAGCATGAGTAGGCACAGCCTGGCCTAGCTCATTCACACATTCAACATCAGATCCTAAATATTTGAGAGGTCATTTCTTAACCCTCTGTGTTTCCCATCTTTTCAGTAAAGTTTTTGGTCATTTGTTCAAAGGCTTAAACCCCAGCTCAGTCCCATGGTGACTGAGAATAGTTCTGTCCCCTCCGAGCACATTACAGGAAAGAGAGTGTGATGCAGTCAGTCTCCTGACGCCCCCAGCCTCAGCCCCTTCCTCGCACTTCCAAGGCATTTATTTCTCTTCTATTCGTCCTTCAGCCTTTTCTCTTTTTCAGAAAATTCAATTTCCTTGCACAGAACATATTAAAATTTAACAGTCGCGGAATCTTAGCCTGTGACACACTAAAGCTTTTCCGATAACTTCATTTTCTTCTCTCATTGAAGAGGCCGTTCTCAAAGTCACCCTGAACTTGGAGTCATTTCTGCATAATGGCTATTTGATTTGGTTTACCCACTGATCTGTTTGTTCCTCACAGACATAGGTGCTTTATTTCCCTGATTATGCTTTCCTTGGCTAATGTTAATAATGGAGTGTGGAGGGACATTCTAATTTCTCCTCTAAGATGAGATTAATTCTGCAGAGTGAACATTGATAATCCAAATTTCCCTCCTACCCAATTCTCTACCATTCCACCTCTCTCTATTACCTACCCAATGGCTTTCAAAAGGGAGGAGGGAGAGGGCATGAGAAAAGCCAGGCTCCTGGATCTTGCTTTTCTGGATGCAATATAGCAAAGCTGAGGGTATGGGGACACCTGAGAAACTATGTGGGAATCATAGAGGAGAAAGGGATGAGAAAGGCTTTGGTGGAGAGGGTCATCAGGATATAAATAGTTGTATGAGCTTTTGCCGTATAATGGGCAATGTTCGGATCCTCAAATCTCTTGTTTTGTTTTCATGATTGGCAGATTAGACTCCTTAGGGGAATGTTCGGTGTTATTTCAAGGTTGACACAGAACACGAGACAAAGTCAACTAAGACTCTGTCTATCTATAGTTCCAGTAAGTTTAAAATTTCAGCTTGGATGCGTGGCCAGAGAAGATAAGTACTCCAAGACATGGGGATTTGTGTCACTTCCAAACCCCATTCATTTCCCAAGGTCTTGTTGCCATGAGAAGATGGAGAATTCTTCAGACCATGAGCCAGCCAGCCGAAGGGAAGTCTGGGATTGCACAAATGTCACCTGTGCTGGTGGTTCTGAATGACACTGGGTAAAGGAAGCTTTGTGAAATGCAAGCTTCCCTTACCACCTAAATTAAATGCTGATTTTCCTTTTTAGACATGAATTTTCTAAGTGTCTGGTTACTTAGTAGATACAATTTTCCTGTTTCTTGCTCTCTAACAGTTCAAGTGTGTGCTTGTGAGATAAAAACAGAATGAAAATGCAGTGCGATGATATCCAGTTGAGTTGTGACCTGGATTCAGGTCTCACATAAGCTGAAGCGAGAAAAAGCTGAGAACACAGCTGACTGGCCTAGAGGCCAGTCTTATGTGAACCCATTCTTTAAAAATCTGAATAGTTGCCGGCACTGGTGGCTAACACCTGTAATCCTCGCTACTCAAGAGGCTGAGACCTCAGTATTGTGGTTCAAAGCCAGCCTGGGCAGGAAAGTCCATGAGACTCTTATCTCCAATTAGCCACCAGAAAACCACAAGTGCCACTGTGGCTCAAAGTGGTAGAGTGCTAACCTCAAACAAAAGAGCTTAGGGACAGAGCCCAGGTCCTGAGTTCAAGCCATATGACTGACAAAAAAAAGAAAGATAAGAAAATAAATCTAAAGAGTCTGGCACATTGGCTGTGAACCTGTCAATCTCAGGCAGGAAGAATGAGTCCCTAGCACCTGGGGAAAGGGAGCAGCTGGTGATGCTCACCTGAATTGTGCACTGGAGGTGGACTGAGAAGAATAATGCGTGAGACAACAGTGACCTTGTTCATCCTGCCAGGAGCTGCTCAACCTATCTGGCCTCAGTTTCTTCAACTCACTGTCCACCCATTGCCAATTTGGGCATTGCCAATGCTGGGCATTTCTTGACCAAGAAAAATGGCAATTTCATTTGGTCCAAATTTAGGTGGTGATTGTCTTCCTATGGCTTCCCGTTATATTTCAAATAAAGGCTCAGCCTCCTTGACTCAGCTCTCCAGCCTTCCCCAGGCACCTCTTCAGCTCCAGGGTGCACAGTATACTGTGAATCTGATGATTTTCCATCTTTACACCCCACCGTCTTGCTCAATCTGTGCTCTTCCTGGAGGCTTCTCTCTCTTGTCTAATCACTCATCCTTCAGGTATTGATGTCAATGTTGGCTCCATAGAAAGCTGCTCCTCACCAGGTCCTGCTGCTCCTCTCCTTGCTCTCTCTAGGAGGTGCCACTCTAGCTTGTTTGTGTGGACCAGTGTCCCTATTGGACACTTATCCCTCCCAAAAGGCTCTTAAAGGAAAGGAAACAGCTGCCCCTCCCTCTGACTTGTTTTATGGAAGCTCTTTGCCTTTCTGGACAATGCTTGAAATCTGTGTTGATGTATGATTTCATTTCTTAGGTCAGATATATTGATGCATAATTTACATAAGGTAAAATTCATCATTTTACTGTACATGTCTCTGAATTTTAGTGAATGGCTTTAGTCTTAGGATTATTTCTACATTCAGGGCACAGACTATGTCAACTATTTCAACAACTTCTCTCACACCCTTTGTAGTTGTCTAGAGCCTCTGGTTTTGGAAACCACTGGTCTACTTTCTAACCCTAGGGTTTTACCTTTTCCAGAAAATTATACAAATAGAAGAGTCCTCTGAAGCCTTTAGTCCTGGTGTCTTTTCATTGAACACTCTGTATTTGAGATTCATCCATATGATTGTTTTGGTGTTCATTTGTGGCATTTATTTATCTGCTTGTGAACCCCATGAAGTAAGGAGGTCAGGTCTGGCTAGCGCCATATTGGCGCCATGGTGAATGGTCAGGTCTGGGCATGCCTGAATACCTGGAGACAGGGGTGGGCTCTTGGCCTATAGGTTACTGAACCTGTCAGTCCAGTGCCTGGGACTGGAAGCTTCCTATGACCCTGCCCCCTGACCTGACCTTATATAGGCCTGGACCAGCTCAGGCGCCATTACACCATGCTACGTGTCTCTCAGTGTCTGTGTCCTGTCTCCTGGCTGTTCTCTGCTCACCATGTGATCCCAATTCAGGTTTCCATTGGAGCTGAATTGGTTTCTTGGTATTGTTTTTGTTCTTTCTTTCCTCTCTGGCCTTCACAGTTCTGTTTCCCAACTGTAAAGTATATTTGCTGGCTGCAAGTCTTTGTAATTGGCTGCCTACAGACTACTACTACTCCAATAAAGACTCCAAAATTTGACCTCTTAAAATGAGGCTTCTCCATTTTCTTGTGACTACATTTATATAGTTCATTTAGGGTACAGCACCCAGCACATGATCTTTCCTTTTGATTACTGAGTGATCTGCCATCGAAGCCATTTTGAGTCAAGTAGAACTTCCATTCTCTCCTACTACTACCTCTCAAGTCCTGTGGATTCCGCTTTCCAATTCTCAGATTCACTCTTTCTATGCTCTCCTGACTGCTTCCCATGAGTCCTTTCTTCCCTAGGCTTTTTCAGGAGTTTCCTATCTGGTCTCTTCATCCTCAGTCACTCCCATTAGTAAACATCCACCTTCGCCCTCCACACACCTCATGAGAAGCGCCTCAGTGTGTGATCACACACATCCCCTCCTGCCTGCCCAGAGGCTTCCAGTGTGCCTGGCTGGTCTTGCGCTATCTGAATTTCCTCTAGTGCCATCCCGTCCCCGCACCTAGCTCATTGTTTTCATCCTCGCAGGACTTCCTTGTTCACATTCCGGTCCTGTCTAGTGACGGAGCCCTGTTTCTGCCTTTGAAACCCAGCCCTTCTCATTTAATGCACTCACACCTGGACAGGCTGCTCGTGCACTGTGGTCCTGGAGGAAGCCCTTGCCAACAGCTGGGCTGGCAGCATCCTCATCAACATCACCATGGTTTCTGTGCTCTGTAATTAAAGGTAGCTTAAACAGCTACATCCCGAATGTCAGTAAACTTCATTGGAGCTCATTTAAGTAAATTTTTAAAAAGGCTAATTAACCCGCTTGGCTCACTCACACGTCTTCCAGTCTCTCCTGGGAATTCATAATGGCTTTTGGACTCTGAGCTTTGCCTTTCCTTTTCTTCTGGGTTATGTGGGAGCCAGGGATGTGCTCAGCTAGGAGCTGGAGTAGGGGAAGAGAGGGTATGCCTTTCCCAGCACTCTCTCTTTTTGTGATGCTGATCATTTCCAGAGGAGAGCCCTGGGAGAGTCAGTAATGTGTTACTGGTCTTAGGAATGAGTCATTGTCAGCTGGGCTCGCTAGTAACAGATACAGGAAGGGATCTAATTGGATCTGAAGGGTGCATTTCATTGCACAGGGCAAGGTGTCATTCAGTACTTCCTCATTAAGTTTCACAGTGGACCAGGATAGTGGTACACTCTGTAAATCCAAGCACTTGGGAGCCTGAGGCAGGAGGATCCTAAGTTCAAGGCCAGCCTGGGGCTTATAGCAAGACCCTGTCTTAAAACAGCAAATATTTTAAATTGCCTGCCCCTCCAACTTCTTAAGACTCTTGAACTCAATCCTTAGTGATCTCTTCTCTCCAAGTAATGGGTGAAAAATGATATAGAGGCTTAGGGTTAGCGAGTGTTCATCAATGCTTGATTCTTCTTCCAAAAACACATTACAACTTTGGGTAGGAAGGTATGATGCAAACATTTAACTTTTATGGTTCTTGGTAGCTGTGAGAGTTAAGTCTTTTGCTTCTGATTTTAACTTTATGTCTTATTATAATCTCATAATAGTAGCTGGCTTTAGTATCATTGTGCTGTTTGTTACCAAGAACAGTGTTGGGTAGAGTGTAAGCAGAAGGCATCGTGCTATCTTAAAACATTTTCGTGGTGGGGATGGGAAGGTGGCTCAGTGGTAGAGTGCTTGCTTTGTATGCATGAGGCCCCCTTAGCACTACATAAACAGAAAAAGCTGGAAGTAGCACTGTGGCTCAAGTGGTAGAGCAGTAGCCTTGAGCTGAAGAGCTGAGGAACAGTGCCCAGGCCCAGAGTTCAAGCCCCATGACTGACAAAACAAAACAAAAAAACATTCTCATGATAAGCCACAGTATAGAATGGGTATGCTCCAAGATGCATCAGGGCTGAGATGGCTGAACTGAGCTTTGTGGAAGCAACCATCTGACTCAGACTCTTTCCTGTGTGTCTCATTTAATATTTTGGATATCACCTCAACCCTTATCCAAATGACATGGTTTAGGGAGTCCCTGGAACCTCCAAATTCTATCTTCCCAAATTCTATCTTCTCTCTGCTAAAAAATATGCAGTAAAACTTCCACTTTTTTTGTTCCTTTAGCATATGTTTTGTTTTTAAACTTGAAATGCAAATCTCTTCTTGAAGATTCCTTGCCAGCCATCTATAGGATCAGAAGGTTGAGAAAAGCTCAAAACTGGATTCCTGAGGGCTTTAGGGAGAAGATTCTCTAGGCAAAGTCAAGTGTGTCTCAGTGTCAATCATACAGCTGCTAGAATTGGGGTTCAGTTGTTGACACAAGCTAAAATTTACATGCAATGTTGCAAAGATGGAAAATCCAGCGGGAGAAGAATATATGCTGTGAGGAAGCCTGAGTTCCTAGACTCTTCCCAAACCCTTTGCATGCACATTGGAGACATCCATGCTCCCACGAAGCTGGGGACCAAGCACCCCCAAGCCACAGGAGGGAGAGGGCAAGCTGCTGCTTGGTGGTCAGGAATGACAGAAGATGTTCAGTTGAGATTTCCCTCAAGCACCCTTGTTCCATGAGCCTCTTAGTTTGATTTGCAAATCTGGTATTTTTTTCCGTTTGTTACAATATTCAGATTGATTGAAATTCATCCCCTTTTAGTATTAAGGAATTCTGGAAAATGTGTCCAGTCATGTAATCACCACCATTAAGATAGAAAAAGAGTTGTCTGGCCCCTAGAAATCATGCTTCTGTTATTTAATATTTGTTTGTTTGTTTTCTGCCAATAGTTTTGGCCCTACATTGTATTTGTATTTCTGTGGCTTTGATTCCAGTTTCTTTCACTGCAATGTTGCTTTGGATGTCCACCCATGATTGTGTGGATGCATGCGACATTCTTTTCCAGTGCTAGCTAGCAATGTTCTTTGTGAATCTGCTAATTAACAGATACTTATGCCGGGTTTCAAGCTATGGTGAATACAGCTGCTGTAAATATTGGTATATGGATTCCTGGATGCGTATGGCTTTCTTTTCACTTGGGTAAATCATACTCAGGAGAGGAGTTCTGGGTCATATGCTAGATAGAAAAGAAAATTGTTTTATAATGGTTTTTAAAATGTCATACACAGGGAGAATGTAATAGTCTTTTGTATTGTAGTGATATTTGCCTCAATCCTACTTCCATAAATACATTTCTGCACGATCTTTGAAGCTCTATTATTTGCAACCATATTACTAGCATACTTTTTTATGTTCACTGGCAAGGACTGGAATTCTGCCTGTAGTCACCAGCACATGAATAGCTAGGGCTGAGCACATAGCATGCTCACAGTGCATCTTGGTGAACAGATGAATTCATTCATATATGTATTTCACCTCTGCTTTCTTTCCCATTTATTAAATTTGCATTTATTTGGGCTTTATTTAAATTTATGTTGTTTCTTTTTCTATTTCTTGGTTTCATTTCCCCTAATTAGAAGACAGTTTTGCCTTTGTCATAAGGGAATTTCCCAAGCTTAGTATTATTGTGGATGCTTTTAGTTCATCTCATTTTACCTATTGTTTTAGTTCATTCTTTCTTGCTGATTTCTCTGCCCCCAACTCTGTATCTCTGTCTCTTTCTCTTTTCTCTTGTCTTTCTCATATTTCTCCTTCTCTGGCTTCAAGATCCAATTTTTCTATGGCTTTTCTTTTATCAAAGTAGGAACCCTGATTAAAATTTTTTTGGTGGATACTTCAACTTTCAAAAATTCATTAAAAAGATATCTTTCTAATTAACAAAACAAAGGAAGAAATGGGTTCTAATTGACTTGCTTTTCATGTAAATACTGTCATTTTCTGAAACTGTAGCTGACAGTGATTAATTCATCCGAGGACACCTGGTGGTTTTATCTTTATTAAAGTATAATTTAAACATTAAAAATAGTACACATGTAATATCTACATATTGACCAGTTTGAACCTATGCATAAAACCATGGTAGCATCACTACAACCAATGCGTAAAGTGTCTGTCATCTCTAAATGTGTCATGTACTCTTGTGTGTGGACACACACAAGTGTGCATGTGCAGAGCGTTGTTCCTGTGTATTTGTATATGTATGTATATATGCATATGTGTGTTGAGTGTGCACAGGTGTGCTTGTGTGTATTGTATGCACATATGGGCATATATTTGGTAAGAATGTATAACATGAAATCGAGGTTGTGAATGTTTTTGAAAATACACAATTGTATATTGTTGACTATTACTCCTTTAGAATTCGTTTGCCATACACAGCAGAAACTTTATGCCCGGTGAAAAATGACTCTCATTTCTCCCTCTGCCCAGTTCCTGGCAACCACTAGGCTATTTTAGGTCCTCACACAGTATTTATCATTCTATAATTAGTTATTTTGTTATTTTATTTACCATAATATCATCTGAGCACATTCCTGTGTACCATTTGAATGTGCGTGTGTATATATCATAAAATGCTAACCTACACATGTACATACATAATATATATGTATATAAACATTGCATGCTTATCACATTTCCTTTATCCATTCACCTGCAGGTGGGCTTTGCAGTTGCTTCTATATTTTGGCTGTTGTGAATAAATGCTCCAATGAAAATGGCATACAGATTTCTTTTTCTAATCTGGATTCTTTTGCAAGTACATACTGAAGTGGGTGTTCTGATCATAGGAGAGTTTTCATTTTAGCTTGTTGAAGAGACTCCACAATGTTTTCCACTATGGCTCTTCCATTTCACTTCCCTACCAACAGTGTGTGTGAAGGTTCCAGCGTCCCCCTATCCTAACCAACACTGTAAAATCACAGAGGAGCTGTCTAACAGGTGAGGAGTATTTGGGAATCACTGCAGCAGAGGAGCACTCCTACAGAAGAGATGTGGGCAATTGAAGAGCCTGCCTATCGCTTTTCTCCTTGTCTGGTGCTACAGAGTCGAGCAGCTGGCAGGATTTAAAATTAGCCTTACTATGAATCCAGCTTTCAGAACTAGGTGATTCCAATGCCAATTTGAAACAGATTTGAAATTTAGTAATGAAGGCAGCTCTGGGAAAGCTTGTGCTTGACCTTCCACTGTGACTGTGAAGCAGACAGATGTTGCACACAATATTCATAAATTATGCCATCACTTTGTATCCCCAAACACATTCAAATACAATTTATTCACTTACATGTTAAAACTATTTGTTTATTTATTTATATATTCTTTTTTATTTCAGTAGAGGTTGAACTCAGGTACCCTTGAACCATGCTCCACCCTTTTCTCCTTATTTATTAATTTAGTCAGTCCTAGGGCTTGAACTCAGGATTGAGAACTGTCTCTGGGATGGTTTGCTCATGACTAGTGCTCTATCATTTAAGCCATAGCCCCACTTGCTGGTTTTTGGAGGTGGTTAAGTGGAGAAGAGAGTCTCAGGGACCTCTCTGCCCAGGCTGGCTCTGAACTGCAGCAATCCTCAGAGCTCAGCCACTTGAGTAGCTAGGATTACAGACCATGAGCCATTGGCACCTGGCTGCTTCATTATTTTTTTTTAATATATGCAAGCATATATGTGCTGGCTGACCTGGACTGTGACGTAGCCATAATTTGCTTCCCACATGGCTAGGATGATACACATGGACCACCACATCTGGAGGATTGAGATGAGGGTCTTGCGTTTGTTCCTGGCCTCCCCTTGGACCACAATCTTTCCAAGCTCACAGTGTCCAGGTAAAAAATAACTTTTTACAAAAAGAGAAATGTATATTCACGATTCAGAGTAGCCAGGATGCCCCTTCTTTCATAAAACAAATCTGATCTGTGTCGATCTGAAACTCTATGCTTTAGACTCATTGAACGTCCCTGTTTGCTTGAAACTTCATGCTTTAGACTCATTGGATGTCCTGTTTGCTCGCAGTGGCAGCAGCCTTCCCTCTCCTTTCCTCTAAAGTCGGCGCTGTCCTCTCCACTGCTCTGCCCTGCATCTGGCAGTCATCCAGATTTGTGTTAGTTCTCTATTGAATTAGTTCACGCGCTCCCTGGACCTTTCTCCTCAGCAAGGAGGCCACGGTGGTGGAGAGGAGAGTTCCCCATCCGGAAACTGGGATGCACACTGTGCAAAGGATACGTGGAGGAGCAGTGAGTAGTGTGGACTGCTGGTATAAATGGGTCTCTGGCACTCATAGACACACTGTGCAGAATCCCTTCTGTACCACTTCCCCGTGTGACCTTGGGAAAATGACCCAACATTACACATGGTGATTATGAGGACAGCGGGGAGGAAAGAGGGGGTGAGCACCAGCCTGGCACATGCACAGCCTCAGTGAATGTCAACGTGAATGATGACATAATGGTGCTCTACTTCAGCATCGCTGTGAGCCTACTGCTAGGGATGCCTGGGACAGAGCGTCCAGACACACAAACTCCTTCATTGCCTGTGACTCACGTCCTTCCTGCCATGTCCCCTTACACAGTCATGGACCACATGATGGTCTGGTGTTTTGGTCCATGGACTGAAGGTATGACCCCCTCTGCCGGGGTGTGTATGCGTTCTCTACGGATGGCCAAGCCACGACACGCATTTCTCAGAACATAGCTCATCTTCAAGTGACGCTTATTTGTACAAAATCTAGCCTTGTAATTTTCCCATTTCAGAGTCTCCCCATCTGTTTCTATCACTCATTTCAGATTTTTTTTTCCTTCCATGAAACACGTACAGGGAGAAATCCTATTTCTCAGGACTCTGGACTAGAAGTACTCATGCGCACATGCAGAAGTAAGCTGTAGGCTGGCCTTTACATCCTGGCGATCTAGAATTGCAGGCCAGGTGCTACAGGGTGTGTGACCCTGCACCTAATGCTTCTCCTCCACTCCACAGGACTCCTAAGGACCCTGAGGTTAAAACATAGGTTTGGTGAAGCCACCAGGCAACCAGCGTGTGGTAGGACCATCTAGGACTGCCCAGGAGTCACATGATCTCAGGACAGAAGGCAATTTGCCTGCATGTGGATGCTCACAGATACCTCTTACAAGTGGCCATCCACACCAGCCAGACTCCCGGTGCTCCACACCCGGCGCTGCTGCGACTGTGACTGTGGTACCCATGTTCTGTTGCCTAGAAACGAAGCTTCCACAATGATGTCAGAGCCTAACCATTTATAGCTTGAAATTCTACTGGTAGAAATTGCCACCTGGAACAAAGATTCTGTGTTCACATACTACCTTCTTGAACACATGGGAAGCCACAAATAGCTCAGTGTGTTCCTATCAGATGCTTTTTGTATATAAATGGTAGGAGAGATTAAGAGTAAGCTGGATATGAATTTAAAGAAAAAGAATCAGTAGCTTGGAACTTTCAACATATGTTCTAAGCATAAAATAGTGATAATTTCCATCACCTTACATGTATTTTCTTCTGTGTACCAGTGATGATATATACATTACATATTCTGATATTTTTGGTAATGGATTGAAACTGACCTCTAATCATTATGCTGTTACAAATATACACAGAATGAAAACTTTATGTTGAGTGGGAAGAAAAGCATCATGTTAGATATTATCTTTGGGATTTTACTTTTAACGTGAGGGTAAGAGAAATAATCTTAATTTCTGGGTTTTCATTTCTATTTGAGAAATTCCTCCATGCCTAAAATCAATCTTATCATAAGAGAGTAAAACACTGCAAATTTGCTTAACAGATATTGGCCTAAATCAATAAATATTGAAGTATAAATTCAAATTTTGTGTTGTTTCCCAGCCTGGATACCAGAAGGAGTTTCTGGTTTGGGAGGATTTCTTTTTCTGGAGGCAGGGCCTCCCTCTGTAGTCTAGATTGTCCTTGAATTCTCTGTTCTCTTATCTCAAACTCTTGAGTGTTGAGATTACAGGCATGCATAACTATATCTGGCTTGGAAAAAAAAAGAAAATAAATATCACCTCAGAGGTTTTCAGTTTGTTGTTGTTGAAAGTGAAATATCTTCCAGGAAGGCAGAGACTGAAAGACAACTCTAGCACTGACAAAGTCAAGGTGAAGGAGGTTTCATGCTTGTGTCCAGAAATAGTTGGCATTCTTTCTAAAGATGCAATTTTAGACAAGGTCTTTTTTGCTGTCCAGAGGAATTCACCCAGGTCTCCAGAAAACCAGCATGAAAGCCATCTGTTAACTGTGAAGCACTGTATAAATGTAAATGGTTATTTCCTGAAATCAGTCTTGTTGTCTTTTTATGAATCAGAATAAAGAGGAGCTGATGGAGGGACTGTTTACAGAGGCATTTAGAGCAGGCCCAGTGGAGAGCTGGCTGGCGGGGAAGGGTCTGGGAGGGCTTGCCTGATGAGACTCTGATGCCTGTGTTGTCTGTTTAGGAAGCAGCGTTGTGACAGCGTTCCCAGACTGTGCGAATCTGAAAGGTGAGGCTACAGTCTTGTTTCCCTGCTCACTCACCATTTCCAATAAACACACTCATTTGCTATCTCAGATATTTTAGGAGACTCTGGATGGTAGAAACCTGGCACTTTTGATTACCCCAAACCTGCAAGATGAATAATAATTTCTTAACCGTCTACCGTAAAAGTGGTTGATTTCCATGACAACAGCCTTCTGTCTTTACCACGTGCATTTGCAGCGCGGGTACTCCGGAACGATATTGTTCAGGTTGTATCCCAGTTGTGTACAGACTATGAGCTTGTGGCTTGAACAAACCAGTTATAATTTTAAAAACTAAGCTATTCGAATGGAAATGATCGCATTTGCACATGTCACTCACGGAGCAATGCTCCAACTGTGAGAAAGCAGTAAGGTTTTATGGGTCCTCAGAGCTGGATTTGAGTTCTGGCTTCTGACCTGCTAAAGAAATTTGCAAAATCTCCTTCTGCTTTACTTTCTTCATCAACGAATTCTAATGTTACTATCACTCTCACAGACTTGTTGAAGTTGCAACAAAATAAGAAACTTTTTTTTTTTTCATTTGCAATGCCTTATGTAAGACTTGATTGTACTGTGGAAGAGAATTTCATTACACATAAACACTTAAATTATTTTACACATTACTCCCTCAGTATTTTCCCTGAAATCATAACTCTAGAGTCATAAGGTTAGGTTACTGTGTTCTCAATGATAGTGCTTATATTTTTGATGGTACTAGAGATGGAACTCAAGGTCTTATGCTTGTGCTTTACTGCTTGAGCCATGTGTCCAGCTCTTAATGATACCTCTAGATACTTCCTTGGGTTCGGTTCTACTATGGCTTGCTTAAATCTCTCTTGCATATATCTGAGCTCAGAAACACTTTTTTCAAGGATGAAGACAATGAGGGAGGGAAAAAAAAGACAGCATAGAATTTACAGGAAGTTAGCCAAGATGATAAAAAGGAAAATAATCTAGAAAACTGACAGAGTGAGTTTGTTCAAATGACTCATTATAAGAACCGAAAGAAACATATAGAAAAAGTCATTTGGCAGAGAATGAAGGGCTATGCAAATGAAACAAGCTTCAGGATGAGATAAAAGTAACAGCATGAGAGAAATAGAAAGTTTTTCAGGTTGTGAAGTCCATAAGGAAGCATTTAACACAGTTAAAAGTACTCAAGAGACACAGAAAAATACCGAATTGACAGTGACAAAAATCTGAGTCAATGATGTGAAGGACCATCCAAGGAAGTGAGCTGAAAGATAAAAAATGACAAAAGAGAAGTAATGACACTAGGAGAATTTGTGTGTCACAGGTCCACAGCTGAACCTTCAGGCTGGACGGTACACATGTCCAGTCCCAGGTGTGAGCTGGCATTTGGGCTGGGATAAACTGTAGGTTCATAAAGCCTAGTTTGTTATTCTCCTCTTATGTTTTTTCTTGTGTGCATCTTTTTTTAAAATTAAATGTACTTTTTATTGTAAAGATACTGTACAGAGGGGTTACAGTTACATGAGCAAGGTAATGAGACTATTTCCTATCAAGCATTGTTACCTCCTCCTTTGTTTTTCTCCTACTATCCCTTCCCTCCCCACCTTCCCAGCACCTCCCTTCCCTACACCCTCCAAGTTGTAAAGTTCATTTTCAAGTATCTTGTACATCTCATTGTTACTTTCCTTCCTTCCTTCCTCCTCCCTCCCTGCCTCCCTCCCTTCTTTATCTCTCTTTCTTTCATTCATTCATTCATTCTTTCTTTCTTTCTTAATTGAGCTGCACATTGAGTGTTTGTGCAATTTTTGTGTATTATTATACTTTAATAAGTTTAAAACTTGAAATATGCATAGGAAGAGAAAACTAAGAAAATAAATCAATAATATTAGTGATTAAATTATTGTAGTAGCTATTGTTGGACAGTAGGATTCTAAGCTTTTTGCCTTTTAAAAATATTCTTTCCAGACTGGGAATGTGGCTCAGTGGTAGAGTGCTTGCCTAGCATGCATGAAACCCTGGGTTCAGTTCTTCAGTACCACATACACAGAAAAAGCCAGAAGTGGTGCTGTGGCTCAAGTGGTAGAGCACTAGCCTTGAGCAGGGACAGTATTCAAGCCTTGAGTTCGAGCTCCAGGACTGGCAAAAAAAATATTCTTTCCTCCATTTTCTATTTTTTTTGTAATAGGTAAACTTTAAACTATGGAACTACCCAACTCCATTGTCTTCTTTCTTCAATCAATCCTTTCTTTCTTCTTCAATCCTTTATTCACCTAATTTGTACCTTATTTCATCAACTTTGCCATCCTCAATGATTCTTTCCCCAGACTTCTACCCTGGTTTAGCTCTTCAGCTCACCTACCTACTGTGACAATGAGCCAGTGAGCATCTCTTCAAGTCTAACCTTTGAGGCTTAATTTTCATCTGACATCTACCCTGCTCCTAGAGCTTCATGGCTTCTCATTGTTTAGAGAATACCTGACTTACTTGTACTTTCCCCTGCAATAACAGCTCCTTCTACTTCCTCTTTCTATACCCTGTTTCCCCTAATATCTGTTGACTGTGTGCCCACATGTGAAAGCCTAGGTGAACTGGCATCATACGAAAATTAACCCATTATGAGAAGATGTAAGAAATGGCTATTGAGTTATCTGTCTGCATATATGTAGCTTAGCCCTTTGAATGTATTCCACATCATGTTCTACTGTTGTATATTTTAAAGCCATCAGAGCCTAAATGCTTTCTAAAGCCAGACAGTATCTTGTTCATCCGTTTTAAAGGTGTGAAAATAATGTGAATCTATAGATGTATGCTTTTCTTTGTTTGAGCCTAAACAAATTAATTTTTTGTGACCATCCACCCCCCTCATCTCTTATAAAATGTAAATGAAAACATTACCACTCTCTCAAAAGATTTAACATAAGAATGTAATTTTATTCACAGAGTTCCTTAAAGGAATAATACTATATTTAAATGACTACTTGAGCAGACATTCCATATTCCAACTGCTTCACCCTGGAGCCCATGTCATCTTGGATATGATTAATCTCCCCGAGATGACTTAACTACTTTGCTTTCTCAGCTTTTAAGATTTCAGATTTGCAATCTTGTTGAGTTATTGAAATGTTTTTCTGTTGCAATGGCTGCATTTCACTTTGAGTAGCTATTCACTGCATGACCTAACCACATAGAAGCAGAAATACTGTAGAGACATTTGTTTCCTTGGACATCTACATTCACCCTAATGCTATTCTGAACCTTTTGTGCTTTCTCATTGGCTCCACACTGACCATGATCTCATTTGTTCTTAACAGATGATCTTGTCACTGCCTTTATTCAACAAATCAATGGCATCTGTGTGAAAAATTTGTTCCTAAACTTCTTGAACTGTAAACATTCCCACTGATCGAAGGAATGGAGTGCTTAATCATCAACAAACTGGTTGATCATGAAACCATCTCAATGCCTGTGTCCTGTACATAGACTATCTAACTGTATTGGTGAGGAGGAGGCTTGGGTGTTTCTTTTCTCGAGTGGCTCCCCTCTTCTCCTCTCTTCTCCTCCTCTCCTCTCCTCTGGCTCCCCTCCCCTCCTTGTTTCATCTTTGCTCTTTTTCAGCTTTCTCCCCCTTCTACCTCTCTGTCTCTGTCTCCCCTCCTTCTCCCTTTTCTCTTCCCTCTCTCTCTCCCTCTCCTTTTCTCTCTTTCTCCCTCTCTCTCTCTCCCTTTCCTGGCCACAATGACAAGAGCAGCTTTGCTCCACCACTTGCTCTTTGCTCCAGTGTGCTGCTTTATAGCAGACCTCATTGCTTATGAATAATGAATACACACCGATCACTACAGCTCCATACCAGGAATTAGAAAAAAGACCAAACATATTCTTTATTATACATCAGCAGCTTAGATGTTTCTTCCTCCTTTCCAGCATCTTCCACTTTTCTCTCCAGGTTCCATTCTGCTCTTTGTACTTATACACCCTAACAGTGATTGTAGTTAGTCATGTACTTGATCTTCTTTCCTATAGTTTCAAGCTCTTGGAGACTAGAAAACCTATCTTATTAAGCTTTTATTCCCCATAGTATGGACACTATCCCTGTGCTTTGTTTTTCAATGAATTTAATTAAGATGCTTTATTTCTCACCCTCTTTCAAACCAATGTCATGACCTTTTCTGTAGATTCACTTTGTTAGTGATGATGTGAGCAATTATGTAAAAATACCACTGTATTCATCTTCTTGAGGATTCCCTGTGGGTAGAAATTAGTTTACATCAGAGGTTATTGAAAATGAACTTAGATATGCATTCAAAAGCTTTAAATCAATGTAGCTAAAGTAGTTCTTTTGTTTCTGTTTGAAGGGAACTGCTTTACCACAGTATCCTTTTCATTTCAGTGCTTTTGGAGTTTCTCTTAATTCTCCAATTTTGAATTGTCTATAATTTAAACCTCTTGGATGAATTCCTGGATTTCTTGCAAAGAATCACTAAAGAACATTTAAAAAATATTCTATACAGGTTGTACCCATTCTGCCACCATATCTCTGCATTCTTTCAATGAAAATCCAGTAAGATACTACTTCTGGGATGATAATAAACTTGAGCTCTGAGAAATCTTCAGATCACACTGCAAAGTTTTCTTCATTTTATGTCAGGCAGTTTCAAAGTGTAGGATCGCAATGTGGTTCAGAGACAAGAGTGCAGAAGTGCAATGGGGTTGTTAGTTTCTAGTCTTTAGTCCTTCTACTTGACTTTATGATCTTGGAGCTCCATCCACAAATATTGGATAGTTATAGAGGTAGGAAATGCTGTGAATGAAAGAACTGAACTGAATAACACAATAGGGAAACTGGGCACCACTCAGAAAACCGGAAGTGGCGCTGTGGCTGAGGTGGTAGAGTACTCACCTGGAGCTGAAGAGCTCAGGGACAGCGCCCAGGTCCAGAGTTAAAGCCCCACAACTGACTAAAAGAAAAAGAAAAAGAAGAAAAAAGAAAAAAAAGAGAGGACTCCTATTGGTCACATTCTGCTGGTAAGTTAAGCAATCAAACATGCCTGATCTATTTTTCAAGAGTGTGCAAATTCAGGTTTCAGGGGTTGGGGAAGGTGTGGAAGTTTTTTGAATCTTTTGAATTCTGTATGGGTCAAACTAAAAGAAATTCAGGCAGATCAGTCCTATCGCTTCCAGCCTCTGCTTTTAGCCTCTTCATGGTTGTCAGAACTGGCAATACCCATGATTTCAATGTTTAACTCCTCCTTGGTGTGAAATCTTGCAAGATAATTTTTTCAAGGTTGAGTATATTATATATACTCTTTCTATTGTCTTCAAATTAATGTGTACATTTGAAAGGGATGAAATTCCTTTTATAGAAATAATTTTGCCTCTACTTGGACATGTTGTTTTGTGTTTTAAGTCTTTTCAAAAGGGTTTCACTTCTCTATTGTATGTTGTGTGTTGTGCATAGTAATCCTGTAACCAACGTGGACTGGCCAATGTACAAGAAGAAATCAATCACACCCTCGTACTGGAGTAGAGGGTAATTAATCAAGAAGGCACCTACTAAGGAGAGAGACATTTTGCCAAATAACCAGCTAGTGTGATGCTTAGGTATATTAGAGAAAAGGATGAAGAGGAAGAGTCTAGGGTTGGGAGAAATTGGTAATTTCACCAGTTTGGGTTAAAGCAAAGCTTTTAGGCTTCTTGCCATTGGTGAATATCTAGGAGAACATGAAGTAATGTAGGGTTCTAAAAATCATAATTAGTTACTGATAATTATAAGTAAAGGAACAGAATTTAACTAGGGAGGAAGAATAACTCAACCAGATAAAAGTTTAGAAACCTTCAGTACCAGAAAGGACTTGGAAGTAGAAATCTGCTTGGGATATTGTTTCAGTGACACATGAATATTCATTTTACTCAGAATGACTAATGCTAATGAAGGTGAAGAATCAGTTGTCAGAGGTATTATAGCTATGTTTTCCATGAAAATATCCACTAAAGATATTTCAGACCTTTAAATAATCCTTTCTAATGTGATATGTGAGTGAAATTATACACCAGTGGAAGAAGAGTAGTAAATTGTGGAAGTTAATAAGATAGTTCATCTCTTTTATAATCAAGGAGAGTAAAATCCTAATGGATAATACATCTCCCAGCATGGTACTGTAAAGGACAGGGGCTAACATCAGGCTCAAACCCAGGTCTCTTGTCCCTTATTTCAATTCATACATCTGTACCAACTGTGTTTATGTAAAAGATAAACTTATGTCATAAATAATTATCTGAAAGCTATTGGAGGTATAAATATCACCTTCTTGGTTATGATATTCTTGTATTCTTTCATCTAGCATCTTGCATTCAAACTGAAAATGTTGTGGTTTAGCCTAGGAATAGGAATAGGAATTGGTACAGTTTCTAGGAACTCTCTTGCCTTCCCTGCTCTGTAAAACAGAGCTTTTTGAATGACTTCAGGCTTTTAAGTAAAAATCATTTTCATTTCTAGGCCTTCTAATGCCCAGATGGGTTTCTGGTAAGGCTTTCAGCTTGTTCCCAACTGTCATAATGCCCTTGGTAAATGCTTATGCAGACCTGAACTGGGTAACTTTCAGGGCACTGTGACATGAACAAGAAACTGAAATTCATTCAAAGGCGCTGTGTGATGATGCCAGTCAGGGACCTTCTTTGTTCCAGAAAATTGCTAGTTTCAGAGGGGATGAAGTATAGCGATACAAAAACCTGACTTATTAAGTTACCAATTCCTTAAGCATGCCTGAGGTAAGAGGCAAGGCCTCCTTCAGTACAGATGAGTTGTCATCGTGCGTAGATCTCTAGAGACTAGAAAGTGCTGATAGAGTTTCTTTACTGGGAATAGGCAATATATTTTCCTCTTATATTTGTTGTTATATTTGCTTCTATTATATTTCACTTCTCAAACTCACTATTTTGCCTGAAAAATCATGCTTTTATCTCCTTTTTAACATTTGCCACATCAAGGGGAAAATATCCACTGAAGTAATACTCATTTAGGGCCCATAAAATGGAGGCCACTGTTAATCAGATCTGTTGATTGATTACTGATTACCTGCTGTTAAAAAACCTCTGCTCCCGAATTTGTGAATTGTGCTGCAGATACTCTGTCCACCCTACACCTTTGGATTGACCTAAATCATTGGTTCCTGACACAATGTCACTAATTTCCCTGTAATAGAACTTTTTCTGCAAATTTCCCTGTAATAGAACCTTTTCTACAAACTAAGGAGTCAGTGACCACACCCTTTCTCAAAAGACAGTTTCTTTTGCTAGCACCAATTATAATCTAACCAGTGGTATTTCCAATCTCCTTGTGGTGTAAAGCTATAAACACATTTAGTAAAGTGATAGTGTGCATTTTTTAAGATTTCCTGAATCCATATATTCCCAGATTGCTTAGGCTAATTAGTAGCTCCTAAACATAATTTTCCTCGTTCTTGAATAGATTGATTTTATTCCTTACCAACAACTATGACAAGATGAGGCCACAGGATTCAAGTTTTATTTGTAATCTACATAAACTTCAGAAAGTCATGACCACAAGAATATAAATGTTTATGGTTGCAGTTTACCAAGTTTATGGTACGATTTTTAAAGCAGCCATAAAAGAAAATTTGAAGAATAATCCAGGTTTTAAGGCTATAGGTCAAGGAAAGGCAGAGAAAGAACCGAACTGCAGAGGAAAGAATTACACATTCATAGATAATAGCAATGGAGAGTTAATACCACTTAGTTTTTTTAAAAGCCCATTGAAATGGATCAATGAGTTTTTAAGAAATATACAAATGATCACACTGACTAAAAGTGGCAACTCTTAAGAAAACATCAGGCGTGCTTTTCCTGTATCTCTCTACATACATTCACCTGTGCTGCTAAGGGCTGATAGAGAAAAGATCTCAACCCAAAGCTCTCTACTTCTGGACCACTTTGTGCTTAATCACCGTTGGGCCCTCAGTGCAGCCCTTAGTTTCTGTGATTCCTTCTTCCATATTTTCCAGGACTATTCCAGGCCTTTTCTGCCTGGCTCAAATCCACTATCACACTTAGTAGATGGGACTGGCCTCCATTTTTACAACAAAAGTAAGAGCCATCTGATGACTTCCATCTCTTGCTTTCCATCTCTCCATTTCCAGTCAACCTATTTCCTTCCTTCCCCACTCATTCTCAACCCTCCACACCTTGGAAGACAAGTCCTCTCCAAGGATGAAGGTTAATCTGTCTCTGCTCAGAGGCCCATCTGTCTCCCAAGGGATCTTATCTCCTTGCTCTCTTATAAATCCAACCTTTCCCTTTATATCGGATCTTTCCTATTAACTTTTAAATCTTTTCAACACATCTTTTCTTTAAAAAAATACCTTCATCTACCTCCTCTTTGATTTCACAGAAAGAAACATGTTCTAAAAATAATAAAAACTTGTTATTTCTACTTTGTCCCTTTTCATTCTTCAGATGTTTATAATGTAGATGACTAATTCTGTTGCCAGTAACAGAAAATATAATAACTAAATCCAACAAGGCTAAAGAAAAGTAGGAATTGAATAGTTTACATAAATGGAAGGTGCACAGAAGGTTGACTTTAAGGTTTAATGAAGGTCATCAGGATATATTTGCTTTCATATATCAGTTAGGCTTTGTGTTGCAAGGGCTTTAAAGATCAACGTGTTGTTCTTGGCAGCAAAAGACACATCCTTCTGGTTCAACTAGCTCAATAGAACAAACAACTCTTGGTGTGTATATTCTGTAGATAGAAAGATAGGCAGACAGACAGACAGACAGACAGACAGACAGACAGACAGACAGACAGACAGACAGACAGACAGACAGACAGATAGATAGATAGATAGATAGATAGATAGATAGATAGATAGATAGATAGATAGATAGATAGATAGATAGATAGATAGATGAATTTCTCTCCCTGAGTCATATATGTTCGGTCTACTAACCCACTGCCTTGGACAATGTGGACTGAAATACTAGATTGGATTGAGCTACAGTTGTCAGAGGATGAGTGAATGGAAGCCAATTATTGATTGATTGTCTTTTTGCCCCATCCACTATTCTTTTCCCTTCCACTGTTGCTGACACTGAACCTAGTAAAAACCTTTCTCATTACCCAGCTGGAACAATGTTGCGTTTTGTCTTTAGAGGGCACTGGAGATACATCCCTGGCTCTTCTGGTTTTCATTATGACTCTTCCTTCTTTTGTTGTATTTTAATTTTAATTTTGATGTAGCTGCTGGCATGTAGACACCCAATGATACCCACTTGTTAGCAAGGCCTGTGGGGTCTTGTTTAACAGTCTTGCCCTGCATGCTGGTGTTCAGCTCTGGACCAGAGGAATCTCTCTACTTTCTGTAGAGAGATTTCCCTTTTGATGGTGCCTGAAACCCAATCTTACATTGGGAGGGGGGCTCTTCCATGTTAGCTCTCTCTTAAGGTATTACCCTTTATCCTCCCACCCCACATGTTTTTTTAAAGCTGGACATGAGGCTTGAACTCAGGGCTTGGGTGCTGTCCCTTAGCCTTTGTACTCAAGGCTAGTGCTCTACCACTTTGTGCCACAGCACCACTTCCAGCAGTTTTCTGGTGGGTAATTGGAGATAAGCGTCTCATGGATTTTCCTGCTCAGGCTGGTCATGGTTGGGTACATGTCATCATAAAATTGACCAACTATGACCAGTATCATATAGCATAGTTCCATTGACCCAAAGATCTTCTGTGCTATGACTATTTATTAACCTTTTTCAGAATGTCATTCATACAACAATCATATAGCTCAGCGTTTTCCCATTGGCTCCTTTCACTTAATAATCTACATTTTTCTGCATGTCTTTTCATAGCTTGACAATTCATTTCTTTTAAACACTGACTAAGCTGGGTACCTGTGGCTCCTGTTTATAATCTTAGCCCTTGAGAAGGCTAAGATCAAAAGGATTGCTTTTCTGCTTCACAAGACCTCTTCTCAATAGAAGTAACAGAGCAGGCAATAGGAAATGGACTCATTACCTTGCTCATGTAACTGTAACCCCTCTGTACAGTATCTTTACAATTATATATATATATATATATATATATATATATATATATATATATATATATATATATATATATATATATATATATATATATATATATATAAGAAGTAACTGAGCAGGGTAGCCTGTCATTTCAGCTATGATGAGACTCCTGAAACAGGTGGATTATGACCAAAGCAGGAAGGAAAACTCTATCTTAAAAATCACCAGTCCAAAATGGGATGTAGGCATGGTTCAGAGGTACAGTGCCTGCCTTGCAAACATGAGAAGACTAAGTTCAATCCCTAGTACAAAAAAAGTACTAAATGGTAATAGAAGACCATTATTCAGAATTTGGTTGTACAACCATTTTAATTAGTGATATGTTGGCTGTTTCCAAGTTCTAGCAATTATAACTAAAGATGTAAGTTTTTTTAATTTTTATTTTTTTATTGTGAAAATACTGTACAGAGGGGTTACAATTGCATAGGCAAGATAATGAGTACATTTCTTATCAAGCATTGTAGCCTCCTCCTTTGTTTCCCCTTCCCATCCCTTCCCATCCTCCCCCTGACCCCCAACCTTCCTGCCCCCCCCACCAAAGTTGTAAAGTTCGTTTTCGACATAACAACTTGTACTTCTCATTGTTGCAATGGGTCCACCTGTATCCCTATTTAAATGACTTGTTTTTCCCCTTCCCCTCCACAAATTATATCGACATCAAATACAGTGAAAGCACTGGTTATACTGTGGGGGAGGGACATACAAAGCAACAAAGAAATTATCTTATAAATGCGTTAGAAACAATCGCATGAAAGAAAAAAACATTTGAATACATATCTTAGGGTTCATTTCCCTAACATCACCTTATCTGACCTTTTCTGCTTGTCTCAGACATATACTAGATATTACCAATAAGGGAAACCATGGTACCTAAGTTTCTTTGGGCTTGGCTTACTTCATTTAATATATTTTTTTCCAAGTCTTTCCATTTCCTAACAAATGGGGCAATGTCATTCTTTCTGATGGAGGCATAGAATTCCACTGTGTATATATACCAAAGATGCAAGTTTTTTTTTCATTTTTCTATTTTATTTTATTTTTTTAATTTAATTTTATTTTATTTGAGAACATACTGTACAGAGGGGCTACAATTACATGGGCAGGATAATGCATACATTTCTTACCAAGCATTGCAGCCTCCTCCTTTGTTTACCCTTCACCTCCCTTCCCAGCCTCCCCCCTCTCCCCACCCAATTAAATCCCCTCCCCCCCACACACCGACATTGTAAAGTTGGTTTTGACATGACATTTTGTACTTCTCATTGTTGCAACAGGTCCACCTGAATCCTTAAACGACTTGTTTGTCCCCATCTCCTCCACATGTTATACTGACATCAAATATAGTGAAAGCGGAGGTTACACTGTGGGGGGGGAGGGACATACAAAGCAACAAAGAAATAATCTTATAAATGCGTTAGAAACACATGCATGAAAGAAACGAAAACATTAAAATACATATTTAAGGGTTCATTTTCCTAACATCACATTATCTGACCTTTTCCGCTTGACTCATACCTATACTAGATATTGCAAATAAGGGAAACCATGGGACCTATGCTTCTTTGGGCCTGGCTTACTTCACTTAATATAATTTTTTCCAAACCTTTCCATTTCCTAACAAATGGGGAAATATCATTCTTTCTGATGGAGGCATAGAATTCCATTGTGTATATATACCACATTTTCTTGATCCATTCATCTACTGAGGGGCATCTGGGTTGGTTCCATATCTTAGCTATGGTAAATAATGCTGCAATAAACATAGTTGTGCTGGTAGCTTTAGTGTGGTCTTGTTTGTAAACATTTGGGTAAATGCCCAAAAGTGCGGTTGCTGGATCATAGGGGAGATCTATGTGAAGTCTTTTGAGGAACCTCCATACTGCTTTCCAAAGTGGTTGAACAAGTTTACATTCCCACCAACAATGAAGTAAGGTTCCTTTCTGTCCACATCCCCTCCAGCATCTGTTGTTGTTAGAGTTCTTGATTTTTGCTGTTCTAACTGGAGTGAGGTGATATCTCAATGTTGTTTTGATTTGCATTTCTTTTATGGCTAGGGATGTTGAACATTTCTTCATGTGTCTATTGGCCATCCTTCTTTCTTCTTCAGAGAATCTTCTCTTTAAGTCTTTCGCCCACTTATTTATTGGGCAGTTGTTTCTTTGAGGATTTGTTGTTGGGTGGTTTAATTTTTTGAGTTCCAAGTATATTTTAGATATGAGACCCTTGTCCGTTGTATGGCTAGTAAAGATCTTCTCCCAATCGGTGGGCTTTCTATTGATCTTGCTAGCTATGTCATTTGCCCTGCAGAAGCTCTGCAACCTTATGCAATCCCATTTGTCCAACCTTTCTTTGATTTGTTGTGCTTCCGGGTCTCTATTCAGAAAATTTCGGCCTGAGCCAAGGAGACCTAGGGTTTCTCCTATTCCATCCTGTAATGTTTTCAGAGTGTCTGCTTTGAGTTCAAGGTCTTTGATCCATTTGGAGTTGATTCTGGTGCAGGGTGATATATAAGGATCTAGCTTTAGTTTTCTACATGTAGTTAACCAATTTTGCCAGCACCATTTACTGAAGAGGCTGTCTTTCTTCCATTCTATTGTTTTAGCTTCCTTATCGAAGATTAGATGGCTATAGGTCTGTAGGTTCATTTCTGGGTTTTCAATTCTATTCCATTGGTCCTGAGGTCTGTTCTTATGCCAATACCAAGCTGTTTTGATTACTATGGCTTTATAGTAGAGTTTGAAATTTGGTATTGATATTCCTCCAGCAGTGTTCTTTCCGTTGAGGAGCGTTTTTGCTATTCGGGGTCTTTTATTGTTCCATATGAATTTTTGGATTGCCTCTTCTATTTCCTTGAAGAATGAGGGTGGAATTTTGATAGGTATCGCGTTGAATTTGTAGATAGCCTTGGGAAGTATTGCCATTTTCACGATGTTAATCTTGCCAATCCAGGAGCATGGGAGGTTTTGCCATTTTTTAAGTTCTGTGTTGATTTCCTTTTTCAAGATTTTAAAGTTTTCATCATAGAGGTCCTTCACTTCTTTGGTTAAGTTAATTCCTAGGTATTTTATTTTTTGTGGGGCTATTACAAATGGAGTTGCTTTCCTAATTTCAGCCACACTTTTCTCATTGTTGGCATACAGAAAAGCCATTGATTTTTGGGGGTTAATTTTATAACCTGCTACTTTGCCAAAGTTTTGAATCAGCTTGAGTAATTTGGGAGTGGAGTCTATGGGATTCTTTAAATACAAGATCATGTCATCTGCAAAGAGGGAGAGTTTTATTTCTTCTTTCCCTATTTGGATCCCCTTTATGTCTGCATCTTGTCTTATTGCTGTAGCTAGGCATTCTAATACTAGATTGAAGAGAAGTGGAGAGAGTGGGCATCCTTGTCTTGTTCCTGAGTTAAGAGGAAATGGCTTTAGTTTTTCACCATTGAGTATAATGCTGGCTGTAGGTTTGTCATATACAGCCTTTATTGTATTGAGGAATGATCCATGGATTCCTAATTTTTCCAGAACCTTCATCATAAAGGGGTGTTGGATCTTGTCAAATGCTTTTTCTGCATCTATTGAGATAACCATGTGGTTCTTATTCTTGCTCCTGTTGATGTGATGAATAATATTAATTGATTTGCGTATATTGAACCAGCTTTGCATCCCTGAAATGAATCCTGTTTGATCATGGTGTATGATTTTTTGGATGAATTGTTGAAGTCGATTGGCCAAAATTTTGTTGAGAAGTTTTGCATCAATGTTCATCAAAGAAATGGGTCTATAGTTCTCTTTCTTTGATGAGTCCCTGCCTGGTTTTGGGATGAGGGTTATGATGGCTTCATAGAATGTGTTCGGTAGTGAGCTTTCTCTTTCAATTTCATTGAAGAGTTGGAGGAGTATTGGTGTGAGCTCTGCTTTGAAGGCCTTGTAAAATTCCGCTGTAAAACCATCTGGTCCTGGACTTTTCTTAGCTGGGAGGTCTCTTATTGCTGTTTCTATTTCAATGCTTGATATGGGCCTGTTAAGCTGGTTTAACTCATCTTGGTTTAGTTTTGGCATGTCAATATTTGCTAGGAAAAGGTCCATTTCTGTCAAGTTCTCAAACTTATTAGCATAAAGTTTTGAGAAGTATTCCCTTATAATGTTCTGAATCTTGGTTGTTTCCGTGGTGATGTTTCCATTCTCATCTCTGAGTTTATTAATTTGGGTGTGTTCTCTCCTTTTTCTGATAAGGTTTGCTAAGGGTCTGTCAATTTTGTTAAGTTTTTCGAAGAACCAACTCTTTGTTTTGTTGATTCTTTCTATAGTTTTTTTGGATTCTAATTCATTTAATTCTGATTTAATTTTGATTATTTCTTTCCGTCTACTGGATTGGGGTTTATCTTGCTGCTCTTTTTCAAGGAGGTTTAGATGTGTCATTAAATTGTTAGTTTCCGATCTCTCCAATTTGTTGATGTAGGAGCTCAGAGCTATAAACTTGCCTCTGAGTACTGCCTTTGCTGTGTCCCAGAGGAGCTGGTAATTTGTGTGTTCATTTTTGTTGAATAACATGAACATTTGAATTTCCTTTCTAATCTCTTCCATGACCCACTCATGATTCAGCAGTGTGTTGTTCAGCCTCCATGTGATACCGGACTTTCTTTGGTGGCTTTTGGTGTTGAGTTCTAATTTTATTCCCTTGTGGTCAGAGAGAATGCAAGGTATAACTTCAATGTTTCTGAATTTAGACAAGTTTGCTTTGTGCCCTAAAATGTGGTCTATTTTAGAAAACGTTCCATGTGCTGCTGAGAAGAACGTGTATTCTGGTGCTGCTGGGTGAAATGTTCGGTAAATGTCTGTTAAGTCTAGTTGATCTATGCAGCTGTTTAGATCTGCGGTTTCTCTATTGAGTTTTTGCCGAGTTGATCTATCTAGTGGGGAGAGTGGTGTGTTAAAATCCCCAACAATTAATGTCTTTGGATCTATGTGGGATTTGAGGGAAAGTAGTGTTTCTTTGATAAATTTGGGTGCTCCATTGTTTGGCGAATAGATATTTAGAATTGTAATATCCTCCTGAAGGAGAGAACCTTTAATTAGTATGTAGCGACCTTCTTTATCTCTTCTCATGAATTTTAATTTGAAGTCTATTTTATCTGATATTAGGATTGCAACTCCTGCCTGTTTATGAGGGCCGTTTGCTTGGTAGATTTTGTTCCAGCCTTTAACATTGAAAATATGTTTGTTTTTACGGGCAAGATGTGACTCCTGCAGGCAGCAGATAGAAGGGTTTTGTTTTTTAATCCAACTAGACAGTCTATGTCGCTTAATTGGAGAGTTCAGTCCGTTAACGTTAAGAGATAGGACTGAGAGGTATTTGGGAGTTCCTGCCATGTTATCCACCTTCTTGGGGGCTGCGAAAACTGGGTTCTTCCTAAGGTTCTTGGATTCTCAGTTTGGGTGCAGTTTCTTGGGCTTTGTTGCGGTCTTGTTGGTTTTCTATGTGTAGGACATCGTTAAGAATCTTTTGTAGGGCTGGTTTGGTGGAGATGTATTGTTTCAATTTTTCTTTGCTATGGAAGGTTTTTATTTGGCCTTCAGTTATGAAAGAGAGTTTAGCTGGGTACAGTATTCTTGGTTGATAGTTGTTTGTTTTTAGGGCATGGCATACATCATTCCAGGCTCTTCTTGCCAAAGATGCAAGTTTTGTGTGGACAAGTCTTTAATTTCTTTGAACAAATACCAAGAAGAACAAAAATCTATGTTTTTTTATTGTGCTATTAGTGTCATTCGAAAAGAAGTATTTTACATAATGGCTAGATAGATCCACCACTATAAAGACACATACAACTGAAACACTGCAGTCTGAAAGAACACAGAGGAGCCTGAAGTAGCCTGAGCTGGTTGACTCACAGGAAGTGACTAAGAATCACTAAAACCTTTGACACAGAAACTTAAACTCTCTAACCTGATGACATTTTCAGGGACTATAATCCCCAAAAGTTGGCCTGGGGATATAGCTCTGTGGTAAAGCTTATAATTTACTAGACCCTGGGTTTAAGGCCTAGCACTGAATCCCTAGCAAAACATAAAATCCCTAAAGTAGTTTATGAACAAAATTCAAGGAGTTAGAAAAAAATTGATATCAGAGATGTTTTGGGGATAGTAAGAAGTTAAAAAATAATTATTTAGGGACTGGGAAGGTGGCTCAGTGGTAGAGCGCTTGCCTTGCATGCACGAGGCCCTGGGTTTGATTCCTCAGAACCACATAAGCAAAAAGAAAAAAGCCGGAAGTGGCGCTGTGGCTCAAGTGGTAGAGCGCTAGCCTTGAGCTGAAGAGCTGAGGGACAGCGCCCAGGCCCAGAGTTCAGGCTCCACAACCAGACCCCAAAAAAAGAAAAGAAAATTGTTTAATTTTATGATAAGAGCATGTTTAGGTTTTTTTTTTTTTTTTTTTTTTTTTTTTTTTTTTTTTTTTAACAAACTGCCCACCTATCTTCTAAAGTGGCTTTCCTATTGTCCGTTTCTTCTAGCAACAAATGGGAGTTCCTGTGGTACTATATTCCTGCCAGAATTTGGTGGTATCTGTCTTCTGGCTGTTGATCACTAGAAACAGATGTGTGGTGCTCATTTCATTGTTGCTTCCACTGGCATCTTCCTAATGATACCGGTGCAGAGTTCCCCTTCATACGTTTATTTTACATTTGAACATCTTCCTTGATCAGATATCCCTTCAGGATTTGTACACGTTTTAGTAAGTACACATTTCTATTCTTATTGTTGAGTTTTAAAAGTTCTTTGTGTATTGTGGATAGCAGTCCTACAGCAAGATATTTTCTTCCCAGTCTGTGACTCGCCTTTTCATTCTCTTGACAGTGCCTCTCACAGAGGGGAAACAATTAACTTTAATGAAGACCAACTGACCAGCTTAACAACTTTTTCTAATACACACACACACACACACACACACACACACACACACACACACACACACAAAAGGCTTTTGAAAAAAATTAGTAATCAGCTGGCCTTCATTAAAATTAATCTTTTTTAAATTCACTAATTGGAGTCCATCAGTTGGTTGAAAGTTGAAATGCCTACAATGTTTTTATAATAGACATTGACAAACTTAAGATCATCTAGATTTTATTCCGTTTGATCCTGTAGATCAAATGTAGATGTTAGGATGGCTCAAGTACTCTTTGCTGTTCATGTAATTCTGCTTCCTTTTTGAGAGATTTGGAGATTCACATGGTGTTATATGAAAGAATACAGAGAGACCTTGTATACATGTTCCTCAGTTTCCCCAGGGGAGTGTCTTACCAAATTATAGCACAGAATTACAGCCAGGATATCGACATTGCCACATATTCTGGCTTTCAAGTTTTACCTGTAGTGGTAGTTGCGTACATGTTTAGTTCTGTGCAATCTTATATGTATAAGTTTCATACAGCATAAAAAGCACTCAATTTGCTACAAGAGCTTTATGTTTTTTTCAACTACACACAGGTCTGTAACACCCTATCCCCACCGTCCCTAACCACTGGCAAGGCTAATGTCATTTCCATTTATCCATTTTTTGTCATATTAAGAATGCGAGGGAAATGGGCTCACACAGTGATAACCTTCACTTGATGTAATTAGAGATGAATCCAAGTTTGTTCTTCATATCTCTAGTTCAGCCTTTGTATTTCTCAGCAGTAAGTGCTTCACAGTGTGGACCTATCCATTTCTAGATCAATCAATTTCCCTCTCTATTCACTACCTTCTTTCCCTACAGCTACTCAGCTTTCTGCGCTGTCCCACTTTCAGGGGTTGCTTTAGAGCAGTTCAGTTATTCCTGGTTTTTATCTGTTATTGTAACATGTTTCCTGTGAACATTTATGTACAGGCTTTTTGTGTGTGTTCATTTGTCCAGGATACATGCCAAGAGTGTAATTGCTGGGCTTTATGCTATTTGCATGGTTCATTTGATAGAAACTGTCATATTCTATTTTTGATAACAGAAATGCACTGAAACTCTTGCAAGCATAAAAGTGTTCATGTTTTATTGAAAATTATTTGTGTTATTTGCAACACGAAATCCTTCTAGTTCTCCTTACCTTTTGTGAAGACTGTGTAGGAAGTCAAGGAAATGGAACTGTGTTTCTTGTCATTGCTGCTCTTAGGAGGAAAAGAAGAGGGTGGAAGGAGAAAATGTGTAGGGTAATTCATGGGCTACAGGACCTCAAAGCCACAAGAGTATAATCTTCTAGAAATTGGCAGAAATCTTGGAGAAGCGACAAGGATTCTCATGAGACAAGGGGGCTGTGTCAATTATGTAGAAACCCCGAAACACAATGTTTTCTGTTTATATCTGGCTTACTGCTAAAATCCCACAAGACTTACCTGTGTGTTCTCTAAATTTTATGATTAAAAAGTCACTTTTCTTCAGATTTTCCCCTTAGAGTTGTTAATATTGGTCCAAATTAAACCTAGATAATACTTTAAAACAAGATATAAAAAGAGGATAGATGATGTTTTTAAATATTTTTACTTAGCATATGAATGGAAACAGTAATGAAGTGAAGAAATCAAATAAGTAAGAGAGCCTTTGAAATTTGTTGGTGAAAGATAAACTTAAAACTAACTAAAACTGGCAATCAACACTGGCACAATAAAATAGAGATTATAATGGAATAGTATCATTCACAGTAGTAGCAATATCTATAAATGCATAGAATTCTGTTTTCATTTTAAGAAATTTTTCATCATCCTTAAGTAATTCTACAAAGGGGTTTAATTATAAAATTAACTCTTAATAAAGAATGCATAAGGAAGTATTTGTACAACAACTGATAAATAATCAAAATACTATTTAAAAGAGGAATTTGACATTTTTCAGTTAATTGGCTTGATGTGAATTGGATTTTGCCACTGTGTGTGTGCACTTACAAGGACATGCTGGAAATTGACCTTAAGACTTTGTATGCTATGCAAGTGATGGAACCACAGTATAAACACACTAGGATGAGTAAAGTTCACTTGACAACATTTTGAAATTTTTAGTTCTTTCCACTTTAATCTGTAATTTTAATGTAACAACAATAGGAAATCTAGATCTTTCATGTTCTGAATTTATAACCTATTTCTAAAATATACATAGAGGTATGGATAAGTTAATTTTGAAACCAGGACAATTTGTCCTAAAATAAATTAAGACTTATAAAGTAATAATTAAAATAAATTTGACAGTAGGATAGAAACAAAAATACCAATGCGACAAAATAAAGAATAAAAGAGAAATTTGTTTTATTATAAAAGAAGATGACATACACCAATGAGAAAAGGGTGGATTGTTTCTCAGAATATTGGACAAAACAGACTCATTATATAATAGATAAAATTGATCAAGATAGGTTGCACTCCCAACCTGCCTTATGAAATGGTAACTGCTTTGTACAATTACTTGAAAAGGTTTAAAATTGGATCCTCACCTTCCATTTTGAACGGTGGTGATTTCCATATAAAATAGAGACATATATATGAAAGGAAAATTAAGAAGTACTACAAGTAATCACAGAAGAATGATTTTATGACTTAAGAGTACGGAAAGCCTTTTGAAACAGGACCCCAAACAAAAATCAAGGTAAATATGAAAAGTTATGGACCTGGTTATATCAATAGTGATGCAATGATGATTGATTTGATAGATAGCAGGTCAAGGAAAGTGATTTCTGCGTCTAAAATTAAAGTCAATAATCACAATGAATAATTTATCATAAAATTGTGTAATCAGCTTTATTTCTTTATGATTGGCGCCACCAGTTCAAGGTCCCAGCATAGGAACTTCTTGGGAGGTTGGTGGTAGGCGCTTTGTGCCAAAGGTAGGAGGTTTGTTTCCCTAGAATTCCTTCCTCCCTGTTTCTCCTTCATCTTGCTGTACTCCATCTCATTTAAACCACTCCAGTTTAGATGACAGGTAGTCATCTTCTACATCTCTATTACTTAATGCCTATCAGCCTGATGAGAGGAAAAGACATTTAAATACTCTTGAAATTTGCTAAGTCCAGATAAGCTTCTGTGGACCCAAGTTTAATCTCTTTCAAGTAACGAACTGATTTTCCTAATTCAGAGTTAAATTAAGACTTGATAGTTTCAAATGATTATTACATCATTTACATGAAGGAGCTGTGTGATTATACCCGTGAGTCTCTCATTTATAATTTATCATTTTGAGTACCTGCATTTTAGATATCTGATTGTAATTATTTCTCTAATGGGAAATCCCCAACTCTGTTATATGAATGATCTGGAATTTTAAAATTAAATGTCTGTGTTTGAGATTAGCTTCATCAACATGATACTGATGATGTCATTGATTTATAGGACATAGTCTATTAAGAAATTACAATGCAAAACTTTATTTTCTTCCTTAGACTATATATACACACATTCACACATATGTTTGTACAAATATGTGGGTAAATAGATACATTTGACAATACTAGTGTTTGAAATGGGGGCTTTACACTTGCTGTTCAGGCTTTCTACTGATTGAGCCATGCCTATATTCCTTTTTGCTCTGATTATTGTTGGGATAAAGTCTCTTTTTCTTCAGCTGGCCTAGACTGAGATTCTCCTGTATGTTTCCTGTCATAGCTAGGATAACAGGCACTGATCATCAAGCCTAGAATTTCCTGCTTAGATGAGATCTCAGAAACTTCTCTCCCCATTAGGTAGGCATAGATCTGGAATCCTCTACATTTTGTCTCGCTCAGAGCTGGGATGATAAGCATACATCATTGTGCCCAACTATGCATTGAGATGGAGTCTGTGAAGTCTGTGACCGGGTAAGAAGAACCTACTTCTTATTTTTCTAATTTTCTTTGGTGTTATAACTCAATTGATATCGGTTATTAAGCCCAAGGTCAATCTGAATCTACCTTGTAGGGTTGTGACTGAGAAGATCATGGAAGGCAGGGACAAGAGATGAGTGGAGGCAACTTCTTAGTGACAGCTGTAGAACAAATCTGTATCGTCAAGAGGACAAGGGCAGGATAGCCAGACCGCGGTAGCTATATGTGTAGAATGATGATCTGATTGAGCATTTGTGGTAGGGTTTTCTACAGGAAGTAGGGTGTTGGACTCACCAGACCTTTGATGTCTCTTCTGATAGGAAGTTGGTGAATCCCTTTCTAAAAACATTTTGAAGACTTCTGAGAAAACTTTTCTCAGAAGAGGACTATGGAGGTGTGATCAGAGTTACAGTTCCGCTGGGAAAGTGCCATGTGTGGAACCTGGTTAATTCTAATGAGCAGTCTTGGAAAGACACAAAGCTGTCGGGCCCACTCCTACCCATTCCTCCTAGGTTACTACAAGCTGGGAGAGTACAGAACACCACTGTAAAAATTGCCTGAAACTGAAGAAAAAGGTTTGACACAGTTTCAGAAAATGTTATTAGATCCTTTAACATACACATACTTGCTCCTTCCTCTCCCACGAATGAGTCAGATTGCCGGGTTGCTGAAATTATTACTGAAGGCCTGGACTTCTAGTTTCTGGAATTTAGCGTCAATCCAGAGAAAATGGATGGTCTTGTCTGCCTGTTTTGTTGCCATGTTTATTTTGGTTATTTATTTGTTTAGTTTATTCATTCCCTGTCACAGCCTTCCCCTCCACACACACACCTCATACATGCTTTCTTCTCTTCTTCTCAGTATAGGAATCAGAGTGTAGAGTATGTTCCCAAGGGAAAGGTCTTCAAGTGAAAGAATCTCAAGGAGACTTGTGGGATTTTGCCCTCCTCAGAAGGGATATCATGATGGAACTAACAGATGTGAAAAAGATGTTTAGTTTGCAAGACTGAATGTACGATCTTTAACAGATATCTGTCAGGGAATATCTTTGGAAGTGACATAGAGATGAAGGAATTAATTTGGAAATACCTTGAAAGCAGATGAAATAAAGTGACTCCTGGCGTTGTCAGGACCCATAAAGAAATCATAGTAACGTCTATTTATGGTTTTGAGCCCCAAAGTAAGCTTTACAAATAGTAAGTAGTCAGTAAGTCTGTGTGTGTGTGTGTGTGTGTGTGTGTGTGTGTGTGTGTGTGTGTGTTTGTGTGAATTACAGGAGTTGATGGTTAATGTTATGTATCCACTTGGCTTCCTGGATACTTGGCCAATCAGAGTTTTAGGTATTTTTGTGAAGTTTTTAGATGTGATTAACATTTAGTCCCAATAAACTAGATGTCCTCTGTGATGCAGATTAACCACAACCATTCAGGTCTAAATAGGACAGAATGACTGTCCCAGCCCCCAGCAAGGGAGAATTCCCAGAGTCCACCTTCAGACTTCATCTAAACCTCTAGCAACACCTGACTGTGTAGTAGACTGCCTATGCCCACTGCCTGTGAAGTATAACATTGATTCCCCTTGTTGACACTTGGCAAACTTTGGATTTGTCCAGCTCTATAGTCATGTTAGCAAATTCCTTCATCTCTGTCTCTGTCTCTCTCTGTCTCCCTCTGTCTGTCTATCTCTCTCACCCCTTCCAGTGCATTGTTACTGAGATAATGCTATTAATCTTGTTTCACAGATAGAGAAACTGCTGCTCACATAGCCAGCCAGCCGGTGGTAGAAATAACATTCAAACCTAGTTACATCTGACTTTAAAGTCTGAGCACTCACGGAGTGAAGCATAAATCACAGTCCAGAAGTCTAGGATCAATCCAGTCTTTAAGCAGTGACTTACATTTCTAGCTTAAGTTCCACCTCCCAGTCTCCATCATGTCTCTCTGTCATGTTCATTTGTGCATTTTGTTAAGAGACATAAGATATGGAGAGCGAGTAAGGAAGTTCTCAGGGTGGAAGTTGCAGACACCACCTGGTCTTTTCCTGACTGGAAAGGATTATGTATGGAAGGAATCTGCCTGGGCCAAGAGGCAGCTCCCATACACCCTTGTCTTTGTAATCTGTATCAACAGATACCATGGGAGCCACGCGCCAATGTTTCAGGGCTTGGCATTGCTTCTGTGAGGTTATCAGCTAAATAGTCTATTTGGTTTTCAAATCAAGGCATCTATAAAAACCAATTTGTCAAGCTAATAAATTCAATTCTGAGTCACAAAGCTCTGCAAGGAGATTGGCTCTTTGAAATCTTATTTTTAAATGTTTCATCTCCAGCCCTGAAAGGGAAAGCCCTTTCCGCCCCCTCAGGGGTAAGATTGTCTCATTTTTTCTGATTCATATTCATCCTTCCAGATACAAGGTTTTTCATGGTTCTTTTCCTTTTGAATGTGGGCGTCTTATTTTTTTTTAAGTCTCAGATTTAAACAATAACTTCATGTCCTCGGTGCTTGACTCTTTTGGGAAATATATTTAATTTCACAAAACAAGTTACCAAGGCATGCAGACTTGTACAATGTTCATTTTACCTTTCTGTTTTTTTAAAAAATCATTTCTACTTGAAATTTGAATTTAAATACCCATACACCAATACCTGGAATAGTTGGAATTTTGAGCCCTGTTTCTTGGTGGAAAGGATGCCTATTTGACCAAAATACTTTTTCTTTCACGTTTATTTTTTTTCTTGGAATATGAGGGGGAAAAAAACATCAAACTAGAAAAACGATTCTCCTTTCCAGTGTTTGGCTTGTTAGAAAAATGGATGAAAAGGATCTCAAATTGCCTAAACTAAGGAAAGCAACAAGAAAGATGGAGAAGATGTATGACACTGTTCAGTCCTTGAGGGCCAGCATGGATTCAGTGGTTTTATTACTACCTCTACTGTTTTGCTTAAAGCCTGCGGAGTTATGTCTTAATCCGCATCACCTGTGCCCCGAGACCAACTTCCCTCCTTAAAGTCAAAGGACAGTGTGAAGGAGGAGTTTGCTTCTCAGAGAAGCTTTAGTGATCTGGAAAGAGCTTTGTGCCTTTTTAGGGAGATGGTGGAATTTGTATCCACTTCAACCACTATCCATAACCTTTAAGATTAAGCTGTGAGATTTCTCCAGCGCTCAGTCTTCTTAACTTTGTGGCAGGTATTAGGATAATTGCTATAATGTTCCTAAAGAATGAGTTGGTGACTCTACAGCTCTCAGCACTGACGCTGGACACTGTGGGCCACAGATGCACCTACAATGCCAAACACTTATCGGCGTGTTTCATTGTTTACATTTACAATATTCCTACAGATAGACGCACACCTACCTTACTTTCTTTCTTCTTTCTTTTCTTTCGTTCTCTTTCGAAAGTGTAGCCATTAAACAGAATAGGGAGAAGGGAGAAATATTAACAGCAAACAGAACTCACACCAAGCCCTTCAAATTACTTATAAAACCTATGTTCTGAATTTACCCTTAAAAAAGGTATGCCCAAAAGGTAGACTAAACAAAAGTCAATATAAACACAGTGGCTAATAAAGCTTAATGGCATAGTAAATAAAACAGTGGCAGTTGTATTGGCATATGTATATATGTCTATATATTAATATCTCATTATATAAATAAATAGTTAACTATGGTAGCAGATTTAGTATTACATCTCATTTATTTCTTTGATTTATCATATGGTAGTTCTTTTTTTTGAGGAACATCTATATACTCATTTTCACAATGACTGTATTAATTCATTTCATATTTAGGTCCCTCTTTCTTCATATCCTTACCAGTACTTCTTTTCTGTTTTCTTGTGATAATAGCCATTAAAACAGGTAAGAGGTAGTACCTCATTGTAGTTCTAATTCCCCTGACGATTAGTGATATTGAAAGTTTTTTTTAGAAAGCTATTGGTCATTTGTTTATCTGCTTTTTGAGAATGTCAGCTCAATCTCATTGTTATTATTGCTATATAGAGAATTGTTCTGAAGTCTGTATATACTTTGGATATTAACTCCATATTAGGTATATAATTTGCAAATATTTTCAACTGTTAAGTGATCTAAGAAAACAATTACCTAAAAGTCATTGCAACCCACACAGTGTAATCAGGAGCAAATGACATAAAGTACACTGTGAAATTGTTGGGCATCCAGGAAGCTGGTAAGCTTTTTGAAGGGTGTATGCTCTGGTTGCTGTGAATAAGAACATTACTTTCTTCCATTTGAATTAGTCTATTATCTTTCCATTCATCTTGCTTTTAGAAGTATCTGAGCATTTTTGGAATTGAATACCATTGATTTGTTTCCTGTGTATTCATTCGTTTCTTTCCTTTCCTTTTTCCTTTCTTATTTCTAGAATAATTGCTTTTTGAAGGCAAAATGTCAAGGAGTATTAAAGGATGAAAGTTTGATTACTGTATGATTTAGGTGATGCAATACATATAAGAAATGTTACTATATTAAAGATCTCTGGGGAGTCTTCTTGCCTCTTCTGGCCTTTATTCAAAACAAGGAATCAAAAGCATTACCTTATCATACCAAATCTCTCAGGATGAATCACATCTATAAAAATATTTTCCTGTACTGAAGGAAGAAGATATTACAGGCAAGGGAGAAAAACTTGAAATACTGCTAGGACAAGAAGATTAGATGAAAGTATGAGAGAAGGTCATCCTGTCTCAGAGGTGAAATATGACCAGTGTGGTAGAATTCTAGTTATGGACAAGTGACCTCTCTATCTCAAAAGAGAATAAAATAGTGAGACAAATGCTGATTTCCCACCACCGTGTAAACTTCATTAACTGTATGACTACAGAATTTGTCCCAATCTCATACCAACTATTTGAAACATTACAGTGCCTCACTGTTAACCAAAAATTACAACTTAATGTCCATTTTAATGTCAACCATGACCCCAGCCGACAGTGTAGCCTCTGTTTCACACCTTCAGATGGTGAAGACTTCACAGATATTCCCACCAGGCCACCATTGCTGGAGATCCCTTCCTTCCTTGTTCCAGATCTGTGATCTCACTAATTATCTCTGTCTCCTCCAGCTTCAAAAAATAACTGCTTTGAACCAGGCAAACTTCAAGTTTATATTTCAAGTTTCAAACTAGTTGCTAACTTCCAGTGCCTTGTTCTTAACTCTCCACTGGACATGGATGCCAGGGACTCCTGCTGGGTCAGGTCTAAACTCCAGATCTTATTCAATCTGCCCCAAAGCAGCTTCTCTTCCTAATGGACCCTATAGCATCTTCTCTGGGTCAGCCACAACCAGAAATGCCACAGGAATCTATCTTTAACCCTTCACATCATCACCAAAATCAAGTCTGGTGGTCTAGGACCTGACAACTGACCAGCACATTATTTCTTGCATTGCTTCTCTTTGGATTCCCACTGCTAATCATTCTGTTTCTGGAACAAATATACAAACATGGAAAGAGACTGCTGTATAAGAGTAAGGTGACTGGGACAGTTGTCTGACTTTGATTGCATACCTCCAGACTCCTCCTCTTATATTTTCTACCTATGTCAATGACATCGCCATAGAGTAAGCAGAAACCAAAGAATTACACTTGATTTCACACTTTTTTAGCCATCAGATCCTGTAGATTTTTCTTCCCAAATAGTTCTTATTCTTTGTTTTTCTTTCCCTCTCAAATGAGGTAATGCCTTAGAAAGGCAAAATTAAAGTTCAGCAAAAAAAGCCACTAGGAAGTGGGTACTTGAGGGAGGTAGGGTTGGGTCAAGGGGAAAGAGGGAGACCAGAGAAGTGGGAGAGAATGCAGTCAAGAATCCAATATCTATCCTATAGAATTAAGAAGATGGAGGGAGGGCTGGGAAGGTGGCTCAGTGGTAGAGTGCTTGCCTTGCATGCATGACCCTCTGAGTTCGATTCCTCAGCACCACATAAGCAGAAAACACCAGAAGTGGCGCTGTGGCTCGAGTGGTAGAGCTCTAGCCTTGAGCTGACGAGCTGAGGGACAGCGCCCAGGCCCAGAGTTCAGGCCCCACAACCAACAACAAAAAAAAAATAAAGAGAAGATGGAGGGAACAGAGGTGGGAGGGGAAGTAGAGGAGGGGAGAGACGGGGGAGAATGTTGAAAGGAGTGGCATTGATCAGGAAGCATTGTGCACACAAACGGCTTTGTTAAACGACAACGCCTCTGTCAGTTGTGGGGCTTGAACTCTGTTCCTCAGCTCTTCAGCTCAAGGCAATCACTCTACCGCTTGAGCTACAGCGCCACTATGACAACTCCTCTGTACAACTACTTAAAGATAATAAAAATAAAAAATAGATTTTAAAAATATAATTTATAGAAACAAAACCCCCAAACACAAAAAGAAGATGGCAATTTAGGGGAGGTCACAAGTTATTTTCAGTTTGATGAGGAAAGATGCTAACTTCAAAGATGTTCCCTGGGGCATGGTGGGGGTGGCAGTAGACATACCACGACCAGTGACTTATTCTTTGTGGAAAATATGTCTGTCTTCCAGGAGGCTGAAAATTCCTCTGGCCTGAAATGTAGGGAAAACTCACCTTTCCTCTTTCTCACCACTCCGCTAGTTGGAGAAGCCAGGGTTCCCTATAGACAGAGTTGGAGAGAAGATGGAGGCGATGAGTCTCCATCATCAAGCTTTGCTAGCGCTGCCTGGGGAGATGTTCTAGTTTGGCTCCCCTTTCTCTGCTAAGGGCAGAATTTGATTAGTTGAATAGGACTGTTGTTGAGAAGAACAGCCTTAGATTCTGTGTGAGGCAATCCACCTGGAGCCCCAGACCAGTTCCTGGTACAGCTTTCAACCAGTGATTTGTGGGTGCTTTGAAGATTTTTAGCAGAACACCAAAGCGTGGATTCAAGAGTGTGGGCTGTTCTCTCCTTGGTCCCAGAATTACCTTTAGGGTCCCTGGGGCCACGCTGCCTCTGGTATGAGGAGGAAAGGCATCGCTCCTGCCGACTGGAGACCTCAGAGGTGCTGTGGTACTTGTGGGGAACAGAGAATAGATCCGAAGAGGATTATTGTTCAGGAATAAAAGCTGGTGAAATTTTACTGTGGCTTTGGATATGCTTGAGATCCCTTTCATATAATTTTTGTTTTCCATTTTGGGATGAGAGCCTGTATTCTATGTTGATTCCATCTATGTGGTAAGCAGATAACTTACTTGGTTTCCCAAGATTCTAGTTAGAGAGAAATTTTGCGTCGTGTCACCTTCCAATAGCACTCACACCTGACTAGACCATATTTCTGTGAGATCTGAGACTATCTGTTGACACTGGAATGTGTTGAAACTTTCAGGGCTGTTAGAATGGAGTGAATGTGTTTTGCATACAAGAAGGACATGAGTTTTGGGAACTAGAGGCCAGAAATGTATGGGCTAGATACTGGATGGTGTCCTCTCCAATTCCTTACCATACTACTTCAGTACTTGCCTATGTTTGGAGATAGGCCCAAGGTAAAATGAACTTAGGTAATAAGAGTTTTAGGATGCAGACAATACACAGACCAAGAGCAAAGATAGCAGAGACCACAGTGAGAGAAAGGTCATCTATAAACCAAGGGGAGAGGCCTTAGGAGAAGTCAACCGAATAACCCCTGGATCGTGGACTTTAAAACTAAACAATAGTAAGTTTATTGTGTTTTTTTTTCCATCCAGTGTATCATATTTTGCCCTAGCATGCTAAGATTACCAATCAGAAACTATGATAGAAATTTACAATGTAAGGTAGCCAGGACTTCTGGATTATCAGAGCAAATGGCCTTAGGCCCTCCCACAGTTACGTAAGCCCTAAAAGGTGTTGTTGCAGTCCAAGTTATTCATGAGACAATGCGTCAGCTTTTGGTCTTGGCTCTGCTGCCCAGAGAGGGTCAGAGTTCCTCTGGGGTTCATTTTCTTAGTGTCATTTCAGAGTCGTCTGCTCAGGGAACTGCACTGCCCACATCTCTCATCTCTGGACCACAGCTTTGTCTCATATTTGTGAAACTCAAGGCCTTGTGGGTTATTTCTGAGTTGCCCCCACAGGATTTCTGAATCTCAGGCTTTGGGGGAGTGGTGTTGATGAGGTAATGTTGTAAGGTGAATCATCCCAGAGGCCACATTTTGAAATATGAAATATTGGAGTCTTTATTACAACACTAGCAGTCTGCAGGTCGCCTGTTGTTACAAAGGCCTGCAGCCCCCAAATACACATAACTCCACTAGGAAACATGCTAGAGAGGAAAGAAAGAACAAAAACAATACCAACAAGCCAATTCAGCTCGATGGAGATGCCGTGATGACCGTAGATGAGCCAGGACACAGGAGACAGGACACAAGAGAAGATTACAGAGACACGTGGCATGGTGTAATGACGCTGGGCTGGTCTAGGCCTAAACAGGACCTGAATAGGAGGCAGGACCACAGGAAATTCCCAGTCCCGAGCACTGGGCTGATAGATTTGGTCAGCCTATCAGCCAAATGCCCGCCCCTGTCACCAGGGATCCAGGCATGCCCATCATCTGGGAGGCAGGTGATGGGTAGGGGCGATTCCTTCCCCCAACACGAAGACAAGATGGCAGACCCTACCATCCCATGGCCAATATGGCACCAGCCAGACATGACCTCCTTACTTCAGTAAAAACCAACAATGAGTGTTCTTTAGGGACCCAGCATAGCTTACATATTGTGGTCCATGCGTATTTCCTACCCCTTGGCATCTGAGTTTAGAATAGAGCAGCGTGGTACCCCATGGCCTAATCACCATGCAAAGAACTGAATAAATCTCATACCCTTAACTCTTAAGGAGGAAGAATATAGCATTTCCTTTCTTTATTGCAATGAAAAAAAAATCCAGTGAACAATAACAAAAACCCTGGAATTAACTACTTCAGCTAACCAAGTCACTTGTCATTTACTTCAGTTAAGAACTATGGGTGAACAATTTCTTTCCCTGGTAAGAGCAAGTGAGCAGCTTTCCTGTCTGGGAAAGAGGAGTTTGGCATTGACTATGAATCAGATTTTGACACTCTTTAGAAGGCTATGGCCAATTAATTCTATGCATTTGTATTATGTGTCTTAAAACAAGTTCCTCTTTGTCTTGCTCAGGTAAACCTCTTTAATTGGCCCCACCAAGATGCTGTCCTAACAGAATTCATAGAGCTTAATCATTTTCCACCTCTCCTGGTTGTCAATGCTGATTCTCCTCTTTGCCTATGTCTACTACCTGCAGCTACCCGTGCACTTCAGTCCTCTGTAGATTTAGCTTTTCCAGATATTTCATCCAGATGGAGCCATAAAACATGTGATCTTTTTTCCTTTTCGTTTGTTTGGTTTAGCATAATGCTTTGAAGTTGAACCGTGGTGTAGCTAGGACATGCTTTCCCTTTTTTATTGACAGATCAGCCACTGTGTTGATTTCTTTTTAAAAAATAGATTCAGCACTACTATTCCCTTTCTTTATATATGGTTGACACTCAATGAGTGACAGCACATGTGTGTTACCGAAGAGACAGTCCCATTCCTGGGGTTGGTTGGGGATTGTCAATGACTCTGGGCAGTTTGTTTTCTGGGACCAGAGAGTACATCCTGCATGTGAATCATGTATCATCTCATGGAAAGTGTTGGTTCCCCTTTCCCAGGACCTTTGCCATGAAGACACAAGGAACTGAAATATTCATCATTTCTATCCTTCCATACACATAGGCAGTTTGGCTACTATCTTACTATTCTTGAGGTCCTGGTAGAACATGGTATATTGTAGTGTTCAGGAGTTCACAAAAGCAGAGAAAGAATCTGAATAAACAAGTGCAAAGAATGGAAAGATACCTTAGAACCTTTGGCCATCAGACTGCTGACACCCTTCTCCAGTCAATAGTTAGCACTGTCCAGACAACATTCAGGTCTCCTTTAAAATATTTTGGAGTCTCTTGCAAAACCTTTTGCTCTGTGTTCCTTGAGTCCAGGGTAGACACTCACAGAACACTGACAGAATTTGTCTCAGGACATGCACCGTACAAAGCAGCTCTACTGCTACATTGTGGCAAAAACTGCAAGGTTCTCCACAAACCCTTTCTTAATTTGTTCAGTGATTTTTGCTAGTGGTGGGATCTTTATCAGAGTGTGAGAAAGTATTTTGTATTCATGAGTATCAGACGTGAACTGACACTGTCAAAAGAATAGCAGAGGTAAATAAAGCCAAGAAGTAAAGGAAGGAAAGGGGAAGAACGTTGAACTGAATTGTATTTCTCAGCCTTCTGGCTCAGGGCACATGCCTTGTTTACCTCTGTCATGATCTTCTCAACTATTAGTCATGACAAAATTCATATGTATCTTTGGGCTTGGCTTACTTCACTCAATGGTCAGATAAGTTGATGTTAGGTGAAATGAACCCCAAGATAAGTATTCAAATGGTTTCTTTCTTGTGATTGTTTCTAACATATTTATAAGATGATTTTTTTGTTGCTTTGTATGTCCTTCCCCTATGGTATAACCCCTGCTCTCACTGTATTTGATGTTGGTATAATTTGTGGAGGGGAAGGGAAAAAACAAATCATTTAAATAGGGATACAGGTGACCCATTGCAACAATGAGATGTACAAGTCATTATGTCGAACTTTACAACTTTGGCGGGGGGTGGGGGGAGGGGGAGGATTTAGAAGGGATAGGGGGATGGGGAGGTGGGAGATGGGAAGGGATTGGAAGGGGAAACAAAGGAGGAGGCATCAATGCTTGATAAGAAATGTACTCATTACCTTGCCCATGTAATTGTAACCCCTCTGTACGGTATTTTCACAATAAAAAAGTTCATATGTAAAACTTAACCTTTGAACTAATATTCTTCCTTTCTAGTCCTTATTCTTCAAATTATTTTGATGATCACAAACACAGTAAAAGGAAATCTTCAGTTTTGACTGTAGCCTGCATTGCTGGAATCAACAGACTGAAAATCTGAGTAGAAGGAAAGTAAAAATTCATATTCTGAAGTGCAGCCATGCTGTGAGATCTTGTATATCACCAACTTTGCTGTTCAGGACGAAAGCCATGAATATCATTTCAAGTTAAAGGAATAAAAACCAGGATGGAAGGAGAACTTTTATTTCACCTCATTAAAATTACTAACATTGTTCATTTAAACATATGACAAATATTTATTAGGAGGTAACTTTAGATCATCTTAAGTACAGATTTGAAAACACGATAATTGTGAAACAAAGGTTGAACTTTTTAAAAATCATAAATCACTGTTTCCCAAATCAATTATATCATGATTAAAATACTTTAGTTATAAGTAAATATTCTAACAGTCATGTTTATATACATAGATATATTTAAAATTAATTTAGTTACTTAAGCTGAAACTTTTATGGATGATTTATACTTTTATAGATGATTACATGATTCAGTCATCAAAATACTGCAGTTATATAAAGACTGAAATAGGCCATCAGTAAACCATTGGATTTGGGGGTGGTGATTATACAAAGGCTCATTGTTCATTTATCTACCTTTTTCACACATTTGAATTTTACCATAATAAAATTTAATTACCTGAATTAGCCTTAAACACCTCTTTTGGTCATGCTTCTAAATAGTAAAATACTGTTCACCATGTTTGGGCACAAATTTTCCCTCCAAAGAAATACCAAATATAGTTTTAAGCACTTCTTTGATTTCTTCTTCTTTCAGAGTCTCAAACACTACCAGATCTACATTGTCCTTATAATTAAATTTTCTATAGGTGAGGGTGTAGCCCACTAAAACATAAACACCTTCTAAGGTCTGCAAAGAACAAAATGATGTGTTCTTCATCACACAGGTTGGAGATTCCTGAAGGTAACTATTCACTGACTCAAATTCTTCAAGTTTTCGAGGTTCAAGAGTAAAAGAATAGACTTTTTGGTATTTATTTTTGTCAAGGAGCTCAGAATTGACGAATTCTTCATTTGGCACATATTGCTCTCTTTTGATTTGGTCCATGTACCAGACTCCATTCTCTTCTGTCAGTCGGAAGATGGAAGGCACCTGAGGCTGGTCCTTTCCGGAAACTAATTCCAGAGGCTCCCACATCTGATTGGAGCAGCCAAATGCAGCATCAACAATGTAGTTTTTGTTACCAAGAGTCACATGAAGTAGAAGGTGAATCATGGTGCTGCTATACTTGCTGACTGGAGGGATATAAACGCATGCTCCCAGTATTCTGGTCTCAAAACCCACTGTGGTCAGAGCCCAGTAGAGAAGCTGATTAGACTGGAGACACCATCCACCCCTGTTCTTCCTTACAATATCCTCAAAAACATCTTCTAAGCACATAGTCATGGGCAGTCCACAATGCATGTTAAAATTCTCAAAGGGAATGGTTCGGATATGATGCTGAAGAATGCTGGTTAATGTTTCCAGATCCAGTTTGTTCCTAGAGTTCTTATAGCCAATTCTGTCAAAATATGCTTCAATATCCATGGTTATCTGGAACAAAACTAACCCAAACAAAACAAACACAATTACACTTGTACTTGGAAATCTGAGTATAGATAATGGATTATAGATATGGGTAAACTCACTACAACACGTAACTTCAAATGTTGTATATTTAATTTTGGTGTGCAGTAATAGGATTTGAAGTCAGGGTTTCTTGCTAAATACATGTTAAGCACCTGAGCCACTCAAGTTTGGTTTGAGTGCTTTTTAAAAACATGGTCTCTAGTTGGGCACTGGTGTCTCACACCTGTAATCCTAACTATTCAGGAGGCTGAGATCTGAGGATTATGATTCGAAGCCAACTCAGGCAGGAAACTCCATTAGACTCTTATCTCCAATAAACTACTCAAAAAAGCCATAGCTCAAGTAGGAAAGCCCTCATCTTGAGCCAAAGAAGCTCAGGGTCAGTGTCCAAGCCCAGATGTCAAGCCCCAGGACTGGCAAAAAAATAATAATAATCTCCTGTTTTTGCCTGTGGCTGACTGTGGACATTGATTCTCCTACTTATGTCTTCTTCATTTCTGGGATTACAAGCCTGTGCCACCATGCATGGCTTATTTATTGAGCTCGATCTTATAAACTTATTGCCAGGGCTAGTTCTGATCTGTATTTTCCACCTCTTTCTTGAATGGTTTGGATTATAGGTTGAACTATGATCCAAATTTTATTTGGAAATTTTATTTCTTTTGAAATACTGCTATTTGTTTTCATGTTTGTTCCCTCCTACACCTCTGTATATCTTCCTTCTCCATTCATCTCATACTCTTCTTCTCTATTCCTTAAAATGGAATTTAGTAACTACAGATCCATTTGACTTCAATTTGTTATTGTTATGGAATTTGTTTTTAACGACATACTATGTCCAAATTGTTCATGGATTATTGTGACTAAACATAAGAATTATTTCTTAGGAAAGCATATGGAAAGTAGTTATCAGGAGAAAGCTCACTGAAAGCAGTATCTGCTATATACTCTGTTTTTGCAGCATGCCATTCAATGATAAGTCATTTCCTTTATCTTGACCATCAACAGGAGAGAAGCTGACATTTTTTAGGGAGCACATGGAGAATTCTCAGAAAGGTGCTCAGACCTGCCTGAATTTTTGTATATGGGTTGATTGTCAGCTTTAATTCATAAATCAGGAGATTTCTTTTATGTGATGCAGACTCTAGAAACAACACAAGAGGTAATTTCCAAAAGAAGATGCAACACAGATTTGCTTGAAACAAAGTATACTTTCTGGACCAAAGATTATGGAGTTACCCAGGAAAAGGTTTGGAAAGGATCATCATAGAAATTGGTAGAAAGAATGGGCTCTAAGTCTTCAGATGCTAGAAGCCACCAGGAGGAGTCCCCAGAACAACCAATCAGATGATTAATTATCATGGGAACTGCTAAGAGTCATAAACCCAGTCCCTGTAATCAATTGTTAACAAAGTATGCACAAAACAAATGAAAGACAAGTATAAATTTTTCTTCTTGTACATATCTGTTCCACAGACATAAGGCAAAATAATGGAGCTGTGTCAAAAAGTAGTGAAGGCGTAGTGGGATTCTACTCTCGACATTAAGGCCTGATGCCCTGATCTAAGTAACAATGGCATATCACTTAGACTATTTGGCCGTTGGCAGCTCCCGGAGACCCTTAACATTATGTCTTATTCTACCATGAGAAAATTTCCCCCAGGATCCTCTATACATTGCAAATAACACAACACAACAAAACAAGACATTTAGATCTTGATCAACTACTACAAGAAGGACAGGGATTGTTAGGAGCTTGTGGCTTCTGGTATTACCTGGGTCCTTCGATATACTCACTGTTGGACAGGAAAGATGATAGACATCATTGTTACAATGACCCAAGGTAGTAATCTAGTCGAAGAATTTCCCCCGAAAAATGTAGCTGTCCATTAATAATACCTATAAAGCTTCACAACAAACCTTTCAAGCTAAATATTAGCTCCGGTTGAAAATAAATTATAAAGGATCTAAATTATTTGGTCAAGTTCTTGCTGCTAGCATGTGATATGGCGGACTGAATGAAGTATCTGATTCATTCACCTCTCTTCTACAGATGACAGCATTAGGTCCCAGTATGTGTCACCCAAACTTCCTAAACAGAGAAATTTGAAATTCGGTAATGGGATAGAAGCCACTCTCCTTCATTCCATGTTGAGATAGAATGAAAATACAGCACCAAAGTATAGCTTTGCTTACCTGATTATCTGGTGCTGCAGCCTGAGACCACACTGATGTCTGTCTTCTCCCCTCCCAAGTCTGCAGAAGAGATGTTCTTATTGTCTTTGGAAATTGCCCCACACCACACTGATTAGATCACCCACAGAGGGATCTCTGTAGAAATGCTCTGTGGCCACAGGTTGCTCTCTACCTCTTTTCAAATACTTCCTGAGAAAAAGAAAATATAGGATTTACCTTATCTGATCATTCGCATGCCTCTGGCTGTGAGAGGTATGACTTTGTATTTCACATGATTCCTGTTGCCTGTGAACCCAAGGCCACACGTCCCATGTGTGATGTGGAAAGATTTCTAGCAGATTTGGTAACAAACAATGGAGGCCTGGAATGTCCCAGTTTGTGACAACTCTCTTCATTGTGTGTGTGTGTGTGTGTGTGTGTGTGTGTGTGTGTGTGTGTGTGTGTGTGTGTGTGATTGAACCACGGTCTGGGTGTTTGCTGTCCCTTAGCTATTACACTCAAATCTAGCACTCTACCACTTTAGCTATACCTCTACTTCTAGGTTTTTGGTGGTTAGTTGGAGGTGCATGTCTCAGGGACACGCCTGCCAGGTTGCCTTTGAACCACAATTCAGATCTCTACCTCCTGAATAGCTAGGATTACAGGCATCTGGATTCACCAGCATCTGGTGAATCAATTCCCTTTAAAAGCTTCTCTATTTTCATTTTTCTTCTTGTTACTGCACTTGGGTTCAGAACCTATACACGGAAGCCTGATATTTGAGAGATGGATGATGGGAGAAAAGTGGGATTTACTGTAGGCATTCACAAAAGCAAGGAACAGGATGATGTTTGAAATCCAGTGTCTACTTGTTTGGGGAGGTGGGAATATTTCATGAGAATCAGGTAAAGCTTATTTGAGAAATCCATGTTTGACTAGTATATTGAGCTACAGAGATAGCAAATTCTTCATGATGACCTTCTAATGCTACTCAGTCTAGGGTAAAGTGAAATCATCTCATAAAAAGGAAAAACAAGGTCATAGGAATAACTGTGAAGGGCATGATCTAGGAACTAGAGAACAGGAACAAAGAAAGACAGAGTCCCTGGTCCTGAACAGTTTATTTCACACCTCATCTTCACTCACATTTATCTCCTTGCCAAAGCATTATTTAATGTGTCTGGTATTCATCTGTGTATATTGTACTGTTATGCTCTGTAATATGATTTTGTTTTACTTGTCTTTTTCATGAACATTAATGACATTGGTATGCAATTCCTGCTATTTCTTAGACATATCTTTCTAAATTATATTCTAAATGGCTGACTATAGTCACCTACCAGATCCCCATTTCCCTACCAATCCCAAATAAAATTTCAAAGACATGGCTACAAGAACTGTGAGTAATTTAGAAAGACAAGGGTCTACACCGTAAAAAGAATAGACAAGCAGAATCTAGAAGGAGCTCAGAAATATCAAACTTGATATTTATAAAAGCAGCAAAGTGAAAAACTGATTGGACAGAGCCCAGAGAGCCCTGAGCTCTACCTCTCCAATAGAATACAAATCCCAGAAATGGACAATTTACATCCAGTATATTGTGAGCCACCCTGTCCTTCTACCTCATTTTTCCAACTGTGTGGCAAGAACAAGTCACCATGCCCACAAGCCCATGCAACCAATGCTACTTTACAAGCAGCATCTGGTGGTCTAGAGGATAGCTGGCTAATCTTACTGTGGATCATCCAGAGGCAAGCACATGGACAGTATGCTCTTGAAAGTTAAGTGAGTCATCAAAACAATAAGGGAAGAAATAGTAAAGGAGGTTTGTATCCAGACCAAAAGAGAAACAAAACCCTCATAAATAAGGCAGTGAATGTAGAAGGTGGTCTGTTTTAGGGGGTGGGGGGTAGAGGAGATGGGAGGATTAGGGAGACAGTGATTCCGATGTAAACCACAGACTGTCCTTCACACTGGTGATGCCTCCTGCTATCTTTTCGGCATTTGGTCTAAGCACATTCCTCAGGCTTCCTGTTGCATCACCTGTGACTCTCTACCTGAAGGCTTCCCACAGACAGAAGCTCAGGCGGACTGGATAAACAATCACAGTAACTCCACTAGAGCAACCGCTCAGCAAGGAATGATGCAAATTGGACACATCCCCATTTTCTATCTGCTCAAGTGGAGTTTCTCTGAAACATGAGCACACTGCCACTTACTGTGGTCCAGAGTGATGTTCTTTCTTCGTCCACTGGCAATCTGACAGCTGTGCACCCTTTGAGCATTCTTCAACTACCTTAATACCTTTCATCCTGTCTTCCTATGCACGCCTAGTTTCATAGCTACCTCTATGCACATACCACATCATAACCTCTTTCCTTATGAATGTTTCTTTCTCTGATTCATGTTTTCTTGTGATGTCACAGGTTGGTGAGGAGGTCTAGTGTCATAATTTGGCTTTTTATAATATAACCCTGACACTGGAATCCATACCCAGAAAACCTGAGTTATAGATAAAAAGTAAACCTTTAGATTCTGAAAGACAAATCATGCTTTTACGGCATGAACAGCTGCTATCATGATTTCATCAAGGGTGAAGCAGGCAACTAACAATTGAAACCACGTTTTGAGCTAGAGGGAAAGAAAGAAAGATGGAAAGAAAATTTCCATTAAATGCTTACCTACCACCGAAGATATTATTCACATTATCCCTTCATTCCTTTAGCCAATATTCATTGAGAGTTTACTGTAGGTCTGCTACTGAATCGTACATCTTATAACCCCATTTTATCCTGTGGGGTCAGAGCCATAGATTTATCCTTAAAAAAAAAAAAAACTGTCTACAATAGTTTTTTCCTCTAATGGTAAAACATGGAAGATTTAAAGTTACTCTTTTCCATCTGTAGATTTCATAATTTTAGCATAGACTGACAGTGAGCAGGTATTAGGAAAAAGGACACATAAAATGTATTATATGCCTGAGGCATGAGCATTAGATTCAAAAGTGACAAAGCAGCTGACTCTCATTGAGCTTTAAGAGATTGGAGATAGGGCTTCAAGGGGAAAAGAATTTGTCCAGACACTCTATGATTGGGGGAAGTGTGCACAGCAAGCAAAGATGGTCTTATTAATTTCCAGGCAAGAGCCACCAATATTATTTCTGTTTGAGCAATACGCCAGGCCTCCAAAACCCCCCTTCCTGTGGAAAAAGATTTATCCTAGGAAGATTAAATATTAGATAGTAAGGCCATCCCCCCCCCCCCCGCCCTGTTTCTTTCTTCCCACACCAGTGCAGCTGAATGTAGTGTTTAAACTGGGATGGTAGCAGTGGGAACCTAATCTCATCTCATCTAATCAAATCCAATCTAATCTGTTGTCAGGATGTGGGCTTGTGTTTGATAAAGAATAAGGGATAAAAAGTAGAACCCCCCCCCAGGGTATAAGCCCTGCTTTCACTGTATTTGATGTTTGATGTTGATATAATTTGTGGGGCGGGGAGGGAAAAAACAAACTGTTTAAATAGGGTTACAGGTGGACCCATTACAACAATGAGATGTACTAGACATTATGTCAAAAAACGAACTTTACAACTTTGGGGAGGTGGTGGGTAGGGAGGGTGGGGGGTGGTAGTAGAGGGGTGGAGGGGGATGGAGAGGGGAAGGGGTGGTAAACAAAGGAGGAGGCAACAATGCTTGATAAGAAATGTACTCACTCTCTTGCCCATGTAATTGTAACCCCTCTGTATGGTATTTTCACAATAACAACAACAACAACAATAATAATAATATAATAAAAAGGTAGAATCTGAAGATTCCTTTGGCACTTCTCAATGTGGGTTACTGTGAGGATCTAATGCCACTAGGTAAAGGCACATTAGGAAGAGGACTGGTTTGGGGAAGATTAAAGAAGGACTACTGAAGGCTAGTTCTATCTCCAGATGCAAATCCATTTTATTGTTAGTAGCAGGCTGGATTCAGGGAAGAAACTGCTCTACAACTGGTGACTTTTAACCTTATTGTGACCTCTGGTTTCCTCTCCTAAGCTAATTTCTGTCCACCGGTAGACACATGCTTATGCCCATTTCCCCTTTCGACTGTACAGACAGGAGCTAGGTAGGAGGTGTAATGTCTCAAGATCCCTCGCAGTGAGCTCAAGGTGAGATAGGACCAGGAAGGAAGCCATGGGGCTGGTCATGACATAGATGTGCTTCAGTGACGGCCTCTTGTGCGGGTACATTTTTAGTGGGTTTTATCTTTTGAGCTATTTTTGCTTCCCTAGGTGTGTGGGAAACTTGTGCTGCTAAGACAGCCTGCTGATAGCCGGCGGCCCATTCTCTGTGATTTTGGAACTGGATTGTATTACCCACAGGTTTCCATTACCTATGCATTTATTCCATTGAAACTGCCATTTTTTTTGCCTAAAATGAACCAGAATCTCTTTCCTGGTGAAACGTTCCTCATCTACATGCCACATCGTCCTTCTACTGTCTTGTGGGCCTCATGGGAAGATGGTGATGATACACTGAAAAGGCTGAATTCTTTGCATACTTCTTTCTTGTGTCTCTAAAGGGTCAAAGGCCCTTTGACAAAGGGTCAAAGATCCTAAACTCACAGCCAACTAGGTCTTTACCTCTATAATCTGTCTTTTATATTCCCTGAATAGGTAGGCCTGATGGCCAGATGAGGGAGAATAATGGAAGGGGTGACACTGATCAAGATGCATTGTACTTATAAATGGATTTGTTGAATTGAAACCCCTTTGTATAACTACTTAAACGTAATAGTGTTTTAAAGGTAGTTCACCTGTGAATTCTCTTTCATCAGGTTCTGTAGGAAGAACCCCTTTCTTTGCTTTGTGCTTTCCCTTCTTCTTACCAAACTATGAATGTGATGGAGGCCCAGTAGACACTTATCTTGAGGAGAAAAAACACTGACTGCTCTGAGGATAGAGCAAACAGATGGAAAGAACCCAAGTGTTTATCATATTGGACAAGTGGCCACGTCAACCTTTGATCTCTAGACTTTAGACTTCTCTTTGGTACAATACATCCCTAATTGTACAAAACAAAGGTCACCAACTACTTTTATAAAGTAGTAAGTAATATAGTAAAGTTAGTCAATTATTCACTATATTACAGATAGTATAGCAATACAGAAAATATTGTAAGGCTTTCTGGGAAACTCAGTTTCTGTTGCAACTGCTAAACTCTGTGCTTTAGAATGATAGTAGATGCAGACAGTTACATAATCAACCACAAGGCAGTGTTCCAATCAAACTTTATTTGCCCAAAGAGTCACCACCTGGATTTGGCTCCTTGTGCTAGCTTTTGTCAACTGCTTATGTAAGCACTCTTAGTAGTTCTATAATATTAGCAGCTGAATCAAGTCCCTAATTTTATCATTTGGTTTTCTAAGGCTGCCATAACAACCAACAACAGACTGGGTGGCTTAAACAACAGAAGTTCATTTTCTCAGTTTTGAAAGCTGGATGTCCAAGGTCAAGGTGCCCATGGAGTGGGGTCTCTCTGCGGCCCTTCCCTTGGCTGGCAGATGGCAGCCTTCCTACTGTATTGTAACATGGCGCTCCACTGTTTGCACACTCCTGGTGTCTATTTTGTTTTCCACTTCCTCTCACAAGAACAATAGAATTCTGGCTAAGGGCTCATTCTAATGGGCTCCCTCTACAGGTGCTATCTTTTAATACGCACACCATTTCAAGTAGTGGGGTTGAGCTTCAAGTTAGGAATCTGGGAGGACACACAGTTCAGCCCATAGCAGTAACCAATATTAACTGACAGTTATACTTAATAGATATTTTAATTTGGGCAAATTGGTCTCTGTGAGTTTCAGCATTGTTTTGTTGGAAATGTAGGTAAAGGAATATATTTTTCAGAGTTTGTAAGGGAATTAGTGATAGTATATGAAACTAAGCTGAGTTCACGATTAAAGACCTACATTGCACCCCAAGACAGAAAAGAGGGGCAGGAATGCATAACGCAGAGAAAGCATGGGATGACAGGCTTAGTCTGAGAACGATGTGACTGTAACAGGAGCTTCTTGAAGGAAAGAGAGAGAGAATGTCAACATTTTTCTTACTAATAATGAAGAAGGAATCAGCATACCTGTACCTCTAAAAAATGTGTGGTTGGGCAACAAATCTTCAAAGAAACAACTGCCCAATAAATAAATGGGCTAAAAACTTAGAGAGAAACTTCTCTGAAGAGGAAAGAAGGATGACCAATAGACACATGAAGAAATGCTCAACCTCCCTAGCCATAAAAGAAATGCAAATCAAAACAACATTGAGATACCACCTCACCCCAGTTAGAATGGCTATAATCAAGAACTCTAATAACAACAGATGCTGGAGGGGATGTGGACAGAAGGGAACCTTACTACATTGCTGGTGGGTGTGTAAACTTGTTCAACCACTTTGGAAAGCAGTATGGCACTTCCTCAAAAGACTCCACATAGAGCTCCCCTATGAGCCAACAATCCCACTTTTGGGCATTTACCCAAATGATCACAAACAAGACCATACTAATGCTACCAGCACAACTATGTTTATTGCAGCATTATTACCATAGCTAAGATATGGAACCAACCCAGATGCCCCTCAGTAGATGAATGGATCAAGAAAATGTGGTATCATTCTATGAAGCCATCATAACCCTCATCCCAAAACCAGGCAGGGACTCATCAAAGAAAGAGAACTATAGACCCATTTCTTTGATGAACATTGATGCAAAACTTCTCAACAAAATTTTGGCCAATCGACTTCAACAATTCATCCAAAAAATCATACACCATGATCAAACAGGATTCATTTCAGGGATGCAAAGCTGGTTCAATATACGCAAATCAATTAATATTATTCATCACATCAACAGGAGCAAGAACAAGAACCACATGGTTATCTCAATAGACGCAGAAAAAGCATTCGACAAGATCCAACACCCCTTTATGATGAAGGTTTTGGAAAAATTAGGAATCCATGGAACATTCCTCAATACAATAAAGGCTGTATATGACAAACCTACAGCCAGCATTATACTCAATGGTGAAAAACTAAAGCCATTTCCTCTTAACTCAGGAACAAGATAAGGATGCCCACTCTCTCCACTTCTCTTCAATCTAGTATTAGAATGCCTAGCTACAGCAATAAGACAAGATGCAGACATAAAGGGGATCCAAATAGGGAAAGAAGAAATAAAACTCTCCCTCTTTGCAGATGACATGATCTTGTATTTAAAGAATCCCATAGACTCCACTCCCAAATTACTCAAGCTGATTCAAAACTTTGGCAAAGTAGCAGGTTATAAAATTAACCCCCAAAAATCAATGGCTTTTCTGTATGCCAACAATGAGAAAAGTGTGGCTGAAATTAGGAAAGCAACTCCATTTGTAATAGCCCCACAAAAAATAAAATACCTAGGAATTAACTAAAGAAGTGAAGGACCTCTATGATGAAAACTTTAAAATCTTGAAAAAGGAAATCAACACACAACTTAAAAAATGGCAAAACCTCCCATGCTCCTGGATTGGCAAGATTAACATCGTGAAAATGGCAATACTTCCCAAGGCTATCTACAAATTCAACGCAATACCTATCAAAATTCCACCCTCATTCTTCAAGGAAATACAAGAGGCAATCCAAAAATTCATATGGAACAATAAAAGACCCCGAATAGCAAAAACACTTCTCAACGGAAAGAACACTGCTGGAGGAATATCAATACCAAATTTCAAACTCTACTATAAAGCCATAGTAATCAAAACAGCTTGGTATTGGCATAAGAACAGACCTCAGGACCAATGGAATAGAATTGAAAACCCAGAAATGAACCTACAGACCTATAGCCATCTAATCTTTGATAAGGAAGCTAAAACAATAGAATGGAAGAAAGACAGCCTCTTCAGTAAATGGTGCTGGCAAAATTGGTTAACTACATGTAGAAAACTAAAGCTAGATCCTTATATATCACCCTGCACCAGAATCAACTCCATATGGATCAAAGACCATGAAGTCAAAGCAGACACTCTGAAAACATTACAGGATGGAATAGGAGAAACCCTAGGTCTCCTTGGCTCAGGTCGAAATTTTCTGAATAGAGACCCGGAAGCACAACAAATCAAAGAAAGGTTGGACAAATGGGATTGCATAAGGTTGCAGAGCTTCTGCAGGGCAAATGACATAGCTAGCAAGATCAATAGAAAGCCCACCGATTGGGAGAAGATCTTTACTAGCCATACAACGGACAAGGGTCTCATATCTAAAATATACTTGGAACTCAAAAAATTAAACCCCCCAACAACAAATCCTCAAAGAAACAACTGCCCAATAAATAAGTGGGCGAAAGACTTAAAGAGAAGCTTCTCTGAAGAAGAAAGAAGGATGGCCAATAGACACATGAAGAAATGTTCAACATCCCTAGCCATAAAAGAAATGCAAATCAAAACAACATTGAGATATCACCTCACTCCAGTTAGAACAGCAAAAATCAAGAACTCTAACAACAACAGATGCTGGAGGGGATGTGGACAGAAAGGAACCTTACTTCATTGTTGGTGGGAATGTAAACTTGTTCAACCACTTTGGAAAGCAGTATGGAGGTTCCTCAAAAGACTTCACATAGATCTCCCCTATGATCCAGCAACCGCACTTTTGGGCATTTACCCAAATGTATACAAACAAGACCACACTAAAGCTACCAGCACAACTATGTTTATTGCAGCATTATTTACCATAGCTAAGATATGGAACCAACCCAGAAGCCCCTCAGTAGATGAATGGATCAAGAAAATGTGGTATATATACACAATGGAATTCTATGCCTCCATCAGAAAGAATGACATTTCCCCATTTGTTAGGAAATGGAAAGGCTTGGAAAAAATTATATTAAGTGAAGTAAGCCAGGCCCAAAGAAACATAGGTCCCATGGTTTCCCTTATTTGCAATATCTAGTATAGGTATGAGTCAAGCGGAAAAGGTCAGATAATGTGATGTTAGGAAAACGAACCCTTAAATATGTATTTTAATGTTTTCGTTTCTTTCATGCATGTGTTTCTAACGCATTTATAAGATTATTTCTTTGTTGCTTTGTATGTCCCTCCCCCACAGTGTAACCTCCGCTTTCACTTTATTTGATGTCAGTATAACATGTGGAAGAGATGGGGACAAACAAGTCGTTTAAGGATTCAGGTGGACCTGTTGCAACAAGGAGAACTACAAAATGTCATGTCAAAGCAAGCTTTACAATGTCGGTGTGGGGGGGGGGAGGGGGGTATGATTGGGTGGGGGGGAGGGGAGAGGCTGGGAAGGGAGGTTAAGGGTAAACAAAGGAGGAGGCTGCAATGCTTGGTAAGAAATGTATGCATTATCCTGCCAATGTAATTGTAACCCCTCTGTACAGTATGTTCTCAAATAAAATAAAATTAAATTAAAAAAAAAAAAGAAAATGGGGTATATATATATACAATGGAATTCTATGCCTCCATCAGAAAGAAAGACATTGCCCCATTTGTTAGGAAATGGAAAGACTTGGAAAAAAATTCTATTTAGTGAAGTAAGCCAGGCCCAAAGAAACATAGGTCCCATGGTCTCCCTTATTTGCAATAACTAGTATATGTCTGAGTCAAGCAGAAAAGGTCAGTAAGTTGATGTTAGGGGAATGAACCTCAAGATAAGTATTCAATTTTTTTTCTTTCATGCAATTGTTTCTAACATATTTATAAGATGATTTCTAAGTTGCTTTGTATGTCCCTCCCCCACGGTATAACCCCTGCTTTCACTGTATTTGATGTTGGTATAATTTGTGGAGGGAAAGGGAAAAAACAAATTGTTTAAATAGGGATACAGGTGGACCCATTGCAACAATGAGACGAACAAGTCGTTTTGTCACAAAATGAACTTTACAACTTTGGTGGGGGGGAGAAGACCGGGTAGGGGGGAAGTGGGGAGAGTATGGGAAGGGATGGGAAGGAGAAACAAGAGGAGGCAACAATGCTTGATAAGACATGTACTCGTTATCTTGCCCATGTGATTGTAACTCCTCTGTATGGTATTTTCATAATAAACAAAATAAAAATTTAAAAAAATCACTATTACAAAAAAAAGAATGCATGGATGGGGAGAAAAGGGATCAAAGATGGAATGCCCACTAGCATCTAGAATCTTCTGGTTTTAGTACTGCTTTGCTCTAAGCAGCTTGAAATCTTGTGTTTTGATGTAGTGTGAGTACTTAACTGTGGGTTGGTAACACTTCCAAACATGTGAGCATTCCAGGATGTATATACCTGCCTCTGATATCTGTTGATCATGGAAAGATCCTAGTGACACACCTCGAATATGAATGAATTTCTTGCCCTCAGTCGGAGAATGTGTCAGATAGGAAACTGACAGATTGATGGAGGTCAAAACCAGAGTCAACAACAAAGGCCAAATAACAAAAGGTAAATAACACAGGCCAAATAACACAGCCATTCATTTTGAAAATCCTTCCTGGCTGATGAAAGTCAGGAACTGAATTTTATGCAAGGACTTTGCTACTGTATTCTCTGTCCTATAGCCAAAGGAATGCTGAGGGTTCACTTCACCTGTAAATGAAATTGGAATATTTGAATATGACATGGGTGGGGGAGAGGGAATTTTTTTTTTGTTATACCCATCTGGGCCACACAATATCCCTTTTCTCTTACCCACTGTTGGGTAACATACTTTAGTAACTGAAATTCATGTTCAGAGACTGCAATTGGCTCATGTAATGAGTATTTTGGAAGAATTTACGTGCTCAACCAAAGCGGTTAATTCACTAGGCTACATTTATTAAGATATTCTTTTTTCCTAAAGGAACTCATAGTCTTCTGGCACAAACAGAGCGAGGGAGTGGGAAGCCTGGGGGGATGAGTTGGAGATGTCAGATGGCAATGGAACAAGTGTCACAGAACTAATGTCTTGCTTACCTTGTATGTGGGGCGGGGCGGCAGTGGAGATCCGGGTTTCTCCTGGGACATTGTCGCCTTGGAGCTCTCATCAGGAGGAAGTGCTCATGCGCGATGCCCACGTGGGGAGAGCCTAGCTCTGTTTAGCTGTTCGGGACTCCCGGATGCTTCCTTCCTATCCTTAGCAGCATAGACCAAGAAAATCATGTCTGCAGCTTTCCCTCCCATCAATTCTTAGCAAGGGCAACTGACCAACTGAGATGATTGCTGAAATGCAGTCCTTTCCAATTCTTCCATGATGGATACTTGGTTTTCACTGCTGTGTCTCTCTTGGTCATGGTAGAAAGTTAAATAATAATAACAATAATAATAGTAGTAGTAGTAGTGGGAATAACAATAAAGAAAAAAATCAAGCAAAATCTTTCCATGGATACATAGTTCTTTTTTATTCCCAGAAGGTAAGAAAGCTAAGGATTCCTGGGTTTCAATCTTTCCAACAATGCCTTTGGGGAAACCATACCTACCCTGGGGGTGAGGGCTTCAGAGAGGCAGCATGATCATGTTTCGTGAAGATGCCCGCAGGCCACACAGGATGAGGGTCTGTAGTGGCAAATGTGGACTTCCAAAGGATCCTGATGCGCATATTTCTGTCTAATGATAAATCATGCCATCATTCAATAAGCACACTCTAAACACAGCTAATTGTCGGAAGCTGCAGATACTCATTCATTTACTTATCAAATATTTGTTCCATGCCTATGTGATAAATAATGAATGAGGCAAAGTCCCTGCCTGCCATGAACCTGGTTGAATCCTTCCCCAGAAGAAACTTCCTTCGTGGTTACAATCTGCCCAGACACTGCTTCGTGGTTTGTGAGTCATGAGTAGACTTGTTCATCTTTGTCATGCCTCCTTGAAGATTGACTCTACTAATAGGTAACATAATTTGGATCCCAGAAAGTCCTTATATACTTTGTTGGATAAAAGCTTATACATTTTTATTCTCTCCATCAAATTTTGTGGGGAAAGCAATCATTCAAAAATCAATGTTCTACACAGGTTAGTTCAGTGGTTATGATTAGGGTCCCATCTGTCATTACAAAGTCTCAGGAAATTAATGACAACCTAAGGACTTAAACAAGTGTTAAGGAAAAAGAGGCATAAAACATACATTTAATAACCTAATCAAGGACTCAGTTCAATACTATATTGGTTTTTGTTTTTGTTTTTAATTCAGCATGGGTTTGGAGTGTGCCACCACAAGGAAAAAAACCCACAGTATTTAGCAGCCTAAAAAAACTAAAGTTTGGTACTAAGTATTAAAGTATAACTATTACAGCCATTCTGAAAAACACCAAAAAGCCAAACAATAGTGAAAATCAAGGATTATGGATGGGCAAAGCTGCTGGATGCTGTTAGAGGTTGTGTAAGATCATACTGATTTTTATCTTTTTCTTTTTCTGGTACTGGGACTTGAATGCAATGGCTTCATGCTCTCACATAGCCTGTTGCTCATGGCCTGTGTAGTTCCACTTGGGTCAAGTCCCTAGCCTGGCTTTTGGGTTTTAAATGGAGAGGTTATCTCATGGATTTTTTCTCTTCAGGCTGGCTTCAAACAATGATTTTTTGGGTGTCTCTCTCTGGAGCAGCCAGGATTACACAACAAACAATGTAACACCCAGAATAGACCCCCATTCCTTTTTTCTTTTTTAGAAGAGTTTTTTTTTTAATTGAAAAGGTGATGAGCTGGGGGTTACAGTTACATAGGTAAGACAATAGGTACATTTGTTTTTAATCACTGTTACCACATCCCTCTTTATTTCTTAAAGAACTGAAAATAGAAATTCATTGGTTACTTTGAGAAAGTCCACCTTCCCGCTCCTAGCATGGCAGTTGTCAATCACCTGATGGGGGTCCTTTTACAATACCCAGATAGGATCATGCATGAAGTACAAGATGTGTCCACTGGTCTTATCTTCTGATGTTCATTTTCATCAAGGATGAAGTAAGAAAATGACAGTAGTACCAGGAATTTATGAGGGACAGAAGGAAGATAGAAGGCACATTTGTAGAGTGCAATAAAGCAAGATGTGTGGAGACCTTTCATTAAATGGCCAACTACTACTCTAAATATTGTGACGTGGTGACATTGCTCATTTTCCCAAGTAACACATATTTTCAGCATTTGTTGTATGTTTGGAACCATGAACCAAACCTAGAGTATGATCCTGGTTATACCTGTAAGAAATAATAGTAACAGATTTAGCAAGAAACTCATGTATTATTTACAAAATTTGGAATCCAAAAATACATCAGGTATTTTTCTCCTATGGCAAAGTATGGAAGGAAGTGAGTGAATATTATTAAGAAACAGGAATAGAGTAAGATTCTTGCTGAAGATCCTGACTCCATATCTTAATATTTCCAAGCAGAAAACTTGCATACATTTTATTCTTGGCCAAAATGTTTTAATATAGTTCTCATCAAATAAGTTTTTTTTATGTTATTAGAAAGGTGGTGTGCAGAGGGGTTATAGTTATATAAGTCAGGTAAAGAATACATTTCTTTTTGAACAATATCATCTCTTCTCTTGCTTTCTCCTAGCTTTCATTAAATGAGTTTTTCTATATAATATAGAAAATATAATTTAAAATAATTATTTTATATACAAACTATTTGATCTGTAAGCTAAACATGCTAAATACCAGTATCCTCGTGTTAAGCAAAAAAGGTATATAAAAATAGTGGCTGTAAAAACAGCCCTGGGAGAAATGATCAGGTATGCCACTGTGCTGACTACTAGTCATATTCTCCTGTGTAGGGTTTAATTATTTTTTGAGGAGTATTAGATGATTTAAAACCAATATCGTGTCTCGTTGTTCATTGTAACATTCTAATCCTAACTCAAATTTAATGGCAACAATTGTTTTTTACCATTCCCTCTACTCATCTACTGCTTTACATGCTATATGCGTTCAACAATACACTAATGTTGGGAAGTTGTTTATGAGTATGGATCTTAAGATAGCCACATCATCATTAAAATACTTTCACATGTTCAGTTTTGGAAAGGTTTGTGGTTATGGATCTTTAGGAAGTCATTTAGGTATATTCCGACATTTTTATAGGTAAATAGTAGACTACCGAGATAAAGAAGATACAATCAAATATCCAGTTGATCATTGATGAAGTTGATGATGAGTACATAAGACTTATTCTATTACTTAAAATTGCACATGTTTGAAACTCATATAATGAAAAGTTCCAGTATACATAGTACATGGAAGACTATTGCTGCTGCATATTCTAAATTGTAAAAAATCGATCACCATGTCTAGGCACGAGTTTTTTCTCTAAAGAAATACCAAATATCGTTTTCAAGACTTCTTCTATTTCTTCCTCTTTTAATGCCTTAAACTCCACCAGATCTATGTTGTCCTTATAATTGAATTTCCTATAGGTGAGGGTAGTGCCCACTAAACAGTACACTCCTTCTAGTGTCTGCAAGGAACAAAATGACTTGCTTGTAAATACAGATGCTGGAGACGTCTGAAGAAATGTGTTTACAGATTCAAAGTCTTCAATTGTTCGAGGCTCAAGAGTAAAGGAGTAGATTTTTCGGTATTTACTATTTTCAAGGAGGTCAGAATTAATAAATTCTTCATTGGGGATGTACTGTTCTCTTCTGATTTGGTCCAGGTACCAGATTCCATTCTCTTCTGTCAGCCGGAAAATGGAAGGCACTTGAGGCTGGTCCTTTCCGGAAATCAATTCCAGAGGCTCCCATATCTGGTGGGAGCGACCAAATGAAGCATCTACAATGTAGTTCTTGCCATTGAGGGTCACCTGTACTAGAAGGTGAATCATGCCCGTGCTGTATCTTTGGGCTGGAGTGTTATAGACATATCCTCCTAACATTGTAGTCTCAAACCCCATTGTGGTCAGAGCCCAGTTGAAAAGATAATTAGCCTGGAGACACCACCCACCCCGGTTCTTCCTCACAATTTGATCAAAAATGACCTCCAAGCCCAACTCCATGGATTCTCCACAATGGATGTTAAGGTTCTCAAAGGGAATGGTTTGAATCTGGCACTGAAGAATTTCAGTTAAAGTTTCCAAGTCCAATTTGCTCCTAGAGTTCTTATAACCAATTCTTTGAAAATATGCTTCAAGGTCCATGTTTCCCTAATCAAAAAACAAAAACTAGAGTAAGTGCTACCATATTTATACTTGGGTTTCTTTCTTAAAATCAAACTTTGAAACTAATTAAGATATAAAAAGAGTTAAGGTATAGTTAGGGAAAAGTACTCTATTGATAACATATCATATTAGTCATATTGCTAGAAAGCTTGATAGTCACAGGAAACTCTAATGAGAAAACAAAGCCATTCTAAAAGTGAAATTAAATGTTGGTACACATATAAAGTGATCAATCAATCCATTTGTTGCTCCTTTAGAAGAGAATTCAAAATAATCATAGAAAACAATATGATATATATTTTTCCCAAAAATGAAGCAGAAATCAAATCTGAGAAATAAAATGAAAGAAATAAAGAACTAAAAGAAATAATTAAATTAAAGAAAATATTCTTGGAAAGTTTGATTTTTGCATTGCATTGAAGTATATTTTGTTAAATAATTAAAATCCAAAATGAAAGAGAAAAAGTAGTCAATCATCTTGCAGGGAAATAAAGTATTTCACAAAGAAAAAAATATCAGTTTGGCAACAGACTCTTCTAGAAAATGTCCAAAAGAGAATCAGAAGAACTTTGTCTACAAAGTTGTAAAGTATTGAAGGAATGTCCTGTCCTCAAGTTACACTGAATCAAATAGTGACATGCACATGAAGATAATCTCAAACATAAAAGAACTTGAGAAATGCAACAACTCTGAGCTGTCCTGATGAAATATTTCCTCTCTAAAAGCCAGTAAGAAAATAAATCAAAGAAAAAACTAGGAAATAGGACAGAATGATGAACTACCATGGGCACTGCTTTTTTTTTTTTTTTTACTACAAAGTAAGATTAGAAAAAGGATTAGCATTATGACTACTAAATAGGCCAGTTCAAGGTATATGGAAATAGAAATAGGAAGTTAAAACTCTGACGACTGTAAATGACCAGAAGTAAAAAGAGCTAATTGGGGTATTGTCACACTGGAGCATTAAAAACTAAACTTAGGGACATTCAAATTCTGAAGGGTTTATTTGAGCAGAAAGCAATTTGTGAAATCACTTTCTACTGGCCTCACAGTTTGGTGATCCAGGAGAGAGAAAATTTTTACTAAATGCTTCTAGAAACAAGAAAAAGAAAACAATTGCTTAAGAGGGAAGTCCTTAGTTGGAACTTGGTAGGAAGTTCCTCATTGTTCCAGTCTCTGTTATCTTTGTGCTCTTTGCATTTAGGAACATCATCAACCTTGGGGTTGTTTAGCCTAATGTATAACCAACTGAAAATTATGTCATACAACTGTCAGTTACCTTTTTGTCACTATGACAACAACACCTGAGTAAATAAACTTAAAGGAGAGAGGATTTATTTTAGCCCATAGACTTGGCATAGATTTCAGTCAATAGTTGGCTATATCTACTTCTACGGGTTTATGATAAAGCAGAACATCATGGCAGTAAGTGGGTGTGGCAGACAGTTGCTCACCCCTGGAATACCAAGAAGCAGAAGCAGAGAGGACAGGATGTATAGTTCAACAGCATGCCACCAGTGACTTACAAATCAGAAAGGACTGTGGTAGACACTTCCATACCTACAATGTAGGTGTGTGAAAATCTGAACCAGAAGTGTTCTAGGAAACACCAGTGAGTCATTTTTATTATTGTTTGTGCTGTTGATTTCTTTCCCTATCCCTTTTAATTTCCTCTTATCTCTGGCACATGAAGGGTACAGAGTCCTGTTGCATTAACACCTTGCCAGACCAGCCTTCTCACTGTGTACTTGCTGGCCGTATCCAAACCTGATACTCAACAATCTGTGTAGCACCACATCAGCCAGGACAAAGCCCTCCACCCCCCAAAAAGAGGGGGGGGGGAGACAATCGTAAAAAGATACAGCAGATGCAGCTGAAGATGGTGAAGATACAGAGTAACAGAAGTCTCTGAGCAGGAAATAGACCGTTGGCAGTTTCTACGTTTTTAGGGGGTGAGGGTGAAGTCAACAGATTTGAGTCTGAGGGAGAAGGAAGGAAGGATGAGGAAAGAATAGCTTATCAGAACAGAGCAAAGCAGCATAGAGTTCCGGGCACTCAGCCAGAACCCACAGGAAGTCCAACCCAGAAATCCATGGGCCTCTGTACCTAGGCAGTCTCCTCTGTCTGGAGGAGTTCTGTAGTCTGTCTTTAGGGGTAATGCCATAGACAAATAGCTATTGATGATGATGATGGAGGAGGAGGAGTATTATGCTTGTCACTGACAGCTCCTTCCAATTCCTGATAACACCCTTCCAATTCATGATAGCAAAGCAAAACAAAACAAAAACTCTCCTTCCCCTCCCCCACAGAAATCCTTCTATATTTGCAGTGGACATCATCCTTAAACATGGTGTTTCCCCCCCTAAACACAATTGATAATGCACCCATTTAGGCCTCAAAACCATCCTTTCCAATAACTTATTAGCTCCCATTTTACTGATAGGAAACAGAGCTTTAGGCAGGCTAAATGACTCATTCGAGTTCTCAGGGATCGAAGGTGCTGGAAGTGTGGCAGTCCACCCAGATGGTGTAGGCCAAGCATTTGTTAGACTCACCTGTATGCTACAAAGTATTTACAGCTGTAGGTCCCCAATTCCTGCCTCCCAAACTTTCTGGACAACTTAGAATTTGAAATTCAGAGGTGGGGTTAAATCTAGTTTCAGGGGTTCCCCTTTGAGATAGAATGAAACCCCAATTTCAAAGCCACTCACAGCAAGTCAGGGTGCGAGCTCTGCTCGTCGGGTTGGCAGCCCAGTTCCTGCAACAGTCGGGAAGCAGGCGGAGCGCTGTCCTCGCCCGCCCAAGTCTGCACGAGCGCTGCCATTGGCTTCCCAAATCGCCCCACCTCCCCCGTGGGAGAACCCACCCCGGGGAGTTCTGGGAAATGTAGTTTAGGCGTTCACCTTGCCCGTGTGGATTTAATCCAGCTCTTTCATTTTCAAAGTATTGAAATTTATGTTACCTGATGATTCTTGTGCCTCAAGCTGTGGAGAGACTTTGTATTTTACACAATTCCTGCTGTCTGGGAGCCTAGGCCAGATAAAGAGTGTGGAGAGGATGCAGGACACACAAATGCCAGACCTAGAGCAAGCAGCAAAGGGAACTGGGACGCTTCCCATCAGATCCTCTCTGGTCTCCTTTTGCTGGTTTTCATGCCTCCTCCTCATTTTCTTTTACCTCTCTGCTCACAGGCATTATGAATTATGTCTGGACTGTATATTGATGCACACTATGGATTGTCTGAAGTGTAGTATTGTGAGCATGACATGTGTCCTATGGCTGTGTTCCTGATTGTTTTTGTTTTACACTTGTCATATGTTGATCTGTAACTCTTGCTGATTCTTAGACAGTTCCCTCTCCTGTATTTTAAAACTGTTTACATGATTGTATATTGATGTCTCGTGCTATCCTTGGGCACCAATTATTCTAGTACATCCTTGAAACAAGCCTCTTCCTTATGTTCGTAGTTTTTAACCCTCTCTGAAGAGGGACTCTCTCTATCTGTGCTTGGGTAATTGGAAAAGACTCATAAGTTAAATCCCTGGCCACAGAAAAACAGATGAAAATAGTAATATGTGATATGTGACCTCATTGTTCTATCTGCTCAACTGCAAGTTATCTGACTGTTCACACACAGCATTGCTTCCTGGTCCTTTTCAGGATGGGGTTCTTCTCTTCCATCTTTTTCCTTTTCCTCTCTTTCCTGTTCCTTCCACCCTCTCCTCTTCTCTCTGTTCTCTTTCTTTCTTTTCTTTCCTTCCTTTATTGTGCTGGTTGGTACCAGGACTTGAACTCTGGGTCTCATGCATTTGCTTGGCTTTTTTTTGTTTTTTGCTCATGGCGGGCACTCTACCACTTGAGCTATGCTTATACTTTACTATATTAATTGGAGATAGTCTTGAGGACTTTCATCTTCTGGGTCTCAGCTTCGTGAGTAGCTAGGATTATAGGCATCAACCTTCAGCACCCAGCTGAAACACCATCAGCAGACCTTCTTTTTACGTATCTTGCTTCATAAAATAGGTATGTTGTAACATAAGTTCTTAATTAATATTCTGGTTTCTGCTTTTCTCTCTCCCTTATTATGATAATCACAAGTTCAGGGTGGAGAATAATATTGAAATCAATGTGCTCTAATACCGAAATCCACATTAAAAACCTGAGTTATAGATAAGTAAAGATTCAGATTCTGAAGCAGAAAGCCATACTCAAGTCTTGGGCATCTGTTATCAATATTTCATTAGGAAGGAAGATGACAGTGTGAATAGGATTTCAAGCAGAAATGAAATAAAGCAAAATGGAAAGAGACTATTGATTAAATGCTGACCTTGAAATAATTACTGGCAAACTGTTTATTGGTTCTTGGATCAAAATTTGTGTGTATGCTTCTGGAAAGCAAAATCTGGACTTCATGCAAGTTAGACAAACACCCCAACACCATTTTTGAGGTCATTACATTGTGTCTGGCACTGAATATGTAAGTATGAAACTCATTTGACTTTGGTGAATTAAATCTACTGGCTTACTGAGTGCCCTCAGGAACTAAGAGAAAAAGAAGCAACCTCATTTTTTAAAGAACACGTGTGGAAAAGAGTAAAATAATATAGCTCAGAGAACACAAACAGGTGACAGAAAGACTCTCTTACAGAACATACCAACTACATAATAATTTCTAAAATCTCTAAAGACTTTGCTTCACAGTATAGTAGCCAATGATATTTTAATGTACTTCATTGATTATAGGTTCCTCCAGGTAATATATATTTTGTAATTTTTCAATAATTATTATATTGAGACATAAATCATTAACTCGGGAAGTTGAAAATTTGAAATGTCTTCCCAGATTTAAGGAAAAGGATGTACAAAAACACCTACAAAAGCAATCCTGGGAGAAATGATCAGCTGTATACATTGACTCAATGATCAGCTGTATACACTGACTCACTTGACCCCCAAAAGCATACTCTTACATACTTGGTTTATTTGAATCAACTTGTCTTGAGGACGCTGAGGTTATTTGGGACCAAGGTCATGTCTTGCTCTCTTCTGCTGCATTCTGATCTTGAATTGTCAAAGTTGCAGTGTATAAAAATTGCACACTGGATACATACTGATTCGATCTTATGGAATTTTTTTTAAAAATCATTATTCTTTTCACTCAGACAGAAATATAAAATTTTTATGTGGATTCAACAGTAAACCAATCTTGGAAGGTATTCTGTCACAAATCAATATAGTTCCCAAGATAACCACATCATCCTTAAAGCACTTCTTCATGTATGCTGACATTGTGCTGGATGGAGTGTGGCATCTAGGGTTTTCTTTTACAATGTGGAGGTACAGAGGGCATGAAAAGTCAGCAGGTGATCACTGGTGAGCTGAGTGATGGCTGCCCAAGGGCTTATTAACCTATCATTTGTGGTTTTACATATATTTTGAATTTTTAATAATAAAAGTTAAGTACACGTAGAAATAAGAAAGACCACTTTTGCTCCTTATGCTAAATAGTAAAAAGTTTATCACCATGTTTGGGCACATACTTTACTTCCAAGGTAATACCAAATATGGTTTTCAGTACTCCTTCTATTTCTTCCTCTTTCAAAGTCTTAAACTCTACCAGATCCACATTGTCCTTGTAACTGAATTTCCGATGGGCCAGGAGGAATCCCATTAAGCAGTAAGTCCCATCTGAGGTCTGCACAGTACAGTATGTTGTGTTTACGAACAGAGATGTTGGAGATGTCTGAAGGTACATATTTGCAGACTTAAAATCTTCAATTTTTCGAGGCTCAAGAGTAAAGGAGAAGACTTTTCTATATTTATTCTTCTCAAGGATTTCAGAATTCATAAATTCTTGGTCTGGAACATACTGTTCTCTTCTGATTTGATCCAGGTACCAGATGCCCTTTTCTTCTGTCAATTGAAAAACAGAAGGCACTTGAGGCTGGTCCTTTCCAGAAATTAATTCCAGGGGCTCCCATATCTGGTAGGAACTTCCAAATCCTGCATCAACAATGTAATCCTTGCCATTGATGCTCACCCGTAGTAGAAGGTGAATCATGTCACTGCTATACTTTTTGGCTGGAAGAATATAAACATATCCTCCCAACATTGTGGTCTCAAAACCCATTGTGGTTAGAACCCAGTAGAGAAGATGATTAAGCTGGAAACACCACCCACCGCGCTTCCTGTTCACAATTTGATCAAAAATGGCTTCCAAGGCCATATCCATAGATTCTCCACAATGCATGTTCAGATTTTCATAGGGAATGGCTCGGATCTGATGTTGAAGAATTTCTGTTAATGTCTCCAAGTCCAGTTTCTTCCCAGAGTTCTTATAACCAATTCTTTCAAAATATGATTCAATATCCATTGTCCTATTAGGCAAAGAAAATGAAAACAAAAAACAAATGCCATTTTTACTATTTTTCCATGTGGGTTTCCTGAGATAGGATAATTGTATCTAGAATATATTTTTGACTATGCAAATAAAAGCAATGGCTATCAACATGTGTGTTGGTAATTACATTCTCCTATTATGTGAATTGCCATTACACCCATTCACTAGACATTATCAGGAGCCTGAAAGGCAACTGTCATTCTTTCTTCTATTATTTATATCAAGCCAAAATTGAAAATTCAGATAAGATAATGAGCAGAGTTAACATACAGCTAGATCTTTATTCTTGCTGATGAATAAGAAATCTTCCAAATAACATTCACTGAAATAGGCATCTCAACAGTTCCCTGATCAAGACAGAAGAGTTCCATGTTTGAGTACATTGAATTCTCATTTCAACCCTCTTAATTCCCCCTTACACAAGGCCCTCCCCCTACTGAAAGTTTACATTGATTGATTCTTTCATTCATCTATTTAACAAATAGTTTACTAAGTACACATTCAACACTTGTTTCTGGCCTAGTGCTTGTTTGCCTTCTGAAATCTGAAACCATAGTACCATATTGTATGTAAGAAAAAGCTTGATATTCATAGTACAAGACAATAAACAGATAAAGCCATTCCAATGCCACATAGAAGTTAAAGAAAAGAAAGTAATCAAATGCAATCTACTCAATGTTCCTAAAGAGATAAACTGAAAAAAGTGTGATAGAAAATAGTATCTGGAAAGACAAACAAATATCATTTTCAAAAAGCAAGATAGAAGAATTCAAATCTGAAAAATAGGAGACAAGATTCTGAGAAAACTTGATTCTTCCTGTTTGACATTAGTGTACATTTTTCTGTTAAAATGTTAACCTTCAAAATGAAAGAATTGTTGAAGAATCCGGTAGGGAAATAAAATACTTCATAAGAAAAAGAATATCAGTTTGTTGACAGAATAGTCACAAAAATACCCAAGGGTAAACTAGTAGAATTCTTTCTATAAAGCACTGAAGAAAAATGCTGTCCATAAATGTTTTACTATCAATGTTTCATGAAATCAAAAAAGTGACAAGTGTGCAAAGATAATATTAAACATGAAAGAACTTGAGAAATATGACAACTTTGAGCTATCCTGAATAAATGGTTCCTCTTCGATGACCAATTAAAAATTTTTTAAAAAGGAAAACTAAGAGAGACCCCCAATGAAGGACTTCTGGAAACCCTAGCTCCTTTTAATACAGAATGAAGATTAGAAGTAGAATGATTATTGTGGCTACTGAACAAAACATTTCATGGAAATAGAAATAGGAAGTTAAAATTAAACCTGAAGAAAAAACAAATAGTTAAAACAGGGATATAGATGGACCCATTGCAACAATGAGATGTACAAGTCATTATGTCGAAAATGAACTTTACAACTTTGGTGAGGGGGGAGGGAGGAAGGAGGATTGGGGGGGTGTTAGGGGGAGGATGGGAAGGGATGGGAAGGGGAAACAAAGGAGGAGGCTACAATGCTTGATAAGAAATGTATTCATTACCTTGCTCATCTAACTGTAACCCCTCTGTACAGTATTTTCACAGTAAAAATATAAAAAATCAAAAAATTAAACCTGAAGATGGCAAAACACTTATAATATGTACAGTATTCAGTGTGACTTTTACTCAGACAGTTTTGAGGCAAGTATTTGTTAGACTCACCTATATGCTACAATGAATTTACAGTGGTAGGGATTAAATATTGCCATCCAAACTTTCTGAACAGCCTAGAACTTGGAATTCAGAATCTAGTTTCCTAGGTATTTTTTTTGAGGAAGAAGGAACCCCCAGTTTCCAGAGATACTCACAGCAAGTCAGTCTGGGGGAGCGCTGCTTGTCTGGTGAGCAGAGCCTGCAAGCAGGATCCAGGTAGAGTGCTGTCCTCTGTCTTCTGGAGTCTGCATTGAAATTGTTCTCATGGACTTTTAAATTTCCCAGCCTGCCCCACCTCCAGTCTATTGGAATCTTTTCAAGGGTTTCTGGGAAATATAGTTCTTATTGAGAAGCTGTTGAACTTTGTGTTATCCAGTATATCTCGTAGCTCAGGCTGGGCAGAGTCCTTGTATTTCAAAGTTCCTTCTCTTCAAGGTTGCATTTCCCAGATGTGATTGGGCCTAGAAAGGTACAATCCTACAGAAAGAAAAACTTGGAATATTTTATTCACCTTCCAAGTATTTGATACTCCTTTAAAAAAATATTTTATTGTTCTTATAGAGGTGATGTACAGAGGGGCTGCAATTACATGAGTCGGGTTTGACTACATTTCCTTTTGTACAGTGTCTGCTCTTCCCTCACTCTCTCCCACTCCCTCCCTCCCATCTCTACCCAGGAGTTCTATAGTTCACTTTCATCAGTTCTAGTGAGCTCCACTACTGCACTATCTCACCCTTTTCCCCTGAGTTCTGTACCCTCTCCCCACCTGCTGAAGATATACATGTGAATACAACATACATATAGAAAATAAGAACCATCAAAAAAATTAAAAGAGGAAATCTCTTGGTTTTATACCTTAAAGTTTGTTTCTCTCCTTCTCTCTCTACATGTATATATTTATACTTATATATCTATATATAGATTGTAACTATATGAAGAAGCACACAGGCATTGCTTCTTTTGTCTCTCTCCTAATACTATCCTCTTTTGGTCTCACTGTGTGTGAGTATATGATACTCCCAATCAGTTTTCCCTAGGACCTCCCTTTTTCTCTTTTTCATCCTTCATCCTCATTTCCATTTACTTCTGCACCAAAAGGCACCATGGAATGTATTTGAGACACACACATGTGAGATAAAGTGTTTATCATTAAGTAGTGCTTGTTTGTTTGTGTGTGTGTACGTGTGTGTGTGTGCACGCGTGCGCTTGAACTTAGAGCCTCATACTTTTGCTCAGCTGACACTCTATAGTAGATCCCTGCCTCCAATCTGGCATTTTGCTGGTTAATGGGAGATGGATTCTTACAGACTGTTTAAAAAACATTTTTTTTTGGCCTACCTAGGCTTTAAACCTTATACTCCAAGTCTCAGCTGCCTGAGCAGCTAGAATTACAGGTATGAGCCACTGGTGTCTTGCCTGCTTGTGGTTTTGATTGACATTGCTCTATAACGCTTGGTGTCTCTTAGTTGTTTTTTTCCTACAGTAGTATTTTAAAAACTGTCCTCATGATATGATTGATGTTTTGTCACCTACTGTCAGAGTACATTCTGGCTTCCCACTGTATTTCCTTTGTTTTTCTACCTAAAGACTGCTCCATGCGTGGGCAGGCTACATGGACTGACAAATTAATGCCCCTTGAACCATCACTCAAGCAAGGCTGATGTGACTTGAGGGATAAATAGCCCCATGTTTTATCTGCGCAGAAATCATGTGGAGGCATGTACAACACTGCTCTCTGGTGTTGGCCATTATGATGGGTATCTTTGTCCATGGGTTTAGGTAAACACACCAAGGTAAACACACCTTTGTTGATTCTCAAACTTCCTTGTCCTACAGTGCCACTCTTCTACCTGTGTTTCCATTGGTCACTCCCACGGAAGTTACTTATTGCAGATTGTTATCTTAGTGTGTGGTTCTTTGGAACGGAACCTGATAATATTTAACATATTTGTACAGGTTAAGGATTCCTGCATGTCCCTATCTCCCAGTTACTGAAAAGATGGATGTGATGGATTCTTTTGTACACATTCCTGGGAAATTAGCTCAAGAACATTGCTGGGATAATAGGATTGCAATCTGCTTTGGGATAGAACATGTTAACTTTCAGACTTCTGTTCTCTTGTGGAGTAGAATTCTCATTTTCCACATGCCCTGATGCTGGCAATCTGAAAATGTCTGCCAAAGCCAGAGAGAAATTGTAAAATAAACACTTAGAGAATTCCTTTTGCATGGGATTGCATGAAATGGCAGAGCTTCTGCATGGCAAAGGACATAGCTAGCAAGATCAATAGAAAGCCCACAGATTGGGAGAAAATCTTCACTAGCTATACAACCGACAAGGGTCTCATACCTAAAATATACTTGGAACTCAAAAAGTTAAATCCCCCAACAACAAATCCACAAAGAAACAACTGCCCAATAAATAAGTGGGCTAAAGACTTAAAGAGAAACTTCTCTGAAGAGGAAAGAAGGATGGCCAATAGACACATGAAGAAATGCTCAGCTGGGCGCTGGTGGCTCACTCCTGTAATCCTAGCTACTTAGGAGGCTGAGATCTGAGGATCACAGTTCAAAGCCAGCCCGGGCAGGAGAGACCTAGAGACTCCTATCTCCAACAAACCACCAGAAAACCGGAAGTGGCGCTGTAGCTCAAGTGGTAGAGTGCTCGCCTTGAGCTGAAGAGCTGAGGGACAGCGCCCAGGCCCAGAGTTCAAGCCCCACGACCGACAAAAAAAAAAAAAAAGAAATGCTCAACCTCCCTATAAAAGAAATGCAAATCAAAACAACATTGAGATACCACCTCACCCCAGTTAGAATGGCAAAAATCAAGAACTCTAATCACAACAGATGCTGGAGTGGATGTGGACAGAAGGGAACCTTACTGCATTGTTGGTGGGAGTGTAAACTTGTTCAACCGCTTTGGAAAGCAGTATGGAGGTTCCTCAAAAGACTCCACATAGAGCTCCCCTATTACCCAGCAATCCCACTTTGGGGCATTTATTCAAGTGATCACAAACAAGGCCATACTAAGACTACCAGGACCAGCCCAGCTACCAACCTAGATGCCCCTCAGTAGATGAATGGATCAAGAAAATGTGGTATATATACACAATGGAATTCTGTGCCTCCATCAGAAAGAATGACATTGTTAGGGAATTTGTTAGGAAATGGAAAGACATGGGAAAAAATTCTATTAAGTGAAGTAAGCCAGGCCCAAAGAAACATAGGCCCCATGGTTTCCCTTATTTGTAATAACTAGTATATGCCTGAGACAAGCAGAAAAGGTCAGATATGTTGATGCTAGGTGAAATGAACCCCAAGATAAGTATTCAAATGTTTTTTACTTTCATGAGATTGTTTCTAACATATTTATAAATGATTTCTTTGTTGCTTTGCATGTCTCTCCCACCCCCCATAACCCCTGCTTTCACTGTATTTGATGTTGGTATAATTTGTGGAAGGGAAGGGAAAAAACAAATCATTTAAACTGGGATACAGGTGGACCCATTGCAACAATGAGATGTACAAGTCATTATGTTGAAAACAAACTTTACAACTTTGGTGGGGGGCGGGGAGGATTGGGTGGGAGGATGGGAAGGGATGGAAAGGGGAAACAAAGGAGGAGGCTACAATGCTTGATAAGAAATGTAGTCATTATCTTGCCCACATAATAGTAATCCCTCTGTACAGTATTTTCACAATAAGAAATATATATATATATATATATATATATATATATATATAAAGAAAATTCCTTTTGTTAAAAAGTACTCTTTTTTTTTTTGGCTGATCATGGGACTTGAACTTGGGGTCTGGGCACTGTCCCTCAGCTCTTCAGCTCAAGGCTAGCACTCTACCACTTGAGCCACAGCACCACTTCTGGTTTTTTGGTGGTTAATTGGAGATGAGAGTCTCATAGACTTTCCTGCCTGGGCTGGCTTTGAACAATGATCCTCAGATCTCAGCCTCTTGGGTAGCTAGGATTATAGGCGTGAGCCACTGGTGCCCAGTTTACTCTTAAAAAAAATTAGCTTTAGGTAGTTGTGCAAAACATTTAACAAAGCAGTTATGATCATTGTCACCCTATTCATCATTCTCACCCATTCTCTCCCAACCCACCCCTCCCCTCATGCTGCTTCATCTATCCCTTCCCCTTGAGTTAAATGAAAGCAGGATAGACGCTTGTCATTATACAATTACTGTCTCCATCTAAGTCTTTCCTGAAAGTGTCCAGGCAGACAGGACAGATCAGTAACATATTTATGACAAGGTACCCAAACGATTTCTTAGAAACAGCAGAGCTTAACAGGTCTGGCCACAGCTAGATAAGGACAATGTGCATATAATGTTCAGGCTGAATACAGGAAGATGAGTAACCATTTCTGGGGAACCAGATTGCGCTTCTCAAGTATAGACAAAGGTAACAGCTTCTCCAGAACACCTTTCAAAACCAAACTGAGATAATGACTAGCTAAACCTTGCTTTCCCTGGAATATTTCAACACAATTCTTCCTCATAGCTTCCAGATGAGTGGAAGTGCCTTCGTTAGCCTCTTCCATGACATTCCCAGACTGTGCAGTAAGTCTGGCTTCTCTGTCCTTGTCCACGAATCATATCCTTATTTGGTAGATGAAGGTTTATTCTATGTTTTACTAATCAAGAGAGTGTAAATTTGTGGACTTACGAAAGCCAGCATGAGCACATCTTCATTAAAGAAATACTATTTTCCAGTAAATAATAGGAGAGAATGGAGAGCTGGTTAAAACAAGCAACTACTAACAATACAAATGTCCTTTTGGACTGGATTTGGAAGTCTAGTTCTATTTCCAGCACTTAGAAACATTACTCAGATTCGTGAAGCTATTTCAGAGCTTTAACCACTCACATTTTTAATAGTGAAATATGATTCACATGACTTGACAGAATGCAAGCTAAGTTTCCACAGTGCGATGGTTTATCTTGTCAACTTGATTGAATTGAGAATGCCTCGGAGATTAGTAAAACATACTTCTGAGTGTGTCTGCGAAGGGATTTCCAGACATGACTGGTATATGATAAAGCAAATGAAAAGTGCGGAAATCACCCTGAATATGGATAGCCCCTCTAGTAAGATGCTGGCCCAGATGGAACTAAAGCAGAAGGAGAGGAAGTACACAAGTACAGATTCCTTTTGTTTCTCTGCTTCCTGGCTGTCAGGAGGTGAGGAACCTCCTCTCCTACATGATCCTGCCACCATGATGTTTTCCTTCCCCTCACGCCTAAAGCAACGGATGCAGCCAGCCATGGAGTGAAGAATCTGAAACGCTGGGTCTAAGTACACCCTCATGTCTCTCAGGCATTTGTCGCAAGGCTGAAGAGTCTGACTAACACAGACAGTTAATCCTAGCTTCTTTTGTGTTTAGTTCCTTTTGCTGCCATGGTAAATGATCTTAAATATCACAGGAAGAAGCTCAGAGTTCTTGAACTCACGGTATATCACATGCATACTTTGAACTACATAAACAATAAAGTTAGTTAATGTACTGTTGGTCTGAAAACAGAGGAAAGTCTGAAACACATTTACAGAAACTTTTATCTGGTGAGAATTCTTAGAAGATAGATCAAGAATTGATCTATCAAGATCAAGAATGTAATAGAAACAATTAAATAGTACCTATTTTTCCCCTGTAGATCTGTAACTTTCCTATCTATCAAATAACCTAAATATCCATGTGCTAAGTATATAGACATATAAAATAACAGATAATTTTATAACATACAGCATTTTAAGAACTTACTCTGTGCATGGCATTAGTTGGATGCTTTCTTTAGGCTGGAAAATATGTAACTTACACACTTACCCGGACATGAATTATTTCTCTGGAAATGCCTTAAGGGCATGCATGTAAAAGCAAGATTTCTGTGTTGTAGAGTCTGCACATTTCAGCTTTACTAGTTATTGGCAAACAGTCATACTGTAGGAATATATACCAGGACTGTCTTTCATACATAATACGTTATAAATTTGTATGGTAATTGCAGTGGCCATTTGTGTTAGCTAATTGCTTTATCTAAAGGGAACATCAAATTCTTCTACTTTTATTGAAAGAGGCAGTTTTGTACTTGGAGCAAAACAATAAAACAAACAAAATTAGCAATAACAAACCTTTTAAGTTATTCTCCTACTCAACTTGGGAGCAAGGGTAACATTTTCCTTGTTTATAGCCTAAGCAGATGGTGCCTATGTCCTTGAGATAGACCTTTCTGGGTCATAGAACTGGAAAGAGGCTAAGTTAACATCTAAAAAGATTTATACAGATTTTAAAGAGACAGGAAAAGAACATACAATTGAATACTTTCTTCAGTAAAGCTCTAAGAAAGTTGAAAGGGAAAACATTTTCATATTTTCAACAAAAGCACTGAAGCCTCTTATTTTGATTTTCATGTATCCTTGGAAGAGTAAATGCAATAAATTGTCTCATTGTCCCATTGTCCCATTGCCTCATTGTTCTCCCTTGTCCAAGTCTTTGACCAGGATTCTCTACTGGCTGAACCTCAGTGGAAAGTGGAGCTCAACAGTGAGTTGCGTATAGCACAGCCTCTTGGGGTCAACAGATGGTAAAAAGGGAGAAAATGGATCTGGGGAGTTAACAGAAGCAGTCTGGCACCTATTGAAGCATGAAAGATGAGAAAGGAAGCAATCATAACATGAGTGAATAAAAATGTCACATGCATTGGAGAAATAAAGTGAGATGAGATTCGCAAAACAATACCCACTGGATTTAAGGACAGATTTGTTAACAGTTGGAATAAATAGTTTTTTTCAGAGTAAAAAGCAGAGTACACTAGTTCAAGTAGTGAATTGATGTCAGAAAGTACAAGTCATCTGATAAAATGCATGGTACAGCCGGGCGCTGGTGACTCATCCTTGTAATCCTAACTACTCAGGAGGCTGAGGTCTGAGGATCACAGTTCAAAGCCAGCCCAGACAGGAAAGTCTGTGAGACTCTCATCTCCAATTAATCAGCAAAAAGGCCAGAAGTAGAGCTGTGGCACAAGTGGGAGTATCCTTGAGCACAAATGCTCAAGTACTGTGCCCATACCCTGAGTTCAAGTCCCAGGACTGGCACACAAACACAAAAATACATGGTGTACTGGCTAGCACATACTAAGCATTAGATGAGAGATATTTACTATAGATGAAGATGCTCTTCTGTTAGGAAAAAATCCAGGGAAATAGCAAAGGAAAATGGATAAGCAATAAGCAAAAAATAAAATACAAGTCTGGGGGAAATGATACTATTTTATTTCTAACAAATAGAAGCATGCAAAGCAGAGAGGCGAGGCTGGGTGAGATCTGCCAGGGAAAGCAACTCAAATGCAAGGAATGGACAGTGGTGATCAGGATAATAGTAGGATGATTGACAGACAGTCTGAAGAAGGCTCTTTCATAAGCACAATAGGAAATAAACAATTCGTTGAACAAATGCCTTGTATTTTGTTCTCCACGCCAAGAAAGGGGCAAAGAATCACAATGAATTGCCAAGTTTTCAGTTGTAGAAATGAAACAACTTTCTTCATAGAAAACTACTTTGAAAACTAAAAGCAGGGATGAATCCAGTATGAATGCCTGTCTTTAAAGGGCATTAGCATCACAGACAAAGTTCTTAGCACCTGTTGCCAATGGAGTCTGGAGTTTTAGGGTCTGATAGTAGGACAAGTCTAGAATTGCAGGAAGGTTTGAAGTTCATATTGACACAGGACCTGGACCAGGATTGATGACTTAGAAGCAGGTTTTATTGGGGATAGACATGGCATGAGTGTTTGTGGAAAAACAGTGTTCACTTCCATCTCCTTCCCTCCTTTTCTCCACATAACATGTTCAGGCTTCAAGGAGGAGGGGTGAGATGCAGAATGTGAAATTGTCTTTTCTACCTTCTTCAATGTGTCTTTTCTTCTTCCTGAATCTATGTCTGCAGGTGCAGGTGCTATAATCTGTCATCTGCATTGCTTAGCATCTGTGAAAGTATTTTCCTATGTGGACAGCTGCTGGAATGGATGTCTCTGGGAGGTGACATGAGCCATGCAGTCCTATTCCAGCATCTTGCCACTGTTACCTTATTACTGTTGACTGAGAAGAGATGGAAATGCTTGGAAAAGAAATGTTACAGGCAAAGATGTCTTTGAATTGCTAAGTCTACTTCATTGAGAACTGGTATTGTTTATCGTTTTTTATAATTACCTCCTCTTTGCTAAAAATGCTATAAAGCATGTGTCTACATACTTATAAAACAGTGGGTATTGGTACAAAAGGGTTTCTTTGTGATTCATTGGTATCATGAACTTGGTTTAAATTCACCCTTCTATTACTCTTCCTTTTCTCCTCTCTCTGCTCTTATTAACTATATAATAGATTTTATTATTCTATTTTCATGTCTTTATATAAAGTACTTTGATCATATACACCCCCTTTTACCCTCTCTTGTGTTTCCCTTCCCACTAAACTAAACTTAAACTGAATTTTTGAATTTTACTGCAACACATTTGATGAATAGGATGTTTCAAGATAGGGAAGGCATATTTTGCCAAGGCAGGCCAATAAATTGGAACTCCTTAAGATACTTTGTCAATACTTATTAGAAGACAAATCTGGGCAAAGATGGAAAAGAGGAGTGTGGAGATGGCTGAACTCAATTCGTATCCAGTGCAGCAGCTCTGTACAGAATCAGGGCAACTCTGTCTCCAGCCTACATCCTGACCCTTGAATTGTCCAGACAGTCTCTTGAAACAGATATTCTCTTGGGACCTTTCATCATTTACCTTCTACTTCTTTCTAGATTATCAAGATTCTAAGCATGCATTCCTCCTCTTGAGAGGAATTTTATTATTAAATGTATTAATATACATAATATACTTTTTGAGTTTAAAATAAGTACACCTTAGAGTTTCGATGAGAGCTTTGAAGAACTGCTTTGCCTGATTCCATTCAACTCAATTTTGGAACCCGTGGCAAATAAACAATTAGCACTCAAATAACCCGTGATGCCATTTATTCGAATGACGAGAGAGTATTATTATACTGGTTTGAGTCTACACTTCATTCAGAAGTAGGGATATTCTACTGAGGTATTTTAAATTGGAATTCTCAACGGGATAAATAGATTCAGCTGAAGGACTCCCTCCCCGCCTCTCCCCTGCGTGGCTGAACGGTACTACCTAGCTAAGAGCCCTGACAGCTTAGTAATGTCATCAGAGCTTATGATACCATGCTGAATATTTGTATAATGGGAGGTAAAGTTTCTTTTCTATGTCTTTTGTCTAATTTTGGACTAACACTCGTACCAACTCACAAAGTGTAGTAAAGCTGAGGCTACTGTAAATGTGCCTGCTAGGAGGGGAAGTGGGCATGTATTTTTCTTTTTAGTTTTTCTGTCAGAATAGAGCTGCCTACTCATTTCCAAAGAAGAGAAATGTGTGGAGAAGAGGCATATTTTTACTTGGGAAGATCTTGTTCTCTTCATGTGCATGCTATTGCATTGGAAAGAATGCTTTAGAAAAGGACAATTATTCTTTACGAGGAAGGCTCTGTTTAGAGGCAAGAAAAATTGTCAAAAATCTCTAAAATGTGATTCGGGTTTTAGAACATTTCTCTGGGTTTCTAGCAGTTCCTTTCTAGTTACCAATGAGAATGGGACTATAGTTTCTTCGATGATTGCTCAGGCTTTGTGCAGTAACCCGTTCAGGTAGTCAGTGTTCTGGATAGGCTACTCTACATTGTAAAATCTTGTGGGAAGCAAAAGGCACTTACGTTAAAAGTGGTAGCCTGACCTCTGATTGACGCCTGCATGGAGGACCTGTGTATGGATTCTTGTGGAGGGAAAGCTGGAACTAGACCAGTGTGGCATTGGGATTCAGGGCCACCCAGTGCTACGTTTGCCATTGCAATGTAGATCTCTCCATGCTCAGAGATAGTAGAGGTGTGTGGCCCCCACCCATGGGTGCACTGACAAGAGTGTCTCAGGTGTGAAGGGTCAGCGATCTGAGTGCTGTTGCCACTTGTCAGCTTCTGTGTCCACACATAAAGCTCCCTGGCAGGAAGACAACCCAGAGCTGGTCCTGTAGCCAGAGGGCAAAGTGGGGCAGGGCTCAGTCTCTGTGCTGCCCCTTTGATTAAACCTGCTTGGGTGGCGTTGCAAGAAGCAGGCTTTCCTACTCTCACCCTGGAGCCCGGGGAAGGAAATGTATTTGTTTTTTTACTTAAATATGTGTGTGTGTGTGTGTGAATCCCCCCCCCCATCTTTTTCTAATTGTATCTAGCTGGGCATTATTTACTCTTTGCTCTATTGTTTATTTTGTTCTATTCCTTTTCATATAAGTTCTACTTTATACATGTATCTGTCTAATCTGTGCCATTTCTCATTTGTTTCTTTTCTATGTCTATTGGCATTGCACATGCTATTAAACTTGTTTTTGATTGTATGTCTAGATCATTGCTTTTAAATGGTGGTGCCAGTTTCATTCTTTTCCCCTGCAAAGTGTTGAGTACTAGGCCCAGCACTGTAAATGTATAGGTTGGGATTCAAAGGTTGGGTGTTGCAATGCTGAGATGTAGTCCTATCCCAGCTGACGAGATTATACCTTACTCCATCCACAGCCGAGTTCTGCTCAGACTTAGAAACTTCAAATAAAGAATGAAGGGAGACAAAAGTCCCTAACCACAAGTAAGAATGGATGAGGGACTCTGAAGATCTAATCTGCATGTAGCAACCATTGAGAGAAATAATATGCCTGGCACAGCCACTCCATAGTAGAGAAAGATTATCATGTCATTGTCACTGTCACACTCTTTCCAGTTGCATAGTGCTGAGAAATCTGGAGGAATAACCGCAGAACCTCATAGGATCTGCTGTCTACAACATAGCATTCTGAACTGCCAGGAAGACTCCACTGATGTGAGAGCCACAGAGAAAGCATGTCCCACGGTTCTGACACAGGATGCACAGGAAATGTAGTCTGAGAAGTCAATAAGACTAATTAGATGTCAACTCAACCCAGAAAAACAAACATCAGGGCATATCATCAAGAGAAGGACTCCACATGTAAGACTCACATTTCAAAGTGGGATAGATATCCATTCCCATAGGTAAACCTCAACATGACAATAAAATAAGTGTAAAGCAAGCGAAACAACAGAAAACTGTAACAAAATATGACTCCTTCGAAAATTTACAATTCCTTCGTAATAGACCCCAAAAGAAATCAAAATATTTTGTTGGACTTTAACTTTGCCTTTCTAAGGAATTATAGAGTTATCCCTGCTATATTTCTGTTAATATATTTATACACACTCTCATAACACCCAATATCTTTCCTTATAATTTTAAAAGCTAAAACTAGCTTCCACATATAAGAGAAAATATGGATCCTTTGTCTTTCTGGGCCTGGCCTCCTTCACATAACATAATTTTTTCAAAGCTTTTTCATTTGTTCACAGGTAGTACAATATCACTTGATATTTGAAAGGGATGAGGTAGGGTCATGGGCAAATGAAAAGGAGAAAAGGAGAGACTGCAGTCAAGAATTTCATGTACAATGGGAAGGGGAAACAAAGGAGGAGGCTACAATGCTTGATAAGAAAGGTACTCATTATCTTGCCCATGTAATTGTAATCCCTCTGTACAGTATTTTCACAATAAAAAATAAATTAAAAAAAAGAATTTTTCATGTACATTCTACAATCATAAGGATGAGGGAAAAGATGGGTTGGGGATGGATGATTGGGAATGTTGAAAGGGTGATATTGATCCAGATGCATTGTATTTATGAACTGCTTTGTTTAGTAGCAACTCCTTTGTACAACTACATAAAGATAATAAAGAAATGAAAAAAATCAAACCAATGAGTTTTAAAAAGTACAATGATTTCCAATAGAATGCTGAAAAATAACTAACTATAATAACAAATGAGTACAGGGTATAAATAAGAAACTTAATGAAGTGATAAGGATTTTGAGAAAGAAAATACAAACGAATCTTGAAAATGAAAAGCTTAAGGAACAGGAGTCATCCAATTAGACCAAGCAGTGGAAAGAATTTCAAATATTTTAGACATCATTTGGAAACTCAAGGATTAGTACATTCAAATAGTAAGAACTGGGAAAAATCCAGGAATTATGAGCATCCTATTCAAGATTCTTTGAACATGATTAAGACACAAAATTTGGCAACTTTTTGCATAAAAGAGCCAGTAGAGATACACACTAAAGTCATAGAAGTTCTATTCTGTGGAATTATACCAGAAATGTTTCCAATTCATGGGGAGGATGTAAACACCAAGATGCGAGAACCATCCAGAACCCCAAATAGTCATGACCACAAAAGAACTTCTCTAGTCATTGTATTCTGTTGACAGGAAGTACAACTCAACTGCTAAGGCATACACAGAGTGAAAGTACATAGATAGAAAGCTTTTATGCAAAAAAATGAAGCTGAAGGCAGCAAAATATGCACTCCTATCTGACAGGCAGTCTTTAAAACAAAATCATTAATTAGAATCAAAAGTCACTACATATAAATAAAGAAAACAAGCCAACAGCAAGATTATATATATAATATGTATATTATATGCATAATATATGCATATTATATATAATATATTATATAATATTGTGTACTCAATTTCATCAAACAAAGACTAGACATAAATGGCAGGTCTAGTACAGGGTTAGTGAGGAGCATTCAACACCACCTAGTAACCCAAAGATGGATCTCTCAAATAGAAAGTCAACAAAGCAACGTCAGCTGGAAGCTGCACTATGGATCAAATGGGTTCAATAGACCTCTACACAGAATTCCATCCAACAGCTACAGAATACACATTTATTTCAGCAGCCTTTGCAACTTTCTCCAAAATAGGTCACATTTTAGGCCATCAAGGAAGTTTTAACAAATAGAAAAATGTTGGACAAAAAAGCTTTACCTCGTCAGAGCTTTGTTAACAAAGCTAGAAATCAACAGCAACAGAAACTATAGAAACTGTACAAACATTGAGACAGAACAATACACTTTGAAATAATCACTAGATTGTCTTTAGGAAAAAAAAAAAAGAAATATCAGTAGGACCTTGAAGAAAGGAAGTACTATTTACCAGAACCTGTGGGATAAAGGCAGTTCTAAGAGGAAAGATGACAGCTCAGAATGAGTACATTAAAAAAATCAGATCTCGGGCTGGGAAGGTGGCTAAGTGGTAGAGCACTTGCCTTGCATGCCTGAGGCCCTGGGTTCAATTCCTCAGCCCCACATAAGCAAAAAGGAAAAAGCCAGAAGTGGCGATGTGGCTCAAGTGGTAGAGCGCTAGCCTTGAGCTGAAGAGCTGAGGTACAGCACCCAGGCCCAGAGTTCAGGCCCCATGACCGGACACCCCCCCAAAAAATCAGATCTCAAATAATTTAATGGTGTAATGCCTAGTTTTAGAAAATAAGAACAAGTCAAGCCCTAAACTAGTAGAAGGAGATAAACAATAAAAGAGTTGAAATTAATGAAATGGAGACTAAGAGAACAATGCAAAAGATCATTAAAACAAAGGGCTGGATCTTTGAAAAGATAAACCAGGTTGACAACTCTTAACCCTAAGAAAGGAAAGAGAGATATAACCCAAATTAAATAATTGGAAGCAAAAAAGAAGATATTACCACTGGTATCAGTGAAATCAAGAGGATCATTAGGGACTATTTTCAAAGCATACCTCCCAACAAATTAGAAATTCTAGAAGAAACAAATAAATTTCTAGACACATATTCTTTACCAAAATCAAGCCAAAAGGTTATCTTTAAAGAACCCAAATAGAAAAATAACAAGCAGGAGATGAAATAGTATTAAAAAGCTTTCTAACAAAGATATCCTATTACTGTACAAAGTCAGCACTGAATTATACCAGACTCATTTTATGCCAACTTCTCTTTGTGAGTTATATTTCATAGTAACTTGTCAGTTCTTTCAAGGAGAAGAATTCCTCTACTGAAACTAACCTGTCAAATTCTAAGACAAAAGAACCCAAATCATCTTTCCCTCTCTGATTGATCAAAGCAGACCTGATTTCACATATTTAGCTCTCTGTTTAGGGAACAAGGCACACATCACGAGATGCGCAGCTGGAAAATGAGAGAAATATCATCTTATACCATAATGGCAGCATCGGAACACCCTGTCCAGAGTTTCTGTTTATAGCAGTGCAGTTTTTGTTTAGGCCAGAGCAGTATCTGATATTCTACCATTAGTAGTACATTTTTGGTTTAGGCCCAGGCAATAGCTACCAAATTGTGGATTGGTAATGCTAGTAACAAGATAATACAAAGGGAAAATTGGTTAAAATTAGAAGGCATTGCATGTAAAGCTACAAAAATTACATAGTCAGAAAGCCTTACAGAAAGGATTGGCACTGAGTGATGGCTGGAGAGGTGGAGAAGGCTGGAGAGACAAGAATGGAAACAAGGCTTAAACCAGAAGCTAGAATTAAGTAAAGAAGATGGAAGGTTGTTACTGGCAGCTGACGTTCTAGCTAGCACATGGAAAGGGTCATATGCTCGGGAGAAAACATTCCACCAGGCTTTCAGTTATATGAACCATGTAATTGGACTGTAAATAAACCTAGTGGTAATGATTCTGTAATGAGTAGTGTCATAGGAGACTCAAAAAAGCAAATATAAACTCATATTCTCACTCTTACGGAGTTCAGTCCAGTTGATTATTTAGTAATAAGATTATTTAGAAATAAGAACATGAAAATACAAATCCTCCAATGAGTAATATAGACAATAAAAGGCAGAAGGTAGCTGAAAAAAAGATTAATCTTTTCCATGGTATGATTTAAAATAGCTTCAGAGAATTGTATCGTAAGACCTTGAATCCACAGTGAGAAATTCCGGGTGGTTTTGACAGGTAGACATGAACTGGGACGGGAGAGGACTTCATGCACGAACAGTGTGAAAAAATGAAGTAAGTCCAAAGCAGTGAGATATTTTGGAGAATAATTTTTATCCAGAACGCAGGGATTGCTTGGTTTTGAATAAGGAAATATGACTAAGGATAGTGGGGGTGGTGTTTTGAAAAAAAAAAAACTGGGGCTATTTCAGCCAAAATCAGAGAACACAACCTGGAGCTGTGGTTCTTAATGAATTATGGAACAGGAAGCATTTCCATTTGTTCGCTTGTAGGCGGCAGGGTGGCCAGAGTAGTTTCCATTGTAGCACTCTTTGCACTTGTAACTGAGAACTACATACAGGGTCAATGGCTGAAGGGCTGGGATTTCTTATTTGATCATCCTAAGCGAGGGAGAAGAGCATTCGATGATGCTTTTTGGCACTGACTTGTCCTGAACCATATAACCAATGAACTCACCTTCTCCTTTGTGCCACTGGTTTTAGGGCTTTTATTTACTAATTATGTTTCAGTGATTTCACAGGATTACTAGCAAGCACTCGATGTTCTTAGGGAAATAAAACTGTAAAAGCAATGCTGTATTGATGCTCATTGGGCTCTTCATCTTGCTGATTCCTAATTGTCAGTAGTCTTCCTGAATTTCAGTGTCTGACTTCAGTAGTTCCTTCTTGTACTTTCTCTTGCACCAAACACCGGCTAAGGTCCTGTGTCTAAGTCTGGATAGGGAATATGGTTGATCAGGAGAATTGAGTCTAAGGTCGCATCTCAGAACCAAAGAATCAGGGGTCTGAATTCTAGCAAATTCTCCAGATGGTCTGTAGACACTTTAAAGTTGGAGAAGAACTCATCTAAACACATCTACCTGGAGCAGGTAGATATGTCGTGCCTTTCTTGGTCTCTCATTGTTGCATTAACTATGGACCCTTGAGGCTCTGTTACCTTGAATCATTGTAGAATCAAGATTTTTCCATTTCCCTTTTCAGAAGAGGGAATTAATTAGGGGAAGGTGTGTGCCCAGCTCAATGTTCCCAGGACAAATGGGCTTCTCAGGATGAAAGACTTCTAGGAAAGTCTTGGGTAAAGCTGGATGAGTTGGTTGCTTTGAGGACCCCCATTCCTAACTTATTTAACTTTCATAGGTTACTGAGCCCTGTCCCAAGGAAGGGTATAGCATCTGACTTTAAGGACCTGACTCTAACAGTTATAGCTTGACTTCGAATTGCTCATGAATAACCTCAGAACAGAATCTTCAAGACTGGGAGCAGCATCTATTAGCCCTCTTCAGTCATGATCGGACACCCACGTCTGGTTGGCAGACTTCAGAAAACAAGTGAATCCTTGAAATGTTTTAAAGATGCTGAACTGTTCTTCACCCTAACATAAAGAACTTGGCACATGGTAGCAGCACCTTTATTGGACACAGCATGTGACATTTCAGCACATGCACACAACGTATTCGACCAGTGCAATGGGCATGTTCATTATTTCTCATGTTTCTCATTTCTTTATATCAGGAACATGCAAACCCCTGTGTATTAGTGATTTTAACATATGCAATTGATTGTAGCCAAACGCAATCATCCTATTATGCTTTGGTGCCTAAGATAGTATTTCTCCAACTGAAATTTATCTTCATACCAATGATCCAGCTTCTACTTCCATATACTTCTCAGGTTCAGATAACTACCATTCTATTCTCTACTTCAAGGAGATAAAATATTTGGTTTCTCCATGTAAGTGAGTGTGTGTAATATTTGTCTTCTGTGCCTCATTTCACTTACTATATACTAGTTCTATCCACAGTGTTGCAAACAGTTTCATTGTGCATTTCTGTTCATGGATACTTGGTTTCCTGTCTTGGCAATCATAACAAGAACTGCAATGAGCTCCTGAGTACAATTATGCTTTAATGTAGTTTTCCTAGACTTTGGTTATATATCCAGTCATGGACTTGTTAGATAATAGAGTTCTAGCTCTAGTTTATGAAGTAAATTATATACTGTTTTCCCACAATGGCAATACTAATAACTTATTATTCTCAGTGGTACTGATCTTCCTCCAAATTAGCTCATTCATTTTTTTTTGTCAGTCCTGGGGCTTGAACGCTGGGGATGGGTGCTGTTGCTCAGCTCTTCAGCTCAAGGCGAGCACTTTACCACTTGAGCCACAGCGACACTTCCGGTTTTCTAGTGGTTTATTGGAGATGAGTCTCACAGACTTTCCTGCCCAGGCTGGCTTTGAACCCCGATCCTAAGATCTCAGCCTCCTGGGTAGCTAGGATTATAAGTCATGAGCCACCAGAGCCTGGCTTCTTTCACTTTTGATTTCCCTTATTTGGGTCATTTTTAGCTAAATCCACGAGTTAACTGAATTCATTTGAAATTTAAACTCTCTTTCTGGGCTATTCTTCTCCTCTCCTTTTCCTCTTACTCCACAGGAGAGCATGTAGGAGGGGTGGCAGTTCACATCGACCAGCCCAGGTGTGCAGGGAAGCTGCCTGGTCTGTGTGTATGCAGCGTTGATGTCCAACTCTGATAGCCTCTCTTCTTCAGTGTCTACCTGTCATTCGAGCCTTCTGAAACCTATGTGGTCTGCGTGGTGTTCAGAGCTCGACGCTGTCTTTGGCTGCTGATATTCCTCGACCTTGCAGTTGCTTCCAGATCAAGACTTTGACCCTTTGCGCCCTCCATATTCCCAAACCAGGCATCTGTTAGTTGAGTATAGTCTCAGCATTTATGTGTCTTATGTTGCATGTAGTCCATGTCAATGTTTTATCTAACTCTGTCTTTGAGGGTAAAAATTTAAGATTCAATCTTAATCTTAAATCTTCCATAAGATGAGGAGGAGGGTCTTACATTCTAGACAAAGCTGAAGGCAGGGCAAAGGTTCTGTTCTGAAGAATGTGTGGGAACTAGAAATGTGGACATGGGACCTGGCCATCCTTGATGCAGCTCAAAGTCTCTGAGTTCTGATAAGGGACACAGAGCACAGAGCTGTCTTCTCGTGGTGGCTGCCATAGACTTTGGCCCTGCACTGCGAAGCAGTGTTTGAGGATGCCATCCTGCCCAGCCACAGTGGCGCTGAATGCCTAGTGGCTTGAACAAACTATTTTTGTGATGCAATCATTGCTAAACTTTGCCTCTTTTTACTCACGTCTTGTTAGTAAACTTTCTTATCAGTGTTCAAACCTGAAGGCAAGTATATAATGTAATTTCTACCAGCCCAATATTATTCTACAGCTCATACAGGTCTTTTCTATAGGGGGAAGAATTTTGAAAGGTCACTATTGGTTATTAAGGGAATGAATGGTACCTAAAGGACAGAAGCTAGAGAGCTAAATGATTCATTTTGGAATTCATATCAGCCCAAGTGACAGGCATGATCATGTAGCAAAGTCTGTCTGTGTTCTCTCCTTTTCTGTTGTAGATGGTAAGATGTCAGGGTGGAATTGAATGGTAATTGTGCTATTCTTTGGAGTGTGGTCTTAATGCAGATAAGGGATTTTGAGATGGAACCTCTTTCCATGCTTGAGAATGAGGGAACAGAGCCAAAAGGGAAAATGCTAGAGGGATGGTGAATATGAGTCAGACTGTAAATGTGCCAGAGAGCCAGTGTTTAGGACATTATTTTCTGAATCCCAATATTACGATAAAAATGGGAAAGAATGAGGGAATGGGTAGGTAGTGAGGGATAGGTGAATGTGTCGAAAGGGGTGACATTGATCAAGATATATTGGATTTATAAGCTGTACAAATACTTAAAGAGAAGTTTTTAAATGATGGAGTTTGGCGGTAGAGCTGGGCTAGATCACTAGCCTTGAGTAAAAGAACTCAGGGACAGTTCACAGGCCCGGAGTTTAAGCCCCATGACTGACAAAAACAAAACACAAGGTGGAACTGAAATACCTGGTTGTGATAGTCACTAGATAGAAACAATCATCCAGGGTTGGTTTATTTATTTATTTGAGGGTGGGGGGCAGAATAGGGGAGGAGAGAGGCTTGCTATACCTTGAAATAACTATTAATGAATTTTCAAAAGTGGTTTTCTTTTGTGAAAAAATTCAAATAAAGATCTGGAGCGAAACTTACAAGGAACCAGCCATCATCATCAAATAGCTCTGAGCCATTCTTTTCTGGCTAACTGGAGTAAACACAGTCAATCAGAACACGCAATTATCTCCCTAGGGTGGTCCTGATGCTGTTCTTTTTTGAACCCATGCTCCATCATCTTGAACGTGCACAGAAAGGTGCCCACCTTTCCATGTGACAGGCATGCACCTGGCTCAGAGTCAGGTATAATAAACTGAAGGTATACTTAGTATTCTAGTTGTCTAGAGCACTGGTTCTTAAATTATTGCTCTTTCTGTAGCAGTGGTATTCCCAAATCTTTATGTATTATATTTCCTCATTGTAAGCCTCCACCTGAGCCTGGCGTGGGTGACGCTGATAGTGTGGTCACAGGAAACAGGGAAGAACATTTATCCAAGTGTCAATTGCCACTCAATATGATTACATTTAATTGTTGCTCTAGTTCTAGCAACGATGATGCAAATATGAGAGACATAAAACAAAGCATAGCTGAAGATTTCCTACAGGTCCCTGTCAATTTAATTTCAGCTTCTCTCTTCCAGGGGCCTATGACAAGAAAAAAACCAAGATAAAGTGCTGCTGATTGATATCTGTAGTCCTGGAATGGTATATTTTTTTTTGTCTATGGTGGTTATAAATATGTTTTCTTTACAGAAAGGTAGAATTAGGAACTGTTGGTGCTGAGCCAGACTTGAGTCAAGGCTGACATCATCTTACTCCTTCATTTTACATTTACAAAAGGCTGAGGTTCCTAAGCATAGGGGCTCTGAACATCATTGGGGAACATTTCAACTTGTTCCTTGACACATGAGTCTGTGCTTTACCCGCATCAAGCAGCCAGGCCCTTTGTATTGCCTACGTATGCTTACCTAGATGGTTACATAAGCTGTTACAGAAGAAGGAAGCCCATACATTCAAAAGAAACAGATAAGCAAGGGCAATTAACATTCACAATAAAATACAAAAGCAGGCATCTTCGGGACTTAATAATAACAGCTTTAAAACAGATGGAAAAATGGTTATAATTTGGAAACTGTCAAGATGACTTCATAACACATTATTCAAAGATCTATTCAAAACCACGATTTCCAGGAGCATGACACTTAAATCTAAAAAGATGTATTGCTACTCAAAGGTTGAATAATAAGTCCAAAACATTTGCAGAAAATGGGTCTTACAGCTGGGAATTTCTTCCGTGAAGAAGCTTCTTTTCTGACTCTGTCTACTGACACCTAGTGTTTGGCTGAGTTGTTTGCACATGTATGTTTCAGAAGAGATGCATATTAAACAATTTCCTATGAAATCACTATGTAAGTTTCAGCATGCTATTACTTCGATGCCCACTTTGGGTGAGAGGTACCATTATTCTATTTGTCTTTCTTGGCTTTACAAATGACATCTGTCAGAAGGATTTGGAGAAATGGGTGGTGGCTCTGGTCTTGGTTTGATTTATTTATGAGAATTTCTTTCTTAATATATTGAGTGCTTAGTTTTCTGGGCTGAGATAATCTCAGATACCATTCTAATTTATGTGGCCTAGGGCATTCAAATATCAGCCCTTCCCAGTCTATTATCTCTAGAGGGAGAAGACTAGTAATTACTGAAATACTGAGCTAGATAGAACTTAGAAATCACTAGTTGGAGAGGCAGAGATATCAGCAAGATTGTGTCTTCTCCGGAATTTATAGAATAATGAATGGAGGGCAGAAGAAATAAATCTTTTGATCAGTTGCTCTGATTGATGAGAACATGTGGACAAAGGTGATGTATCCTCCCAGCTGGTTTGGCAGGTGAGCGGTAATAACCAGTCCACGACCTTTCTCTCTACACCCTGCTACTTCCTGCACACAAAAATGTAAACCATCACCTCAATCACTTCTGAATATATGAAAAAGGAAATATTGCTATGGACAAGTGATGGCATGCTGAAACCTATACAATATTTTATGCTCTTGGGACTTGCAACTAATTGGTACATTCTTTTCCAGAAGTTCAGAGTAACTGGATTTCCATCTGTTGTTGAGATTTTCTATAGTCACATGTTACATGCATGTATCTTCTTTCTGGCTTTTGAGTTAAGAGAATTTAACACCACCCATCAACAAATGTTTTGGCCCCATCTATCTTAATATCTTAAAGATATTGCCCAAGAATAGAATCAATATAGTCAAGAACAGAGTGACATCTAGGGATGGCAATCCAGGAAAATACAAATGCAAGCTGTCATGAAAATGTGCTCCAAAGGTTTAGAAAATGGTGGCCATATTGAAAGCTTCACACTGCTAGGGACAGGGCTCGTGGTTGCATCATTTTCTTCTCAAAAATTTGATTGGAGATTGGGATTTGAGGACTGAGAGTGTTGGCACATGTTTGCAATCCTAGCTCCGTGGGAGACAGAGCTAGGAGGATCAAGGTTTAAGGCTATCCTGGGCAAAAAGTTAGTGGGAGTCTGCCTTAAAGGATGGGCTGGATTTAGTGGTACAGGCTTGTAATCCCAGGATGAAGGCCGGAGGCTGGCTTGGACAAAGAGGTGAAAACAACAACAACAACAACAACAACAACAGCAAGACAATTTCAAGGAGAAAAGGCTCGGGACATTATCAAAGTGGCTGAGTACTCCTTGAACAAGTGCAAGATTCTGAGCTCAAGCTCGTGTTCCCAACATGATTTTCAACTGTGACTGGTGCTAACAGAAGTTAGTTGTTTTGTAAGACAGGGACTGGGTATTGTTTTAATCCTCACACAATGAAGGAGAAGGAGAGTTCACAAATCTGGTGAACTGGAGGTGGCCCCGTCCAAAAACATCCAATCCCAGTCCAGAGGCTCAGGAACATGCTTGTCTGCGCCATGGTTAGCAGTGGCCTCGGGGCTCCATCTCAAGTGTCCAACACCAATTCCACTCCATTTTGCACTTTGTTTCCCTTGTTGAAGGCTATCAAGAATGATCACATATCATTTTACAAAATCTTCCCATTGACTTTTATCAATTTTGTGTCACAATTTTCCTTCTTTAAAAAAATAGAAGTAAAAAGTAGAAAAAGAAAAAAAGAAAAAATAGAAGTAAAAAAGAAACTTTAAAAAAGAAGAGGAAAAAAAAAGAAACAAAGAATGTCTGACCCTATTCCTATTTTTCTGATTTTTTTTTCTGGTCCTGGGCCTTGAACTCTGGTCCTGGGCCTTGAACTCTGGGCCTGGGTGCTATATCTGAGCTCCTTTTGCTCAAGGCTTAGGCTCTCCACTTGAGCCACAGCTCCACTTCCAGGTTTTTCTGTGACTAATTGGTGATAAGAGTCTCATAGACTTTCCTGCCTGGGTTGGCCTTGAACCGAAACTCTTAGATCTCAGCCTTCTGAGTAGTTAGGATTATAAGCATGAGCCACCAGTGCCCAGCTTTTCCTGGATATCTATATATTTTTTATTTTTTTGTATATTCATATTACATAGAGGGACTCTGTGCCATACTATGGAATGTTTTGAACTCTCTATTTACAAAGTTGCTCATTATAGATCCCACATTAATTTTTGCCAGCATCGAATAACCATGTATACAACAAATGTTATGGGCATACAGAATTGGGTCTGATACTATAGTTTCCTATTACTATTTGCAAATTACCTGGGTGTCAATTCCTTTAAGCTAATCACTCTTCTGATGTTTTCAGAAATGTGCGCATTTGGTCAAGTCACAAATATGAAACTTTGTAATGGGAACACCTAGCTACCACTATCTTTGTTTTCTTTGTTTTTCAAGAATATACTGTGTCATCATTAATTCCAGTCACTAGTCCTTTGGTCTAACTTTATTGTTTGGCCAGCTCTTCCCTAACCTTGCTTCTACTCAGCCACTCCATCCTCTATCAATGACTGTTCTACACTCTTCTTTTATTGACTCCAACTTTTAATTGATCTTCTATCAAGTTGCTTGCAAATAATTTTTCAAATTTTCAAAATCATAAACCTTGCCTGGATCATTTGTGTGTATACTTCCATGAGTTATGATTGAATGAAATGAGGCAATAAATAATCTGTACTTACATTATTCCATGTGTCTTGGAGCATATTTTTTTCCTTCTGTAATTCCATAATCACCCCCATCCCAAATTTCTCCTCCCCATCAATACACCTAGTTATATTAATTTATTGTCATTTTTTCTGGTGCATATTTACCCACATCTTCTCATTTTATATATGTCTTTCTGTATCTCAGGCAGATTAAACAGTCTCTGTAAAAACGGATGAGGGCCTTTTGCTGTTTGTGTACAGAAATGTCTCCTTTAGGAAAGGGTTGGGAGAATGTGCGATAGAACAAGTTGGCTACAAGTTCCTGACCCTAACTCTGGGGAGATAAAGAGAGACCGGGCTTACAGTTTACATTGAGAAACTCTTCATTATTCAGAGTGACCTTTCAAGAACTGAAATTGGACCTCAGCTGCAAAAATTAAACACTCCCTCTCCCATCTAAGAAAAGCAATGAACATTTTGGAGATACTTGTTGCCTGGCAACAAATACATACTTTCTTCTCTTAAGACAACTGCCAAAAAAATGTTTGGAAGAAAATTGGCCATAAAAGCAAGTCAATAAAGCAAATCTGGTGGTTCTTAGTGTAGGAGGAGAGCAAATTCATAAAATTTACATGTCTCTGTTGTGTTGCACGTTTGTGTGTTTGTTTCTATGTACAGCTGTGCCCATCAGTTGTGTAGATGGACCGCATAAGAAAGAAAGCAAAACAGAACTATCTATAGTATATATTCATTAATTACTTAATTCTCTTGTGGATTGAATGGGGCTAGGCCGGAGTAGAAAAAGAGTTCTTGCTAAAGTAAACAGAACATTAATGATGCACAAATCTACAGGCTAGTAGACTATATGATCATTTGAGAATGAAGAGAAAAAAGAAGAATGAAGAAAAATGCTATCCCTTTTATTTTTTTATTATTCAGGAAAGTGAGATTTGCAAAAGGTAATGTCTTAGGTTATTTCCTGTTCCTATGGTGCCATTGGGCAATTTATAAAGCAACAAGGCTTATTCTGGCTTGTAATTACAGAGGTTGGGAAGTTGAAGATTGGCTATCAGCTCTGTTTATCTTCTGGTTTGTCCTTTACACTGTGACTACTCATGGAACACAAGTGAAAAAGCAGAAGGTGGTGTATAAGAGTGAGAGGAAATACCAGATTTACTTCATAACAAACTGCTCATATGATAACCTACCCCATCTTGAGGACACTACATTAATCACAGGGGAGGGGACCTGGGAACTAATTACCTCAGAAGGGTCCACGGAGCTCTGTTATTGTTCACTTTAGGTTTCCATCAACTGATGAATGGATAATGAAAATATCATCTATATACAGTAAAGTTTTACTTTCTCATTAAGGAACCATATGCCTTTATGGAAATGTCAAGATAAAAACTTACCATGCAAAATTTAATGTATACCAATAAAAATGACTACTACTACCTCACTAAGGAATGATGCTTTATTAAAAATCTTTTAATCATATATATGAAGATTAAATCTTAATGTTCTAGTAATTTATATATTCATCATGATGTTAATAATAGCCTGTCTGAATTACTGTTAAGTAATATAATCTGAATTGGAAAATGTGAGACTTCTACTTTTTTCTTCTTTTTCAGGATTGCTTTGGTTACTTGGTAGCCCTCTTGAATTCAAGATAGATTTTCCTATTTCTGCCAGGAAATACAATTGGGACATTTATAAGGATAAATTTCTTTGGGTAGTCATAGCAGCCTAATAATATTGTCCTCTAAACTTAGTAACTTTGATGTCCTTACTATTTATCTATGTCTTCTTTAGTTTCTTTCTGCAATGCTTGATAATTTACAATGCATGAATCTTTTGCTTCTATAATGACTACTCTTAAACATTTGTTTTAATACTATTGTAAATAAAATTCTTTAAACTACCTATTAAATAACTCATTTGTTGGCGCATAAACATGGAATTAATTCTCAAATATTACTTTCATATTCTGAAACTGTGGTGATTTTAAAAATATTTCAATAGTATGTTAGTAGAATCTTCTACATATACGATGTTATATGCAAACAGATAATTTTACTTTGGTTCTTTTCTTTCACTTGTTTACATTTTTGGTTAGAACTTTTAATGCTAAATTTACTAGGAATGGTAAAATAGATATTATTATTGTCTTTTGTTAATCTCAAAATAAAAGTCTTCAGCTTTGCACTGTTGAATTTAACACTAGCTGGTTTTATTTTAATATGTGACCTTTAACATGTGGGCAGCTTTTCTTCTGTTCCTATTGTTAGGAATGATTTTTTAAAATCATGGGAGAGTATTGAGTCTGTGTCTTTAGAGATGTAGATGTGTTTTTATGTCCTGTATTCTTTTAATGGGATGCGTTATTTTTGTGTAGTCTCATGTGTTGAATCAACATGGAATTCCAGGAATTAGTTTCATTGATCATGATGGATAGTTATTTCAATGGGCTTCTCAATTTATTTGTTAGTAATTTGTTGAGGGACATTTATATCAATATTTATTAGGGATATTGGTTCATAGTTTTTTTTTCTTTTTTTTATTGTGAAAATACCGTACAGAGGGGTTATGATTGCATGAGCAAGGTAATGAGTACATTTCTTATCAAGCATCGTTTCCTCCTCCTTTGTTTCCCCTTCCCAACCCTTCCCATCTCCCCCCATAGTTTTCTTTCTTGTGTATCATTGCCGAGCTACAGTATTGAGGTAATGATGGCTCCATAGAAGGCGTTTGAACTTGATCCATGATCTTCATTTCTTGGAAGAATTTGTCATTTTTCTTTATATGTTTGGTAGGGTCTCCATCTAGCTTTTGACTTTGTTAGGAGAATTTTTTATAATGGTTCAGTGATCTTATTATTTCTAACTCTTCTCAGAGTTAGATTTTTGTTTTATTAATTAAGGAAATGCTAAACTTTTAGTTTCATGCTCCCCAAATAATTTGTGATGAGGTGAAGCTAAATCCCTCTAACTTCAGAAACTTACAGACTTATGTCTGTGCCCAGAATCTTTCATAATAATACTCTTTTCAAGCTACTATTAAAAGGAACGCATCCAATGAATGAAATTTGCAATGTTGTCACATGGGTCTAACGCATTTGCTTTACTCATCTGGAAAAAAAATCACAAATATATTACTTAAGGGGAAACTCAATTATTTTGCTGTTGTAATTTTTTTTCACATTTTCACTTTTGTAAGCATTTGTAAAAGGAAGTGCAAGGGTAATAGCATGTGTTAGTTTGCAAAGCATTTATGTACAAGTTGCATTTTCAAGAACCAGGTCACCTGCACATGGCTTTCTCCACAAATAGAACTTAACTTCTGTTTAATACTTAATAAAAAAAATAAATAGTTTGAACATCTCTCCTATTTACCCTACTTGTGGCAAAAGGAGGTACTTATTTTTCAAGTTGTAAGGGGGTATTAATTTATACCTATTATATGTTAAGCTTATAGGACCAAAATAGCATTTGAAAAAAAAAAAAACACCTCATGACTACTCAGCCCGTTTCTTCTTATAACCAAATGCTATTGTTTCTTTTTAAAAAAAATAACACAGAAAGTTGTTGGTTTTCTGAATAACACACTGGAAAAAGCCACTTTAAACACTGAAGATTAAATAACATTACTAGCACATACTAATTGAACAAAATAATAGCTTTATTATATTTTCAAGCATGTGTTCAATGTACCTGAATCACATCCACTCCCAACATGCTCTCTTGTCTGCTGTCTTCCTCCCCCGGATTCCTCTCCTCTCTAAAATCATTCCACTCTTACTTCCATAGGTTTTAGTTTTCTTTTTAAAATCCAGATTCTGAATATCAAAGAGAACATCATGTGACACTTAAATACCGAGTCTGGCTTAATTTAACATGATGATCTCCAGTGTATTCATTTTCTTGCATAATAACATAACTTTATTTTTTCCCCTATGGCTAACTAATGCTGTTATGTATTACATTCATCATTTTTCTGCACATCTTTGTTGATGGACACCTGGACTAATTTTATAACTCGGCTATTATGTATCAGGCCACAATAAGCATACGTATGCAGCTATCTCCATTCTATGCTCACGCTGACATCTATCCTATCCACCTGAGTATATACCTAGGAGTGTGGTGAAGGAAGATAATATGGAGCTTCCATTTTTAGCTTCTATGTTCATCAAGGAATAGTTTCTTGTGTGTGTGTGTGTGTGTGTGTGTGTGTGTCCTTATCAGGTTTTTATGTCAGGATAACATTGATGTCATAGAATGAGTTTGGTTGCATTCCTTCCATTTCTATTTGTGGAATAATTTGAGGGGCAATAAAGGGCCAGTAGCATTCAGCAGTGAATCCATCCTGTGTTCATATCTTTTCTTCATTGGGAAAATATGTTATGGTGTCCATCTCCATCTCACTGGTCTATTTAAGTTGTCTGTCTGGGTTAAGTTTTAGTAGTTTATACTATGCAGAAATGTAACTATTTTTTCTAGATTTTTCAGTTTCTTAGAGTGAAAGTTTTCAACATACTCCCTAATAATTCTCTGGATCCCCGTGTCTGTTGTAGGATTTCCCCCTTTTCTTTTCTAAATTTATTAATTTGGGTCTTCTTTTTCTTTCTTTGGGTTAGTTTGTGAATATTGGTTATTTTTCCAATGAACCAACTTTCATTTATTGATTCTTTTATTTTTTGCAGGCCATGCCCAGACCTTATTCCCTCAATATTGTATGATAACAAGCACTATATAACATTTATAATGTTTTGACATTATAATTAATCTAAAGAGCCAAATGTTGGTGGCTCATATCTGTAAGGCTAACTACTCAGGAGGCTGAGATCTGAGGATCGTGGTTGGAAGCCAGCCTGGGTAAGAAAGTTTGTGAGACTCTTATGTGCAATTAACCATCAGAATACTGGAAGTGGATCTGTGGTTCAAAGTGATAGAATGCTAGCCTAGAGAAAATACTCAGGGACAGTTCCCTGGCCCTGAGTTCAAGCCCCATGACTAACAAAAACATGAATCTATGAATTATCTAAAGTTAATAGGTGAAATGTGTGTAGATTATATGCAAATATCCATGTGTTTAAAAGTTTTTCTTTTATTATTTTTTTTACTAAGCAATTGCACAAAGGGGTTTCAACTCCACAAATATTGTTATAATACAATGCATCTGTACAAAATTTAATTTAATTTTTAAATGATTATTGTAAAGGTGATGTACAGAGGGGTTACAGTTACATACGTCAGGTGATCAGTACACTTCTTTTTGAGCAGTGTCACCTCCTTCCCTAGCTTTCTCCCATTTCTACCCTTGCAACCACCTCACAAGCTGTATAGTTCATTTTCAACATAGTGTCTAGTGAGTATCACCGCTGCGTTTGTTCACCCTTTGTCCTACCATTTCTGTACCTTTCCCTAACACTCTCTTAAACAGATAACCTTACATATAAGACATACAGAAAACAAAAACAGTGACATTTCTTAGTGTTCATTTGGATAAATATCATTTTATATGATTATATGCCCAGAGACACTGAACCTCTGTGATCTCCTAAGGATATCTTCCTTTTACTTCACTGTGTGAATGTCTAAAGTCCTGTATAATTTATCATGTTCAAGTGTATTTTTTGTCTTTTACTATACAGTGTGTTTGCTTGTAGATTTATAGGCACATTATAGTTACCACGAAGGAGGGAAACCCTGCAACCTGTTTTTCTTTGGGTTTGGCTTACTTCTCTTAATATATTTTTTTCCAAGATGAAGTATAGAATTCCATTGTGCATATATACTATATTTTTGGTACATTCATCCATAGAGGGGCATCTGAGTTGATTCCATATCTTGGCTATGGTAAAGAATGTTGCAATGAACATGGTTGTGCCATTAGCTTTAGTATGGCCTTGTTTGTGGTCTGGGAGTGGAATTGCTGGGCCATAGGAAAGTTCTATGTTTAGTCTTTTGAGGAACCTCCCTACTGCTATCTAGAGTGATTGGACAAGTGTTCCCTTTTAGCCACATCCCTGCCAACATCTGTTGTTAGTTTTCTTGATAATGGCCATTCTAACCGGAGTGAGGTAAAATCTCAATGTATTTTGATTTGCATTTCTTTTATGGCCAGAGATGTTGAACATTTCTTCATGTGTCTATTGGCCATTCTTATTTCTTCTGAAAAATCTCTCTTTAAGTCTTTAGCCAAGTTATTAATTGGGTAGTTGTTTGAGGGTTTGTTTTTGTGGAGTTTAATTTTTTGGGTTCTAAGTATATTTTAGATATGAGGCTCTTGTCTGATGCATAGCTTGTAAAGATCTTCTCCCTTTCTGAGGGAGAAATTCATTTATCTTGCTAGCTATGTCCTTTGCTATGTAGAAATGCTTCAGTTTATTGCAATCCCATTTATCCAGTATTTATTTTACTTTATTTTTTGTTGGTCATGGGGCCTGAACTCTGGACCTGGGTGCTGTCACTTAGCTATTCAGCTCAAGCCTAGGGCTCTACCAATTGAGCCACAGCGCCACTTCCAGTTTTTCTGTTTATGTGGTGCTGAGGAATCGAACCCAGGGCCTCATGCATGTGAGGCACACACTCTACCACTGAGCCACCTTCCCAGCCCATTTATTCAGTATTTTTTTTTTTTAGGTCAGTCGTGGGGCTTGAACTCTGGGTTTGGGACCTGTCACTGAGCTCTTCAGCTCAAGACCAGCACTCTACCACTTAAGCCACAGCACTACTTCTGGTTTTCTGGTGATTAATTGGAAATAAGTCTCTTGGACTTTCCTGCTGAGCTGGCTTTGAACGGCAATCCTCAGATCTCGGCCTCTAGGCCAATATATTTTTTTGATTTGTTGTGATTTTGGATCTTTACTTAGAAGTTTTGACCCATGCCTAGGAGCTCTACTGTTTCCCCTTCTTGTAATATTTCCATGGTGTTTGGCCTTAAATTGAGGTCTTTGATCCATTTAGAATTGATTCTGGTGCAGGCAATTTTGCCAACACCATTTGTTGAAGAGACTGTCTTTCTTCCAACTTGTTTTCTACTCCCTTATAAAAACATTAAATGGCTATGCTTTTGTGGGTTTATGACTGGGTCTTGTGTGCCATTGGTCCTCAGGCCTGTTCTGTGCTAGTACCAAGCTGTTTTGATTACTATGGCTTCACAATAGAGTTTGAGGTTTGGTATTGATATTCCTCCAACACTGTCTTTCCTGCTAAGGATCATACAATGTATATTTATCAATTCTTTGATTTTTCTTTTAGTCTTCATTTCATTCATTTCAGCTCTGATATGTGTTCCTTCTCTTTGTGCATAGTAAGTTGATCTTCTAAGATATTAAAGTACATTATTAGATTATTTGAGACTGCTCTGATTTTTTTGATAGGAAATCATTGCTATAAATATCCATCTCAGAATTGCCTTTGTTATATTGCAAAGGTACAGATAAATTGTGTGTTCATTTTCTTTTTATATTCTAGAAAGGTTTAAATATTCTCTTGGATTTATTCAGTGACCCACTGATCATTTAAAAGTACCATTCACAGCTGGGTACTGGTGGCCCATGCTGTAATCTTAGCTACTCAGGAGCTGAGATCTGAGGATTGCAGCCTAGGCAGGACAGTCTGTGAGACTCTTATTTGCAATGAACAAACTAGAAAACCAGAAGTGGCACTGTGGCTCAAAGTGGCAAAGTGCTCCTCTTAAGTGAAAAAACTCAAGGACAGCTCAGAGTTCAAGTCCTACAACTGACCTAAAAAAAAGCTACTATTCACTACCCAAATTCATAGTTTTACTAGTTGTTTTCACTAGGAATCAGATCCATAGGCACAGATCTAATTTGGTTGGAGGTATAAATTGTAAGCCTGCCTTCAAACATCACCAGAACCACAGCTACAACTCTGGAAAGAAGAGAGAAAGGGTGCTTGGGTGGAACATTGTGATATCAAGTCATATAGGATCATTGAACCTGTTGCCCTGCCCCACCTACATGGTTAGACTGTTTTGTCTGCCCCAGAGGGCCAGAAAGATAAAGGGAGAGCACTTGCTGCTTGGACGCTTCCTGAATTAAACCAGCAGAGGCAAAGTTACCTGTGGTCCAGCAGAGAAAACAGTCTAAATCTTAGCCTGAAAACATCCCTATCTCTGGCCTAACTTGTTTTAATTAGAGAAAGAGAGAGGAAGAGAAAGAGAGAAGAGACTAGAGGGAGAAGAGGGGAGAGAGGAGAGAAGAAAAGAGGGAGAGAGAGAAAGAGGAGAGAGGAAGGAGAGAGGGAGAGAAGGAGAGAGAGAGAGACACCTCCAGAGGTTTATCCCCAAAATAAATTGATGAGAGGGGCAGGAATCTCACCAAAAAAGATATTGAAGGGTATCTTTTGTTGTTCTGATTATGTTTATTATTTTATCTTTCTCTGTGTTTATTCTGCTCTCACTCACTATCATTTTTTTGGCTGGCACCGAGGTTTGAACTCAGGACCTTCCAGATCCTTTGGCTTGCTTGCTTGGCTGGCTTGAGTCCAATTGTAAAATTCGAAATAACCACACGATGTCGCTGTGAGCCCAGCTAATTAAAACTGAGCATTTATGGGGTGGAGGAAGAACAGAAACGGGTGAGCCAGAAGTTTGTCAACAAGTGACGAAGTCTCTGCTTAGTGCCTAAAATGAAATCTAAGCTGGAATCGGAACGCAATGTCTAATGGAATAGAAGGAATTTTCCCACGGAGATCGGGGATGTCAACGAGAAGCACACCCAAAAACTGGCTTGAGGAGAGATTTATCTACATGAGCTTGGGGGTGGTGGTAGTGGTTTAAACCCAGGACGAGTTCCCCCACCATCCCAGCTCATTGCCAGGAGGGGAGAGGGAAGGACAGAGGTCCAGGCTGGTATCCAGCACCAGGTCTAAAGCGAAGGTGCCATGCCTAGGCCACTGAAGTTCTGCCCATGTGTACTGCCAGTGTCCATCAAAAACCATAGCCAAGGGGGAGAAAGAAACTCCATAAAGAACAAGGAAAATCACATTGCTATAAGGATCCTTAGGATGGTGATTAGGGAAAGCACAGATTCAGGGAGCCTTATAAATATGCACTGAGGTTTTACAAATGAATGACTTAACCGCCCCCTTCCTCCCCTCCAGGAGCCTGGTGGCTGCATCCCTTGCTTTCCGGGTACCGTAAATGGTGCTGATCAGACTCAAGGGACGGAGGATGGTCTCCATCTCTGGGCAGTTCGAAAAGGTTCAGTTCCAAGCAGGTTTCCAGTCTGGTTTCACCACGGGCTCCCATTCCATGCCAAGAGTCCTCAACCCACTCTGCTCCACGATTTTCATCCTTGCCAATGGCATGAAGCAGAGAGATGCCAGGGCCCAGGGCGCAGCGGAGAGATGCGGGGCTGCCAGGGCCCAGGGCGCAGGACCTGCTGCCCGGCTACCAGCTCCTCGGCCCCAGGCCAGGAGGCCGCAGGGGCGCCAGGGGCTGGAGCTGGGCGCGCGGGACGAGCTGCCTACGGGAGCCGACCTGGGGCCTCCAAGGTGTCCATGGAAGGAAACCTGAAGGACTGTGTGTATTCCGAGTGAAGGCTTGGCATGGAGAGACTGGAGTGTGAGCATGCGCAGAGCTGCCGCAGCGCCAACCGTCAACTCCCAGTGGTTGCTATTAGACTTTTTAGGTGCGTTGCCTCAACTTACCATCTAATTTAGTGCATATATATATTCATATATATTTATATATTCTTTGTTATTGTCAAGGTGATGTTCAGAGGGGTTAGTAAGGTCCTAAGGACATGTCTTGTTAAACTTTTTACCCCTTCCTTCATTGTTCTCCTACCCGCCCCCCCCCCCCCACTTGATTCCCAGCCCTGCAGTGTAGTCCCTTGCTCTTGGTAACAAGGCCATTGTGAGAAGAGCTGGGGTGATGGCTTAGGACCCCTCATGAAGGGCGTCTCTGGACCTCGATGAGGAGCTGCAGAGCAGGCTGGTGGCCGCGCACGCGAGCGAGCCACTCTTTTGCAAAGTCCACCGCGCCTTGTAGGAAAGGCCCCACGACTCCAGGTGGAGGTGTCCATCCGCAGCGTGGCGGCCACTTCCCAGTCCGCTGGACTAGCAGCTTTGCCAACGCCTTGAATAAGGATCATGGGGGGGGGGAGCCACTCCCTCCAGTCAGGCTCCCAATGGGGCCCGCGAGGGGCTTTCCAAGAAGTAATTCAAAACTGACACCGTTAAGGGCTTTAGCTCATGGACACCACATCCATTTTGGTGAAATAACCCTGTGATCAGTGTGTTGGGATCGATCATTATTAGATCAACTTTTCTGTGGTGTGTGTGTGTAAAACTCTCCACCACAAACATTACAGTATGGAGACTTAATCCCTTGCCTGGAATTTACAAGCTGGTCAGCATGGTTCGCATATGTGAATCAATGGGATGATGAACACTTCCTTACATGCCTTGCGCTGTGGATATTGCATCTGATCACGGACATCACAGGTTTTATCTGAAAACAATGCAACAGGCACCCAGAGAAGGAGTTGTACAAATTTTCTTTCCATGAATTTTCCATTAGAGATTGATCACCAAAGATATTTACAGTGGTTTCAATGTAGTATGTAGGGTATCTTTTTCATTTTACTGAAAATAAAAACTGTATATACTTAAGGAGTAGAAGATAATATTTTGGGTATAGATTGCAAAAGATACTTCCGGTCTTTACAAACCTGTACGATTGTTACTGCCTTGGTTTTTATGCAGGACTGTGTAGTTTTTGTTAGCATATTTTTATTTTTACATTTTATATTTTAATGTATTTTCAATATATTTTGAAATTAGGAGACAAAACGCCTTTGATTTTCTTCCTTATATTCGAGATTCTTGGTCTATTTGGGGAGTCTTTTGTAGTTCTAGACAAAATTTATTATTGTTTCTTATACTTGTAAGAAAAATGCTATTAAAATTTAGATAGAGATAGGTATAGTGCTGCACAGCAGGAATCTGTTACAATAGGAAATGGAGATGAGACAGGAGGATCATGGTTCATGGCCAGCTCTAGCAGGAAACAAACTTAGCAAGACTCCATTTAAAAAAACAAGCTGGTTGTGGTGATGCATGCAGCTACGTGGGAGGCAGAGATAGGAAGATGACAGTCCATAACCAGCCTGGACAAATGTATAGGGTCCCACCTGAAAAATAAAGCAGAATGGATCTAGGAATATGGCTCAAATGGTAGGCCAGTTACACAAGTTTATTTGTAATATGAAAATAATAATAATAACAGCACATAGCAACTGAAATGAATGTATAGATCATATATTCATGACGTATGTGTAGATCTATAGTGTAGATCTATCTCTACATGGCCTATGTTATCAATCCAGCTGGCCTCATAAAATGAGTTTAGACCCTCTTTTCTTTTCTTTTCTTTCTCTCTTTCTTTCTTTTCTTTTTCTCTTTCTTTCTTTCTTTCCTCCTCCTCCTCCTCCTCCTCCTCCTCCTCCTCCTCCTCCTCCTCCTCCTCCTCCTCCTCCTCCTTTGTTTTTTGTTGGACATGGGGTCTGAACTCTGGGCCCAGGTGCAGAAGTTTCCCATTAAATCTTTTTCTGAACTTCTTTACACAACTGTCATAGCACACATAAGAAACTCTGTTGAAATATGAATCAGAGCATTGTTCTCAAAGATTCCAGCTGCAGTATTTTTCCCAGTGAGTTAAATACTTTGCCACCTTGGAAAGTCTTGAATTCAGTTTTAGTTCATGTTTCTGAGCATTGTACCCATATACCCATTAGAGGGCGCACAGAGACAGTAGAGTGTCAGCTCTCAGAAATAGGGTTTCTTGGAGGCTTATAGATGCATTCTACACTACCGTTCTCACTGAGGATGAAAATTCTCTTTAAAACAGTTTTTTTTCCTTTTATAAGTATTACCAATACAGCTCCTTTAGAAGCAGTATGCCTATTGCTTGTGGAAACATGAAATGTAGAATGCATTTTAATATGCATTGTTCACTCTGTTTTTGGTGACTTGAGCATTAATATGGTGAGAACTGTATGAAAGTCTTCTTCCCTGGTTCTCTACAAGGATTTCTGTGTATGGCAGTAATTGTGTGGCCATAGCAGCTCCACTGCTGGCTTTTTGCTGGTTAATTAGATGTACAGTGTTTGCCTCGCATGCATGAGGCCCCAGGGCCTCAATTCCTCAGCACCCCATTAGCAGAAAAAGCAAGAAGTGGAGCCGTGGCCTAAGTGGTAGGGCACCAGCCTTGAGCTGAAATGCTGAGGGACAGAGCCCAGGCCCAGAGTTCAGGCCCCATGAGTGGAAAAAAAAAAAGATTCTCTCTCTGCTTATACTCACACATTCTTCCACACCTGAAATACCCTTACTTTTCCCACAAAATGAAAACCATTCTTCCAGGCTTAGATAAAATACTTTAAGAACTTGGTAGCACAACAATAATACATCCCATTCTATTTATCCATAGCTCTCATGATCAGTGAAAGCTTTCTATTTTATATAGAAGCTCATATTTACATATGCATAAGCCTTTCCTAACAATAGCGAAGGCTATTGTCTGTTTAGAGCTGCAATGGTTTAACCGTATGTCTGTCTCACGCATTGCAATGTCTGTCAGTGGAAGCAAATGAGATTAAGATTATCATTTAGTCAGGAAAGCACATTTGCTTAGCAACAGTGGGTGCAAGTAAGATCAAATACACCGTTCTTAGGACCATTTGAACTAGGCCAGCTTGCTACTTGTGCTCCTGGCTAGGACCAGAGTAACATGTGTCCAAAGAATACTTCCATGGAAATGAATGAGACAGGCTAGGACAAAACCTGAATTTATTTTTTAAATTTATATTTGTGTTTTCTTGTTGAAAGGTAGCAGAGAACTGCAGAAGTGACAGCACAGATCTGTCACATAGAAGCCTAGTGCATCAAGCCACGATTCTACAGCTGTTTCCTTTTAGAATAGTTTGGTTTCAAAGTCCAGGAAGGATGTTGAAGGCATAGGCAATGGATCAGAGAAGAGGGGAAAAAACTGAGAATCTAAAACAAAATCAAATATGTTTTTCTGTACAACTAAAGATATAAAATACTAAAGTTGAGAATGGAAATTGGGCAAAATAGAGCTCATAAATACAAACCATTTTTTCTCTCAGAATATTTAAAATATTATGTAGCTGTGTAGATAAGAGGTTAAGGATAACCAGAACTTTCTGAACAGCAGAAGAGTTTTTCATAGGCTCCCTGTCCTGAATAGACAAAATTATAGAGCCTAGCAGCTACTGGAGGAACAATCATATGAAATGTGATTGCATCTTCCATGCATTCCAAGCACAGCTCTGGATAGAATATATCAATTATCTATTCTATTCTTATCAAAGGATGCAAGATGTATGATCTGTGATGCAAGATGAGTATGTATCTTTTTAAACAATATCTGAAACTTAAAAGTAATAGGGGAATAAGGAAGAGCCAACACAGGGGAACAAATGACAAGAAAGCAAAGGTAAAAATATATGTAATAGAAGTATAAGAAGCATAAGAAGAGACAGAGACTAACACCAGGAAATTGAGGTCTGTAAAATCAGTGAAGTGAAATACCTTACCTATCTTGCAAAATTTCCAAGTTTTAGACAATATTTGCTCAAATCATGTTGAAACAACAATCCAGGTGAGACCAGCTTTAAAACAAAAGTCTCCATTTTCAATCAAGTGCTAAGGGAAAATTTGGGGTATTAGATAAATAATTTTGGGATAAGTATTGGGTAATGTTGTAATTTGATTTTGCTAGAAAAATGCAAGCCAGTAATAGGTAAAATAAAATTGAACAAAGATCCTTAGTGATGACCTTTTCCCTGCTCTGATATTTTACTGTGAAAAAATTGAATTAGGGTAAATTCTTGGCCTCTCTTGTTTTGTTTCTACTGCTCAAAGGGCAGGATGAATTTTAGGATTGGTAAGAATAAGGAGAATTAAAAAACACCCCCAAATACTTTTCATCCTGTTTCTAACATATTCTGTTTCTCTTCCTCTGGCTTTTGGACAGACCATATAAAGGCAATAGCATTCACTTCCATGATGATGTTGCCTTAGATGGCAAAGGTGTGTGGCACTGAGTGAATAAAAAATGAGAACATGGGCTGGGAAGGTGGCTCAGTGGTAGAGTGCTTGCCTTGCATGCATGAGGTCCTGGGTTTGATTCCTCAGGACCACATAAACAGAAAAAGCTGGAAGTGGTGCTGTGGCTCAAGTGGTAGAGTGCTAGCCTTGAGCTGAAGAGCTGAGGGACAGTGCCCAGGCCCAGAGTTCAGGCCCCACCACCCACCAAAAAAAAAATCATGAGAGTGAGGCTAATCTTCATGGGCAAGCCTTCAGCAGGTTGCTTAGGTTGCTGTTAAGATCACACACTATCCATTTGATCTGGAAGAGCAAGCTACCATGTGTTCTGCAGTTGTTTGAAAATGAATTCCCAATGGTCACGCATGCTTGGAACAGGACTGTGTTCTGTAGGCCAGGTCAGTACACACAGGACAAGTTTTGCTAGCCTGGACCTGGGACCCAGAGAAGCCCTGCCTGGACTTCTGACATTTAAGTGAAACACTCCATGGGAGCTGATGTAAGTTGTCAAATGTATGGTGGTGAATTTTACGCAGAGTTGGCAGAGCAGTTCAGCATGCTTGGAAGAAGCCAGTGAGAAGGTATTGTTTTCAAGAAAGCTGTCTGATCACAAGATGCACAAGAGTATTTCTTCACGGAAACCATTTCTTTACCACCTGTACCACTAAGTAGATTAGGAAACTTAAACTAAAGAGTAATGGATACTTGCTGGGGGAAGGAGAGGGTGTCAAGAGGAGAGGAGTAGAAGAACGAATGGGGAAAGAAGTAGAATGCAGGCAAGAATGCACTGTAGATACCCCAGAACTGAGAGAAAAGGGAAGGGGTGGGTAGAAGGGCAGGAGGAATGTTGAAGGGATGACAGAGATCAAGATGCATTTGGCATTTGTGAATTGTTTTGACAAATGGCAATTAAGAAAGTGAGGGAAAACGTGGGCCGGGAGGGGCAGGGAGAATGTTGGAAGGGGTGACATTGATGAAGAGACACGGTCTTCTTAAACTGCTCTGGTGAAGGGCCATTCCTTAACACAATTACTTAAAGAAAATTAAAAAATAGTGGAAAGTTCTCTTCTCCACAGTAGATAAAAATGGTCTTTCCAGTCAGCTTTATTAATAATAAAAACAAGTGTTAGGTCCGAATGCGATTCCTGAATCTATTGCCCATCTACCTCTGAATTAATTTGAGCAAAAGAAACAAACTGGATATTTGCTAATTCAGAATTCTAAAATTTTTTATTTGTCATAAAATAATAATGTATCAGCAATAATGTATAGCATTACCTCTAATCACGGCCATTTGAACGAGAAATAAAACTGCCAGGAAAAGGGAAAGTGTATCATGGGAGAAATGGTGTATTTCCATTGCAATCTTGAACAATTTTCATGTTGTTATCAAAACAATCAGTCTGGAGCTTAATTATCTTCTTCTTGGTGTTAAATGAGTTGAACATATAACTTTTTAAAAAACGCATTATTGTTACAAAGATGGTCACAGTAGAGGAAAAACGTTGTAAACATAGTGTCCTTGAATGGCGCCTGGACTGTGGTTTGGAGTGAATTTGCATGGCTGGCAGCTTTGAGCTCCCCAAATCTCCCCAGCAGAGATAGTGTGCCAATTGTTTTTCCAGAACCAGGATGACAATGTTCTTAAATGAAATTGTCACTAAATTTTCTTTCAAATTCGGACTGCATGATGGAATAAATATTGTCTATTGAAACTGGCTGTGAAGATAAGTATTTCATGAGAGATAATATATTTCATATGCAAATGTTTTGGCCTCTTTTTCTGTTGGAAGCCAGGCAGAGAAATTTTGTTATCTCTTTAATTTAAAATGTACTATCGAGTCAGATGCATGAGGCTCTGAAATTAAATAGCTACTTTATAGTATCATGCTATTAAGATGGCACAGTTTGTGCAGAAGGCAATTTGGTAATGATATGCTGATTTCAGTACATATGAAGTATTCCCAGAAAAAATATGCTTTGTTAAATATGAATTATTCCAGTCAAATTGGTGCTCACAATAAATATGTGTGTACATGCACACACATGCCCATATACACAGCTAGGACTGACCGTCATGCTTCCAATTTTTATTTGATCTCTTCCTTTACTTAAAAATTACTACAATTTCTTGAAATGCTAGACCCATAGCTCTATCAGCTTTGATTTGCTAGTTTTCCAGATCTCTTTCCCTTGACCCAAAGATTTGTCCTGACATCAGGAACAATGACTTGTTTGAGTGGTGAGCAATGACCTGTGTTCACAGGTGCAGGATTTGTGAAATTAGCATAAAATCTCTCTGCATCATTGTTTCAAGGTACCAGACTGAAATGGAAACACTAGCCCAGATTAAAAACAGTCTGGGCACAAAAACATTTGGAAAATGTGTCATTATTTTGTCTTCCATATTGCTCACAATCCTCCAAAGCCATAGCATAGAAACGCAGAAATCTAGTGGCCAATTTGTATCTCAAGGCAAGGAATATGGAAGACTAACATGGACAAACCATCCCAGTCCAGGTCATAGCCCTCTGCTTGTATCCTTAGAAAGACGTTAACCAAGGATAATGGCAGAAGGATAGCAGAACGGCTATCCAGGGTCGTATTCACTCTACTCCAAACTCACACTAGCGCCTGGTGTTAGCCATTCTTCAATGGTACACATTATCAGCTGCTATGGATATATCTCCAAACCCATAAGAACGCAAAGAAAATAAAGCAAATATTTGTTGTGCTGCAGCTAAAGGAGAAAGAGAAGCTAGAGCAGATGTGGCAGAATTAAGACAGGCAATAAAAGAACATTTAGAATCAATGTTTGCAATAGCTACGGAAGATATTGGAGCGGGAAGAAGGTACGAGAGGTCATAAAATAAAAATAGGATATTATTTATCAAATGCAGTCATTGAGATGAATAACTCAGCATATGGGGTGGACTCTAGAATGAAAGCAGGGGAGAACTGAATTATTGTCCTGCAAGATTAGGTAGAATGATGCTGCCAGAATATGTTAGGAAGGGAAAGCGACATGCATTCCCTGGAAAGGAAGGAAGCTTAAGTCCCCAGATAGCCAAAGCCTTTACATCTAGACTCAGCACAAGCAGAGAGTAAAGGCTGCAAGTCGTAAATGACCTACCCAGGCTTTGGAAGATGGCTCCAACACAAAACCAAAGACTACACAGAAGGGGAAAGATTTTCTTAGCTAGCTGAGTTTAAGCTTAATCTATGTTGTATGGATTTGCTAATTCATTTATTTAAAAATAATTGAATAGTATACAACTGAATATATATGTACACTAGACTACCCAACAATGATCATTTTATTAACTGACAACAATCAAATGTACAGAGTTTAAATGTTCAGTTCAGTGAGCTTTAACAAAGGAATACACTTTTACGCCAATAACACTGTTTATGGTATATTTTTGTGCTTCCAGAAAGTTTTTTCATGTTCTTTAGTCAACCCCACCTTTCCCAAAGCACACTATTCTGATACCGGTTTTAGTTTTTCTTTTATTGATCTTCATACAAGACCTCTACATTTTTTTCTTTATTGATCTTCCTACAGAACCTATAATATGTTCTTTTTTTAAAATCCATGGCTTGTTTTCCTTAAAATAATACATTAGAGATTCACCAGTGTTATTTTGTGTTATCAGTAATCTTTTTCTTTCTATAACTACATGCTATTCCAGTCTATGAATTTTTCCACTATTTGTTCATCCACACAAATGACTGAAGGTTTTTAATTTTTGTATTTAAAACAAATACCCGAAATTGTACACACATCTTTTTTCAGTTATCTTGGGAAAAAATTGAGGAATGGAAGTTTTTGGAAAGTAAATTAGTTATATGACCATGTAACCAACCTTGTAAATCTAGCAATTATAAAAACATGGAGATTACAGTCATCTCTGGCCTTTAGATTTGTTGCAGTGTTTCATGGTTGGTGAATTTTTATTTCCTGAACATATTTAATCCTTTGCCCTGTGAAAATGAAATTGTTGACATGTTATAATCACACAGTATTTCCCAAGGTCTGCAGTTCTAGAAACACAAAGAGACAATGAATAAAAACTGGGGAAATGTTTGCTAACAAACGTACAAGAAAGACATCATCAAAGCAATTGTCAGTGTTGAGTAAAAAATATAAGGTTAAGAGACAACATGCTGTGCGAATGAAATAAATATCAGAAGCTGCAAAGAAGCGTTGTAGTATCAAAAAGATTTTATATTTTAAAGGTAAATTCATTTTTGCTAGGTGAAACCTTTCATTTGGCCAACTTGGTCAATATCTGAATTACCTATTTTTAACTCCAGCTTCCCCAACATGGTCTTTTTAGTAGTGAGAGATAAGCGGGAAGAACAATATTTTATAGATTCTTTTTGTATGTTTTGAAAAGAATAGTTTCAATATGAGGAAAAAAATCCTGAATATACTAAAAGTAAATAATTGTTAAAAAGCACTTGGCCCAATTGTTGGTACTAACTCATATTTATATTGAATTGTTATTATTCAGCTCATATAAAGTCATAGCACTCTGAAATCTGCAGTTAGATCTAAGACAAAAAAGTGTTTACTCAACACCTAAACTATGCTATATCTTTAAATCATGCATATTTAATTCAATGAAATTGTTAAACATTGAATCTGAGTATTTTTGTCTGCTAACATATACAATCTTATGTATATGTATTTGATGGATTTCTAGCCACAGAAACATTTCAATAGGCTGTACAGTGGTTGAATAGATATGAAGAATGAGATAGATCCTATATAATATAAATTTTCCAATGTGGTAGCTTCTAGATACTCATGAGTTTTGAGCATTTAAAATGATTTGAGTTCAAGCTGAGAAATGCCTCATGTTGCATACTGGACCTGAGCAGGGTGACACTGGCCTTCAATCCCAGTACTCCAGAGGCTGAGGCAAGAAGGTCACAAGTTTGGAACTAATTTGGGCAATATAGCAAGTTCTTGTCTCAAATACCCTCCCTATACCCCACCCTCAAAACAAAAAGAAACAGAACAAACCAAAACAAATACATGTTGGATCTCCAAAGTTTAGAATGAGTAAAACGACACAAGCCATCTTGTTAATATTTTTACACTGATTACATATTGCAATGCTTTGGACATACTTTAGGTATGATATCAGTAAATCTTAAACATTTCTTTTCAATTAAAAAAATCTGTGGCTAAATTTTAAATCACGTAGGTCTCAGGATCCACGACTCTGCAGGCAAATGCTCCGAAAGCTATTGCAGTGGAAAAGCAGAGAAGGAAATCCATACTGTCTTCCAGAATTTTAATAGAACCAAGTTTGGCAAGTAGCTCCTTTGATTCTGATATGTCCAACCTGAGTGAATGTTGATCATTATGTCTATTTCCGCTAGCACAGATTTCAGAGTAAGCCTCGTGTGATGTACTAAACAGCTAGGTTGTTTTCTATTCAGTACATCGTTTTCCTTCTAAGCTTTTGAATATTGTGTGACATTTCCTTCCCAGTACCACTCATATTCCTAGAGACAATCTTGAAAAGCATGGTAAAAAGTCTTGTAGAAAACATCCATATGCTCCAAAGTACTGTTTTTCATGAGACCACGAAGGAATTATTTTACTAGCTACTGGAGCTAACATACCATAGGCATTTTTGAAATTTTGAAATAGGTGTTGAAATTTATTACTAATTATGACATAAATAGAAAGAATAAAAACAGTGGGATTCTGATAAGCAGCTAAGTGACATTTTTAATCAATGAAGAAAGAAAAAAAATTATCATATAACAACTGACTACTGGGGATGGCTGGTTACCGAATTTGAGCAAAGTTAAACTCATGCCCTTTCACACTCTCAAAATAAAATTGCAGATTAATTGAACACCTACATGTAGATAAGGCACAATTATAACTTTCTTAGACAAATATGGGAGGATAATACTCTAAGCTGAAATACTTAGAGACAGAGACACCACTGGAGAATAGATATTTGCAGTGTTATATCAGGAAACACGTTTTTGCTGAGAAATTCTCACAAATCAATAAGAAAAACAACCTGACAAAATATGATAATGGAATAACAGGCCAAGATAAATAAAAGGAAATTACTAGAAAAATGAATATGTATTTCCAAGGAATATTTGAAAATATACTTAATTTCTCTAGAAATTTCTCTAGAAATTAAGTATATTTTCAAAAAAAAAGAAATATTCTTTTTTACAAAAAATATTCTTTATTTTATCATGTTGGCAGACAAGAATGTTGGAAAATTAACATTATAATTCATACAGACTGTTAGAAGATTTACTGTGACTCATCAAGAAACCTAAAACATGTTTTAAACCTAGCTTTGTGGTACATGCTTTTAATGCCTCTCATCTCTGTACTGTGGGCATGCTTATCTACATAATCTTGCTCTCTGGATTTGGGGGAAGAATGATCACAAATTCAAGATTAAAACTGGGCTGAAGAAACTATAAAAATATGCAAGAAGAAAACAAAAAACAAAACCCAAGGTCTAGTGATTCATCTCCATGAAGAGCGTGTCTTGCATATACTTGTGTAGCATTTAACTCTGTTTGATCTCCAGTAAGACCTAGAGCTCAACCCCCGGTACTGCCAAACAAATAAAAAGCACTGTGTGAAAACAAATAAATTAAAGAAATTACTAAAAAAAAAGTAACAATACTTACAAACCCTAAGTAAATGAATGATACTAATAAATCATTACTGTTAGGTAACATAATTGCCTGGCCAAGAAAACTCCTACATTAAATAGACATTTACTATGGAAAAATTAGAAAAAGTGTTCACAGTTTACTTAGATATGACATGACTAAAGAAAAACCTGATACATAGTGTTCCCTAGAAAATGTATAAATTCATGAGGATTTCCTTCTTAGTGCTTTGGCTAGAATACTGCCTCAAATTAGCACTGGTGTTGTTATTTATATGCATTTCAGAACAAGGGAGGACTAGCCAAAAATTGTACACACCATCAACTGACGTTAGTTTCAGTGTGTTCCCGACACATTTCTCCTATCTATTCTATGCATAAGGTCATCCTTACTCTTGCTGAAGTTGTAATGCTGTGTTTATGTGTTTATATGGCTTCCATTCTTTACCTTTGGTGCATGTGGGCATTCTGTTCATTACAACACATTGCAGCAGTATTCCTACTGCAAAACTGTTGCTGAAATGCTTCTCCACTTATACCCTATAGCTATATTCCCCTGAAAACATAAAGCACTTACCAGAGAATAAAGCATGAGCAGCTGGGTGCAGAGGTTTAACTATGTAATCCTAGCAACTCATGGGGTGGCGATTGAGGGGTCCCAGTTCAAGTCCAGCCAAAGCATAAAAGCCAGGAGACTCCATCTCAATCAGTGGTTGAACATTGGTCAGTGTAACAACACTGTAACAACTGAGTCAGGATTTAGAAGCATATGAGTTCAACTCATTTTTTGTACCATGTGTGATTGTCATCGTATGAGCATAGAATTCTGTATCCAATCTACTCTAATGTTAGAGTTTTCCCAGTTGCCTTTTATTCTTAACTAGGATGTGAAGATTGCCGTTCTTTTCTCTTGGAGTATAGATACTGTAGTTCTGCAGCAGGAGGTTGGCAGATTTCCCTAAACAAGCAGATGGGGAGTATCTTCCCTGCCATAACTACTCCACTCTACCAATGTAGGGCAAAAGTAGCTCTGACAATATCTCAATGAATTGACACAGCTGTGTAAGAGGGATTTTTTTGTTAAGGGGCAGATGAATTTATCTGAGAGATAAAGTACTAATGGACATTTTGTGCATGCACTAAAGGAGTTTACTCAATATACAAAGTATTCCTCATATAATAAAAATGTTTAAAACAATGTAGATAAAAGTTGTTTAATCGTAGTTGTAGGAATGGAAACCTGAATAGACTAGAATAAAAGAAAAGTACAAGTATTATAGAATTAGGTAATGTACATGCAAGAAAATAGCACAATGAAACTTACTAAAAGGAGATACAGGTGTTAAAGAAAGAGTTATAAATAAAGTGTAAATCTGATCAAAATACATAAAAGCATGCTGTCAACATCACAATGAAATCCTTTGTATAATAATTTACACTAATAAAATTTGTTTTTAAAAAGAGGGCCTGCCTGTTTGGTAAGTTTAACACTCTCAATTCAAACACCAGTGCTGCCAGTAAACAAACAAGTCATAAACTAAACTGTAGGTTAATAAACACATGTAGTATATATAGACAACTTCTTTGTGAAATTTTCTGAAGGGAGAAACAAAGAAACAAGGTAGCTGAAGATAAAGATGCTTAGAATTTATTTTTAAGGTTAGATGCATTGCACGGTAATTTCATGCTAAAAAGACGATTTAACAGAATGTTGTTGGAATGGTGACCTCAGATAGGAAAGAATTGGGTTTCATTAGAATATGGAGAAAGTTAGCTTTTCCGGTCAGTAAGGAGGAAATGAGTTCTTTCATTTGATTCTAAGGGTCCTGTACAAATCAGTCAGGTTCTGTAGATTTGTTTTACAAACGAATTAGGCAGCAAGACAAATAGCGGAACCAGGATCTAACACTGGTTGCTGTACAAAGGAAAATAAATAAAATGCACATGCAGGGGAACATTATGTTTGTGAAATGTGGTCAGAATGCTTAACAGGCAGGCCCGGGAATGAGAAGGCTACTGCTCCCAGGTGAATAGAACAAAGAAAGAAAATACCCACACAGAGAGGATTCTGGCTTTGTGGAAGAACCAAGACCCAGAGTGGGAACACACATGGACAATGAGTTGGAGGTCAGAGTTGGATTAAAAATGATTAGAGTTTGGGTGTTAGAGCTGACTGGTGGATAGAGCAGCTAGCTTGAAGACTGCATAACGGAAGGATTGGAATGATTGCTAATGGTAGTATTTATGTACAAATGTAGTCACAGGTGACTGAAGCAATAGGGAGATGGTAAAAACCATTGAAGAAATGCAAAAAAGGGATGATTAGATCATTTGACTATTACAATCCTCAAGCAAAGATGTAAGGCCAAAGCCTCATGGCCAGGGATGTTTTCAGGAGAATTGGAAAACCAACTAGAGGAGACCAACCAGAGAAGACGACCCACACCTCCAGATTACCATGTGTTGGGTGACAGAGACAAGAAAATGACAAAGCCTAGGGACATTCATGGGAGCCTGCCTTCCTGCAGGACAGTTCCTGAGGAAAAGCAAGAATCTTTAGGGAGGGGACAAGATGTGGTGGGCGTGTTTGTGATGGACTTAGGTTCCAGCTGCTCCCTTGGGGGTTTTAGAACTGTGCATGGGGTTGGCATGGGAGGTTCACAGAACTGAAAAATGATTTTGGCCCTGGTGATAGGGAGCCTGCGATTGTGTGGTGACTGGACACAATGAGATCATTATAAGGAAATCATAAAAAGTAGATTGTGGGGACAATGTGGATCCTGTGGAGTTTCTCTTTTGCAGCTGATGCTGCAAAAATTAAATTGTTATTATGTTATGGCAAATGAGAAAATGTCAGTGTGGGGAGAGAACTTAATTACATCGAAATTATAATTTATATATACATGTTCATGAGGAACAAAGGCTGCTAATTTATTCTGAATAAAAAATAATGCACTCAAACTTCCTCAAAAAATTATAGCGATCTAGTTTTCCAAAGGAACTCAAATTTACTATATTCCATTTTATCTAAAACAGAAGACTTAATAAATCTTAACACAATTTTAATATAAACTTTTAAACTAATTTTAAAATCAGACTACATTAAGTCCAAGTCACAGGCTATGAAATGACTTTCAATAAGCCAAACTGAGTTATTACTGAATTGATGTAGTTAATTCAAGCATTGGTGATAATTTTAGAATCAAAGATTCTTAGAAGGTTTTGCTCATTTGTTTAGTTATAACAATGCCCTAAATAATGAAAGTTTCAGATTCTAGGCTGGATGAAGAAGAGAGTTCATGCTGAGAGGAGTCTTTTTTTTATACAAACGGGAAATGCAAATATCTCAAAGGTATCTGGCTTGTGGGAAACTCTCTCAAACCAGGTACAAAAGGGATGCTGCTAATGGTAGGCACATGGATAAAACACAGTTCTGATTTTAACAAGAAGGAACTGCTGGGTCTTTCATGAAAGCATGATGTAATAGTGACTGCTGAACAAAGAGCTCCTGGCCGCTGAGCGATTAGCAACGCCCTTTCCTGAGACTTTCCAACCACTGTGTCCCTAAAGAGTTTCAGAAGTTCAGTGGGGTTTGAACGGCGGGAAATTGTGCTTGTCAGATAGACGATCTGTTGCTTGAGCACATAAAGAAACTTTTTGTATTCATCAAATTAAAATAGTTAGTGGAAAACAGACTGACATTTTCCAGGATGGGGACCGTGATGAAAAAGCTATTTTGAAAAGGCTGAGGATAGAGGCAATCTCTGTGGCCACGGATGTGTTTGGACAGGAAAAGCAAAGCTGCGTTAGCTCTTGGAGCATCCACCAATAAACCCAAGTGAATGCCACCTCGGCCACCTTGTGATCTGCTCTGCAGCATTCCAACAGAGCTGACCTTTCAGTTAATGTCAGTCAACACCAAAGAAAGGTACGCTGAAAACAGATTTATCACTTAACTTCCATTATGGCTGGCCTTTACATTCTCGGTGGAAAATTAGACAAAACAATTACAACATAAAAAATGTATTATAGCCACACCTCCATACCATAAGCTCACCTTTAAACATGGACATTTTTTTTCAAAATTTGTCTTGATTTTCTGAAATGTTAGTCTTTTTTTTTGTTGTTTTTGCTATGATAAATTCACCTAGAACATTCTTCATTCTCACTGTAGCTATTTTTAATTATAATGGTTTTCCTTCCAAAAACTCCAGGATTTTGAATCCTGCAATGGAATTGTTGGGAATCTTAATTTGGCTCATGGAATTTCTGAATTAAAGCTCTCACTAGATGACACTGTTTGACCACCAAAAGTGCATCTGGTTCTAAGAACAATAAATACCTTTTCATTCTTTTTTTTTCCTTTCCTGATAAAGGTGATATATTTTTTTTTCAAGATTTCACCTTTATGTATTTTGAATTACACCAACTTTTCAATGAAAAAAAAAAAACAATGTTAGTCTTTCAGATCTTGAGAGAAAGAAGTTTTGGAATATGAATTCTAGTGTGTTTGTTTGCAAGGTAGGAGAAGGTTGGGCCTGTTTTCACATATTTAAAATAAAATTCTTAGCAGTATTCAGTGATGACTTAGTATCACTATATGTGATGTGTCAGTCACTTTACATATGTTACATAATATAATCTTCAAAACAAACCTACAAGGTAAGCCAATAGAATTTTAAGAAAATAAATAAGAACACTGGAGAGTGAGGGGAACACCTATTACCCCAGCTACTTGGAAGGTGAAAGTGGGGCTCTCATTATGTGGGCTGAGTCTGAAAACAAATATTAAAAGCAAAAGGACTGGTCCTTTGCTCCAATTACAGAGCACTATTGAGAGGTCCTGTGTTTAATGCTAAATACCCGAAACCAAATCAGTCTGAAACTGGAGCACCAAAAGGCCAAAAAGGGAATACAAAATTATGTATCTACTCCGTGGCAGGGTAATGTAATTGAGAAAACGTCTGGCCAGTTCAACCAACTACTTTCCATGATCATTAACTAATAATAATATCAATGTGCTTTTTGCCAAAGATCAAGAATCTATTACCCCCTTCCCTTTAATTTTAGAATGATAATTGTAAATGCCAGTTCTGTGGCAGGGACATGTGATGTTATGAGGTGGAGTCAGACTTCTAAATCAAACCCAAGTCTGGTGATTTATTGTACTTTGACACGGACCAACGTGTTTAACCTTCTAAAGTCTTAAGCCTTGTGTTTAATCTTCTAAAGGTTTGAAATGAGGACTAACTGCTTGCAAGTAGACAATGAAATAATTGACTGAAACCTATCATGGGCAAACTAACACTTCTAAATTCTTCTTGAAGAAGAATTAGGAGGCCTTAAGTAGATAAAACGATCACCTTCCATGTACCCTTTCACAGTGGGGCTATTTTATTACTTCATGTCTTGTATATAGTGGAATCAGACTGTCTTCCTGCTTATCACATCATTTTCCTACTCTTTCTGCTTCTTTGAAGCTCAAGTTATTATCTCCCTTACCTTCTCATAAAACAAAATAAGAAAAATAGCAAAAAGAAAAAAAAACCCTTAAAACATTTTCTGTGAACTCTACCACATTGATAAAGGTGTGGATACCTCGATTACAGCAGCTAATTCTGTAATATTTATTTTTATTCTATTTACTTCAAAAATTTCCCCACGTCCTGGCTTTATTTTTCTTTAAACTTCCATGACCTTTCCTGCCTGCCCTTTCTCAAACTTTCATGCTCTAAGACTCATCAGAACTTGTCCCGATAAAGAAATAGCTAAGCCTCAAACTCTAATATCCATTGATCATCGATCACTGATCCTTCTACTTTGCTATTTTTATTTGGCACACTTCCTATATGCATTTCTTATGTAATTTGGATGCTTGAGTCCTATCATCGCATGAGTACCTATTATCTTTTATTTCCCCTCTGTTTATTTCTACACTGGAAATGTCTCCTGTACTTAGGCATATGTTCCAAATACACAGTGTCCCTCCACTACTAAAGAACTAATCTCCATCAGCTATGTTCTCTTTCCTCCTCCTCCTCCTCCTCCCCCACCTCCTCTTTCTGCTGTATTGTTTCCATCAATAAGAAAATGATTTTTAAAATTTCATGAAGTTTTGTACTTATGCAATGTTGATAACCTAGAGAATATAGCATAAATTTGTCATAAATGGGAGATAATGAAGATAGACAAAGAGAAAAAAGTATGATTCTCTCTCTAAATCATAAAAGGGTATAACTGGAGACTAATAAGCATCAGGAAAAGCATTATTACCCATAGAAATTCTGTATGTGTGTGTGTGTGTGGGGGGGAAGTTGTGGGATCTGAATTCAGGGCTTAGGCACTGTCCTTGAGCATTTGTGTTCAAAGTTAGTGTTCTACTACTTGAACTAGAGCTCTAGTTCTGGATTATTTGTGTGTGATTAATTAGAGATAAAAGTCTCATGGACTTTCCTGCCTCACATCTCAGCCTCCTGAGTAGCTTGGATTTTAGACATGAGCCATTGCTTCTCAGCACAAATGGCCTCTTTTTGTAACAATGTCTTACTGTTGCTTCTGGTTGTAAATAGCTCTCAAATGATTGACACAAATCTAATCATATGGAAGTATACATCTTTCTACCTGTCCAGCATATTAATACAATGAATAATATAGCAGAAACCTCCATTAATTACCTTGGAAGGGTGAAATTGTGGAGTTAAGATCAAAGTACTGTGAAGAAGACACATTTTTTTATTTAACATTCAGTTTTTTTAAAGTTAATAATTTATAAATGTATTCCTATCAAAACTGATGACAATAAAATAGACTATCCTAACAAATGACACCTTGTATGACCATTAAGACAATTGTTTGTTCTGAGTATTTTAGTGTAAGTTATTTACCTTCATCAACATGATCTCAGTTTTAAGTTTTGCTTTTGTTCCTTTGACAGTGACTAATCATTCCATGCCAGTCTTATCTTGAAACCCAACAACTTACCCACAGAAAAAAGCTCACAATCATGTTACATCTTTTTATCTTATTTAAGAATGTAAGTCATCAACATCCACGCAACTTCAGGGTTACTGACTAAACTAGGACATAGTCCTTTGATGAAATACGTTCAGAGAAGTTAGTCGATGGAGAGTGCAAAGGGAGCTCTCCAGTTTTGTCTGGCTTTGAAATGTGTCTTTTCAAAGCATTGTTTACTGCTCTCCTCACTCATTAACTACCTTGAGCTTTTTGTTCTGAAGTGATTCTCAGCCTTTTGTATCCCCTGGTCCTTTGGTGCTTATGTTCCATCTTCCAGATTCCCTGAATTCTCTATCTTCTTTTATTTGTCCTTAGATGAGATATTTTAATCTTGTATCTCTGATTTTCCTCTGTATAGGTTGGAAAATCAATTACATTAAATATTTATTTCTTGTTCAAGTTATGTTATAGCTAAAAACATTATTATAGTACCTTTCAATATAAATTTGCCATTTACTCTTTGTCTATCTTTCCTATGTGAAAAAAAATCTGTCACTGAAAAACAGACTAAATGGAATCTTCATATTACACTTAGATTTATAATGTTGGCTGTTTCCTGGGTAACTCACAAAACAGTGATATAATATGATGTTTTATAATACAGTCAAAATAGCTGTCACCAAATTTAAAAAAAAACATGATTTAAACCTATTTATAATGGACTGAAACAAATTAATGTACTGAAACTGTTAACAGGTGGTGAAGAAGAAAGAACACTAAATTTACAAGCATCATTTCACAAGACAAATTTGAGCACTTCAGAGTACTTCATCAATTTCTCTTTATAAGGCTAAAATAGATAGCTACAACATGGTGAGGCTATTTAAGTCAGTGATTCGTGCTCACTTTATTCATCCACAAATATCATAGCTCTATTACCCTACTGTTCTTGTAACACTTCTATCATAACAATAATGAAAAAACATTGTAAAACAAATGTTTACTTAATTAGCATGATATAACACCTTATTTTTATAGAGTACATAACTGATAGCAATAACTAAAAATGTATGTAGAAAAAAGTGAATTGCTTTAATAGTATACACATTATTTTTAAAATATAGTTGCAAGAATTGATAGATATTTAGGCAATTTTGTTTACCTTACATTTTTGTTTTATTTGAAAACCATATACTTCAGTGAAGCCAGCAGAATCTCTATGACTATGAGTCAATAAATCATAAAATTAGGATATATGATTTATACAGAATCATAGTGAGCTATTTTTACATGTGCCTGGTGCATGAATAATCACACTAAAATTTCAAGGTCACATCATTACAGAAGATGTCAGCAAGCTTATGCTGTTTTAGGGTCAGTTTGAAAAACAGCAGAACTTTAAAATATAAGTCAACATTGAATATAAGCCAGAAGAGATGGACAGAAGGCTTAAAAAAATGTCCAGGTAAGGAAGATAAACTTCCTACAAGACATGGCAAAGAAAAAAAAAACATAGATGCAGTCATTTTCTTTTTCTTCTTTGTATTGTTAAAGTATTTTCTTTGTTTTAAAAGTATTTTCTTTAAAGAAAATTTTCCACCTTTTATTAGCATCAATGAGTTGTGTAATGGACTTTTATTTGGTATGTCCATAGCTGCATACAATATATGTTGACCTGACTTCTTTTCTGTCAGTCTCTTTCATCCCTCTTACTATTTTCCCAGCATCTTCTGAACCAAAGATGAGAGATGAGTTCTTCCAAGCATTATCTTCCTTATGTGTCTGATGGGTTCCTTTTAACTAAATTTTGCTGTATATGTTAAAAAGTAAGTAATATCCACATGAATACCAAATCTGAATGCCTTTATGATCTCTCTGCTTAGCTGATATGCATTCCATATTCTAGCTACATCTTTTTTCCTCCTTCTATATTTCACTTCAATAAGTTGTTAAATTAGTTAATGAGGCTAGACATATTTTTTGTTGCTGTGACAATACATTAACTTTAGCTAACATTTAGAGAAAGAAACACGACTCCTCCAGTTACAAATATGGAGAGAGAAGGATTATTTCAAGATTATTCAACAGGAAATAAGAGAAATCTACATTTTGATTTTAAAAGTTGAATTGTCAATGGCTACACCACCTTACCTTTATGTCTGGGTATGTGTGTGCCTTTACTATCAAACTCTTTGAGTCACAATAAAAAACAAACAATAAAGTGGTTGGTGATCATAGACATCTTCACTTAGAAAGCATTTGTTCAAATATGAGCCGGGTCCTGTTGATAAAAAGATGAGCAAGACTCGATAGTAGTCTAAAGAGATATGGCACATACAAGGATAATTTCACAGGGAAAGAGCCCTTGTGTCCACAGAAAACTATGTGTTGATCTCCAGCTAGAGAGAAAGTAACTGCAGCAATCCAGGTGTTACATTTCAGAATGAATCACTGTGTTTGCCCAATTTCTTCATAGTAAATAGGTGCAGCCAACAAGAGATTGCATCCAAGATGCTAAGGGCAACCCTTGCTAACTTTGGCTCCATGATTTCTTAACTTTTGAATAGCAAATGTTATTTCTAAAGGATTTTTCACCTTGATCCTTCCTATGAGCATATCACTTCATCTAGCCTTTATTTTTATAGTCAATGACATATTGGAGTTTGGTTTGTGGAGATTGTTCATGTTTATTTACTCAGAGGACTAACACAGAAGAGTTAGTCCAACTACAGAAGTATGTAGAAGTGGACTCATTGAGGGAAAGTATGTCTATATGCATGAAGTAATAAAGGCATCCTAAGAATTTATATTAAGTAGCATTTTCCTTTGGCCACATCCCTACCAGCATCTGTTGTTAGATTTCTTGATTACGGCCATTCTAACTGGTGTAAGGTAGACTCTCAAGGTTGTTTTTTTTTTATTTGCGTTTTTTTATAGCCAGAGATGTTGAACAAGTGTCTCTTGGCCATTCATATTTCCTCTTCAGAGAGGTCTCTCTTAAGGTCTTTGGCCCACTTTTTAATGGACTGGTTGTTTCTTTGAGGGTTTGTTTTGTTTTTGGAATTTAATTTCTTGAGCTGTAGGTATATTTTAGATATGAGACCCTTGTCTGTTGTGTGGCTGGTGAAGATCTTCTAGTCTGTGGGGTTCTGAAATATTTTGCTAGCTATGTCCTTTGCCACGCAGAAGCTCTGCACTTTAATGCAGTCCCATTTAGCCAGACTTTCTTTGATTTGTTGTGTTTCTGGGTCTTTATTTACCAACCACTCTGGAAAGACTAAACTCACTCTCAAAAGACTAAACATAGAACTCCTCTATGACCCTGCAATCCCACTTCTGGGTATATACCCAAATGACCACAAACAAGGCTATAATAAAGCTATCAGTATGACAATGTTCACCACAGCATTATTTATCATAACTAAAATATGAAACCAATCCAAATGCCCCTCAGTAGATGAATGGATCAAGAAAATGTGGTATATATACCCAATGGATTTCTTTGCTTCCATCAGGAAGAATATCATTACTCCATTAGTAAGGAAATGGAAAGACTTGAAAAAATTATATTAAGTGAAGAAAGCCAGACACAAAGAAAAGTAGGTTGCATGATCTCCCTCATTTGTAAGAACTAGAATATGTATATGATATTCTTATCAGGGGATCTGATCTCAATAACCCAGCTGCTTGGTGCATAGGACCATGTATAATGAAACATACCAACATGAACTCCAATATGTGGAAACAAGAGTTTCTTATTAGACCCTGTATGTAGTTTGTTCTTTTTTCAATTTTTTTCCATTTCTCTTAGTTTTCTGTACCTCATGTCTTGTATTCAATATGTGGAAGGGAAAGTGAGTCACAGAAACAGAAGAACAATGGATGAATCAAAGCAACATTGATACTCACTTGACACTATGTTGGATATAAACATTACAACTGCGGGGGGGACAAGGAGGGGTAAATGGGAGATAATGAGGAATGGGGTAACAATGATTAAAAAGGATTGCACTTATTGCCTTACTTATGTAACTGTAACCCCCCTGGCTCATCACCTTTTCAAAAACAAAGAATTAACATTAATTGCTTAGTCTTTTGCTTAGGCTTTTCCCTCTAGCTAATTGGACCTACAACTCTTCAGTCAAATGTTAACTTACATGAAGTTTTTTTTTTGACTTGTGTGAACTTTTATTTAACATGTTAACACTAAAAGTATTTTTAAGTGTTTTATGGTAATTTATTGTTGCCATTAGTTTTTGAGGAAAAGAGAATGATTGCACTCCATGGTTAAACACAGACAGAGGCATTGCTAGCTGGTTTCAGAGCCAGGGAACAGATCAAACATAATAAAAGTATCATGAAGTCCGAAGACTTCCTCCAAAAAATGGGTGTTGTTTTAACAATTCACAGGTATTGCTTTGAACTATTTTGTTCCTATTTCAAGCCTCACAAATTCAACACGTGGTTCAACTTAATCATGTATGTGTCTGGTTCTCAGACTTGTAGAGATTAATAGGCTTTTTGTATGCTGTGTCAGTTTTGCATAGCTGTGGGGGGAAAACAAGAAAACAACTTAAAACAAGAAAGATTTATTTTGGTCTCAGTTTCCAAAGTGTCAATCCATGGTCTGCTGGTTCCATTACTCTGGGCCTGAGGCAAGCTGGAACATCAGAACAGTTGGGAGGAGAAGGTTGTTTGCTTCATGGCAGCCAGGAAGCAGAGAGGGAGTCCAGGAACACTCACTGCCCAAGGACACACCACTGTCCATCTACTTCTCCCAACACACTTCTGAAAGTTTCCATTTTCCCTCAGTAATGTCATCCAACTATGGATCCATCTGTGGACTAATTTATTCATTATTTAGGAACTTTCATGATCTAATCATTTTTCAGTGATTATGTCTGCTCACTGGGGAACCAAGTCTTCAACCCGTGAGCCTTTTTGGGTGAAGACCCTAATGAACCAAAAGGAAGTAGCTAGGAGAGTGTTTCAGAGAGAAATGCTCCCAGTGGTGGGCACAGTGAGAAGAGGAGCTGAGGCAGAGGTAAAGTTGCAGAGCTTCACTAACATGAATGTCAGTGCACTCTGGATCAGAGTGAGGATCCTGTGGCCACCCATGCAGTTGCTCTGATGGACAGATGCATTATCAGCTGGCATCTGGTCTGCCCAAATATGGGAAATAAAAATCCCTATTACAAAAATTTTAAGGCTGGGCACTGATCGAGCATGCCTTTAATCCTAGCTCCTCAGGAGGCTGAGATCTGAGGATTACTGTTTGAAACCAGCCCTGGCAGGAAAGTGCATGGGACGTTTATCTCCAAGAAACCACCAGAAATCCTGAGGTGGTGCTGTGGCTCAAAGTATTAGAGCTGAGCCTTGAGTGAAAAAGCTCAAGGGCATTGCCAAAGCCCTGAGTTCAAGCACTGCCACTGACCAAAACAACAGCATCAACAAACCAAACCAAAACCCAAAACAAGAAGAAATGAGTTACTATTTAAAAGCTTTCTTTATACCTTTTATTTTTCATTGAGTGACCATTTTGGGTGAAAACTGCTTTCTAAAGATTGCATCTAATGAGGCCTGCTGCATTATTAATAAACAGGTTTAATCTTTTCAGGCTGGCACATTCAGCTGGACTGATGCATGGTCTAACAGTCTGGTATATTTAGTCAACAGCTGTGCTCTCTAATAATATGTTACCCTTGGGACAATCTGATATTTGAACAGCCTCAAATTATTATTTTTTACCTAACTACATCCAGAAAATAAGTTAATGCATTCAATGAGAGCAAGTTATGCATCACAACAAATGGTTTTAATTTTCAGGAAAAAGGCTATTTGGTTAAGGAAAGCAATTTGAGAATAGTATATTAACTACCAAGTTATTTATGCCTTATCCAAGAGTTGATTCAATTATTGATGTACAAATAAGAAACCCTATAAGAATAATTTAAATAATTCTCTCTGAATTAATATACATATATATATATATAAAATGAATTAAATATTTCAATGGCTAGCGGGATGGCTCAGTGGTAGAGTACCTGTCTAGCAGGTGCAAGGCCCCGAGTTCAAACACAAGTATCACAGAAAAAAAAATTTGTAGAGTATGTCCAGTGGCAATATGATTGGTTAGTATTCTAGATAGTTCAATTATATAATTCCTTCATTTCATCACAAATATTTAATGAACCACACGCAAAAGACATTCCTGGCAAAAATCAATCAAATTAAACAATGTTATTTGTTGCAGTGGAATTTATTCATCTAAAAGTGACATAGCCTTTTTGGTTTTTACTTGGCATAGAAATCTGTTTCCTGAAGATATTTAATAATATCAAAACAGTTAACCAAATGTAGAAGGGAAGAGGAAGAGACATGGAGATAGAGAGAGAAGACAAGGAGGAGCATCTATGAGAAACGGAACTTCAAATAACATATATATATATATATATATATATATTATATATATTATATATATATATATTAACAAGTATTCCAGATAAGCCAAGGAAAGGAAAATTATTTGAGTAATGACCAAAATTCGTTAAAAAAAACTGGCAGCTGATAGATTTCTGATATTTAATCATTTCTTCCAAGAAACTAGAAGATAAAGCATAAAAAAATCCACTATAAAATAACAAGATTAAAAATTAGAGCAAATCTTAGTATAGCATTATCTTTCAAGTACTGAAAGAAAATAAACAAATGAAATGTCAAATTGTTAACTTAGAATTAATTACCCAGAGACAATTTTTAAAGGAGGCCAATGCTTTTTTTTTTCTAATCCCAAAACTGAAAGAAATCAACAACAGTCTTGTGCTAGTAGAAGAGTCAGAAAAATCCTACGCAGAAGAAAATGAAACAAGGTCGGAATAAAGATTTGCACAGAGGAATGAAGGGTGCTAGAAATGTAAAAACATGAGTAATTATTAAACCCTCTCCCTGTGTCATTCAACCCTCATTACAACAATTGCTATGGCTTGTATATCTTAGATAGACATAAGTAGTTTTCTTAGAATGGAAAATTGCCTATTCTAAATCAGCCTAACCTTTCTCTATCCATGTATATGTATATGTATATATGTATGTGTATATATGTATATACATATATATGTATATATACATATGTATGTTCTGCAAGTGATGTATAAAACACTATAAAGGGTGGAGGAATAAGGAATTGCCTTGATCTCATTCATGAAAGTGGAGCCTTCAAGACTAGTCATCACTGTGGTTATTAGAAGTAGATCTAATCTTCTTTACAATATTTTATATACAGTTTCTATGAAACAAGTTGAGTATACCTGTTTGAAGAGCGAAATAATAGTTACAGACTGACTAAGAATATGGTTCTTACTGGAGGAAATCGAATGCATTCATTTCGTTCATTAGTGTTTGTTTTATGACCTACTATAATCAAGACTCACACTGTAACAATTCCAATATAATCAGTTTACAATAACACCTCAAACCAAAAAAAAAGAGGCAGAGTAAATCTTATCAGTTTTAATTACCAGGAGTGAAATGACCATTTTATGAAACTATTAGTAATGTTTTTAAAGTTTATGTTCATCATGATTACGTGTGGTGATTGTAATGATATTATCCAGAAATAGTATTTTATTAATACTACTTTTCAATGTAATGCCATTGTAATTGTACTGGAAGAATGTGTTTGCAATTTTATTTGCCTGGTGTTATACTGTGTTTGTCTTTCATAGGGAGAAACAATTTAACAGAATGTCCACCTGCTATTAGTTTTTATGAACTTTAAAAATTGTCTCCAGAGGTGACTATTAGTATGTATTATTTTTAGACCTAGTGACACCTAAATTTTATAGACCTAGTGATACCTAAATATCTAAAAATTTTCTGGTAAGCAGGAATAAATTGTAGCATAATCTCACCATGTTTTATGAACATTAAAACCACTCAAACACTAGTTAGAAGTATTACCAGAACCTGATCACAATGGGAAATGTCTATATAATGGCACTGCTGGGAACATTGATTCCCAGAAGTTGTTTAAAATTTTTTATCAGCAACTACCCTTACAAAACTATTTTCTCTATTATTTTAGGTTCATTTTCTGTAATTCTTCAGAAATGGAAGAAAGAGTCGTCTTCAAGGATGAAGGAATTTGATTCTATTTCTTTGGCATTATTCTTTTAAAATTAGACAATTTTCAGCCATCCTTCTGTGAGAATGTTGTACAAGGTAATCAGATAGTAATTTGGTTTCCAAGCAGAGTTTAAATGCAGTCACCATAAATGCTACATTTTGATTCATGTATATGCATACATTTCATCCCAGAACATAAGTGTGCATGCTGCAGGTGCACTCCCATCCTGCTGAGCTTATGATGGTATTTCTTCCCTGGAGATGAATTCATATTAGGTCAAAATAGGTTCTTAAAACTCAGTGCTTTACTTCCTTTTGTTATAAATTATTTATCAGTGCACTGTTCTTTCATAATTTGACTCCTTTAAACTATGCTCTACAGATTTTATTTATCCTTTCTTTCCATTTCTTTTGAGAAGAAATATGTTAATGATAAAGTAAGTCTAAAATGTTCTGTGACAATTGCTACATTAATGTAGTGAAAACTGATTATTATGGGAATAAAAAGCAAAGAAGAAGCCCAATACAAAGATGATTGAGAACCAAATTGTCACACAAACTAGACAAAGGCTTTCATGTAGAACTTGCCGGCTGGGTCTGCTCTACTTCATAACGTCCTTACATGCCAAAGTACACAGGCATATTGGCACTGTCCAGGAAAAAGTTTAAGTTGGCAATTCTTAAATACAGATGATTGTTGTTGGAAAAGTGAAAGAAGAGACTTAAAACGAGAAGCAGTTAGGCCATGTCAAGGTGGTTCACACCTGTAAATACTTAGTTACTCAAGGGACTGAGGTCTGAGGATCTCAGCTGAAAGCCAGCTTGGGCAGGAAAGGCCATAAGACTATCTCCAATTAATCAGAAAACTTCAAACAAACAAAAAACACCCAGAAATGGAATTGTGGCTTAAGTGGTATAGCACTAGCCTCTAGCCCTAAAGTTCAGGAATAGCACCCAAACCCTGAGTTTAAACTCCAGGGCCAAACCAAGAAAAAGAAAGAAAAAGAAAGAGAGGGAGAGAGAGATAGAGAGAGATAGAGAGAGAGAGCCAGAGAGACAGACAGACAGACAGACAGAGACAGAGACAGAGAGACAGAGAGAGACAGAGAGAGAGACAGAGAGACAGAGAGAGACAGAGAGAGACAGAGAGAGACAGAGAGAGACAGAAAGACAGACAGACAGACAGACAGAGACAGAGACAGAGAGAAAGAGAGACAGAGAGAGACAGACAGACAGAGAGAGACAGACAGACAGAGACAGAGACAGAGACAGAGAGACAGAGAGATAGAGACAGAGAGACAGAGAGAGACAGAGAGACAGAGAGAGACAGAGAGACAGATATACATACATACATACATATATATATATATATATAAATAGAGAGAGAGAGAAAGAGAGAGAGCTGTGAATGATATACAATGGTCAAGAACTCTCTATTTAGTCTATATCCAGAGGGTTATTAACCATTCTGATTTACTCAGGAATAAGGAATTCCTCAGGATGGGGGATGTAGAATAAATAAGCATTGCCCAAACTACCTGAAACTACACCATTTTTTGCATTCTGTTTTTTAGTTATAATATCCACTTGAGAGACAGAAAGAGAGAGGGATAGAGAGAGAAGAAGGAACAGGGGACAGAAGGAGAGAGGAAAGAAAAGAAGGAAGGAAGGAAGGAAGGAAGGAAGGAAGGAAGGAAGGAAGGAAGGAAGGAAGGAAGGAAGGAAGGAAAGAAGGAAGGAAAGAAAATAAAATTTTCTTATGAGATCTTGGATTCCTGAGGAAAAAAAAATACATCCACAAGTAAACCAAACTAATGGATGTGAAATGTCACAACACAAAAAGAAGGACTGATGTGGGACTCTCAAAAGACACTCGGGAAAATAATAAGGAACAATAACATCTTCAATGCCATTTTTCAGGAACATTGTTACATTTTCAAAATGACAGCTTTTCCTTTCTTCATTTCTTTATCTATCACCTAGTACTTTTATGGCTTTACTTGCTCACTCTGCCATAGAATACAAACTTGTTGGCACAACTCTTATTAGAATTCATGCCCATAGCCAAATAATATTCACTTCAAATAGGAAGATATTCCTAGCCCAGGATTTCTAAACCTCTAAGACTGTCAACATCTACAAAATGACATTTCAATAGATCAGTATTCCAAGACAACCCAATTGAGATTTATCTTAACACCAGTCTGTTCAAAACAGGATGGTTGAAAGAATAAATAAGGTAATTATACTTCTTTCAGTCTTTTACATTTTCCCAAAGACTTTCATCTTTCTCTTTGTTGAGACTTTTTTTTGGAGTCATTATAAGCACTCTACTAATTATACGAGTGCTTGTGTCACAGACTAGCTGTGCTTTTTGCATTTTTAAAAAATGCTTAATAGCAGTTGATGAATGTCTAAAGTATAATGAGTAATTCTTTAGGGAGTAATATATTATTGCATGTCATTGCTCTGTCTTTTGTGTCTGAGAACAAAACGTTATAAATGAATTTGAAAGGAAAGTAAATTCATAAAATGAGGAATTTATATTTATAAATTCGTAAAATGAAGTTTGCCAAGTGATATGTCTTTTAGACATTGCCTGAAAAGACAATACCTAAAGGACAAAGAGTCAAAAATATGTTTTAAGTTAGATGAATAATGAATTGCAAGCAGACTCTTTCAACAATGTTTATTGAAATTAATATACGCAATTAATCTTCATTGTAAGAAGTTTAATTTTTGAAAGTGTTCTAAGAACTGCTCTGTGATACATCCGATTGCTGAGAATGTATTTGTATCAGAATGCATCTATTAAAGACTATGATGATTTAGTTAAGTGAAGAACCTCAGTAGGCAGGTGACTTTCTTACCTGAGTTTTTATACTATTCAAGAAAAAAGAACATTTCATTCTGAATTTCTCCAAAATGAACCAAGACAAAGGAATGAGGTTAAGCGGAGAAGCGTAGATGAATAGAGAGGAGAGGGGAAGAGAATGCAGGCAAGAATTCAATGTACATCCTACAAAATTAAGAAAAATTAAGGAAGGAATAAGCTGGGAAGGATGGGAAAGAATGTTGAAAGGAGTGACATTAATTAAGATGTACTGTATTCATAAACTGCCTTGTTTAGTGGGAACTGCTTTGCATTGCACAACTACTTAAAGATAATAAAATAATAATTTAAAAAGAGCCTAGCCTTGTGAGAGAGATGTCCTGTCATTGAATCAACATATTACTTTGTATTCTTATGTAAATTATAATAAATAAATTATTTTGTGGAAGAAATAGTTGTATTGTCAAAGCTCATAAAATTTACAAACTTCATAAACCATGATAGTGAAAATTTGTCTTGTGAAGGTTCAAATGTGTTTGTGACTTTAAGTATCACTATCACACAATACTGGGGAATTATACAATCACTTAATCTAAAAAATTATTAAATAAAGAAAAGAATAGGATAAAGATCACCATCAAAAAGTGAAATTGTAATATACATTGGCCATGGTATGGGGATGAAGGAACTTTATACAAAGTTATTGGCAATGTAAATTAGTGCAACAACTATGGGAAAAACTAAACAATAAAGCTACAAGGTGAGCAAAAAATCACTTAAGAAAGGAGATGTTAGTCATCTTCAATGTAGGAACAAAAATGAAACCACAGAAGACCTTAATTATGGAAATCAGTCTTGAACCAGGACAAAACTAGACACACCACACAAATTTCAAAATATAGCAGTCAAAATAGTACCAGCACTAAAACAAATACATAGACTAATGAAAAAGAAAGAGGAGAGGGAAGAAGAGGAGGAGGAAGAAGAGAAAGAGGAGGAGGAGGAGGAGGAGGAAGAGGAGGACAAGAAGGAATTGTCATTCATTGTTTTAAGCAACAGTGTCAGGAGTATACAAAGTGAAAGGAAGACTCTTCAGTACAGGGTTTTGAGAAAACTGGCTAGCAATATTCAGAAGAATGAGATTGGCCTTTTTATCTGAGCATATGTTAAAACCAACAAATAGATATAGACTTAAATGTTAAGATCTGAAACTATTAGAAGAAAAGTACTAGAAGAAAATATAAAGGAAAAATTCCATGACATGTATTTAGGACTTTTGGAAATAACCACAAAAACATAGGCAACCCAGGCAAAACTAGATGAATGGGAATACAATGAACTAAAAGTTTCTACACAGCAAAAGAAACTATCAGCAGAATGAAAAGCAAACCTAGGGGATGGGAGAAACTCTTTGCAGGCCATTCAGCTGATAAGTGATTCATATCCAAAACATTTAATAAATTCAAGGGATTCATATCCAAAACATTTAATAAATTCAACCAACTCAAGAGAAAAAAAATATAAGTTAATTGAACATGGGCAAAGTATCTAAATAGACATACAAAATAAAAATATTTTATTAAAATACTAAAAATGTTCTATATCACTCATCATCAAAGAAATGACATGTCCACTTACATGTGACTATTATCAAAGAGAGGAAAGAAGTGTTGACAAGAATGTATAAACATGATATAGCACAAAGAGAACCATTGCATGTTAATGGTGGGAATGTAGATTATCATGGCCCAATATAGAAAATTACATTACTCAAAATATTAATAACAGAAAAATAGAACCACCCCACTTCTTGGTATATATCCAAACAAAATATAATCAATGTGTTGATTGATACCTGTACTCCCTAGTGTTTGAGGCATAGCCCAAGATATGGAATCAGCCTAAGGGTTCATCAACAACAAGAAGTAAGTAGATAAAGAAAATGTGACTATTTTATTTATATACACATTACACAAAGGCATGTTATGTAGCCTAAAGTAAGATATTAATGCTGTCATTTTCAACATGGATGAGCCTGTAAAGCACTATGTTAACTAGAGCAAGCCAAGCACACAAAGGCAAATACTGGTCTCATGTATTGGGGGAATCTAAAATCGAACTGAATTTATAGAAGCTGAGGATGGTTGTTGCCAGGGTGGGAAAAATCCAGATATACTGGTCAAAGTTAACAACATTTCAGTTATGTAGCATGGTAATGATAGTGAATAGAACTATATATAATAAAATAGGAAATTGCTTAGCTTCCGATGATCTTTAAGACTGGGCTGGATAAAATAGCTGAACCGAAGTGTTGGTTATAAAAAAGGAATTTCAAGTTCCCTTAGGTAAGATGGAAGACAATGCCAGAAAATAATCTATTTTCTGCACTAATTAGCTATTTTCTTATAATTAATAAGCAAAGATTATGACCACTATACGTAAATACATTTCCTAGGCTGCCTTGAACTAGACATGACATATAATAAATTTTGTTTAATGGCAGCAAAAAATAAACAAAACAAAACAAAAAAATAAACAAAACAATACAAAACTAACCGTGATTGTGGCAACTTGCTGGAGATCTTCATAGAGGAAAGTATATTATTATGTACCTTCTGCTGCCTCTTCTACCTGCCTAATCACTACATTTGCATGTGTTGGGTAACAACCACAACAATATCATCAATGACCTCTGAAAAGTTTCAGTTCTATGAAAGCAATGAATAAAAGAAAAACTGTGGAAAAAATCAAAACAAACTTTTCCAGAACTCTGAAATGAATCAAAGGTATGTAGCAACCTGGGAATCATTTATGCCAGAAAAATGACAGAACTCAGTCATTACAGCGAGCTGTATGGCATCATAACTTACCTTAGTCCATTCCCTGTTTCCTGCTTTCGTGGTTATAATAAAAATAACAACCCACATTCTCAGTACTGGAGAGGGTAGGATGGATCTACTCATATTCTCTACCATATCTCATGGTTCCTTGGCCTAGCTGTGTGAAAAGCTTGTCTTTATCAGATCTCTAAGTATATATCCAGGGTAAAAAGTTACTTTTAGTGTGTGAATGCGTCCGAAAATACATGTTCACATTGCATCTTTTTTTTCTGATTTAAAAGAGAACTGCATAAATCTATGTTGACAGGCAGAAAATGAATTGCAATTTGTGATGGAGGCATAATAGCATCAGAGGGAATGGAGCAGCGCTTGTTGAAACTCAGTCAGCCTCAGCCCGGGGCTGCCTTGGCCTGTGACAGGGTCGGGTAGGCTGTGCCAGGATGCTGGAATGAGAAACCGGGAAACTTGGGTCCTGGCTTGCTTGCCTCGGATTCCATTACATCAGAAGCATCTTCTCAAAGCTTTTTGATTTCTCCTTTGTCTGACAGTAAGCTTCAGCACTGAAAATGCCCATTGAATCTGCCTCTTCTCTTTCATTATACACAAGACTGTAAACAAAGACATCTAATTTAAATGAAATAAAATTCAAAGCATACAAGAATACAAGGTCAACCTTTCCAAAAACCACATACATGTGACTGCAACATGATCTGGAAAACTCCTACACTTAACAAACTTAAAATGTTAATCAAGAAGATAAATGATTGAGACAACTTATTAAGTCAACTATGAGCAAAAAAAAACCCAAACCACCTGCCATTTCCATCTGAAATATATTAATTAATTTAAAGATAGCAAAAGACAGGTAAAATTTAAAAGTTTTATTTTTTTCCCACTCTATTGATGGGGAAGGTGAAGTGGAGGGGAAAGAGAATGGATGGGAAGTAGAGGAGAGGGGAGAGAGAGAGAGAGAGAGAGAGAGAGAGAGAGAGAGAGAGAGAGAGAGAGAGAGAGAGAGAGAGAGAGAGAGACAGAGAGACAGAGAGACAGAGAGAGAAAGAGAGAGAGAGAGAGAGAGAGAGAGAGAGAGAGAGAGAGAGAGAGAGAGAGAGAGAGAGAGAGAGAGAGAGAATCTCATGGTTCACATCACTCTTCCAGTAGTCTCTTACTTCTTAAAGGTTCCATCACCTCTCAATAGAGCCACAGACTAGGGACCAAGCCCGTGACACTTTATTTTCCATTTATGATCCTAAGTATGGCAGGATCCAAGTTGCAACATTGATTGACTTATAAACAAGCAGCCAAATAGGACATGAAATGAAGAGGAACCAGTCAAGGATTTCCTTTTAGAGTGATATGATTAATGACAGCAATAATATAACTATAAATATAATAAGAATCAAAGACTGATACACCTATGTGGATTATGAACTATGCCTAAAGAAAGCTATGGGAAATCAGTCTAATTTATTTCAGTAACAAAGTGAAAGGTAAAAATGCAAATGACCACACGGATGAATCCAGAGAGCCCTTGATAGCATTAAATTACCATTTATTTAAAAACTGAATGTAATTCCTAGCAAACAAAGTGGAAATAATAGTTAGAAAAATAATGTTATGCCTTCAGGTGGGGAACAAGCCAAGGATATCTTCTTCACCAATTATATTGAAGGGTATATTGGAGGTTTTAACACATGCAACTGGATCAGAAATGAATTTAAAAGACATACGGGAAAGTAAAGAAATATTAAATTGTCATTTTCTGCAGATAAGATCATCTGGGTCTTTCCAAACTTGAAAAGAATCCGGATAAAAAACCCTAAAATTACTAAGTAAAGTCAGTAAAATTCTGGATACCAGATAGCAGCATATCTATCTATCTATCTATCTATCTATCTATCTATCTATCTATCTATCTATCTATCTATCTATCTATCTATCTGTCTGTCTGTCTGTCTGTCTGTCTGTCTGTCTGTCTGTCTGTCTGTCTGTCTGTCGTCTGTCTGTCTGTCGTCTGTCTGTCTGTCTGTCTGTCTATCTATCTATCTATCTATCTATTCTATCTATCTACCTATCTATCTCTCAATATCAAAGAATTTCTACATCCTAGCATCAGACACAACAGAAAATTTGATAAACTATCAATTTAGTTCCATAAAAAATATTTAACATAGACACACCTAAAATATTGACTATGTGTAAATTTGATAGATATGTTCTCAGATTTTTTTGGGGGGGCCGGTCATGGGGTTTGAACTCTAGTCTGGGCACTGTACCTCAATTATTCAGCTCAAAGTGAGTGCTCTACCACTTGAGCCATAGCACCACTTCCAGTTTTCTGGTGATTAACTGGAGGTAAGAGTCTCACAGACTTTCCTGTCCAGGCTGGCTTTGAACCGTGATCCTCAGATCTCAGCCTCCTTAGTAGCTAGGATTACAGGCATGGGCCACCAGCACCCGGCTCTCAGATGTTTTTGTTGGAAACTGTTAGGAGTGATTGAGAAAATTTTAATTGTGGAAAATTATGCAGTAATCTCCCTTATACATGAAAGATGCGTTCTTATACTCCCAGTGGAAGTATGAAACCACGGAGAGTACTAAATTCTATGTTGTATTTCTTCCTCATCGATCTACTCCTAAAACAAGACACAGTAGCAGATTGACAGGGACTAAGAATAAATGGAATAATTGCTCCCAACTTCTCTGCTTTGTCCATAGTACCAGTGAGATGAGGCTTGTCAGCGGAAAACAGCAACTTTCCCACAGAGCCGGGAGCTCAGAGATAAAGAATTATAGCAATGCATTGTAATAAAAGTGTGGTGAATTCATTCCTTTCTTAAAGATATTATTGCACCGTGCTCACCTTTCTCTTGGGCTGGTGTGAGAAGAGGCAACAAATGAGCTGCGATGCGAACAAATGAGTTAAGATGTGAACAAACGAGTTGAATGAGACAAAATGCTGAGACCTGTCTCTGGGGAACTACAGGATTATGTACGTGCCAACTTTGCATGGCTATGGTAATGACTTTGATAACCACACATGGATATTAATGGATGAGTGGATACTGTAGACATGTTAGAAAAAGGAAGTCTTCCTATCCAGGGTGGGATGGAATGGGACGGCCCAAGATTTCATCATGTTACTTAAAACAGTGAGCATTTTAAACCATTGATATTATTTCTTTCTGGAATTTTCCACTCAATGTTTTCAGACCAGTGCTGCTGATGAGTAACAAACTGTGGGAAGTGGAAAAGGATTACTGTACCGAGTTCGTGAGCTGGAAGACTCATTAATATAGCCAACTCTCCCCAAATTTCCCTGTGGGTTACATGCCAGGTATAGAAGAACATGAGTCAATAGGAAGAAGACAGAAATCAATAGAAAAACAGACGGAAGCACTGTACAAGATCATTACGAGAGTATGTCAAAATGAACAATAAACATTTGCGAAGCTTCTTACCTTCATAGACTTCAGAGAAATCAAAATGAAAACCTAATGAAATAATAATGGCATCTATATTTCTCCCAGTGGCTAACTATTTAAAATCATAAATGTTGTCTCATTTGTTGTCAGAACACAACTACTTTGATCATGTGTTATCAATACCTAATGAAGTTAAAATGTGTATCTTATCATTCAGCATACTTTACCATTCAATGATTCTATTTCCATGTGAGTAGCCTACTAAAATGTGTATAAATACACACATACACACACTAGATTTGTTTATGGCCGGAGAACAACTAATAGTGCTAAATATTGAATGTCCCAAACACTTAACAACAAAAATGGATTTATAAACTGTGATATATTTGCCTATTAAGCTGTGATACAGAAAAGGAACATTTGAAACTAATGACTTCCTTCATTAATATGGATGAAACTTACAACTAAAATATTGAATAATGAAAGCTACATGGAAGAGATAATATTTTACTTATATCAAGTTTAAAAATAGCTAAAAGTACTCTTGATTGGTAAGAGTCACAATATTGGTGAGTGGGTAGAAAAGAAACTGGAGCCAAGGTGCTTGTATGGGATGGTAGTGTTGTTTATTCTGTTTGTGCTTACAAGGTTCTGAAATTTTAAAAAATGGATTAAGCAATGTAATTTAATTGGTCCATTTTTCTCTTCATAGTCAGCAGGTTCAGAAACCACAACTTCAATCAACCATTGATCAAAAATACTTTAAAATATATTGTATTTAGAGTGGGGTGCCAGTGGCTCTCACCTGTAATCCCAGCTACTCAGGAGGCTGAGATCTGAGGATCTCAGTTCAAAGCCAGCCCAGACAGGAAAGTCCCCAATAAACTATTCAAAAAAGCTTGAAGTGGTGCTCTGGCTCAAGTGGTAAAGCTCTAGCCTTGAGCAAAATAAGCTCCGGGCAAGTGCCTAGGCCCAAAGTTCAACTCTAAATTTGGCAAAAAAAAAAAAAACCCACAAAATGCATTTATACTGACTAGGTACAGACGTTTTTCTTGTCATTATTCCCTAAAAATATAGAATAATAACTATTTGCATAGCATTTAATTGCATTCGGCATCTTAAGTAAGCTACAAACAAAAGTATGGAGAAGATACTGTGTTGTTTTAAGGATTTAAATATATATAGATTTTGACATCTATGAGAGTTTCAGGTACTATCTGCCATGGATACTAGAAAGGTTATTCCTTGATAAATACAAAACAGAAATGACATTGTGAATGAACATATATTTGCTTTTAAGAATAGAGGAGATTTTATTTATTTTTATTTATGTTTTTATTGTGAACATACTGTACAGAGGGGTTACAATTACATGGGCAAGATAATGAGTACATTTCTTATCAAACATTGCAGCCTCCTCCTTTGTTTCCCCTTCACATCCCTTCCCAGCCTCCCCCTGTCCCCCCACCCAATCCTCCCCCTCCACCAAAGTTGTAAAGTTCACTTTCGACATGACAACTTGTACTTCTCATTGTTGCAACGGGTAGAGGAGATTTTTTATAAAGAGAATCTGTATTGTGATTGAGAGACACAGAGAACAATGGAAGGGTGATGATGTTGCAGATGGATGATATACTGATAGAAACTCCTTTGTAGAATTAAAGATAATAAAAATAAGTTAATATTAAATGAAAGACTGTAAGCAAGACACTTTTCCTAATCCAAACTAGAAATATTTGACAATATAAAAAATAAGGAACAAGACAACTGATGTCACTCAATCTTGTTTACATCCTGTTTACTACTCTACATTCAAAAGTCCAAGTGATATGGCTTAAAAAGAATAGAATTTCCATGTTCTAGAACTTCTTTTCTTTTCATGTCCTCTCAAGGATGTTGAACAGCAACTGACTAATACCTATAAATATTCCAGCATCATGTAATGCAAATTGAACAAGCCCAAGCGAATTAATGTTCAAGTTACCTGTGCTCTCTCCCAGTGATTCACCGCTGACATGAAGGGCTGTTCTTCCTTTGAATTCTTTGTGCCACATTTCAAAACTTTGAGGACAAAATTCTCTCACTTTAGAAGATGGAAACAAAATTAGAGGTGACCTTTGTCATTTAATCTTTCAGCCTTGTTCCAGTTGAATGAATTGCTGTTTCTAGTTCATCATTGTGCTTTCACATTGAAGACCCTTTCCTTTCCAAAAGAATAAATTTTCCATTCACCTTCATTTTTATTGTTTTCTTTTCTTCTTCTTATTGAAGGATTTCATGATTACAGGAGTTCCACACTTCTTTTTCATTTTTACTTGTCTACTATTCTTCTAGTCATCTAAATATGGCTAAAAGAGTGGTAGACATAGCTTCTTGAATGCAGATATTTAAATTTTCTTTTAAAAATAACAATGTAAGAGGTTTTTTTGGTTTTAACATTTTATCGGGTAAATGATTTTAAAGGTAATAACAATAGTGTCAAAACTACTACAATATTGTTGCACAGCCATACCTGATAGACCCACATAAACCTTATATTTTTGTTCTTTTTGCACATTTTTAAATATTTTAAAGCCATACATGTCACATAAAGTGCCCATTTCCAATAGTTTCTTCAAACTATTAAGCAATTAAATGTGGAAGGAAGGCGGACCTGGTTATATGTGAAGGGGATTTTGGGTCATCTGTGATGTCTTACTGTAATCAAAAGACAGGTTACTACGAAAGAAGGGAAAGAAGAACTACTCCGGGTAGCTTTTTGCTCAGTACAATCTCACCAATGACCAATTTAACATAATATTGGGGGACATATAAAACACTAAAATAACTTAGAAACTAGATCCAAATATTTCAAAAGTAATCAACTTTGATATAAAAAAGCAGTTAGAGGTGGTTCTCAGAAGTTTTATTTCCTCAGTGCATCTACATACCAGCACAGTTTACTGGGTCCAGAGCAAAATAAAACTTTTTTTTCTGAAACAGTAATAAAAAACAAGGAAAACATAACTTTGTGTATAAAGAGTCCTTGTGGAAGGAAGACTCTTCAAGAGCATAACAAAGATCATAAGAGTCAATGCTGGTCTTAAGAATAATGTAATCAGAAACTCTTAAATTGAGAGGCACACAATGGGTTTCCACTTTTAAAAAATTAAAAGAATGTCACCAGTTGATTTAAATGGAGGAGGCGTTCACATCCTTCAACTAAACTTAATTCAATTTAACATCACTAGCAAAAATCACTTAGAAACTGTACAAAAATTAAAAAAAGTGAACACACGTAATCCTGCAAGGTTTTTTGAAAGGATTGGAAGGCAGGCTTTTGGAGCAGCATTTGGGCAAGGCTGGGGGCTGGATGCTTCTTGTAAGAGTTTTTGTATGATTGTTAGAATGTCATAAAAAAGATTCTGAAACTTAGACGTATTGGGAAAAAAGGGGTGAAGTAACGGGGATTTGGGTTAGATATTAGATGATCTTCCAGTCAACAAAAAGTCATGGCGATTTACCAGCTGTATACATATAAATCATTGACTTCAAATTCTTACACTCAATGGAATTTCTGATATAAATAACGCAAAAGCAATTCCTTAGTGTTTACAGTTTATATTATAATACCAGAAGATTCTGCGGCTGCCCTGTTAGTGGCAAACAAGCTTTGCTGTGATCCCCTGCCTATTTTGGACTTTAAAAATGAATAATCACTGACCATCACATTAATAGAACATCTAGGAAGCAGAACTAATTTATTCTCAAACGCAATATGTATGTCTTCCCACCAGCTTAATAAGCTTATAATGTCAAATTTGTTTTAGTAATTCACATCGGTCTCACTAAAATAGCTTCAAATGATATATCCAGAGAACTTACGTTATTAATTTGTTCCTTTAAAATTAGAATAAGTATTACTTGGGAAACTGGAATTAATTATTGCTTGTGCTTGATCTTCTTTTTAAACAAATGAGTACATTTTGTCTGAATCGCTCCCTACTTGGCATCTATTATCACATCTAGTACTCTGTCATTACTTCCACATTTTTCGCACTTTCTCTCCTCCATATTTTCTTTCCCTCAGAAATCGGATACAGCTTTCTGACCTTCAGCACAATAGCATTCCTATGTCTGCTGTCCTTCCTATGGATCTAGCTCTTCTGTCAAGATTAAATGCCATTCTTTGTCCCTAAATGGTACATGCTAAGATACCAGCATAAATGTGTGAGTTTTTCTTTCACTTTATGTTTTTCTTTCACTGTGTATAGCAAAATACCTCATATTATACACGTGAAAAGAAGAAAGGTTTATTTTGTTTGACAATCTTGGAGGTTTCATTAAGTGGGCCTCATTGCCTTTGGCTTGTGATCATCATGGCGGAAGCGCATGGTGGAAGATTGCTGGTCAACACAGCCCTGGAGCGAGGGTTGAGGGAAGGAGGAAGGGAAGATGGGGGGAGGAAAGAAGGAGAGAGAATGGGGAAGGGAGGGACAAGGTGAGGACAAGGGGGATGAGGAGAGGAAGAGAGGAACAAGAAGAGGGAGAGGGAGAAGGTGAAGAAGAGGGAAAATTCTCAAAATTTCTCCAAGGTCAGTCTCCTAGTGACCTATCTTTTCCCAATAGTCTCCTACCACAAAGATCCCACACACCCCAATAGCCACAGGCAAGAAACCAAGTTTGTGACACATTCACTTACATTCAACAACCAACGTATACCAATTTTCAAAAAACTTTTTTTTTGGTGACTTTCAATGAAAATTTCACTGGAGAAAGCCACAGCACTTTAGGTCATTCCTCTTGTGATGGGCATGTTTGAAATCTAGAAGATAGCTAAGTCAAATCCATGCTTGTAAATTAAACCAATGCAATTCATCTTCACCTGATTTCTGGCTTGGTGTTTTCCCTGTGTTATTTTATTCTCATGACAATCAATAATTACTTCATGAATCTGAATAACTAGTAGTCATTCTTTGTCCCTTTCTCTCTCTATTTCAGAACTCAAATTGTCTTGTGTACACTTAAAATTGTAGCATGAGGAATAAAGTGAGTTATCAGTGTGGGAAGCATTATGCACCGGTCTATTATAATGAATAATTCTCTGCCCTTCCAAAATATTAGTATATCTTAAAAGCACCCAATTTAAAGACACCTTTTACTAGGAAAAGGGCCTCTGAAATATGCTACTATTTTTGTAATAGCATTGCCATTTATTTCCCTAAAAGCACCATTGACCTATGCACTTCTAAATAAGATAATATGTGTTTTTGTACTAATTAGGAGCGAGTTCACAATGTGGATAAATGCAATACTACATGAAGTGAACTGCGTAAGTTTAGGGTTAAGTAGTCAGCCTTTCACATATCAAACTTCGTAAATTTATAAAGATACAAATATTGATGCCTGTATGTTTACTTGAAAAAGACGGAGACCAATTTATATGAAGAAATTCTCTTAAAAATGAGGTCCTTGAATTTCTTGAATTTAAAACTATCAAGACAACCTCCCCCCCTCCCCGACACACACACAAATGACAAGAAGCAAAGTTTTTATTATGCTTTCTTTATGGTTTTTTATTATTTTGGGTTGTTAATGTGTTAACTTTTATTTCCCGATATTAAAAATAACCATTTAAACTTTATTTCTTTGACTCTGTTAAACTTACAGCTTTTTGAAAAAAAGAGAGACCGTTAAAATAACCAGCTATACAAATATTTCCAGTATCTTCACAAAATGTATTTTACTTTAATAAATGTCCATCAGAATTTCTTTTTATCTACTACTAAAGGTAGTAGATAATTTAATTTCTACTAAAGGTATTAAGAGTTTCTTGAAGGAGAGCACTAGCCTTGTTTCAGTTTATACCCTTTTTTAACCTATGAGCTATCTACTCCAGCTGAAAATCCCCTCCACTTCCCCCTTCCCCCCCTCCCCCCCGCCCTGTGGGGCTTGAAGTCAAGGCCTGGGTGCTGTCCCTGAGCTTCTCTGTGCTCCAGGCTAGCGCTCTACCAATTGACCACAGCGCCACTTCCAGTTTTTGAGTGCTTATTTGGAGATAAATGTCTCACAGGGACTTTTCTGCTTGGGCTGGCTTTGAATAGAGATCCTTAGATCTCAGCCTCCTAAGTAGCTAGGATTACAGGCGTGAGCCACTAGTGTCCATCAATAGCTGAATATCTTGAGTAACATTTTCAGTCTATCCAAATAATCATTTTTGTAATATATAAGCGATTTCAAAGAAATCAGGGATTTTACAGTGTTCAAGCCCTATATGTACTTGTGTTCCTCATTTTAGGTGAGATTAAAATTCACTCAACCCTTTAGCTCAAGTCTATTTCTATCTGGTGCCTAAAAGTTATTGTCAGGCAGGTATTTTTTTTTTTTTGCAAAACTATGTGATTTACATGTTAGCTGGAATATTCATGCAGACGTATTTTTAGCATATGCAATTAAAACTAAGCATTCTTAAATGGAATGCTTTGGAAATCATGATTTGCAAACCATGCACACTTGTGTGTGTGCATTTCCTAATACCATTCTATCTTGGATTAGAATAGTTCAGTATAATTGAAATCTATGTCACAAAACTCCAAATGATCACTTGTTCCAACAGCAGTTGAGTATTTTCTTTCATAGTTAAAGCCAGCCAATTTTAGCCCCTCTTAAAATAAAATGCTTAAGTAGGTCACAGGTTTTTGATACTTCCTGTTGCTAGGCTATAATTCATATTAGAATATTGCTTATAGAAGCCAATCTTTAAGTCAATGATTTTCTCAGCAGTTTGCGTGAATATCTTAATCTTTACAAAGCTATAACTGAAAGCTATTGTTTGTCCAGTCATGATGAAAATATTAAATCGTTCTTTTTCAGGGTGAACAGTTTATAATGAGCTCAAGACTTTCCTCCTCTTGCATGATCAATGTCAGGGGCATAAGAATGTCTCTACTCTCCCTACACACATTATGAAATAAACAAACATAAATGTCAGAGAGGTGGGGCATTCAACTATAATAGCTGACCTCAGGGAAACGGAACAAAGAAGCAAGCTGTCTTTTCTTCAGTCCCACACTTAGCAGTTAATTGCAGCAATCTCATTTCTTGTGTGTTTTGATCTCAACATCTTAACATCTTGCTAAATCTCATTAGGGATTCAAATATGTCTCCTGTCTATAATTTGTGTGTGTGTGTGTGTGTGTGTGTGTGTGTGTGTGTGTGTGTGTGTGTGTGTTTTGTAGTGGAGAATGTTAATTGTGAGTGAATCTAGTTTCTTCCTTTCAAAGCCCTATTCCTTCCTTCTTATTCTTTTATTTGTTTTTCTTTATAACCACCTTGCTAAGACTTTCCATCTGATTATTGTCTGGAAGGACTACTATTGAGTGCGCCTCTGGTTCTGGTTTCTGATTTTGAAGAGACTAGATCTGGGGTTTCCTTTGAAGATTAAGCCCACTGTAGGCTTTCAACAGATTTACTTCATCAGGGTAAAGAGGAGTCTGTTGATTCTTTACTGAATTTGAAATTAGATCTGATGCTTTTCTTTATATGCCTTTCCTAACCTTTGTATCATAACTTTACATTTTCTAAATTATTGCTATTTGATTTTCTTTTTGTAATTTAATTTTATCGTAAGGGGGTTACAGAGGGGTTACAGTTACATAAGTACGGTAATGAGTACATTCCCTGTTGAACAGCAAGTGTGCCTCTCTCCCTTGTTTTTTCCCACTCCCCCCCCCCACTCCCTTGTTATTTGATTTTCTCTTATTATTCACCACATCATTTGAACTAATTCCTTTTGTTATTTTCCTAATTCAGTTAGAATTTTGTTTAATTAATTTTTGGTCTTCATTATAAATATATTTACTCCAATTTTCACTAATTCTATCCCACAAGTTGTTTAGCTACAAATTGTATTTGACTCACAAAATATTGAAAATGTAATTTTTGAAAGTTTAGAGAAATAATTTTACTTTTTTTGTATTTAACTTCACTTAAGGAAAATTCAAGTGTAGAATGAGCCCCTATGTAAGCTCATTGAGCTTAAAGTTCTGATTATTCATAGCCAATCATGAGTCTGGACATTTATATTAAAATGGACCAATGATCCAAGAGTTAACAGCTTCTTTCTTTCAGCAGCTTTTCATAGAAAAGTTTTTGGCCTTCACTGATAATCCATCCCTCAATTTCTTATTTCATTAGGGGTTATAGTTGGTAATATCTGAATTCGATTTGGCGTCTGCAATTCCATTTCTAAATTTTGTTATCAGAAATTAGGTTACTATAATTTACAGATTCAGTACAATGATGTATAGATTCGGTCTAATGTTTTGTGTAGTTCTGCAGGTTTCCTAATAGTGAGGAGATGTGCAAGCAAATCCAAAGTTAACAGGTCTATAGATTTTTTGATTACTATCACTAACAACGAATAGATTTACATGTATTTGTTTCCTTACAAATGGTTATAGTTTTTATTCATCTAAGTATTCAGTAACTAGGAGTAAGCCCTTTAATATGGTTTAAAGATCTTTTTGAAATGACTCTTTGTCTTTGAATTTTACTCAACAAAATATTCCAGGCTTATCTTACATATTCCTAAGTATGGAATCAGCTATTTCTGCTGTATCCTGCCTTTTAATGCAAAATCACATTCATAGGAATAAATTGTGCTCTTAAGAAAAATTTACTATTATAGTATAGTCAGTTTTTCTAGGTCAATTGCAACTAAAATGATGGATGGATATAATAGAGTCACAGTCAGAATGAGAACTTCTTATTCCTTGTCTTTTAATCTCTCTCATAATTTACTCTTTTCATTTGTAGTAATTATTTTCAGTCTTCTAACAACTCCTAAATATAACTGTTTTAAAATTTACTTATTTATTTCTTTTTTCCTTGTGCCACTTCTGGGGCTTGAACTCAGACCCTGGACTCTATTCCTGAACTGTCTGGTCAAGGCTAGCACTCTACCACTTGAGCTACAGCACTTCTCCCAAGTCTTTTTGGTAGTTAACTAGAGACTCTTAGGAACTTTCATGCCCTAGGTTAGTTTCTAATGAAGCTCCTCAGATTTCAGCTAGGATTACAGGCATGAGCCACCAGTGCCTGGCTAAATTTTATTTTGAATATAAATTGACATAAGATTCAAGAACAGAAGTGGGTAAATGACAAGATGTTATGGATCAAATAAGTTGATATTAAATCCAGTTTTTTTTCTCTCCATGTTCAGCACTATATTACTTACAAAGGTTGCATATACTTTCATTCTTCCAGCAACTTAACTTCCACAGGGGATAACTCATCCCCACAGCCTGAGTGTTAAGGCTAGGTACACTCTAACGTGCCCATAGACTTATAGCTGCATTCAGACGGAACACTGAGATAGTAACAAATGCATTGTGTACTCGGTTTGTGATTCCCTATACTGTAGTGGGAAGAACCAGGTTAATGAAAAAAAAAAGTTCATTTCTTGCTAAAAATTTCAACTTTAGAATTCTTATAATTTTCTAGATTTCATTTTCGGTATCAGATTCCTACATTAAAAATACATTTTCATCCTTTTCTGAGCACAAATAACCATATCTACCATATGATCTCAAATTAAACACAGTGGAATAGAAAAAAAAGAAATGAATTGTTACTGTTTAATATTTACATGCGAATACAACATTCTCTCTGTTAACTTCTCAAAGAACATTACGAAAGCCTGATGAAACTGGTACTTACCATATTGTTAATTGTTATTGACATCCATGAGACAATGCTACTGTAATAATTAGTTTTTGTGGTTAGTTTTGTGTTCAGCTATGAAAGACTTCCCAAATTATGGTGGCTTAAGTGATATGGAAGTTTATCTGTCTGTTATATAAAAGAAGGCAGAGCTGATGAGTTCAGGGGAGACATTGCCCTACAATAGAAATCTTGAGGTTTTCTTATCTTGCTACACCATTATAATATATGTCTTCCATGTTCACGGTCATCTAACTGTGCTACATGATTTCTCAAGCTCTTATTATCTTCATTTTCAACAGCATACACAGAACAGGGAATGAAAAGAGGAGGGGTGGAACATATTAATTCTTCAAGAGAGTTGTCCTGAGTCCCACCCAAACAACCTCTTATTGGTATCACTGGTAAGACATTAATCCATCGCCTACCTGCAGCTACAATGGTGTTTCAGAAATCTAGTACTTACTCTAAACAGCTAAACTAGTGGATTGCTTTATTAGGAGAAAAAGGCAAAAATGAATACTGGGGTAGTCAATTATCACTCCACAAAAAACCAAACCAAATCAAAACAAAACAACAACCAACAATACCATGCTAACCCTACTTAAAAATCAAATTCAATCACTTTATTTTCTTTAATTTTTACTAAAACCTTACAAGTGATTTATTACCAAGTTCTTTCAATAACACTTTGGAGCAGAAATTCTATCACATAACTGGGGTGATACTCTTTGTAAAGGCAAAATTATATAATCTTTCACTAGGGATATCTGTAAAAGGAGGTAAATTAAAGTTCCTGAGACCTTCACCATATTTTACTTTGATGAAACTCCATGACATTATGACTTTCTGAACCTAGAAATTTGCAACTAAAATATAAGCTCGGCAATTCTTCAAGTTATGAATTGCAAATGAGAAAAATGTGACAACTAGCAGCACTGGAAAATAGTTTATAGTAGTTTCTGAAGATGGATGTCTTTGTGGTAAAGTATTAGAATAAGTAAAATATGTGGAATATTGCATATATCCCACCTGGAACATTTTAAGCAATTGACAAATATCATAAAAAAACCAAAATGGAAAAGTCTTTTTTGTTTTTATTAATACGACATAATCGTTACGTTTCCATATTCATTTCCTCCAGGTTGTGAGTTGGTAGGAAATTGTTTTGTTAAGATAACTAGAAAGCAAAGAAAACATAAGTTAAAACACAGCTTCCAAACGAAAAGTAACAATTTGAAGAAATGCCAGAATTTCTTTAGAAAGATTTCTGCAATTTTTTATTCCATTTACTTAGTGACAACTATATACATATTAATGCATAGAGCTTCTCCCTGGATGACTTCGGTGATTGCTTCCTCTGAGGACTGTTGGCCAGTGAGCCACATCATGCTAAGACGGAAGGGACTTTGGGTGGAGAAAGTAGAAACTCTTGAAACCTCCACCTTCCATCTGACAAGGGTGGGGATGTGTCCAGAAGTGTATCTGGATGGTCTTTACCTCAGACCAAAGCCCTGATGACAGTGCTCGACTAAGAATAAAGAAGTGGTCCTCAAAGTACAGCCAACACCAATAACATGTCCTCATTGTGTGCAGCTGCTAAGAATATGAAACAGATGACTCCAATGAAGAATATGAAATAGAATATCCATAATCAGGCACTAGTGGCTCACGGCTCTAATACTAGCTACTCAGGAGGCTAAGATTTAAGGTTTATGGTTCAAAGCCAGCTCAGGTAGACACAACCTTGAGACACATCTGTTCATTAGCCAGCAAAAAGCTGAAACTGGATGTATGGCTCAAGGGTACAGTGCCAGCTATGAGCAAAAAATACTGAGTAAGGAAATTCTAGGACCTTCCATTCAGTCTCAAGAATGGAACAGAGCTAGAACAACACACTGAGGTCTTCTACAGAGTCATGCCCACCTGCCAATTTAGAGTGTGACTTTCAATTGAAGTGGAGGTAATTGTAAGTGATACTGTTTTCTCCACTAATCATATACTGTGTGTGTGAGGGTTGTTGTTGCATTTCCATATATGCATTATAATCCACTCTGATCACCTTCATTCTTCTGCACTTTTTCTTGTTCAAGATAAAGTCATACTAGATTAGTTTTGCTCAATTGGGTTCCCTAAATCCAAATGGCTAGTGTCTTCATAAGAATGCCTTGTGAAGAAACAGAGACATACAGAAAACTGGTTCAAGGAATGAGCTATTTGGCATATAGGGTCATTCAAAAGACACTGATAGAAAATTACAAACGCTCTGTCTTCTTTTTTCCTATTCTTTCCAAAGTATACATCATTGCTCCCCATCTGTATTCAAAACATAGAAGAAATGATTCTATTTCAACAGAGTTGACGTATTTATAAAAATATTCCTCTATAATCTTGTTAAGATAATGATAAGGAATATTTTAACAGAAATATCGTAAGTAGACTATGAGAAACATAGTTTGTGTCTAGGAACTATCCCATCTAGCTGTGATGGATCCCAAAGAACCTAAGGAATAACTGCGAATAGTCTAAAAATTACGAAGAAAAGTATGAGACTCTGACCCTGATAGGAAATGCTAGCTGAAGTTCATAGGCTAGGTGTGTAATGATAAGATCATACATCAAGTTTATCCCATTTCAAGACAAAGATTCCATGCTGTTCAGAGCAAATGTGGATTCCTCCACACCTTGTACCACCGAGGAATTTGTATCCACTTCTCCGTGGCCAGCTGCTCCTAAAAGCTTTACTCTCTGACTTTCTTCCTCTCAACAATATAGGACTCTTGGGCTAAAAAGAAGTTTAAATAAAAAGTCACTTGTTTCTCATCTTCCTGTTTTATTGTAGTTACTTTTCTCTAGCATATATGGAAGTGTATATGGTAGGCATGAAAAATGGTATGAACAGTTCATTAAAAAGCTTGTCTCTTTCTTTTATGTTCAACACTCTCTGAGGTAAAAGCATTTGCCACACAGGAAATTATTATGTACATTGGGATTGTTAAAACTGAAGCTCAACAAAGAAAGCATGAATAAAACAGTTCCGGTTATACATGCAGGTTCACAAAGAAACACATGCTGCTTCATAGAGTTTATTTATTCAGTAATTTCTTTAAAGAGTACCACCAAATCTTTACATAGTGAACACCCACTTCCTGGTCTATTTATGTTCACAGGATCCTAAGTAACCACTTAATGAATCACTGCACACTTATTGAAAGAAGTATCACTGGGGCCAGCTGCCACCCTTTCCAAAGCCGTATGCTCTACTCTAGCTAAAAAAATAATAATAAAAGAAAGGGTTCATGAGAAAAGTTTACACCAGAGTACATCAAAGAATAGACCAAAACCAAACAAGAAAAAAAATGAAATATTCAGTTTATTTGATTAGTTAACTGTCAGTAGAGATACGCCATGTAGCTTGGGACTGAATGTAGATAGTTGAGAAGAGCCAACATCTGTCACTTCCCTCTGATTGTGCAATAATCTCTTGTGCAGTTACAATGGAGCCATGGCCATGGACTGAAACTGCTGTGTCTAACTGTTCAGTTCACTGTGAGTTTGACAGTAGAAAGGCACTCCATAGCACATGTTTGAGTTTATTGTAAATAGCAGAAACTACCTATTTGTATTTTTAACACATTAAGAGGTAAAATAGATTAAATAGATTAAAATAGTCTTGAGTTTTAAAAACAAACCTTGTTTAAAAATTCCTTTTCCCTGTGCTACTACCAACTCTCTCTATTTTACAGGTTTGTGATAGATGGGTATCATTGGCATAAATTTTAGTATTCATTTGAGATGTTTTATGGATGAGATAAAATACAGCAAAATTAGAAAAGAATTCTCACACCTAGAACTGCAAAAGCAATCATTTTCTGCTATTTTGTGTTAAGGATTTTTTCCCCAAGAATATCTATTATTTTCTAATATTGGAGTGAATCACTGCTTCCTGGGGTCATTGGTGTTGGCCCAGCTTGTACTCTTTCACAGTCTCATAATTCTTACAAGATACCCTAATAGGCAGGTGACTGCTGTGTGGCTGTGGGAGCTTGCTTGTACCACCTTTATGCCTACTGAGATCTCTCCAGAGTGTGGTGACTCCCCTTTCCCTTCCTTTCTGATTCTTTTTTCCTTCCTTTTCCTTCCTCCCTCCCTCCCTCCCTCCCTCCCTTCCTTCCTTCCTTCCTTCCTTCCTTCTTTCCTTCCTTCCTTCCTTCCTTCCTTCCTTCCTTCCTTCCTTCCTTCCTTCCTTCCTTCCTTCCTACCTTCCTTCCTTCCTCTTCCTCCTCCTCCTCCTTCTTCCTCTTCTTCCTCTCATTCTCCTCCTCTTCCTTTTTCTCTTCTTCCTGCTCTCCTTCCTCATTCTGAATCTGAATAATTTCCTACTTAGGAAATCACTGGCTATATCCCAGCAGTCTTCAGAAGCAAAGGTTTTGTTTAATTTTGTTTGTTTTCATTTGGTGTGTCTCCAGGTATTTTTTCTTTGTCACTGTTGTGATTTTGTCACTATGTGATTTTTTGGTTTCTCTTGTATGTTCTTCCCCCAGGGTATAATCGCTGTTTTCACTGTATTTGACTCCGGTGCCCTGCATCTTGTATATACATTTTTCTAATTTGGGGAGGGGAAGGGAAATAACAAAATGCTGAAACAAGGATACAGGTTGACCCATTGTACAAGACAGTATGTTGAAAACCAACTTTACAACTTGGGGGGGAGGAGGAGTTGAGGAGGTGGAGAGGGAAGGGATAATAGGGGGAAAACAAAGGAGGGAGTAACAATGTTCGATAGGAAATGTACTCATGACCTTACTCATGTAACTGTAACCCCACTGTACAGTATCTTTACAATAAAAATAATATATTTAATATAACCTCCAGTAAACATCTCTCAGTTCCAGGAGGTAGAAAGGTTTCTGTAGGCTGAGTTCCTTTCTGTATTAGATATGGCCATGTGAGTTGCACATGGAGAAATCAGTGTGATAGCTTGTGGAGCCATTGTGTTTTCAATCTGTATAGTATGAGGTGGTGATTTTTGGGGGGGGAGGGGTCTGGTCGTGAGGCCTGAACTCTGGGCCTGGGCCCTGTCCCTCAGCTCTTCAGCTCAAGGCTAGTGCTCTACTACTTGAGCCACAGCGCCACTTCCGGCTTTTTTCTTTTTGCTTATGTGTGCTGAGGAATCGAACCCAGGGCCTCAGGCATGCAAGGCAAGTGCTTTACCATTGAGCCACCTTCCCAGCCCTGGTGATTGGTTTTCAGAGAAGTTTTGATGAGAGGAGCATGGAACTGAGTTATTATATACTAGTCATAGTTCCTCGGAGAGACAACTCTTCCCAATACGGTAATAAAGCTTAGTAAAGAACATTGCCTAAAGGTAAGAACTGAATCCACTTTATTCCCTGAAATCAGCCCAGCTCAGGAAGGCTAACAATCTGTTTATGCATTCACTCTTTCAGACTTCCTCCCTCATATCTAATAGTAGAGCAGGTCTTCCACTCACCACACTGCACCACCTGCTCCTGGTGCAGCGCTAGACTGCAGTGGGCTCCCAACGGCCCTGAGCGAGTGAAAGTTCATCTGAATGATAGATGTTGAGTGAGACATCACAGTGTCAACTTTCCTGCCTTCCTGTCCACGATGAATAAACATAAAACCTTGAGAAACCAAGTGTTGAATGAGAGACATGAATACATCGACATGTAAGTTTGAATTCACCCTCAGGTCCCGGAAGATATTGTTATATGCATTATTTTCTTGCTATGATGTTTCAGAGGGGTCAAGGAGAAATTAAGGAAACTATAAGGTCTGTTCTTGTACTATTTTCTTTTCCAATCTCCCTATGTTTCTCTCCTTAACTTATTTTTGTCTACTTTCACTTCTATTACCATATATTCTTTGTTTTCAATTTACATGTTCGAATTTCTTTGGAAGATCTTATGTGCCTCTTCTTCCAAAGAGGCAGAATTGATTTTCCTTTCTACCCCTTTACATGTTCTGAGAAATTACTTGTTAAGTACATATGCCCAGCTACACCCCCAAATACCTCAAATATCCCAAACCAAATCTATTACATTTCTCCAAATGCTTTCCATCTCCTGTTTTAATGAGCAATACAGTTATTCATTAGAAGCCTTGCAGTTTCTGAGTGAGAAGACTGTTTAAATAGTCAACCATTCCTATCTGTTTTAGGCCTGAGGAAAAGAGGTCACTTATTATTAGCCACAACTTTCCAGGAACTGTGCTAGATTCTGACGATGTAACATCAACTAAGACATGACTCTGGAGCCATGACCTAAAGATTACCATTGAGTGCTATGGTGACGCCATGTGGACAGCCATAAATATTAAACTAAATTAGATGACTAATTTAGACGACATCTAAATTGCATCAGACTGTAAGAAGAGGCTTCTGAGAAAGGTTTTGAAGAAAGTACAGAAATTAACTGTGTGAGAAAGGGAGAATGCTTGCTCTGGTCAAGAAGAAAATGATGTGCCAAGGTATAAAGTCATAAGCCATGATTTGTTCAAGCTCCTACTAATCCCTATGAGGTAAGTTATTATGGATCTTCTTCATTCCAAACTGTGTGCTCACGCTCACCATCAACTGTATAAAATCCTCCCGAATGGTTCTGCTTACCTTTAGACATGTGAAAATCATTGAGTGTGATGCAATATTCAATGTTCAAAGAAATAGCTCTTATCTTCCCTGCCAGATGGATAAATGTCTTTGAATAGGCAACATCCTAGTGTTATCACTGGAGTGTTAAAAATATTTTAAAAAAGAACCACAAAAATCCGAATTTGTAATGTAATATTTTCAAACTATAACTTTCTGCAGTCAAAACAGGACAATACATCTCAGCACACATGTAAAAGTCATGTTACATGCCAGTCAGTCATGGCTGTCATTCTGGCTATAAGTGGCTGCAATCTGGGGGGATCCACAGTTTAGGGTGAGCTCAAGCAGCAAAGTTCAATGGACTTCATTTCCAAAAGCACTAGCAAAAAGCAGAGCTAGAGGCTAGAGTACCAGCCAAGTAAGCATAAGTTCAAACCCAATATTATTCCCTCTTCCTCCCAAAGTCACTTTACTAAAAAGAATTGTTAACATTTGGAGTAAATTGTAAACATGTTACCATTTTCATTTCCTATTATATTTGATTCTTGTTGGCCCAGTTAATTCCAAATGACCTATTCTATGACCTGACTAATTTTGAAATAAATATTGGCCAAATTAACTGTTATTATGAAGGCCAGTAGCTTAGTGGTGATTTGTATTACTCCATATTAGTTATCTTAAATAATTTGTGAGCATCAATCAATCCTGTCAAATTCATCTCCTGTCTTTTCAAAATTCATGTTCATTGTTTTTCTCTTCTTAGATGTTCAGGAGACTTAGAAGAAAAATTGATTTTAATTATACTAGTTTAAAGTGTTTAGGGTGTGTTGCAAAATCATTATTCAAGACATTTCTCAAAAGAAATCATGCAGATAAGCAAATGCATGAAAAATTCTTCAACACAACTAATCATCAAAGAAATGCGAATTAAAACTACAATGAGATGCATTACCTCATCCTTCTTAGAGTGCTCGTATTATCAAGACAAACATGCTGGCGATGATGTGGAGAGACAGGAACACTTACACACTTTTGATGACAATGTAACAGCACAGTCATTTTAGAATAAAGTAAGAAGGGTGTCAAAGACCCAAAAATAGAATTGCAACATGATCTAAAAATACCACTTCTGTGTAATTAACCAAAGGAATTTAAATCAGCACATATTTACACTTCCATCTTTTCTGCCATATCTATCAATAACAATAACAGTTGATCTTCTGTTCACCTTAAAAACTAATCAGTTTTTTCCTGGAATTTTCACAATGTAGTAAAAATTTTAGGGACTATTAAAAGTAGTAGCAAGATCAAATATAGTGTGCATCAAGAAACAAGAATTCGAAAATGAGAAGACATTGTATACAGATAAATCTTTAAAACATCTGAGGAAAATTTAGAAAGCCTAACATAGTGTTCACATATCTTCAAATGGCTTATTATGTCAAGAGGTATCCAAGTTTTACTTTGTGAGTGTTGTTCCTGTTGAATGTGATATTTTCTATTTAGAGATTGTGTTTCTTTTGTATCCCACTGAGTTCCTCCTGTATTTTGTCTCCATAATTCCTCTTCAGCTCCATTTCTTGCCTCTTGCCTTAGGTATAATAATGAGAAGCTCTCATTCCAGTACTAACTCAGAAGTTGAGATAGGATTATAAGTGAACCATCAGCCTGGATGACAAAGCAAGGCCCACAAAAATCAAACCAAACAAAATTCAGCTTCAAGGAACTATCATGTATTTGTGTGTGTGTGTGTGTGTGTGTGTGTGTGTGTGTGTGTGTGTGTGTGTGTGTGTGTGTGTGTGTGTGTGAGATCACATAGCTTAAGGTCCAGTATATTCCTTGCTAAACAAAGACACAGTTGAGAAATACTTGATTCTTTATAGGTAGACAGAAAATAAGCTTTTGAAATGATCAAGAGCTAGGTAGATCTGTGCTGGCTCTGTGAAAGCATATGATCTTTTTCTGAAGGCTACTAGCTCCTTTCTGGACCAGATAACACATGGCTTTGTTTCTTAGAATTCTATTTACTCTAAATTGTTTCAATAATTTTCTCTCTGGGATGCAAACCTGTCATAAATCTTCATTATCTGAGTGTTTGAAGTACTTTCCACTTTGTCAATGAAATCAGTTGGGAAAGCTACAAAAAATATTCATCTTAAGACAATGCTATAGAGCCATGCTTGACTTACCGTTGGCATGATAAAGTACAATTACCATACCTTATTAAAAGCTCATCTGCTATTGTAGTCAATAAAAACTACAATAGTTCCATCATCTTTGAAAATGTCATGTTGAATCGATGGCCACACCATCCTAAAGACATCTGATGCTTTAACAATCGAAGCGTCACATTGATTTTCATCAAAGTGCACTCTAAATTTGTGTATTTAGTAACTTTTTAAAAAAAGTAAGGACAATGTTGAACTTTTACAAAACCTGAAAATTGCTTTAGACGTGATCTTAGAAAGTTATTTTTACTTCATTCTCCTTTGAGTTTTATTTCATAGTTGGAGAGAATTTTCAGGGTTTCCAAAAATCATTAGGTTATGTCAACCATCCTGGTTCTGATATAGTCTTAATAATTATGAACTATATGCATATAGAATTATTAGTTATTAAGAAATGAAAAACGTGATGTGGTGGTGGGATTCATTGCAATATTATTTCTACAATTCTACCAATATCAGAAGCCACACAGACATGGCCATACTTACACACTGCATTTCTTCCACCAAGGATCCTCAATTGCTGTCTCGGCTTAGCTTAATGGGAGCAAATTCCTAAAGATAATAATAAAGAAGCAAGAAAAGAAAAGAAGGATCATGAGCTAATATTGCAGAATACCTTCCTTTATAATTTCATATACATTATTTTGTCCTAATCTCACAACAAAAGGAACAAAAACTTGTTCAACCACTTTGGAAAGCAGTATGGAGGTTCCTCAAAAGACTCCACATAGAGCTCCCCTATGATCCAGCAATCCCACTTTTGGGCATTTACCCAAATGTTTACAAACAAGACCACACTAAAGCTACCAGCACAACTATGTTTATTGCAGCATTATTTACCATAGCTAAGATATGGAACCAACCCAGATGCCCCTCAGTAGATGAATGGATCAAGAAAATGTGGTATATATACACAATGGAAGTCTATGCTTCCAACTTTTCTATTTTTAAAATGTGTGTGTGTGTGTGTGTGAGAGAGAGAGAGAGAGAGAGAGAGAGAGAGAGAGAGAGAGAGAGAGAGAGAGAGAGAGAGAGAGAGAGAGAGAGAGAGAGAGAGAGAAAGAGGAGAGAGAGACAGAGACAGAGAGAGGGAGGGAGGAAGGGAGAGAAGGAGAGAGGGAGCACCAGAGAGAGCTAGAGAGCAAGAGCCAGAGAGAGAGAGAGAGAGAGAGAGAGAGAGAGAGAGAGAGAGAGAGAGAGAGAGAGAGAGAGAGAGAGAGAGATTAATTGGAGATGAGAGTTTGACAGACTTTCCTGCCCTGGCTGGCTTCAAACCACAATCCTCAGATCTCAGCCTTCTGAGTAGCTATGATTATGGGCATGAACCACAGGCACCTGGCTTTTTTTTTAAATTGAGACCCAGTTAGCTTTAAATTTGTGTTCTTCCTGTTTCTGCAGCTTGAGTGCCGGGTTTATGCATGTTTACAACACACCCCTCAGTGTTTCACCTTTGAGAACACAAAATGCTATATGTGGAATTTGGATCCCCACAATTTAACTTTTATGTATTTTTCCAGAGTCTATACTTTCACATAAAAAAAAAAGACTATCATGTCATGTGAGATGTTCTTGGTCGTATATCTTTTGGCCCTTAACCACCAAGGAGTTTAGCACACTTTTAAGAATGGATGTGTTCTCCTTTATAACAAAACAATACATATAATTTCAGGAAAGGTAATACTAATATAATACTGCTACTTAACAGATACTTTGAGTTAAAACTAGCACTACTCACCCCTTCATTTTCTAAAATCGGAAAGATGGAATTTCAGAGTTAAAGAATTTATGAGACATGTTGCCATTGGTTACAAAGGATAATCTCATCTAAGCCTTTCAGAAGTCTCTAGCAAAGAAAAAATTCAATTATTATTTTTCAATTTTTGACTATAATATATATTATCTACTATCTCAAATATTATATGGAAGGCTTAAGATGGAAAGCTCATCTCCTACTTATATTCACAGAAATAAAATAAGCCAACACAGCTGTTTTTAAAAATTAACCCCTCTCCCCCGACTGTCTAGATAATCCTTGTTCTTATCCTCTTCAAAATGAGAATTCTATTTAAAAACATGGCAAGTGAATGTAACTTTCCTTTTTTGTACATTTAACAGAATGGTGTAAAGATAAGGGGACAAATCTTACGGGATTTTCTTGAGTGGAAGAAAAGTCTGAGATCAATATTTTTCTCTCTACTTATTGAAGGTTACATATTTTTGTTTTGTTTATTGCCTTATAAAAGCTATATTTAATGTCAGAGAAAATCTTAAATTAATGATTATAGACCAGATGGGCAGATTTGTGTTCTTTTTTAAATAATTTTTTATTGTAAAGATGCTGTACAGAATGGTTATAGTTACATGAGTAAGGCAATGAGAACATTTCCTTTTGAGCATTGTTACCCCTCCTTTGTTTATCTCCTAGGGATGGTAGACTTGTGCTCTTAAAATATGACAATACTACAAAAATCAAATACAGCTAAAGATATCATGTTGCGCCTTCTGTTTTCATAATTCTTGTGTTCTTAATTGAGGTTTACACACCAGAAACTAGTTCATTGGTTGGACACAATTACTATCGTACTTAAAGTGTTTAGAATGCTCAAGTGGGACTATATGGTGCAAGAGTTGTAGTGCAATTTCTCCCCATGGAACTAGGGAATAGTTTCGTGCTCTAGATCTTTCCTGTCTGCTTTGAACACAAGCTTGAGTTCTTGGCACCATCAGATAAAGAGCCACCCCACAGAGGTTTCTGAATTTCCTTCTGTTTGCGCTAGTGTTGTATTTGATTGAGGATGGGTCTAATAAAGGGTCCATTCCCTTGTGCACACTTCCACCCTGCAGATTTCCTTCTTTGCATCCTGGTAGGCATTGCAGGCTTCACAGTGCTTTTTAGTTTATGGCACAGAACAACTCTCACTTGCACAGATTCCCCAGTTGGCAACCCTGACAGGTCCCTAGAATGCTCCCGAGAGTCGCCATGGAGGCCTGCTTTAGTGGTGAATATTCAGGGTCACTGGGCAGAATGGACAGCTCCCGTGCCGAAATCAGATTTTGCTGTCATAGTTGTGTGTACTAATTTGAAGTGGAGAACAGTGGATAAAATCATGAATAATGGATGGCATTAAAAGATTGGAAGTCATTATTTCAGTACTTGGAGAAAGTAATTTCCTCCTAGATTTTCACTCTTACTTTCCCAAGGAATCTTTTCTCATTATTTAGCTGTATTTGGTACACAAAGAAAGGCTGTTCTACAAATCAGCACTTTCAGAGTGCCAGAAAGAATGCTCCATTAAGCGAAGTAAGCCAGACTCAAAGAAACAAGGGTTCCATGGTTTCCCTCATTTGTAATAATTAGTATATGTCTAGGATGGTCCTAGCAGAGGGTCACAATAGCTCAATAGCTATGTTCATATGACTGTACAAAATGATGCTAAGCAAAATGAACTACAAGATATGGAAACGGGAGATTTTTCTTTGTTGTTGTTTTTTAATGAACCGTGGGATGTTATTTCTTTTTTCCTTTTGTTGTTTTTTTTCCCCCTTTGGTTTATCTCCTGTTGTTACTGTATTTGATTTGGGTACCATGTGTCTGATATATAGGTTTATCTGATTTGGGGAAGGTAAGGGAACAACAAAATGGTGAGATAAAGGGCAGAGTGAACCAATGCAACAGTGATACAGACACTATTTTGAAAATGAACTTTAGAATTTGTGTGTGGGGAGCAAGGGATGAGGGAAAGTGGGAGAAAAATGACAGAGGGGTAACAATGTTCGACAAGAAATGTACTCATTACCATATATATATATATATATATATATATATATGACTGTACATCACCTTGACAACAAAATTAAATAAAAAAAGAATGTCCCATCATATCACAAATAAATATACTATACAACTCATATCATTTATATAATTTACCTTCTAAAAATCCAACAATACACATCTCTCAAATAAAATAAACAGTAGTGAGCAGGTCTCAGATTGCAGGACTTTGTTTTTTTTGGGTCCAGTCATGGAGCCTGAACTCTGGGCCTGGGCGCTGTCCCTCAGCTCTTCAGCTCAAGGCTAGCACTCTACCACTTGAGTCACAGCGCCACTTCTGGCTTTTTTCTTTTTGCTTATGTGGTGCTGAGGAATCGAGCTCAGGGCCTCAGGCATGCAAGGCAAGCACTCTACCACTGAGCCACCTTCCCAGCCCCAGGACTTTGTTTTAAGGAGAGGATATTATTAAACTTTGAGTTCACAGAATTGATAAATATTGGTACCTGAAGTTTAGATACATTTTTCTGTTTCTACTTCAGCTACAATGTAAAGGCAGTAGAAAATTAATTTTATGTAAATATAGAAAAAGCCAAAAATAGCTAAAACCCAAATCTCTAGTACTTCTATGCACAGAGGAAATGAGATTTAGAAATTACTTAGAGTACTTAGAGTAATTACAGGTCTTGTATGATGATTTTTATCTATGATAAATATTCTTTTCTTTTCTTCTTGTAATGTGGTCAAACTATGTATAAATACGAGACAAGTAGCCCACAGCTCTATCTACCAATTGGAATTATCTTCATAACGTTTTTAAATACAGAGTTTCAGACTATATTTTATTCATACCTACTCATTACCTCTAGCATCTAGCTCAGAAAATTTGGACCCAAAAGAAAACCCTTCAGGTGATTCTGAAGTTTAGTGCAATTTAAAGAATACCGATAACTAGACTAAGAGCAATACTGTTAGGCACTCAATCCAAGTAATGCTCATATTTCAGTTATTGGAAATCCACGCTACTGCTTGTTATTGTTCACAAAAAATGCATCTAGAATTGGCCACTGTAGCAAAGAGAAGTAGTACATATTTTTATGAATTTTAATTTTAATTTCATTTTTATAAAATGTAAGTGCTTATTTTACTGATGGGACAAACTATGAAAATGTCATCTTAATAGGTACTTACAATGAAAATGGGATTATTGACATAGAGGAGACCTAATAAATACATCAATCAACCTTCTATGCCTTAACAAGTTGAATATTTTTCCTTAATTTTGAACCTCCTCAGATGTCATCTGAGACACCATGCTTTTTGCTTGTGTACATCCAAAATTCTCTGAATTCCAAACAAATCCTCTTTGCTGTCACTTTGACCTTACCACTAATCTCAATAATTGCATGCACAGATACAATTTGGCCTCTGTTTAGTGATTTTCTACCTGTTGCCTTGCCACCCTCGGCTTCTAGTAGTATTTTCTGATATCCTGTCCTGACAGTACATCCCCAAAATCCCTTGCTTTCTTTTTCTCAGGGCTGATATACCATGTATTTGGAATAAAAAGTCTATGCAATGAAACAGACTTTTGAGAGCTTTCTGATCTTACACAATATATATGCTATAATACATAACACCCTGCTGACCTCTCTTTTTTCCTTCTCATCTTTACTTCCACAGTGTAGCAAACCAAATCTGGCATTAAAAAATTTTATGTGGTATGGACCATGAAGTTCACATAGTTCCAGGAGTTATTCTAGATGTATGTGCATGGTTTTCCTGAAGTACTACATCCTGCAACTGGAGAAGATGCTTTTGTATCAACTGTATTTTATCAAAAGTTAAGTAAAATCCATATTAAAAACTCATAATCTGATTCTATTACTGTCATTGCTTTTTCTGCAGTGTGTATTGTCTAGGTCTCCAGGTTCTGCAGGGCTGCGGTCTCCTTTCTCCTCAGAGACCTAGGACATCTCTAGCTGGGTTGGTTACATGGCTCTTGTGTAAGCATATGTTGAGTAAGTGAATGTTATCTTGCATGTGAACTAGTCTGTATTGGGTAATGACAGAGCCTCTGCCTACAGTGCAGAGAAGTGATTTACTTCTGTAGGCTCAAGAAAAATCTATAGTTTAAATTTTTCTTGGTACATCAACATGACTGTCAGTTCTCCTTTGTTTTCCAGCCACACTTTTGATCTTTGCATACCAAGTTTGCCTTGGTTGAGAGTTTAAAGTTTATTGGATCTTTGTTGACTCTTCTGCTACAGGAGATGAATGTCCCTTTATATATCAAGGATGTAGCTGGTGGTATAATTCTTTATATATGGCTCTTAGTTCACACTCTCTGATTTTATTTATCTTTCTAATATATATGTATATATACATAACTTTCTACTGTCAGTTGAGTACTGTAATAGCCAGTTCCATTGTGTTGATAGTTGCTCTTTCTGTTGTATTTCTAAACACTTCACACTAGTACTGTTTGTTTGGATCTAATTGTCTACAATGAGAAGCTTATTTGGAATATCTTCTCAACCATAACACTTAGGGAAGCACATCTATGTACTCACCCCCCTCATCTTATCCTTTAGATTTCTCATGAATGCAAGGCCTTCAAAGATATGCATCAGGGGTCACTCAATACTCCTCAGCATTGCCTATATCACATACCACAGTTTTCAATGCATTGCTTTTAGATTACCTATTATATATATATATATATATATATATATATATATATACATCTTTATTCCATATTCCAGTACAAGAAACATGAGGTTAGCCACTGTACCTCCTTTGATTATTATTTGTTATGATAAATATGTAGCATAAGGCCAGAGAGATAATGGATAATAGATAAATAGCTATTTAATAAATCAGTTGATACTACAACAAAACAGCTTGTCCCCATGGCTATCCATTGTCTCAATGTCCCTGATATCAGTTAATAAAATCATTCATTAGATTTGTGATTAAAAAAACTCTATATTTGCATTATGACTAGATAACATCTTCTAAAGTTCCTTTTTAAAAGTTGCATATATAGATTATGTAAATGTCATCTGTCCTCCTATTTATTAACTTTTCAGGGTTTTAATTTAAAATCTGCTAGCACTGTCATCATTGTTTAAAAATGTTCCTGTTCCTTGCGTTATCTAAAATGACACCATGATGAACTGGCTGTCTTGCTAATTTTCTCTGACTGTCCAATGAGTCATGTAATATTTCCTGTCAAAGTTTTTCATCTTATTTTTACTAGCATTAAGTACTTAAATCACTGCCATTATTTATGGAAAAAGAAAGACCTTGGAACTGAGTTTAAACTTCATATATATCACATATATTTTATTAGATGTAATTACCTAGGACAAATCTCCTTGGAATAATTTCCATAGGAAGTTCAATTTCACTGTTTGATTTAATGAAAGTGTCTCTCTTGCTCTTCATACAAGCATTCTCTTTCTTTGTCCCTTCCATGCATATACATAGGCATAAATACAGATATGCAGATGTAGATATGTGTGAGTGTATTTTCCTTTAATATCTTTTAAATCTTCTTTTTTTTCTTATTGTAAAAATGTTGTACAGAGGGGTTACAGTTACATGAGTAGGGTAATGAGTACAGTTCATAGTGAGCATTGTTACTTCCTCCTTTATTTCCCCCCTACCATCACTTCCCTCCCACCTCCCCAACTCGTCCCGCCCCCCCTGACATTGTAACGTTCATTTTCAATATAGTGTCCTGTACATCTTGTCGTCACAATGGGCCAGCCTGCATCCCCATTTAAGCATTCCCCAATATTCCTTCCCCTCCCCAAACTACAAAAGTGTATATACAAGGTGCAGGACACTAGCATCAAATCCATGAAAACAGGAGTTATTCCATAGGGGAAGAACATACAGTAGAAACAAAAGAATCACATAGCACACTGTAAATATATTAAAAACACTAGCAAGAAAGAAAAAACCCTCTTGTGTCCCTGTCTTGGGGTACATTTTGCTTAACATTACTTCATATGGTCATGTGTACATGGCCTTTGACCTCTGCTTGTCCTAGACATGTACTAGTCACTGCAAACAAGAGAAACCATGGGACCTATGTTTCTTTAGGCCAGACTTTACTTCATTTAATATAACTTTTTCCAAGTCTTTTAATTTCCCAACAAATTTAATATCTTTTCTGAAATCTCTCTAGACTATTTTTTTTACATTGCATTATAAATGCGGATTCTATCTTGTAACATGTGGTGAAATTTTCTATCATTGTGCTGCTTTTTGTATCAAGAAACTGGAATTCTTAGTGCTCACTCTCCTTTTTCTTAAGTCAACTCACCCATGAAGCTGGTTTCTGGAATTCTCTTTTTGCTTTCTCTCTATGTATACCCTGTGGAGAATTGTGACTGAAATATCATCATAATTCTTACATAGGATTTCATAACCATGAAACTGTGAACCTCAGATTATGACTTAGATTTGCTGGTAATGAAACCATTCAAGAAAATGAATATGAAAATCAAATCTAAATGCACTGGATCTGTACAAATTGAATCCCAATCTACTCTGAAAGCTATGGACTTGTTTCAGCTGTGGGAGGGACATCACCACCACATCCTACTGTTTTCCTAGAGTGTATGCTGACCCAGGTGATTCAATTTTCCATCAGATCACTTAAACCTCATCTGGCCAGACTTTAGCAAAACACTGATTAGGAATAAAAAATATAGTTTAGGTTTTTATATAGTTTAGGTTTTTATTTCATGACATGAAACTGTCTGATCTAGATTAGTTGGCTCCTCCAGTTTGCTTTTCTTCAGCTTTATCAATGGCATTTTTCTAAATCCGGTAAGATTCTGATTACAGATTTTCCTGTATAAATACATATAAGACTACAGTAGTCATTAAGATTGTCCTTTAGAGTTGAAAGGATGAAATTAGTTGTACTATTTGGCTTTTTGCTTGTTTTGTCAGCTTGAACTGTGGACCTGGGCGCTGTCCCTGAGTTCTTCAGCTCAAGGCGAACACTCTACCATTTGAGCCACAGCGCCACTTCTGGTTTTCTGGTTGGAGATAAGAGATAAGAATCTCATGGTCTTTCCTGCCCAGACTGACTTTGAACCGAAATCCTCAGATCTCAGCCTCCTGAGTAGCTAGGATTACAGGCGTGAGCCAACAATGCCCGGCTAGCTGTACTATTTGAAATGGTTGCCAAAGGTCAAAAGTACTATTTTCTACTAGATATCTGTTAATAATTGGGGTTAACTGTATACTTTGGCAGTGGTTTTGTCAAATATCTGTACATATTTATGTCATTATTCTATACACAATAGAAGCAGTAAAATTATGGATATTTCTGCCATGATAGCATTTACATTCTAGGAACTTCTCAAGGTATCAATCATCACAGGACAGCAATGGATGTGTCAAATTTAATCTCAGAAAGAAAAATTAAACATCATTATAAGACCTATAAGACAACATAAAGTTGGGAGTGCTTAGTGATAAGTCAGTCAATGGATATATCTTCTTATATATGCATTGGCCCTTTCTGAAATTTATCAAGCAGGTATGATCTCAGTTGCAATAATTTCTTTGTTTAGAAAATCTCCTATTTGGAGTCATTAATCAATTTAGGTCGGTTAAACTGGAAGTTGCTATTAGAATAATGTCTGCAAGCCATTTATTACAATTATAAACCTTTCTATATTCTAATTGTTCAAGATCAAGTACTAGCCTGTGTGAGAATTCTCATATACTAGAAGCATTAGATGGAGACTAAGGACTTTTTATGGTCCTTATTCTTTTTTGCTTATTGCTTAATTTTTATTTTTTTATTGTCAAGGTGATGTATAGAGGGGTTACCATTAGATAATTCAGGCAATAAGTATATTTCTTTTCAAACTTGTTACCCCTTCCCTCATTTCTCTCCTATTTTCCCTCCCTTTGCAACTTCCTCCCCAAGTTGTACTGATCATATTCTTGATCTGACTCACAGGTTCCAAGTCTCTTTATCTATTCTTCCTGAATATCTTACCTAAAGTCCTTATCAAATTCCAAAGGAAATGAAGTCATCAGAAGTAAAATAAGCTTATTCCTTTCCTGCTAACTAGCTGGTAAGATGTTACTCAAATATGACCCACACGCTCTTAAAATGTAACACATCTATTTAGATTACAGGGATTAGACAAAATAACATAATGTAGCTTTGGTTTCCTGCCCATTCCCTGAGCCTGCTCCTTACTCCTGTATAATATCAGCAAATGGGTAGTTCAGCACTTTAGGGATGGCTACACAGCAGCAAACAGACAAAGCCTGGTTCCTCTGTCAGTCATGTTAGAAACCACTGACCTATGTAGGGACTCTTAAAACCTTGTATTAGTAACACGTATTATGGATTCTGGGCATCAGACATTAAGCATGTTTTTATCCACTACATATTGTCTGACCCAAAACTTTCTAAAGCAGAAAGTAAAGTGCTGGTATATACCATCACTCCAAACAGTGAGCAGATCATCTTACATAGTCCATTCAACAAATTTCAAAGTAAGCAAGGACATTATTCAGAAGGTAAGTCTCCAAATAGTATGTTTTGAATGACCCTCTATAGTTCATCTGTTCAATATATTATTACTAGTTTATCTATTGCTAAGTGAAGGTAAGGATAAAATAGTTTAAAATTTTCTTTTCATCTACCATGAACATAGGAGTAAACTACAAGTATTTTATATCTAAATATCTCAAACTAATTAAGACAATATTCTGGCTTGGGAAGGTGGCTCAGTGGTAGAGTGCTTGCCTCGCATGCATGAGGCCCTGGGTTCGATTCCTCAGCACCACATAAGCAGAAAAAGCCGGAAGTGGCACTGTGGCTCAAGTGGTAGAGCGCTAGCCTTGAGCTAAAGAGCTGAGGGGCAGTGCCCAGACCCAGAGTTCAAGCCCTACAACTGACAAAAAACAAAAACAAAACAACAACAACAAAAAACTAATTAAGACAACATTGTATATCTTGAATATACAATATAAATCTCTTATACAAGTCAGCAACATATCCACATCTGTAAGCAGTATAAATCAATCACTTACAAGTACACTTACCTTCAAAAGTTCACCATAGAAACAACACAAAATTCTTTGTTAATAGCAGGTATATCAATGTGAAAATTAACAGATGAGTGTGATAGTGTCCCTAAATAGTGCACATAAAATTGGAGAATTTTTCAGAGCTCTTTGATTTAAATGATCCTTGCAAATAATTAAGCATTTTAATTTTTAAGGACCTTGTTTATTTCTACCTTAGGGCTGTGTCAGCCTGTCTAAACAGATGCCTGGAGTAGGATACTATCAACAGGAGATGTAGTCAATTGCCCATGGAGAAAAAGCACCCCAGGTATCTTGACCGTGAATTAGAAACCATTTGATACAAATTTTTCCAACCTCAGTTTTTATTCAGACAGTAGAGGGGTTAAAAAAACTTTAAAAGTTTTATGATAACAACTTTAAAGACTAGGATGAGTATAACTTGGCGCATAAAACCATTTAAGACCAGAGATTTACTAACTAGATTATTCTTGGTACATTCTAAAGTGAATTTTAAATCATCGTACCAACATGTATAGCTCAATTCTTGGCCAAGTTCGAGCATCAGAATGAAAACACAGTTTCATTCTGTTAACATTTCTATCAACTATAGGAACACAAAGTATAATTTACATAAAATATGAGTGTAAAATTTATACATTTAAATGACCTTCACATTTCAAAAAGATGTGGCTCCAGTTTTTAGCATAAAGTGAATTGAACTAAACACTTAGAAAAAACTTCAAATTAAGTATTCATTGATGTTGATCTGGACCAGCAAATTCCTAGATGACAGATGAAATGCCTATGCAGTGATATATTTTATTTAATAATTCCAATATAAAGTAAAGATGCAGTACCACCATGGAGCAAGGAATGAGTTAAGTGAAGACTGACAGACCTGGTTAAGTGAAAGTTCTCTTCCCTCCACTCCTTCAATTATAGGTTCAGATTTGCCTTGGATTTGCCTAAGGAAATTACAGGAAAAGAACAAAAGGCCATATTCCAGGAGGTAAATAACAAAATATCAGGAAGTACTGAGGTAGGTAAGTAGTTTCAGAATCAGACCCAGAATGTCATAAATCACAGAGATAATTTCCTCCTGTCTCTTGACAAGATTATTGCAGAAGAGGACACACACACACACACACACACACACACACACACACACACACACACACACACACACACACACACACACACACACACACACACACACATACACACGATTTTCAAGCACCAGTCAAATCTTCTGAAGCCAGTCAGAATCCCCACAGGACTCTAGGATTCCCACCTACTGCCATTGAAGATGATTGAAAACATAATTGACCACAAATAAAACAAGAAATACCTTTGAGGGAACATTCTGCTTGTGATCTTTAGTCTCAGCTACAACAGAGCATGACATGTATACCCACTACTTTATGTATTTTCTCCAAATATGTGTATAACTGAACACTCACCATCCTGTGAATTCAGTCCATCCCTCACTTGTGTTGGATGTCAATTCCTGGCTATTTCGGTTTTCTGTCTCTAATTGTGGTGGGGCTGCCCAACAAATTCCTTCTCTATTCCCTGTGTTGTACATTTATCATGGTTTCACTCTTCTTATTGGTAGAGGGAAAGAAAATGGGCTCAAGTGGCCCATTTTTAAAAACTTCTTTCCTTTACTGAATCCTATTTTCAAAAGGAATATGAAAACCTGGCTCAAGTGGCAACATTACTGAGTAATGTTGCCTTTATCCTCAGTTTCAAAATGCAGAAAATCTCACAAATTTAAAAACTAACTTCTTCTACCTAGCAAACATTTTCTTTTCAATCTAACAATGAAAACTAATTAAGAGGTTATAATCTTTGTGACAACAGAGTGAATTTTGGGAGTTTCCAGAGAAAGAATGCAATACTCTTTATTGATCATTTACAAAGAAATGTTCACTTCAGTTCAACTATAGTTCTGATTTCTATTTGTACAATGAGAACAGAATTACGGAGAAATAGCAGCTTTAGAAATGTGAAGTATGTCATTTTGCATCCAGCTTTAATCTGTTCTTGCTCAATTTTCTTACCTTGAAAAGTAGCAGCATTTTTCCTTTTTTGATCTATTTTAACAGATATCTTCACATTAATGCAAAATTCTTCCTAGATGACTAAATAGAGGATTAAAAGGGGAAGCTGTGTGGCTGATGAAATTGACATTTTAAAGTAGTTCTTAGTTGAGTTGAATAACCAAAATAGAAAAAAATAATAAAAACAATAATCCTATTCACGGGCTATTCACATCATGATGAATTGAAAAAAATGAGGCCCTGTATGTTTTACTCTTGGATAGCCTTTGAATTTATCTGAGTGTCTGGCACATAAAAGGAAGTCAATAAATATTTATGGCTGAAAGAGCACTCTTTTTATTAGCTTTTAAAATCTTGGCTGTCATTTGAGGATTTTATATTCTATTGCCTAATTTTCTGTCAAGTTCCCTTTGTTGTACTTTATATGTTCTGAATCAGTGTTTTCCAACTAACCTTGTGATCTTGTATTTTTCCAAAACTGAGGCTTCCTTCCTCCTCTATATAAGTACTGGGTTTTCTACCTATATCATTCTTACTAAAATGATTACAATTGCTGACTTTGTTATGTTGGTATTTCTATGATATTAATGATGGTTGATACTCTTGCTGATGCTGCTGATGACAATATTAGCAATTCATTTTCTTAAATCAGATCCCTCTCACACCCTTACGTACTTTGATTAAAAGTTCATTGTCCTTTCAACTACCATCTACTTTGTGTCCTTTCATGCCATGAAAGTCGTTTTAATTTCTTTGCTGATTTTTTTATTCAAAAATGGTTGTCTCTGTGAGTCTCGTGGCCTTTTCTTCAACTGCGCAATGGAATTACTGTCAACCTCTAGGAGAATGGGGCTTCATAGTTTTAATTTTCTTTCATTTAGTTTCAGCAAAGATGACACACTCAAACCAAGATTATTTGCACAATGTGTATTTTCAGAAATCACCCCAAATAGGAAAGGTGGAAAGGAAGCACAAAAAGTAGACAAAGAAGCAGGTGAGCAATAGCAGATCTATCACCATCAGCAAGGCTGAAGGAATAGGGGAGGAAGGCAAGAGGTAAAATCTTGGAGAACTAGAAACCTTCAACTAAGGGACATCATAAAGTCAAAGAAAGGATCTGCAAAAGTCAGTCCTCCTCCCCTCCATCTGAATCTTTCTGCCCACCCTGGCACTGTTTCTCAGTTACAATCCACTGGGAAGCAGTACTGGAGGGGAGCTTGTTAATATAACTAGTCCAGGTCAGGTTGGAAAAGATTAGAGACCAGATGTGACAGTAAGTGATCATGGTAATCATGCGGAGTGCTCAACCTCTGTTCCTGAATGTCTATTCTTCTTATCCTCCATTCTAAAGGCCATCACACCTGAGAGCAAAGTAACTTATATTACAGCCTGGACTTTTCTCAGGATCTTTTCTAGCTTCTGGAACTGCTCAAAACTGTATCCTTACAGGATACCTGATGAAAGTATGTCTGTATAATGTGTGTATTCTAAAACCACAAAGATAAGGCTCTTTTCCTTCAAGATGGAATACATAAAATGTTCCTTTTCATCTCATATGTCTGAACTCACTGAGCATGCCCTATGCTACAGACTTCTCCAAGCCTTAAATATTAGGCTTCTGAATTAGTCCAATGTTCATATTCAATTTTATAATTACAATATTACTATACAGCTCTCAAGGTTCTTGCAGTTCCTTACCCATTAGCATCTACAAGCACAAAGCCATCAATGCAATGGATCTATGTGATACTTCATCAATCATAGTGTTGAACAGGTTGTTTGAGGTCACTTTGACTAACTCATAAAAGAGAGCTGAGAATAGTGTAGGCTTCAGCAAGACATAGACAAGGCAACATCAGTGCCAATGTACGTCCAGACTATTTCTGATTTCTAATTTTGCTTACTGATGGAGATAAAGGGGAACACAGTGACAAGTCAGTTGCTAAATACCAGTTCTATGTTTAACTGTGTCAGCAAAAATAACATTTCTGTAATTGTGGCTGGAAGTTTGTCATTAGTCAGTTTAGTTCATGACAAATATGTTAAGTTCTCCAGGATGATTTGGTAAAGTTTTTGTCTGTTTTGCTGACCAGACACAAATGTTGAAAGTTTATTAGTCATGTCACACCCTAAATCTTTCAATCTTTAGTTGTTAATAATATTCCTGATTTTTGGTTATTTCAAGAACATGGTATTCTTTTTTTTTTTCCTTTTTGGTTCATATTTGTCTGCTGGTGATGGATGGGGAGTTTTAAGTTGTACTATTTTGTCACTCTTCCCACTTTTCTCAATCAGATAATCATTTTCAACAATTGGCATATTAATACTAACAATATGATTTCTAACTATGAATTTTGAAATAATATTTTAAAATATTTTGAAATAACTAGAGATTTTAGCAATAAAACAATTACTCTATAGTCTCATTTTCATATGCTAGAGCCATTCCAAGATTCCCAATTTCCTGAGTTTAAGTTTTTTTTCCTGTATGTAATTTTTTAAAAGATGTCTGGCATATTGATTTCATTAAATGTTGTCTATGTGTTGGGTTTACCATTTTGGCATATTTTTTAAACCATTTCTAGGTTGATGAACCCAATACATTATATCTAGAATCCTTATTGAGTTCACTGTTGTTAAAAATGTCATCTTATTTGACCTTGACATTGCTTCTTTCTTTGTTAAACATCTCTTCATCTTTTAGTCGCATAGGGCTTTGAGAATCCTGAAGCTAAAGATAAACATATACATGGGGGTGTATGTTACTTTTTCTGTAGTTGTTTTAAATCTATTTTTTCATTTTTGTTTAGGTAATTGTACAGGGTGGTGCATTCAATCAAGCAGTTCATGAATGTGGTGCCTCTTGTTCAATGTCAGTCCCTCAAACCTTCTCACCCACCACTTCCATCCCACCCCCTTAATTTGTAGATTACATATTGAACTTATGGGGCCATTCCACAAAGCAGTTTCTGTATCTGCTGCATCTTGGGGGGGGGCTCTCAGGCCACACTCCTGATTTTATTAGGATTATTAGACTCATACAGTCACACTCATGATATCAGACATTATAACAAATAACTATGAGGCCAAATGAGAAAAGGGAAGGAACAGTAAGTGAAACAGAGGAAATGAGGCCCAAGTTTCCAAGAGTCCTTCCCCAATAAACTCACACAGAACCTACTTCATTCCTCCAGCAAGGAGCTGAGGCACATACAAAATACCAACCAGGGGAGCTCATTAGAGACTCAGTTACCAGGATTTTTATTAGGAACTAGTAATGTGGGTACTTGCTGCCTAGCAGATAACAAAATTTCTGATGACCAAGAAAAGCAGGTGATCATCATAAAGCACATTATTATACAAAGGCATGAAGCACACTGAGCTACTGTTAGTCGTTCTGGGACTAAAACCCTCCCCAAATCCAAATTACTGGGCATGGGACAGGAGCCAGTGTTGCAAAGCAGTCCTTATTAAGGGTAGCAGCTTCAGGCCTGCTATTTCTACTCTTTTCTGCACTCCACAGTAGCTAATGCTTTGCTATTTGCTTGAAGGCCTTGTCTGCCTGAGCTTTATCTCAGGGTTCTCTGGTGAGATTTAGAATGTGCTACAATTCACATGTTTCATTTTTCCCTGGCCAGGAAGTCATCCATGTGTTTCTGAAATGCATGACAAAACTCAAAAGTTCCATTAACAAGAAAAACAACCTGTTTTATGATGGGAGTTCCAGTAACAATACTTATGGCACTCAGGACCACCACTGCTACCAACAAAACAAAATAATTAAACTGAGACACGTCAAAGGGGAAGCACTCATAAAAGGTGTAATTACAAAGCCAAAGCAGGGAAATCAGGAAAGACTATTCAGAAACAAAGGGATAGTAGAAGCAGATATAGCAACCCCTGGGTATAGCATGGGAACAGCAGAAGGAGACGTTTTCTGGACTCAGAAAGAAGGAAGATTATACTAGTCAGATGCCCTTCTGCTGAGAGAAGCAAGCAGCTAAGAGTGACCTCAGAATGCAGGAAAACAACTTTCTGGCCTCATTCTCCTCAGTCCTGAACCTCTGGCAGAACTCCTCTTGATACAACCAATCAGAAGCCAGGACATGCATCAATATGTTAGACTTCCAGAACACAGGATAATTAAAAAAAAAAATAGAAGAGTTTGACCTGACAGGACACATAGAATATATTCAGCACAATTTAAAATCCACTTCTCATTTGCCACAAATTCTGTATCTTTTGAATCAAATATTTTCTGACATCTCACCTCTTAAAAAATAATTCTAAAACTAAATTAGATACCATCAGTCCTGTCTCCTTTCAATCTAGTCAGATTTTTAATAAATCACTTATGGCCCCCAAGTTTCCTCAGAATAAACCATAAACATTTGTTCTTTGTTTTTAAATTTTTGTATTTTTAATTTTTTGATTATATTTTCTCATAATATTAAGTGGTTCACAGTGCTTGAATGCCTTTAATATTTATTTGCATCCAGTTGCACAACACACATCACAGTTTTTTAATGTTCCCAATCGAAAAAACTCTCTATTTTTCTAAATTGGCGAATACAGTGCATAGCTCAGTATTCTCTCTATGTAAGCATGTGGTTAATGTACTTGATTTCATTGCTACAATCTGTCTCAGTCAATAGGTCAGGATTCTATCCAATTTGGATGCTTGCCAAAAAGGCATCCTGCTGAAAGTAAAGTATTTCTAATTCAGTCTCCTTGCTTATACTGGCGGGGGGGGGGGTTGGAAAGAATCAATCTGAGGTTGGAAGACTGTTGAGTTCAAATGATTAATGTCTATTTCTCCATTGAGTACATAGGGGACTTCCCAGAGGTTATAGAATGTCTACTCCAGTTACTGTAGAGATTTGAATCAGCTAATGGGATCCAATGATCCTGTTAATTTTTCTTTAGAAAACTATAAACTATGTCCCAAAATTGACTTTCCTTATGATTCCAGAACAATGATTGGTTGGATTATATCTTAATAGTAAAGTTGTCTAAAAGTTATTTTGACTGTGTTACACAGTAGTTTTAGTTGCATCTGAGAGATATATATTAAAGTGTTAGGCTACTACCACTTCAAATAATGTAAACTGCTACTAAAACTTTCAAAGTTCATGGTATGCTTTTTGTCTAATTGGGCTGAATACAGTTAGTTGCTATTTCCAACTAAAATACAGTGGGAATTATTTTTTTCTACTCATTTTACATTTAAAATTATTTTTATATTCCTTAACTAGTTGTTCACAGGAGTTGCTATTCAACAAAGCAGTTTATGAATCTAGTGCATCTTGATCAATACAACCCCTTTCAACATTCTCACCCACTCTTCCTGTCTACCCATTCCCTCACTTTTCTTTATTTTGTAGGATATGTATTGAATTTTTTGCCATTGAATAAAGCAGTTTATGTATACAGTTTAGTAGATTGATCTGTGTCACTTCCTGCCCTTATTTTTCATAATTGTGGTATATAAAATGAAAACTCATCCCCTTCATTCTCTACTCATATTTCTTCAACATTTATAAGAAGAACCATTTAGTGATTATAGGAAAAGCACAAATAAAAGTAGCAAGACTGGACTTAATAAAAACTTGAAGTGACAGGTAAAAACTACCATGGCAGAGAGTAACTTTAACCTCAGTGCTCTCCCTGCAAGAGAAAAAATAAAAATTAAGAATGTAGAATCACAATATGTATATAAAGCAAAAAATAAAGTGATTCATTTTATTTTAGTACATTTTAACACATGCCCAAATGAATGCATACAGGTGGTCAACTGGAGAAGGTATCCTATTTTACAATAATATAAAAGTAGAAGACACTTCCCAGTTCCAGCTGCCAATAAATTCCAGCATCTTGGCATTTGATACCAGCAGCTGTATTAATTTCTAACACAATTACCCTCCAAAGAAATCCATCATCACTCAGCCAAACAATTATTTTGTAATTACTCACTTCATGTCATGTGTTAAGGGCTAGAGGCATAGTAGTTGCAAACAAAATAAGTTAAACAAAATTAAAAACAACATAGTAATGAATGGGAGAAACACAGATTTTTAAAAAATGTATCATATTACAATGGTGGATACATGTAACAATTCTCCTACCTAAACTCACAGGATTTAGACCAGCAAGAAGTAATAACCATGTATACTAATTATAACAAAGGCAGAGCAGGCTAGGCAAAGGGAAATCTATATGAGAAATTGATATCTTTTTGCTCAATTTTGTTACTAAGTGTACTCCAAAAGCAAGTAAGAACACATGATTTGAACTATCATGGAACCCCATCTATTTAGTGGAAGCACACTTTTTAAATATAAATAGTTAGGATAATTATCAGGAAATACACTATAAAATGTATCAGAAGTTCCCTATGGTCTTGAAGACAAGGAAAACATATTTTGAGAAAATTCATTCCGGTTAGACATGAGAGGTAAGTAACCATTTAGCTTGATGGAGAGAAAGTCTTAGAACTCCAGGTTGAAAAAAAAGCAGCCAGTACATAAAACAGATTTAAGTGGAACACTTAGAGAGGTAATAGGAGAAAGAGACTCTAGATGAGGATTGAGAGATAAAGCTTTGAGTCTGTGTTAAAAATATAGCTTTACTCTGATGAAAATAGCATTTAACTGATATTATATTAAGTGAGTGCATATGCATATGCGTGTGTGTGTGTGTGTGTGTGTGTGTGTGTGTGTGTGTGTGTGTGTGTGTGTGTGTGCTGGCACCAGGCACTCTACACCTGAGCCAGGCCTCCAACCTGACTGTTCCTTTTGTTATTTGGAGATGGAGTCTCATAGACTTTTCTTCCTGGGCTGACTTCAAACCTTGGCCCTCAGATTTCAGCCCACTGGATAGTTAGAATTGTTAAGTGTGAGCCACCGGAGCCCAATAATTAAGTGATTTTTTTTAAAACACAGCAACACCATGCTTCTATTTCCACTTCAAAATATCACTCTGTCTGGGTGCTGGTGGTTCATGCCTGTAATCCTAGCTACTCATGAGGCTAAAATCTGAAGATCATGGTTTGAAGTCAGCCTGGGCAGGAAAATAATCTGTGAGACTCTTACCTCCAATTAATCAAAGAAAGCTGGAAGTGGAGCTGTGGCTCAAGTGAGAAAATGTCAGCTGTGAGTAAAAGAGTTCAAGACTCACCAAGAATATTTTATATATATATATATATGTATATGTAATATACGTATATATAAATATATGTATATATATACATATATTTATATATATGTATATTACATATACATATATATAAATATATGTATATATATAATTATACATATATTTATAAATATACGTATATTACATATACATACATATAATATTATGCTGTCTTCTCTGGAAAGAGTTATCATAAGAACTTTGAAAACTTCACTTAGGAGCTCCTCAATTAATTTGACCTAGGCATGGAGGGTGTTTGGGTTCAGGATGTGGCAGGAGGACTGGAATGGAGAAGACATTTTCAATGAGTACTTAGAAAGCAAACTTGGTAGTGTGCCCTGGTTGGTCAGCTTCTGAGAGGACAGGGGAAACCGAGGAGACACAGGATAACTAAGAATTTGTCTGGAGCTGCTCAGCAGATGAAGATGTGATGTGTTGACAGCAGAAACAGCAGAGATGAAAAATAGAGAAGCTGTGGATGTAGACAATGAGCTATTCATTGAGACAGTCAGGCGGTATTCTAGAGTGTTCATTGTGCACAATTCAGAGAGGTAAATATAGGAACCATCAATCTTTAGATATAACTAAATTTTTGGAAATGGGTGAGTTCGAGGCAACATTTCATCTCTTCAACAGTAGTTTGTGCAGGAGATCTGGTGACAGAGACTGATTCAATCTCAAGCTTGGTCTTGATATATGTCAGCTGAATTATCTTGAGTTAACTTTTTAATTGTTCTTTTCTTCATTATCTCAACATTGAGATATTAATAATGGATACATCATATTGAGATATTAAGGGGACTATATTACTTAAGATATATTATGTATATACACTGGTGCCTACCGAAAATGCTCCAAAAATGTCCACTTATTATCATACAGAGATTACATTGAATGAGAAGTTCTGGAAAGTGTCACAAAACAAACATTGAGTCAAGAAAGCAAATCTTGTAAAGAAAATATAGGAAACACAAAATGAACCAAGTAAGGAAACCTGGTAAGGAGATGCTGAAAAATGAGATTTTTTTTGATATGTGAAAAGGTGTCTAGGATATTTAATGGCACAAAGGTAGTATTTTTTATCTTAAGGTCATTTGAATGAAATAATGAAGTAAAATATCTTGTGGCTAGATTTGAGAAGTTAGCAGGGGATAAATTATGGAGCATATTTAAAATTCCCTTGACAAGTTATATATGAAAAGAACATCACTGGAATAAAATTAGTAAGTTTAAATATTTATCAGAATATTCAAATAAAATGCTCTAAAGAGGGGTAATAGAGAAGAAGCGTTATGGAAGAGTAATCAATAATTAGAATCTTGGGACAGAAAACTGAAACTGAGACCGAGAGCTATCAGCATCTCAGGAATTGCTAGGTTTTAACTACACACAAAAGAAATACAACTCTATTGTATCAGATTATTTTTAAAAATAGATTTGGCTATGCAGAGGTAATTTCTCTTTTCCTTCTTTTCACTGAAATAAGAGGCAAAGATATCACAGAGATTTTCAGTTTAAGAAAAACGGAGAAGATTCTTGTAGTAATACAGAAAATGGAAGCGGGTGCCATCCATGTCAATGTCCCTGGCTGTGAAATGCAGGGCTGAGATGAATGGTCATGGATCTACGGTGAGACCAGTGTGTTCCAATGTAGAAGACTCTCAACTCTGCACTCTGACTTGACTATGTGCACACAAAGATAAATTGAAGCAACAGATTTGAATTCTATTCAGCTACCATGAACGTTTTTGAGTGTTAGCATAATGGCAGGAGCTCAGAAATTTTAAGTTTAGAACTAATCCATGAGCAGCAATCTCTGTGGAAAGGTTAGTGATGTCAGGAAAGTTTTGATAGAGGAGAATAGTCGGACAGGTTGAGCTCAGATGAAGGGGGTAACATATGTAATGCGCAAATAATTTGGAAACATAATGTGTTGCTTTGTGACAATGGTATTTCAAGGCTATTGAATGTGAAGACACCAATTGGGTTGAGGGATAGAAAGATACTGGCTGTACCCTAGGGCCAGTGATGGATTAGAACAACATTTGGCCATGAATTGAGCATGGTGGATTTCAGTCTCAGAAAACTTGGTCTGGAATTTTTGTTAAGCTTATGGTGTAGCTAGCAGAGGTGACATGAAGACTGGTGCAGGAAGAGGAAGGGAGAAACACACATGAGGAACTGGTCATCTTCTAGTCTGGAGAAATGACAAGACTTGAAAGGAAAACTGTATTGCAGACACTGAAGTATCACCGAACCAAGGGGAAAGACTTAGTGTTTTATCTGTAATGCAGAATTCCAAAAAGAAAACAGCAAAAATGCTTTTCTCAGATAATGAAAGACTCAGTTTTACTGAGACAAATACCACCCTGACCTCCCTACATGGAGATAAATTGTTTATTGTTTGATTTTTATTTAATGATCATTTAGATAATGCCATGCCTCTCAAACTATTTTACATAATTGATCAATATTAACACATGTAATGTTCATAACAGCCTGTTAGGACTGTGGCAAGTGAGAATGATAGGGTTAAGAATGAATGGGAAGGAAAGTGGTAGAAGATTTAGAAAGAGTACAATAGGTAAGATGTGTAAATTATATTTGAATAGTCTTTTGATCAAAACCAAGAACAAAATACAGGTTTATGCTGTTGACATGAAGAAGGCTTTGGAGCTCTGTTTTGTGGAGACTTTTCTTCCCCTTACCCCCACTCCGTGCTCTACTTGCCACAAAAAAAAAAGCTGCACAAAAAAGTTCCTGTTCATAAACAGAAATGGCTGCCTCATAGTCTAGCCTGGACAAATTAGAGGTTGGCTGTTCAATATTGTGTGTGTGTGTGTGTGTGTGTGTGTGTGTGTGTGTGTGTGTGTGTGTGTGTGTGTGTTGATCCTAGGGCTTGAATTCAAGGTCTCCAACTCTTGTTTAGCTTTTTCTTTTTTCATGTACTTTGAAAAAGTATATAAGAATTTGGCTCCTTAAAGGAAATTATGAAAATGATGGTTACCATGCTAAAATTACAGATAATATTGTACATGAGTTGTCAAAACTAAATGTGTCCCCTGTACAGGATATTATCCAGTAGATATTTTGGACACGGAAATGTTATGAAAACAGGAAACAGAAGTGGGATGCTTTCTGACACAACTATAACTTGAGAATGAACACAAATATTAGAATAATTTAGCACTGTCAAAATGACTTCCGCAAAAATCACTAAGGTTCCTAATATAGTCAGTGCCATTAAATACACAGTGCCTAATTAGCTCCAGATTTTTGTCACTGGGATTTCCTCTTAATTTTGTTTGATGGCCTGTGAGGTTCAAGCCATAATATTTTAATATCAGAAAGATCATTAAAAAATAATGAGACAATTTCCTCTTGATAAGGGCTTTATGTATCTTATGCTCTTTAATCCCCAAATCTGCATAATACTATTAGGCACTAGGAGGTAGGTATTAAAAGATAATTGAATCTTTCAAATATACATTTCCAAATACTTTTTTTTGTAATGTCCATGTCTCTCAGAGACACAGTATAGAATGGTGCTAACAAGTCCAGAGTCATAAAACTGGATCTGTGTTAGCCAGGAGGGATTGCTGAGTTCCATTCTGTGGCCCATCCTTCCTTAAAAATGCATGTTGTTGTTCTTGTAGTTCTCAGAGAAAGAGAAAGAGAGAGAGAGAGAGAGAGAGAGAGAGAGAGAGAGAGAGAGAGAGAGAGAGAGAGAGAGAGAGAGAGAGAGAGAGAGAGAGAGAGAGATTATATTGTCTTGTGAGGGAAACTTCATGCTGACCGCCCAAGAGATGATATTGTTACAGCATTCCCCTGGGACAGCTCTTCTTTTGCTTTTTTTCTTTCTTAAGTCCCATACATGCAATCTTTTCAAATAAAGTTTATCCATTATTTATAGGTACTTTATAAATTACTGAACATATCACCACTAAATCTTTGTGGTGTCACCATCATTATCACAGTTGTTATTTATTGCAACAACTGGTATGACCATTCATTAAAGTGTTTCCAAGTCTTTGTTAATGCACATAGTAAATCTATGAGATATGTGTGGACATCCTCATTCTACAGACCCAAATTGAAGCTTAGCAGGATCAGATACTTTTCCTAAGGCCATACACCTGTACTGTGGGTATTAAAACAGGTTAAAATTTATACCTAGCAATGGAACACAGGAAAAAGGCAGATGGTTGCGAGTCTGATTAGTAGTTCCCAAAGGTACACCTTCTATGATTTAACCTAACAAATGTAGAATGTCAAATATTACTAGAATTTTGGAGGAAAACAAGATTGGTGACATTTGGCTGGAACCATAAACAGTAATGCATAGCCAGCAAATATGACAATGTCTCCTGCAAAGGAGATTAAAATATATTTTTCTCCCTGTAGCATCTCACCCTCTATTAACTCCTAACCATTTTGCTGAATCTCAGAAACACAGGATTTGTGTCCTAATGCTAAAAGACCAAGCTTTGAAGCAACTTAATACGTCCTCTGCAATGCCTATTAACTTTGTCTTTCCAAATCCAATTAAAAATTACAATTCACATTAATATTCAATGCATATATGTAAAATGGAACTAAGAAAATTGCATGGGTGGATGGGGTTTGGGATAAATGGGGGAGAATTAGGAAAGGGGTGGCAGAGATTGAGATACATTGTACTCATAAACTGATGTGTTGAATTGAAATCCCTTTGCACAATTATTTAAATAAAAATTAAAAATTACAGTTACATGAAAGCAACCAGGCAGGAACCAATGGAGTAATGAGGCCACATAGATCTCTCCTACATTGCCAGCTGAGGACAGCAGGAATAAAGCACAGTGGGTAGGGTTTGAAACAGTGAGAAATGAAGACTGTGGTTCTGCATGCACTACAGCTTTCCCAGCAACTCGCCAGACCTAGATCCCAACAAAGCCCACCCAATGGCAGAAACAAGAAACAGCCCTGACTCCATCCATCATTCAGCTAATAACCTGAGGAGACGTACAAGCATACATGTGAAGAAAGAATAGGAACAAAGAGCCATCTATCGCTGAGAAAGAAGACCAGTGCCCAGGATCTTAAACAACTCAAAGAAAAGAGAAATGTGCTTATTCGGCATCTTCTTTCTCAGAGTATCAAAACCTCTCTTCTGTGAGGAATCCAGGTTGCTTCCATGTGGTAATAACTTTTTTATGATTCAGAGAAGAGCCTTGCCCTGTGGTGTCCCTAAGCAGGAAGAGGAAAGAGAGTACTAAATTTTTAATAGAAAAATGCTGGGAGAGAAATCCTGAAACAGAAATTGTCTTGAGAGTTGATTTATGTCTAAAACCTTACCTGTGTGGGTGAAATGATAAAAATAAGTTATCTCACAATAGAAGTAGACTCATAAAGAATTGAAGGAAGCTCTCTTATACTGATCTTTCTCTGATCATTTAAAACAACTTGTTAAAAGCACCTGCGTCAGATGCTTCTCCTGCACACACTAAACACAACAGGGTAAGGATGGCTCTTTTAATTTTGTTTAGAAACCAAAATTGGATTTGACAGTTCCTAGGAAACAAAAGACAAACTTTTGCACAATTTTGAGAGGATAATCTTGACATACAGAAAAAGTTTATAAGGGTTTATGAGTGTTACAGACATCTGCCATTTATTTAGTAAATCTATCTACAAAGTTGAAGATAATGCTTAGAACTGTTATATAAACATCATTTAGGGATTTATTTACTTTAAATCCAGTTTCAGTGTACGTAAAGGCTTAGTGGAAAATTTGATCACTTTTTGCAATGTTTATTTTCAGAGAGGAGCAGATTCTTTTGAATGTCTTTCTAACTTTATCCTTTCATCTTTCTAACTGTATCACTTCTAACTTTATCTTTTACAATAATGGTATGTAGTTATGGGTCCCTGTGTAGTGATAATCCAGTAGACCCATTCAATGGATAATGAGCAAATCAGACTAATATTTCCAAGCATTCATCATGTCCTCATACTGAGAACTTTTGAACTCCCTTCTTTTTCCCTTGCTTTTGACCAAATATACTTCTACAAAGTTTCATCATCCTACTGGATTCTTCCTATGAAATGGTACCAGGACATTTACAAGCCTATCTCCTCCCATTCCTTTTTTTTTTTCTTTTTTTTCCTCCTCCTCCTCCTCCTCCTCCTCCTCCTCCTCCTCCTCCTCCTCCTCCTCCTCCTCCTCCTCCTCCTCCTCCTCCTCCTCCTCCTCCTCCTCCTCCTCCTCCTCCTCCTCCTCCTCCTCCTCCTCCTCCTCCTCCTCCTCCTCCTCCTCCTCCTCCTCCTCCTCCTCCTCCTCCTCCTCCTCCTCCTCCTCCTCCTCCTCCTCCTCCTCCTCCTCCTCCTCCTCCTCCTCCTCCTCCTCCTCCTCCTCCTCCTCCTCCTCCTCCGTTGTGGGGCCTGAACTCTGGGCCTGGATTCTGTTCTTCAGCTCATGGCTTGCACTCTGCCACTTAAGCCACGGCACCACTTAAGGCTTTTTCTGCTTATGTGGTGCTGAGGAATCGAACCCAGGGCCTCCTGCATGCAAAGCAAGCACTCTACCACTGAGCCACCTTCCCAGCCACTTCCTTACCACTACACTTTCTCATGCTTAGCCATTACTGTTCTGGTCTCTACATCAGTCAAATCAAATATTTTGTCTTACATATGTGAGCAACAATGTTTGTCTTTTTGTACCTGGCTAATTTCACTTCATGTAATGCCTTCTGATGTAGTCATATTGCTACAAATGACAAGATCTCATTATTTTTGTCCTGCCCAGATAATATTTTATTGTGTCCCTATCCTGAATTTCCTCTTTTCCTTTATCTGTCTATCACTTGATTATATCGTAGTTACTGGCATAGTGACCAAGCAACATGTATCTGTTCTATTTCTAACAAAAATATTAGGTATTTCTTAATATTATACCAAACATAAGTACCTATTCACTTCCAGCACGGTGACTTAGTGGTAAACATTGCATGATTTAATGCAAGACATACAGTGCCTTGCATTCTTTTTTTAATTTCCTATTTTTAATTAACATAGCTAACAGCCTAGAATCTTTTCCTTTTTTTCTTAGGTTGTTATACAAAGTGATTTCAATTCAATATATATGAGCACAGTGCATCTTGATTGATAACCTAGATTCTTTTCTAGGAGATGAACTTATCTATCTTTGTGTGTGGACTGTGTAATAACACTCTGAAAATCTTAAGGAGACATACAAAAGCTGGAGGCATCCTCAATATGACCACTATGTTTAATAAGTTTTCTATCTACTCTGTGTCAGGACTTCGACTACCGTAACTGCCGTGACATCTGAACAGAACAGCTGTCAGATAGAATGCAGAGATCACATGATAAAGTATCGTTGCATCCCACCTGCTTTTTGGATGGTCAGAATCCCCTCGATACAGGAAAGGGATTAAGTTTTTATGTGCTTAGCAAAAAAATAAGGGCCATTTTAACTTCTTTGAGACTATTTAATGAACAGCTAGAAAATAAGTACCTAGCCATTAAAATATATGAAAATTTGCAAAAATGTCCTCAGGATTCTTTAAAAAATATTTTTTAGGATTCTTCATGATATTCTTACTCAGTTCCTTTCCATCCCCTCCCACCTTCTCCCCCACCACAAAATATGTATTTAGGCAGAGTTACTGGGCTTTGGTGATTTTTGTACAACTAAAGTGTTACTGGCTTTTTAAACACTTACTCCTACTTTTAACAATATTTCTCTTGAAGGCTAGGCAATAGAGACCAAGTAACTTATCCTTCAATACCTCAATTTCCCTTTAGAAAAGGGAGATAATATGATCAATATGTCTTAATTATTGGGAACAGTGAATGACATGGTTTGTGTACATCCTTGGCAGAGGTATCCAGAAAAGCTTGCTGTAGTTTCTGTTTTGGTGGTGGTTTTATTTTATTTACTTAGTTCTTGGTGAAAATGCAATGAAACTATAGTATTTAGCACCAATATAGCATATGCTGAAAATGAGTTCCCATGGTGAGCATGAGTTTGAGTTCTCTCTGAATAAAATCTCTGAGGTGGGGTGAAGATGGACAACTTAACTACCATGCTTTATCTGTAGAATGGACATAATGATATCTCCCACATATCATTCTCGCAAAGGTTAATCAAATTTATATAGGCAATCCAGACATCAAACATTGAAATTTTAGTGATCATTTTAACCAACACGTTTTTCACTAATCACCCATTATCGTGGCTGTGGTTATTGAAGTGAACTGACAGACTGAGACGAGGCATTCTTTTGTTGAACTGATGAATAGTTATAAATTATTATCAAATATATAAATAGAACTACCATTAAGTTTTTTTAAATAATGCTGTTGCAGCACTGAGCTAAATAAATATTCCCTGCAGTAATGAATTATAGGCAGGAGTTTATTTCATTTCCACTGGGAGCCTCTTAAATGTCTCCCAGTAATCCATTTTTTTTCATTTGTTGGTTCTGTTAATTGCCAATCTATTTATATTTGGCTGGCAAATCTCTGTTTTCCTACACTAAGATCATTTCCTCCAACAAATATTGATGAAGAACCTATTGCATGTCTGACACAAATATTAATGATATACACCCTGCTCTAAAAGGTCTCAGGGTCTAAAGGGATGGGCCAAGAAGTGAGGGAATAAAGCAGACAACAATGCTCAATAACAAAAAAGGCTTTGCTCCACACTTTGAGAGTTGGATGACACCTCTTAGGGGATTCTACATCCTCAACGTCCAATGCACAGTTAAAGCATTGAGTGAGCTATTAAAGTCAGGTGGGAATCTACTTGCCTAGTGATGGAGTGAACACAAACGCAGTTCTTACTAAAGAATATGGTGGTACCATACCTTATGAGTTTGTAAGTTAAATCTAGCTTCCACACATAAAGGAAAACATACATCCTTTGTCTCTCTGAGCCCGACTTACTTCAATTAACATAATTTCTCCAAGTCTTTCCATTTCTTTACAAATGGTACAATATTGTTCTTTCTAATGGATGAGAAAAATTACATTGTGTATATGTAGCATATTTTTTGATCCATTCATCTATCAAGGAACATTTGGGATGATTACATACCTTAACTATGTTGTGAATAATGCTGCGATAAACATAGTTGTGCTGGTAGCTTTACAGTATCCTGATTTGTAATCTTTTGGGAAATGCTCAGGAGTGAAATTGCTGCATACTATGGAGTTTTATGTTTACGTTTTTTAGGAACCTCTGCATTGCTTTCCAGAGTGGTTGAACAAGTTTATATTCCCACTAACAGTGTATTAAGGTTCTCTTTCATATGTCTAAAAACAATATCCTGCTTTCTCTCCCAGCAAACATTCCTCTATCTCTAATTACTAAGGTCATGTTGTACAGCAGATAAAGATATGTGTTAGAACTAGATAACTTGATTTCACTTCTCAGTTTCACCATAAATCAGCTATGCTAACCTGAGGCAAGAAATGCATCTGCTTTTTCTTCTTCATTTGCCTCATCTATACAATGGATATAGTTCCGACCCTCACAAAAATGTGGGAGTCAAATAAGATTCATGCATAGCCCTGTCGCTCCACATGTCATGATGGTGATCTTTCTAGTGTTAGCTGTTCATAAAACTATATGGAACAATAAGCTACCACATTGAAGGACTTTAGCAAGAAGATTTTCAATATATAGCCTTCATCTACCACTCCATTGTGTAATACATTCAGTTTTCTATTTGTGCTACATATTCCCTATAGTTTTTTATTGGGCAAAGTATTTTCTAATTCATACCACAACATATTAAAAGTATAGCATGACCTATAAATATAAATTTGAATGTGGAGTTTAAAAAAGACTGAGACACATATTCTCTGCCTTCTAATGTTTAATCCCAAATGTTTATAAATATTGAATTAGCTAAAGAGGTGTGGTTAATTCTTCCAAAAGCAGAAAGGCAATCTAAAGAAAAATATGGGACCCAGACAATTACTGAAGCATCTTGCATTGATTTTTCTAGTGCTATCTACGATGATTTGGGGAAATGAGGAAACCACATACTAATAAGATTTCATACATTCTCGGTGGCTATAGTTAGGAATATGAAGTATAATTTCCGTAACTTCCATTATCTCAGCAATTTTTTCCTTTGTACTGAAAGGATGTGGTCAATTGGTCACCACTTACTTCTGATGGATACAAATGGCTGAACTTGGAGATCTGATACTTTTTCCCAAAGTGAGACTAATAAAGCTGTATGAAAATTGAAAATTTCTTCTTGATAACTTTCATTTTCAATACTTTGGCTAGTTTTGGAAAATGTTCCACCAGGGGATTGTAGAACTCATTAGCAGGCAAAATTTATGTGTGCTTTGAATATTACTATTCTAAGAACTAAAAGACCTTCTCAAGATAATGACTTCAGTAAGAACCCAAAGAAGAGGACTCCAATAAGAAATGGAAATTAGTCCATATTAATCAATATTAGAACTCACTATAAAACTCATGATAGAACTCACAATAAAAAAGAGAAAAATAATGCTTAGCCTAATTTAAGATTAGAATTTTGTAACACAAATATGCTAACTTTAGTTGTAGCATTCAGAATCTCTCTGGAGAGTGTGAGTATCCATTATGTGTTTGTTTTTCATTAGAAATTAATTCATGTTTTCTGTAGAAATTATGGGCCTGACTGACAAATTGATAGTGGATTAATGTGTTTCTTCATTTTTCCAAATATTATTGTATACCCACTATATTTCAGTCATTGCTTTAAATGTTTAGAAAATAGTAATAAAATTTAATAAATATACACATTTAATAAAATATATCGAAATAACTTTTCTTGTGGAGTTTATATAGTAGTGGGAGAGATAGGCAATGAACAATTTAAAAAAATCAATGAAGTAAGTTTACGAGGTGGTAGGAAATGCTAAAAGTGAAGCCTCTTACGAGAGACCTGAAAGTTATTTAGGAGCACATAAGGGCTGTAATTTTAGATAATTTTTAGACAACAAGGATAGTTCTCAGTGAGAAACTCATCTTACTTACTAAAATGTAAAGGCAATTAAAGAATGGGCTATGTGGGTACCTAAGACAGCATCTTTGGCAGAGTACTGAGAAGAAAGACAAAGCAGTGAGCCTTCACACATTGAACTGGGTGGGGGAGGGGGGGTGGGAGGGGTGGGGGGTATGGGAGGGTGCAGATACTACACAGAGGTAATCGAAGCAAAGCACAGCAGGTCACAGCACCGGTCAGTGTGTGGACCTCAGCATTTGCACTGTAATATGAAAACCATTGGTTTGAACAAGAGTCTCAAAAGTTGCTTAAAGTTCACTGCAGCTCAGTAATGGAGTATTGATCTAGCATGTCCCAATGCCCTGGCTTCAATCCCCAGTTCCATTCATAAAACATAAAACCATTTTATTAGATAAATAATACCTTGCATAATATGCTAAACACATATTGCGAACATTGAATATTCATTTTTGGTTTCTCTCTAGCCTACTTGCATTTTTGTATTTGTGCATTGTGATTATCACACAAAACTAACTCTCTTAAACCTCTGACATTGCAAATTGTATTCCTCCCTCCCTTGAAATAAGGGATGGGTTGAGAGTAGCAGATATTTTTCACTGGAAATATTTTTTAAAGTGTGGGACAGGTAAGCTATTTTATTTTAGGTTTAAGTTGGGAGGATGAAAGGTGATGAGGGGCATGGGGGAAAAGTGCTGGGAACCACTATAGGGTGTAAGGATGCCATATTGAAGAAAATATGGAAGGAAAAAGTATAATAGAGAGTTTTGGAAAGAAAAGCTGGAGGTCCGCACAGATGATAGCTTCTTTCTATTGAAGGAGAGTCATTTTCAATGGTGTGATCTACTTGTTAGAATTAGCTAAGTGATTTCAAGCAGCTACCTTTGTAACTTTTAAATTCAAGGACCATGTTTAAAATTACTGATAATTCTCCCTCAGAGCATCTAATGCATGTGGTTTGTGTCTGTTAATCGTAATAGTATGGTTGCTCATTATTTTCAAATTCTTTGTAGAAATCCATGGATATACAGATACAGAACTTGTACTCAAAAAAGAATCCATCATGGGATTAGAAAGGCATGATAATGCCTTAATCTCACAAAGGGTTCTATCATGGCTTTCTTGAGGTTTGTGCTCCCTCTATCCCCTGCCCCCTCACCTCCCATCATTCCCATCTCTCCTCTTCCTTTCTCCTCTCATCTGACTTGGGGCCCATTATCTGACATATTAGCAGGATTCCTAAATTAGTCTTCATAGATCTAGCTCGGCACACAATCCCGTTGGTTCTCAGAGATTCTGTAACCTCCCAGCCATGGTTAAGGGCCAAGACTTCATTCTGATTGTCCATCACCTTTACTCATTGGCTACCATTCCTCAAGTAGAGTTGCCCATGAAGCTCTTTAACTCCAGCTCATTGCTGCCACCTTCTGGGTGTTGAGGGTGTTTTCTGACTCCCCACTTCATCCCTCACGGGCTTCCATTTTAAACTTGTTAATATAAATGCATAGTTGAATAAAAAAGAGAGATTTGATTTTGAATCAGACCTTGCATATTTAAAGGAGAATATGCCCCTGATCTTCTTGGCATCTTAGGAAACTATTCTAAGCTTCATCATACTTCAGTCATAACAATACAGCTCTCTTCTTTGACCCGTCCTTACAGACAACTCCTCTGATGTAAATACTTTTATCTTCAGTTCTAAATTAATGTGCCTTTTGTTCTGCCTTGAATTTAAATTTGGTACTGAAAACCTCTCATCAGCTGAATACCACCTACTTGTCAGTGGGAGGTAGAAACAAGCCTCTCTGATATGGACAAGTATTTCATGGACTAGGGATAACAGCCTTAGGCTAGTGTGCCTCAGACTGGTTCACAGGCTCAAGACTGATGACAGATGCGATGTGGGTGGACGGCCAGTGGAGCTAATCTAGGCTCCACCCTGAGCTTTCCACTCATCCATAAATGCAGCAGAATGCCACTGGTAGAACTATGCCTGTGATCACAACCAAGGAAGGGGAAATATGAAACCCTAAGACAGAAAATTATCAGTAATATCAGAAAGTTTCTCCGGGTTTTCATTCAAGAGTTAAACAGGGAATCTAAGCCAGGAAGAATATTTTCTGTTCTGAACAATGTATCTATCTTTTATAAAGTGATTTTTTTTAGTGGTGACTATTGATGAATACTGTCTTGCTTTCTTCAGTAGATCTCCAGATCCCTTTTTACTTTCTCTGTAAATGTACAGCTGAAATTCTACCACTTTGGGATGAGATTGGGTCAGGCTCATTTTGTCTCCTAGCAAGAGGTCAAATCTTCACCCAATTCCAGTTATTAAGGATAGGCTAGTCCTAGCTTTGCCTTCCAAGACAAGAGCAAATATGTTAATGGAAGGTCTATAAAGGGTTGCATTACTAGGCCCAATCAGGGGAGTGATCTCTAATACACATTTTTAAGAAAACACAAACCATGTGTGTGAAAACTGATACCTGGCATTATCCCTCCGTATTGAAGGGACAATATGAGAGATGAAATCTCTTGAGTGAGGCACCGACTAGTCCTTTGTGGGGGACACTAATCTTTTATTGATATTTTTAGTGAACGGCTTTGGATGATGGAGCTCTGAGACAAATGATAAATATGCTTGTAGTATGAAAGAATCATTGCATTCCCTAGTTTTAGCAATGTAACAAACTGTACAACCAAGTAACAAATCCCTGTGAGACTGGAGGCCAAGAACACTGGCACTGGAGCTCATGCTGCTTGCATACCGTGACGAATAAATTCCTTTAGGCTGACCTGAAAGTCTCACCTCTTCCACTAGCTGTGATGAAAGGAGCATTCTACCTGCTTAGCTTTCAGGTCAGTTGCTGGCTCAGATACTTTGTGATTCTTGTACCTTTGCGATTCTTGTACCTGGCACAAGGCAGGTCAGCTCTGTGTAGTTTGAGCTAGGACCTAGGGGTGCAGATTTTTCTGCCTTGCTTCAGGGACTCTACCCATGCTGATCTCAGAGTTGATTAATCCTGTCAATCTCTCTGTCTTGCTGTTGCTCTAGTCTGTCTTTCCATATCCCTGACCTAGGATGCTGTTACGGTTCTGCAAGCTAGATTCTTGTGACCCTTACTTATTTCTTCAACCAACTGTTCTTTCATGGTTTGTAGAGAATGCAAGCCATGCTTGTACCCCATTCTCTGCAACCCCGAGAGTCTTATGTCCTGATGTACTTCTTTGGCTCTGGACCCTGGCTTCTCTGCTGTCTCATTTTCTGTTCCACATCTTGCAGTGGTTCACCTCTGCCCTGGATTTAACTCAACTATGAAAGTAGCCTTGGATTGGGGAGAAAGGATCGTGTGAAAATCACGTACATGTCTAAGATGGACGAAAGGTTTGGAGAAAGTTGTGGCACATTAAGGCAGGGACTGGGAGGTTGTGGGCTTTCTCTTATAGTGGGTGTTCAGGGACTGGGAGGTTGTGGGCTTTCTCTTATAGTGGGTGTTCAGATGCCAGCATAGGGGCAGCCTGTGCCACTCCCAGGTTCATTCTCCACCTTTTCCTCCCCCTGGTTGGGCCTGGGACATGATGAGTTGTATCCTTCAGCCTCTTCCCATGCTGTCTGTTGCATTCAACCAAAAGGAGGCACCTGCCAGAAGTCAGCACATAATAGACACAGGATTATTTATTCCCACCTCCCTTCCAACCTCACCACCATAGATGGGCAGACATTATACCACCTCCAGAAGCCTACATCCTCTTTAATACGGCCTCTTGACTTTGAAGAGCTCTGGTGCCAACAGTCTTCTACCCCTGTTAGACTCGGGGTGTTCCATCACTCCTTCATTGATTCCCTTGTTGGCAAATCTGAAAATAACCCTTTTGGTAAGCGAGCTTTCATTGATGCTTTGAGTGTGTCATTGGGTCTCATCTTATATATCCTTCTGGCCCCTATATAGCCAAGCACTAAACATGCATCATTTCTTATCCCAGGATGCTGAAACTGAGAGGTGAAATGACTAGCCCAAGTCCACAATGCCTAAGGAAAAAGCTCCAGGACAAAAGAGGAGAAAGTTATACCCAAAGCCTGCACTGCTTACTTTATGTCAGGCTGCCTTTCAAGCAGTGTTTATTAGTTGGTTGATTGGTTTCATTCATAAATACAATTGAATGTGGATTCTCAGTTCCAAGGGAGAGTCAAGTGCCAGTCAGGCAGGCCCAAGAAGATGCAAGACAAGGGAAGAATGGTGGTGGTGGTTTATTCACAGTCTCACAAGCTCACTGTCTCCACCAGCTCATCAGCAGTAATGGCTGGTCCTGCAGAGGTGCATACTTTATCCTCTCACTAGACAAAAGTGATTTCTGGCCCAATCTGGCATGTGCATACACGACCAAGGTCTCATGAGTAATCTAACCATGGAAGTTTCATCTGGAGTTACCCAATTGTAAAACACTTATGTTGAATAAGAGGGAGAGAGAGAGAGAGAGAGAGAGAGAGAGAGAGAGAGAGAGAGAGAGAGAGAGAGAGAGAGAGAGAGAGGGAGAGGGAGAGACAGAGACAGAGACAGAGACAGAGACAGAAAAACAGAGAGAGACACAGAGAGAAAGAGAGAGAGACACAGAGAGATAGAGACAGAGACAGAGAGATGTGGGAGAGTTTTCTTAGACTAGATGCCATTCAGTTATTACTTTGTAGTGCCAAAAAAGTACATTTTATTTCTTTCAGTCCAAATGAAGCCAAGTGTTTTAAAAAGATGGAATTCTATAAAACTTCTCAGTTAATTAATTAGGATCCAGTCTCCAAACCTGCTATTCATAATTATTCCTGTCCATCATTCTACCAAGTAAAACCAATTAAAATTTAATGTAAGAGCAACGAGTATTAGAGTGGAGATTTTAAAAACAAAAACATTTTCAAGAATTACTCTGGGCTAGAAGCAGTAGCACACTTCTATCATCCCAGCGCCCAGAAGGCTGGGGCAAAATCATTGAGAGTAGAAGGCCAGTCTGGGCTATAGAACAAGACCCTGCCTTGAAACAAAATACAACAAAAATTTAAATGAACTTCTATTAGACCTGGTATTGAAGGTCTTAGGCAATCTGGACAAAAAGAATCGAGGTTGATTTTGGAGCGGTGAGGGGACATGCTGTTTAGTTTAGGAATAACCACTCAGCTGAGGAGTCGGACGGCTGTCTGCTGAGAGACTGGTAAAGGTCGTAGGTGGGAAGGGAAAGATGGCAGTGCTGTCTTTGGACTTTCTCCATCACAGGCAGCAGACCCAGTAAGTGTGCCAGCGTTCTGCTCTTCCTGAACAACATGCTTAATGTTACTTGAAACTATTTTTTAAAATTATTTGACAAACTGGCCAGTTTATGACAAATATTATTTTGTCCTTTTTTGGCTTCTTTGCAAGTATAACACAAAAATAGTGTTTTCTTAATATACTTGGGGGGAAATCAACTCTATTTTGGCAGTGATACCATTATCTATCTGTCTGTGTGATATATATGTGAGGTATATATAATATATATTGATATATATACACACATCACACACATACATAGACATAGACACATTTCTATCCAAGTTCGTATGCAAAAAATCTAGCTAAAATGATTCTGGTAATAGCCGCTCTATACTAGATAGTTTCTAGATATTTATTTTCTTTTCCTTTGTTATAGTTGATTTATTACTATTATTATTAAGTAATTTTACAAGGGGGTTTCAATTCCATAAGTGAGGATATGAATTCAATGCACTATTAATCACATTGATCATCTTTAATACATCTTAATAAATTCATTTTTGGATATCTTAAAAAATCAAAATGTAAGTCTAAAATATTGTTTCTGCAGAGTCTATCATTTTTGTAAACTCGAGTGATCAATAATAATGATGATATAAGCATTTTCCAGAATAAAATGATCAAAAGACATGGCAAAGACAAGGAACACAAAACAGCCACTCCAAGTACCATTAGTGTATTAGAAAGTACCTGTGCTAGGAACAGTAAAACCCCAAAACACAGAAGCCACCTGACCCTTTAAGCACAGGATCAGAGACTGAATGGAGTGAGTCATAGCCAGATCTCTTGTGAAGCCCAAGTTACCCTCCCCAGTACACATTATCCTGACTTCTAGCAGCTGGACTCCACAGTGGGACTCAGCCACACAGAGATCTCTATCGGGTCAATGTGACAGGAAGCCAAATGCACTCATTTCTAAAAGGATCATGCAGTTCCCTCTCCTCCAGCTTTTGGTACTCCTAGCAGAATTAAAAATTGGGCTATTCCTCCAAACAAATATCTACAGCCTGTACATCTGAATCACTTTCTCTCATCCCTGCCTTCTTTTCAAAGTACAGTATGATCCCGATGAGTCTTTGCTTGACCAAACTCTCCTAGGCCCAGCTGTGCCCTTCTTTGTAAAAATCTTCTTTAACAAGAAATACCCACTCTTCATAGATGACGGATTGCCCCAGATACCTAAGCAGGCTCCTTGGGTATTCCCTATTCTCCAGCAGGTCTTAGGGATCTATGTCTGCTTGGGCCTATCTTTCAGCAAGAGTCCTGTTTGGTCAGTTCATCTAGAAACCTCTTTATTCCAGAAGTTTCTTAGTAGTAATTTTCTGTTCATTGTCCCCCTGTGTCTTGGCAGTAACTTTCCACCTGCCCATGTTGCAGAGTGGAGCCCTAGCCTCTCAGCAACACTACAAAAATCCAATTACATCTGTTGCTGCACCTACCAGAGTTTCCCTGAAGAAAATTTGCTTTGCTATGCTTTAATAAGTATGAATAATTTTGTTTTTGACAGATCATTCCCTTCTTGAATCCTATGAAGTAATAAAAGCAAACACACATGGGATTGAAGTAACAGAGCTTTCCAATCCTGAAAATAAAAAAGCCTATTCAGATACTCTATGCAAATACAATGCCTTGTGTTTCTACTCGAACAAAAGATGCTCTTTTGAAATTCAGTGATACTCTTCTACTTCAAAAGGTGAAAATCTTAGGATATTTTTCCATAAAATCATTACTATTTGAGTTGCTCAAGAGCTACTAACCTATCTTTCTCTTTTAGGTGCTGAAATCTTTGCTCAGCTGAAATCTCAAGCAAAACCATAAACAAATAAACATATAACTGCCTGTTTTGAGTGATTTGAGGAGCCTGTGACAGTGTCAAAATAAGCCATTACCTTTACCATCTCCATTGTCATCTGGGCAGGGTGTCTCAAAATAAAAATATTCAAACAAAACCTTAAGGATTAAAGGGAAAAAAGTTCTATTTGAGCATTCACTAAGATAGACGAAACTCCTGATATGATGATATCACAGGTGAAGATACTAAGTCCACAGAAAAAATATAAATCTAAAGCCATGGCTGTTTTATGTCACATGACTTACGCTTGGACTGTAAACCCAATTTTTATCCCTATTTCAGTCCTTTTAATTCTTGTATGTGTTCTTTATTTTATTACATTTTTTATTCTTTACATTCTGATTTATTTTGCATATTTAAATAAATAAAAATATAAATAAATATGCAAATATTTTGCATATTTATTTATATTTTGCATATTTATTTATATTTTGCTATATATTATATTTTGCTATATATTATGTATATTTGCTATATATATTATATATTTTTCTATATATTTATATATAGCAATATGTATGCTATATGTGCTTAAAATAAGGTTAAAGTTAAACATCTGTTCTTCATTTTGATATACTGTAATAAAGAACTTCTTTAGTAATGAAGTGAATTAAGAATCTGAAATATTAAATTTTGCAGTAAAATCAATTACAATCTTGGTGTCTATCTCGCATCTTTATTCTTGTCTCTCTGAGTCTTCATACTGATGGGAAATGAGTTAAGCTGAAAGCACTCACCTTTCACCCTGACAGTCATATGCTAGGATTCTCCTTGCTGCCACCCCTTGAATCATCTCCCCTCTCCTTCCCCCTAAACAAACAAACAAACAAACGTACCCAGGGGTCTTGGAAGAGTACCCGAGACCAAGGCCGCATCTGCTGCTGATGCTCTTGGAGGACCCGGATACTATTGATACTTTGAAATTTCTCAGTCAAGGTAAGATGGCTCTCCCATCCCACCTCCGGCTCACCTTGCTTCCATCTGCCCGTCCTGACTTCGCTCTTCCTGCCTAATCATTGAAGGGACCTTAGTTATAAGGGGCCTGCGCCACTTCTGCTTCCGCAGGGCTAAGGGGGCTTGGCTGTCCTTCCCAGGCTACACTCCTGAAAAAAAAAAAAATCTGTTGATCTGCTGAGTTTGCCTTTCTGATCTTTTCTTTATTCATGCTCCCGGGTTTCGGCACCAAAATGTAAGTAAATATGTCGAGTATCGGGAAATTGTTGGTGGTCATGGTATAAATATTCGATAATGAATGAATGACTGAATCAAAACTGCCAGTTTATGTGTGTGGGGGGGGAACTTGAATAAGCAATCTCAATTTGGTTTGGAACTGCAATGTCATTGTAGAGTTGCTGGACAGAGGGGTCACAGTTACATGAATTAGGGAATGAGTAATGAGTACAATTTTTTTGAACCATGTCTCCCCTTCTGTTGGTCTCAGCCTCTTGAGTAGCTAGGACTTCAATTAGGAGACAACATACCTGGCCTTGAAAGAGGAGATTGTTTTTGTTTTTGTTTTAATTCACATTTCTGTGGCGAACATAGATTCATGCTTAACGAAAGACGAGTTGCTTCTGATATAACTGGTTAAAGAAATACATGAAGATTATTGGAGGAAGAAGGCTAAAGTCCACTGAGTATATAAAATATACATATATATATATATATACTCATTTTATATATAAAATAAAAAGTGAGTATAGCTAAAATAAAAATAAATTAATATTCGGATCAAGTTTCAAGTCTCCTTGAATATTGTAAGCTCAACTATGGAACAAAGCTGTATGTTCTGGCAGAATGGTGCATATTACTATTCAACCATTTTAGCATTTAATCCAATTGTGCATTTACCCATTAGGGCTGTGTGGTATACTCAAACATGATTTAGTCACCTTGAACATGTGGATATTCTCAACAGTTGTTAAAAGCGCCATTGTATGTTATTGTATCTGCATTTTCAAAAGAGATGAATATGTATGAAATATATACCTGAAGTGAGATAAGCTAAGTTTTTTCATTATGTTTATAGAGGCATTAGAATAAAATCATAATTTATAATGTCATTGTGTCGCTACTCATGCAATGTTATAACATTGAGTCTCTTTTACCATTGTATAACTACTTAAGGATAATAAAAAAGGAAAAGTAAAATAGAATCATACAATAAATAGGGTAAATTTTAAAATGCTAAATGAACAATATTATTGTTTCAATGCTATTCAAAACTTATGAAGGTAGTAAAAGATTAAGTCTAAAAGACATTGAATTATATCATATTTCTTTAAAAGTCATTTTTGCTCTGACTTATTGTTGGTCCAGGCTCAGAGTTTTTTAGTGTATGAGGAGAAAAATGTAAATTATTTTCCATGAAAAATGAATGTCCAGTGTAGATTAAATAGACTATTTTTTAAAGAAGATGACTCAGTGTGTAAACTTTAACCAACTGTTCTTGTTCATTCTTCCTTTGCATTTAAAGTTGAGAAATGGCACCATGGAGCCAGAAATATAAGTTTAAAAGGTCCCACAGCAAGAATGGGATAAAATTACATATGGAGGGAGATTGATCTATGTCTGGTGATGTAATTGTACAAACCATGTCCAATTCTGAATTGAGACCAGTTAAATCATCTTAGAAAAAATATCTCATTCTTCAATGCTGGAAAAAAATTATCTTTCTATTTAACCACATACTAATACACCTTTAAGAGAATACTTTATTCTTTTCAGTGTACCTTACAAGTGTCATCTCAGGGACAATGTGTTGAAAAACAGAGCATGGACTTTAAAGATAGACATATGAGTGTTGTACTAGGAGGCAACTGTGCTATTTTAGAACCTGGAGGTATTTTAATAAAGCAGAAATAGAATATATTGATATATTTCATGTAATTTATGATTTAAAAGGAGAATAAAGATAAAAAATAATTCCTCTATACTCTCTAAGAGATTACCTGTAATAATTAATTATTATTAGCTCATATTCCCCACATTGTAAGTCAGAGAAGCTAAAACTTAGATTATAGAGACTTGGCCAAAGACATAGAATTCTTCCATTGGTGTGTATGGAATGCCTACAGCTAGCACCCAGATTCTTATTTCTGTTTACATTGCTTTTCCATATGATGTTTATGCTCTTCAACATTATATTGTGAGCATTCATCCCATGCAATCACATACATCTAGATTTCTAGAACGCAGCTGAGTCACAAATGCAGTGCAGTTTACAGTTTTCTTGCATGAAACACTATAAACTTTTCAAAGGGTGTGCAGGGTACCATTTCACAACGTATAATGCATTTGTTCAAATGCTAAGGTTGGAGAACCACTCTGAAGATAAAGTGTGAATGAACAAATCTTTTCTTGAGTGAAAATGATCTCAATTAAAAAAATGCAATCATTTCTCTATCCAGTTTTTATTAACTCCATGACTATGGAAAATACTATGGCAAAGCGAACTTTTCTAATAATGGTTCCCTCATCCAACTCCTTCTCCCTGAAAGGGTGAAAGTCCTCCTGAAGCACAAGAAAGCAATTCATCCTAAGAGTCCTTGAATTAAAGCTTCAGAAGAAAAGGGAAGGGCAGGATCTATCTGATGGTGCTTAGCAGCCTGCCGGCTCCCTTCCAAGTCCAAGTCAGTTGATGTGGCAATAAATTCCCACGAATTGTCTCCGGAGGTGGCCTCTGATTGTAAGCAGTGTTCAGTGTTGAAGGGTGATGACATAACAGACTTATAAGCATCAGAGAAAAATACAGAGCAATCATTTTGGCAGCAAATGGTACCCACCTGCTCCAGTAAGTGATGAATTGGCTGAACCCACTTCAAGCTTTCTCTACTTGAGTTTGGCAGGAAAAGAGATACATTGAAACCAACTCCAGGAAAACAGCCATGACCAAATAAAAGAGAGGGGCATATGTCATTTGGACTTTTGTTCTATAAATTAGTCTACTGATTTTTTTCTATACACACTGTTTAAGGCAGAAGGTTCAAATATATATTTAAAGGTAAAATGGCCTTGGACAACATATGATCATTGTTTAGGTAGCTATGGAAAACATGCCAAGGAAGAATAGAATGATTCTGTGGGGGGAGGTGCAAACATGCACATGTGGATGTGTGTGTGTGTGTGTGTGTGTGTGTGTGTGTGTGTGTGCATGCTAAGAAGGAGGTTGTGGTATAAAACTAAGCTTGTTTCTCTATGGAGTCTATGAAAGCAAAGTATATCAATTTATGGTTCTGCATTGTATATATACAAGCATTATGTGACAAATATACATGGATAAAAAGTGAACTAGGATTGCCATAAATATAGAAGCAATGAATGCAAAATTACAACTATTCATAAAATACTAGTGATAAAAATAAGATTGTCAGACAAACGATGTCCAGGTGATTAGTTCAGATTGAATTTCAGAAATACAGTTATTCTCAGTTGAATGCGTCATGACTACCGCCATATTAGTTCATTTAGTGTTGCACACTTTAGCATTGAATGGAGCATGTGTAAGCTGAAAAGTAATTTGTTGCTTCTATTTGCTAAGTCTGGCAAATATAGATAGAAAGAAAGCATTCTGTTGTGGAAGCCAACAAAGCTTTGTGAAGAATATACTTTCCAGAATGACAGGACATTGAGTTCTAGTTTTAGTATTCTCTCTAATCAGCGGTGCGATCTTGAACATATTGTTTAATTCCAATGAAGTTGTTTTATTAGCTGTCAGTTATGCCATTTTAAATACTGTTTCTGCTTCAAAATATATATTTTCCAAAAAATAAGCTATCTCCTTTATGAAAATCTTCAGTAGAGTTTATGAAACTCAATGCCACCATTTACTATTAGTTGACAGTTTAGCAGGGGACTATATAAAGTCCTATAGCTTAGAAAATTAACAACCTGACCTATAGGTAATGTAATAACATAATGATACTGGAGAACTTCTCTTTAATTTTATAGTTCATCTTCATATTTTATGTGAATGGTTTTTAGAACACAAAGCTACCAATTGATTCAATCCCAGATCTTTATGACATACTGTGTAATACTAACCTAAACTCCAGGGACAATAAAATTGGGTCAAATAACCATTGAGCCCTCTGACTTCTCTTGTGTATTGTGTAATTAGCCAGCCTCAGCTGGATTTCTATGCCTGGGGCAAAGAAATCAGGAAGAGATACTAGTTTTTTTACCATGTGTATAAAGAGAAAGTGTAGATCAAGTGCCATTTTGTCAATTTGCCTTGTTAGGTTCTTTCTCTTGGTAGTTTCACTTTGTTAGCATCCTTACTTCAAAGAAGATTAGCAACTAGTTGACAAAATCTATACTAGTTCAATCATCTGACAAAGTTTCTATGGAAAGATCTCAGATTCACAACCTACAGCCTGCATCAATAAATAGAAGCACATCTGATGGACACAGAGATTTGTAGTGTGGCTGAAAGATATGCGCCATTAGGAAATGTATTGATGTAGTTCAATGATACATTCATTTATCGCTGCACCAAACAAGTCATATGATGTCAAAGGTGAATTGTTCCAGTCATCTAGTAATCATAAACAATCATCTGCCTCTCTATAAGATGACAGCCAAAATAAGAGAACGTTCTATAAGTAGCAACTTATCCTATTAAATATAATAAACATTGATTTACAATGCCATTAAAATAGCTTTTTAAGGTGAATGATGTTAATTTTTTAAAAAATGAAAAACCACGTAAGTGTGCAATAGCTTTTTCTACAATACGGTAAGCAAATACGATGCCTTAAGAAAGAAAAGCACAAGATTTGAGCTGAATCTGTACAAAATCTGTTGAAGTGACTGGAGGCAGAGAATGAGGTCATACATTTCCAGTGGGAGAAAGAGTAATAAGAATAATGCTACTGCTTGGTAAAGAGGAAAATGGAAACCTGCATTTATTCCCTGTCAGTCTTTGGTGCTAGGATCCAGGGAGAAGAGTTGACAGGCCGTCCCTTGTCATCTAGCCTGGCACCCAATGAGAAAGCTTACCTTAGTTTCCTCTATGCCTTCAAAGAAGCAGGGTACCCAGATAAGCCAACACGGATGGTTCAGAAATGAGAAGTGAGACTTGCTCCAAACAGGCTGAAGAGTCACTAATAGCAAATGCAGAGCTGTGTGCAGCATCTGGGACTTGGGTACCAGTTTTGTTGGGAATGGGTAAGTATCAGCCTTACGTTAGAGGAAATCAAAGGGACATACGAGGCATGAAGAATAATAGACATGTCAGATTCCAGGACTATGAGGAGTAAAAGTGGAGCATAGTCTTTTGGTGGCTCAATATGAAACACTAGGTCTTTATCTGAGAGTTCACGTACAGCAATGACTGTACGCTGAGAATACAGAGGAACTAAGTTAGACTCCCGCTGTGATTGGCTGTCCTCCAACAAACCTGGCCATTTCCGGCACTGCAGGATGCAGGAAGAAGCTCCTGTAATTCTGCATCTTCCTTTTTGTGTTCTTTTGTTTACATTTTTTTTATTGTGAAAAAACTGTACAGAGGGGTTACAATTACATGGGCAAGATAATGAGTACATTTCTTATCAAGCATTGTAGCCTCCTCCTTTGTTTCCCCTTCCCATCCCTTCCAAGCCTCCCCCCACCCCGCACCCAGTCTTCCCCCCACCCCCCACCCCCACCAAAGTTGTAAAGTTTGTTTTCGACATGACAACTTGTACTTCTCATTGTTGCAACAGGTCCACTTGTATCCTTATTTAAACGACTTGTTTTTCCCCTTCCCCTCCACAAATTATACCCACATCAAATACAGTAAAGCAGGGGTTATACTGTGGGGGAGGGACATACAAAGCAACAAAGTAATAATCTTATAAATGCGTTAGAAACAAATGCATGAAAGAAAAAAAAACATTTTGAATACATATCTTAGGGTTCATTTTCCTAACATCAATTTACCTGACCTGTTCTGCTGGACTCAGACATATACTAGATGTTCAAATAAGTGTTCTTATTCTTATTCTTTTTTCCTTTGTTCTTTTTTTAAAAAACTACTATTATTCTTGGTAGTTTGCATTCATTTGCAGAATTTTTTTTCTTTATTATTTATCGTATTTTATTTACATATTATTTATTTTGCAATTGGATGTTTTTATTTTGCTTGTTTATATTCCTTTGTCCTTCCCCCTCTTCTTCTCTATTTGTTTGCTTTAAATTTTCTTTTCTATTTCATTTCTGTGAAATTTTTCTTTATTTCACTCTTATTATTTTTACCTCCATTCATTTTAACTTCATAACTTTATTGACTTTATTTTTCCTCCTCATTTTTCTTTGGTTCTCTTTAGTAGTAGTTGTAGTTCTTGTTAGTTTGTTGTTGTATCACTATGTCTGTTTTTTATTATTTTTAAGAAGTTTTTTTTTTAATTAGTTTTTTATTGTGAGAATACTGTACAGAGGAGGGGTTACAGTTACATGAGCAAGGTAATGAAAACATTTCTTATCAAGCATTGTTGTCTCCTCCTTTGTTTTCCCCCTACCATCCCTTCACTCCCATCTCCACAACTACACTCCCCCCCCCTGCTCCCCACCTAAATTGTAAATTTCAATTTTCAACATTGCTGCAATGGGTCCACCTGTATCCCTATTTAAACAATTTGTTTTTTCCCTTCCCCTCCCCAAATTATACTAACATCAAATCAGTGAAAACAGGAGTTATACTTGGGGAAGGGACACACAAAGCAACAAAAAAAATCACATGGTAACTTATAAATATGTAGAAACAATAGCAAGGAAAAAAAAACCATTTGTGTCCTCATCTTGGAGTTCATGTCACTTAACATCATCTTATCTGACCTTTTCTGCTTGTCTCAGATATATACTAATTATTGCAAATAAGGGAAACCAAACCGTGGGAGCTGTGTTTTTTTGCGCCTGGCTTGGAGTTGCTGTTACCATGGTTTGTATTCTTTTCTCTGAGTGGCACTTGGAATTGAACTCTCAGGAAAAGACTCCTCTGTAAAACTGGAAAAGATATCCATCCCCACAGATTCATAAATTCCAATAGACAGAGAAAGGAAAGCTGAAACAGGCAATGTAACTCTTCCAAAAGGTTGTAACTTTTCAGTAAATAAATTCAGTGATAGTGAAATGATCAAAAGGCCAGATGAAGAATCCAAACGTTTAGTTTAAAAATGATCGATGACAGCATGCAGGAGGCTGAAGCATAGGATTGTAATTTCCAGTCTAGCCTAGGCTACAATCAATTAACTCAATTTGAAGAACAGATTTCAAATAAACAGATAAATGAAATATCAAGGTCAATTTAATACTTGGATGAGAAATTCAGCAAAGGGAAAATCTGATAATACAGAAATCCTGATAAAACAGAAATCTTGGAAATGAAAAGCTCAGTAAATTTAACAAATGTGAAACAATGGAAAACATCACTAAAGCAGGCAGAAGAAAGCATATCAAAGATTAAAGACAAAGTTGAAAATTTGTTATATTCAGATAGCAATAAAGAAACAAATTCTGGTCATTTCATTCAAGACCTCTGGATCATGATTAAGAGATGAGACCTAGGAATAGAATTCATGGGGCATGCCTGGAATCCTATGTACTTGGAAAGTGGAGATAGCAGGATCATGGCTCAGGACAAGCCTAAGGAGGGAAGTCAGGAAGGGAAAACCTGGGAGAGAATGAGGGTAGGCATAGCATTGTTCATAAAGAAAAGTACTCACGGCCTGGCTTTTTATTACTGTAACCCCTCTGCACATCATCTTTACGATACAATTTAAAAGAAATTTTAAAAAGACAAGCCGAGGAAAAAGTTACTGAGATTCTATCTTAAGAATAAGCTGATATAGATAGTTCGCTAGATAGGTATATAGAGAGATCACACTACTGTGAAAATTTTAGTCTCTGCTTAGACCAACTTGCCTAATGCCAAACATTCATACAATAATTTATAAACTATAAGGACTAGTAAGGCAGCAACAGAAAATGGCATTTTTGTATTATTTCATGGCATTATCTGTATTATTGAATCTATAAAAATCAGAAGATACAAGTGTTTGGAATAATAAAATGAGTGATGTTATTACTTTTGGAGAAGCACAAAGCAAATATCTCACCATGTTAATAGTTATGAACATTTTGTGTATAATGATGGATCAATCTATTTATATTTGGAAGGTGTAAATCAGCAGCAAACATTCAGCTTGCAAATTAAGTATTGTCAACCTCAACTGAACAGTAATTTAATTTGGCTTGTCTTCAAACCAGCCCAAATATCCTATAACTTTCATTTTCTGCTGAAACTCTAAATTCCTTAATACAAAGAATGCTCTCCGTTCACTTAATATAATGTTTTCAAGTCTTTCCATTTCCTAACAAATGGGGCAACGTCATTCTTTCTGATGGAGGTCTCATGGTTTCCCTTATTTGCAATAACTAGACAAGCAGAAAAGGTCAAAAGCTATGTACATATGATCATATAAGATGATGTTAAGCAAAATGAACCCCAAGATGAGAATACAATTTTTTTTCTTTCTTGCTATTGTTTCTAATGTATTTATAATGTACTGTGTGATTTTTTTGTTTCTTTTGTATTTCCTCCCCCACAGTATAACCCCTTTTTTCACTGTATTTGATTCTGTATATACACTTCTCTAATTTGGGGAGGAGAAGGGAAAAACAAAATGTTTAAATAGGGAGACAGGTTGACCCATTGTAACAATGAGATTTACAAGACACTATGCTTAAAACAAACTTTACAACACTGGGCTGTGAGGAGTAGTTGTGAAGGTGGGAAGGAAGGGATGGATGAGGAAAAACAAAGGAAGAGGCAACAATGCTCCACAGGAAATGTACTCATTATCTTGCTCATGTAACTGTAGCCCCTCTGTACAGTATTTTTACAATAAAAATGTACCAACTTGGTCAACTTATCAAAGTCTATTTTAAATGGAGGAAATGAACATATGTCCAATTAAAAGACAAAAAGTAAAAGTCAACTTGTATCATGACAATAACTGTGATATTTAAAAACCTTGAATCATTTTATCATGCATCTGAAGGTTCTGACAAAGGGGGAAGAACATATTCCCCACTGTAGTTGGGTTGTTTAATTAGATTTTGCATGTTCCCTCTGATGCTCCTACTTCCCCCCATCTTTTTTGACTTCTTCGTAAAAGAAGATTATTTTGATCAAATATGACTAAGGATTTCTTCAAAGAGCTCTCTCACGTTCTGAAAAACCACTTGTTTCTCTGTAGATGAGAATAAATAACACCAGATTCTCACACAATAGATTCTGCAAGGTTTTTAATAATTACATATAAGCCTTAAAGGAGTACAGGTTATTCTGTATTATTATTTTGAGTTGGGGTTGCTGCTTAGGACTGACTTGAGGCTTTTTACGTGCAAAGTAGACATTATACCTCTGGGCCACATGCAGCATATATTAGATGACTTATTAACAACAACAACAAACAATTTGCCAAACATGGTGCTTCATCCTTGGAATTTCACTTGCTTCAGCGGCAAAAGTTGGGAGGATATTTGGAAATAATTGAAAGTTGTTGAGCTATTAGCATGCCTCAGTCAATGAACTTAGAGTTTTATATGCATTGTTTTATTGAATACTCATTATGTTGTTAGAGATAGAACTATAAGAGACACAGCCAGAAAACAACTCATATGTGTGATTATATGTCTGTGGGGAAGAGAGACTAACACATAAATAATTTGGATAGTATTTTACTATTATAGAAATTCTTTACAGCTGCAAAAAGTACAGATTGTGGAGCTTTTTGTAGAAGAGAAAAAAATGACAAATACTAGAAATCATTATTCAAAAGTTAGCAAAGTTATTATAGAACCACAGATTGTAAAGGACATTTAGACAAATACTGTAAAAAGACCAGGGAGTGATAGAGGGCCATAAATGCAGGAGATAAGAATTAAAGAATATTAAATAAAAACTAATTTTATTATCTAAAAGAGCAACCTTGTATACTAATATTTCACCTCTAGTTATTTAGAAGAGAGCTGGTTTGTTTACATACTTTGTCTACATAAAAAAATAAAAATCTCTGAAAAGCTTAAATAAGTAGATTTTTGCCCAGTAGTAAATATTTAAAAATGTCATTACTTTACCAGTTAAGTAGATTTTCACAAAAAGATAATCTACAATTTTTCTGATACTTTCTTGACTTGATTGAGTTAAGAAACCCTTGGCAAACACAATGAGACCCAAACACAGCAAGACCACAAGAGGTTCATCTTAGGAGAAAAGCACCCAATTGTAATACTCCAACATCTTTTCATATCATACATATTGAAAAGAACCCCAAAGATAAGGAAACAAAGGACCTCATTAATTTTTCCTACCGTTTTTAGATGACTCTGTATTCTTTACCTCATATATAATGTATACATGTGCATATCTGAGGGCAGGTGGGAGCAGACCACAATCAGTGGAAAGCAGGGGAGAAAGTGCAGCAGAGGAGTCCATCAGCTACACTGGACACTGATGGATGTGAACTAAGGAACTCAAAGGGGGTGATGGGTGGGAGGGAAATGAGAGAGAAGGAGGGAACAGCTGACATTAAGCAAAAGGAAGGAAATGTACATATCACCCTGCTGATCACCTCTAAAACAACAATAAAAAAGGGAAACCCTTGGAAGTTTAATAAAGCACACTTCTGGGTTATCAGTGAGTGCATTTCCAGATCAGTAGAGTTCTAACTAAATGAAGGGATTCCGGGGGTTGGGGTGGGGAACCTATATTTTTTTTGTACTAAGGGTTATTTGGATACTTATACATAATTATCACAACTGGTAGACTATCTAGACATCCAACAAGAAGCAAATCAGAAGCACACATGTCAGGGCTGTCATATTCCAAGTAAAGTCCATCCCCGTCCTGTTTGGGCTTGGGATGTGGTTGGAAGGAGGAAGTCAGTGGATGTGTGTTCCAGAGGGCTGGATCTCACTCTGTTTCCTTTCCGTTGCTGCTCTACCCTGCTTCCTGTCCACCATGAGATAAATAGCCTCTGCCACATGTGCCCACTACCGTGCTGCACTGCCTCAGCAGAGGTTCAGAAACATGAAATCAAATGGTCATGGACTTCACCGCTGAACGCAGGAGCCCAAGGACACCATCCCCTGTTCCCTTGTTCCTATCAGCAATTCCAGCCACACCTCTGCAAAAAGTAACTGACACATCGCTGGTGCTGAAATTAAGCATGCCAGTTTGAGGACAGCCAACATGACACTTGTAGCTAATTTAATAAATGCAAATAATCCTTTATACTGGCTATGATCAGTATTATAATCCATGTAATTATAAGATGTTACCGAAACGCCAGCTCTGCTTATCATCATCAAGTGTGGAACTCACAAGTTGACTCTCACACGAATTTGAGAACCATGAGATGTAGCAGGAGCCTAATTTTCCTAGAAATTCAGGTGGAATAGGTCACAAACTAGTTTTCTAACATGTGAAACAAGCGAACAAAATTGCAAACTTGAACCCCGCAGACATCCATAAACAGCCAAACTTTTTTTTTTCACGATGATGTATTTGTGTCTTGTTAACTGAGAATGAAATCTGGAACCCACCTAACCTTTGGAGGACTCCCTAGGTACCTGAGAATGAGATCCAGGATTATTCACAGTAAGAACTACCTTGGAGGATGGAGACGCCAACTGTTCACATTTGAGTTCTACTTGAATTTCCTGCCTTACTTGTAGATGGAGACAGAGGTTTATTTGGTTTTTGCTTTCCTTTAACGACATAATGAATGTCACAAATGTGTAAGAATGACATGAACAAAAAACCCATCTGTTTACTAAAAATAACTTTGAACCATAAAGATACATATTTATCATTTTATATGTAAGTTTGTTTCAAAATATGCTTTTATTTTCCCTTTGATGTTTGTTTTCCAGCAGATTGCCTTTAGATTTCATGGTGAATCTAAATTATTATATTCACTTATTTCATTCTCTTCCATTAATTTTTGTTGTTGATGTTTTGCTTTGCTTTGGTTTCGTGTGAACCCAAAGTAAATTAGACAAAAGCCTTCAACCAGTATTTCAAATAATATTCAATATGGATGTCAGTGTAGATGTTCACTTTTAAAACTTTAGAAGACAAAATAGAAACAAAATATATGCTAATATTTGTAAAGCTAATATTTGTTATAATATTGTTATAATAATGTGGGAAATGGGTAAAACACAAATCATCTAAGTATTTTAAAATATGCTCCTCAATGGGTACTGGTAAGAAATTCTGAAGGCAATTCACATATCAAAGGAAAATATTTGCAAAAATGATGTATGTTAATACACTTTTACTCAGAATATGTAATCAAGTTTTATGTCAATGAGACCAGTAACTCATAACAAATGTGCAAAATATTTGAATAGTTGTTTTACCAAGGGATAACAAAAAAACACATGAAAAGATCCTCATTAGCTGTCTAACCAAGGAAAATTATATTCTAAATAAGAAATCATCTTGTTCTCAGAATCACTAATGTTATGAAGACCAACAATAACTATATACAACACAGTCCCATTGGTGAAAGGGTAGAAAGTAGTAAAACAACTTTGAACAGTTGTTTTACTTTTGAACAGTTTCTTTTGAAGTAACACACACTTACCACATACTATAGAATCATATTCTTATGTATTTTGATCTGAAAGGATGAAAGTAAGGTTGTGATCAGATATTTTAAACTGTGCATATAATAACCTCAAATTAGAAAGCATCTAAAAATCCATTGGTGAGTAAATGAACAAAATGTGTTATAGCCATACAACAGAGGGGATTTATTTGTTTTGTGCTGGTCCTGGGTTTGAACTCAAGACCTAGGGACTATCCCTGAGCTGTTTTTGCTCAGTATTAGTGCTCTATTCTTTTAGTCAGAGCTCTACTTTTGGCTTTTTGGTAGTTAATTGGAGAAAAGAGTCTCATGGACTTCACTTCCTGGGCTGGCTTTGAACTGTGATCCTCAAATCTCAACCTCCTGAGTAGCTAGGATTCCAGTTGCCAGGCTGTATATCAGAATTTTAAAGGACAAATTACTGATAAACACAACAGAAATGGACATCAATGTTATTATACTAAATGAACTTCTATGTTCATAAAAAGACTTTATGATTCAATTTATTTAACGTTCTAGTAAAAGGAAAAAAGTCTATGCTGGAGGAGCTAACAAGTGACTACAAGTTGGCAGATGACTTTTTCTGTTGTTGGAGGGAAATATTCCATTTCTCAGTTGAGCTATTAGGCACTCAAGCACATGAACTTGTCAGAGTCATCAGATAGTATTTACAATTGGTGCACTTTATTATGTGTAAATAGTTAATGCCTACTAAATTTAAAAAACAGGTTAGCAACTATCATAGTACATAATTAAAATCAGGAATCATTATATATACATTATACTTTTATGTCAGATTAAAATGATAAGAAAAACAAATAAATAGAAACATATTTTTTCTTAACAAAATATGAATAATATAGGCAGGCAGGAATAATAATCAAACACATCATAGGGAAAATATTCCTGATTTGAATTAAAGTTAATACAGACCTTCAAGTTGTCAGGGAAACTAATAAACACTAGGCACCATTTAATTATTTTGGTCTCATGAATTCCTTTCTCCTGTTAACATCTTGCAGTCTTTCAGCTCTGAATTCCACCCTTCATTGCCTGTTCTGTAATAATCCAAGTGAACTCTGCAAATATTTCTTTTGTCAAGTGTCCCAAGATTAAGTTTTGTCAGTAGAGGGAAAAGGAAGGAACCTTGAAGAAAGAATTTTTTATCATGGTCAGATGTGTCCAGCTAGGAAAGCTCCCACAGCTCCTGCAGCCTCTCCTGTGTGTAAGTAGGTCCCCTTGAACAAGTGGCTTCCTCGTGGTACAGACCCTGCAGGGCTCCTGGTGTCCACCTGTTCATTAATTCCCTTGAACTCAGTTGGTAGCTCATTTTAGTCAGTGTGTCACTGACTTAGGACTTTAATGACCTGTTTCTAAATGACCCCTCAGGTAACTCTGAAACAAACGACAGCTACGATCTCCCCCAAATGGCTTTTCCAAATAACTAATAGCCAAATATCTAAGATTAACTATTAACTGATAGCTAATAGCTAAAGATCAAACTGTGGAGACAAGAGAAAGATCAATTATTGCCAGTAGTTAACAGGGAGAGAGTGAGGATGAATAAGCAGAATGTGGAGAACTTTTATGTCAGCGAAAGTATTCTGTGTGATGCTCTAATGGTGAGCATATGTCCTTATGTATTTGTTCAAGTTCAGACTATACACATATATTTTTAGGGTGAAGCAACAGCAAATAGAAGCAAAAAGGCAGGAGACAAATACTGTGTTTCAGTAAACACAAGTACCATTTGAAATTTGACTGAAGGTTGTCTATTTTGTATCCAGACAAGTATTTCTTTTGTCTCTAAGAAAGTAAATATTCAGGACAGTGTCTTGATCAGTCAGTAATTTTTAAAGGAAAAAATATGAAATTGTGGATAGGATAGAATATCAGCATTCTGATGTTACTTTAAATTCAGTGCAGAGACAGAAAAATCCCAAGGCCCAATCTTGATTATTATTTTGTGTATATCATCTCATTTTTATTGCAATCATCTTATGAGCTGAATATTATTCAAATTGCACAGAAGAAAGGAGTTCCGGGAAGATGGCGGAGGAGAAGCTGGAATCTGAACAAGCTCTCGCATAGAAAGCAGCTTTAGAGTTCCAGTGAACAGTCCTAAGCCAGAGAATCACACCAAGTGTGCCATCACAGGACAGAGAGTTAGACAAGAGAGGGGAAGCCAAGGCAAGTGGTCGCCAGCAGCCGCCACGGCGGCGGCGGCGGCGACAGGGTCGCAAGCGGCAGAGACCACAGCCGGGGGCCATACCTGAGCGCTCACACAGAGAGTCCGGGACGAAGGAGCCAGACGCAGCGGCCGAGCGGATTCTACTCAACACCAGCAAGAACCAACAAAGAGCGGACATCTTCACCCTGCAGCTTGCAGACCAGAAACGACCCAGGATCCAAGACTCGGCACCAGAGACGACCCAGGACCCAAGACTCAGCGTGAGTACAAGCCCGACATCCTCACTCCTCAGGGAGCAGAGGAAGGAAGGCCACCCCTCCCCCCCCCAGCACCGGTGATCTCCATCTTGGATACCGACAAAGCTCGGAGTTGCTGCTAGCTTCAGCTCAGGCCTTGGAATAAAATGAGTCATTTAGCAGGTCACAAGAACTTAACGCCGAAGTGACCTGCCAGACTCAGCTCCATCCAGGGAAAAGTCACCCAGCACAGGCGCCAGCCTAGCCTCACTGGGTAACCAGAGCCAGAGGCTGCCCCTCCCTCTAGCAGCCACCACAATCAATTGAAAAACAGAAACCCTGAGAATGGCTCCAGGCTGGGCGCTGTGAGTTATCACAAAATAGCCCCAGGGAAAAGCTACTGTTTGCTGAAAGGCCTCAACTCCACCCAGAACCTAGCCTCATCACCACATCCCCCTCTTTTGTGACTCTCAAAGCAGACCACCCTCCCAGAAAACTAACCTGGGAGGGGGATCTCAAAATCTTGGGTAAAGCAGAGCATTTTTCTGCCTCTTCCAACCAACTGACTTAAGAAACCAATCAAGCCACAGGACCTCAAGCTGACCAGAGACTCCAAGAGACTGGTTGCAGACAAAAGGGAGATACAGGATTCTTCCCAATCCTCCCCCCCCAAAAACAAAAAAACAAAAAAAAAAAAATCAAAAGACTTTTTTTTTTCTTCTTTTTTTTTTCTTTTTTTTTTTTTTTCTCTTTTTTTTCTTCTTCTTCTTTTCTTTTTTTTGCTTGTTTTTTGTTTTTTGTTACCTTATATATATATATATATGTATATAAATTTTTTTCCCTTCTAAAACTTTTATCAATCTTTAATTTTTGCCTCTTCTGAAAAAATAATTGTTTTCCAGTAACTTTTTTTTCTCATCTTATAATTTTTATTTCAGAATTACGTGAATGAGAGTTTTCCTTTCTTTTCTTGTCTTCTTTCTCTTTTTCTTTCTTTCTTAATTATCTTTTTGTTTTTTATCTAGCTCTACTGAACTTCTGATCTTTTCTTCTCCCTTTCTCATCCTTAAAGCTTTTCACATCTCCTCAATGTCCCTCCCCTTCTCTGAACATATTCACATTCCTCTCTAAATAGACGGTCTTTTAACCTCTATAATAACATTAATTTTTACGTTTCTATTCTTTTTCTGGTCTCTCTTTATACCCCTTTCCGTCTCTTCTTTTTCTCTCTCTCTCTACTTGCATCCTACCCAACCCATTTCCTGCACTGTGAGTAGGACATAGTTAACTCTCCTTGTGCCTCCCCACACCAATCTATTCCTATTTTTTACCCACATCTCTCACTAATCCTAATAATTTCTGGTTTTCCAAATTCTTTTCTGCTTTAACATATAGTCGTTTGATATTGAATAGATGTATCTGTTGAACTAGATTGTATCTGTAGACTATTGACTGTACAAATGCAAACTTTGGTTGATGGTTGCCTTAAGATAGTGTTCTAGCACAAAACTGGTGCAATCTTTATCTCAAATGGGCCGAGTAAGCCGGAAAAACACAAGAAAAATGGCAAATTCGGGTATCTCAATTCCCAACCTTGATAATCAGGGATTAGAACATATAAAGAATAACCAAGAGGAGAGTTCCCAAATAGCTCTACAAACACTAATAGCAAACATGATAAATGAGAAGTTTGACAATGTACAAAGGACTCTGTATGAGCGTGATAGGGAGAGAGAGGAGGCATCCCAGAAGTTTATACAGGAATATCATAAGCGTGAGGAAGCTTCTCAAAAACTGATACAGGATTTGCATGAACAACTTGAGAATACTCAAAGAGAAAGGGAGGAATGGCGTGAGCAGGCAGAGAACACTCAAAGAGAACTGCAGGAATCCCACAGAAGGGAGGAAACTAATCAAAGAGTAATTCACGAATTAAGAGACCAGGTAGAGAATACACAAAGATCACTAAAGACATTCATGGAATCCATTAACAAAGAGCTGAAGGAAGTCAGGGAGACCACAAAGGGAATGCTGAATGGAACCCAACAGAAGGAATGGGAGTCCAAAGAAACCATAACCAATCAACTAAGTGATTTGAGAACAAACACTGAACACCAAGTTAAGGAAGTAAAGAAATTCATACAAGACCTAAAACAGAGCTTCAACAAAGAACTTGAAGCCATCAAAGCTGACCAAGTAGAAGGAAAAGAGATAAAAAACAAAGTAGAGAGTCTTGACAGCAGGTTAGACCATGCAGAAGATCGAATCTCAGGGATTGAAGACAGCCTAGATATTATAGAGAAAGAACATACAACCATCCAAGACAAGTCCAAGAAATATGATAGGTCTATCCAACACCTGGAGGACACCATCAGAAGGCCCAATTTAAGGATAATGGGTGTAGAGGAGCACCTAGAAACAGAAGTTAATGGTCTAGGAAATTTGTTTAACAGGATCCTAGCAGAGAACTTCCCAAACATACAAAAAGATAGGCCTATTCAGATACAAGAAGCTTTTAGAACCCCAAATAGACCAGACCAGAATAGGACATCCCACCGTCACATTATAATCCACACAGGATCAACCCAGACCAAGGAAAAGATCCTTAAAGCTGTCAAGGAGAAAAGATTAATCACCTATAAAGGGAAACCAATTAGAATTACCTCAGATTTCTCAGCAGAGACAATCAAAGCAAGAAGAGCCTGGAATGACGTATGCCATGCCCTAAAAACAAACAACTATCAACCAAGAATACTGTACCCAGCTAAACTCTCCTTCATAACTGAAGGCCAAATAAAAACCTTCCATAGCAAAGAAAAATTGAAACAATACATCTCCACCAAACCAGCCCTGCAAAAGATTCTTAAAGATGTCCTACACATAGAAAACCAACAAGAACGCAACAAAGGCCAAGAAACTGCACACAAACGGAGAATCCAAGAACCTTAGGAAGAACCCAGTTTTCACAGCCCCCAAGAAGGTGGATAACATGGCAGGAACTCCCAAATACCTCTCAGTCCTATCTCTTAACGTTAACGGACTGAACTCTCCAATTAAGCGACATAGACTGTCTAGTTGGATTAAAAAACAAGACCCTTCTATCTGCTGCCTGCAGGAGTCACATCTTGCCCGTAAAAACAAACATATTTTCAAGGTTAAAGGCTGGAACAAAATCTACCAAACAAACGGCCCTCATAAACAGGCGGGAGTTGCAATCCTAATATCAGATAAAATAGACTTCAAATTAAAATTCGTGAGAAGAGATAAAGAAGGTCGCTACATACTAATTAAAGGATCTCTCCTTCAGGAGGATATTACAATTCTAAATATCTATTCGCCAAACAATGGAGCACCCAAATTTTTATCAAAGAAACACTACTTTCCCTCAAATCCCAGATAGATCCAAAGACATTAATCGTTGGGGATTTTAACACACCACTCTCCCCACTAGATAGATCAACTCGGCAAAAACTCAACAGAGAAACCGCAGATCTAAACAGCTGCATAGATCAACTAGACTTAACAGACATTTACCGAACATTTCACCCAGCAGCATCAGAATACACGTTCTTCTCAGCAGCACATGGAACGTTTTCTAAAATAGACCACATTTTAGGCCACAAAGCAAACTTGTCTAAATTCAGAAACATTGAAGTTATACCTTGCATTCTCTCTGACCACAAGGGAATAAAATTAGAACTCAACACCAAAAGCCACCAAAGAAAGTCCGGTATCACATGGAGGCTGAACAACACACTGCTGAATCATGAGTGGGTCATGGAAGAGATTAGAAAGGAAATTCAAATGTTCATGCTATTCAACAAAAATGAACACACAAATTACCAGCTCCTCTGGGACACAGCAAAGGCAGTACTCAGAGGAAAGTTTATAGCTCTGAGCTCCTACATCAACAAATTGGAGAGATCGGAAACTAACAATTTAATGACACATCTAAACCTCCTTGAAAAAGAGCAGCAAGATAAACCCCAATCCAGTAGACGGAAAGAAATAATCAAAATTAAATCAGAATTAAATGAATTAGAATCCAAAAAAACTATAGAAAGAATCAACAAAACAAAGAGTTGGTTCTTCGAAAAACTTAACAAAATCGACAGACCCTTAGCAAACCTTATCAGAAAAAGGAGAGAGCACACCCAAATTAATAAACTCAGAGATGAGAATGGAAACATCACCACGGAAACAACCAAGATTCAGAACATTATAAGGGAATACTTCTCAAAACTTTATGCTAATAAGTTTGAGAACTTGACAGAAATGGACCTTTTCCTAGCAAATATTGACATGCCAAAACTAAACCAAGATGAGTTAAACCAGCTTAACAGGCCCATATCAAGCATTGAAATAGAAACAGCAATAAGAGACCTCCCAGCTAAGAAAAGTCCAGGAACAGATGGTTTTACAGCGGAATTTTACAAGGCCTTCAAAGCAGAGCTCACACCAATACTCCTCCAACTCTTCAATGAAATTGAAAGAGAAAGCTCACTACCAAACACATTCTATGAAGCCATCATAACCCTCATCCCAAAACCAGGCAGGGACTCATCAAAGAAAGAAAACTATAGACCCATTTCTTTGATGAACATTGATGCAAAACTTCTCAACAAAATTTTGGCCAATCGACTTCAACAATTCATCCAAAAAATCATACACCATGATCAAACAGGATTCATTTCAGGGATGCAAAGCTGGTTCAATATACGCAAATCAATTAATATTATTCATCACATCAACAGGAGCAAGAATAAGAACCACATGGTTATCTCAATAGATGCAGAAAAAGCATTTGACAAGATCCAACACCCCTTTATGATGAAGGTTCTGGAAAAATTAGGAATCCATGGAACATTCCTCAATACAATAAAGGCTGTATATGACAAACCTACAGCCAGCATTATACTCAATGGTGAAAAACTAAAGCCATTTCCTCTTAACTCAGGAACAAGACAAGGATGCCCACTCTCTCCACTTCTCTTCAATCTAGTATTAGAATGCCTAGCTACAGCAATAAGGCAAGATGCAGACATAAAGGGGATCCAAATAGGGAAAGAAGAAATAAAACTTTCCCTCTTTGCAGATGACATGATCTTGTATTTAAAGAATCCCATAGACTCCACTCCCAAATTACTCAAGCTGATTCAAAACTTTGGCAAAGTAGCAGGTTATAAAATTAACCCCCAAAAATCAATGGCTTTTCTATATGCCAACAATGAGAAAAGTGTGGCTGAAATTAGGAAAGCAACTCCATTTGTAATAGCCCCACAAAAAATAAAATACCTAGGAATTAACTTAACCAAAGAAGTGAAGGACCTCTATGATGAAAACTTTAAAATCTTGAAAAAGGAAATCAACACAGAACTTAAAAAATGGCAAAACCTCTCATGCTCCTGGATTGGCAAGATTAACATCGTGAAAATGGCAATACTTCCTAAGGCTATCTACAAATTCAACGCGATACCTATCAAAATTCCACCCTCATTCTTCAAGGAAATAGAGGAGGCAATCCAAAAATTCATATGGAACAATAAAAGACCCCGAATAGCAAAAACGCTCCTCAACGGAAAGAACACTGCTGGAGGAATATCAATACCAAATTTCAAACTCTACTATAAAGCCATAGTAATCAAAACAGCTTGGTATTGGCATAAGAACAGACCTCAGGACCAATGGAATAGAATTGAAAACCCAGAAATGAACCTACAGACCTATAGCCATCTAATCTTCGATAAGGAAGCTAAAACAATAGAATGGAAGAAAGACAGCCTCTTCAGTAAATGGTGCTGGCAAAATTGGTTAACTACATGTAGAAAACTAAAGCTAGATCCTTATATATCACCCTGCACCAGAATCAACTCCAAATGGATCAAAGACCTTGAACTCAAAGCAGACACTCTGAAAACATTACAGGATGGAATAGGAGAAACCCTAGGTCTCCTTGGCTCAGGTCGAAATTTTCTGAATAGAGACCCGGAAGCACAACAAATCAAAGAAAGGTTGGACAAATGGGATTGCATAAGATTGCAGAGCTTCTGCAGGGCAAATGACATAGCTGGCAAGATCAATAGAAAGCCCACCGATTGGGAGAAGATCTTTACTAGCCATACAACGGACAAAGGTCTCATATCAAAAATATACTTGGAACTCAAAAAATTAAACCACCCAACAACAAATCCTCAAAGAAACAACTGCCCAATAAATAAGTGGGCGAAAGACTTAAAGAGAAGCTTCTCTGAAGAAGAAAGAAGGATGGCCAATAGACACATGAAGAAATGTTCAACATCCCTAGCCATAAAAGAAATGCAAATCAAAACAACATTGAGATATCACCTCACTCCAGTTAGAACAGCAAAAATCAAGAACTCTAATAACAACAGATGCTGGAGGGGATGTGGACAGAAAGGAACCTTACTTCATTGTTGGTGGGAATGTAAACTTGTTCAACCACTTTGGAAAGCAGTATGGAGGTTCCTCAAAAGACTTCACATAGATCTCCCCTATGATCCAGCAATCCCACTTTTGGGCATTTACCCAAATGTTTACAAACAAGACCACACTAAAGCTACCAGCACAACTATGTTTATTGCAGCATTATTTACCATAGCTAAGATATGGAACCAACCCAGATGCCCCTCAGTAGATGAATGGATCAAGAAAATGTGGTATATATACACAATGGAATTCTATGCCTCCATCAGAAAGAATGACATTTCCCCATTTGTTAGGAAATGGAAAGGTTTGGAAAAAATTATATTAAGTGAAGTAAGCCAGGCCCAAAGAAGCATAGGTCCCATGGTTTCCCTTATTTGCAATATCTAGTATAGGTATGAGTCAAGCGGAAAAGGCCAGATAATGTGATGTTAGGAAAATGAACCCTTAAATATGTATTTTAATGTTTTCGTTTCTTTCATGCATGTATTTCTAATGCATTTATAAGATTATTCCTTTATTGCTTTGTATGTCCCTCCCCCACAGTGTAACCCCCGCTTTCACTATATTTGATATCAGTATATCATGTGGAGGAGATGGGGACAAACAAATCGTTTAAGGATTCAGGTGGACCTGTTGCAACAATGAGAAGTACAAAATGTCATGTCAAAACCAGCTTTACAATTTCGATGTGGGGGGGGGAGGGGGGTATAATTGGGTGGGGGGAGGGGGGTAAAATTGGGTGGGGGGAGGGGGGAGGCAGGGAAGGGAAGTGAAGGGTAAACAAAGGAGGAGGCTGCAATGCTTGGTAAGAAATGTATGCATTATTCTGCCCATGTAATTGTAGCCCCTCTGTACAGTATGTTCTCAAATAAAATAAAATACAATTTAAAAAAAAAAAAAAAAAAAAAAAAAAAAAACAAATTGCACAGAAGAGGAAGGAGAGGAAACTGGAGTTTAGAAACACTGAATAATTTCCCGAAGAGACAGTTTTATTTGTTGGAGCCATGATTTGGTTGCACACCAAACCAAAGATTTGGTTTTGTTAGCACTACATTAGACTACTAAAAGTGACGATTGTATGAAGAAGGCACAACAAAAGCAAAGAGTTTATAAGGGAGAAGAAAATGATATTGTATTTTAAATACACAATCGGTAATTATCCTTTAGTAGATTTAAGTCTGATATTTGCTTTTCTATGAAAGACTAGGAATTTCTCTGCAGTCTGGGCTTGGCTTTATTAGCATGTTGTTTTTATTTGTATTCATAGAAACCAACAATCCTTTTTGATACAATAGTTCCCAATAGGATGGCCTTTATTCAATGGTTTAATTATCTTCTGAGTAGAGAAATGCACGATGAAGGCTAAACCTCTCCTTTGGGATCTTTGGAGATTCAGATTAAATAGGAAGAATACAACCTTTGTGCATTTGTAGCTTGAGTGTCTCCTGGAGCTGAGCTTATTATCCAACAGATAATGTAGTCTGTCCAGCAGATCTCAGATTTTCTAATCATCCAACAGAGAGTTCAGAAAGAAAAATAAAGTAGAAAGCTAAATGGTTTTGTTTTTCTTCTGGGGGATGGGAGATCAAGAAGAAGTAGAAGCAAACAGATCTATCTATCTATCCATCTATCTATCTATCTATCTATCTATCTATCTATCTATCTATCTATCTATCTATCATCTATCCTCTAAGTTTGTATAATCTATCATCTATCTATCATCAATCTATGTATGTATCATCTATTCATCTACCTATCATCTGTCATCTATGTTTGTATAATCTATTATCTATCATCTATCTATGTATGTATAATCTATCATCTATCTACTTCATAGGTATCATCTATCTATGTATATCATCTCTGTATCTCTGTATCTGTGTATCTATCTATGTATCTGTGTATCTATGTATCTGTGTATCTATTTATGTATCTATGTGTCTATCTATCTATGTTCTACAACAAATATTCAGTTTTCTCAGTCTTTTTTGTCCTTCCCTAAACTAGATAATACATTTTACTCTGGAAAATCAAACTATTAAAAGAAGAAGTCAGGGCTGGGAAGGTGGGTCAGTGGGAGAGTGCTTTCCTTGCATGCATGAGGACCTGGGTTCGATTTCTCAGCACCACATAAACAGAAAAAGCTGGAAGTGGTGTTGTGGCTCGAGTGGTAGAGCGCTAGCCTTGAGCTGAAGAGCTGAGGAACAGCACCCAGACCCAGAGTTCAGGCCCCACAACTGGAATAAAACAAAAACAGAAGTCATCATGCCCAAATTCTTGATATGAGATCAATAGTATTTTGTAGTAAAAATCAAAGATGTTGGACTCCACAAGACAGTGCTATCACAACATTATGTTTATTAAATCTGATATGTTATCAATCTAGATATAAATATAGAGAGATGTACACATGTATGTATATAAACATGTATGATACCTTGTAGCGACCGTCTACTCGACCAGCGAGGAAAAACGACCACCACACCAGGAGTCTTCTCAGATCACGCTTTATTGGAGAGCCTTTTAGTTGTAGGAGAGCTTGGGCGCGAGAGAGCATGCACCCGAAACATGGCCACTTATATAGGGAATCGGAACACGGGTCTTTCTATTGTTGGTCGCCTGCCTTTTACCGTCACCAGGTGTCATGGGATTGGCTGGGGACTCTACCTGGCTCGCGCACGCGCACAGCCCAGGCGTCCCGCCAAGCACCGTCTGGGGTGGTTACCTCAAAGCTGCAAGGGAGTGGGCGGAGTCTCGCCTCGGCTCCCCACAGTTCCCCCTTCTTTGTTTTATGGCAACAGGTAAGAGTAGAGGTTGGGCCTCTGTCTAAAACATTAATGAGAGGACCTTGCACTGGTCTTCGCCTGAGGGGCGCGCCTTCCCCAGTGATGACCAGGCCCGTCTGATGCCTTTTTTGCAGAGGTGGGATCTTGGGCATCAACCCACTTGCAACCCAGCATGCTCTTCTTGAGGAGATGAGAACCATCTCCTCAAGTGCAGTGCACTTGCCTTGCACCCTGTCCCAAATTACAAGTTGCATACCTGTCCCGGTGCAATGGGATCCCCTGATCCCTCGGGGTGCTAAGGCTATGCAGAATGGTAAGGCTTAACTGCCTCTTAGGGCCGACAGCCAAATCTGGGGTGAGGATCCACTCTCCAAAGCGGCTAATGCTTGCGAGATAACAACCTTGTCCCTTCTGGTTTGGGCTCGAAGGCAACAGACCAACCATAGGCAGACCACGCATCCTCCCAAGCAGCAGGCTAAAAACATTCCGACTCCCACCCGCTCTTTGGAAAAGGACACCGCAGAGGCAATCCAGTCAGTAAATTGTAACAGCCCACAGCATCATTGGTTTAGCTATCACAGGGATTGCTATTAGCACTGTTGCTAACAGCAGGAAGATCAGCTGTATCAGAAGATGAGTGGATGGCATCTTCAAGAGGGGGTTTTTCTGCAGTCTCCACCGGCCTGGTCAGTCTCATTGGCACCCAGTGAGGTACTTCTTGACTCTGTGGAAAAACACAAACAGCTCCCCTGGATCTCGTTATTACCGGATCCGGTCCATACCATTTATTATTATAACATCCTTCCACATAACCATGTCTTTAGTATCCATGGAGTCTCTTGTCATATGCTGATCTGCGGCAGACTGATCGTTGTCATTTAGAATTAAAAAATTAAGGGTAAAGAGCGCAAGAGAAAGTCTTTCCCTGGGGGACGCGGACTCAGCAATTCCCCCTTTTTGCTTTTGAAGCATTTCTTTTATGCTTCGATTAGCTCTTTCCACTATACCTTGTCCTTGAGGATTGTAGGGCAATCCGGTGGTGTGGGCAACCTGCATTTGTGCGCAAAAGGCGCGAAAACCATGGGAAGTATAAGCAGGGCCATTATCCGTCTTCAGTCTAAGGGGCTTTGCCCAAGCTTCTAAGCAGTGTATTCTGACATGAGACACCTTTTCTCCTGCCAGAGGTGTGGCATGAATGACACCAGAAAAGGTGTCCACAGACACATGTAAATATTTCAACTTACCAAATTCCGTCAGATGAGTAACATCCATTTGCCATAGGGCGTTTGGTCTCAACCCCCTGGGGTTTACCCCCACATGGGGAGGATGAAGAAAGGTAACACAAGATTTACAGGCTTTAACAATATCTCTTGCCACATGCCTGGACAAATTATATCTTTTCCTAAGGGTATTAGCAGGTACATGATACAATCTATGAAAGTCTTTTGCCAATTCTACAGGATCAGCAGCGACCAGAGCCACAGCCCGAGTTGCCTGGTCCACCAAATCATTACACTTTGCCATCAGGCCCGGCAACATAGAGTGGGCACGAATATGTCCAATATAAAAAGGATGTTTTCTGTTTAAGATAAGGGATTGAATCTGTAACAAAACATTAGAAATTGTACTGGCCTGCTTAACTGAAGCAGCAACTTCAAGAGAAGCAACGGCATTTACAACATATAATGAATCAGAAAATAAGTTAAAAGGTTGATCAAATCTTTTAAAAACTTCAAGCACAATTAAACATTCAACAGCCTGTGGGACATTCGGCCGAAAATTAAAAACTACCGGCTGTTTGTGTCCTAGAACAAAAAAGGCACCTTGTCCAGATTTTGATCCATCCGTAAAGATTGTCAGAGCATCAACCAAAGGCTCCTTTGAAGTGACAACAGGAAAATACACTAAATTTTTGTTAACTATGGCAAGCAGAGGATGCTTAGGATAGTGGTTATCAATTACATTTGGAAATGAGCAAACAAGAATTGCCCACATATCCATTGTGGCTGCTAAAATTTCAATTTGTTCACGGGTGTATGGAATAATTAATTTATCTGGAATTTTTGCAAAGTGTATTAAACAATACTTTACACCCAAAATTGCCTTTTTTTTTCTTTTTTCCTCTCTTTTTTTTTTCTCTTTTTTTTTTTTCAGACCAAAATTGCCTGTTTAGCCACTAATTCAGGAAAATATTGAACAGTTTTTGCTCCCACAGAATTATAGCATTAATAGTTAGCCTTTGAAGCAAGGCAGTGGTATAATTGGCTGTCACCCCATAAGTCCGGACTGCCTCAACTAAATCTTTTAACTGGGAGTAGGAAACCGGCTCAAGAATTCTCTCATTGGTAATGGGATTCTCAAAGACTGGGAAAGCGGCTGCTAATCGCGACCAGGTGTTTTCTTTTATAAAGTGACTCTTCCCTGCTGGCGGGCACAGCGGGGGGGCCGACGGGTGAGGGGCAGCTCCGTTTCCTCTTCCTGTCTGCTGCGGTACTCCCACCCCTAGGGGGCGCCACCCCCCATATCTGTCTGCCTCGTGCTCCGCCGCAGCCTCTTCTAACTCTTCACTATCAGCTGGATCGAGCTGCTCTCCCTCCTCCTCTAACATTTCTTCCTCTGAGTCACTCACAAGATTACTATATTCTTGGTCCCGCCCTTCCACATGTAGGGCTGAGAACCGGTTTGCTTTTAAAGAAGGGCATGGAGGTCTCCTTGAGACCCCCTCCTCTCTGAAACCCTTCTCCTTTTGTGAGGGCTGCAGTCCCTCTTGCTTTAATTCTTTAGGATCCTTTTGTCTTTTTTCCCTTTTTCTTTTAGGCCTATTTTCCTCCCCCTTACTGTATGCTGACTCTGATAGACTATCCTGATGCTGCGTTAGTACTTTGCGTCCTTCCTGGATTAAATCAAACCCTCCCTCCTCGAGGCAAGTGCGCACCATCAAAAGGACAAAGCACAAGGGAAGAAGCAATGCAAGCAACCAATAAATATCTAAATCTACAGTGAACAGCATACCGGGGGATATTTACCGACGTCCCCTCTCCGCGTGTTGAGTTCTGGCTCCGGTTCGGCCTCTCGCGCGGGTCCCGTCCCTGGTTCGTTCCCGGGTCTCGGTACCACTTGTAGCGACCGTCTACTCGACCAGCGAGGAAAAACGACCACCACACCAGGAGTCTTCTCAGATCACGCTTTATTGGAGAGCCTTTTAGTTGTAGGAGAGCTTGGGCGCGATAGAGCGTGCACCCGAAACATGGCCACTTATATAGGGAATTGGAACACGGGTCTTTCTATTGTTGGTCGCCTGTCTTTTACCGTCACCAGGTGTCATGGGATTGGCTGGGGACTCTACCTGGCTCGCGCACGCGCACAGCCCAGGCGTCCCGCCAAGCACCGTCTGGGGTGGTTACCTCAAAGCTGCAAGGGAGTGGGCGGAGTCTCGCCTCGGCTCCCTACAATACCTGTTTATTTTATAAAATATTACCAAAAGATTTTGCAACCCAAGAATATTGAGGTTAATGTTTTGGAACTTTGTTTTCTCTAGCTTTCTCAAAGTAAGAACCAAATGCTGGCAGGTTGTATTTTCCTCCTGAACCAAGAAGATCCGGCCTCCTACAGTGAGGATGAATTTTGAGCAATTATATGAAGTTTACTTTTGCCTATGACAAAGGATCCTTTGCTATTAATATGTTAAGTGACTCATTATGAATTAGTGGGTAGTAATTGTTGACATTTATTGAGGGTTTTCTAAAACCTACACATTGAATATTTGATTATGTTAGCTCTCTTCAAGTCGCCACATGGCTCCAAATAGAAGCCTTCTTCCTGTCTTAAGACATACAAGAAGCATGGTCTTTATACCTGCATACATATTAGAAATAGCAGAGCCAGGATTCAGACCCAAAGAAACGAATCCCAGAACCATCTCTTGACAGCAGTGACTCCTTCCTTACATATAAACGTGTGGAATGTATTTTAGAAATTTTGTGAAAATACAAGGATCCAGTGTCGAGAGTATAAAGAAAGCTTTTCTGAGAGTAAAACTGCAGGGTATATACACATATCATAGTTTTTGCTGTTATGTATGCATGTATGTATATACGTATATATTTAAACATTTGTATGTTTAAACCTTTAAATACATATGGATGTGTCTTCTGGTTCATCTTGTTTAGGATTCCCTGTATGTGGTAAGTAACTGTTTTCTTTTGCTGCTGCCAAGATTTTCTTATTTTCTGTGACTTTTGTCAATTTAACTATGATGTTTTTTTTTTTTTTTTTTTTTTGCTGTTTATCTTTTGGAGTTATGAATCCCTTTGAATTATCCTACTTGGAAGTTCATTGGGCATCCTTGATGTATACATTTATGTTTTCCACTAAGTTTGCAATTTTGGGCCAATATTTCTTAAAATAATCATTTCCTCCTCTCTCTCCTCCTCCTTCTGGACACCATTATATCTATGTTAGCATGTGTCATGAAATCTTATGATTTCCTAATGTGCCATTTACAAATCCTTGGTTCTACTTGTTTCCTAGAAAATTTCCATTGACATATTTTGAAGTAAGGTGAGTTTTTTTTCCTCCCAATTCTAATATATGATTAATCTTCTGAAGATGAATTCTGCATTTCAGTTACTATACTTTCTAGTTTACACTTGATTTAAAAATGTTTATTGATAAAATTTGCATCTATTCCTTGATACTCTATGTTTGATGAAATATAATTGTTAAAGCTTTCTTTTCAAATTTGTTAGTCATGGCATCCAATCATTCTTTGGAAATATTTACAATATTGCTTTAAAATCTTCGTTTGCTAATGATAACATCTTTCCTCAGCGGAAAAAAAAGCTCTCTGCTTTTTGTTTTCCATGCATGTGACATGCATTTGTGTTTTATAATTTACATATTTGCTATATTGTAATGACTCTGCAGTCATGTGCTTCTCTATCCAGAATTTGTTGTTGCTGAGGTCATTGTTGTATTGCTTTTATTTTTTCTTGCTTTTTTATTTTAAAGTACTTCCCTGGACTAATTCTGTAGATTCTGCATTCCCACAATATATGGCCACTGAGTTCTCTGCTAGAATTTTTAGTTGGTTTGAGACAGGTTCTTCCTATGTAGTCTCGGCTGGCTATATGCTGACACTCTTCCTGTTTCAACCTCCCATATACTAGGACTACAGGTCTCCAGCACCATGCACAGATTCTGCTGGCATTATTTTTAAGTTCTTGTTTTACTTTTTGAACCTAGCTTCCTAAGATTCATCCCTAGATCCCCATAACTTGATAATCACCCATTTAGGAAAGTTTCTTAATTGATTGTCTATATGTCTTCAAGGGACACAGGTGAGAAAGCATGCTCTCAAATTTCAGCCAGCCTACAAATGAGATAGTTCTTCCACTTCTTGTTAGCCTAAGAAAGTTCAGACAGAGGTGACTGGGACTTTCTCTAATCACAGGCCTTTCTAGGACACACAGAAAGCCCTGAACTTATTAGAGTAGACTTTGATCCCAGAGCTGCAATGGACCATTTCCCAGAATCTCTTGGGTCATCTCATTCTCCAGGACTTCTTCTTTTTTCAATTTTGGATGAGACTCATGTTTCTCCAAGTGAAATCACAGTCTTTGGAAGCCTTTGATGTTTTCAGTAGAACATTATTATTTTCAGCTTGCTGTTCTCTAGGGATAACCATTTTGCACTGTGTGAGTGCTGAGCAAATCAAGTAACACTCTGGGAATCGGCATTTTTCCAAGCTGATGTTATAGACAGAATTCAGACTGTGTTTTATTTTATTTTATTTTTTTGGGTCAGACTATGTTTTATAGCTGGATATTAATACAACTCTTGGCTAGATGCTCACCCTCATATCCAAGACTGCTGGCTTCAGGGACTTTTATATCACTTATCTGACAATACAGGGGTGATTGGAATAACCCATGTTTACGCTACCAGCCCTGAAGTCTTATGAGAGAGAGTCCTTTATAAGCCTTTCTTGCAAATAGATGATTTTCAATTTGTGCAGTGGCTTTGGTTAATATTCAGTTATAAAATGATTGGTTTCATTTGGTTTATATTTGTGTCTGTGTGTGTGTGTGTGTGTGTGTAAAAACAAATTCACAAAAATTTCTTACAGTACATTTCAGAAATTCTTCTTTTCAAAGCACTTACTCAGCTGGGCACATGCCAGTAACCCTAGCTACTGAGAAGGCTGAGATCTGAGGATCAAGGTTCAAAGCCAGCCCAGGCAGGAAAGTACGTGAGACTCTTATCTCCAATTAACCACCAGAAAACCGGAATCACCACTGTGGCTCAAGTGGTAGAGCACTTGCCTTCATCTGAAGAGCTCAGGGACAGCACCAGGCCCAGAGTTCAAGCCCTATGAAATACAGGGCTGGAGCGGTCTGGGGAGGGGGGAGGGGGAGAGCACCAACTCCTTCTCCATTCTAGGTGCCATCAGTTGCATATAAAATTTAGCACTAAAAGATTTAAAACTGTTTTGTTCATAATTATATATCCAGTAAATACCAATGTCCTCTACATGAAGAAATTTAGATAGGAAATTTGGTAGGAAATTAGATAGTAGATTGGTAGAGGAAAAGAGAGAATATATTTTTTCATGGACATGCCCTCAAACAACTAAGTTTGATAATTAATAATATGAAGAATCTAAGTAGTGATTACACCTGGAAAATAGATTTACTTTCAGTTTTTAGTGGTTCTGTTGTGTGAACTTTTAGAGAGGCATGAATTATACCAATATAGATAGATAACTGCATGGAAAGGTCAAATTAAATTATCTTAAAAAATTTATAGGCCTTTTACTTTTATGATTGTTTTCTGCACACCTTCTTCTTTTTTTGTTAATGTTTTCCTAAAATATGGCTTTCATGATTCAATAAGAGAAAGATAAATCAGACTACCGTAACAAGTTTGGGGTAAGCAGTGTGACTCATTGAAGATTTAATGGTTCTATCAATGTCTTTTATGGAGCCATTTGTTTGCATGACAGTTACTTCTCCCAGAGAGTCAAAGTGATAAAATCAAAAACTTATTCTTGGGGGAAAATGAACGCTTAGTTCTTTCTTTGATCATTTAATCTAAACATTTCATTTCGCGATTAAAGTAAACATGGGGGGACTCATAGTTAGAGAATTTGATTAAAAAGTCAGGGCAAGTTGTCCACCCCCCCTCCCTGTCTTCAGCATTAGTTGGGTCTTTTGAGAATTTTAGTCATCAAGCATCTGAAACAGTTCCGAGAGATATGTTCCTTAAAAAACATATAAAGAGTACAGAAAATGTGAGAATGATTTTTACTAAGACCTTAACAGTAGAACATTTTTCACTTAAGATAAAAGATCTTTCTAGGGGCTTGTGAGTTTGATTTTTTTTCTTAAAAGAAAACACCATTTTTATTTGTTGTTTCATTCTTCAACTGTAGATGAGAAAACAGTTGAGTAGTACAGAGGTTGTAGATAATGAAATTTAAGAATTTTTGAATGCAATAGATGTGAGACCCCAAATACTTGTTTGATTGGTTTCCTGTCATTTGTTAGACTTTCTAGCTACATTTTTGTGGGTTTATTGGTATTTTTATCTTAATTTAGTTCAAGCTTTTTTCCCACTTAATCTTAAAAAATTCAGATTTATTATAGTTAAAACATTTCTGCAATCCTAGCCATGTGATAACTGTAATTTATTTTTGTAAAATAGCATTATCCCTGAGGATTCCAAGGTTGAGAAATGAATAGCATTTTGTATTCTGTTTGCCAGATACCCATTGTGTGGGTGTTCCATTGCTATGAAGAAGTAAGTATCTGAGCAAATGAACAATAAGGAGATTTATTCTGGCTCATGGCCTCAGAGGTTTCTGTCTAGGATTACCTAACTGTGTTTTAGGGTCTGAAATGAAGTAGAACATCATGGCGGGAAGCATGTGTTGGAACAAAATTACTCATTTCTTGGGGTCTGGGGTGGGGGGAGTGGAAGAGGGATAAACCCCAGGCCATACCTCCTAGGACCCATCTTCTTCAACTAGGTCCCTCATCCCAGGTTTCTATCATCTCTGAGAAGCCTATTAATTATAAAGGCATTAATAGGTTAATGTGTTGATTCAGTCGAAACCTTCATGATCCAATCACTTCCCCAAAGCTCTACTTCTGAACGTTGCCACTATGGGTGTCAAGTTTCTGGCAGTGACATTTCCTGCCTTCCTTATCCCATCTAAGAGGAGCTTGACAACACACAAATCTCACCACGGGAACAGATGAGACACATCACAGACAGACGTGTTTTCTCTCGCAGGACTTGTTCATGTCCAACTTCCTTCAGACTTGGATAATTGCAACTGGCAGCTTGGCTTAACAATAACTGAAGGCCAGCCTTCCTCCTCACCCCACATGGAATGTGTGTGAATTACGTGATTCAAAGGTAATGATGCTGAGTACTAGGTAAAGCTGGATCTAGGAGGTTAAGGCCCAAATAAGTTATGAATGCATGGCTTGTAAAGGACATGAAAATGGAGCTCATGACTATGAAAAGAGGAACAGACGTTAAAGAAACAAAATGAAGTGCACAGAATGGAACATGAGCTTTTCCTCAGACTGAAATCTTTCCAATTAATTTATTATTAGGATATGCTCAGACTAGAAATAAATTGTGTGTATGTTCTAATAGGTTTTTTTTGGGGGGGGAGGGGGGTCCAGTCGTGGGGCCTGAACTCTGGGCCTGGGTGCTGTCCCTCAGCTCTTCAGCTTAAGGCTAGCGCTCTACCACTGAGCCACCTTCCCAGCCCCTGTTCTAATTGTTTTATAACCAAAGTAATCTCCCTAAAACTCTCTACAATCTCTCCCAATTCCATTTCTAGCAATTGAAGTATGTCTAAATCCCATTCTTACAGATAGGCTGGGTTATAACTAAAAGAGTATATTTGAAATTAAGTATATTCACATTATGGATGTTACCTGTATCTTTCCATATATGTAACACAAAACTAGTTTAGGATCTCTGGTTATTCTGTGTTGTTGTTGTGTGTGTTTTTTCCAGAAGAAATTCAGTCTTCCTACATTCTTGTTTACATGTAGAGCAAATAAGCCTTTTATTTATTTTGAGCACAAAGACAAAGAAAGAGGAAAAAAACAGATATTTTCCAGATATGGTAGCAGCATTTGTGACCTTTAGAATTATACCAGGAAATACCCTAACTGCTCTCATTGCTGAGAAATCAAGCCCAACTCTCCTCCAATGAAAGAGCTACTGCTTTCTGTCCCTTCGCACCTGGAAAATACTATAAATTCTAAAGATTTTAATTCCACAAACATTTTTCAAAATATTTTGTGCAACTAGTTTCCCTAGGTGATTTCTTTCAATGGGAGAACATGTTTTTCAATGTACTAACATTTTTGAAAGAAAATAACACACTAAAGGAAGAACTACAAGGGAGGTAAATAGGACAAAAAAACCATTCTTTCATCACAATTGTTATTTTTGTTTGGATTCATCTTTAAAGTGGTTATTAGAGTTCTTGATTATAGCCATTCTAACTGGGGTGAGGTGGTATCTCAATGTTGTTTTGATTTGCATTTCTTTTTTGGCTAGGGAGGTTGAGCATTTCTTCGTGTGTCTATTGGCCATCCTTCTTTCCTCTTCAGAGAAGTTTCTCTTTAAGTCTTTAGCCCACTTATTTATTGGGCAGTTGTTTCTTTGAGGATTTGTTGTTGGGGGATTTAATTTTTTGAGTTCCAAGTATATTTTAGATATGAGACCCTTGTCCGTTGTATGGCTAGTAAAGATCTTCTCCCAATCCGTGGGCTTTCTATTGATCTTGCGAGCTATGTCCTTTGCCATGCAGAAGCTCTGCAATTTCAGGCGATCTCATTTGTCTAACTTTCTTTGATTTGTTGTGTTTCTGGGTCTCTATTAAAAAAATTTCAGCCTGTGTCAAGGAGACCTAGAGTTTCTCCTATTCCATCCTGTAATGTTTTCAGAGTGTCTGCTTTGACTCTGAGGTCTTTGATCCATTTGAGTTGATTCTGGTGCAGGGTGATATATAACAACAGATGCTGGAGGGGATGTGGACAGAAGGGAACCTTACTTCATTGTTAGTGGGAGTGTAAACTTGTTCAACCACTTTGGAAAGTAGTATGGAGGTTCCTCAAAAGACTCCACATAGAGCTCCCCTATGACCCAGCAATCCTACTTTTGGGCATCTACCCAAATGATCACAAACAAGACCATACTAAAGCTACCAGCACAACTATGTTTATTGGAGCATTATTTACCATATCTAAGATATGGAACCAACCCAGATGTCCATCAATAGATGAATGGATCAAGAAAATGTGGTATATATACACAATGGAATTCTATGCCTCCATCAGAAAGAATGGCATTGCCCCATTTGTTAGGAAATGGAAGACTTGGAAATAATTATATTAAGTGAAGTAAGCCAGGCCCAAAGAAACATAGGTCCCATGGTTTCCCCTATTTGCAATAACTAGTATATGTCTGAGACAAGCAGAAAAGGTCAGATAAATTGAGGTTAGGTGAAATGAACCCCAAGATAAATATTCAAATGCTTTTTTCTTTCTTGTGATTGTTTCTAACATCTTTATAAGATGATTTCTTTGTGCTTTGTATGTCCCTCCTCCACGGTATAACCCCTGCTTTCATTGTATTTGATGTCGGTATAATTTGTGGAGGGGAAGGGGAAAAACAAACCGTTTAAATAGGGATACAGATGGACCCGTTGCAACAATGAGATATACAAGTCATTATGTTGAAAAAGGAACTTTCAACTTTGGCTGGGCGGGGGCGAGGCGGGGCCGGGGAGGGGGTTGCAAGGGATAGGAAGGGGAACAAAGGAGGAGACAACAATACTTGATAAGAATTATACTCATTACCTTGCCCATGTAATTGTAACCCCTCTATACAGTATTTTCACAATAAAAATTTTTTTTAATCTTTTTTTTTTTTTTTTTTTTTGGGTCCGGTCGTGGGTCCTGAACTCTGGGTCTGGGCGCTGTCCCTCAGTTCTTCAGCTCAAGGCTAGACGGCTTGAGTCACAGTGCTACTTCTGGCTTTTTTCTTTTTGCTTATGTGGTGGTGCTGAGGAATCAAACCCAGGGCCTCAGGCATGCACCTCAGGCATGCAAGGCAAGTGCTCTACCACTGAGCCACCTTCCCAACCCCTTAAAAAAATCTTTAAAGTGACACGGCCTTATTTTTATTCTCTACGACTCATTTCCAAAATAGTATCTCATTGCCAAAGATAATAAGGAAACAAAGGATCTCTTCCTAGTTTGTCCTGTCATTTTTAGATAACTCTCCGTTGTTTATCTCATGTATGGTGTATACACGAGCCCATCTGAGGGAAGGGGGTAGCAGAGCACAGAATCAGTGGAAAACAGAATCAGTGAAAAATACAGCACAGGGGCCCATCAGCCGCACTGGACATCACGAAAGTGAACGAAGGAACTCAAGGGTGATGATGGGAGGGAGGGAATGAGAGAGAACGAGCTGATGCCAAGCAAAAGGAAAGAAATGCACTTATTACCCAATTTGCAAAAATACAGGTTTATTGTTAAAGGTCATAGAGTTCATAAGCGATGTAGATTAAGATAATGATGACTATCCTTGTGACAATTAACAGGTGTTTGTGACATTAAAATAAATAAAAGAGTTTAAAAAGTAAAAGTAAATAAAATAGTAATGCATAGCTACTGAATCTTAATTTGTGTAAAGCACACTGGCAAATGTGTCTTGCCTCCATATTGTTTCCCTGTTGTAACATCTGATATTTGAATATATTATACTTAATAAATTTATAGTTGAACAACATTTTTTAAATTTATTGATGATGTTTCTTATAACAGAACTCATTTCTTAGTATACAGGGACTTTCCTAAAGACTCTACTACCAAGTGAGAAAAATAAAGTATGTCCACAAATGCCTATAGCAAAAAAAAAGAACAAAAATGTAATTGCTGTAACAGAGGTATCATGAAAGGGGAAGAGTAATTAAATTAATTTCACTTTACCATTTTGAATGGAGGTCATCCTTACTAGGAGACAAAGAATCCTTTCAGAAGAGTCATAGACAATTTTCCTGTAATGGAAATTTATGTTTAAGTAATACAGTTCTTGGATTTGCCAAAAGTTCTCTCTTTTCAGTTTTACATACATCTTAGCAAAACAAGTGATGTCATATATCTGGTGAATAATAGCATGGAACATTTGTACCCATGGAAGTTTCTACCAAAATCAGATAAGGATAATAACATGAATATATTCAAGAATTCAGGGGCAAAATCTTGGGTAGAAAATTAACAAATGTTCACTATGCTGTTCACAGCAGTTAAAAAATTAAACTGCCACATGATAGAACATACAATTAACTTTTAGATAAAACATCTTCCGATTTCCAGTAGATCTCCAAAAATAACATTTGTTTAGAATGCAGCTAGGCTCACAGTAGTCTGAATGGGAGTAAAATGACTGATATACAGCATGTAGAGATGAATTAGAACTGTGCCATTACAGCACCTTCTAAGTGTTGAATTGTTTGTATTCAATGAAACAATTGCCATTTTCTTCAGACAAACCATTTGGCATTCACTAAGCTTCACCACACCTGCTGTGTATGATCCTAATTACAAGAGCATGGCATAAAACACCCTCAACAAATGAGGTCTTCAAATATCACGATCAATAGACTCACAAAATGAAAGGTTTTCATGCAAGACAAAATGAAGAGCTTATAAATGAAGAAGAACCAAGCATAGTATCTAAAATGGCACAACAGTGCTCCCTGAATTAGGTTCCAGAGAACAAATACCACGTAAAAAGGAACATAGGATAGCCCTGCAGAGTTTGCAATTACTGCCTTCAGCAGTAGCACTTCCTGCTGGTATTCATTTGCTTTGGGAGCCAGATGCTTAGCCAGAGGTTCTTCACCGACTGAGCATCAACACTGTCTGCTTAGGACCAACTCTCAGCACACATGATCTGAATTGGGGTCAAGGCCTTGTTCCATAGTCCAGGGCAATGGTCTATGTCTATTTGCATCAAATAGCCCAATCACTCAATGAGCCAGTATCCAACATGGTACTCTTGTTCCTAAATCAACCCTATTTGTCTTGCTTCCAAGTGCTTCAATGTTCTTCATTTAAGTCACTTGGTTGACTATTTAAAGCAGACATGAGCAATCTCTTGAGGTCATAGTACATGATTAGGGGTATCCCATTTCTTATACAATTTTTCTTAACATGTCATTAGACCCTCAAGAGAGGATCTCTGAGGATACTCTGGGTATTCTATTCCATATCATCTACTAGAGAAAAATCAAGTGAATTTATCTTTTCATACCTGAATAGGAAGCTCTTCATAAAAGGTTGTTGCTTATATAGATGATACTTCTAAGAGAAATGGATCATTCAAGTATGTGTTGAGTGGGTTTGTACAGTCTAGTATCACCTGTCTTCATTTTAGGATATGTTTATGATAGTGAAATGTAATAATGAAGGCTAGGACTTACTATTAATATTTCCATTGCTTTGATTGTTAATAGAAAAAACAAAGGGTAACTCCAGGATTCCTATGAAAGGTAACATTGCTAGCTCTTCAGGAAAGAAGTGAACAATTTCTGAATATGTATTTACAGTACAAACAACATATGCTGACAGGCTAGACATACATGAGGAAAACCGAAGGATGTGCATACATACATATATACATACATACATACATACATACATACATACATACATACATACATACTCATACACATAAAGAGAAAGGGATAGTTACACAGGAAGAGACAGAACAAATAATGGACAGACACAGAAATCAGGAAATGGGATAATAATCAATGGGCATATTAATTCTGCTGAGGTTACAAGACCACAACTGTAGGTAAAGAAGAAAAATGTCTGAGGACTATGTCCTGAGAGTTAGAACATGCATAGAAATGACAGAAAAGGAGTTATCATAAAGGTAGGGGGGAAATTGTAAATTAAGTTAATGAAGACTTAGACTTGATGTAGTTTTGATCCAGACAGAAATTGTGGAAATGTAGTTAAGAGTATCTCAGAAGAGAAATGAAGAAGGAAGCCCCATTACAGTGTCTGTTGGAGAGAAGAGCAGAGCTAATACGGTTTTGAGCAATGCCTGTGAAGAGCTTTATTCTAAGTGATTGCAGAATAAAGCATATGGAAGATGGAGTAGCAACAGGAGGCTCCTGTTTATTAGGTATACAGCAATTGTTTAAACAATGGGTCTCATCATGAACTCATTCACTTGCAAAGATAATTGTCTCCAGCCATTCTGACTCCATTCCCCTCCCCGAAGATTCTAGTGATCAGGAATACCTCTGATCTGTCACCTTGAAGGAACATTCTGTTAAAGTTTATAGGATATTTTAGCAGTTTATAGGATGTTTGATAGTACAGACAAATAAAAGACAAAGGGGAAGGGTGTATAAATGCAGGAGTGAATTTCCAGTGGGAGATTATAATGTTTTAGGGGCACACTCTCAAGTGATTTACATGTATCTCATTTAATGACTGAAAGCAATCTTTGAGAACATTTCATTTCAGAGGTAACATGACAAAAAGCACTCCAGCAGCTTGCCCAAAGTCAAACAACTAGTTAAAATTTTGAGTCAATAGTCCAACCATGACTTTTTAAAATTGCATGTATTTGAACTGTGTTTTCATTATAAGTGATAGATTTAGGCCACTTAAGTACAGTCATTAATTTTATCTGAACCCTGAGGCATGAAGCTCTTCACCACTAAAAGAACCACTAAAACAATTTTTATTAATCCATTATGTAATAAAATGGGTCCATACAAGTATAAGTATACACATGTATATTCTATCAACTTATTTGTGGCTTACATATTAATTTCATATTCATTTTTGCAATAAGAGTACATTGTTTATAAATGTATATATTTTAAAGGTAAGGAAAAACAGATTTTTTGATTGTGGATACCAATGTAAGGAGAAACTTAATCACTTATTCCTGACAGAGATGGAATTAGAACTAGAGGAAAGTTCATGGGAAAATTGAGAAAAAAATATGTCTTTTTCCCCCTCTCCATTTATTCATACCTTTATTTTGAAAGATGGAACTAAAGAGATTAAAATTGTATCCCAAACCAAATAAAGTAAAAAGCCAAAAAGTTGAAACTTGGGGAACCTGTAAATTAGTAAGTTTATTTTGTTATTACTAATAAAAAAAAATCTCAAGAGCTCAGAAGACTCAGTCATGAATTTCATTCCTGCAGAAGTATGTGAAGGATTATAAATAATCCCTAGAGTTGAGCCAATCTAGATCTAAACCCTCAGTGAGGGACTTTGGGTGTTCTACATCTTTAATATTAAATTTTCTCAGTTGAAAAACAAAGTAAACATGAATATCTGTCTCAAAGATGTGTGAAGTTAATTATAATATAGTATTCTGCCTGAACACAGTACATCATATCAGGATAATTATCTTTAATTTGGTATAGATAATTCTTTCCCTTGAAAGCCACTGAAAATAGATCATAATTGCACATTTAAAAGAGGTACCAGTAAGTATGGAAACAATGGCTCAGAAAGCTCAAACATAGCTGAGGTAAAATCTCACATAGCACAGCTCTTTTTTTGTAAAGGTGATTTATTGAGGGGTTGTAGTTACACACATATTGACTACATTTCTTGTCAAACATTGTTACCCTCCCCCCCTTCATTTTTCTCCCTCTTTTCCTCCCCCTTACCCCCTCCGAAGTTGTAAAATTCATTTCCAACACAGTGTCTTGTGAGTATCCTTGTTGCATTGGTTCACCATTTGTCCTTTGTCTCAACATTTTATTATTTCCCCCTCCCTTCCTCAAGTCAGATAATTGTATACACAAGATACAGGGTGCCAAAATCAAATACAGTGACAACAGGGGATAAACCAAAGGGGAAAAAAGAAAGACAAAAGAAATAACTTCACACAGTACATTAAAAACAACAACAAAGAAAAACTTCTTGTTTCCAATTCTTGGAAACAAGATTAGCATCATATTCTATGGTCATATGTACATAGTTATTGAGCTACTGTGATTTTCTGCTAGGACTATCCTAGACATATATTAATTACTACAAATGAGGGAAGCCATGGAGCCTGTTTCTTTGGGCCTGTCTTACTTCACCTAATAGGATTTCTTCCAAGTCAATTTCCTTATGAAATGGGCAATATCATTCTTTCTGATGAAAGCATAGAATTCCATTGTGTATATATACCACATTTTCTTGCTCCATTCATTTACTGAGGGGCATCTGAGTTGGTTCCATATCTTAGCTATAGTAAATAATGCTGCAATAAACATAATTGTGTTGGTGGCTTCTGAGTGGTCTTGCTTGTCTTCTTTTGGGTACATGCCCAGGAGTGGGATTTCTGGATCATAGGTTAGTCTTTTGAGGAACTTCCATACTGCTTTCCAGAGTGGTTGAAGTAGTTTACTTCCAATAGTATAGTAGCATTCACTTTTGGTTATATTCCCACCATCATCTACCATTATTTTTCATGATAATGGCCATTCTAACTGGAATCTCAATGTGGTTTTGATTTGCGTTTCTTTTATGGCCAGAGATGTTGAACATTTCTTCATGTGTCTTTTGGCTGTTCTTATTTCCTCTCCAGAGAAGTCTCTTTTAAATTCTTTAGCCCGCTTATTAATGGGATGGCTATTTCTTTGAGGATTTTTTATTGGAAGGTTTAACTGAAGGCTAGCGCTCTACCACTTGAGCCACACCACCACTTCTGGCTTTTTTTTTCTTTTTGCTTATGCAGTGCTGAGGAATTGAACCCAGGGCCAAAGGCATGCAAGGCAAGCGCTCTACCACTGAGCCACTTTCCACCCCATGGAAGGTTTAACCTTTTGAACTCTAGGTATATATATATTTTTTATGTGAGGCCCTTGTCTGTTGCTTAGCTAATGAAGATCTCCCAATCTGGGCTTTTCATGTATCTTGCTAGCTATGTCCTTTGCTATGCAGAAGCTGTGCTGTTTAATGTAATCCCATTTATCCAGCCTTTCTTTGATTTGTTGTGTTTCTGGATCTTTATTTAGGAAGTTTGAACCTATTCCACAGTTATTTTTAAGTCAACATGATCCAAGTAATGAAGATTCTTAGTTAATTGACACTAGACAGTTCTATGAGATTTGAAGTTACTTTAACAATAGCATACTGGTAAATTATATGTCCATTAAAATATTAGAACTCACATCAAAGATGCCCTCTTTACTTTTAGCATCAAATATATGTGTGTGTGTTCTAGATACTGTTTCAAATAATTAAGTTCTACTTATACATTAAATTAAAACCAAAATATATCCCAAGTCTTCCTTATCCACATTTTCTTTAATCTACTGTTAATTGGGGACCAAACATATTAAATGGAAAATTGCATGAAAAAAACAATTCATGGAAGTAGAGTTGTGGCTCAAAGTGATAGAGCACTAGCCTTGAGTAGAAAAACTCAGGGACAGAGACCAGGCCCTTGGTTCAAGCTCCCCCAACTCACCAAAAAATTGCACGCCTTTCTGAGCAGCGCGATAAATCTCATGCTATCCCACCAAGATGCGCATGATTTCTTTGTTTATTGTGTCTGTGCTGTGTGTACCACCCACCTGTTCATCAGTTACTGAGTTTCCTGGATATCAATTTGACTATTATGGTATCAAAATGCTTGTGTTAAGTAAAAATTATTATACTTAATAATTATCAAAAGAAGAGTAATGATGCTGGAATTTGCTTATGATAGAGGGAAGTCTTATGATGCTTCCTTAGGAAAGAGATGCAAGTTCTTGACTTAGAAAGAGACAAACAAAACACCCAAATGCAGAGTTTGCTACAGTCTCAGTTATTTCTGTTAATATCTTACTATGGCTCATTTATAAATTAAAATTTTTCATGGTTGCATATATTTAGGAGAAAGATACAATGCACAGGATTTGTGCTATCTTTGCTTTGGAACATTCGTGAAGGGTTTTAGAACGTGTAATGTACTATAGTTTACCTGAGGACAGTCTTAATACTATTTTCCCTTTTCTCAGAATTGAAAAACATACCTTCCAATGACAGCTATGGATGTGAATTTTAAATTCCTGAGAATTTTATGACCAATCACTAGAAATGGAGTAGTTTAGTTTATTTTTGCTCCATTTAATACCAATATTTAAATTTTCTTTTTACATCTTCTTGAAAATCATGAAATACTATAGTCATTACCTTGGGAATTATTACCAAACCACCTAAATTGAAGTCTCAAAGTTTTCACTGTTATGGAATAACAGTTTGGTGTGTTGCTATTACCAATATTTCCAGTTTTCTCATGACTGAAAATAAAAATAAAACTCTACCAGTGGGACCACATCAAAGGAGTAGGAAATAAAGACCTCGAGGCTATAAATTTTTACTCAGTGAACATCCGTATCTTTCCTTCCCTCAAAAAGTTTCTCTACCCTGCCTCCTGACAGATGATTTGAATTGGTTTTGTTCAAGATTTTGTGTTAGACATTAATTTTCTGTGTCTAAGAATTACTTTCTCACATCTTCTCATAGCTTTGCTCATTTGTTACACAACCTACATGATCTCTCTTCCAGCAAGAAAAACTCAATTTTCACACTTCTTGTTCTCATCCTGTGATATTTGGCTTGAAAATACCTCATTACTCTAATGTGCCCCTGGATGGAATGGGGTCAGCAGCTGAACTCTTCATAGATGCTGGGTCTTTATAAGATGTGTACAACAGGACTAGGCAGGGGGAAAACCTTACATTATTAATCCTGTCCTATGTTGATAAAAAGCACTTTTCAATGAAAAATCTGCACAGAAAACCTCCTCTTCCACCGTTCAGAGTCATTTCATGATCTAAAAAACAACAAACAGAAATTTGTCTATGTGCTAAGTAAAATTCCGCTTCAAGAAGGTGACAACAGCAATGCAATTTTTTTCTTTTTGAAATAAAGGTGATAGCAAAATTTATTAGAAGAGAAACATGGCAGACAAAGAAAGCAGAGCGTGGACATGTCACCAGAAGCAGTGGTAAGATTTCCAGTGCTCTGTTTTTCATTTTGATAGCTCTTGGAGACTGAGACCATTTCTAGATCATTCTCTAGATCATTTATGGACCCTGGTTAATATATTGTATGGGTGACTCTATATTGCTAGGATGCTTTCTGTGCTATCGTAAATATCACCCCGACTCCCTCTTCCATGGATATAGTCTGTGTTTAACCTATGAGGAGGAAAACACATGGGCTAAGGTGAGATAGAATCACCCACTACAAAATTTCTTGCCTTATGCTCAATTTATAATCACATAAGAAAAATAATACAAACCTATCTCAGTACTGCATGGCAATTTGCTAAAATATAAATATACATGCTATCTTCATGGCTGTGATCTTTCTTTGCCAAAGCATATGAGAAAAAGAAAACCAAACTTTCATATAATAAAAATCGTTGCAACAAACATGAGGTGAAAACTTATTACTTTAATTCTCCTAATTCTAATTTCTGACATCCAAGAAAAGCTTGGCTTGCTTGTTCATCTACTAGGTGGGCAAAGGAAATTTCAGTGGTGACAGATAGCTAATTTTTCATCTTTATATGTAACAAGCTTAGAACAGAACACAGACTTAATGCAATGTGATAATGTTGGTATAGATTCCTGTGACTTGTATCCACAAGATAAGGATTCACTTCTTTAATATACTCTGTTCTTAGTTCTGACGTCACTTAAGCAAATCATCTAGTTAAATAATAAATTCAATCTAAGCATGACACCAAAGCTCATAATTTCCAGCCACGAGAAGTAATCAAATTGTAAATATAATAGGAGAAAATTACCCTAGTCACAATTTCATCAAAACTGCTTTTAAAGGAATCAACTCCAAAACCTATAAGAAAAAATTGAATATGAAAGTGATAAAATACATGAAAATGATCAGAGAGAATATAATTTCATTTAAAATGCATTCATTTAATCTAATAATTCTGCTTCCAAAGATCTATCATCCAAATACACTGCAGTGTTGTTTATAATAGCATAAAACTAAGTAATGTAAATAGAAAATGATTAAGTATAGCACAATAAATTTATACTAGGGAATGTAAGAGAGCATGTTTTTTGTCGGTCATGGGGCTTGAACTCTGGGCCTGAGTGCTGTCCCTCAGCTCTTCGGCTCAAAATAGCATTCTACTGCTTGAGCTACAGTGCCATGTCTGGTTTTCTGGTGGTTTATTGGAGATAAGAATTTCATGGACTTTCCTGCCCTGGCTGGACTGAGACCCTCATATCTCAGCTTCCTGAGTAGCTAGGATTACAGGCATGAGCCACCAGTGCCTGGCGAGAGCATTTTTATAGTTATTTTTACATTTACTGAAACTAGGATATATCAGTATGTTAATTATAGGGTAATATCTTGTACAATTTATGTAAAAAATAAAAACGTACAAGGCATAACTATATAAAACCATAAGAAAACTGTATAATATATATATATATTTGTATATGCAGATTGATAAAAAGAAATTAATGGATTTCTGTATATCTGAGTAGACCAAATAACTTATTTGGATTTTATACAGGTGAGCAGAAAACAGATTACATCTTGTTTTAATTACTGCTATGCAGGGGTTCCTGTCACTTTGGGACAAACAAAATGACTCACAAAGTAGTCTTACTGGAATATCTCATGAGCACAGATATTAGTTTCATAGATCTCCACAATGAATCTCCAAGCTGAACTGATTCTAACTTTTCCATGTGTGTCAAATGGCTTTTTACTAAAGCCTATCCGGTGCTCTAGGTTGGAAAATTGCCTTGGCATCAGTACCCCTGCAACTCATAATTTGGCACACTTTTCCTACAAATAGGTGGTCATCTCCAACAAATCTTCTAAGCTATCAACATGGTTGCTGAAGTGAATTTCTCCATCATAACCTTTTACACTATCATACAACATGATTTCTGCTGGAGAGAATATTGTGACTTCGGTGAAAATATTTGAAAGGACACAAATTTAATTACTCAGAATAAATCTTTCATAAATTATGCAAGTTATACATCCATACTACACCTCACACATGTACGTATATAACAAAATCATTTATGTTACAGGAGAAAACATACATTATATACTTCATTTCCTACTGTAACAATATTTAAAGATGTCATAAAAGTTTAAGTAACATAATTATGCTAATACACTTACCTTAATTTTATGTTCCAAGATACTTAAATAGTATAGCTCCTCAAATTCTGAAACATCACTAATGAATTACATCACTAATGTAGAGTCATTAAAAATTTAATTTATAATGTTAAGAATGACTTTGATAAGCTTTTCCCAAAAAAGTAAAAGTATGAGTTATACTCAAGGTATAACATATATATATATATATATATATATATATATATATATATGATTTATGCTGGTCCCAGGACTTGAACTCAGGTCCTAGACACTTCCCTGAGCTTTTCTGCTCAAGGCTAGTACTCTATCACTTAAGCCACAGCTCTACTTTGGGCTTTTTGTTAGTTCATATAGATAAGAGTCTCACAGACTTTTTCTCCACAAGCTAACTTTGAACCACAGTTCTCAGAACTTAGCCTCTTGAGGGGCTGGGAAGGTGGCTTAGTGGTAGAATGTTTGCCTTGCATGCATGAGGCCCTGGGTTTGAGTCCTCAGCACCACATAAGCAGAAAAAAAAAGCCGGGAGTGGTGCTGTGCCTCAAGTGGTAGAGCGCTATCCTTGAGCTGAAGAGCTGAGGGACAGTGCCCAGGCCCAGAGTTCAGGCCCCACGACCTGACCCCCCCCCCAAAAAAAGTAGAACTTAGCCTCTTGAGTAGCTAGGATTACAGGTATGAGCCAACTGGCAACATATGCTTATTTAACTGTAGAAAAATAGTCTTAGACCAAAACTGACTCTAAGGTCAATGAAAGTGACTGCAATTGGTAATAACAAAACTAAATTAATGTGATCTATATTTGGAAAGAACGATTCCCTGGAAATCAATTTTGAGTTGCAATGAGCACTCACAGACTAGTTTTCCACCCAATATCCAACCTCATCTCACTCAAAGTGATGAGAATATTCAACCACATAGTTGAATTCTGATCCAAGGTTTTTCTATGAGGGGTCTGTTGTTTCTGGAGATCCATGAAGTGAACATTGTCCAGGTCGGTGAGATTATATTGTTACCCCTTCACCTCAGGCATTGAACAAGTTAAGATCAACGGAAGTTGTGGAGGTGGGAGGGAAGGGATGGTAGGGAAAAAACAAAGGCGGACACAACAAAGCTCGATAGAAAATGTACTCATTACTTTGGTCATGTAACTGTAACCCCTCTCTATAGTATTTTTACAATTTAAAAAAAGTACAAAAAAAATCAAAGGATACCTTTGTGAGGAAGGCTAAGTACAACCACTAATACAGCAGCTCATCCCCTATCCCTGGGGAATTACAAAGAATTTCAAGGGTCTTGATGAGCTAAAGAATGAAAGAGTAGCAGTCCATATCATGCCACAAATTAAGTCCACCAGTAGGGCTCTTGCAATAAACAGGAACCATTAAGGATGACTACAGACATTCAGACTCACCTGAACAGAAGCCTGCTTATATCTGCTCTGCCAACATGGTCTTGTTAAGAGTAGATTCACTGGGCCTCTGATTGTTACTAAGCAAACAAAATAGAACAGAAGCTGTTTATAGTCACATGGAATGGGCAAAATTAAACATTTATATGTTTTTGTAGGGTTTTGTTAACTCATTCTCTGTTATACATACTTAAGAGACATCTGCAACCTACAGAACATCCCATTGATTCACCACACTTTGACAATGTGGTGTGAATTAGAAACTGATTGATTAAGAAGTGGCTAGTAAAGTGGAGGTTTTGTCACAGAGTGAAGAAAAGATCAACTAACGACAAATACCCAGGGGTCAAGCTAACACATCAATATAATTATTAGCCATCCAATGTTCAGTAACTACAAAGACACAACCCACAAATTAAATTAATAGTGCGCTTCGCAACTTCTAGCTAGCTACAGTAGGTCTCTTTGAAGTTTTCCATGTGGAGGATGTGGGAATTTGCCAGCTTTGAGTAGGTCCCAGAGAAGAAAAAAAATTCCTCTGCAGCCAGAGTAGGATTTGAAGAAAGCAATCCTGGTACTCAAAACTCTGAGACCCTATGATACTGGAGGTCCCAATAGGGTAAATAAACATGCCATGTCACTTCTCCAGTGAATCACACAATATGGCTCCTTGGGGCTCTACAGCAAAGCTCATTCACTGTGGAGAATGCCATCACTCTGAGAGACAGTTCCTGATAGGATCTTGGTAGAAGCAGAGCGATCCTGGGATTCATGCAGCTGAAACATTTCATCAGATTGTGACAGACTCACTAAATCATAAAATCAAATGAGTCCACTAGCAATGCATTGGAAAATGAAAATGGATGTGCCAACCATGCATGACTCATGCATAAAGGAGCCTGGACACATCATGATCAGCCCCACGACTGCCACTGTTGTCTGATACCCATCCATGTCTTAATCTTTTGAGGCTTGCAGAAGATAAAAAGGCACACCTTGGTAACAGTCGAGTCTTACTTGATGTATGGGCACAAAGGGGGAAAATGGCAGCATCTAACTATGGTCTCATTCAGTGAAGGCCTTGAACAATGGAAGTGAGCAAAAAAGGATCTTCTGATTTGTCACTTTGTGTGGTAAATCTGGACACCTATTCTTGGGTATACAGAGATGGCACTGAATATAGATCTCTGGGAATGACTGAATGCCTGGTGAACCATACAGGGGGGCTCAGCAGTAGTTTGGAAATTATAACTCAGAAGATGGGGTATACAGGCATGTAGATGGATATGTGTGAATGGATAGAAAATGCAAATATCCTTGTATCTCAGCATAGCATTCATGGGAGAGTATCTACTAAGTATCAAGTAAATTTAGGCCAACTGATCTCAGTTAGACTGGGTTATGGTCATGCCAGGATGGCCATGAATCTAATTAATTTAGAGGCCACAGGAGGTGAGATGGATTAAAAGAGACCAACCCATTCCAATAGTGGTACTGCTGCTCTAATTCCAGCTTTGCTACAGGAAACTCTGCTTCAGTCAAGACCACTCCAGATGCTCTGGATAGGCTCTGAGCGATGTTACCTTTACCATGACAGTTTCAGATGCCCCTCTGATGATTTTCTCTATAGTAGTCTCAGACCACCGTGCACCAGATCTCCTCAATGCTGATCAGGGAAGACTGTCTCTTCCACCCACGGCAGTGAGTGCACAGATTGCCAGGTAAGTAGCCTTCTTCTCTCTCTTCTGGTGAGCAATGTAGGAGCAATTCAGAAGACCTTGTTGATGTTCACTGTCATTTCCCCCAAGGCTGTAGCCTAGACGATGGTGTTTATCCTGAACAGAGTGAGCTGAGCATACAAGTAGCTCAAGGCATATCCAGCAGTTGCTGGCCATGGTCAGTTCTGGAAGGCTGCCAAGAGTCACTGGTTCTGATTGCTGCAGAGCTGTAATGCTACGACATGAAAGTCTCAACACCTTAACCTCAGAGCCATAACATAACCCACAGGGTATATGTAGGAACACTGGTACAGAACCCAAAGCTGAAATCACTGAGAGCAGAGAATCATAATCCAATATGCTCAAAATTGGAATTGCATTTTATCTATTCAAGATTTCCATCTGAGTGAAACCCAAGTACCCTCAGCTAATGAATCAACAAAGGCTGAGCACAGGGCACACAATATGTGGCATCTACTAGAGTCTACTTAGCTCAGAATGCAGTGGAATGTTCACGCTCCCAGACAGAAAGACCAACTATGGGACTAAATAGATATTGTTGCTGAGCACTGGTGGCTCACTCTTGTAATCCTAGCTACTTAGGAGGCTGAGATCTAAGGATTGTGGTTCAAAGCCAGCCTGGCCAGGGAAGTTCATGAGACTCTTATCTCCACTTAACCACCAAAAACTGGAAGTGGAGCTGTGGCTCAAAGTGGTAGACTGCTATCCTGAGCAAAAGAGCTCAGGGATAGCACTCAGACTCTGAGTTTAAGACCCATGACCAAGATTTTTTTAAAAAAAGGAACAGAAAACTAATATATTTTCCTTAAGAAATCAACTAGATATGTGATGTTAGATACATTGGGCCTCTTTCAACCTGGGAAGGACAAAGACTTGGTGTAAAAGTGATCCTGCAAGAGAGATTTTGCCATTCTTGCGTAAAAGATGTCACCAGTGAAGAATCTACAGATGGGTAAAGTGTTCAGGTCTTCAGGACTGGAAGACACACAGCACTGGGAAAAGCAGGAAAGAAGACCTCCTTTATGACAAAGGAAATATAGGAGTCTGTGGCCGTATGGTCCACCAACAGAAGCTGATGGCACGAAAGAGAACACGCTAAGAGGCAATATTCAACAAGGGTCAGACTTTACCTTCTGGGATGCAGAAAAGACATCATATCAAGGAAGTTATGTGGAATTATGCCTGAAGAATATAAACCAGGAGAGCCAACGAGGAATTCTCTCCAACCCATTGGGGGCTTTGTGCCTCCCCTCCCTTCAGGCTTAGAGGTTCTAGTCTTATATTCAGCCTCATGCCTGCCATTATTGCAACCAAAGTTTGCAAAGCTTTGCCAAGGGGAATCTTATTGAATTAGATGCTGTGGTTAACATCTAGGTACTCAGTTTTTTATTGCCTCAAACTACCAGGAAAACAATGGTTGCCATTTCAGCAGGAATAATTGACAGGAACCACCAGAGATGCCAGGGCTTCTGTTCCAAACAGGGACAGGGAAGAAGATATTTGGAAATCAGATCATCCACTTGGTTGGCTAATGGTGCTCTCTTTCCTTGTTGTGGGTGAGGGTTACCATAGATTAAAAAGGATTCAAGGCTGGCACTGGTAGCTCACACCTATAAAAGCTTCTACCCAGGAGACTGAACTCTGAGAATTGCCAGATGTCAATATAAAAGTCTAGGCAACCAGCATGATGGATAGACAATCACCAAAGACATGGTGAACAGGAGACGTACCCTTATTCAGATCTTATTCCAGAAAATAGCAGTACTTACTAGCATGTATGAGACTTCTGATTCATTTTGAGAACGGACAAAAACAATTGAATATTCTCCAGGTTCTTCAGGATCTGCTGCACCAGCAGATAGCTGGGCAAGCCAAAAGGTATAATGTTCCTGGAGTAATGAATGTTATATAATGAATACCTAAGATACCAGATCACAAAAGGGAATAGGTACTTCACAGCCAGCTGTGGTTACCCGATACTTGGTTATTCCTGCACCTCTCTAATTAATCTCTGCTGATACTGTTGCTTTCTCGGCTATGGTAGCTGTTCAGGCATTAGATACTGTTTCCATGTTTAATGTCTGTCTTTTACATTTCTAATTATATTCACCTGATGTCCCTCTTTTTTTGGTAAGCTACTTTAACTTTGCTGCATTTTTAAAATTTTCTCTAAAAGAGTTGTCATCAAAAGAACAGTTCATGAATACAGTGCCTCTTGAGCAATGTCATCCCTTTAAACATTCTGACCCATCCCTTCCTGCCTCCACCTTCCCTCATTTTTCTTAATTTTTAGGGTTTTTTTTTGCTATTTAACTAAGCAGTTTATGTGTACAATACATCTTGATTTGTGTCATTCCCTTCAACAGCTCCACCCCTTTCAACTCACCCCTTCCCTTATTCCTCTCAATTCTATGGTATATACAATGCATTCTTTCTTGCATTCTATTCCTTGCCTGACTTCTAATCCCTTCCCTTCTCTCTTCATTCTTCTACTTCTTGTCCCTTGCCTCCCACCTTCTCTTGCAAGTACCCATTTCCTGAGACCTGGGAACTATAGGTCCTCCTTATGTAGTTGCTTTATATGCAAAATCCTGAGGCCATCCCTTAGCCAAGTCAAACATTGTAATCTGATTCCCTTCTTCATGCACTGCTTAGAAATGACACAATCATGACCTAACCAGAAAACCAAAGTAAAATTAGTGGGGCATTTTCTGCCAGAAAACAAAAAGAAAAACCCAAAAACATAACTATAATTAAACCAATTGAAAGGAAATCCAGTTACACTTCGTTCTGAAATCAGTTTTGTGTTTTAAAAATCAAGAAAAGAAACAAAAATATCCTGCTAGTAGGGCTATTGGTTTTCCAAGGGAATTTATTTCATCTGTAGCAAGTTCAAGAAGACATTACTCAAAGACAGTCTACATTGCTAGCTATTCACTACTATGACTACTATGACTTCAGATTATCACCTTAATTGGAGACCAGAGATGGGCAATGATGGCCCACAACTGCAATCCTAGCTACTCAGAAGGCTTATATCTGAGGACCATGGTTCGAAGTCAGCCTAGGCAAAAGTCCATGAGACTCTCATCTCCAATTAATCAGTGGAAAGCCAGACATAGATGTATAGCTCAAGTGGCAGAGTGCTAACCTTGAGCCAAATAAGCTCGGGGACAGCAGCCAGGTCTTAAGTTCAAACCCATAACTTACACCCAAAAAAAGGAGATCATATTTATTCGGGTTTATTATGAGTGATTCAATCCACAACCAGCTGTTTCTCTTGCCTGTAGAGAGGCAGTACCTAATAACAAGGAACACTCCAAGGAGGAGTCTGATCACCTACCTCATCACCTCCCCAAGGCCAAGAAACAAGAAAAAAAAAAGAGAAGAAAGAACTGGGTCCTACTGTCCCTTTCAAGAGCACATCTCCAGTGACCTAACTCCATTCCACTAGGATCTTCTTTCCACCTTCTACTAGCGCCATTCTGCAGGGCAAGCCTATAACAAATAGGCCTTTGGTGGGCTGGGGTTGGGGAGGCGGAGGGGAGAGAGGTTGGGGGGGAACATATGTAAGATCCAAACAAGCATGTACCCTCCTGAGACACCACACTTCTGATTATTTATGATCTATCTGTTGTATTCCTGAGGTGCAATATTATAACTGTTATAATAAACCTCTTAGTGATTTTCTGAAAGAGAATCTTAAAGTAATTACGTTGTCATTCTAACCTTGCTTTGTGTTGTGTTGTTTTCATTCTACTCTGCCCTATAATAACAATACCATTTCTCAAATGGCTGCAGTTACATCTTCAGATTCTTGTTTTGCTTCTATCCTGCAAGCACTGTAAATTAATTGTAATTTCCATGGTAGTGGTTTCCATTGATGGATGATTGTTCTCTTTGAAGGAAAAAAAAAAACCAAAACCCCCACCAACTTACCAAATGTTCACCAGGCATCAGAATCCCAACTAGGTGTTACAAATGTCAAGCTGAAAAAGACATGGTAACTCCCTTTTAAAAATAATTTCCCAGGAAAATGATATGCATACCATTTCTTAGATGGGCTTTATTTTTTGAGTGTGCCAGTTAGTCTGTGAAATTAGTTTGTCAGCGATCCTTTCTTTGCTAATTGGCCAGGAATTTACTCCAGTAAATCACAATGACAGAGGCCACTTAACTTCTAAGAATATCCTCATTGAAAGCATTAGAAAATCACATCCCAGCCCCATCACACCTTAACTGCATACTCCTCCTGTCGTCCATCTTTTCAGTGAAGGCCACAGCAAAGCAGTGGTTTTGAGATCCACTTTTGTCTTATTTGCCCTCATTCTTCTGACTCAGTTGGATTGGTGACAGGAAAGAGGGATGAAAGGACAAAATGTTTCCTGTTGCTTCTTAAGACACTTAGTAGTTAGGGCCATCCTTCCCAGTCCTATCAAGACTAACACTTTTTGTTTTTTCTGGGAAACTGTTCTGGAAACCTCTTACCTTGCCTGTCATGGCCACTGAGGTTGTTTTTATGGCCTGACCCCTTTCATTCATTCCTCATTCCTCCTCTGGTGGTTGTCCTCTACTTAAAGGAGGACTTGGTCCATTGTGTGTAACCTCATCTGCCTCAGACAAACTCTTCCATCGTGAGCCCTCTTATGGTCAGCTTTTGGTAACAAGTACATTCAGAACTCACCTGTTGAACAGCACAGAATAGGTTGTGTAATTATGTTCCCCCCTCTTTATCCAGTCTCTATGTGGGTTCTTTCTGCCCAGAACTCTCTTTCAGCACCAGGGACAGCGCCACACCTTCCTCTCCTGCTCTGTCTCTCCCTCTCTCTCCCTCCCTCCCTCTCCCCCCCCTCTCTCCCCTGCCCATTGAGTTCCATCTTGGGAGTTAGCAAGAAGACAGCCTCAACCTTAAAGAAAGAATGCCAATCTCCTTATCTCTGTCCTCACTCCCTATGTCATTTACAGTGGGAAAGCTGAAGCCCCCTCTCTTTTTCTCTCTCCATAGGAAGAGGACAGGAATCACCACCACAGTGTTTGTACTCACATGGATCCCCCTTAAAGAATAGATACATTTTGAATATATACTTTTTTTTCTTTGAAAGAGTGCTGGGGTATGGAGCCCAAACTAGTCTCAAACTTATGATCCTTGTGTCTCAGCCTTCCAAGTGCTGAGATTAAAAACATGCACAACCATACCTAGCCCAAATACATTCACTTTGATTTGTTAATTATACCCCAATTGAGCTGAAGAGGCAAAAAAAGGAGTAAGAAAAAAAGAACAAAAGAAAGAAACTTTTCAATGTGAATCTCTAGCCTTCTCTGATATGAGTATATTTAAGTTGGGCACCATTACATAGCAAGTGTCTTGGATTTTTATTTTATTTTATTAATTGGTAGGTAGTCTAGCATCTCCATCAGGAGATGTCACAATCATCAACTTGTAGTTTATAACTAAAATCTAAGATAGGGTGAAAAATTCCATTTCACATAGCCAGGTCTAGCACACCCTAAAACTGTATCATCTTTTTATTATGACATGAAGCCTAGCCATAGTTCTGTTCATAACCATCAATATTTATAAGCAAAAATTGAACTTTGTAAACAACTTGACAAAATCCTATGCTGGAAGAAAGTAGTACTAGCATAAAACATGGTCATTCCTAGCATAAACACTTTTCTTCAAATAAAGTTTAACTGTCAATATAAGGGAATTTCATAGGCTTTTTTGTTATTAATTGTTGTAAACATTTGCCAAGGTAGCATCTCCAAATTTATTTTTACTATTTTCTTTAACTCACATCCTAAGAGCTTTTCCACTCTTCTTTTTTGCTTTCCTCCCTTCCCTGCAAACATAGTTAAATATGGGATTTGCTACCCCCAAAGGTCTTCATCCTTCAAGTACATTGTTCAATGGTCTCATAAGAATATTTTGCTAATCACTAAACAAAGCAACAAAATAGTCCAACTGCCTTGTATATAGTCAGGACCTTAAGTTTTTGACAGCACAGCCCCTAAAGCATCTCAAGGGAATCATACATTCCTTAGAGCTTTGGCTTCTATCTTTATCAGGAAAATAAATCTCACACAAGGCTCAAAACATAAACTCAGAAATACACAATGACCCAACAAAGAACAAAAGAAAAACAAACATCCAACTTGCTGTTTCCTTGAATTTTCTTAAGTGTTGGCCACAGATTGCATTGGAGAGAGGCCAAATTCCAGAGTGAGAAATCTCTGCTAATTGCTGGTGAGATGAACTTCTGGCAAACTGCTGATCCATTTGGACTCTTGACTTCTTTGGTCATGAAAACAGGAATATCATCTACCTCTTATGTTACAAAAATTAAATCAGATGATAAATTGAACTGCTGGATCATAGGATGTAGTTTTAAAAGCATCTGTTTATTGATTAGTATCCCCCCAAAGAATTAAGACTTTTACTCAGCTTAAGAAAGATTCCACTAAGATGAAACAAAGGTTTGCAATAGTGGGTGTCCTTTTAGTTGCATATCCAGACTGCCAATCCCTGATCTCCGGTGCTTCAGCCTACCTAGGAAGGAACCGCTTTTGACATTCTATAGCTCAGAAAGGAATATCAGCTCTGCTCTTGAGGTAAGGTTGCCAAATAAAAATGCTACATGTGAAAACAAAGGACTGATTTGGAATTCTGTTCCAGCAGTTTACACACTGAGTTCTTGATGTTCTTGATGCACAAGATTGCTTGTGCTAACATCAAGTCATTGGAGAGAAACTGGGAAAATCTAGTGGGCTAATTATGCTAGAAGAGGTAAACAAATGCTGCTCTCTTCATAGAATGGACTGTGTAACAACAGGAAAACGAAATAACTAGGTCTGTAGAACTAACATGTGTACGTTTATCATGGACTATTGCAAGAGACAAGAAACCTACATACCATTTTTCCTTTTTGTACATAATGTTACATGGCTTTCTGAAAGAGACATATATCTAAACTCCCAAGGATCACTGATCAACATTCTCAGAAATATTTTTTAATATCTGGAACTCCAAACTTGTTAGCTGTGCATAAAAAAATATCTTTTCGTGGGAAGCTTGCTATCTCTCTCCTGTTATAGTATTTTTGATAAACAGAAATTCACAGGTTTAATCAACTCATTTATTAATCTTATCCTTTGCAGTTTGTACTTAGAGGAACAAAGAATAAATGGACTTTTCTCTGTTATTCAATATCTAATAATTACTATCATTATTCTTTTTTTGATGTTCAAATTTATCAAATTTGGCAAGTGCCAGCACCATCCAAGAAAGTCTGGTGTCATTTTTCTTTTTGTTATGGTTTGACATTCATACTTATGAAAAATGATTACTGTATCGATATCCTTTGTCTATTTCTTTTTCACAGTGAAGTGGAGGTTCTTTTCACATGTTTAAAGTCAATTTGTATATGTTTTTTCCCTATATCTATCCATGTTGCTTGCTCATGTGTTAAAAGGTTTTATGCTTTTCTTGATTTCAAAAAATACCTAATGCACTAAGAAGACTAGTCCTGTATATATGACATAATGTATAAACCAAAGATTTCCCTCAGATAGTCATTGGCCTTTCCTTTTGCCTTATGGTTTTATTTTCCTTTGGTTAGTTTATAGTATTAACTATATTTCATAGGGGGTAGTTGCATCTACCCCAGTTGTATTATTTTGCTTCAGTGTTCTTGCTTACGAGGCTCCCCACGGATCCAGCGTATCGTGGTCTTTGTGTTGGTGTATGGTAGGAGTTTCGGATCCAGCTCTCACTTGTCCTCCAAATGGCTACTCCTGAATTGCTGTTGTTAATTTAAAAGTCTATTTTCCTGAGGAATCTGATATGCTTCCTTTGTTGTAAATGAACTGTTATGAGTATCTAGGTCAAAGGGTGTACATATGTATGTGTGTGCAGATGTAGAGATGATCTAGATATCCAAACACACATAAATGTGGTTTGGGTTTGTGGTACTGGGATTTGAACTGAGTCTTGCGCTCACTCAGCTCGATGTTTTTTTGATGTCCTGTCAGTTGAGCCTAGCTTTTTTGGTTATTTTGAATATGGAGTCTATTGCTCTGAACTTGAGTCCTCCAGATCTCAGTCCCCTGAGTAGCTAGGATCACATCTGTGAGTCATTGGCACCTAGATGTGCAATTGCATATTCTGATGATATTTAATTCATTTTGGAATAATTGTTACATGTTCTTTATTTAGTTTATTATGTAAGTGATAGCATTATATGAGTTAAAAATATTATTTTTGTTACAAACAATTTTACCTGAAGAGACATCTCCATAACTACCTTTATGGCTCTAAAAAATAGGATATTCTTATTGTAACAGAACAAATTAGATTTTCTTTCCTTAAAAAATCACTTTCTCTTTTTATTAGTTTCTTATCATTGAAAAAGTTAAAATGAATTTTATTTGTAAATGTCACAAATGGAAAATTTTCTGTTTTATTTCTCTGAACAAATTTTTCTTGTATTTTTTGAGGTTCTTTTTAATTTTAGCAATTATATGTTGTTTTAAAATACTACACAGCCTTCAGCTATGTTTTTATTTGCATTTATCAAGTGCCTTTTCTTTCTAATTTTAATCTTTGTGTCAATCTGGTACATTTAATTGTTTACACTGGTGAGAGTCTATCCTTTGGGCTTCTAAAGTTTTTAATTAAAGCCATAATAAAATCTACAGAGCTTTCACCTACAAATTATGTTTTTATCTTATAGTATTGTCTGGAAGCCATTATGCTTGGAATATAATTAATTTTAAAGGAGCAAGATTGTGACAGGCAGCTCTGATTATGAGCCTTGAGGTAGCACTATTAATAAAACTTCAGAAGAAGAAGAAAATATTCCACGAGATTAATTTGAAGGCTTTTCCTTTTAATTATTTTTGGTTATCAAAAAAGGACTTATATAATATGAAAGAGGATGTTAGAAGGAAGTCAAAATAAAACTCTAATTTCATTGAACTAAGGCTTAAAGCAAAATAAACTACTATCTGGAAATTACCAAAAGAAGAGGGACATATAATAAATCATGGCATTAGGAAAGCTTTTGATGCATTTGACTAATTAGATTTCTTTTCATTAGACTTAGTAAATACATATTATATATATACATATATATCACTCTCATATATAATGTATATGAACTTATATATCACATATATGGAGTTTATATTGTGTGTATCTTCTGAATAGGGACTAGTTCAGAGAATATTTTGTTTTGATGGGAATATAATCCCACTAAATTACATCCCATCAATTTAAATTAGGTCTTAATTTTTTTCTATTTTTAATCTGTCTATTTAAAAATGTGTCACTTTCCAATGCTATCCTCAAAGCCAGTCTAATTCTATATTCTATAACCTGAGAGAAAACAAAAGTAAAAATGAGGAGGAAGAAGGATAGAAGAAAGACAGTATAGCTCCCTATTTTGTTGAAGTTTATGCTATACTGCTATCTTGACTCATGTCTTCTCCTTTATGCATAATTGAAGTCATGGAGCCATTGTTTTTGATTGATCTGACTATTACTGTATCCTTGGTATAACCATCATGATTCTGTCTTCCTGATTTTTGCCCTTTTATCTCTCCTCAAGTATTTCTTACCCTCTGGAATGCAACTATCTGCTCTCATATTATCACCTCTAAGTTGTTTTAATATCCTTACTCCACAAACATCTCTTCCCATTGTTATAGCCCATTTATCTATTTTCCCTTTTGTAAAATAGTTAATTTCATCTGGCTTCCAATTGATTACTTTAATCAGCCACAATCTTCTAATACTTTCCTGACTTTTATTTCTCTCTTCCCCTGGTATGTGAAGTTGTCCAAAGTGCCTGTATAGCCTCAGAACACTGACATGTAGTTTTCAAAATTATCCTTGTGCCTAGTTTACAAAACCACTGCAGAGGACAATAAGTGGTGAACATCCTGGTTCTATTGTCTTAAACCTCAGCGGACAGAATGTTGTGACATACTCTGCTTGAGGATTCTGTTGTACAATTCCACAAGCATAAATTCCTCTTTCTTACCCTCAAGCAGCATAATCCAGAAACAAATCCAAAATGACAGCAAAGGTTAAAGATGAGAATGAAAATTTGAAACAAGTTTAAATGATTTTTCCCTCCTCTGCTTCTCAATATCATAACTTAAATTATTTACTTATTTTTTCCTAATAGTATTGTTAACATGTAAGCAAGTTTGTTTTTCTCTGATATGAAAGATTTAGTAGAGTTTTGAAATGTATCCTTTGATATAATTTGGTTATTGTATCTAATGTCCAAGAGATGTCTTAGCAATCCATTTGTACAAAAGAAAAAATCCCCAGTTTCTTATTACAAATATGATCACCTTCACAGCTTTCTCTATCTCAATAATTATTACTACACAATTCCAACATGTGGAAATCATTCTCAATGCCTTAATTTCTTTTTTTTCATACCTAGTCCATATAATTCATTTCATTTGAATTCAGGTTCATTCCTGCCTCTCTGTAACTTACTCTCCTAAAATCCAGGTCATGGATGATCCTGTGAGAACATCTCTTTATTTTCAAACATTTGCCAAACTCCTTCCATAAGTTTCCTACAGAGAATCCATAGTCATTTTAAAATATAGAATATATCAATATTAAAAATATACAAATTTATCTGTAAAGACTAGTCAGGCCTCTGGTTAATATTTCAGTTGTATTCTATATCCTAGGCAATTACATTTTAATTATATTTATTAAACAATAAGTATTGATCCCTACTTGAAGCCTGGAACTAATCTATTACAATGAAAATGAAATATTCTGGCGGGGGGAGGCTGGGAAGGGATGTGAAGGGTAAACAAAGGAGGAGGCTGCAATGCTTGATAAGAAATGTTACTCGGGCTGGGAAGGTGGCTCAGTGGTAGAGCGTTTGCCTTGCATGCATGAGACCCTGGGTTCGATTCCTCAGCACCACATAAGCAAAAAGAAAAAAGCCGGAAGTGGCGCTGTGGCTCAAGTGGTAGAGTGCTAGCCTTGAGCTGAAGAGCTTAGGGACAGCGCCCAGGCCCAGAGTTCAGGCCCCACAACTGGACCAAAAAAAAATAATTAAAAAAAAAAGAAATGTTACTCATTATCCTGCCCATGTAATTGTAACCCCTCTGTACAGTATGTTCTCAAAAAATCAATCAATAAATTAAATTTTTTAAAAAAGAAAATGAAATATTCTGTTAAGGCTTGTTTACAAGTTGTTAGAGAATACAATACACAAAATTAGCAAGTAAGTAACAGTATTTTAAGAAATGATCCTTCCTAAAAAGGCAAAAGAAAGGGGGACTAAGACACCATGGACAGACTGGCTGGACTTTAAATGGCAATAATATACCACACTAGTGCCACTTGAATGCTGTGTCTGCCTTCTTCAATGTAACATCACTCCAGGGAAGTGAGTGAAAGCTTTGTGCTCAAAAAGAGCTGCTGAAGGGCCATGCACATGATCACAATGGATGATGTGAAAAATATATTATTTCACCATGATAATTAGGCAAAAATGCTAAGTAACATGAAGGTAGACTTTGAAATGTACCATAGTAATGTGATGTTTGCTTGTTGGTTTTTCCTGAATGTTCAGTTTTATTTATTTGCATAAATGTAGAGAATTTTAAGTATGATATCTGACCTCCAAATTCTAATAAAACATATTAATGACATTTGTACTAGAAACTCAAAATGTTGTAGAGTTTATGCATGAAGAAGTGAAAGATGTATTTTCAAAATTGAAATAACTGACTGTATTGGGGGATTTCTGATTTTTAATTTTTTAGATGTATTTTTGTTCTATGATTTGACTGTTCAGTGGTCAAATAGGGAAAGACCACAGCAAAAATTTATAACACTAACAGACTATTTAAAATGTTTATTTATAAAGCTAATAGAATAATCACTGACATAAAAATAATTTAGCTGTAATAAACATCACATGCTGAAGTGTTAAAATTTTCTGAGAGCTTCAAAACTTGTATGTAAATAATTAGATTACCATTTCTTATTAGAGTGAATCATCAAATTGAAAAAAATCAATTGAACTAGTTGTTAACAAAATCTAATGAATCTCAGATTATCTAGTCAATTTAGCAAAACAATAGGCTTAGAAGCTATGGGAGCTTCTCTGTTGAAATGCCCATATTCTTTACTGGTATGTATTGAATAATGTAATAGTGTTTTTGCTATTTTATTTGTAGGAAGGAAGGATTTATTCTACTTTTGGTGAAATTCACTGAGTTCTTGCCAGTGTCACACAGTCAAAATCAGCTCTGTGACTCCCCTTTCGAATGTGTACTAATGAATTTTCTTCAGGAAGTGGACCGACCTTTTGAGATTGGGTGAGTTGCAGTATATTCTGGTTCATGTCATGGAGGATTTTAAGCTGAATTTCAAGGTAGATGGTTGAACGAGCCTTGTCATGAGGTTGCTCCTGAAAATATTGAATAAATTACCTAATTCTTTCTTTATTTTTGTTTGTGCTGGTACTAGGTTTTGAACTCAGGGCTTAAGTACTATCCCTTAGTTTTTCACTAGCAGTCTATCTCCTGAGCCACAACTCCAATTCTGTCTTTTTTTGGGGGGTGGGTTCGGTCGTGGGGCCTGAACTCTGGGCCTGGGCGCTGTCCCTCAGCTCTTCAGCTCAAGGCTAGTGCTCTACCACTTGAGTCACAGCACCACTTCTGGCTTTTTCTGCTTATGTGGTGCTAAGGAATCTAACCCAGGGCCTCATGCATGTAAAGCAAGTGCTCTACCACTGAGCCACCTTCCCAGACCCCAATTCTGTCTTTTTGATGGTTAACTGGACATACGAGTCTCATGGACCTTTCTACTGGGGCTGGCTTCAAACCATAATTCTCATATCTGAGCTTCCTGAGTAGCTAAGAATAAGACATAAACCTCCATCACCTGGCAACATTATCTTCTTAGAATAGAAAATGAACAACTAATACTACAGCTTGGAAGTCTAGGTTGAACAAAATCTGAAGCTCATTCATTGAAGAACTAATCTGTAATCTTTCTGTCCTCCAGTGGCTTTGATATTTGTTTCAACTACCTTTTATCAACCTTGGTGTCTGGCTATTAGTTTATTCTTGGATATTCTTTCATCTTTATTTTTGAATACAAATATAAAATGATACACAAGATTTATAGAAAATAAACTTGCAAATAATTATGAACCCAATTAATAGCTGAGAAAATGAACTGAGCAGATATGTTTGAAACAATAACAAATGGCTAATGGGCACATAAAGAAATGCTTATTTTCCCAGGCCAGAAAGGAAATAAATAAAACTTAAATAGGGAAAGATGAAGTAAAAGTCTCCCTCTTTGCAGATGACATGATCTTGTATTTATAGAATCCCACAGACTCCACTCCCAAATTACTCAAGCTGGTTCAAAACTTTGGCAAAGTAGCAGGATATAAAATTAACCCTCAAAAATCAATAGCTTTTCTATATGCCAACAATGAGAAGAGCACAGCTGAAATCAGGAAAGCAACTCCATTCGTAATAGCCCTACAAAAAATAAAATACCTAGGAATTAGCTTAACCAAAGAAGTGAAGGACCTCTATGATGAAAACTTTAAAAAACCTGAAAAAGGAAATCAAAACAGAACTTAGAAAGTGGAAAAACTGCACATGCTCCTGGATTGGCAGGATCAACACTGTGAAAATGGCAATACTTCCCAAGGCTATCTACAAATTCAATGTGATACCTATCAATATTCCGACCTCATTCTTCAAGGAAACAGAAGAGGCAATCCAAAAATTCATATGGAACAATAAAAGACCCTGAATAGCAAAAAAGATCCTTAATGGAAAGAACAATGCTAGAGGAATATCAATACCAAATTTCAAACTCTATTACAAAGCCATAGTAATCAAAACAGCTTGGTACTGGCACAAGAACAGACATCAGGGCCAATAGAATAGAATTGAAAACCCAGAAATGAACCCCCAGACTTATAGCCATCTAATCTTCGATAAGTGAGCTAAAAAATAGAATGGAAGTCTCTTTAGTAAATGGTGCTGGCAAAATTGGTTCATCACCTATACAAAACTAAAGCTAGATCCTTATATATCACCCTGCACCAGAATCAACTCCAAATGGATCAAAGACCTCAGAGTCAAAGCAGACACTCTGAAAACATTACAGGATGGAATAGGAGAAACCCTAGGTCCCCTTGGCACAGGCTGAAATTTTCTTAATAGAGACCCAGAAACACAACAAATCAAATGATACTGAAATTCCATCTCACTCCAATGTCAAATACTGGTAAAGATGTGGCGGGTAAAGAAGCTCTTGTACAATGTTGGTGGGAATGTAAACTAGTAAAACCACTACAAAAATGAGTAAGAAAGTTCCTCAAAAACTGAAGATGAAACTTCTATGCAATCCAGTGTTGACATCTGTTGGATATTTATCTAAAGGAATGTAATTCAGGACATAATAAAGTAACCTGCACACCCATGTTCTTTGCTGCACTATTTATAGTATTTAAGCTATGGAAACAACCTAGCACCTTACAAAAAAAGAATGGATCAAGAAAATGCGATAGACAGACAGACAGACAGATAATTAAATAGATACTAAATAGATAGGTAGATAGAATAGAGCATTATGCAGCCATAAAAAAATAAGAAATTATGTCATATGCAAGAAATGGTTGGATGTGGAAGCTATCATATTAAATGAAGTAAGCCAGATTCAGATTCTCTCATATATGGATTCTAGACCCAAAATAAAGTCATATATATAGTTATTCATTTATATGGTTATTATATATATGACCATTATGATTGATGTATAGCATATGCATGTGTAAGATGTCATGATGAAGCTCCTTTGGCCAATTAGCATGGACTTTAACCAAAATAGATATTAGAAAGTGGAAACATGTCTTGTCAAGTGTGAAGTTACTAGTGGGAGTGGGAATCCAAATAGAAAGAGTAGACATATACTAATTATTTCAAATAAGGGAAACCATGGGACCTATGTTTCTTTGAGTCTGGCCTATTTCACTTAATAGGATTTTTTCTAAGTCTTTCCATTTCCTTAAAAATGAGGCAGTGTCATTCTTTCTGATGGAAGCATAGAATTCATATATATATATATATATATATGTACATATATACATATATATAGTATATATCACATTGTCTTGATCCATTCATCTATTGAGGGGCATCTGGGTGGTTCTGTATCTTAGCTTTAGTGAATAATGCTGTGATAAACATAGTTGTACTACTGGTAGCTTTAGTATGGCCTTGTTTGTGATCATCTGGGTGAAAAATGAGGGAAGGAGTAACTAGTTTGACAAGAAATGTACTTACTACCTTCCTTCTGTAACTGTGACCTCTCTGTACATCATCTTGACAAAATAAATAAATAAATGTACATAGAATTTTAAAAACTAAAAGAACTTCCAGCATGCTTTTCATTCTTCAGCCATTTTGAATTTTATATTATTAACTTTATATAATGGTTATATTAACATAATTATATTGTTATTAATAGAATGGTATGCTAGATTGTTAATATAATAGAAATAATAATATGACATAATAATCTAAAGAAAAGGAGTAAAAGAGGGCAACTATCATCATGAAAATGGAAGAGTAAAGCTTACTGAGACTGGTTGGGAAGGAAGAGGGGGGAGAATGACAGAGGGAAGATCAAGATCTTTTCCATGTACAACTAGACATATTAAAATAAAACCCCTTTGTTCAAGTAATTCATGCTAATAGAAAGCTAGACAACTGGAAAGAAGAATAACACAAATCTAACTTGATCTAATCTACTCCACTCCCCCTAAATCTTATAGAAATTCTTCCCTTCTAAGTTGTTCTTCAATGAGCAGATAAAGTAAAGAGTCGCTGTGGAAAATTGATAAAGTTAAATAACACAGCTCCCTTTGAAGTCTAACATCTAATTAGCATGTTTTCAGAGACTAAGCATTTGCTCACCCCGAGGCTTCACCAAGACAATGCCTTGACAGCTACTGCTCTGTTGATTAAGGAGCTGGATCCATTCATTAAAAAAAATTAATCCCTGGAGAATGTGACTGGAAGCCATAGGTATGGTAGGTAAAAGTTACTGGTCTCATTACTGTCACTGAAACTGTGAAAATCCCTGGCATCTTGTTAGTCACAAAACTCACAGGACATGGAAAGTTCTGATCTTACTGTCCTGAGACAATGTTTACTCCATAGCTGTTTAGATTCTTGCCTACTTCCCAGACTGGATTTGAAGAAGATTCATCCCACATTAGATTGCAGTCCATTTCCCCACCTTGACTGGTTTTCTTACAGGAACCTTCATTCCTGACAGTTTGTTGAAATACTTCTTTCTCTCAGAACACTTGTTTTTGGTGATGCTCAATATTAGTTGGAAAATGCAGCTAGCCGTTAGTGATTTATTGCTCCAGGCCATCCTTTTTTCTGTTGTTTCTGTAATATAAATTAGATATGTACTTTCCCTTTCTATGCCAAACCACGACGTCAGAGTAATCATCCTCTAATTAGATAAACCATGAGAAAACAGGAGGATTGCTTCTCCTTCAATTTCTGATTAGCTACAAATACAGACCATGCACTCTGGATTTTATGAATTAATGTTTCCTGCAAAATCATTCCCAAAGAGATTTTCATTTGCTTTTCACAGTGCTTCTACTTTTGAAGGTAAATTATGTCCCCAGCAATAATTGCAAAATACTTGGTCTATGTAAGAACTCTGAAAACATTTGTTTGCTGAACAAATGCCATGACCTTGATTTTGAATACAGAGACTCTGCTGCAGAAGCATATGATGAAAGAATTAAATAAGTGAAGAATGTAAATCATGTTCATAAAGAAATCATATGAAAATCAGTTATTTCCACATAGCTTCTGGTGGCTCTGTAAACAAATTTAAAATAGCTGACTTCATTTTTTTTTCTAGTAAACCTAACACCTGGGCTTAATTTGACACAAATTTTTTACTGATTGCTCCTTTCAGGGCCTGGACCATACTTGGTGATTTTTTTGGTCTTTTTTTCAGTTTTATTGAAAACTAGAAATTCTAGATGATAGAATGTAACAATTAAAAATCAGTCTGTATTCTACTGTTTTATGATGTTGCTGTGTCTTGTTACCTGTGACTTAAGGACTTTGCCGAAACAATTCCATAAAGTGCATATACACTTCCTTGTGTGTGGTCCCTGGGCCCCCTGTTTGGTTTGCTCAGTGATGGTGGAATACATGGCTGTACAGATATTTCTTCTAATGCCTGAAGCAATAAGTTCCCCGGTGATTACAAAAGGGCTTTGCGTATATGTTGAGGCACACTTTCAGTACTAAGACATCTTAACTTTCTCTTTCTGTATGCACTGACTTCAGAGTAGCAGAGATAAGATCTTCTCAGGTGATTTCAAAGCATGTGTACCACTCTGAAATACATAATTATTCCTTTTCTGATGAATTTTCTCCATGATTGTCTCCTTCTTAACCCAAAGAATGGGAATAATGTATATTATCCTAGAGATATGTTGACACTGAAATAACCAGTGCTGCTTCATCCATGCAAACTAAAGAAGGTGCTATACATTTCAGTCTGAAAATAGCAAGAAAAGGACAGTAATAGATTTTAAAAGGGTAGTTTAAAGTTTGAATGTTATATTTATAGTTAGCATGCTGCGATGTCAATAGAATTTAACTAAATGGGCTTAGGCAAGGATCTATTAAAGCAAACCCAACCTGACAAATGTTGAATTTTTTCATTCCTTTAATTTCTATGAGTATATATTTCACATGGCAAGGCGTTTCGTCATGATATTTTTATATATGCATATAATATGTTGGTTTCTTTTCAGAACCTTTCTTACTGGCATTTCTGAAGATAAAGCCTTTGGAGATGGCTCAGCTGTATTGACTGTATACCATCAGCGGTGGTGAACGCTGTTTTGACTCAGCTGTATTGACTGTATACCATCAGCGGTGGTGAACGCTGTTTTAAAATACATACAAAAGGTGATTAGCAACCCCAAAGAACATTTTTGAAGAAGGCTGATAATAAGACACACAGCCCAATAATAAAAATCTTTTACAATGGAAAAAGAAGGATCAACTTTACAAAGGCAGAAAAGTTAGTGTCATGTTGATCTATGTCTTTCATTTCCTTCTGACAGCATTGATAAGCACTTAAACCCCAGATCCACCATGAATAATTCATAAGCCACACACAGGTTTATTTGGAGATCTTAAAAAAATTCCTTGGCTGTAAAGTTGAAATTTTGTCCATCACCGGAGTGGTGAGAAAACAATATGCATCTTCTAAAGCACAGGACTAATTTAATGTCCTCTGTACTGAGCATAGTACCAGTACCCCACAAACACATGGACTCTGTCCCTCTCCTACCACAGGAACAACAAACATAATTATTGCAATGTATAAACTGCATTTGTGAGCTATTAGCAATCACCTTTGATGACTCACTGGATACACCATAATATTTATGTAACTTCGAGGACAGCAGACTCATTATCCAAAGCCAGGATGTCATTTTTTTTAGTGTATAGTATTTGCTTACACATGTTTTCCTGATAGTGATTTGCATGTGTTTGTTTACCTAAACTTACTGAAGAATTCTCAGAAAGGAGACACCTAAGGCTGGGAGATGTATATACTGTGAGAGCAGGGTAGAAATTGATATCCAGGTTTGAGATGTCCTGCCTTTCATCCTCCAGGCTTCCTTCTTTCTGTGAAAAATAAAGCCTCTTGATCCTTCATCATCTTCACTATTGTTATGGCTTGAATGAGTGTGTCCCTCAGCAATTAATGTGATAGAAACTTATTTCCTAGAATATTGACCTGAGCTAAGTGGTGGGCGCTTTCTTTATGACTTGGGGTATCTAGATTGGAGGGATGGCCCTTGGAAGACTAAGCTAGCTATGTGAGACCCTGGATTGTTTTCTTAAAGGGATTGTTACAAATTTCCCCATCTTTTGTAACAATTTTGTAACAGTAAGGCTGCTTCCTCACTCATAGCCTTCCCCGATAGCAGACCTTCCCCAGGGAAAATACTGTGCTGTTTGAATCTTGGCATCTTGAGCTTGAATCTTGAGCTAAATAAAGCTATTTTCTTTTTTTCCTTTTCTTTCTTTCTTTTCTTTCTTCTTTTTTTTTTTTTTTTTTTTTTGGTGGGTCATGGGTCTTGAACTCTGGGCCTGGGCGATGTCCCTCAGCTCAAGGCTCAAGGCTAGCACTCTACCACTTGAGCTACAATGCCACTTCCAGTTTTCTGGTGGTTTATTGGAGATAAGAGTCTCATGGCCTTTCCTGCCCAGGCTGTCTTTGAACTTCGACCCTCAGATCTCAGCCTCCTGAGTAGCTAGGATTAAAGGTGTGAGCCTATTTTCTTTATACCCAGTTTGGGTAACAAAAAATCAGACTAATATAACTAATGACTCAATTGTTTGAGCTTTGGGAAGGAGGTGTTTTTTATTTTTATTTATTTTTAATTTAATGTTATTGTCAAGGTGATGTACAGAGGGGTTACAGTTACATATGGAAGGTAGTGAGTATACTTCTTGTCGAACTCCTTACCCCCTCCCTCGCTTTCTCTCATTTTCTCTCCCTCCAATTCCCCTTCTCAAGTTGTACAATTTTCAACATATTGTCTTGTGAGTATCACTGTTGCATTAGTTCACCCTTTGTCCTTTGCCTCACCATTTTGTCGTTCCTCTTCCCTTCCCTAATTCAGATAAATGTATATGCAATGCCCAGGGTACCAAAATCAAATACAGTGACAACAGGGGATAAACCACAGGGGAAAAAAAACACAAAAGAAAAAAGAAGTCACATGGTACATTAAAAACGACAATGGAGAAAATCCTCTTGCTTCCATATCTTAGAGTTCATTTTGCTTAGCATCATCGTGTATAGTCATATGTACATAGCTATTGAGCTATTCTGTCCATCTGCTAGGACTATTCTAGGCATATACTAATTATTACAAATGAGGGAAACCATGGGACCTATGTTTCTTTGGGCCTGGCTTACTTCACTTAATATAATTTTTTCCAAGTCTTTCCATTTCCTAACAAATGGGGCAATGTCATTCTTTCTGATGGAGGCGTAGAATTCCACTGTGTATATATACCACATTTTCTTGATCCATTCATCTACTGAGGGGCATCTGGGTTGGTTCCATATCTTAGCTATGGTAAATAATGCTGTGATAATCATAGTTGTGCTGGTAGCTTTAGTGTGGTCTTGTTGGAAGGAGGCTCTTAAGTGTCCCTTGTTACTTCCATGTCCAGATTTAAGCTCAAATTATAAATGAAGGATTTGATATTGTCTGCAATTGCATCCTGACTGGTTTCTCTCTTCTTTTTCCCCAGTCTCATGACTTCATGGAAGAACCTCATTTCTTGTCCTTCTCCCAAACTTCTATTAAAACTTTTTTCTTGGGTTCAGGGGTCATCAACTTTCAGTCAAGGCTTTAGCCTAAGAAAAAGAAGTTTAGCACAGTACATAATACAATACAACTTATCACCCATGCCATTAATGACATTAGGCATTATACCACAGAGAACTTCCTACTAATTGTCCTTCTAAGTCTCTGCTTATATTTTAATTTCCATGGTTTCATCTTTGCCAACCAGAAATTGTCCATGTCACATCCTAACATTATGACCTCCCTTCCTTCTCTTTTATATAGTCCACCAAAGAGCACTCAAGGGGAAAAGAAATGTCTTCTCACTCAATACAAGGTTCATGACTGAGGCCATGATCATAAAGGACTGATTTATTTAATGTAAATTGTACAGAATGTAAGGATATAGAGAGTCATAAGGATATGGAGAGTCAAAGAAATTGGTATGCTTGTAAAGTTTTATATTTAGGTTTGATCAATAGTGGACAGCAGTGGAGAAGTATGTTTAGAAGATAAAGGATCTGAGCTGGTGCAGTAAGCTTGTGGACCTTAGCAAGGTATGTTTGTTCAGGTTCTTGTAGTCTCAAGATCTTCCCCTGTTTTCTTTGGGTATAGGAAGACACAACACTGCTACAACTAAATCCTCCAAGGAGGGTTAACATCTCTCCTGATCAACAAGGATTGGTGGCTTGAGGGGAAGTTAAGTGTGTCCTACGCTTCTGTTTCCTCACATGCTAAAATGTGGAGGGAGCATGTTCTTTTTTGTTTGCTTTAGATGATAAAACAAAATTGGCATTTTAATTTAATTTTTGTTGTTCTTATAAAGGTGTTGTACAGAAGGGTTACACTTACATAAGTCAGGTAATCTCTGCTTTCACTGTATTTGGTGTCGGTATAATTTGTGGAGGGGAAGGGAAAAAAACAAATCGTTTAAATAGGGATACAGGTAGACCCATTGCAACAATGAGATGTACAAGTGGTTATGTCAAAAACGAACTTTACAACTATGGTGGGGGGGGGAAGCGGGGAGAATTGGGTGGGTGTGGTGGGGGGAGGATGGGAAGGAATGGGAAGGGGAAACAAAGGAGGAGGCTCAATGCTTGATAAGAACTGTACTCATGTAATTGTAATTGTAACCCCTCTGTACAGTATTTTTACAAATAAATAAAGAGTATGATTTATTTATTTACTTATTTACAGTAAGCCAAGAGCACATGTTCTCCCTGATAAGTGGAAGTTAAATCCAAAACGTAAGGGAGCATGTTCTTGATCCCTATCAGCTAGTAACTCAACAGCACTTCCTAATTTTATTAAACTATTAAACAGGCTTTATTTCCCTCAACTCCTTTGCCTTTCTATTGAAAACGTTACTAAACTACTTTGCTAAATAAATGCTGTTGCGTATAATCTCCCACGTAAAAGATGACACTGGCTGAGAGAATTGAAACTGAAGTTTTGTTTAGCGTCAGATGCCATCCACAGACAGCCAAACTCTGTCCCACCAATAATCTGAGTAAATAAAGGATGAGTTGGAAAATCAGCTCTCCACAGATGCTGAAAACAAAAACAACCAGTATCATTTTATACGAATTTAAACAAGAGCTATACATCCCTCACAAGTCAACAGAGGCCTTCAGAAGAAGGGCATTGCACAATTATTCTGGAGGAAGTTACAACAGAAAGACCAGAACAGTATGGGGTTGTTAATGAAGAACCCTTGGAATTATAGCTGCTTGGATGCCCTCAGATGCCTGCCTTCCACCCCTCTGTATCCACTTTGGGATCAGTTTTCCAGACACCAACCAGATGTGGGCAGCAACACCAGTGGGGGATTCCTCACCATGGATAAGAATTTTGTAGAATTTCAGCTGTCTGAATTAACACCTTCAGCAATATTGAGCCCTTCTTCCACGGCTCTCTCAAATGTATCTTTTCTTTCTAATGTACAGAAACATATTTTTGTTTAGCAGTAGAAAAAGGCTAATTAAAAAAATTATTTGTTTTTAAATGTCACAAAACCTATAGAAGTGCTAAAGATGGGAGAAAAATAACAAGAGCAAAGCATCTCTTCCAGTTTCTCCTGCGGTTATAGTACCAGCGTTGGCCCTTCAGTCTGAAGTTTGAAGCAGTAGAGCTTAAGCCTGGGCCAAACACAAATCTGTGTATTCAATTCTACATCTTAGACCCAGAGTGTGTGAAAGTACACTCTAAGAAAGAGTCCCTCACGGCGTGTTTGCGGAATGGTTCAGGCACCTCTCTTCAGAAGTGGAAATACAAACCAAATACATGACTCACCATCCTCCTCACAATGATCCTTGAGACCTTTGAAACATCTGTTCCTTCTAAGTTCTTTGGTCTGCTTGTCTTCCTTTACACATTCATTATTGCCTCTCCACGATACACTTGGTGTTCATTTTCCCCTTGCCTTCACTGGAACAGGAAATAAACAGAAATTTAGAATGAGTGGGACTTGCATGGTTGCACATTGAAACATGAGGTTATTTTCATCATTAGAATATTAGAAAAATTGAATTTTTTAAGTTGCAGCTGAACTCTTCATTCTGTAGAACAGGAAACTGAAATCCAAAGAGATGAAGTGAGTTTTTCCTAAAATGACTCCTTAGTGGTGGCAAAAATAGGAGCTCAGTTCAATTGCTTCAGAGGGTTTGTTTGTTTGTTTGTTTTTTCCATACTCTACATTGCCCTTTTGCCTAGGGTATGCTATTAATAGCAGTTAATAGTAGCAATTAATATTCTGTGCTGTATTGATTATGTTTATTATTATCGAGTAATCTGTTCAATTTTAAGTTTCTCAGAGGTAAAGTCTGTGTCTGATTCTAAGGCTTGTGGAGAAATGAATTCACTTATTTTGCGAGGCACACTTCTGGAACTGCATCAACTATGGTGTTAATCGTTTCTGTGTATTCACTTTTTTCCCTAGCTCTTCTCACTCTCTCTTTCTCTTTCTTTGTCTCTGTCTCTGTCTTTGTCTCTCTGTCTTTCGTGTATGTGTGTGTATGTGTGTGTGTGTGTGTGTGTGTGTGAGTGTGTGTGTGTGTGTGAGTGTGTGTGTGCATGCGTGCTGACCTGGATGCTGTCCCTGAGCTGCTTTTGCTCAAGGTTAGCATTTTACCACTTGAGCCAGAGCACCACTTCTAGCTTTTTCTGTGTAATTTGTTGGAGATAAGAGTTTCATGGACTTTCCTACCAGGGCCGGCTTTGAACTGAGATCCTCAGATCTCAGCCTCCTGAGTAGCTAGGGTTACTGGTGTAAGCCATCAGTGCCTGACCCTAGCTCTTCTAAAAGTGTTTCTCCCTTCTTTCTCTGTTGAGTTAGTGATGTGAAAACTGACATCAAAAACAACTTCAGGAGTAAATATTGAGTCTCCATGTCCATGTCTCTCTGTTAATGGTAATGTTAAAAAAATACTGCCAGAGCAAATGAACTCTTTAGAGAGGAACATTAATCATTCCTCTACTGATATTTCCATATGGATAGAACTCTATTACAGTAACAACCCAGTCTCTTTTTTTGCTGGTGTTTTTCACTCAAAATTCAAATTTCCTAGAAGTGGTATCAGGGAACATTTGATGGAGGCCAGCAGCTCTGTTTTCACAGCTCTATCAGCATAACATTCACACTATAGTCTATTTGCTCCCTGTTCTGTCTAAGAGATCTGAATGTCTGCATAAATATTTTCCCCCTCATTTACTCTCAGCCATGTGGTAAGCACAGCAGGGCAGACGTTCTTACAGTTTGAGGGTATCTATTAATTGCAGAGAGTACATTAACAAGATCATTCACTTGCCTGTGAATCTAGTTATGTTCTCTAACTGGTCTTCCCAGTAATGAAGCTCTCTCTCTCTCTCTCTCTCTCTCTCTCTCTCTCTCTCTCTCTCTCTCTCTCTCTCTCTCTCTCTCTCTCTCTCTCTCTCTCTCTCTCTCTCTCTCTCTCTCTCTCTCGCGTGCACGCGCGCTCTGTGTCTCTGTGTCTCTGTGTCTCTGTCTCGCTCTCTGTCTCTGTCTCTGTCTGTCTCTGTCTCTGTCTCTCTCTCTCCGTGTGTGTGTGTGTGTGTCCAGTGTCATTTGGTTCCAAATTTAGGTATTAGGAAAAAGGGACTTCTTTTATCCCCTTATATAACAACAACCCCTTAGGAGGTAGAGATAGGAGGCTTGCTGGGTGTGGCCACTCAAGATACAAATTAGTGAGATCTTTTCTCAAAAATGAGGTGAGTGTGGTGGTGCATATTTGTTCCCAGATATTCAAGAGCTATGAAGATTAAGGGTCAAGGTCAGCCTGAGAAAAAGTAAACAAACTAAAAGCAAAAGCTGCTTAGTAAATAGGAGAACTGGAGTTCAATTCTTCATCCTGCCCAAGAAACAAAAAGTCAGCAACACATATCTTTTTAAAAAATAAATTGCTTCAATTTATTTCCCATAAGAAAACAACAGGTATTTCTTACTTATGGACTGAAATGTAGATGGCCACTGATTGTAGGAAAAGAAATGGAATGTTATCTATCTCTGGTGTAATAGAAGGAGAAATCAAAACTATCTCTTACATTTCTAGCTTTATTAGGACCATTTGAAACAATGTAATGATTCATTTTATCCAAGCTAATGTTCTTACATCATTGGAAACTGTGGTCTCTGACACAGACTCTCTGTGACTTTTTCATTATTTATCTTTAGGAAGAAGATTATTTCAAAAACAAAAACAAAAACCTTCTTTCTCTTCTATCTACTTGCATCATTTAGCTAATTTGATACTGTGTGGCTATTTGTCACCTGTTACAATAATGGACTAGGAAATTCATTAGATTAATGAGTTAGCAGATATAATTCATTAATACACAGAGTAATTAATTCACATTTAGGGTAGAGCAGCATGGACATCAGGTATAACTCAAGGGAAAGTGAAAATAAGATCAGCACAGCATGTGAGGTAACTGCTCAATGCTCATCTATTTCAGTGAAGCCTTTCCTAGCTACACTTCCCAGTATTTTAATCTGATATCTTGGTAGTTTATTTCTTCTCCTATGTTGTATTCTCTTTTGTATTAATCGCTTATTTATAAACTGCATAGTTTCTTTATCACTTTGTGCTGTCCCCTAAACATACTCTTCAGGAGGAAAGGGCTATTCTGTTGACGGTTAGATTTGCTACATGGATGCACAATGTGCAGATGCCAAACTTCTGAAGAATCCCATTCATGTTTCTTTCTGTCAGGGAAGAAAATTGCCTTTCTCTATAGGAACGATAACTTCTTTTCCAGATCCAGGCTTGTCTTGGCTGAGTCCTTTAACTCATCTACGTCCTTTCCAATTAAAACAATACTGATGAGTGGGGAAACACGCTTGTAGATTCATTCTCTCAGTCACTTAGTAATTGCTTCATCTGAGTTCTGCAATCTCATTTGCGATGTGGAAATACAAATAATGTTAGTCACAAGTGTAGGAAGAACTAGATGTGCTTGGGAAAGTGCTATCTAAACCTCAGAAACATGTATAAATGTTTACAGTTATACGGAAGCTGTCATCACTTACAATCATTTTGATTTTTATTTTCTGCCAAGTTGTATTTATCCTTCAGCCTTTCTCTGTCTTTGTCTTTTTTTTCTGTCTGTCTGTCTGTCTCTTTCCTCTCCACCAACCATTTAAAAATATAGCAGATACTTCTCACATATTTACCTGTCTGAATGTCTCAGAAGGGAAATGTGAATGCCCATTGTCTATGGGAAGACAAATGGAGTGTGAACAATCGTGCCTTCTCCCTGATGGAGAAGAAGAAATCAAACCTCTTGTATTACTAGGACTGGGAGGCACATCAGTAGGGTGACTCATTTTATCTGAGCCCACTTCTGACTGCACTGGAATCTCTCTTTGTCTCTGTCTCTGTCTCTCTTTGCCTCTCTCTGTCTCTCTCCCTCTTCCTCCTTCCGTCCTTTCATCTCTCCCTTCCTCCCTCTCTCTGTCTCTGTCCCTGTCTCTGTGTGTCTCTCTCTCTGTGTCTCTGTCTCTGCCTGTCTCTCTCTGTCTCTCTCTGTCTCTGTCTCTGTCTCTGTCTCTGTCTCTGTCTCTGTCTCTGTCTCTGTCTCTGTCTCTGTCTCTGTCTCTCTGTCTCTCTCTCTCTCTCTCTCTCTCTCTCTCTCTCTCTCTCTCTCTCTCTCTCTCTCTCTCTCTCTCTCTCTGTCTGTCTCTCAAACAAAACCATTCCCTTAACTTTCTTCTGGAATGAACACACAGTCCAGTGGCTTCTGTATGCTAGGAGACTACCACACTTTCCACCATCTTATAACTGAGCCCACTTACTGATCTCTAGTAACTAGAGCCAATGAACCAATAGACTTTTTTAAGTGTCCAGTTGCTGAAGAACGACAAAGGAAACAAAGCATATGCATGGCAAATAAGATCAGAAGTGAAGTAGTTTTTTTGTTGTTGTTTCTTGGGGTCGGCCATGGGGCTTGAACTCTGTGCCTGAGCGCTGTCCCTCAGCTCTTCAGCTCAAGGTGAGAGCTCTACCACTTGAGCCACAGAGCCACTTCCTGAAGTGAAGTAGTTAATACAATTAGATCTTTTCTAATTTGCAGTGGGTTCTGAGCTTCTAAAATGAGATATTGATTACTTGGTTGTATACCATTTCTGTTCAGACATCCTCCATCAGAGACCAAATTCTATCTTAGAAACACACCTAAAAAACTGGTACCCACTTTTACTATCTTCATAAAAATGAGAAAAAAATCCTAGTGGGATAAACCTTATATTGTATAGTCATACTGAGGAAATGAAAGTTCCCAGATAATTCCTTAGATGGCTATAATAATCTGAAACAAGATTCAATAAACTCTTTCTATAAAGACTGAGAAGTAGCTATTGGGACTTTGTAGGACATTCATTCTATGTTGTAACTACTCAGCTCAGATACTACAGGGCAAAAAGCAGCCACAGTCAACATAAAAGGAAACAGACATATATGAGAAAAATTCCATTTACAAGACCAGGTGGTAGGCCACATCAGCTAGCTGACGGTAAGTCATCAACCATGTGTGTGACTTGGCACAATAATTTGACTTCTGTTTCATCTGCATATTGAGAATAGTGATGGAGCCCAGGGTCCAGGTTTTGAAGGTGGCAGAAGAGCCTCACGTGTCTTAACCACCCAGAAGTATTGTCTAAGGATGAAGAATTGTTAGATATTAAACTTGGCTATGCTTCTGAACTATGAAATAATCCCAGTCTTGTAAGCCAAACATAAATACAAAATGTAAAATTATTAAAAGCTTTAAAATAATTTATGAAGGTATATGTGTCTGTCTGTTTGTCTATGTTTGTGCACATGGACACGTATGGAAAAATACATGGAGGAATAATACTGTTTCATATGGGTCATTTTCCTGGAACAGATTGGGAAGGTGACTGATAAGGTACAGGAAAGGGAAGAAAACATCAACCAACAAGTGGAAGACAAAAAAGAGAGAATTATATAAATTTGTATTGTGCATATTTAAATAACTTTCAACTATGCACATTACTGTAGCTATAAATTATATAGAAATAACTTTTTAACCATACATATTACTTTGAATTACCTATTAAATTATTTTAACTCTATATACATTTAAAGGAAAAGAAAAGAAATTTTGGTTTATAGTCTAGTCTAGATGCTTTACAAATTTCAAGCAGGCCAAGTTTGCCAATATCTTTCCACTAATTTCTTTGTGATGTTTTATTTAGAGGCAAAAGATTAGCATTTCATGTCAGTCTAAATGTTCTCTATAAATACACACCTGGGTAAGGTAAGCAATGTATAAAACATCCCAGCGAGTAAAAACTTAGGAGAAGTTAATTGTTTTTCAAAGGCAACATTGAAATATATGTGTGTGCTAATTTAAAAAATAGCTACCTAGATTAATAGGGATCCTTTTTCTCAGACATTTAGAAGTTAGCAAACATTTGAGTATATATTATCGGTCAAGTCTTTTTCTGTAAGACTTCATTAAGTAAATTTGTACCAAAGGATACACTAAGAAAAAACATTCCTCAGGTGAAATCCGAGAGGATTCTGCAACTACCGTCTCTAAGGAATGACTTTAGAATCCAGGACCAGAGGAGTTCTAGCTAATGAAGAGTTTAGGAAAATCCAACAATATATATGATCAAGACTGTACTTGGAACACAAAATCTCTAAAGATGTACTAGTTTTAAAGAAGCACTATTAAAAACACTTTCAAGTTATGTTTATTCATTTTGAGGGCTGCTATTAAAAAGTCCCATAAATTGGTGGCTTCAGGCCAAAGAAATATACTCTCTCACACTTCTGTAAGCTCAAAGTCTAAAATTGTGCCTTCCAATGTTTCGACTGCATTATTCTCCCCTCATCTTTTTGCTTTCTACTGAAAACAATGACTTGTGACAATGTAATTGCAATACCTGCTTGTGTTCTGATAGCCAGCTAATCTCTGTTCATGCCTGCATGACTTGTCTCCTCTCCTAAAAACCCAAATAGCAGAGGATCACCTGTCTTCTTGTCCTCATTTAAACTTGATTACATCTGGCAAGAATCTGTATCTAAATCAGGTACATATTTATAGGTAGCATGGATTAAGATTTCAGCATCCATTTTGGGAAACACAACTCAGTACATACCAATGCTAAACCATAAACTAGTATCAATTTAAATCTTTGGGTTGAGTACAGAAGACACTAACGAATACTCCTTCCCATGGAAAACAGTGAACAACCTCTGATGATGATCTGAATCACTTAGGGAACTTTAAAACATCCTAATTTTTTTTATAATGTTATCTTATTTTTTTTATCTTTATTGAAAAGGTGATGAGCAAGGAGTTTACTGTTACATATGTAAGGTAATGAGTACATTTGTCTTTAAACTATTACCCCATCCCTCATTTTCTCCTGTTTACCCCTCCATACTGCCCCCACCAAGTTGTAAAGTTTATTTCCAACATATTGTCAAGTGACTATCAATGTTGCATTGTCCTGCTGTTTCTGTGATTCTCTTTTCCCTCAACAGATTGAATAAACTTATATACAAGACACAAGGCACAGAAAACTAAGAGAGAGATAGAGAAAATAACTAACTATATATAGGACATAATAAGAACCTTTTGACTCCAATTCTTGGATTTCATGTTGACATGCTTCATTATATATGCTCCTATGAACTTAACAATTGGGTTATTGAGATCCCTTGTTAAGAATATCGTAGACACAAGCCAGGCACTTTCACACCTGTAATCCTAACTACTCAGCAGCTGAGATCTGAGGATCATGGTTCAAAGCCAGCCTGGGCAGATAAGTCCGTGAGACTCTTATCTCCAATTCACCATCAGAAAACCGAAAGTGGCGCTGTGGCTCAAGTGGTAGAGCACTAGCCTTGAGCTGAAGAGTGCAGGGACAGCTCCCAAGCCCAGAGTTCAAGCCCCAGGACCAAAAAAAAAAAAAAAAAAGAATATCATAGACATATCCTAGTTATTACAAATAAGGGAAACTGTGCAACTTACTTTTCTTTGGATCTGGCTTACTTTGCTTAATATAATTTTTCCAGGTCTTTCCATTTTCTTATGAATGGGCAATGTCATTTTTTCTGTTGGAAGCACAGAACTTCTTTGCATATGTATACCACAATTTCTTGATCCATTCATCTCTTGAGGGACATCTAGGTTGGTTCTATATCTTAGCTAAGGCAAGTAGTGCTGCAATGAACATTGTTGTGCTGGTAGCTTTAGTATGGCCTTATCTGTCATCATTTGGGTAAATGCCAAGGAATGGGACTGCTGGATTATGGGGGAGCTCTACATTTAGTATTTTGAGGAACTGCCATACTACTTTCCAGAGTGGCTGAGCAAGTTTGCATTCTACCAACAGTATAGTTTTGGTCACATCCCCTCCAGCATCTGTTGTATTTAGATTTCTTGATAATGGCCATTCTAACTGGGGTGAGATAGAATATCAATGCTGTTTTGATTTGCATTTCTTTTATGGCAATAGATGTTGGACATTTCTTTATGTATCTGTTGGCCATTCTTATTTCTTCTTTAGAGAAGTCTCTCTTGAAGTTTTTAGCCCACTTGTTAATGGGGTGGTTATTTGTTTGGGGATTTTTAAACATCCCAGTTCTTCACCTTGCACCATGGAGTAATTAAACCAACATCTCAGAAGGTGAGATAGGTATCAGTGTATCAAAAACTGTTAGATGATTTTAATGGGTCTCTAAGATTTAGAGCTGCTTTAATAGAATCAGAGGATAATTCATGATAAAAATAATCTAGTTTATTATTGAGAAGGTTTTACAAAAGAGGTCAAAGAAATCTTTGTGCATAAACTTAATGTAACTCCTCAGACACTGGCAAAACAGCTAGACAATTGCAGGTTTCTCCCTGCAGGCTTGGCCCTGTTGGCTTCTGGCATTTGGCCTGCCAGCTGTCAGGTCCTGCAAGCTAGAGTGGAAAATCTAAGCCAACAAACAGAAACTTTCTACAATTTAATCGATCAGGCCAGTCTCCCACAAAGAATGTCGAGAGGTGAAAAAACAAAGAAAGAAAAGTTCCTGGCACTTCCAACCATCCAATGTCCATTTGTTTCTTTTTTTGTCTCCAAGGGAAGTAAACATGGTTTCTCTATTTATAATCTCCAAAATAGAATTAATTGACTGCTCTCATTTCCACAAATGTTGCTGACCCAACAGTAAACTTTTCTGAAACTTATTAGTTTAATGGAATAACTTCTCCCTCTATCTACCAGTGGAGTCATGGTATTTGGTTCATACATTTTTTTAACTGTACTGTTATTCTAGAGGTGATATACAGAGGGGTTAAATTTACATGAGTCAGGTAATGAGTACATTTCCTTTTGAACAATGTCATCTCTTCCCTTATTCTGTTCCAGTCCCTCTCTCCCATCTCTACCCATGAGTAGTATAGTTCACTTTCATCAGTGTCTAGTGACTCCACTGCTGCATTTTTTCACACTTTTTTCTCAAATTCTGTGATTCTACCACAGATATGCACAGGAATATGCCAAATATAAGGTAAAGAATACGGAATCATCAGAAAAAGAAAAAGCAAACTTTAAAAAGTCTTTTGTGAAAACAGGGGTTATACCATGGAGGTGGGACACACAAAGCAACAAAAAAATCACTTTATAAATATGTTAGAAACAATACCAAGAAAGAAAAACCATTTCACTGTATTTGATGTTGGTATAATTTGGGGAGGGGAAGGGAAAAAAATGTTTAAATAGGGATACAGGTGGACCCATTGCAACAATGAAATGTACAAGATGTTGAAAAACAAACTTTACAACTTTGGTGGAGGGGGGTGGAGGGCAGGGATGGGAAGGGGAAACAAAGGAGGAGGCAACAATGCTTGATAAGAAATGTACTCATTACCTTGCTAATGTAATTGTAACCCCTCTGTACGGTATTTTCACAATAAAAAACCTTATTAATAAAAAAGTCTTTTGTTTTCATATCTTAGGAGTTTGTTTTAGTATGTATATTATATATTTTAAGTATGCTATTTGGTTAGCTACACTTTAAGACATATATTATTATCACAAGTTCTTTATTCTTCATAAATGCCACGCATATTTCTCAAGTGCCATATACTAAACCAATAAAGCATCTTTCTAGCCCTATCTTAAGCCTTGATCCTACTAGAAAAGACAGAAACACCAATCAAACAAATAAATCTTTTAGGCAGTCTTATGTGCTTTGGAGAAAAAGATAAGCAAAGATGAAGGGATGATAGGGCCCGGGAGTCATATGTAGCCTGTTGGTGCTCTATAATCTGTCACTCCCTTTATATATTCCAGAATAGTGTATTAGATAGCTTTCTTATCTTTATTAGAATGCCTGGCACAACTAAAAGGAGAGGAATTATTTATTTTGATTCACAGGTTCAGAGGGTTCAGTTCCAGTCTTTGGCTATGGGGGTTCTGGGTCTAGGGTGGTCAGGGGGGTATGAAGAAGTGAAGTTGATCACTTAATGACAACCAGGAAGTAGAGAGAGAATGGGGGGGGGGATGCCTGTTCTACCTGGTTTTCTCCTTGATCTCATCCAGGCCTTTCTCAACCCATAGCAGGGTGCTGCCTACTTTGAGAGAAGGTCTCCTCTGCTTGGTTAATCTTTCCTGAAAATGCCTCCTCAGACATACCCAGTGGTATGCTTTACCAATCTCCTAGATGAGGCTCAGTCCAATCAAGGTCAACTGTTACAGAAGAGTAAAGCATATAGTTCCAGGCTTTTGCTTAGCTAAGTCAACAGTCATGCTTTCCGTTCTCCTAATGATACCCCTGCCTAGAATGTGAATATTATAGAGAGATAGAGACCATTTTCCTGTACTGGTAGAACCCACTGGCAGATGGGAACGTGTTTGCTTACACCTTCTTCTTATGGACTGGTGAGGGCAGTAGTCATAAATGCAACAGTAGCACCAATAGTTTCTATCAGGGGCTGAGAAGGTGGCTCAGTGGTAGAGTGCTTGCCTTGCATGCATGAGGCCCTGGGTTCGATTGCTCAGCACCACATAAGCAGGAAAAAAAAAGCCAGAAGTGGTGCTATGGCTCAAGTGGTAGAGTGCTAGCCTTGAGCTGAAGAGCTGAGGGACAGTGCCCAGGCCAAGAGTTCAGACCCCACGACCAGAACCCCCCCCCCAAAAAAAATAGTTTCTATCAATTTTTGACTGTCTGGTAACAAGTCCAACATAGAAGGTCCAGGAATGGGCCTCCTATGTTTCTTCTAATGGTTTTATATAAGCTCTGAATTTTATGTTCCATTCCCTTCTGATTGAAATATCTACAATGTGGCATTCTTTCACTGAACCGGAAAAGATGAAAAAAAGGTCGAAAAATAAAATCTCAGATGAGTTGACCTTTGAGTGGAGAGATACCTGAATGAGTCCAGGGTTTTGCTCATAAGGGTCAGTAGAAAAGACTTGTAGGCAGAGATAATAAGAACTGTAAGATGCACTGTGAGCAATACAGAGAGATAGAGTGTTAGCATATAGTTATGGAAAGATAAATAGAGGCAAGATTACTTATTTAGCAAGGAATCAAGATAAGCTGCTATTTGACTATAGAAAGCAATTATAAAAACATACCAACTTGAAGGCTTGCTGCCCTGGTCTTGGAGGAAATAATCATGTGAATCATGATAGTATGTTGGAAGTGAGTGGATAATATATAAGTGTTGAAAGGTAATACCAATAAGATTTTTTAATACACTGTATGGAATACCCAAGATATAGTGTATTCATAAGCTGCTTTGTTAAATGACAACTGCTTAAAGTTAATTATATGATATATATAATCAGAAAGTATATGATATATAATTTATACAATAATATGTATAATTTGTACCATTATAACATCCTACATTTATTATGTTAATTTATCAAACTATACATATTATGTATTACATAATGGATGCTATAGATAATATATGTATTATGTTATATATGTATAATATTATATAATATACATAATTAGATAAATATGATTTGATAAATATATACTTTATTGTCCAAAACTAAACACCTTGAGGATGAATGAGTATTCTATTCATATGTATGCTGAGAAAGTAAATACAATCTGGTATTGTCTCAGGCAAACTAGATTTATGAGTACCCTAAGTAAGAAGGAAAGAAAGAATAACAAGCATTTCTAAACATTTTCACTGAATGGATAAAGTGGGTCATTTTAAGGGCAAAGATCAGAGGGAAAAGCATAGAGAGGTGAGTTAGATTAGCATTAAATGGATATTTGTTTAATGGATGAGTTAAGTCATAGAATTATTGGAGAAATTTTGCACCCAGATTAAAAGATAGAAAGCCTATTGACAGGACTGGCTTCTTCGATATGTGATTGTATGGGTGCACAGTGATCAAAGGGTGTCTTTATTTTTGTATATATGTTTTTATTTTCTTGTAGGAGTTGCCATTTCACAAAGCAGTTTATGAATACAGTGCATTTTTGTCGGTGTCATCAAAGGGTATCTTTAAATGTACGTAGAAGTCTATGAGCAACAGATAATGATGGACAAGCATGAGTTAGGGACAAAATGAAGAGGACACCATAACCTCACAATTACAATTGTCTGACCTTCACTATGTAGCTAGTCACTAGAGTTGTTCAATTGTGAGTCTGGAACTCAGAACTGGTCTTTGATATGAAGATGCTCTAAAGCTTAAGCTGGCAATCACTTATCCTTGTTAATGGGATGGACAAAAAAGATGGATAAGAGAATGAGCAGAATGGGATTTAATATTTATATCGAAGTAGATACTATTATTGAGAACCTTTGGCATTGGTTGGGGGAAGGGAATTGTGCAGGGGCCAGAACTCTGTCCTCCATCTTCATACCTAGTTCATGAGTGAACTGATACTGTTATACAAGTCAAACAACATTGGAACCCTCAGTATCCAGAGTGTTCATTAAGGCACACGTTCCAGTTTCCAGGTGTTGAAAATCAATCAGCTGCTGAATTTCAAATGGGTTCTGTTCAATTAAATGTAATCCCCCAAACTCAGTGAGTCAAAGGAGCCGATGTCTGCAGAGATGTAGATGTTAGTTTTCAAGTTCTGACTCACTCTACATACAAACTCTTGCCAAATAACTGCTGTTTTATCTCCCCAGAAGCCTCTGCACAGCTTCCTTACACACTCCATCTCCCGAACATCAAGTGACTTGTTAAATCCTCTTCAAATGATCCATGACACAGCAGAGCCCAGGCCACCTGTAAGACAAATATTGTCTGGAAGGAAAAAATCAGCTTCTCAAATACCATAGCTACAGACCCTGTGACCGCCAGATATTTAGCTTCTCTCTATACCTTTACTGACTAGTAGCTTTTGCAGTCTAAACAACAAAAAAAAACCAGATAGGAAATGGCGAAGCTATGTAAGAGCTTTTATTGAGAGCTAAAAACAAAGTGATCTGAGAGTTAAATGGAATACATTCCAAATCTCTACCAGCTGTGAAAACTCAGTCATCTATGAAGGCTCTTTTGAATATTTTAATAGCCTGGAAAAGCTTCTGTCGTTTTTTTAGTGTCATAAACAAGCCATAACAATCATAAAATGGAATGAATGCCATAAAAAGGAGGCCGGGAGGGAGACAAGGGCGGTATTTAGAAATATCTCCTCTATTGGGCAGAATTTCCGTTTACATCTGTTTCTCCTAATTGCTTAGCTGTGATGCTCTGTGTTTCAAAGAATGAAAACATCCTTTCAACCCTGAAGGTAGTTTTTCTTCCTCCTTCCTCATGTCATCAACACCTGAGCAGATTGGAGGGATACGAGAAGGGATAAGCGTGAAGGTCAAGATGATTCTTTTTTATATTTGCTGGAGTATGAGCCGAAATGAAATTTTATTTCTTCTACGTTTATTGCCAGATCCATGATCTATCATGTACTAGCAAATTTAGACATCATAAGTATTTGTTGAGTTAATTAATTCACTGAAAGGGATGAGAGATGTGTAGTTATAAAAGCTTCTTTTCCCCCTCCCATTTGAACTTTCCCTTCCTGCTCCTGTGGCTTAGCTTGTCTGCATGTTGTAGCAAGTGAAGAAGGAGCCTGCTATTCCAACGCCAATTGTCCATTCCAGATTTAGCCCCATTAGAGACAGTTTTTCTTTCTGCTTAAACACATACCTCTGTCTCTGTTTAAGATGTCAACCCAGCCTCTGGTAGTCCTCATTTTAAGTCTGTCTTTCTCAATTAACCCTAGAAACTACCATCAGAGTGTGTCTTAGACATAGCCAGTTCATAGCGGGGATATTTTCACACAGCAGTTAAGCTCGACCTAATTAAAGGATGTTTATGCCACAAAGTAGAAGACAGAAGATGGCAAGCAGTGTTTTTCTACAACATTCAGTCATAACTTGAACACAAGGGAATAAATATGGAAACAATGCAGTTTCCCTGTGCTGTTTCTCACACTCCACTCTTCACCTTAGGAAAGCTAAGATTAGCACAAAGCACAAGGAAAGACAAAGCGCAGAAAGGATGAACTCAACAGTCCAACATGGTTTGTTCAGGAGTGAAACCCGGGAAGGGCAGCCAAGTATCCTTCAGCCTGGCTAAAGAGGAAATGGTGCACACACACACATCCCCCTTATAACTTGGGTCTCTTTAAGTATTAGTCAGAAAGAGTGAAGTCAGGCAGGGCAGAGGAAAGTGGAGTGCATGAACAATGTTATTTTGTTATCTTGAGGAGTTTCAAGGTTTCACGAGCATCTGTGTCCAGCAGGGGCATCAGTGCCAGCCGTGGCCTTGGTGTCAGGCTCTCTTCCAAGACTACAGGATGCATTTGATCAGGAGGAGGGGGAGAGGAGATGGTTCAGTAGAGTTGGCAATAAGGGCAGTATGGCTGTCACGGGGGAAGGTGAGTGCTTCCAATTTAACTCATTTCCCATCACGAAGACATTAACTTGCCTTCCCGATAGGCTGGCTTATGCTCACATGGGCAGCACACTTGCTAATAGCCTGGCTGCTATCTGGTCCCTCTGTTTGCTTCTGCATTATGTGAGGATGGCCTCTTTATAATATACACTTGAGTTCTCAACAAATCAGCCCAGATTGTGTTTTTCTTGGAAAGGTTTGAATAGTGTTTCTCTTCAGCAATATGAAATTGCTGTGGTGGTATTATGCATGTGTTTGGGTAAGATCCCTGGGCACAGGCTTCTCCATCCAAAGAGCCAGTAGCATTATATTCCATAGTGTTGTGGGCATCTTTCCTTCCCCTTCTACTACTGCAGTTTCTGATACAACTGGGTGAGTGATGGGGTCCTAGAGCTCCTGCATAAAGATTCAGACCCCTGTGTTATTTTCCTAGAACACCTGTAGCAATGTAGCTGGCATTGCTTGTACATACCTGTAATCCCAGCATTTGAGATGCTGAGAAAGGACAATCATGAGTTTCAGGTCAGCCTGGGCTACATAGCAAGACCCAGTCTCCAAACAAACAAACAAGCCAAGACTGGATAGCTTAAAGCCACCAAAAATCGGTTATCTCACAGTTCCAGAAGCTAGATGTCTGAAATCAAATTTTCCCTGCATGAATACTCAAGGGATATAGTTTTCTCTGGCTCTTCTAGCTTCTAGTATTTTCCATTCGTCCTTGGCTGGCAGATGTATCCCTCCAGTCACATGGCCCTCATTGCTTGTATCTTCATTTACTCTTCCCTTTGTGTGTGTCTATGTTCAGATATCCAGTTTTATTAATAAAGGCAATCAGGGCTCTAATAATCTCAATTGACCCTGATACCTTGGTAAAGGATTTATTTCTAAATAAGGTCCCATTCTGAACTCCTGTGGGTCGTCTTCAACCATCTTTGGATTTGTACAGAGGAAAAGATAGAGTTGTTTGTTTGTTTTTTTCACTGCTCTCAGATTTGAGGACCTGGGCAGGTAAATGAGGTGCTAGATTAAGTAGCCTCACTGAGGAGCCAATGATCAAATGCAGATGCCACAAGACAGCAAAGAGGGTGGCTACCTGCTATTGAGCTTGAGCATGTTATAAACAGAGTTCCCACAACCACTGCTCCTGATTCCTCAAGTGTTTGGTGATGGGTCACTTGTGGGCTTCCAAAACATAAATGCAGTGGTTCTGCACTTATGACAGCAGAATGACCTAGACAGAAGAGCTCTGAGTCCCAACTGCTGTTTCTGATCCAGTAGGTCTAAGACAGGGACAAAAGTAAGTCCTTCGAATAACAGGTTCCCACGGGAGCATCCACTGTGGAAAGCCGCTGTGTGAGTGTAACATTAGGCATCACAGCCAACAACTTTCTGTCATGATAACTGTTTCCATTACAGCCACTAGAACGGGACTTTCCTATGGCATTTCCCACAGTACTTTCTACACAGAGATATTACCAAGCCTGCATCTATTTTCAGTTGTCCTATTTTTCTAGTAATATTTGCTTTCAGAGTATCAGAAATGGGCACATCAAAATCTCCAATAAACAAATAAATTCAGCTGATATTTACTGTCTGCGCTGTTGTTATTGCTTTGTTGGTTTTTTTCTTCCTTTTTCCCCTGTGGAAATGTGCTCTTACATACTTTGATGCCCCAGCTGGTCTGGAACCATGTTCCTCCCAAGCTTGGCTTCCAAAGTCACTGATAGGATATGAAGCTTAATACAAAGGCTTTAACTATGACAGGCATGTACAAACCACACTGACCTATTGGTTGTCATGGAGTCTCATGGACTCCTCCCCCTGGGCCACCCACAAACCCTGATCCTCCCAATGTCTAACCTCCCCAGTAGCTAGAGTTATAGCTAAAACCACCGGCACCTGGCATATTCTCTGTTGTTGGAGCTTAAATACATTATTTTAAGGGAATAAGATAAACAATCTTTTCTTGCTAGACAATGTTCTATTATTCATCCTCACAGATGTAGCACCATGCATATATGATGCTTATGCATTTTTCACATGATAAATGTCCAAAGTACCCAGCTGTTAACCCAAAGACCCTTTGGAAATCAGTAGAATCTCAAAGACGATAAAAGCAAATTATTTTACATAATTAATGCACTCTATTTAATGAGCATGTTTTTTCACAGGGACATAATTAATGATTCTGACACCACTGTACATATACATTGGAAGTGAACGATTATGTAAATGAATTGTGGTCAATGAAAGCTGGGTTAATTGTTTTAGAGTGACAGTTTACTCACAAAGGAGAGGCTTGTAGTAATGAATCAGCGATATACATCAGTGTGAATTCATAATTAGCATAACATAGATATAGATGTTTACACATTAAATATTCACAGAATATTCAAGCAAACTTGAGCTAGTCTACACACATATACCTCAATGCTCTGTTGGCTGAGGTATCCTGGAAGCAATGGTACCCCATAGCAATGAACGTATCTAAAAATATCCCTTACAGAGACAACTCAACTAATTTGTAAATATATGTAAATATATTTACATATATATGCTTATATAAATTAGTTATATATAAATATATATTTAAGAATAACTTCTCATGAACAGGCACCTCAGTGGCCCACACCTGTAATTCTAGCTACTCCAGGAGGCCCAGGCAGGAAAGCCTATGAGACTTTTATCTCTAACCACCAAAAAAGCTGAAAGTGGAGCTGTGGCTCAAATGGTAGAGCACTAGCCTTGAGCATGAAAGTTCAGCACCCAGACCCTGAGTTCAAGCCCCAGTACAGACATGCACGCACACACACTCACACACACACACACACACACACACACACACACACACACACACTTAACTTCCTACTTATAAAGTAACGATTGCACATAATAACTTCTTTCCCAGAAGGACAGTATGGCAGAGGAGAGAAGAGCAATTTGAATGGAGAAATCTGACAAACACTATTGAAACCAAGTTCACATAACCAGCATCAACAGGGACAAACGATGCGGATATAAAATATTCTTACATGTGATGAAGATCTGCAACTTTCCTTCTGAAACCCACAGCCTCACTCTAATTAGGAGAAAAAAATACCAGACATCTCAATTTAGGAACTTTCAACAAAATACTTCTTGACCATTCCTCTTCATTTTATCCAGTAAATCCACTTTTGGTCCTTTTTCCTTTTTTTTTTCTTTCTTTGTCCCTCTGCTTAGTAGAGGAAGTGGTAGATGTTACTGCTTCAACCTCTCAACCAAGAGGAATTCTTTATGTCAATAAAAAATGTTTTAAATAAAAGTATTCTAAGCAATTATTTTTTCATTAACTTTATAATGTTAAGTATTAAACTTCAGATGATTGCCTGATAACAAACACATGGCACTGATAATAAATCACACTGACCTTCTGAAGAGTCTGGACTAACTTGGAAATCTTTTCATCTCTGACACAAACTTTGCTACATCAGTTTTCCCAGAAAGATTGGAACTAAAAATGGCTGGGAAAGAAAGACAGCAAGATTACTTTTAACGGGCTATGGTTTGTCAGGAGTAATATTTTCTGAACAGTTAAAAATAGAAAATGAAACATTATATAAATTATTTAGGTACTGGCTAAGCAATTTTAGTTGTAGATGTAACTTCTCTCCTCTTTCAACTGAGTTAACAGAGATTTAAAAAAAAAATCAACATGTGACCAGTCGGTGTTGATGAAAAATACTGGCACCTCAGTCTTATTAAATCTTGCTTTCCAGAGATGTCCCAACTGGTTTCCGTCTCACAGGAGTCTCTTGTGATCCAGGAGCCAAAAACACCAGAAAGCAGAAGGTGGAGGATGTGTGAAGATTTCAGAGGTTGAAGGAACTTGAGGGAGGAAATTTACTCAGATTTCCCCCATCCTAATTTCCACTCTGGCCAGTGTTAAGAGGAAAGGAAGCCATCAGTTTAGCACTGCTGGAAGGAGATGCCAGCCTATGATTCTCACTCCTCCCCCAAAGAGCTTAGTCTTTATTCTATTTTTAAAAAGGAAAAAAAAACACACATCTTTTCCTTCATTTTTGTTTTCAAAAATATCCTTAATGGAAAGCCAAAGTAATTATGCCATATATTTCTTCTAAGGACCCAACAAATTCAAAATTAATATTGCTTTTATCTATGACAGGTACTTCTGCCTGTACATGGATTTTATGACACTGATCCATAAGGTTTGTGGAATTTATCTCCTTTTGCTCATTAACAATTTGACAGGCATTCTATTCTGGAATCCACTTTTATTTCAATTTAACAGCTGGGGAAACTGAAAGGAAAAGAGGTTAAATGCCTTGTCCCCAAAGAATAGCAAACTCACTGCAGTGTCTGAAATAGATACCGAGTCTCATGACCCTTTCTCCAGTATTCCAGTCCACATCGACAGTCTGAATGATTCAAAACTGTTCTAGTGCAGAAGTTTTCTTCTGGGGACTGGATCTTAGAAATAGAACTAGTATGTCTGCTTTCAAATAGAGTCAAAAAGGAGCTTGATTCTCATTCAAGTATACGAAAAGCAAAGACATTTTTTTCTATATAGAAGGATATTAAAAATTACTTAAACATTATCTTCAAGCTGGGCACCGGTGGCTCATGCCTGTAATCCTAGCAACTCAGGAAGCTGAGATCTGAGGATCACAGTTCAAAGCCAGCCCAGGCAGGAAAGGCTGTGAAACTCTTATCTTCAATAAACCACCAGAAAACCAGAAGTGGCACTGTGGCTCTAATGGTAGAGCTCTCGCCTTGAGCTGAAGAGCTGAGGGACAGTGCTCAGGCCCAGAGTTAAGCCCCATGACTGACAACAACAACAACAACAACAACAAACAACAACAAACCAACATTATCTTCAGCAGTATAGCAGAAAGTTTCCTTTTCTTTCAATCAACACTGTTCTGATGTTATGTCTACTACTGAATGCAATCTTACATACTTGCCTTATAATTAGAATCATAAGATCAATGAAGACAACTTATAAATTAGACGTCAATCACTGTGGACTCTAATATGTGATGATGATGTTTGGAATCTGGAAGTTTGTTTAATCTATAAGAGGAGGGAAAAGGGAAGAAAACATTCATATAACAATGTCAAACCCAGAAGAAAATTATGGGATCAGTCGTATTTCCAAAGAAGAAACCATTTTAAGTAAAATAACTGCTCAGCTGGGACATTATGGGACATTTATATCAACTGAAAAACTTTGAACATCACTCTATACCATTTTCTAGGAGGGCCTCTGGTCTTGTCTTTTATAATTTTTGGACAGGCACCCATTGGGACATAGGACCCCTTTATCTGCAGTGGCAGATGGAGACATGTCTGAGCATGGACCTAGCAACACTAATTATCTCTGGGACAAAAAAGAACAAAGCCAGTTTGATGGGACAATCACTGAGCCATGGCTCTAAGGGAGGTTTTGGCAGACCAGTGAAGCTTCCTCAGATCAAGCAATGCTACAAAGCGTCTGAGCAACAAGATGGAAGTATAAGGTAGAGTGGATCAAGCTACAGGAAACAATCATTCTCACAAAGGATATATATATATATATATATATATATATATATATATATATATATATATATCCACAATGTATTATTTCTAACTTAACAAGTATGCTTTTGTATGTGTGTCTATATGCACGTACATGTAGCAGTGAGTTTATGTGCAAGCCTTAGATTTTTGAGCCAAAGGTTTTCTTCAGGGCCGCATTCATCATTCATCTTGCATAAACCACATCCATAATGTATTTCTATGATTTCTAGTCTGAGATTCTGAAAAGTGCAGGTGAGCATAAAGATCCCTAAAGGCAACCTGACAGAAAAATCCCTCTGGATTTCAGTTTTTTTTCCATAACTTTCCTCCTATTATTTTGGAGTAGTCTAGCAGGTATCCAATTTGAATGTATTTAAGTTTTCTAGAATATAATATTTAATTTTCTTGGTTTCTGCAAGGCTTTTTTCCAATTCATATTTTTTCCACTGCATGTAACATCTATATTACATAAGCAAGAGTAATGTACCCGGCCTGAGAAAATTTAATTGTTCACTAGTGTTAAAATTGGTAGGAATGGAAGCACACAGGTTTGGTGAAGGATAAGCAATAAGTATGTTATTTGTTTTGGCAAGTGTTGTACAAAGAGAAATCAATTATCAATACATCACAAGGAAAGCTTCAACTCATTAGATATAAAGAAAATTCCCACATAGCATAACTCAATTTCAGCCTTCAATCAAGGGTAACTTAGAATACTTCGGCTTTCCTATGATGAATGAGTTAGAGTCAACTTAAAAGAGCTTAAACCTACAGAATAGCTTGCAGGTGCCTCAGACATAGGTTTAAGAAGCTTTTACAATTATCTTTTGTCTATCTGCAAGAAACTATGTCCATTTCATAATTAGTGTATTCATACTTAATCTGTCAGTGATACCTTTTTTATTTGCATATTCAGTATTATATTCAGTACGTTTGAGGAATACCAGAATCGTAACATAAATATTAAATATTTGTAGAGATATTGTTCATAAGATTTTCTGGACCATAAAAGCCATCCCTGTATTTTCTGGTTCAATAAATTAAATACCAATAATCTTTTCTGCCTTGCTTCCTGAAAGCTTTGCAGCATGACAAACATTTTATATTGGAGAAGCTTTTAGCTAGCAAATTGTTACAGAAAAATGTCTAGTATTTTATCATAAAGGAAATTCCCTAAAGAAAGTAGCAGTCATTATCAAAGATTCCAAATGAAAATATATTTCTTCTATGATAGGATTCATAAAAGACTGCAAATGTCTACTTTCTAGGAGGCCATCAGCAAACACATTACACTTACAGTACTCAAGTTATTCCTTAGTTCTGCGAAAGAGCATATGTAATTGCACTTCTATCTAACAAATCAAAAGAGCACATACAATGTTGTTACCAGATGTGTTATCATTTTAAATGATCTTTTAAAATACTTTTTTAAGTAGATAAAGTCTGCCAAGGTAAGTCCATTTTTGAATTGAGATAAAAGCAGAAGATGAATTTTTTCCTGTTCACATTTTGTAAGTAAAAATTTCTATCATAGCATTTTAGTCAATCATTACCTTTTAAAACTACAAGCAAAACAGAAAGTTTATGAGAAGCATAATAATGTTTTAGCTTCACATAATACAGAAAGATTGGCTTACAAAATGTTGAATAGGCTCTAGGGTTGTGTGTGGATGTGGAGAAAAGACATTCATTAAGTAAGAATTAATTTAGGGTACAGACTACACTAAGACCACTGGAGATAATATAACAAAGAATACTTTTTAGCACTCTTTCAATTTCTATATGTGAAAGGTTACTTCAGAACTTTTTATGTAAACTTTCTGTGATTTGTGACAACTTTCTTGAGATACTGCAGTATCTTTCATGTTCATTACATCCTATACTTCACTTCCTATTCGTTCTCATTCATTCATCTGAGGCCTGGCCAAGGTGACACCTCATTTGCTTCTCTTGAGTTCCTTCTGCCTTGGATGTCTTCTATAGTTTACCTGATTGTTCTTAAACTCGTTACTAGCTTCAACCGCAGCTAGAAAGTCTATAGCTACTGTCTATTTTCCCCTGGAGTGATAGTATTCCCAATTCCCTACTAGATTCTTTTCCACAGAAGCCAAAAATTTTTGTCATAACACTGTGAAACTCATGTGCGTTATAAGCTCACATATTTCTTTCTCATTCATGAGATCTGAGTGCGTCAGCTCTGGTAGTTCTATTCCAGATTACATTGAAATGAGAACCAATATGAGATGACTGAAGACAAATATTGGTTTACACTGTTCTCATGCTTACAAGAGACAGAACATTCATGGAACATGGCTTTGGCTTCTACTTGGGTATGGGAAAATGGAGCACGGAGAAATAACTTCTTACATTTTATGATACAGCAGGATGTGTACCATTGAGAATAGTGTATTGTATATCTCAAAGCAGTTTGAAGAGAGGTTTTTGACTGCACTCACTATTAAGGAAGGGAAAAACTCTAGGCAATAGATATACTAATTACTCTGGGCTGATCAAATATATCTGAGCCAAATCATTGCATTGTGCCTTGCAACTATGTACAAATATGTGTCAATCAACTGCAAAGCAAATCTTAAAATAATAATATTTTCTAATTACATTGAAAACTGTAGCTCCAAATAGGCTATTATTATTTTTTTACAAAACACCTTGTTATCACTTGATGATTTCTAAATTACTCTTGTAACCATCTTGCCCGAGTGAAAAGCTGAAAGGAATCACAACTCAGCTCACACCCCTTGCTACATCAGCTCCCAAATATCTATTGCAGAAGCACTTTTTTTTTTGCTCCTACAGCTGCAAAATTACAGAATCTTGTCATCCCTCACCACACCATAAAATGAGTCTGCTGAACAGATTACCTCAAAATCTCAGTGGCTTAACAAGAGCAAAAATTGATTTTGTACTCACAAAATGTTTAAATAAGTATTCTAATTTCATGGATGGCTCACCATCAAATAACAACTTCACGTCTACAGCTCTAACCTTTTCATATATTGCTTCCAAAGGATAAAGAATATGCAGGGTTGTGTGTCACTAGGTTTTTGTGTTGTGGCCCTGGAAAAGACATACCTCACTTCTATCTGCTCTCTTTTGGCTAGAACTCCATCATTTGGCATTAGGAGAGGTTGAAGTATAATATTCTCAAGGGGAAGGGAAAAGTATGTTGTGACTCGCTAACAGTCTCTGCCCTAATCTAGTAGCTGGTCTTTTTGCTAGCAGAAATGGTACCCATGTTCAGAATGGTTTTCTTACACAGAAACTTGAACTGTCCCACAATTCTATGACTGAAAAGAGGGCCAAAGTGCTCAGCAAGGTGGACGAGGCACTTCATGTGAAGACAACCTACTCTCACTCACACTGTATTACTCTCTGTTCTGAGAAAAGAATGGTTGGGACCCTCTCGATGCTGTTACCATCGCTATCCTTGAAATGCTGTCCATTTATCAAATGTTTAATCATCTTTAAAGCCCAATTCAAGCGGCGGTTTCTCCAGGAGGTGCTTTATGATTGCTTTAGCTCTCACCTCGAAATGACCACTCTTCCTCTTATTCCATTTACCTTACACATTCTTTTATCATGGCATTCTATGTACTTGCTGCCTCTCCTTTCCATGATGTCTTTCTACCTAGAAAAGAGCACTGGCTGCAACTCGACGTATTGCATTAGGACTGCTACCAGCCAGCCCAGCAGGAAGGTTATAACCAGGCAGTTACAGTAAGAGAGTGACAAAAGCCAGCCAAGCTAGATCTCGACAAGTGATGTAAACCACCTACAAGCACTTATAATCCACAATTTTACTAGGATATCTAGAAAGGTACAGGCTACTTCACTGCCTAGATTCTTCTTTAAAATATCTATAATATGTTTAAAATATTTATATAATATATTATATAATGTATATATTTAAAATAGTTATAACATATAATGAGAATGAGATTTCTAGGTAACATTTCCATATATGTATAGAATGCCCTTGATCATATTCATCCTATTGTTCCTTCTCATTCCCTTTCCCCTTTTCTTTTCCCTTCTGTATGCCTAGTCACCCCATTTTACTTTCATGGGTTTTTTTTAATCCCCTCTCCTGGTTTCTGCAAATGGCAATAAACTTGTGAATAGGATTTTTACTTCCTTCTATTTTCCAGCAAAAGACATGATTTCCTTATGACTGGGTAAAATTATACTGTATTCATATTTTCTTTAAAATATGTATTAGCATAAATTATTTCAGAGGTTTCATTGTAGATAGGAGATAAAACTTCATTTTCTTTAACCATTTATCAAAGCTTATTCTATAGTTTGGGTATTAGAAATGGTGACACAATAAACATGGGGTAGCAATAGGTGTGACCACTGAACATGGTTCTTACGTGGAAGACGCCATATGGCTAGATCATATAGGGATTCTATTTTCATTTTATTTAAGGAAACTCCACACTGATTTCTCCAGTAGATGGACTAATCTACATTCCCACCAACAGCGAATAGGATTCAATGACAACCATTCTGGGGCAAGGTAGAATCTCCAAATAGTTTTGATTTGCATTTTCCTGAGGGCAAAGGGTGTCAAATATTTTTTGTGCATTTATTGTCATGTATAACTTCACTTGAAAAGTGTCTTCCAGTTCCTCTATCCTCTTTTCAGTCATTGGATTCTTTGTTTTTTTGTTGTTGTTTAAGTTTTTGAGTTCTTTATATATTCTAGATGTTAAAACTCCGTTGGCAAAGATTTCTTCCCATTTTGAAGATTTGTCTTTTCACTCTATTGCTGCAAAGCTTTTTCATTTAATGAGATCCACTTATCAACTCTGGCTTGTTTTCCTTGAGCTGTTAGATTCTTATTTCCTATTCTTGAAAGGATGGGAGTAGCTAGATAATCATTCTAGCCATTCCCCATCAATTGAACACTTTCACTGTAGACTAAACACTCAATATCTTCTAATCTCTGAAACCTAATCTCTACTGTGGTAGCATTAGAAATTGGCTCTTTTAGGGTATGATTAGGTTAATACAGTAGAGCATCTGGAGAGGGATGCTGCCCGCATAAGTGAAGATGCCCAAATCCCTACCTTCCTCATGTGAAGACGGCAAGGAAAGAAGACATTAAGTCTGCCTGTGCTTTGATCTTGGATTTACTCCTTCAGAATTGAAAAGAAATTTCTCTTGAGCACAAACCGCCGAAGTACTCTTAAATTGACTATGACAAATGACAAGCAGCTGGGGTTAATTAAGGGGTAGGATATCAAACCATCCCTGGATTATCTTTCATTAGAGCCATTTAGATAATTCAAATGTTAACTAACTTCTCCTGGGGTCAGGCCAATATACTCAAACTGATTTCTTCAAGATAGTGAGCCAAAAGGCTGATCACAAGAATTCCTCTCAGTGAACAATTATATGGCTAAGATAACCAAGCTGTCATAAAAGATACTGCAGAAAACTCAAAGAACAAATCCAGGATTTGTCTTGCCCAATTGTAAATGGGAGACATTCATCTAAAAATCATCACATGGAAATCATCAGTGAAACATGTGCATTGAAAACATGAAATCATTTTTTAGACATTTCTTTTCAGTTAATTATGCTTTGTTCCTGGCTTTGAAAACTGGGTTTGCAAATTCACTCCTCCAACTTGGCTTAAATAATGAAATGCAAAAATTGGGGCCTAATATTCTTTCAACGAATTAATCTTCTTTCCATTAATTCTAAGTTACTATTTCTTTCCCATCAACAGGAAATAGATTCATAGAGATAATGCACCACTTCTCTGTTAAAGCTTTTTAAAAAATTTTTGATAGATTAAAGAAAATTCAGTTTCCAGTTAGGATGTAAAAGGAATGATATGAGAAATCTGGACAAAATGTAAGAAAGCTGTTTTCCAAGGAGCTGGTTAAAAGCAATGGATATAGTAAACACTTGCAGAATGGAATTATAGAGAGAAATAGGCTTTTCAAATAGAAATAAAGAGCCCTAGCTGTCTCCTTTGAATATAGTTGGGAATGTAAGGCTACTACCAGAGGTGCACACTTTCCAAGTGGAAAGCAGTCTTGCTTCTGCTAGCTGGAGAAGAGAACCTGACGAAGTCTGAAAGACTCGTAAGTGCAAAAGCAAATTATTTAAACATTCTAAACTCCAACCCTCTGCAAGCATCATAGTCTGTTACAATCTTTATTTTGCACAGTCCTCCATTAATTTTTTGTTTTGTTGAAATTTGCGCAAATAAAAATGCAATTTGTGATAGAGTGGAATAAAATTTCTGTACTGGAGCCACAAGAGCTAGGCCATTATACAATCTGTTTTTAGCTGTGGGAAATAGATTGTCATTAATGGTTTGAGAGACAAAACAATAGAGGCCTAATACTTACATAAACCCATATTGTTTCCTTATAAAATCAACATTGGCCAATGTCATATCGAGAAGGATACTTGTAGCCCAAGTTTGTTTCTTTCTCGACAAATTAGAAGTCCTTTACTGTGACCCTGAGGCACTCTATTAGCCTGTTTGAATTTGATTTATGACCAATGTCACAACCTTTTTCTGAAGCACAGGAAGATCCGGCTGCATTTCTGTTAGGCCATGTAAGGTGATGAATTCCCGTGAGGCTTCTTTTCCTAATGTTCTGCATGAAAGCTAGGTATCATTCTCCTTCATGTTAGGGCAGCCAAGAACCAAGAGAGAGCTTTCCTTCTCTCTAAGGTGAGGAGGTAGGTCAGCATAGAACATTGTCTTAGATTTCTGTTCCTAGCATTTTAGCATTTTGCTATCTCTCCAGCTCTTTTCCTTTCACCCCAACCTATGAGATTTCCATACATTTTAAGAATCAAGGAAAAAACTCTGATCTATCTTTTTTCTCATTTACCCATTGATAGAGAAAAAGACCTAAACTCTTGACAATCAGAAGGCAACAGTCCTGCTAAGATGCATACAAATATTACATTTTGCAGCAACAAAGCTACTTTTCCTTCATTTAAAATGAATGTCTGCTTAAAAAAATGTTTTTATAACCATGGTCTTATCACTTTTATAAAAAAGTAAGATCCATCTGCATTCAAATAAAAGTACCGACTTACTAAAAATATATAAAAATTAAAAATAAAGTCAACCTCTAAGCATTAAATAATATCCCAAACTGAGGTATTTGAAATAAAAAAAATCCTTCCATATGTGCCTGGCTATATACTAAATGTATGGATGAACATCACCACCCAGCCCCATTGTGCAATATCCTTCAGAAGGGCTTAGGCAACCCACACAAAGGTACTAAAATAAATTGTTGCTTTATATCACTAAATTTGAGGTGGCTTGTTACATAGCAACAAATGGAAATTCTTCATAGGAATTGAGCTCTTCTAAAGCATCAGATAAATCAATTCAATGATCTTTCAAGTTAAAGGTGTGCATAGAAAAAAAAAGAGGAGGCAGTCTTGTTGGAACGAAAGTATCCACATGAATGAAGTTGGGATGTTTAGAAACTTTTTCTGCATAACTTTGTGACTTCTTATAACAAGATCTCACTAGGAAGCCCAGACTGGCTTTGAACTCACAATCCTCTTGTTTCCGCCATGGTTTAAGATAGAATCATGGTAGAGTAGTGAGGTACACACTTCCACACTGCCTCTAGCAATGGGAGCCCTTTCCTCAGATTTTAGTCTTGCTCTCATTGATTTTGTTTGAACTTTGTATGCATTGGTGCCCCATCAAAGCACACACCAATGTCTATTCTTAGTAATGTGACAGAGTACAGAGATGGCCATGTGATGTGTTCTGATACGTAGGCCATTCTAATTTATAGGAAAAAAAGACTTCTGGTACTAAATACGTACTTCCAGATATGACATTGGCCGTTTTTGCTTTTATAAGGAAACACTACTGGCTTAGGTAAATATCAAGGAAGAAGGCTGTGTGGGCAGTCACTGTCTTATGGTATTGCCCATCACAAGGAAGGACAGAATGGCTGGATAGACACTGGCCAAAGACCATTTACTTCACCCAAAGCTGTCACTTAAACCCTCTGTCACCACACTCAAGTGGCCCTTGTAAGAGCAGCCTAAGGGACACACATTAAATTAATCATTTTAAACCCTGAACCCACATTATTTGCTGGGATAATGCAATTAGATAGGGTGGGAGCTCAAATAAGAAATTCAGAAAAATATTGTATTCTTCATATACCTCTGTTGATGGTTTATCCACAAGACTGAAGTTCAGAGCTGTGAGTCCTTTGGGATTGCTTATTGTTTATTTGTTCATGTTGAATAACTCTGAAAGCTGACACTAAAGAGATATTTCTGAAAGTATAAAGATTGAATAAATAGATTCAACCATTGAAATCAATGACTACATAACTTAATGAAGCATAGTTCTCACATGTAGAGCTTGTCACACACACACACACACACACACACACACACACACACACACACACACACACACACACACACACACACACACACACACACACCGCTGATGTCTACTTCCAAGAGACTTTGATCTAGAGGGGGGTCAGGAATGGAGCCTGGCAATCTGCATTTTTACCATTTCAGTATCCCAATTAAAACTGACAGGAAGACCTGAATTATCACCCAACAATGGGCTCTTTCTTTCCAGGACAACTCCAGAGGCCCAAGGCAAGACATGAAAATACATCTTCTGGGATCTCTTTGGAGCATGTCTACAATTGCCTTCCTTTTATGTCTTTGTAGGCACATTTTCCTTTGGTTCCCAAACTCTGTGGTTTCACATTTTGCTACTTAAAAAAAAAAATAAAAAAACAAAAACCAAAAAACAACATTGCCTCATTTGGATCAGGAATGAATGCTTTGTGGAATGTTGATCTTGGTTCTAAACCAGCAACCTATAAGATGCTTCTTCTAAAATTACCCCCAAATCTCACATCCTGCAAAAGGCCCTGGGATGCTGAGTGCTTTGTTCTGCATTCTGTGTCAGGGAAGGAAATCAGGCAAAAACCTCTTTAGAGACATTTGAAAATAGCAGATAGATACTAGGGGTTATTCTATTAATCCTTTCTGCTTTGGACATTCTTCATTGCCCAAATGCCTGCTAAGCAATTACATGGTTTTTCAACTACTTAGTCACTTAAGTTAAACTCTCCTGGAGTTTTGTAGTAAGCAAGAAAACCTGATTTCTTTGGAGTTCTTTGATGGTTTACCAAAACAAAAAACAACCCCCCCCAAAAAAACCCAATTCCTTTCAATAATGTAGCATGTGTAATTCCCTATTCATCTGCTTTCTCAGCCACCCATTTCACAAATATTTCTTTAGTATTTACTAAACTCCAAGCATAAATGTGAAGCAGAAGAAGAAAAATGAATAACAATGGGTCAACAGACTAGTAGAGAAATTGGCAAGGCGTGATTCCCTCTTTAAGTTGAGTCTCTGAGATATCATTAAGAGAAGATTCAGAAGAGATTGTGGTGATTATCGTATTGTATTGCCTTTATTTCTGAAGGCTTTTATGGCTATATCATTTACGATTCATCCATTTTCTATCACTATTTGTTGCTGTTCCTGTTGTAATGCTTGAACTCAGGGCGTGGGCACTATCCCTGAGATTTTTCACTCAAGGCTGGTGATCTACCACTTGAACCCACAGCTTCACTCTTGACCTTTTTTTCATAATTAATTGCAGATAAGAGCCTCATGGACTTTCCTAACCAGGCTAGCTTCCAACCTCGATCCTCAGATCTCAGCCTCCTGAGTAGGCAGGATTACAAGCCTGAGCCACCTGTCCCTGGCTCTGTTCTGGTTGTGAGCAACACATTCACATGCGTAGAGGGTATCATACCAACTCCTGTTCTGCTCCACCTGTGACCTGGCCATACAGGCTCTTCACTGTTTGCTCTCAGGGTGGTTTCTTAGGATTTACAGCATCCCTAAGCATTTCACTAATCCTCAGTTCAGTTTTGTTCTTTAAACTGTCATACTTCGTGAATTTTATTTTTTTTCTTTCTCCTTTTGTAAAGTGAGGAGTATTTAGGCTGCCAAGAAAAGACATTTTATTTGGAATCAAGTCTCCACATTCACTTACTTGGCCTTTTTTAACCATAAATAGTAGCATACTTGTGACTCTCTGGATCTGGGAACAAGTACAGATATTTTGAATTTTTTCTCTAAGCTAAAGAGAGGAGGAAAGGAAAAGACAGAGCATATGCAATTTCCTTTCTGTATTATACCTTCTTTTTATCTCTTAAATTTTAATGTGGAAATTAATGCCACTCAGAATTGACATTAAAGGTTAAACCAATGGGAGAGAAAAGCTTCTGACAATTTGATTGGCATGTAAGTTTGCACTCAGTGATTTAGGAGATATAAGTAGATCACATCTACTTATATCCTCCCAAAAAATTAGGGACTAGGTTTCAATGTTATAGCAAAAGAATGAAAAGAGTATAATCAAACAGAATGCTGTTTTCCGTTTAGAGCAGAGGAGACAAAGTTTTGTCTAGATGTTAGTGGGGGATATTTGATCATAGGGGAGAAGGATGGCATTGATATGACTAGCGAAGAGTAACAGGTCACGTAAAGTCACATGGATAGAGCCTCACAGTCAGTCCTAAGGCATTTCTCTCGTCTCAATTGTTCTGTCAATACAAAGAAGGGAGCTTAGTAAAAATCTATACAGCTATAAAATCAAGACTACATAATATCACTCCGAATGTGCATCTTGAGTTCACAGAATTATTAGAATGTAGCACTAAGAGCTGTTTTAAATCAAATCAAACATCACTGAGCATTAAGGCCAATCATCTCATTGTACAGTTTTTTAAAAAATCACAAGTAAAAGCCTGGAGAATAATACTTTGAATCAGACAGCCTCAAAAATAGGTAATGCAGACTTTGTACTATTCTCCAATAATTCTGAAAATATTCTGTTACTGTTGAGGCTGACAGAGGAGCTCAGGGGTAGAGCACTTGTCTGGCATGTGTGGGTCCTGGATCCTTAGCACTGTAATACAAAATTAGCAAAACATATTCCATACTCTAGGAAACTCACTCATCTACTTTCAACCCCAAATATTAAATAATAATTCCACTTAGGTTAATAAATTTACTGGAAAATAAAAGAATCAGGTTATTAATATTCATAAAAAGGTAATGCAATAATGACTACTTTATATTCTTCCACTGTATACTGGCTATATTCTTCCAAAAATATTAAAGAATTCTAATAAGATTAATTAAAAACCCTTACAATACTTTAAATAACAAGTAATTATCTTCAAAAAATAATATTTCTTAAAACATAAATTGTAAGTAATATTTTTGAAACGATGCCACTGTTAATAAAATTCTACTGATCATCACAAGATATTTATTATTCCATTATCACTTTTAGTCAGTGTTGTAAAAATAATTAAAGTTAATTCATAGTAAGTAATATGAACTCAGGTATACTTAAAATACAAGAACAATGTCATGAAATACAGGTGGTCTGCTTCCAGGAAGACCTGTCTAGAACATTACTGAATTATTTTTAATGGTGTTTCCAGGAGGATTATTATTTTAACCATCTTAGATACCTGTTCTCTAGATATCACAGGCAAGCTGTGTATACTACGCAATATCTCAGAGGAATAAATTAGTTGTTCTGGCTGTCAACTCTGCAATTCAAATTCAGAATTTATTTTCTGAGTTATAAATTCTAAGTTCTTGTTCCTCATGTGAGAGACTACAATGTAAAATAAATTTAAATCAAGGAGAAATCAAAGAGCATTGGTGTTTGGATACCTACAAAAATTGGACCTGAATCTAAAACTAAGGTGTGAGGGAGAAAATTCTTATTTCCCTTTCCTTTCATTGAGATAAATGGATAAATTATAGGACAGAGATGATTGACACAAGGAACAGTATAAAGACATAAACATATAGATCATTTATAGTCTTCTTTATCTTTTCATGTTGTTTGAGAAGTTGCTAAACAGCCTGCTGATCAACAGATGATACATTATTTAAGGGCTTAGCATCCAAAATATGGAGTCTGTTTTCAAATCAAAGTAATATGAACAAATATTTTAAAACATTCAAAGAGCGAATCATCTTTGACTCTCTATTCTTTGATCGATCCTATCCCCACAGGAAATTTCTTCCAAGCACTTCTGTTTAAATTTTTCTGGTAGTCATCTCCCAAATTCTGAAAGTTTCCATTGTTTTCTTTCTTTCTTTCTTTCTTTTTGGTAGTGCATGCTTTTAATTTCAGAGGTGGAGGCCAGAGTGTTGCACAAAAGAAAAGTCTTAACAAACACAAAAGGGAAAAAAGATATAGTTTTCCTACCTTGCCAAATGCTATTTTTTTTTATTATTGTGAAAATACTGTTCAGAGCGGTTACAATTACATGGGCAAGATAACGAGTACATTTCTTATCAAGCATTGTAGCCTCCTCCTTTGTTTCCCCTTCCCACCCCTTCCCTTACTCCCCCTTCTCTTACTCCCTCCCCCACCCTCCATTGTTTTCTTAATGCATCTCCTCTGTGCCCAATTGAAATATGATGAGTACAGAAAATCTTTAATTTTATTTTTCATTTTTCTTTCATTGGCCATAGACCTTTTGTCACATGTAGTTGCAAAAATAAAGGTAATGGTTTCAGCTTGTTGCAAGTGTGTTTACTACAAGAAACTCGGACTGATATATGAGGAAAGTTTTGAGAGGAAGGAAGAGAAGAAAACTAAGTCAAATATTTCTTTTGCTATTTCAAAATAGTAGGTGTTTGCTTCTGATTTGAGGAAAATTCTAAAATTGTAAACTGTGAGCTGTGAGCTCTAAGTCCCTATAGAGTGAAATGGAGAAAACATGTTTACTCACCTAATACCTTAATACCCAGACCAGAACGACTTTCTATATTCTCAGAGTGTAAAACAAAAAGGGTAAAATAACTCAATCCTTTCCAACTTTTATTTCTTTTAATAGGAAGAAACTACTGTGCTGCTTTTCTTTTTGCATAACCCATCATTCACAGTGAGTTCACATATAATCTATACTAAGCATATTTTTATGATCATATCTTTTACAAAATAGCTACTCTGAAATTCAAGAGAAAAAAACCCTCGTGAAATGATAGGAAAGTGTATTTAAGCCTATATTTTGGGGGGTGGGGGAATCTATATTCTGGAGGAACAAAGCTAAAACGGAAATAGAAAAAGGAAAGGGAGAGAGGAAGCAACCTTTTCATGTCATTCACTAACAACTTGTGCTAAAATTTAGGTGGAAAGTTACTATGTAAGCAATTTCCCAGTTTCTAAAAGCAGACTTGCTGTTATGTAAATCACCTGATTTCACAGCAAAATGTGTAAATGTGAACACTTTTGCCAGCTTTTGGAGAGAGTGTGCTAACAGTCTCTTGGAGTGCCATAACAACAGTAGGAATTTATTTGATATGTAATCTGTTCAAACACCTACCTGGGTTGGGGTAGGGAGAGTAGAAGAGGGAAATGAAAGGGAAATTGTGAGACTTTATGTGTTTTGGGCCAAAAGCAAAGTGAATAGTGAAGAAGGAATGGATTGCTGTTTGCAGCAAGTTGGTTCCCAGGAAGCAAACTGTGAGCTAGAGTGCTCATTATAGCTTCATGTCATACTCCCGGAATCATCTTGGAACGGGCAGGAACGAACATGGTATCCTCACGGGCAGAAGTGTGCGTGCTTGCATTTATAACAAAGGACACTGGCTTTCCATCCTGGAGTCAATCTTCAGAGATTTCCTGAGGTGAAGCAAACATCAAAACTTCTGTAACCCACTCCTTGGCTCTCACATCCACATCCAATACAGGTTAGATACAGTCTGCCCACCAGGAAAGGGGGAGACAGAGAGGGCAAATAACTGGGAGCTATCAGAAGGCATTCTTCCAAGAGGAACTGGAGCAAGTTATCCAGAACTGAGATGAGAACTGCGTGGTGCATCAAAAGCATTCAGTGGTGTCTACCCTTCAGCCACTCAGCAACTCTGGGATGCTGATAGCCCACTTTTCTTAGGGAGAGGCACAGGAGTTTGTGTGACAAACGACAGTTCATTTTAATGCAGCTGGTCTCCAGGGTAAAATCCATCATGCCCTCCTTACTTACCCCTTCTAGATTCGGTTCACCTTGTATGGGTACCGCTACTGGGTGAGCGAGGCCTACGTGGTGACGTCATCCACATCCTCCACCTCCAGGGCTCTTGTTCTATTGCTGTGAGTCACTTCTCAGGTCTATGGCCTGACAATTGGACAAAGGAGTGCCAAGATGCACCCAAGTGCACACAATTGAGTGTCAAACCCCACCGCGTGATGACACTCTAGATCTCCTGAGAATTGTCGTCAGGTACCCCCGACAGGACTTCCAGTGCTCTACATAATTACTGGTGCTGTGGCAACCAGGAGCACAAAAGGACCTGGAAGAATTCATGTTTAGTCTTCCTTCATCCACTGGGTCTTACTGAAAGTTGGCACTATTTCAAGTAACCTTTCTTGACTCTTCTCCTTGTCTGGAAACTAAGGTCTGTAAGACTGCAGCACTACCAAGTCAAATGGGAACTACCTACTCAGACAGCCTGTTTGTGCATTCCGCTTCCATTAATGTCCAGTGTCAGATGTGCCACTACCATCTTCCCATGGGCTATTGCTAGACCCATGAAGCCTTAGGAGTTAATGACCCAGAAAGAACTCAGCTCATCTGAGAATGTTGGGCCACAGGATTATGTTAGCGCCCAGAGGTCAGGCTCACCATCGCGTCCATGGTCCCTACAATACCAGCATGTAGTTTAGTTTAGTTTAGTTTTTTAATTTTTTGTAAGGTTGTATAACACTGCTGGAGAAGACATTGATTTGCTCTGGATGCTTGGAGCTGTCTTCGAATTTTGTCATTGGGAAACGTCATAACCTGCTTCTAACTCTATGCCTTTAATAATATGGGGTCTATCTGGCTGTATACACAAATATCAGGTCCATTGATACTATAGCAGAAAACACTAATTATTAATGCAGAAAACATTCCTTCTCTACATCTCTTTCAAAACTTGGCATCCTCCTTGGAGTCAGAGCAGTTTCCCCAGGTGTGGATGCTACTTCCAGAATGCAAACAGACCTACCACAAGGTGTACATCACTGTGCCAAGAGGTACAAAATGCAATGATTTGTTCCTTAGTTTGGAAAGACATCCTGGCATGGATACCACCGACTCCATACCTTCACATCAGTGAACGCCTACAGTGAATGACAGACTGCACCCATCTTCTCAGCAAAACTCCCACACCAAGGACAGCAACAGAAATCAAGTTTGCCCTTCCTTTCAGCAATTCAGTGTGGATTTCCACACCAGTGTCTTTTTTGTAGAGCCAAATAGGTGACTTAAGGGAAGATAGCATAGAGAATATCACTCTGCATTCTTGGGGTGCTCAAGATGCTAATTCTTGCTGTTTACGAGAGTGCATGTGACATACGTGTGTGTGTGTGTGTGTGTGTGTGTGTGTGTGTGTGTAAAGATGACAATCATTTTAGGGACTTTAATATGATATTTTTATCATTAAAGCTAGTACATTTTCAGCCAAGTAATCAATCATTTGTAGGAATATCCTGCTAATTACAAATATTGCTGATTCCAGTTATACAATTTGAGACAGGAAATGACAGTTGGAAGACTATTGATCCAGAAGCAAAAATCTATTGTATGCTGTGCCTCATTTAGGGTTACTTATAAGAAGGAGCCCAAACTAAAGATTCAGGTCTCTGAGTATCAGTGAAATTCAGAAACTTTGACCAAAAATGCTCAACGTTACAGTGTGTGTGTGTGTATGTGTGTTTGTGTGTGAGTGTGTGTGTGTGAGTGTGTGTGTGTGTGTGTGTGTGGTAACTCAGAGCCTGAGTCTCATTTACTTTTTTTTTTTTTAACTAAAGGATATTGTACTACCACTTGAGACACAGCTCCATTTTCAGCTTTTTGGTAGTTAACTAAAAATAAGAGTCTCCTGGACTACCCTGCATGAGCTAACTTGAAACAGTCCTCAGATCTCAGCCTCTTGAATAGCTACAATTACAGGAGTGAGCCACTGGCACCTGACTTTGTAGCACTTTTCTAGTGTATCAATTTGAGAGTAAATGAATTTATTTCCATTTGGAGACAATGAAAGAAATCATTGCCGTCCTTACTTGCTATAGTGCTATGGATCTTTGCTACAAATTTTAGGAAGGAAGTTAATAAGAAGTAAATTGCTTTTTATTGGGCTGCCTACCGATCAGCTTCTTTATCATTCACCACTGATCTTTTCTGGTCATAGACTCAGTATTCTTGTTGGCTGCCCATAGAGATGCAATGAACTGTTGATTATCCCCATAGTTCTCTGTGGGTCAGGCCTTCCCAATTTCCTGATAACACACCATTCATTATCTTAGAATTCTATCTCTACCTTGGCTACAATGAACCCACTTCAATCAGAGCATTTCTTGCCATTATCCCTAACTTAGAGATGACAGCTCCCACTGAGCTTCTAACTTGTGCTGATTTTCCCTCATCAGCCCACTACTTTTCCCATGATAAGCAGGGCATTTCTTCAGGTCTTTGAGGTTTTCAACGTTATATCATATATCCATTTTGGCACATGTTGTGCTTTAAGCTTTCAACGGAGAAGCTCTTGCTATTGCTCTTTCCAAAAGATAATCTAGATCAAATTTCACGTGATTATTTAAGATTCCAGAGTGATCTCTCTCCTATAGATTTCAGCCCTGGCTGCACTATAAGTTCTCTCCATATAACCAGTCAACAGCTCTTGTTTCATTGTTCTGCTTTATAATTTAACTTTCTTAGGAAGATAAGCGTTTCCCCTATCTGTCTAGAATACAAACAGGAAAATCGATATCAACAAATCTTGAATCAGTGCACATGGAGAAATACCTGCTCAGGGTAAACATGTATTTAATTCCTCACTGATAAAGAAGCCCTCTTCAATGGAGGATTTATCCTGTCCTACAATTGGTAGCACTTGACACGGTATAAATTTATATTTAACTTCTACTAAGCTTATTTAGACCAACAGAGAGTATTGGCACATTTGCTGTATGAGAAAGAAAGATTATTCTTACTTCTGAGTTTCATGCAGGGCTTTTTTATGTAAAAAATGAAATGAAAACTATATTGGATGTATAATAATGAGGAATGCCATTTGCAATGCGTTATCAGTTAGCAGCACCAGCTAAAGCATGCCAAGCTATAGCTAGATAATGAATAAAAGATGACTTCCAAGCACTGAAGTCCATATACTAATGGGTTTTTTAAATTGAAAAATAAAAGTTGTATGCATTTATGTATGTGTTTATGTATGTTAGATGTATTTATATGCACTATGACACTATAGCACATATACATGTAGATACATGTACATATATTATGGATTACAGCCATTATTCCAGCAGAACATACTAGCTTAAAGTATTCATATGGGAGGTTTTTCCTGTTTTGATATTCAATAAAGTTGTGGATTTAAGGTTTTTTTTAAGTGCTCTCTTTTCTTTCTAAATGTTTCAAAGTTTGGTACAATAGGGTTGATAGAAATCAACCATCCACAGTTTAGTGCTGCTAATTCTAGAATTTCAGAATAGAATTCTAGCTCATTAATCCTAAAAAAGAAAGTGATAGGACCAGAATCTAGAGCAATAATTCTCAATAGGGGACAGTTTTGCCTTTCAGAGGACTTGTGGGAATATCTGAGTGGGAGAAGATGCACTGGCATCTAATGAAGAGGGGGTGAGGCACTCACTGCTCAGGAGCTGAGTCAGCTGTAGTGCATAGAATGAAGCACACAGCCCAGAATTATCTAGTCTAAACAGCAGTGCTGCTAAGGCATGGAAAACCTAGTCTAGGACGACGATACTCACAAGACATCATGTTGGAAAGAACTTTACAACTTTGGGTGGATGTGGGGGAGGGAAGAAATAGTAGAAGAACAAAGGAAGGGGTAACAATGCTTGACAAGAAATGTGCTCATTACCTTACTCATGTAACTGTAACCCCTGTGTAGAGCATCTTTCCGATAAAATAAAATAATCAGTTTAGTCACATAGCAAACTAATGCAAGTACATCCTTCCTTAAGGGATCTTCTAGCTTCCATTGAAATTTGGTTTATTATATGAGGTCACAGCTTTATGGAACCATGATTACAAATTTTCACCAGAAATGTTCTCTAGTACACGTTTTGTTGTAGGCAAGGCCAGGCTCCACAGCAATGTGGCATGAAGGCTGCGGTAGTTTTCTGTGCTCTAAAGGCTTCAGTAGTTCCATGCTTTTGTTATCTTAGCCGAAGATAGAGAGCAGTATTTGGAAATTATTTGCCTTCCCAGGTTTGGATGTATTTTGCAAGGCACCATTATTGTTGCCATTCAGATTCTTCCCATGTGTTCCCACCGAAGGGTTTGAAGAACCTGTTTGTGTTGTAATATTTTCTGTTATTTCCAGCCATTTCATGCCTCCGTGCGTTCCTCCCTCCACCGTAAGAGCTCTTAGGCTGGCCTTATGCTTTCAGCGTGTTTGAAGTACACAAATGTAGATGGAGCATCTGCTCTATCCTGTAACTAAAAGTATTCTCTGATGAAATGATGGCCCCCCAGAGGAAGGACCATTAGTCATCTTGCTACCAGTCTTCCACTAGAGCCTACCAATACTTATATATTGTCTTCGCAGTCAGAAGTGGCATTTTACCTGATGGCCGGACAAGGATAAGTGGAGTCATCTGTTCCCATTACTTTTCATTAGCAGTAAATTTCCTTCATGTTTATATCTACGTGATTTTTAAAGAGGAAATAAAAGGAGAGACACATACACAAAATTCATATGTGACTTGCCATACCACAAAACAATAATGATTGTAAAAAAAAAAAAAAAAACAACCTTTGTGGATTTAAGGAAACCATTTGTATTACTTATAGATAAGAAATGTTTTACAGAAGAAAAAAACAAATGAGCTCTTTCTTGAATTTCTTATCTGATGAAAACTATATGATAGTCAACTTATAACGTGAATTTTTCCCAGATTCCTCATGCACTATTTTTTTTTTTAAATTTTCAGGCAGGGCCTTGCTATGTAGTCCAGACTGGCTTAGAGTTCAGTCTGTGGTCCAGGCTGACTTCAAACTCATAACGGCCTATGTCACCATGCCCAGCACACATCTATTCTTATTTCTTGCTGAAAGGGTATAATAGTATACAATGCTGGGTTTACTCATAGAACATTTGTGGATTCGATTGTGTGAAACTGATTAGGAAAAATATTACCGTGAAAGGGATACGCATTGGTTTTATTCTAACACTGCCAGATAAAGAAAAGAGAGAAGAAACTCATGTTCAAAATCCCAAGGCAATTCTAGCTTTTGATTATACAGTTTGATTAATCCTTAGATTAATTAATTAGCTGGGAGAGCACAAACTGAGTGTGGCATGAGTATTAGGAAATATTAGCAAGTATTAGGAAGTTGCATTAGGAAGATGCTTTATTGGTGCATGTTTCTGTGATAATGGTTTGAACTGCTAACGAACTTCAAAGATCTTTAAAATTGTATGGAGTTTTCCCCCTAAGGTACTCTCTGTATTGTAGGTTTCAGGTCACACACAAATTAGCCTAGTGGAAATGGAGGTTTCAAGTCAATGGACACACTAAGTTACCAAATTACCTTGAGGAACTCAAATAATGTTGTTTCAATTTATTCTATTTAAATAGCTATAAGAAACATTTTTTGAGACTTATAGATAGTGAACATCAACAAGGCAAAGGAAAAAGAAATAGATTTGTCTTTCTTGGGTTTCAGTTATGAGAAAAATCTATGTACATCTTTTAAATATTGTAAGGTTGTTGATTAGTGAATCATTCTAAAACTATCAAAAAGGTAAGATGAGAGAATTTAAACAGTCAGGAGTAGCCTGCAATCAGCATGAAGTCCAGGTATGAATCAATTATCAGCATAAACATACGCATTCTTACTGTTTTTACAATTGGTCATATTCTAAGATTTCTGCCATGAATGCTTTTTAACTATTATTTTTAGAGTAAATCTTAATCTTGCATAGGACAGAGCAATGATTGTAGAATGACTTGTGTCATATACTGGAATGATGACCTGATTTTCCCAATGAAGTGGACCCAATATAAGTATTTGTGGGGAAAGGACTGGCAGATTCTTCCTCTCCCCACATTGGGGCACAACTTCTTTGTCCATGCTGAGTCATGTTCTCATTACAAACTGATTGCCAGGATATATGAAAGGCAAGCATGAGGAAAACCTTCTTTCTGTCTGAGAAAGTCTTAGCTGTCTCTCAGATGCTTGATTATACATTCTTCCAGTGTCTGTAAGTCTATCTAGATCGATAATCTTACTTTTGCTCTACACAAACATAAGTGTCTATTTTCAAGCACGCAGACACACACAATCGCATATAATTGATACAAAAAGCTCATTTGGAACCTTCTTCCCTGTAACTTTTGCAGTTATTCATGAGCTAATGTTCTCCAGTCAGTCCCTCAAATTTGGGATCTAGATAATCTCAGAGAGTTAAATGAGGTTAAAAATCAATGCAGACTAACACCCTCAAAATGAAAACCCAAATCCAAACCAAACAAAATCAATTTTCTTTCCAGTCTAGACAGGACTGCTTCCATAATTTTTCCAAAGTCTGTAAACTCTCGCCAACAAACCACTGACTCTTTCATGGCTCTGTTTATAAGTCGTAGATTTAGAAGAAGGATATTATATTAATAAGCATTATTTTTCTCCCAAAAGATTTCCTCTCATGGCTCATGGTCATAAATACGTCTTTACTCCTTCCTAGAGTGAGGATAGCAGCAGCTCCAGCATTACCTGTGTATGCCTGAGGAGGCAGGGGAGTAAGAACGGATGGGAAAGGAATCAGTCTACAAAGGCCATCAAGTGGTGCCGTAATTAGACAGATTTCTCCCGTACTTAGCTAGGATCTATGGGGGGAAAGGTTGGGAGAGACACAGCTGGAATTCCAATTGGATGTGTCTTCTTTGTAGAGGGAACAGCAAATGATATCCCAACTGCTATTATAATTAGATCCCAACGAACTGCGGGTCATCTATCAGGCAGGTCGTTATTATTACATTTGCTGCTCTTTCAGTTTCCAAAAGAAAAATGAAGGCAGAGGCTTCTCTCCTTTAAGCCTGCATGACTTGCCACTGTGGATCCTTTGTTCATCTCTTACTTACTTCTGCATTTCTTAATCAGGAAGCTATTTCTGATGCCATGGCATGCCCAGGCCCAGAGTTAAAGCTCCACAATTGACAAAAAAAAAAGAAAAAGAAAAGATCCATTACCCTAGCCTTCCTAGTCAATTAGTCACTACCCCCAAGTAATGGCTGATGACAGATTATGCAAATTTCAAAACATTATTATTAATACCAAAGCTCCAATATTTTATTTGCTTGAAGTTCCTATAACAGGTCATTTTGTGGTTTACTGATTGCAGATTTTATCTCTGTTTGATTTTTCATTCAGGAAATGAACCTGGAAAAATATTTGGCAACCATAAATGACATTCCTAGTAAATCATGTTACATCTGTAAGATAAGTCTCCATTGACACTTTACATTCAAATAATAATCATCTTAAATTGTCTTCTAAGATTATTAGGACAATCTTCTGTTCTCAGGTTTTCTTTCAAAGACAAACCAAGATTCTCCCAAGGGAGCCTGTAATCCTTTGGAAATCATTCACTGAACACAGACTCTTACCTGCAAGCCACAGCTAACAACTGGCAGCTCTCTACTAGCCCAACTTATAGCAACCCCATCCCACAGCTAACAGCTGGCAGCATCGCTGCCACCAACGAAGAAAGCAAAGGAGAAAGGAAGACCATGTGGTGGGACACTTGTTCTCCAAGCAAAATTCTCTAACATGTAACAACTTTACACATTCAGATTTATTCATCTGTAAATATTATCAAGACCCACACATTTCTATCATAGGGTGGCATGCACTCAGTAAACCCAAGTCAATACTAATAGATAAGACATGTCAAATGTGTTCAAATAATCCACACTTCCTTTTTACAATAATACTCTCTTTGCTTCTGCACCTTTCCTTCAGTCCTCACCAAAAGTTGCTTGAAAATGATTCATCTAACCACTAAGCTGTGTATTTCCTTCCCTTTCCTTTGCTACATTTCATCTCTGTGCATTCCCCCTCCCCTTTACCAGGAAGAAAGAAGCTTTTATTTGAGCAAATAAAGGAGGGGGAACATTCAGTGGAAAACATTCAAATTCTCTTTGGTGGGTATGGAAGGAAACCTGAAATGTTGTGCCATCATCGCAAGCATTTTCCTCTCTGTAAACCTCTACAATGCAAATGCTAAGAAGGTAGTTCAGGGTAAGTTCATGCAGGATATGCATATCCCTTTGGCTACACATCAGGATTCTAATTCAATATGTTCCCCTTTAAAGTCTTCTTTGTCCTATTCTACACAGACTGCTGACTGGGGCAAACTAGGTCTAAAAGACATGTGTGTCTTTTATGGAAGAGTGTATTTCAAAATCCATGCCATTTTCCTGCCTTTACCTAAAATTGTATATTCAAATTAAGACTTGTGGGAAGGCATCCAAATGATGTCTCTGGCCCAGCAAAGACTGACTTAACAACAACATATTGAAGGATTACAGCTAACGTCATCCATTATTCTATCTCAAGGTACTTGCCAAGTCAAAATGTCTGATAAAAAATGCCTGCGATAAAAGTGTCTATATCACCACAAGCTCAAGTATTCTAGAAATAAAGTAGTATTTATTTATTGCATTATTCCTATGAATCTCTCTTGAGATATGTATCTATGTATCTATGTATCTATCTATGTATCTATGTATCTATCTATCTATCTATCTACCTATCTAGCATAATGATGGGGAAAAAGACTGGAAAAGTAAGTCTATCCTTTAAGATAGGGCAGAAACAAACAACAAAAAAAAAAACTGTGTGGTGGGAGAATGGAACAGAATAGAGTTGGGTATCATCTAGAATGTCCTAAACAGGCCAGACACCTATGAGAAAAACACTACAGCAAACAGAATCTTTAGCTTTAAACAAACATAGGTTACACAGAGCAGAATATTTTTGAAACAACCTTGACAGAGAACTTAGTTTCACATTAGCATACTAAATTGACTTCTAAAGATCCCTAGGTCTGCCTTAATCTGCTGAGGATTGTGTACCAAGACTGGAAGGTGCACTCAGAACAAGATTCATGTCCTTATCAGGTTTTGTTCCCTCAGTGGGAGAGGAAAAACACAGGATTTACACCCTGGTCCATCACAGGGACAGAGGCCTCAAGGTAAAGGCCTATACATTAGGGACCTGCTGACCACATAGGTGATTGATGGTGCAAGAATGTGCATCTGTTACCATTTAACACATATTTTTCAGGTTCTGTTTTTCACTTTGTTTGTTTCTATTTCTTTCTCTTTTTTTTTTCACCCCTTGCATCACTGTATCGGAAAGGTGATGCCAAAACTGAAGTCTTTGCCTTTTAAAGGTGTCACTAGGATTGAACACACAGCATTGTACTTACACGGATGTCACATAAGCTCATTGTGTAGCTAGGGTTTTGCATGTTTACATTTTTGCTCAGGCCTCGCTGGGCTGTGATCTTCCTATCCAAGGTCTTTCATATAGCTGGGACATTGAGAAGACTCTCCGCACACCTGGCTTTTTGGCCACACTAGCCTTGAACTGCAATCCCTGCAAGCTCTGCCACCATGTCGCTCAGATAAAAGACCCACCACACCCAGCCAAAGTCTTTTAAAAGAATTCCCTTCACTAACAAACAAGTGTTCAAATAACTGCTAGAACCTTCTCCCCCCAAGCCCACTGCAGACTGTCCCTTCCTATGGCTGGATAAAAGCAAGGTATCTTCCAGGGGTCCATGGGAAAGTCTTCCTTCTCTGTACAAACATTTGATGTGGAGAATCCTCCTGCCTGTGGGAAGGGAGGGAGACGGGACATGTGATCCGGAGACAAGGGTTACCGTCCTACTGTGTGGCGGGCAGAACTACCAGGGAAGATGTGAGGAGTCTCCTGGGAGAATCAGGATCAAACTTCATATTCTCTTGCTCTTCAGGAGCAATATATTTAAAAACAAATAGGCTAAGATTATCTGCTTGTAACAAAAAGGTCATAAAAGTCTCAAGAAACAGAAGCTACCCATGGAGAGAGTACAGGTTCCATGTCAGAGACTGATTGCTCCCACAGAGAAACGTTCGAGTGTGGCTAAGTGTAGCTCCATTGCTTCTCCAGAAAGAGAAGCAATGTCTCTGTGGGAGGCCATCAACCAAAAAGGAACAACTTGGGAGCTCTGAGCAAGGACTTTGATCAGTGAAACCATTGCAGTAGCAGCAGCAGCAAATAAAAATCCACCAAACTCTGTGGTAACCTTGTTCACCACAGAAACAAAAGGACCCAAACAAACAGATACCCAATACCACACAGACCCCTGCTCAATTCAGGCAGAATGGTGGGCTGCTCACAGTCAAGTGAACAGGAGGCCAATGAGGAAACCATCCGGGAAGGAAGATGCACAAGGGCACAACCATTTTAGCCCTCCTGCATAGTGACAAAGCCGCTCACACTCACCAGTTATCCCAAGGGGGGAAAATACTCAGGTAGAATTGCTGGTGTCTTTGGTTGTTATAAAGTATCCATTCTTTAGAATTTAATATGATAAGTAGGTTGTATTGGTGATGAGAAGGCAAAATTAATACTAATAATCAGAATCTAACTGTGTTTGTGTGTGTGTGTGTGTGTGTGTGTGTGTGTTCATTCTTCCCAGAGCTTCACAAGAAGCTGGCATTCAGAACTTATTGTGCTTTGTTAGTTCCTTTCCAGGAATGTGGGTGTAGGGTTCTTAATCCTCTGACTACTGGGTTTCTTGCTGAAGAACTCTCCCCAAGACTTTAATCTCCCAGAGAAACAAAACAGAATCAACACACACACACACACACACATACACACACACACAACCACAAAGCAACAGAGTGCTTTCACATTGGAAAGACAATTTTACTCTCACTGTTTTCACTAATCCAAAGAAATGAACTTTTTACTTTATCTCCAAGGATGTTAAAGTCTCCTTCAAGCCTAAGGCTCTTTCCTTTTAGTCAGTAAACATTTCCATCACCTTTCTAGCAAGAGATTAACATGTGTAGTCTGAAGTTAATATATTGCATTTTCTGAAACTACCTGAAAATGTTGACCTTTGAGGCTGTTATCACTAAATATTTCCTGAAATCTATCCTCTATGATCGTCACAGAAGAACTTAGAGAATGGATAGATGAATGAATGAATGAGTTGATAGAGAGTACATAACACAATGGAGACACATCTATATCTATCTATATATCTGTGTATATACATATATACACACATGTATATATCCATACATGCATGCACAAATACAATATTTTAATGCTTGATTAAATCCTATAATGGCACAAATATTCTACCTTAAATACCTATGATTTAATCCACATGAGCCCAAAGATCATGTAAGTTTTACTTCATTGGTATCTTTAGTCATCTCCATTTTCATTAGCGTTACACCATGTATACCTCTGACTTTTATAACTACAGATCTCTCTCTCCCTCTGTCTCTCTGTCTCTGTCTCTCTGTGTCTATCTGTGTGTCTCTTTGTGTGTCTGTCTCTGTCTCTATCTCTCTCTCTGTCTCTCTGTCTCCCCATGTCTCTCTCTGTCTCTCTGTCTCTCTGTCTCTCTCTCTTGATTTGAGTCTCTTGATTCGAGGGTTTTGGCAGCTGTCAGATCACAGGGTCCCTCTTACTGGATGACTGATTTCAGCATACACAACTTGCCCAACATCACACTCCCTTCATTCAGCCTGTGACTGGTTGCTGGACATAGAGGAGAAAAGATAGAAAAACCCAGCCCTTATTGTATTGAGGAATGTTCCACGGATTCCTAATTTTTCCAAATCCTTCATCATAAAGGGGTGTTGGATCTTGTTGAATGCTTTTTCTGCATCTATTGAGATAACCAGGTGGTTCTTATCCTTGCTCCTGTTGATGTGAAACAAAGGAGGAGGCTGCAATGCTTGATAAGAAATGTACTCATTATCTTGCCCATGTAATTGTAACCCCTCTGTACAGTATGTTCACAATAAAAAAAGAAAAAAAGAAAGAAAGAAAAAGAAAAACCCAGCCCTTCTTAACTTCAGGATAACCGAGCTCTCCTCTACCTGGCACCCCCTTCAGGACAGAGTAGCAATTCTTCCTGACTCCCTCTGCCTAATCCTGTTTCCTTCCCTCCAGACATCCTGATGCCCAGAGGGCTCCTGAAAGAGCTCCGTGTATGGCGATCGCTTTCTCAGTCAAGCTTCTTGGGGAATCTGGTCTGTTGCGACAGCAGCTTCTTAGAATGGAAGTGATATACAGTCCTGTAGTCTATATATGATGAGGCTCTTGGTTCTATACTGCAGTCTATTCAAAAGGTAAGTCATAAGAGAATTAGCCATTTCACTGAGACAAAATAGCCAAAAAATATTCTAGAGAAGTGCATTTTTAATCCTAATTAATTGTAGTATCTAATTTTTGAAAGATAAGTCATGAGTTATTTTTACTTGCCTGGGTTTAGGCAAATTAAAGGAGAAACGAAGCCATTAATGTGCTAATTATGAAAGAATACATCTTTAGGTAAAAATTATCCAAGAAATCTTCTATACTATCTATTTTTTTCTGCAAAGACAATATAATTTGTTCCTGCTTTAAAAAAAAACTCTTTATGACAAAAAGAAGTCATTGCCAGCAGACAAGAGAGCTATGAAGTGCATTTATGATGCCGCTTTGATGCTCTGAACACACTGAGTATATTCATTTGTCTTTGATGGCTTCTGCAAATCACAAGTAAAAAATAGACTAATACTTTGGATATATTGAAGTAGGTAAATTACAAAGACAAAGAGCCTTCGCTCATCCTCATTATCACAAAATGCCAAGGCAGTTTTGAGCATGAAATAAGTGCTTCATTATAACCAAAGAATGATAGGTAAATAAATTCTTCACCACCAGAAAACGTGGCTTCATTGATTCTTACTTGGGATATATTTCCTTATCTCTAATAAAACAGTGTATTCCCTTATTGTCTATATGATTGATCATAAGCAATAATGTCATGTTCAATAAGAAAAACATTCTTCTTTTTGTAGTAAAGTACAGAAAAGTTTGAGGATCAACCTAGTTAGAAAAAGAGCCCCAAATGCAATTTAACATAGTTGTTGAGATAACTAATTAGCCGCATATAAAATGCTGTCTCACTTCCCTAACCCTTCATCTTGCTATTGTAATAACAGATGATCAGATTGAAAGGATGTTCCTTCTATTTTCTATTCTTTCTAGGAAAAAAAACCCACTTCCTAGACTTCTGTTGTGCATCATTGAAGGTCACTGGTGATTTAAGCATGAATAAAGAGTTTGCAGTTTTAGACAGGAAAAAGTATGAATCATCTGTAACAGTGCTACAACAGTGGCACAGACCTAGGCACAGCAGGATAGGTCAACGGCTTTGAAGAGGAAGAGGTCTTTCCAGAGGAGAAATGCACACCTGAATCTTGAGGAATGAATCGATATTCACCTGGCTTAAAGCTCAATAAGATGTCCAATATGATAAAGGATTAGGAAACAAGAGTAATAGAAATTTCCCAGAAGGAGGATACCTTATCAGCAGAAAAGCAGCACACCAAATCCAGCAGCCCCTCAAAGAGATCATACACCCAGATCAGGTGAGGTCTAGTTTATCCATGTAAGGATTATTCAGCACTTGCAAGTTATTCTGTATATAGAATAAAGACAAAAATCATAGACTCTCAATAGATCAACTGAAACATCAGTAAGAAGCTATGTTCCTCCATGCTTAATTTTTTAAAAACCTAAAAAAATAGATATAGAGATAATATATACCAAAAACATAATAGAGGATATCTGTGAGTAATTCACAAAGAAGCTAAAGATGTTTGTTTTTACCTGTGTTCCTCTGCACCATATTTGAGGTCTTAGAAGAGCTAGCTTGCAAAAGAAAGAAGCAAAGGGCATCCAAATTGGAAAGGAGGAAGTCACCTCAGCCAAGATAGCAGATGATATGATTTTATAAGATTTACAATACTTACAAGATAATAGAATATCTAAGAATAAATTTAGCTGAAAAATGGAATGATATCTACAATGAACATGATAAAACACTGATGAAAGTCAAAAGAAAAATAATAATAATAACCCAAATTTAAAGTGGGCAAATTGTTTGGATAGCTCAAAAGAAGACTTATCAATGGTTGATATGTATATAAAAAAGGATGTTCAACAACCCTAATCATCAGAGAAATACTAATCAAAAGCACAATTAAGTATTACCTTGCCACAGTTAGAATGACTAGTATCAAAAAGATAAAAAGAAATAAATCTCAGTTGGCTGTTTCTCTGGCCTAGTGAGGATCGGGAGCCATTACAACCTGCTCTTCACTCTCTGGCTTTTCTGGCTCTCTCTGCATGCTGGTAGGCTGAAGAACCTACAAGTAGATCTACTACTCAGACAAATACTTTTAAGAGCACTACAAGTGCTGGCATGTCTTAGTTCTTAGAGAGCTTTCTACATGAGTACCCCAAACTCATTTGATGTCTGAATAGGAACGGGCCTTTGAAAAAAGGAATTTATCTGGGATCATCAACTAAATCTTTTTGAAATTTAACATATAAATATACATAAAGCAGTATTCAATGGATATGTGAAGACTGCATAAATCATTTGTGTGTGTGAGCTGCACCCTTCACAGCCACACAGCTGCGTATTGCAACTCAAAGTAGATGGGGATGGAGAAAAAGGAGTTGGTAAGTTGCAGAATTCTTTAGGATAATCAAGAGGTCTTGATAAATTAATGAATATATAGAGTTAAGATAAAGGATACAAAAGCAGTTTCAAGCTGGGTGTGGTGGTACAGTCCTGTAATCCCACTGCTTTAGAGGATGAGAAAGATCACATGTTCAAGTCCAGTCTAGACTACAAATGAGACAGAAAAATGGGAGGAAGTTTCTGGGGATGTAGCTCAGTGGTAGAGTGCTAGCCTAGCTCACACTGCAAGAAAAAAAAAAAAAGAGTTCTCACACTACCCTACCCAAATCTATATCTGGAGAGGTTATGAACACCATATGGAAAAAGTACATCAAGGTACGGGGGAGATAGTAAGCTGACTGTTTGCTGGCAAATTCTCTAACTCAGCCACACACAAGATAGAAAAGAAAGGGGAATAGTTCTGAGCTCTTATGTATCATCTTCGTGAAAGGGATCAATCTAATGTCTGGGTCTGACCTGCAAATCAAGCAGAACTCCATCCTGTGCTGGTGCTGGGAGGCCAGTGGGAAGAGCAGAGGAGCAATGGCTTCTTCTGTCAGGTCCACCATGATCTATGAGACAGCCATGCTATCCCGGGCAAGAATGTATTTCCTTGAAACTTGTCTATATGGTGTCCATTAAAATAGATGTCACAAGAGAGTTTACTTTAAAAAAAAACAAAAACCTTCCTTCTTTGTGCCTTACTTACACCAATCTGTTACTTTGACAGAGGTTAAAAAGAAGAAAAATGACAAAATATTTGGACAAAGCTGCAATTTAAAGGTGAACTTCACCGCTAGATAATAATACCAGTATATGAGGACGTATAAAGGTGATGTTGGTGACAAATTCTTAAATACTGATCACTAGAGAGGATTTAGCTAAGAAATAATAATTGCAAATTTTCTAGAGTCAAGCAGCGTATAACTGAATAACAGTGCAATGATCATCATGATTTAGTGTTCTCAAACTTAGTCCATGCAAGTTCCTTGACTTTAAAAAAGTATTGCTATGGTGAAGGTGATGTACAGAGTGGTTACAGTACCTAAGTCAGGTAATAAGTGCATTTCTGTTTGCACAACGTCCTTTCCTCACTCTGTCCCAGTAAGTTCTCTGGCTTAAAAGCTGTTCCTTCCACTTATCTTTTGAGACATAGCAGAGGTGCCACTTCCCAGGTGCTGTCTTTTTTTTGCTCTCTTCTATCTTCTCTATCTCTGCATTCTAATGTTTCCATTGAGGGACCCATCCCATTGGATGGAAAGCTTTCCTTTTTTTTTTTTTTTGTCCTCTCTGGCCTGTAATATTCTGAAGCAGACAGTCCGTGGTTTAGTTATTTGTCTCCAGGTCTGGAACACAGGAACCCACTAAGCATTTACTTAAATAGAGAAAAAGGTAAGTCTTCTTATGCTTCTGGTTGGTTGACTTGAATCAGAAATGGTAAGTTTGTTAGAGAAAACTTAAATTTATTTAACGTCTTTTCTAGTAAAGGGCCACTTGAGCACAGAATTCCAGTATCAAGAAGGTGGTATTGCACATTGAGTACAGGAATAAAATTCCCAAGGATGGCAGTAGTTTCTGGACCCCTTAAGAGAATTAGTATTCATCTGAGCATGAGAATAAGCATAATCTACTGAGTTCCAACAATTTGCCTACAAGGTGCATGAGTGCACTACTAACACCTGTCTCCTTTTACTTTGTCATCTCTAAGCATTTCTGACAATCAAAAATGATTATATACAAAGACAACTGGCACTTACAGAGGCTTTTGTAGCTCATTCAACTTGGTCTTTATGGTTTAGTTTCCATGCAAACAGAAAAGTATTTATTCAACACAAAGAGGTCAAAAATTTATATGAGGCATATTTCTTTTTGTTAAATTAAAATAGAATTTGTTACTGTGTGCACATATAATTCATTTCTTATTCTTCTTGGGATTGTTTCTATCTTTCTCCCTCCCTCCCACCCTTGCTCTCTCTTCCTCTCTCCCTCTCTCCTCTCTCTTTTTAATCATCCATACAAAAAGAACGGCACAGATCAGGCACCACTGGCTCATGCTGTCAACCTTCGCTCATTATGAGGCTGAGAGCAGGAGAATCATGGTTCCAGACTAGTCCAGGCAGAGAGCTCTGGGAGACTCCATCTCATTAGAAAGAAGTGGTGATACATGCCTGTCATTATAGCTAAAATAGGAAACACAACATAGATCATGGCCCAGGTCATGAGTCCCTATCTCAAAAATAACCAGCGCAAGAAAGGATTGGAGACGTGACACAGAGGTGGAGTGCCTGCTGAGCAAATGTGATACCTTGAGTTCAAACCCCAGTTCTGCAACATGAAGAGAGACAGAGAGAAATGAATGACACCGATATTTTGTTGCTATATATCTAATAAAATGAAATGTGTACTTGTCAGAATTATAGAACAAAACCATATCTAGATTGATGGATTTGAGAGAAATTTGTACTTGTTTTTTCTCAACCAATTTTAAAGAAATTGGATCATAGAGATCTTTACATTGTAGAGAAGGAATTACTGTGTATCATGACATCTAGCTAGAGTGAGAAGACGAGGAAGTCAGAGGAAAAGCTGTGGAGGGAATCCTTTCAGTAAGGATTGTGGGAAAGAAAGAGGACACTAAAGTGATCATCTCTGTCAACTTTTCAGGGCTTTTTGGTACATTTTTTATTGTAAAATGCTATACAGAGGGGTTACAGTTACATGAGCAAGGTAATGAGTCCATTTCCTATGGAGCATTGTTGCCTCCTTTATTTTTCCCCTTCCATCCCTTCCCTCCTACCTCCACAACTACCTCTCCCCGCCCCCTCCCTTTCCTCGCCAAAGTTGTAAAGTTGGTTTTCAACATAGTGTGTCATTGTTACAATGGGTCAACCTGTATCCATATTTAAGCATTTTGTTTTTTCCTTTCCCCTCCCCAAATTAGAGAAGTGTATATACAAGATGCAGGGCACTGGAATCAAATACAGTGAAAACAGGGGAGTATACCGTAGGGGAGGAATGTACAAAGAAACAAAGAAACATAGGTTCCATGGTTTCCCTTATTTGCAATAACTAGTATATGTCTGGGACAAGCAGAAAAGGTCAAAAGCTATGTACATATGACCATATAAAACCATGATACGTGAAATGAACCCCAAGATATGGACACAAATATTTTTCTTCTTTCTTGCTATTGTTTCTAACATTTTTAAACTTCAGGTTTTGTAGATCGTGTGTGTGCACATTATGTGTGTTGTGTATGTATATACTTGTGTGCAAGAGCAACTTTTGTAGGCCCAGGGCTGCAAGAGGCTCTAGGAGAAAACATCTTTCTCTCCCTATCCACCTGGACACAGCCATACCGAAATAAACCTGGAAGTGTGACCTTTCAGTTTTCATTAGATTTAGATGAAGAAAACAATTGTAACTGGAGAACTTTTGGTACAACTAAGAGATGTCAGTTACCCATCAGCTGACAGAGAGCCATGGGTTCTACCCCACGAATAGGACAAAATCAATTTATACTACTGTAATGACTTGTCTGGGGGAGATATGAGAGGGTTGTCTCCACTTTTTAAATGACAAATTTGACGATTCATAATGGTTTAAATTTAGGAGATTCAAAGTGATGTTATGATTTAGAATTATGAAGAGGAATAATTAAATCAAGCTAATTAATGTATACATTATCCCAGATACTTTTCTGTGATGAGAATATTTGAAATGTGCTCTTTTAGCAATTTTGCAGTGTATGATGTGCAAAAGAACTCAAAAAAGTTCCTCCTGTCTGAGATTTCATACCCATCATCCTGAATCCCTCTCTCTCTCTCCCTCTATAAAGTCTATTCTATTTTCTCCTTTTGTGAGTTTGACTAAGTTCCACATAGAAGTGAGAAGATGTAGTATTTATCTTTCTGTATCTGGCTGCTTCCATTTACATTAGAGAATGACAAGATTCTCCACTCTCATCCATGTGGTTTCAAATAACAGAATTTCTTTCTTTTTAAAAGAGTACTCCATATGCTTTTGACCTTTTCTGCTTGTTCTAGACATATACTAGTTATTATAAGATAATGCTAAACAAAATGAACCCCAAGATAGGGACACAAGAGGGTTTTAAAAAAATCTTTCTTGTTGTTGTTCTTAATGTACTTATAATATACTATGTGATTTTTACATTTTAGTACTGTTGATTCTAATACATGAACATGAATACTTTCCCATTTTTTTCAGATTCTTTCATCAATAGTTTAAAATTTTTAGCAGTAAAACTCTTATATATCCTTAGTTAAATTCAAGCCTAAGTTGCTATTGTTAATGAGGTTGCTCTCATTTTCCTTTTTTGATAATTCATTTTTGTTGCAGAGAAATGCTACAGATGTTCATTTTTTATCCTGCAGTTACAGTGTTTGTTAGTTTGAACAGATTTCTAATGGAGTATGGTTTTCTCTGTATAAAACCATGATATAAGTACAGATCATTGCACTTCTTTTTCTATTTTGATGTCTTTTACTGGTTGCCTTGACAAGGACTTTCAATTCAATCTGATCCCACATAACATTTTGATCAGTGACAGAATGTTATACATCATTGGTGATGTATTATATTTTCCAGTGCAATAGCCATCTTAGTTTGTGTGTGTATACTCCAATGTTTACGCAGTAATGAAATCACTCAATAATGTATTTCTCAGACTGTAATCTTATCCTAAAGCGGCATACTAGATTGAATAAAAATGGCAAGAAGAGGCATCTCTGTCCTGTTCCAGATCTTAGAGCAGATGCTTTCAATTTTTTTTATTGTGAAAATACTGTACAGAGGAGTTACAATTACATGGGCAAGATAATGAGTTGAATATAACTAGCTGCAGTTTTCTCTTCTCTGTTCTTTCTTGTGTTGAAGCACATTTCTTCTAGACATAATTGGCAGAAGTTGTCTTATCATGAAAGATGTTGAATGTTTGTTTCTTTTTTTCACAAGCAATGGGATGATCAAATGGGATCATAGGGTTGGGTTAAAATGATCTATCATATTTATTTGCAAATGTAGAAACACCATTGTTTATCAAAGCTGCAGCCCATTTCGTCATGTGAAGTGTTTTTATTGTGCTGTTAAATTCATTTTTGAGTATTTTGCTGAAAATCCTGACCTATAATATTCTTTTTTAATTATTAATTTACTCTATTGTTATTATAGAAGTGATGTGCAGAGGGATGACAATTATATGAGTCTAGTAATGAATACTTTTTTTTGAAAATTTTTTGAATATTGGTTGCTTTGTTTCAATTTTTGTATTTTTCAAGGTATTTAAACTTCTCTCTTAATTTCGTCATTGGCACATTGAAAAGGTGGACTTTGGGAGCCCTCTGCATGTGAGGTTGTACCAGTTCAGGTGAGCACCCATATAGTCAGATTCTCCTAAGTCCTGTAGACCTTGTTTGTGAGTCTTGCTTCCATGTTACAGGCATCATGACTTCTAGTAAGGACAATTGGAAACTGAACTGTTTAGTGAGAGTCACAAAGCTTCCGACTTCCTTCTTCCATGTGTCACGAACTTCAGGGAATTTTATGGAATCAACCTTTCCTAAACAGGTGAACTGAATCATCTGACAGTCAAGTATGTCATCTCATAGAAAAGGAAACAGAAAGCCTACGCTGAATTTTGAAACTAGATAAAAGTTAATACCCTTTTCACTTTTGTTTCTGTTTCTTTAACCATTTTTCTTTCTAGCTTCAGAGAAACGAGCTCTTTCTGATGCTTTCAGCGCTATCATATTAAGACTTTGAGTGCTGCAATCTTTGAGATTCCTTTTGGAATAAAGTCCTCGAGGCTTTAGTTCATGCTTCAGGCTGTGACTTCAAACTCAGATCCTTCCTCTTTCATCTATCATAGAGTGACTTATCAAAGTGGGAGGGTAGGGAAAGAAAATAACTTCCCTACTTTTTGATATTTCTCTGTTTCCACTTCCATTATATAAAGGTAAAAAGGAGAAACTATATACCTGCTTTAACAGTAAAAGGTCCACACAGTAACACTGATCACCTAATCTAAAATGACACATTTACACGTATAAATGTGTATATGCATACATAATATACGTATATATTTTTTTCTTCTCTCAGTTCACTTGAGTCTTTGTAAAGCAACAGCAGCAGCAAGGTTTGTGATCATTAGAGTTGCTATGTCTTTACTTGGAATCGTTCTTTGACTGTTTTTCTTAGTTCCTTCTTTACCACCAGATCCTAAGTTAGTGCAGTTAAACAATACATTTTCTATGGAACTACTCTGCACATAGCACTATGAGATACACAGATAATTTAAAAAGTTCTGCCAATACAAGAATAAACATGTAGTTTGTCCTTTTATTAATGCCAAATTTGATGTATTTAGTATTTCACAAGTGGATTGTTAATAAAACTGAACATACCTATTCAATGAAAAGATACCCTATAAAGACATCCATAAAAATTCAGTTAATATTTGAGTTGATCTGTCATATTTCCCACACATGATTTGATTTTGTCCCTAATTTTACTGAACATAACAAAATGGAGACATATAAAGATCTTGATATTTTTACTTCGGAAATTAGTTAGCTGTATTACATTGGTAAAAATAGGCATTTATATTTAAGGAGACTTACTCATTCTGGGTTCAGAGCTTATTAGTTTATTATGCAGACTTAGAAGGAAAGATCACTAAGAAATCATTTATAATGTAATAGAAATTAAGTGTTTTACTTTCTGAATAATATTAGAACAAGTGTTTTGGTAAGAGTGTCGTCTTTCTGACTTCAATAGCAATCACTTAAGTCTTGTGAAATTCCTAGTGATTTAGTATAATTGACTACAAGAAGTAATTTGTGTGTAAGATAAATCCAAGTAATTATATATCCTCAACTCATCAATTAGTTCAATGCTTTTGCATGCATCAGGAAAATTATATATCTGAAAGAACAAAACAAAACCTTTCAGAAATGCAGCAGTTGAATTTTTCATTGGGCTCAAGAAAATGTTTCTTGATCCTTCATATGGCTCAAAGATATCCCCTCACAGTGTAAATCAAGATATTGCCACCCCTTCATTTTAAACCACAATTTGCAGTATCCCTACTGTCATTACCACAGTACTATTATATGTTGGAGCCTTCCTCTGAAATAGCTGCTATTGAAGGGAATAGTTGAGCCACGTGTTCTGGACTGAAGTTCAGTCTGATACAGAGCTCACTTGGGCCATTTCCTGGCTGGCTGAGTTTTGGTAAGTTAATCATTGTGAATGCTTTCCTCCATGAATGAATTCAGGTAATAATCACTCTCATATAACTTATTAAATTAGTACTTCTATTAAACTAGTACTTAAAATATGGCTCAGCATATCATTTTCAGTGCTTACCAAATATTGCCTATAATTAGACCTCGAAGAGAAAGTTGGAGAAAACAAGGAGAATAAATACAAGTGGAGGTTTTCTACGTTGGATGTACTACTTATGATTATTTTTAATGTATTTAATATTCAACTAATTGATATAAATATTCTTTCAGATTGGGAAATACTTTTTATTGCTACAAAATTCTGTTGAAAATAGTTTATTTCTTTAGGAAAAATGTTCTTAGCAGAAATAAATCTTAAGACAACCAATAGATGTGGATTACATTCTCATTGTAGCAAAGGCAAATTTCATCCCTCCTAGATGAAATATCTACTGAATACATGTCAAAAGTGAAGCAAAATATAATGTGTTTCTTTAGCTAAAATTTGGGCTTCCTAAGCCCCAAACCAGAACCCTGTGTCCTTTTGGTAAGATCAGATTGTATGTCTTTTCCCTGCTCCTTCACTCTGAATCCAAGCACACTGTACTCTTGCTGTGTAATTTTCTCCTCAGGACATGCTTTCCTTCTTTCCCTTTTGGGTTTAGATGGTCTTGCAGGAATGATTTGACTTCAATTCCAACAAGAGTGACCTCACTTCGGTCTCGGATCTCAGCACAATCTATAAACAAGCTTTTACCTGAGAGACCTACCCTGGCTCAACCATTAAAAAGATTGCTTCCCAAAGAGCCATTAGCTCTCTACAATTTGTTCCATTAGGTAGGACCTTGGAGAGGATTAAAACCTTTAATAAAATAAAAGCCCAATGTACAGTAGTATTTCCTGGCTATTATTTTTATTATTATTCCTTCCAAGAGCCTTTTAAAAATATTTTTTCCTAATTATTCACTGTAAAACTTGAAGACTCCAGATGTGCAATGTACATAATCAGTGTACATCTATATGTGCTTAATATAAAAAAGAGTGAAAATTTGAAAGAATAAGAACTTCTCACCTTCCAAGAATCAAGTCCATTTGGAAGCAACACCGCCTCTCAGATTTGCTTGACTCATAGAAATTGAAGAATTAGAGACAGAGTCTGTTTTCCCAATCCTTCATTATGTCACATTCCATAATCATGTGTATTTCAAAGCTTAAGTAACTTGTTTGAATAAGAAGAGGATTAGAACAAATATTTTCCCTGCATATATTTGTATCTGTATATATCAGTGTTAATAGGGAGATGACAAGTCAGGGCTTTCTGAGAAGTTCCAGTGTCTGAAGTCACTGTTTCTTCACCTTTGAGATATCGTGTCATTCTTCAATAATTTTATCATAACTCCTTACTTCATGGAAGAATGGGGAAGGGTAAGTGAGGAAGACAAGGAAGGGATCTGGAAATATACCTGGCAGGGAAAATACCTAGCGAATAGTCTATGGCATATTTTTAGTTTTCTAGTAGCTATTCACTTAAATATTAGCCAATAGTTTAATTGCAACTCTTCTGATATCTCCTAACTTGTCCATTGGTAACTGAAAAGTATTTTTATTCCTCAATTTTAATTATTAAACTCTCTCACAATCTCCCAAGAAGAAACTACTACTGAAATGGTGAAGCATTAAATATGCAAAAGTCAGTTGTATTTGAAGATAATTATTACTGAAGATTTACACTGGTTTGTTGTTTCTTTTAGTCATAGTGTTCTTCCATAAGAGTTATAACTGAAGCAAGATAAGGCACTCATTTCTACACTGTTTTCCTTTACTATGCTTCATGTAAATAATAAAAAGAATTATGTAGGCAAGTGTGGTGTTTCATGACTACAATTCCAACTATCCAGGAAGCAGCAATTGTAAGGATCATGGTTTAAAGCTAGCCTACACAAATGGTTATCAAGACCCCTCCATTTTAACCAAACAAACCAGGCACAGTGGTTCACACATACTGTCCCAGTACACAGGAAGTATAGGTAGGAGAATCATGGTTCAAGACTGGCCCTGGGCAAAAAGCAAGACTCTACCTGAAAAATAACCTGGGGAACTATGGGTATAAAATATTATAGGAGATCTTTTAAGAGGTATTTATGTATGAAAATAGCATAATACAATCCACGAAAAGCTGCTTTTAAGAAAGGGAGGAGAATGAGAGATTAACAAAGTAATAGAAGGGGTGAATTTGGTCAAAGTCTATTATACACATGCTTGTAAACATTCCACGAAACACTTTTGTACGATTAAACTAATTTAAAAGATACCATCAGTGCAACACAGGCAACAATATACTGTCTAGTTTATTCTACAATTAATTCAATCATTCATTCATTCATTCAATGCATATTCACTGTGAATCTCCCATGTGCCAGCCATTATGTGCCAAAGGCAAACACACACCCAACCTGGTGCTGTCTCCATTCTTGCTCATTCTTGTACTGCTCCCTTCAGGTTATTTGCTCAGGAGTCCAGTGTTTGTTCCTTGTACTGCTCTCTTCAGGTTAGTTGCTCAGGAGTCCAATGTTTGTTTGTTCCTTTGAATAGAATTTCTTAGTGAAATCAGGCTCAGGAAATTGTAGTTCCCTATCTTCCCTGTTCTCTCCTATATCTGCTATTTGTTGACAATAAAAATATTAAAGACTTTTAAGTTGGAATTTTGCACATTCTAAAGCATTTCTGTATGGGGCAGAAATAAACCTCATTAAAATAACTAACAACCATGCACTGGTGGCTCACACTTATAATCTTAGCTACTAGCAGGCTGAGATCTGAGGATCATGGTTTGAAGCCAGCTGGGGCAGGAAAGTCCATGAGACCTATGTCCACTAAAATGACCCCAAAAAGCTGGGAATAGAGCTACAGCTCAAGGAGTAGAAAGGTGGTCTTAAGCACAAAAGCTCAGGGACAGCACTCAAGCCCAGAGTTCAAGCCTCAGGCCTGGCAGGAAAACAGAACAAAACTCTAGCCACCTAAGGTGTTGGAATTTTCTTCTGTTCTATTGCTCTACCTCCTTTCAAACAAACATAATAATGCAAAGGATGGGAGAATACAACTAGATTACAATTACTTCTTTCATATACAACGCAAGTAGACCTCCCATCTCTCCATCCTTGTTACCTTTTATCTTGACCTTATCACCATAGAAAGCTTGCCAAGAAATCACCTAAAAATGAAGTGCTCAATTTCATGATTTAAAAAAGAATGATATATTCTGGTTATGCTATTATTGAAACATCAACAATTATGACTTATTCTTAGCATGAGGCTTAATAGTTGTTTCAACTATTTTTCCTATGAGTGAGTGGATACAGTAAAATACAAAAAGAACAAGCACAGCACAGCAAAGAGTTCATGATGTAACCCCATCTCACAGGGCCCAAGGCAAGCATGATACATGTTGCTGTGAACTATACCACCATAAGGAGAATGGTCCTCTGTAGAGAATGCAAAGTGACATCGTTTTACACAGCAAGTGTTCTTGAATCACCTCCCATTTGTGCCATTCCAGATGAGCTGGAGTTGGGTACATAAAAATGATCAGGAGTATGAACGGTCAGTGGTTCATGTCTGACTTCCTGATTCTAGACAAGCACTTCTTCCTTTGCCTGGGCTGAGCATTTTAAAGAGAGATGAAATCCTCACACTACTCCTGCCTTGATTTTCTAGGAAGGACATTTAAGTGTAATACAGACATAACAGTTACTAATTTTATATGGAAGAATGGTGGACCAGGACTATAGACTCATCATCACCATGACCAGAACCGCCTTGAAACTTTAAAAGGAACTCACAATAGTAATAGACAAAAAAAAAAAAAAAAGATTAAAAAAACCTAAATATTTGAAAAAAGAATTCAGTGAATTTGGCCTAATCTCTTGGCTCTGAAAATCTAGGGTTCTGCAGTAGGCTACACTAGAAGTAGAAAATAACTATAGATTCGAAGCTGCCTTTTAGCTTTTTAAAATTTACTTATTTATTTTTGTCAGTTGTGGGCCTTGAACTCTGGGCCTGAGTGCTGTCCCTCAGCTCTTCAGCTTAAGGCTAGTGCTCTACCACTTGAGCTACAGCACCACTTCCGGTTTTCTGGTGGTTTATTGGAGATAAGAGTTTCACAGACTTTCCTGCCTGGGCTGGCTTTGAACCACGATCCTCAGATCTTAGCCTCCTGAGTAGCTAGGATTACAGGCATGAGCCACCAGTGCCCAGCTAAAATTTATTTTTATTAGCATATATTATATTAGCATACAATTCCCTAAAGTAAGGACTATCATAATCCCTCCATTACTCCTTCTGATCCCTGTATCAGGAAATTTCAGTTTTGCTTTTAGTTTCCTATTTTTCTTTTCATCAAATTATGGGTTTTTGAAAACCTTAAATTGATAAGCTCTAGCCATTTTATAACACAGATATTTATAGCTGTAGTCTTAAGATTCAAGAACTACTATCTCTAGGGATTTATTCATACTTTGAAAAACAGATCAAGCTGCTTGAGTTTGCTTTTCTCTTCACAGTCCCTAAATTGTATTCCTTTTCACATGTTAAATCCCAGGAAAAAAATTCAAACTAAACTCCAGAAATTCTTTTTTGTTTTTCAGTCTGACACTGGGACTCAAAACTCAGTATCTGATGCTTTTGCTCATTGGCTGGCACTATACCACCTGAGCCTCCAACTTCCAGAAATAACCATTTGAAGATGCCTCAAAAACAAATCCTTATCTGATAGCTCACTAGGAAAAAGTATCTTTTAAAAAATAAATGTCAGGTTGTAACTACAGCTATTATATATTTACAGTTTCCCCCCAGAGGGTCAAGTAAATATATTCTTCAACACATAAAGCCAAAAATTGTATATAATTTTAAACAAAGAGAAGCACATTATTAGTCCAGGGATGAGGTTACCTGGAAAGAGGAAGATGTTGAATTTTGGTGGTTGCTAACTCATCTGAAACATTAACATTGAGAGAGCTATCTACCTCTGGAAAATTAGAAAAATAGGTTGTTTGCTTTATCTGCCACTGTTCCCGGCCCATTTCCAAACATAAAGCCAAAAGCATTATGCAATCCTTGTGTCTTTGAGTATCGGAGGCTGGAGTAACTGGGCCAACTGACAACAGAAATGTTCAGTGAAGCAAGATTGGAATGAAAGGTTCTGATTCTGTCTGGGGCAGATCACCTCTATCTATTAGCCATCTAAGTGAAGACAAATGGTAGTCAACAGAAGATGAGTAAAGTCTAGAAAGGAGCATTTGATAGTCTAAGTTCTTCTCTATGAAGTTTAATATTAGTGGTGTAGGACAATGGTAGTTTTGTAGCTTCTACCACATTCAGTATGATAATCATATTTCTATTTTTGCCAGTTTCATATACAAATGAGTATTCTTTATTTTTTTTGTGACAGTGTTGGGGGCTTGGTGCTATCCTTTTTTTTGCTCAAGGTTTAACATTCTGCCACTTGAGCTACAGCTCCACTTCTGGCTTTTTGTTGTTACCTGGATAAGAATTTCATGGACTTCCCCACCAGGCTGGTTTTGAACTGCAATCCTCAGGTCTCAGCCTCTTGAATAGCTGCAATTATAGATGTGAGCCACTGGTGCGGCTTAGATGTAATTTCCTTACTATTTCTAAAAGTTTATTTGGAAGGCAGAACTTTTTTTTTGACAGAACTTTTACTGTTGATATCCTGTTTCCATTAATTGACTGATATGCCTGTTATAAATATTATTGATACTTTATTTAAATGACCTAAAAGACAAAGTTTGCAAATGAAAAACTCAATTCCTTTCAATGATCATTGACTAGTGCTAGTAATAGGATTAAGTATTCTGATTTATACTTTTTAAATGTACATAAATGCTACATAATGGTTCCTATAGGCTATAACCTACATGTAATTCTGTCATTTTATGAACAATTTTGAAAGTAAAAGACTACATATTGCCAAGTCATAAAAAATAGTATCATTGCTATGAAAAATTCTCTTCAAAGTTGCTTTTTCTAAACAAAATTAATAATAGCACATTTGTTTAAAAACATCAGAAAGAATGACATTGCCCCATTTGTTAGGAAAGACTTGGAAAAAATTATATTAAGTAAGTATTAAGCCAGGCCCAAAGAAACATAGGTCCCATGGTTTCCCTTATTTGCAATAACTAGTATATGTCTGAGTCAAGCAGAAAAGGACAGATAAGTTGATGTTAGGGGAATGAACCCCAAGATAAATATTCAATTTTTTTGTTTTTCTTTTCCTTTCATGCAATTGTTTCTAACATATTTATAAGATGATTTCTTTGTTGCTTTGTATGTCCCTCCCCCACAGTATAACCCCTGCTTTCACTGCATTTGATGTTGGTATAATTTGTGGAGGGGAAGGGAGAAAACAAATCGCTTAAATAGGGAAACAGGTGGGCCCATTGCAACAATGAGATGTACAAGTCGTTATGTCGAAAAACGAACTTTACAACTTTGGTGGGGTGAGGGGAGGATTGGGTGAGGGGGGAGGATAGGAAGGGATGGGAAGGGTAAACAAAGAGGAGGCAACAATGCTTGATAAAAAAAATGTACTCGTTATCTTGTCCATGTAATTGTAACTCCTCTGTATGGTATTCTCACAATAAAAATAAATAAATAAAATATAAAATATAGCATTATTTCAAGCAAATGTTTAGAAAATAAATACATTTGTTGAAATGCTTCAATTCAACCTATCTTGGAAGCCTAACTTATTGCTGAAAATACAATATATTTTAAAAACTGACACCACACATGAACAGATACACTGTCATCAGTATTTGCTATAGGAATGAATGCTACCAACGGTAGCATTAAAAGTTGCATACCAACTTTTGAGAGAACCACTTTAGAAGTTATTTAAAAAATAAAACTTCCCAACAAATTACTTTTAAAAGTACCAAAATGTGACACCTTACCCTCTGAAATACACAGGAATAAAACTTGGAAATGTGGATCACAGATTTACTAGAAACCCTGAGAGAAACAAATGAAAGGTGTAAGTTGATAAAAAGGAAAACTATCATATTGAATTGTTCTGGAACTATTTTTAAGGGCATGAAACCTGTTATAAGGCATATGTATTAAATCCATTTCTAACAGAATTGCTTGCATGAATATTTCTAATATATATAAACACTCCTTTTCCTATCATTCAATTCTGACTTCTGAACATTTTAAACTTTGAGAGTCGGCCCGCCGTGATTACAAGATCTCAGAATCTGACCACTGTTCAATAGAATTTCATGTAGCAATAAGAAATGGGACAAATCTTTTCATCTACCTCACAAATTTGTTGTGAAGTTTAAAGGATTAAAACCATACAGAAACATACCTTTCCCCTCTATGAACTGACACCTGCAAACCATAATCCTGAAGAACTTTTCTTAGGTCTTTTATCCTTCCTACCTCAACCCAGGATTCCAAGTCCCATTCAATTCGGGTTCCTTGAACTCCTATTGAGCAACCTCATTACCCACAATATAACCACTAGTAAGTCCTCCTCCTCACCCTCTCCAGTGCTGTTATCAATCATTTCCTAGCCTGCCTCCCTCCCATTCTCCCCTTCCTTATTCATTTCTCCAGGAGAGTGACAACTTCTAAAACATAAAACAAAAGTCATGAATTCAGTAAGGAATCATGTGGATAGGGCTCCCCATCACTTCTAGGATAAAATCCAAAGTTGTCATCTGGCTTTCAGTTCTTTCTGGCTTCAGGGATGCCTTTCCATCACTACATCTCCATACGCTCTCCCACCCACACCTACCTAACTGTCTCCCGGCATCCGCATTTACCAAGCTGCTTTATAGTTCACAGCTTTTCTCAAGTTTATCTCTTATTTTCTACAATTCAGCCCTAGAATCCCATTTTCTGTGATTTATTGTCCTACTTTTTTTCTCCACTGGGGGTAAATCTGACTTCTTATATAGGCTATAACGTATATAAACAAACCTGTATAACCTAGTACAATAGCAACTGTTGGACTTGTGTATTTGCTAAGGGCTGTATCCTCATCATCAAACAAATAATCATCAACCACACAACAAATGTTCACTGAATGAACAGACCAACATTCAGCCTCACTTCAGTGGGTCTTTCATAGACATGTTAGCAGCAAATTATATGTACTTCTCAGTTGCTTAAAGGTATTTTTGAATTTTTGCTTTTAATATTGTTTTCTTTCTGTATTTCACAAGTAAACCTAGTGAATAGCTTCCAGTGGCTTCCTTATCCTAAAGCTATTTTATAAAGCAGAGAATGTCTTGAAAGGAAAATAATACATCTTAGAATTTGAAGAATAATAGAAGTGTTTCCTTCTTATTCTTAAACTCCCTGGAAAGCTTATATATATATATATATATATATATATATATATACATCATCCACTACCCTCCCTCTAAAAGCTAGTACCCTGTCATATTTATGCAGCATGGGTATAATCTTACAAGATTAACAAAAAATGAACCCTCATACCAGGCCATAGAATTATCTTTTTTTTGTGAGCTGTGGGGCTTGAACTCTGGGCCTGGGCGCTGTCCCTCAGCTCTTCAACTCAAGGCCAGCGCTCTATCACTTGAACCACAGCGCCACTTCTGGCTTTTTCTGCTTATGTGGTGCTGAGGAATCGAATCCAGGGCTTCATTCATGCATGCAAGGCAAGCATTCTACCACTGAGACACCTCAACCCCCCGCTTTTTTTTGGTCCGTTGTGGGGCTTGAACTCTGGGCCTGGGCGCAGTCCCTCAACACTTCAGCTCAAGGCTAGCGCTCTACCACTTGAGCTACAGTGCCACTTCCAGTTTTCTGAGTGGATGGAATTTCCCACCTGGGCTGTCTTTGAACTACGATCCTCAGATCTCAGCCTCCTGAGTAGCTAGTATTACAGGCATAAGCCACCAGCACCCGGTTAGATTTATCTTTTATTTTCTGTGTGGTGTTAAGGAATGTACTCAGTCCCAATTTACTATCCTTCTTAAAGAGACTGGCAACAACATTTTGTTAAGCTGCCTATGTTGCATAATAAACTTCTTTTATCACTTACCAATACTCATCTTCTATTAGACATTTTGAGTAAGTAGCCAGATCTGACTCTTGAAACCCAGGACTTTGCTCTAGGGCCTGAAAATCTTCTATATTGGCTTCACACAATAGCCTCCTAGAATTGGTTTTGGAGAAACTTTGTCAACTCTGATTTGGAAATCATTGCATTTTACAAAAGCAAAATGAATAATCTTTTCCCTCACAGTAATAATTTTTTCTTTAAAAATCAGATTTTAACCGTGTGAAAAAAATCTTTTTGTTTACTCTGTAATCCAATAGCTAGCTTCTCAGCAAGATGAGGTACCTCAGAAATGTCTGCGACCACGAATCTCTGCCAGCTAGCATCCACAAGAGCACTTCCCAAAGGCCCCGAGGAGTGCTGTGCCAGGGAGATGTGCTATGAAGGCAAATACAGAAAATAATGTATTCAACTGAACCATAAGATTGCCATCTTTGGCAATTTGATGTGGTTCAAAGTACTGCTATTTGAACATTCCATAAAATTATGCCTACAGCAACTTTTTCTCTCCTCTTAAATACTTCCCTGTCCATAGTCATGCTAAACAGAAATAATCAGAACTCATATTATTACATCAACGAATATAAGAGCAATTATACACAGCCAAAAACCAAACTGATGTTAAAGGCAACTCATCATTTGCTTTGAATGAGCACACACTAAGGCAGCTTCCACAATTGAGTCTGACACTGATAGAACACTGCATGACACACAAATAGGTAGTTTAAGAGCTGGGGAACTCAAAGGCTTCTGGGGACGTCACGGCACATACCATAAAAGCTCTGAAGAGTTAAGAGGTACAATAACAGGTTCCACATGCTGTACTAGCTATTAGTACTGAGAACATTTTAGTCATTTCTACCATCTAAACTGCACACCACTACTTACTGTATTTTAATAGATTCTATGCTATTAGATTTTCTTCCTCTGTATTTGTCCTATTTTGTTATTATCTGGGGGCATGCTCTTGTTAGAAACAATATCTTTGCCCATCTATCCTTAATATAAATAAAAACCTTCACCACACAAACAAGGTCAATTTGTTCTGTTTGGGAGATAGAGAGATATAACTAACCACAGGGTATTGAAAAGTAAAATTCATTCCCATCCCATTAGCCTTGTGCAAGTAGAACTGAAGGATGCTAAACAACTGAGCTCTTAGAACCAGGCTTTTCCTTATTTGAATGCACAGACACTGATTGATATACATATATATATATATATATATATATATATATATACCTTTCTCTATATATTTTACATATGTATGTATATCATATGTATATATATCACTGTTGGAGACTGAACCCAACATATGAGAGGCAAGTACACAGCACTTCCAGACTCCTCCAGCTCTTTGGGGTTTTTGTTTTGAAACAGGGTCTTGCTCCTAAGCTTTTTGAGACTAGAGGCTTGCCTCAAACTTCCAATCTTCCCAAGTATGTGCCTGACTTCCTGAATATGTTCCTTAGAAATGTGCCTGATTCTCTCTCTCTCTATATATATATATATAGATATAGATATAGATATAGATATATAATTTTTTTTTGTCATGGGGCTTGAACTCTGGGCCTGAGCACTGTCCCTCAGTTCTTCAGCTCAAGGCTAGTACTCTATCACTTGAGCTACAGCACCACTTCTGGTTTTCTGGTGGTTTATTGGAGTTCCACGGACTTTCATGCCCAGGCTGGCTTTGAACCGTGATCCTCAGATCTCAGCCTCCTGAGTAGCTAGGATTACAGGCGTGAGCCACCGGTGCCTGGCATGACTACATTTTTTAGTATAAAGAATATTCAGTATTTCTCTTCATTGCTTATCTTTATAAGTGCTTTTCCATTTGATACAGATTTGTACCTCATTTGCAGGGCACTAAGTGAGAACATCAATGGTGCTAGTAGCTGAAAACAAATATCTTCATCTGGAAAATAGTATTAATGAAATATTCCTCAGCTCTAATTTCAGCCATAGTATAATAAATGATTCTGTGGCTTTCTAGAACTTAAGTACATATAATCTGTATCTTTATATTCATATTCATTTAGATTAAATAAAGTCTTAGGGTGAGAAAAAAAGCTTTAGGGCAGAGCCCTTGCCTGGCATGTGGGAAGCCAGGGAAGATCCCTGTAATGAAAAACAGAAAAAAAAATTATTTGCAGAAAGGGGCACAAATATGTGGAAGTTTCCGTTATTGCCCTGAGTGTATTGAGTGATAGTGTAGATGGTAACAAATTACCTAATAGGGAGGAAGGTAAATTGAGCCTAAGTGGTGAATGTACAAGTTATTTGAAAGTAAGGATCAAATGGTACAGTGCAGTTGTGTCACTGGATAACAGCATGGGAAACCATGATAATCACAACTGCTTAACTTAGTTAGCATCTTGAGTTCTTTCCATTCTGATAGAACAGGATTTGGGGGATTTTAGTGCTTTAAGATACAATCTATCAGCCAGAAATTCTACCGGAAAGACAGTTCTGTAAATCATGAAGTTAACCCTTCTAATGACAAGCCAAGACCACACTCCCAATAATAAAAATGAAAACTACAGCTCATCAGCCACCCTTTATCAGGGCAGAGCTTCTCAATCTCTGCCCTGAGAATGCGGCCACACAGTGCACAGGCAGGCGCCACAGGACACCGGTCCAGGCTGTGCTGAGGAATGCTCAGGAGGAAGCACTACTTTGGGGCTCCTCATTTAATAACAAGCTAATCCAGACTACTTTAAAGGCCTCAAAATTCTAAAACTCGTAACTTCACATGCTCAGTGCTATTAAATGTCACTGCTCATTTAAAAATCTACATTCTTCAGTATTTCAATAGTATTTCCTAAATATCTACTCTGTGTGGACGTGTAAAAAAAATGTGGAAGTCCTTAAATATGGTTTTGGGGGACATGGAGGCTCTTCCTATTCAGCTCAGGTCTGCCTCCAACTAGCAATCCTCCTGATTCAATCTCAGTCTCCCAAGTGCTGGGATTACAGATATGTACCACTATGCCTGATCCCTAAATACATGTTGAAGGGTTAAGTAATGAAGACTATTGAACAGTACCTCACAGGTGGACAACTACATAATGGAAAAACTTGCTTATGCAAACCAAAGAGATATTAACTTCTGTTCATAGAAGCTCAGAGTTTCTGCTAGTATATAAGATTTCTCTCCTCTATGTCCTTCACTTACATTTTTAAAAAGAAGTATTTAAATAACTACTGCTAAATTTCAATAAAATCAAAATAAATTTCCAAAGTATGAGTTTATAAAAAATAGTTTATTTTGAAGACTCTCAATAGGACTTCAACATCTTATTTTCAGATGGTAGCAAAAAATGCTACCGGTGTCTAACATATGTTAATCCATGACAATGCTCACTCCACTCCACTACTTTATTTATTTCCATGGGGTTGAGGGTAGCAGAAGGCATGATTCAATTTTAATTATTACATGATTGATTTTTTCCCCTAAGAGTGAGATGAAATTTTCATATGAATATAGGTGACAAAGGTTACAAATATATATATCAACTTACAGCTCATCTAATATTTTATAGTTTTCAAAAATCTAGCTTTATAATCTTTTTCTTAAAAAAAATCCTGAACACATGTAATCTGCATAATGCACATTTCTCTGGAAATGCATGCACACATCTAATAATAAGGTCTAAAATGAGAATTACTATCCCCAGGAGAGGGCGGGGGAGGCAGGGGTGGAGGTGCAGGAGGAGGAGGCAGAGAGTATGGTACGTGATAGGGGTGAGGTGTCATGTTGGGTGTGGCCCAGCCCATGTTTACAGAGGGGGGTGGAGGTGGAGGGAGTGAGAAGTTATGCATGTCGAAGGCTGGAGGCGGGAAGGGATAGTGGGGCATGAAAGGATTATCTTGTCTCTGCGGTGGAAATCCGGAAGTCTCTGGAGACACCAGATGGTCTGAGGCATAAAACTGCTGAGGTGGAGGCCTGCCGTGGCTGGGTCGAGGATACCGGCCCCTGGGAAACCCTCTCGTGAATTCTCGGTTGCGATAGCCCTTTGAATGCTCGGAAGAGCTGTAGGCATTCCAATTCTGATGTACCTCGGAGAAATCTTCACCTTCGAACAGGAGACAAATATATCAAATTAAAATTACGGTTAGTATGTCAAAAAGCATTAGTTGAAATTCAATGTCTTTTCTTTAATTACTAATAAATGGCAGTCCACTTTAAACAAATTGTGAAGTCAGGAAAAAGAAAGCCTTCCTACCTAATGAGACAGAAAACATTTGGATAATCAGCCACGCCGCACAAAAAAAACAACCAAAAACCATCATCTGACTCTGGGGGGTCCAAAGGTAAGTAGGGAGGGGCGCTGCTATCCTTGGCAGCCTGTTCTGAGCCACCGAGGGCGCCGAGGGCAGAGGGAGCAGGCACCTCTCAATGCAGGCCTTCCTGCAATGGGAAAACTAAGCTTCCATCTCCACCAGGGCAGTTCTTCCTCGCCTCATGTAGTGGGACACTGTCAGAAGAGACTGAGTGTAGTGTTGACTTGGCACTGTCCCGCGCTCCATTAGGATCAGTGGTGAAGTTGTCCTGTGCTCAGCCAGCCACAAAAGACTGAGGGCAGATGAGAAGGCTCCCCCATTTTCACGGGCAAGAGCTATCCTTTACCCATGAGAACTGAGGGGCCACCTGAAAAACCTGGACTTCTGTGGACCTCTACCTTTTCCTGCCTGCTTCCTTTTCCTGCCAGAGCAGAATTTGAAAAGCAAACGATCCTGAGTTAAAATAGACTTATATAAGATTTCATAGTATAAACTCAAAATATTCAGATTTCCATACAAAATAACTCATTATCAAGAGAATCAAAAGATTTCAAATCCAATAAAAAAGGAAAATCAATCAAGGCAATCCACAGATGTTTGAATCAATTAAGATAGTTCAATCACAAAGATGCTTCAACAAAAGATTATGAACAGTCTAATAAAATACAACTTTGAAAAATCAGATAATAAGTTAAAGATATAAATATAAATTTCAGAGTTCTACATAGTGATAGTGAAAAAGAAAGGGAAATGAATAATACAAAGAGTAAAGCCTGAAGTCTGACAATATTCAACTTCAAGACTTACTGTCATAAACCTATGATGATCAAAACAGTATGATACCAGTGGAAGAACAAACAGATCAATGGGAGAGAAGAAAGTCAGAAACAGCCACATAAGTAAAACCAAGTGATCCCTGACAGGAGAGCAGAGCTAACAGGATGAAGCAAGGCTGGCCTGTCAATAATGGGGCTGGGATGGACAACTGCACAAGAGCACATAAAAACAAATTTTAAAAAAATCAAAAACCTTAGAAACAAACCTTACCCTAATCAGTACTCAAACTCCAACTCAATCATTAGACAAACTCAAAATGTATCACAGATCCAAATGTAAAATGCAAAATTCTAACACTTCTAAAATAGGACATAGGAGAAAACTGAGTTTATACACAATCTGGAGTTTATACACATAAGATACATGAAAACAGAATTGCTAAGCTGAATTTCTTTAATATTAATTCTTTCTGCTGAAAAACACTGTCAAGAGAATGAAAGAAACATCACAGACTAGGAGAAAATATTTGCAAGACCTACTAATAAAAGACTGTTATAAAAAATATACAACTCTACTTCTCTACTAAACTTTGTATACTAGTAACTAGTATAAATAAATCTTTGATAAAACTTGTGTGCGCCCATGTGCACACACACAAAACTCTAATCTGATTAAAAAATGGCTGAAGACCTCAACAGGTATTTCGTTCAGATGGTAAATTTGCTCATGAAAATACTGTTGTCTTATATCATCAGGGAAATTTGAGTTAAAGCACTGAGATGCAACCACACCCTTATTAGAATTCAAACATCCACAACAGTGATGGTATCAAATCAGAGGAATTCTTACCCATTGCTGCAGGAAAGCAAAATAGCACTGCTACTCTGGAAGATACTTTAGCAGTTTCTTTCAAAACTAAGCCAACTTTTAATAAGTGACAGTAAACCTTCTCTGTGGTATTTATTAAATGAGTTAAAATGTTGCATAACAGGGTACTTGTGGCTCAGGCCTGCAAACCAGGAGGCTGAGATCTGAGGATCATGGTTCCAGGCTGGGCAGGAAAGTACATGAGACTCTCATCTCTAATTAACCACCAAAAAGCCAGAGTGGAGCTGTGGGTCAAGTGGTAGAGTACTACCCTTGAGCATAAAAGCTCAGGGACAGTGCCTAGTCCCTGAGTTCAAGTACGCCCCCCCTCACCCTGCCCTGCCAGGAAAAAAAAAAGTTGTACATGGACATTTGAGTAATCAGAGAGTTTATATGTATTGCCAATGGGCACAAGAAAATGGCATTAACCATTAGTCAAATGCAAATTAAATCAACAGTTTGATACAAGTACACTCATAAAATAAATAATGACAACACCAACTGCTGGTGGGAATACAGAGAATCTGAGTCACTTGTGTATTACTGACGAGAATGTAAAATGCTGTAGCCATTCTGAAAAGCAGGAGGGAGTTTCTTAAGAAAGTGAGCATGCAATGTAATTCTCTACAACCTAGCAACTGCGCTCTTGAGTATTTGACCAATGATCATTTCTTTTCCCAAAATCTTGCACACAAATATTGATTTCAGCTTTATTCCTAATAAGGATAAATTGGAAACAACAGATATTCTCTCATGGATGAATGGCTAATCAGCCTATGATATATTCTCACAATGGAACAATATTCTTTCAAGGGGCTAAGGAATGAAGAGAGCAAGTGGGGAGAATATGGTCATAAATTCATTATGCTATAAAATTAAGAAAATTGAAGGAAAAGGTGGGGCTGGAAGGGGTGGGGAAAAATGATGGAAGGGTTGACACTGACCAAGAGGCACAGTTTTCATGAACTGTTTTGTTGAATGGAAACTCCTCTGAACAACTACTGAAAGACGACATAAAAATATTTAATAAAAAGAAAAAGAATAAAACAAATACATATAGAAAGAAAAAATATATAGTATATATAATACATAAATATATATAGATAAACTTGAATGGATATCTAAAAACATAAGGTCCAAAAGTGATTCCCTAATTGTAATATATTGCATCATAACATTTACGAAATAACAAAGAGTGTTAGAGAAGTGCAGAAAAGACAAGTAGTTGCCTTGAGTTTGGCCTTGACTATAGAAAGGTAATGCAACTGAGCTTTCTGGTGATGGGAATGTTACAGCTGTCTTGATTGTAACAGACTGCAGTGTCAATAACCCTGGCTGTGACATCAGGCAATCACATGAGGTGAAGGTCACACAACACTTCTCCTACTACTGCATTCAATTGTATGTAAATCTATAATGATCTCAAAAAGGTTAACTGTATAAAAGGGAAAAGATGAAAAGCATAGTAAATGGGAATGCACGGTAAAAAAAAAAAAAACAATGAGTTAGGTGTTAAGTAATTATATTGTACCATATTCTAAAAATAAAAAGCAAATGGGTTTCTTCAGAAAAAAAGTACTGATAGCACAAATGACTGGAATGAGGCTTAATTTTTGGTACCTGGGAAGACAGTTACATCTTTTAAATTCATGGATGAATTCTTATGAGCCTCTCCACCCTCCATCCCATACTGTCCAACGCCTCCAACGCTAGCTGGTTGTTGGGAGCCAACCCTAGCTATCTCCTCCAAAAGTGCGCTGATGAATGACACAGATGTAAATGAAGATGCAGAATGGCTATATAATGCATTCACTCACCCGGCTCAGCAAGTTCAGATTTAAGTTTTTTCCGACCTTGAGTCTGGGATTTCTTCCGGTGCTTGGCTTCTTTTTCTTTTTCATCATCACTGAAATCTAAGGCCTGGCAGACAAAAGGATTCAGATTTACATTCCAGGGATTTGTCAACTCAATAATTGAGGTGATAATAAACCTGCTATTTACAAGCTGACCAGGAAAATAAGATTCCCTTTTCAATACTCAGTATTATCAGCTAATCTCTGAATTAACTGCCTAATTGACTTTTCATTAACACAGGCCATTAATCAGTAACATTCTCAAGTTTTCTATTTGTCTGTTTAATTGCTAGACAGCTTCAGATAGGTAATTAAAATCACAGCACTTAGCAATCTTGAGCCATGAGTACTCCTGACTGGTAGTCTAACCTTCAGCCCAGCCTTTAAGGCTTATCATGATGTCAGCTGGCAAAGGAACTCAAAGAGGAATGAGACTAAGCACATTTTATACTCTTCAGATCCAATAGAAAACTGATTTTTTTTCATGGTTTCTTACAATTAGAATATTTTATTTTTCTATTAATACTAGAAAATAGATGTTATGCTTCATATGAAAAAATATGAAGGCCAAGGACAGTGACTCAGGGTTTAGGTTTAGCTCCTCAGGGTTTAGATTTAGCAATCAGTTTGAAGTCTCTTTGAGCAAAATACAAAAAGCTCACAAAACTCCATTTTGACTAATGGCTGAGTGCAGTTACACAGATAATGCATATAGTATATAATTAAAAATTCAAGACATCAACTTAGTACACCTTATGTGAATTTTGTTTTGAGACAGGACATCATTCTATAGCCCAGGATATCCTAGAACTCATGGTCTTTCTGCCTAAACCTCCTGGTGCTAAAACAACAGATACGCTCAGCATAATTTAATAATTAATTTTTCATGTGTGTACAATATTAGAGGTTGAATTCACGACCCTGTGTCTGCTATGCGGATATTCCTCAGTGAGTTTTTTTTAAGTGATGTTAATTTGTTAAGATTCTGAAATTTAGGTTAATTCTTGTATCTGTTAGACATTAAAGTATTTGAAATCAAATGGAAATATTTCATCTTTTGAAATTAGTCAAAAGAGAAAATTAGATGGGCGTGCCCTTAGTTCAAGCCCCAGTTCTGGGACAACAACAAAGACAAAGAAAATAAGAAAAAATAATACAATGAACAAGCACTATAATTTAGTATGTAAAGAGAATGAAGATAAAAATATAAAAAGAGAAAAAGGAAACAAAGACTTGTTGCTATGGATTGCCTAAGGTAAATATCTTATGGGGACACAGGAAAGGAAGGGGACTCTTCAGGGAGCAGTTAGGGTATGTGCTGACACGAAAATGGCTCAAAGAGGCAGTAAGAACTTCTTACACAGCAAAATCAGAGAACAGGAAAGGCAATATAGAATACTGCCATTCTGAAGAAATAAATCATCTCAAGAGCAAAGGAGGGAGCTACAGGATTTAAACTAGGAATAATTTATTTGAAGTGATTTCTTGGGGAAAACTGTGCTAACATTTCCTAAATTCAGAAGGAAATTTACACTTTTCTATTTGCAAAGTCATCCAAATTTTCATCTCTTTAGCATTTATTCAACTATAAATCATAGGTTTTGTCAGAATTACACTATCAAGTGAATAAGATGCATTTGTAAAAGTTTTTTATGTTCTTTAGCTTGTCCAGCATTTTTCACAGTACAAAATTTTTCCAATTAAATCCTAATCTATGATTAACATCAGGAAAGTAATTATTCTGGGCTTGAAAATGTCATCAACAACTACATAATCAAGTCTCAATATATTTCATGATCCAGATTGACACCTAGGAAGAACAAACAGCACATAGCATGTGGGATTTCAGTTTGCAATGAACTTAAACTAACACCATAAGCAATTGACAGAATTAGTGGCTTTAATGCTTAGGCTTGAAACACCAGGGTGCATTATAAAATCTGAAAATCACAAAGGAAATTTCAAGGCCTCTATGAATTTTTACTTTTAAGTCTTATTTCAGTAACAATGTGCTGGAAATCTAATGAGAGAACATTAAATGGAGGCACAGAGCCCTAAGGACAATTACGTGTATACGATACTTAGACAAGACACACTTTGGTGTGTATTCTATACTAGGGTCATTCACTCGTTAAGTGCCATGACCTTTGGCACTGCTTAAATAAGTCTAAAATGCTAAAAGTAAAACCTGAAAAATATCTAAATTCCACAATACTGAAAAACTTCCTAAGAACTCAGCAAAGACAATCTGCTTAACTATCTCCATGGAGAGCTTAACTGAACTCCGATTAAATCATTAACTCATTTACACACTACTCTCAAATTCATTTTATCTTGTTAGAGCAACTAGATTATCAGCCTTTCTTGGGGTATAAAATTATTGTCTTGCTGAATACAATGAAGAAAACTGAGGTGTCTTTGTGGAAAGATAACTGTATTTTTAAAAAACATGGAGAAATTCTAATGATTTTATACCTCCAAAAAGAGGGCAGCATGTGTAATAAATATCTTCATGTCCTAAAGGTTAACTGACCAAACTGAGTAAACCTTTTTAAAATAATGACTCTTGCTGTATCAGCTATCAATGAAGTTGATATGAAATTACAAGGTAGATGCAACTAATTAACTGTTAGATGAAGGTATGGGAGAGTGACAGAGGGTGAGATTAATTAGGATATGTTGATATAACAATGAAATCTTCCCCTTGAAACTACTGTAAGCTAATAATAAAGAGTAAATAAGTAAACATAGGATGAAATCACATCCTACTTTGTAGAACACTGAGCAATCAGGTTTATTATTTTTACCTCTGGGGGCGGCTCTTGATCATTCTTCCAGGATGCATCTGATCCCCTATCCCTAGAAAAAGACGAGACTCACTTAGATGCTTATAAACCAACAATACAGAAATCTAAATAAAGTTGAAGACATGGGCTTTTCTTTAACTTTATAATATAGTTAAAAATGGCAAAAAAAAACAAAAAACACCCACCAAAAACAGAACAAAAACCCAAACCGTAATGGATGTTTATTTAAATAATGTGTAGCTTATAAAAAAAAACAAAAAAAACAAAAAAGCACATGTATTAGGATTAGAGGGTCAAGGTGATAAGAAGCTACATCCGAAATATAGAAAGGATAGGAGTTTTGACATTTTGATTTCCATAATACCTGAAACATGTATGTAACATTCTATTCAACAAATGTTTAACACCAACTACAGATCAGAAAATACAAAAATAAATAAAATGACTTGTAGGCTGGTGCTGTTACCATTTCAACATACCTCCAGTCCTTTTTTTTGATGGTTATTTTGAAGATAGGTTCTCAACGTTCTGGATTTCAACCTCCTGAGTAACTAGGATTACAGGTGTACCCCACTGGCACTTAGCTTACTCTTATTATTTAAAATCAAATTGGACACATTTTCATAAAAGCTTTTTGATTATATTTTAAGCCATATACTTTATTTTTAAAGGATAATTATATGACATATACACAACAGCATCCTTTAACATTCAAAGAAAAATGAAGTATTAATTATTTTCAGGCATTATTTTTAAATGCATTAACATCTTCATGACTTTATGTCTATTGAACTCATCGAACTCATCCTGTCTGTCAGCAGTTATTTGGGAAAACAGATATTACAAAACCTGAAGAGCAATTTAGCAAAATGTTGTTTCAGCTAATTATGTGGATTCTTAAATGAGTTAAACCAGTAAGACAAAATTTTCATCTCTTTCATATAGAAACCTTCTATGCTAAGCAGCAAGGACTAATAATTTCACAAAGTGCCAGGGCAACTTACTGACTAAAAGTTCCTTCCTACTTCTTGCAAAAGCTTATCTACAAAAATACACAGTCTACATTTTTAAGTTCCCACCAAAGGGAATGCTAGAACTAAAAGGGATTTGTGTATCAACTCAGTGTAGGGTCTGTGGGGAGTAAGCAGTAAGATCCCCTGCTCCTTGCAGTTTTTCTTCCATTCCTAATATGACAATGTTTTTTCAGTGGTTCATTATATCCTTCCAAAACACTCATTTATTTTTATAGAAAAACTATTCTACTTGAACGCACAAAACATGCCAACATTTTAAAAAATTAAAACATAATTTCTACAAAGATGTTAATAGATAAAAGAACTCTTTTGAATTTCTTTTGAAGAGAAACATCATTTAACTATAAAATACCAACACAATTTGTGGAGGGGAAGGGAAAAAACAAATCGTTTAAATAGGAATACAGGTGGATCCATTGCAACAATGAGATGTACAAGTCGTTAAGTGGAAAAACAAACTTTACAACTTTGGTGGGGGGACAGGGAGAGGATGGGAAGGGATAGGAAGGGGAAACAAAGGAGGAGGCTACAATGCTTGATAAGAAATGTACTCATTATCTTGCCCATGTAATTGTAACCCCTCTGTACAGATTTTCACAATAAAAATAATAATTAAAATAAATAAATAAATAAATACCAACAATGAGGATTACTCTGAAAAAAATAAATAAGTGAAGAACTAATACTTACTGTTTAAGTTTTTCTGTGAATATATACTGGGTGAAGTCTTTCATTGATGGAGCGAAGTACATCATGTCCTTTATTTTAATGCCTTTACTCTCAATGTGATCTGAAGAATTAAACCGTAACACATAAAATGGATGTGCAACTGGTCCAAATATCTCAAATATCTAAAATAGAAGAAGCATAAAGGCCTTGTAGAAGATGTAAAATAATCATGTGGAAAAGTAGCAATATCTTCTTTAAAAAACAACACACATCCATAATTTCTTAAAGAAGGGTAATTTCAGTAATGTTAGAGCAATAGGTGATTGTCATTGTTATTTACTCAATGTATTCATGTTTTGATTATAAACACATTATTAGTTCATTCCAATTGTTTTTAAGAAAAAAAATCTAACAAGTGTATTCCTTGCCAAATTCAAATCATTTTCATTGTTACCTACTTGATACCAATTGTGAATATATTTATTTTGCTTATTTAAATGGTGAGGTACAAAGAATTATAACTGGTAACTTTTGAAAAGTTGCTGTCTGTATTTGGAATCTTATAGAAGTATAAAATCAAGCTTCTGCCTTGAACAGGTGTTAGGTAAATTCTGTTGTTTCCACAGCATTAACAGTTCTGTAAAATCAAACCATGGTTGGTTCTAGTTTAGAAGTAGATTTGAACTTTAAGTTACTTTTTTGGGTTTTTTTTTTTTTGCCAGTCCTGGGGCCTGAACTGGGCCTGGGCACTGTCCCTGAGCTTCTTTTGCTCAAGGGTCACTTGAGCCATAGCACCACTTCTGGCTGTTTCTGTTTATGTGGCAGTGATTAATTGAACCCAAGGCTTCATGCATGCTAGGCAGGCACTCTATCACTAAGCCATGGTCCCAGTCCAAAGTTACTTATTTCTAAGAAACCCAAAAGACTTATAGTCTCTAGCCTAATGAATGGCTGAAAGTATGTTTGGTCTGTTAGAAATAAGTAAAGAAACCTCTATATCCATCTAGATTTCTTTTCCCATCTCTTTGTGCTTTTCTAACTCTCTATTAATAAATGTGAAGCAAATACAGGCAAGCAGAATATCCTTGTCAACTGGTTAGGTGAGTGATTATTTAAACCACTGTATAACTATATCTCACGTTGAAGGGTCTATGAGAACTGAGAAAGAGAGTGCTGCACTGCATCCATAAACAGGACCTGCAGAAAGTCATCACATCCTGTAACATAAGTGAGACTGAAAGACCCCCCTCCCTATCCAGGGAGGGAGATAAATGTCATCACTCACCAGGGAGAACTGATCATTACTGGGAGTAAAGGGCAAAGGTAAAAATACACATCTGAGACTGGAAATGAGCCTGGATGAGTTCAATTTTATTCCTTTGAGATTTATTATTATTATTTTTGGGGGTAAGATTCTAGGTCTTAAAATAAGATACTTTTAGATCCTTGTAAGTGAATTTTAGAAAGGAACACCAATATCACTGACTATTCATGCTAAAAAAAAAAAAAACAGAGGAAAAGAAAGGATGTATAATAGTTTGCTACTGAAGGTACAACCAATTTAGTTTTTTATCAACTAAAAGAATGCTCTGCATATTCTGGTCACAAGTTTGACAGATCAATTCTATCTGTCCTCAGCCCCATCGCCATTTGGAGGAATCATTTCCAAGCGTTTGGATTTATAATAAATCTATTTTTTGTTTGCTTGTATTTCAATCATGGTTTTACTACAAAATCCAGGCTACCCTCAAGTCCTGGTGTAGCGCTGGAACTCATTACCCTCCGGTCTCAGCTTTCCAATTTCTCAGTACGTGTCAGTTCTTAATTTACAAACCTCTCCAAGAAAAACTGAAAGTTAGAGATAATTTCTATCCCCAAGCTCATGCAAGATGACTAAAGTAAAAGGACATAAACATCAGCTATATTTTTATCTGGCCTACTTCAAAGACAAATGATAGCAGAAGTGATCATTATTAGTTATACTTACTTAGGTCTGAAAATTCAAATACACTTTGAGAGATGTAAAAAAAATGTCAGTTTATAGAGATTTAATTAGTGAAAGGTTGACTAGTTTGAAATTAAAATTGTCTAAGATAACTACAAGAAAAAGGAAAGTGTCATGAAAATCATAAATAAAAGGTTATTTAAGGAAACAATCAGTTCTAATAACTTTACTTCATATTCAGCAAATAAAACAATTATGTCTCTTGTGTGATGCTAGTAGTTTACATCAATAAGCCTAGATGCTCTTGAGGTTGAGCTCTGAGAGTGGATATTCAGAGCCAGCCTTGGGGAGATAAATCCACAAGCATCTCTCTCTAGTTCACTAGCAAAAAGCTGGAAGTGGAGGTATGGCTCAAGCAGTAGGGCACAAGCCATGAGTGAAAAAACAGAGCAAGAGCATTTATAGGACTTGTATTCTTGATCTCAGGCCTTAGGTTCAAGCCCCAGTAACAAGAGGATTAAAGAAAGATACAATTGCTTCTTCTCCCTTTCTTCCTCACTGCTGCTAACTTTCTTCAGGACACAAAGAAACTACTTGTTTTTGTCAAGGCAAAAAATTGTTTTTTCCTAAGAAGAACCAAAAGAGATAGAGCTGCTTCCAACATGCTCATCTACCCACCTCCCAAATTCCTCTCCTTGAATCTCATCTATCCTTACTAACCTTATGGAATAAATAAGTTGTAATGCAATACAGTACTTCTACATATTAATCAAAAGTACAGACCCAAATTTAGCAAAACACCTCCAACCCTATGTATTTTAAAGGGGAAAAAAAAACTATAGCTCTATCTTTAGACAAGTCATTCTACTTTAAAAAGTATCGGTTATCATTTCCAACTAATTCTGACTGGCAACCTTGGTAAACTGGCCTATACACCAAAATGCATACATTCATGGTGGAAAGTGGGAAGACCTGGGAAAAGCTGGGCCCCTTTCTAAGTTGTACTAGAGTTAAACAGCAAGAAAATGGCAGAGGTCAAGGAAGGTTATCGAGTTAAAGCAGTAATGTAGTTTACAGCAATAATCTGGTTTAAACTATTTTTTTTGGTTGCTGTTGTTTTTCTAACAACATAATTCTATTTTCTGTAACAAAAAGAATTCAACTCCTGTTCATTTGGGGAAAAAAGTATACCCTATTAAGCTGTTTTCCCAACAAAAAGCAGCTGGTCTCTTACTTGTTTTCTAGTCAGTACATATTTCCTTGGGATTTAATTTAAAAAATGAATACTTGTACTAATAGTCTTCAGCTCAGAAGGTTTTCTGTCCTCTGCCAACTGCTTAGGAACGCCGACTTGCTTGGTAGTGTATGGTTTTCCAGAGAAACTCAAGGGCTGTTCTCACAGTAAGAGGTATAGGATTCCACCTGTGGTAGTTATGGAAATACACACATTGGTATCTACCCAGCGTGTGCTCACAATGACACTTCACTGTCACTGAAATCTCTTCTCAGTTGGAACAGATTCTTCCCCTTAAGGAAGCCAAAGCCTACAGACTCAGAGCCACTGACTGCTCAGGGACTTGCAAATCAAGAAGGGTTAAGAACTACACTATGCAAAGTCTCCAATGAGCTCTCAGTACCTGGAGGGTAGGAGTTAGGCAAAGTACCTGGAAAAGTACCTGACAAATACTAAGAAAGAATTCTACACGCCATGTGTGAATTTCAGGAAAACCAATCAAAAGGGAAACAGACCATATAACTTGGGTTTTTCACTAACCTTTCCTGCTGCTTGTCGGTCACTTTTAAAAATAACAGTCTCCTCATTAACTGGAGGCAGATTACTCATAGATTCAATTATTACTGAAAAGCAGACAAAAATAAAATCAGATTATTTCAAGACTTAATAAGAAGATAATACAGAATTTTAGAAAGAATTTAGGATTTAATTCCAATGTAATTTATAATGTAATTTAAGGTCACATAATATATCTCAGTAATACTTCCCCTCTGTAGATAAAAGTTAGTTATAAAATAGCGAAGTACAAAAAATCTGTAATTCCAAGAGAAGAATTAAAATATAAAATCTAACAAGATATATTATTAATCACTCATTAGTCCAACAATCATTATCTGAAACCATTATTAGCAAAAATAATACAATCATCCAGTCACAAAATCTTGCTTTAGAAGAAATTTGTCTTCTCATTCTACAATTCTTTCCTACAGAATACTAATTATTTACTGATATATCAAATGCTTACATTCTTCTTGGCGGTACTGGGTTTTGAACTCAAGACTTCATGCTAGCTACCATCACTCCACTGCTGAGCAACGTATCTCCACTTTACAGACTTTTTCAATTTACATGTTTATTAGATAAACTCAAAGGTGGGAGACACAACAGGAGGCTACCTCAAAAACAGGCATACTCCAATCCCTGAATGAGTGAATGAATGTTGTCTCTGGTTTAAAATGAAGACTTAGGTCCTGCAAGAGTTGGAAAGATCTGCAGAGGAAAGAGGCAGCCCTTGGGACTCTTGACTGCCAGTCATCTGCCTGTCCTGTAGTCCTGCCCTCTACAACTACACAGCCACAGATTGGGTGAGTCTGTATAACTTTGCTCAACTGTGGTTACAGTAGTCTTCAAGTGCACACTCAGGAAAGGGATGAAGGAGGGAGGAGGAGGGTCCTGGAGAGTCTGGGGAAAAGGCATGACAGACGTTGAGTGGGCTGGAAAGAGGGAGATGTGTTGGCCCAAAGAAGACCTAAAAGCAGAAATACTGTTAATTTCTATGAGAATCACTAAGAATTGTCTTCAGAGTCCAGGGCTAATGAGAGAGAATTATGTCTTATCAGCAGCTAAAGTTCAGGTTCCTGAAGGAAAATTCCTGTATAATATGTGTACAGGCACATGCATAATTTAGGGAGTGGGTAAACAGCCCTTTGGAAGTTGTGTTAAGCTAATGAATAAAAAGAAGTATCATATGCACTGGATACAATGACTCATGATTATAATCCTAACTATTTGGTATCAGAAAATAGGAGGATTGCAGTTCAAGACCAGCCCAGGCAAAAGGTTTATAAGATTCCATCTTAATAAAGTTTGGCATAGTAAAATGGGCCTGTATCCCAGCTACACAAAAAATGAAAATAGGAGAGAAGAGGGAAACAGGAAAAAGGAGGGGAAGGGAAAACAGCGTGTCAGTGAAAACAGGTTTTTATAAAAATAATGTATTCATGGAAGTAAAAATTCAATTTTATCCATCCAAACTTAATGCGTAAAGTGTTGTTATATATTTCAAAGAAACTTTACTAGTTATCACGTCTGTGATGTAATGATTAGTGCATGCTTAGATATAATCTTTGCTAATAAAATTATTTACATACCTAATTGCTCAATAATACTTGAAACCATCCCAAGAGGCTTTACTTCAATATCTTCAGGCAGAATTATAGTGAGCTCTTCAACGGAAGGTAGTTCCTACAATAATAATAATAATAATAATAATAGTAATAGTCTTGCTCCAGCTTCAATTAACTTTAAAAAATGAACAATGTTTTCCACTTAGTGGTATACACAGCTTTGAAGACACAATATTAAGTTCTTTAACACCTCTTTGATGCTGCATTTTCTAGTGGCTACAGCATTTCACCAACTGAGTCACTTACTATCTCTAAAACATGCATCCTAAATTCTAATAGAGTCAAGTTATTAGCCTTGTCTTTTTTCCAACTACACCTAAACAAGAGACACGCCCAACCAAAACCCAAATCTATCATTAAGGAATTCATTCCATTCAAAGAGAAATCTACTGAGAACTCAATAATTCCTCCACAGAAGGAGATTTCTCTTTGTGTTGCCTTGGTAATTTGGTTAATTAATTTAACAGTAATTAAGTAGCAGAACACACAAGCAGCAATCTTTCCTGGGGCTGGGCACAGAAGAGTGAATATATGGGCTCTTGAAGGAAAAAAGTAATGAATGTGGTCACCCACCTTTCAGTCAAATATAAAATTCTTGGAAATAGTCTTCTGTAAAAGTTGGGAAGGTCTTACCTCATACCTTCTCTTTTCAGGTTAAAAAATAAATTCCTTTACACCTACAGTTTTTTCTCTGTTTTGACCTAGCTAAAAACTGCATCTCAGTTGCTATGGAAACAAATGCCTAAGTAGATATGTAGTTGAAAAGAAATATGAGACTAAAACTGTCATCAGCCTTTAGATTAAGTAAATAACCGGGTGTTTGTAACCGTTACTGATAATATTAACTATCAAAAGAAGGATTTTTTTCTGAAGAAATTTTGAAAGGACCAGGCTCTAGTCAAAGTCTTTGCTAGGAGTTATTTGGGAGAAAGATTAGCTTTTGAAGGACAATTAGAAAAGATAGAAAACCTAAATAATACAAAACATACTATACATAGATCAACAGCTAATCATTTTCCCCTATGGGAACTTAAACAAGGTTTAAAAAACAAAATCATTTAGCCAAAGTAGAGGACGAGGACATCTAGCCAGGCAATGGTTGCTCTAACCACAAATTCTAACTTACTCGGGTGGAGATCAGAGATGGGAGGATCTAGGTCCTAGACCAGGTAAATCCAGGCTGTTCAGGGAAAATGCACAGCATTACCTCAAAAATAACTAGATTAACAAGGCAGCTAGAAGTACAGCTCAAGCAGCAGAATACCCGCCTGGCAAGCATGAAGCCTTGCATTATTATGCTAGTGCCTCCCAGAAGCAAGCTATACTTGAAATAGGGTATGCATGTATGTTTGTGTGTGTATGTGATTCTGGGGCTTGAAGCCAAGGCTTCCTTATCCAGGTGCTCCACTGCTTGGTCAACACCTCTAGACCTTTTGTTTCTCTGATTACTTTCCAGATAGTTTCACTTTTTCCCTAGGCCAGCCAGTCTTCAATTGATCCTCTTCTGTTTTGCTTTCTGGGATGCTAGACTCAACCACCACACCCAATTACTGGGTGAGATGGGCCTAGTGAGCATTTTGCCCGTGTTGGCCTTGAATCACACATTCTCCTGATCTCACTCTCCCAACTAGCTAGTGCTTCAGTGGTGAGCCAATGGCCCCGCTGACATGCTATTTTTATTTCATTAATGACTACTTAAGAGATCCTCTAAGGGTCGCAACCAAATAAATGTAGAGAAAAGTCAGCAACATTCCTATTTATGGTCAAAGCTTTCATGGTGCCGGGAAATATAATTTTATCTCTCAGAATTCTTCTAAGTGTATTTAGGGAGAGGACAACCATTTGCCACTTTGACATATTAAGTGCCAAATGCCCTTTCTTCCAAGTTTCTGGAGGATTCAAAGTGCTGTGTGTAGTATCTCAGACATGGAAAAACCCTTTAAAATATGATTGAGAATATAATGTTAGGGGATTGCAGAGAGAAGAGCTTTAATATTTTAGAGGATAATTGTACAGTCTGTCACAAAATAGGTATAAAATAGAATCTTGCTTTAAACTTCGGTATTAGGAAATAGACATCCTGGCACATTCCCTAGTCATTTGTTTTCAGAATTTAATTATTTCACAAACCGTAGCCATTCCTGAGCTCAATTTTAAAATCCACTAGTGAGTTTTTCACTTTTCTCATTCCTTCTGAATATTGATATATTTGCTCCATTCGTAATTTCATCCTATTAAAGAGGAGTGGATATTGGCTTCATCCTTATAGAAATTACTAGGAAGTAATTCTACAACTGGCAAGGTTGTAGAATAACTTGAGACCCTTCCGTCCCCACTGATTTGAAATACAGTGATCTGTGTTAAGTGTCAATACTAAAGTCTTTTAGCAACTGTGGCTTTCATAATGAAATTCAGTATTTGGGAAGAATTCGTTGCTCTACTGACTCTATCAATATTTAGGCACTTTGGGATTTTTTTTTTAAACTGTATTCACATGTTTTAGTAGAAAAACTTTAGAATCCTTTTGTCACTTTGGTGCTATTAGTACTGACCATTATTTTTTTTATAAGATCTTACATAAGTGCTTAGGTCTTTTCTAAGCTATTTTACATGTTACTAGCTATTATAAATTTCTATTTATGTAATACTTGTATTGCTATTATAAACAGACTCTTTATGGGGCATCATTTGAACATAAGTAAACATCATACTGAAATTTCTACTAATTTCTTTATCATAATGTAACTATTTCCAAAAATACGCCACACTCCTTTACAACATTAGTACATCATAGCCTTTCTTTTCAAATGATATTGGTTGGTATTTCAAAGAGTTGGGCAGTTGTGATGACAGTGGGTGTGATGTGTGATTAGAATACTTTAAACACTAGGGTCAGATGAGATCCTGATGTTCTCCTCTGAGGAGTACTTGTAAGAGGAAGAAAAAAAAAAGATACACAAAGCCAGAATATTTGAGGTGAGACAGAAACTGACATCTATAATGTCAGAAAGAGTCTGCCAGGCCCCCTTAATTTTGACTGCCACTTGTTTCATCTGTGAATTAAAAGAATGAAAAGTTTGAACTATAAACGGGGAAAGATTTCGGGTTTCCTATAGAATAAACTCTAAGGATAAAACATAAACAGATACCACTGCCTGTGACGACTTCCAGTTCCAGTCTAGCAATACTAGAAGCCTGTAGCAACGTGTATACAGTTCTCTATGGATTACAAAAAATATCAAAGGCATGATGCTGCCTAGTGATAGTACAAAATTTCGATTCCAAATATTCTGTAGAACATAAGAGGTATACAAAAAAGGATATATGCACAAAACATGCAAGTGGTAAGTAAGTGAAATCAGCCTTGTGGAATTCCTTATTAGAAGAGCTTGATACAAATTTGCCTTTCAATGTCCAGTCAGGCCACACAGTATATATTTGCTTTGAGAATGGCAGACATTTGGGAGACTGAATCAGAGAAAACAGATCTTACTTTTCTCTTTTACATAGCATGAGGAGGACGAAAAACAAAAAATGCTCCAAAATCAATCAGCAAGATTTTACCCAAGACATGTGTTCAAAGAAGCAGAACTTTAGAAGGTTTCAAGGAGACAGATGTCTAAAAAAGTCAAAAGAAAAAAATCTTTGGATTGCCACATTAGATGAGCACTATCTAAGATCAGGTCTTGATTTTTGGATGCCAATGTCACCACTTTTCTGATAAGAAATCTAAAATAGCAGCACCATTGCCAGTTCTATCTCTGCTTTACTAAATCACCCTGATACTTTTCCTTCCACACAATACACTACTGTCTGGGATTTATTTACTTGCTTTCTGTTTCTTCTGAACACACAACAGGTCTAACAAGAATCAAGGTCTACTCAACTGTGCTTATTTCTATAACAGCCAGAAAGATGGCTAGCACATGGCAGGTACTCATTATATATTTATTAAATGAACTAACTTATATTATCAGTCCAAGCAAATCAAATCTCAGAAGTTGAATGTTTTTTATAAGAGAAAGCAGAAAACAAACTATAATTCAATATAGAGTCCTCTAGGAATGAAAAAAAAAAAACACCTTAAATACAATCTCTTCAAAAATTAAAAAAAAAAGCAGGCTTCTGCCAGGAGGCAGTGGCTCATGCCTCTATTCCTAGCTACTCAGAAGACTGAGATCTGAAGGATTTTGGTGCCAGGTCAGCACAGGCCAAGAAGAACTGAAGGTATGGCTCAGGTGGTCCAGTGGCAGCTCTAGCTAGCTATGTTCAAACTCCAGCACTGGGGGAGAAAATGGAGGAATAGGGGGAATTCCAAAGGAGCTTTACTGCCTAGGACCGATGCATAGATACCAGTGGCTTGCAGCAGCAAACGTTATTACAATGATTAGCTTAACATTTGGCTGCATGATAACACAGCAGCTGTCTCTGATAAGATAATAAGAATATATCCTCAGTTATACAATCTTCTTTAAAGGAAGTAAAAAATCACTTTATTTTTCATCTGCAAAAAGGGTGTGCATAGGTAAAACACAAATACCAGTAATGGAGGAAAAAGGCCAGAATATACATACTTATGGATATTACTGTTTTGATACTACATAAGAGCTAGAAGAGACATCCAGACAAACTGAAATGTTTAATGTAAAGATAATGAGGGAGAACTGGGATACAAAGACCTTCATCACCCAGTAAGAAGAAAAGAAGGGTATTTAATACAAGTGAAGAAGATTAATGTATGAGCTTGGATTACCCTACTACCATCAAGGAAAGATGAGTGGACAGGAAAGATCCTTTTTGTTTACAGATCGAATACTAAGACACTTAACTGTAAGTGACTATATACACTTAAATTTAATTGATCAAAACTAAATACATCTTAAAATTCAATGTGCAGCCACACTTGACACACTTCTTTTTGTTTTATCCTTTTTTTAATTTTTTTTTTAAATTTTTTGTAGTGCTGGGGACAAAACCCAAGGCCTTGTGCAAGGCAGGCAAGTGGTCTACTGCTGAACTATATATATCCTCAGCCTATATATCCTCAACCTGACACAAAGTACTCAGTAGCTCCAGTACTGAGACAGCATGGAGATAGCAGAAAGATGTCTTGGACAACACTTTACATTCTCTAACATCAAACATACTTTACAAAACACCCCCGTTATTAGCAGCATCAATCTACATCCAGCCAAAATTTTAAAACTACATTTTAATGGCATGTACTGTGTTACTGTAACATCTTACTGCTTACCTAAATATATCATTTAGGAAGAGGACATAGTTAATTTCTATTTTCATTACGTTTCCCACAATTAAAATGGAATTGAAAACTTGTCTTAGATGTACATTATCTATAACTAGAGGTAAGTAACATTAGGGTTATAAAGTGATTACTGGCTCAGAATCAAAGAGGACCAAAAAAGGTTTTCTGGACAGGTTTATTCATTATTTCTCAAGATAACACTGAAGAGTAGGCAAGGATTGACATCAGCCAAAGAAAAGAACACATGAGAATATAAATCGCCAGCCACATCACAGCATTTCACACACGTTCTACAAAACACCAACATACTAAAGATATTCAATTATTTATTTTCTACTACATTCCACAATTCTAAGTCATAATTTTTCTGAGAAGCAATACAGAATAAACACATTAGATTAGATGTACATCCTTTACCATGACAAAATGCACATTATTATTCATTATTATTTAAAAACTAAATAATCAGAAGGTTAAAATGAACAGAATTCAATCCTGTTATACATGCTGCTAATAAAAGCAGAGCACACTCTGGAATCTCAGCAGTCCTGATTCTGTTTCTCCTCATTTGCATGTTCTCACAAAAGTCACTTTGTTTATTACCAGCTTCTTATCCACAAGTAATGAGGAAGCTGAATAAAACAATAATACAAATTCTAAATAATACAAGTGGCTAACAATACAATCCCAAACACGTTGAAGTTCAGGTAAACACAGCTAACAGCTAATGTAGAAATGTATCTCAGACTACAACAAAATTAATTGCTATGATTCTCTAGAAAGAAATGAGGGCATTAAAAATGCACTATATTTAACTGCACTACTAAAATATTCATGAACAGTTATTGTCAATATTATTATATTCTGATTCTCTAAATAGCTATTTGGCCTACAAGACTACTCAGTTAAGCAAAATATTTAAAAAGTAGCATATTAAATTTAAAAATTCATCCTATTAAAATTATAGACACGAATCAAAAGATGAGTGTCTAAAACTCCCAGAACAAAATAGGAATTGTGATAAAAGTGTCCCTCCACTTCTGAAAGGGACAGGGATCAAAATGGCACCAAACACTACTCTTTTTTGCTCCCTGGCTGGGGAGAACTGAGAAAGCTAACCACTTCTCTAATATTACCAAAGCACAGAGGACATGACTAGCAGCCAGTTACCTGATGCTATTAGGTGAGCCTTCACTTTTCAGATATAGTTGGAAAGCAGGTTCCAATCCCTGGAGTACTGAGAGCCATGATTGCAATTTTTATTTTTTCTGGCAAAACATATTAGAAAAAAGAGTGGATTAGGTCTGTACACTTTGTGTCAACTATGACCACATGCAATATTTAGCTTCTAATTCATGAATTTCTCCAGGGAGAGTTAATTTACAAATTTCCATGGAACTCAGCAATTTCTTTAGCTATTACCAATTAACAGTAATGCCCTCATTAATTACTCTACTGTATAATGACTGAGTAGCTCATTAAATATTTTCCCTTAAAAAGCCAATCCTTTGGAATGTCTTCCATTTTCCTTTTCTAGTTAAGTATGTCTTCATTCTATTTTACTCTAACTGATTTTATATATTGCTAAGAGAAAAATCACTGTCAACTAACTGTAATATGCCTATAATTATTAGCTTTAAGTCTTAACTTTTCTGAAATGTTAAAAGATGAAGAAAATGTTGATTTTAGAGTTGGCAAAAATAGCTCTATGGATGATACGTGAACACTCTTTCCCTGAGCTCCTATCATGTGACTGACATTAAGACTATTACTGTCACATGACAAAAATCACAATTCTTTTAGGAAAGTGCACATGCTCTTTATCTATCATCTTTTTCTCAGCTCCCTCTCAATTTAAGTACAGATGCCTTCTGTGACCATGACAGTTCAAGTTACCCTCCTCTTATTCAATCCTACAGCTTCTCACATCACATACAATATGCTACTGATATTCTACCATCAACACTGTCATGTCTCTTTCAGCATAAGCATGTTTACACTCATCCATGTTCTTCTCTATCAGACATTGGTCTTTTTTTTTTTTTTTTCCCCAGTCCTGGGGCTTGAACTCAGGGCCTGGGCACTGTCCCTGAGCTTCTTTTGCTCAAGACTAGCACTCTTATCACTTGAGCCACAGCGCCACTTCTGGTGTTTTCTGTGTATGTGGTACTGAGGAATTGAACTCAGGACTTCATGCATGCTAGGCAAGCACTCTACCAACTGAGCCACATTTCCAGCCCTTTATTTTCTACAGCACTCAGAAAAACTCACAAATATGGACTGGAAAGCTAGAGTCCTGCTCAAGTAGTAAAGAGCCAGCCTTGAAAGTACAAGGCTGGGTTCAAATACCCATACAGCTAAATTAACTAAATACTGGTCTATAGATGGATCTATTGGCCTATGACTAGAATCCTTGCTACTCAGGAGGCTGAGGTCCAAAGGATGGCAGTCTGGGGCTAGTAAAACCAACAAAAAGCTAGGATGGATACATGGATCAAGTGGCAAAGAACCAACCAAACAAGAGGACAAGTATGAGGTCCTAAGTTCAAATTCTGGCACCAACAACACACACACACACACACACACACACACACACACACACACACACACACACACACACACACACACACACACACACACACACGAATACAAAATAGTACTGAGTGAAATAGCATTTATTTGAATGATACCTAAAACAATTATTTGTGTCTTCAGTATTTTTTTTGTTAGAAATTAAACCTAGAAAGGGATGTGAAGGGTAAACAAAGGAGGAGGCTGCAATGCTTGGTAAGAAATGTACGCATTATCCTGCCCATGTAATTGTAACTCCTCTGTACAGTATGTTCACAAATAAAATTAAATTAAATTAAAAAAATAAATAAATAACAAAAAAAAAAAGAAATTAAACCTAGAGCATTCTGCAATGCCAAGCAAGTACTCTACCACTGAGCTACATCCTTAACCACAATTCATCTTACATATAAACTTTATGGAAATAATTTTGTGCAGTGAAATATAAAACTTTAACTTTTTTCAAAGAGGTCTTGAGTATTAGCCAGGTACACCAGATGTGGGACTCTGAGATAAATGGCAGGTCATCAGCGGCCAGATGGTGGCACATGCCTGTAGTCCTGTAAATGGTATAGGTTTGGGGACCATGGTTCAACAGTGGCTCAGGCAAAAACTTAAGACTCTATCTCAAAAATAACTAAAGCAAAAGAGGTCGGGCAGGTATTAAGTGATAGAGTACTTACCTAACAAGCACCAAAGCCCTGAGCTCAAACAGCAGAAACAACAAAAATCTATGTATTGAAGAGCACCAAGTACTAATGCAAAAGGTATCTCCTTTCCAGTATAGCCCACCGTTTGAATATAAGGCATTCTGAGTTGAATGTCAGTAGGTGCTTTTTATATTTAGAATAGAAGGCAGTAATTTAAAATGTACCTATAGTCATAAAAAGCTTAAGTTAAGAGAAACATACATTCAGGACAAAACTTACAATCAAGTTAGAATTTGGAAACAACAATTCATAGGTGCTGTGAGACTGAACAAGTATGAAATACTTCACTGCAACTTCTTACCACTTGAGATAGCCAAGGATTTTCCATACAGTCACACAAAGATGTTTAGGATGTGTATGCATTACCAATATTGTGACTAGAGCGTACTACATATCAAGTAGTACATTCAACTATACAGTGCACTTCTTTTATAACACAAAATGTTCTCATGTATTGTTCATTCACATTAATTTTTCCTTTAGTCATGCTGTGGCATATTATAATCACTATTTGCCCTCTTCACTTTTATCTCCAAAAGCACTAGTCATAATTTTAAAATGTTACAGTTAGGTATATAGAAAAGAAAGCAATAAACATTGATTGATAAAACATACTCTGGGTTAAGAGTTTAGAATATTATAGCCCGATGCTCTTTTTTCTTTTTTTCTTTTTTTTGTCAGTCATGGGGGCTGAACTCTGGGTCTGGACGCTGTTCCTTAACTCTTCAGCTCATGGCTAGTGCCTTACTGCTTGAGCCACAGCGACACTTCCATCTTTTTTCTGCTTATGTGGTGCTAAGGAATTGAACCCAGGGCCTCACGTATGTGAGGCAAGCACTCTACCACCGAGCCACCTTCCCAGTCTAGACCCAATGTTCTTGTGATTCTAAATACTCAAACCTATTTGATTTCTTTTTAACAAAGAGTTGAGAGTATAAATCAGTTCAGAGTAGAAATAAATCAAAAGAATCGGCAAAAAAAAGTAACTTTCCAGCTCATGGAAACACCGAATCAACCCAGTGGGCCAAGTGTAGCTAGAAGCTGTATGATGTATTAGTTACTATGTGGGGTTATAGAAGTCTTTCCAGCGTTACAGCAGGGTTCTTGGTTAAAGGGACTGCTCTATCCCATTATGTTTAAGATATACTTGTGAAGACTCCTTTTTCAGTTCATCTATGGTACAGTAACAATCCCCTCTTCCCTCACCACCTCCTTCCTTTTTTCTGTTTGGAGAAAGCTCTCGCCAAAGTGCTACTGAGGCCTGTAGCTTGAGACCTCCTAACTACTGGGATTACAGGTGTGCAACACTACTAATGGGATTAAAACCAAATCTCGAGATGGTAAGATTTGGTTATAAGCTGATTTAAAATAAAATTTCATGCTAAGGTTTAATTCTAAAGGTTCCCTCTAAGTTACTTTACTATAGTTCCCCTGTATTTGTACTGTTAGTACAGGCTACGTGACTCTAGTTAGAAATCCTTGGCAACAGAAGTATTTGTGATTTTTCGTTGAAGTATTTGCCTAAACATAAAGTTCATTTGCTTCATATTTACTTTATACATAGACTACAAGTGACTTTATATATTAGTTTTAACTACTTTGTGGATGAAAGCAAGGTTCCCAGTGTAGAATTTTCGCATCTGCATTAAGAAAAGTTTTTGATTCTAGATTTTCAGAATAGGGATATCCATCCAACACACAGGTGCCTACGACTCAGCTATAAACAATGGGAGAGATTTAATGAGGCTGATCCAGAGGAGCGACATTCCTGCTGACAAGCAGAATAAAGGGATGTAGTGATGAAGCTCAGCAGACTAGATAGCAATAGAAAACACTCCAGAAAAGACACGACATAAAGCTGTGTTAAACTGAGAATGTCAATGTTCAAGGAATAACTAAAGGTTCAGCACAAACTATAAAACTGCCATAAACTTAAATGAATGAAAGAAAGAAAGAGAGAGAAAGAGTGCCATAAATTATCTGGAGCATTTTAATTCATATATGCCTTTTAGCAAAGATCACACAGATAGAATGGTTCACGAATTTTCTTCAAAATGTCACTAGGTAATAAACTATAGATTGCATAGAAATGGCAGCTTCATACCAACTAAGACACGCAACCTCTGTTCCTAGGAGTCCACATGAAGAATGAGAGTCCTGAACAAAATAGCCCAAAGCAGCCGGGCGCTGGTGGCTCACGCCTGTAATCCTAGCTACTCAGGAGGCTGAGATCTGAGGATCGCGGTTCAAAGCCAGCCGGGGCAGGAGAGACCTTGAGACTCCTATCTCCAATAAACCACCAGAAAACCGGAAGTGGCGCTGTAGCTCAAGTGGCAGAGCACTTGCCTTGAGCTGAAGAGCTGAGAGACAGTGCCCCAGGCCCAGGGTTCAAGCCCCACGACCGGCAAAAAAAAAAAATAGCCCAAAGCATACAGCTAGAACTAGTTGTAGCAAAATGGGACACTTCCCAGGAAGAGTGCATCATCACTTTCTAAAAAGAAAAAAAAACAAGCTAAGTAAGAATACTGTCCCCAAAGTTCATGGGAAAGCTGCACATAAAAAAGTCATATTCAGAGCCAGGACACAGAAATCCAGAAAGATATCTGCAAAGGATGAATCTACAGGTGAAACATCCAAGAAACATCTGAAATAAACAAGGGTGACCAGTCCTAAGGACTGCCTAAGTTCCCAAGTGGCAAAAATCTGTAATAAGGCCTTCTGCATCTTGAGTAACAAAGCTTTCAACAGCTAAGGGACAGCACCCAGGCCCCGAGTTCAAGCCCCAGTGCTGACAAATGCACCACAAAAGCCAGGCTGAGTAGAGACCGCTCTACTCTGAAAACTTCTTAGGCATTAGACATATTTTGACTGGCTCTCCTATTCTAAGGGAACAAAGCTGTTCCCTTGAGTAATCTGAGTCTGCTCTTCACAACCACACACAAGACAAGCGCTTCCCAGTATTTGCCTCTATAAGGTAAAAGACAATCTTCTGCTGACTGGGCATCTTTTGGAATTGATGTAAGCCTCCTTTTTCCTGTGATGGAGACCACATCCCAGGTGGTTTACATGACACAGACTCAGCCCCACCCTCCTCAAAATACACATATTCACCCTCGCTTCCTGTCAGCATGCTCCTGGCCTGTGTGCGCTCTGTCAAGCTTCTGCTTTCCTACACATGCTCTCCCACTCACCCACTCTAACACCAGTGACTCATGACCAAGCAATGGGAATCCACAATAGACTGGTTCAAGGCTGTATGCCAGACTCCAGGTAAAGTAGCACAAAGTCTTACCCTTGACTTTTACAAATGTTCATTAGTAACCCAAAATGCCAATCCTACCAAAGAACAGAGGCCTAAATTCACCAAATACTTGCAGCCATACCACTCTTGATATTCAGAACAAAAATGTTTTCACCCTGGAGCTTCAAAGATAAAATAGTGCTAGTATTATTCCAGATCCATTCATCATGGCTCTGACTTAGATGGACCAGAGAGCTCACTGTAACTCCATCTCTCTTTAGCTGCTGAGTGGTATATAAAGGATGGGGAACTTCTCTTTCCCAAAGATGTCATAAAAATAGCTCAAAAAGGAACACATCATCTCACTTTTCCAAGTTATAAAAGTAAATAATAGCAAAATCAAATCTTCTCATGGACCAAATACACATTCACACACTTCAATACCACTTGTAATAATTAAATTTAATCTCTGCTTTATTTATCCATGTCTTTCTAGAATGTAGCATGGAAATTCAAACTGGTCTAATCTTGTTTACTGTACCTGGCACATTCCAGGTTGCTACAATTGCTTCCACAATAGTCTTCTAAGAAAGATTAAAAAATAAAAAACTGAAGTTAATCCCCCAATAAAAACCATTATCAAATGCCAGGGTTTTAAGCAACCTTAGAAATCAGCAAGAGTAAGAAAGAAAAGGCATGGCAAAATATTCTGCATAAACTGAGAAGACATATCAAATGAATGAGGCAGAGAGAGGCAGATATAATCAATCAGTACCACAACAGTACATTTTAAAACATGAAAAATAAACTTAACAAATCTAGGTACTTACATTAAGAAGCAACTCATCTTTTGTTTTAAGAGGAAAATTCTTATTTTCCTTCTCAACCTGTAAATCATCTTCTCCATCTGACAACACGGGAGGAAGTGATACACAGGAGGAAGAAGATGAGGATGAGGAAGATGATGAGGAAGAGGAGGAACTGGAACTATCTGAATCTGTTTCACTGCAGAAGAAAAAAAACATTGGTCAAGTATTACAATGATATTAAAATAAAATGATTCAAATAGGAACTATCTACCTTATTAACTACTGCTATTCTAATTCAAAAAATGACTGGTGCAGGGAAGTGGTCTTTATGTTTAAAGCAGCTAATAGAAATCCACTATTGCTATCATGTCACATGTCAGACATTTTGAGTATAATTAAGCATGTGACAATCAGTGAGCAAGTCCAGTCTCTTAGTTACCAATGAGGAGACCACTTGCTTGCCAAAAGTTTCTTCTCAGTCTTCAGACAACTTGGAAACTACTGAAGGATGGCCCCTCTGAAAACTTCTTAGGTGTTAAACCACTTTTGACTGGCTCTCCTATTCCAGCTTATTTTATGTGCATTTATCCCCCTGAAGAACCATAGCTGGAACTTGCAAATCACAATCCTTTGGTTTGCTTGTTTGGCTGATGTTCTAACCCTCAAGCCACTCTTCCAGCATGGCTTTTGTTGTGTGCTTGTCAGTTCTGGGGCTTGAACTCAGGGCCTGGGTGCTGTCCCTATCTTTTAGCCTCAAGACTGGTACTCTACCACTATGAGCCACACCTCCACTTCCAGCTTTTTGATGGTGATTTTGAAGAAGGGAGTTTCACAGACTTTTTTTTTCTCTAGGGTTAGCTTTAAACTAAAATCATTCAAATCTCAACCTCCTGAATAGCTAGAATTAAACGAGTAAGCCCCCATCAACACCAAGGTCCTCTGCTGTTTTCAAGGGTACTATGCACAGTGATTCTCTCTTCTCTGTCAGTATTATCTGGATAACTTCATTCATTCCAATAATTTCAATCACCATCATATAACTCTAGAACTTTCAGCCCTGGTATCACTATATACCATGTCTAATGTCTGTCTGCCTCCATAGCATCTCATCCTTATGATTGATCTGTGTAGACCTCACATGACTAACAAGTTAAAAACAAAAGAAAAAATGCATTTTCTTTATGAACATGCTTTCCCGTTCCCCTTTTATTTCCCTGCTTAGTATTTAATATAGTCATGGTACTTAAAAGCCTGGAATCACTATTGGATGAATGTAAAGTCCAAACTCCAGACTGGTAATCAGACTGTTCAACTTCTTCATCTTATTTCCACTATTTTAGGCTCTTACTTCTTACTTTCTTTTCAGAAACAGTTGTCGATGTACCCAACTGATAACCTCTCCCTTCAGTGATCAGCTCTTCTTACTTCCTTCATCATTTCATGACCTTCCATCCTGATCAGTTCACACTCTTGCTTTAAAAGAATTGTTTATTGAGCTTGGTAAGAAATGTATGCATTATCCTGCCCATGTAATTGTAGCCCCTCTGTACAATATGTTCTCAAATAAAATTAAATTAAATTAAAAATAAATAAATAAATAAATAAATAAAAGAATTGTTTATTGAGCAAGAAAGTCAAGTGAGAGGGCAAGCCCCTGAGTTCAAGCTGGCGTACCAGCACCAAGAAATAAAACGACTGAACAACAGATAGAAGTATTAATTATATATGTGATAGTGCAATATTTGTGTATGATTTTGATATTATATTTATACAAAAGAATGTCCTCATCAATAATATATGCTCTAATTAAAGACAAAGTAACTTGATGTCTGTACATGAGTTTAAGACATATTGCACTGAGTTTCAAAACTGTTAAATTAAGGTGGTGGCTATATGGGTTTGTACTATTCCTACTTTAAAAAAAAAAATAGTCAAAGACAGAAAAGTTTAAGGCTTTTCCATTAACTTAAAAGCCATAGAGCCCTGGTAACCTTCACAATTCTATCTCCTACTACCTCCAACAGTCTAATCTAGCATACAAACTCACAGGACTTTAGAAACCCAGTGTACATGGACCTCCACATGCCACATGTGTTTTTCCTGATCTGAAATGCTTTGGCCCCAGACAATTCCTATTCCTTTTTAGGAATGCCTTAAGCATAACCTCCTCCAAAGCCACCACCTGCTCATCAAATTTCCTCCTTCCCATACTCCCACAACGCTCTTAAACTGTTACTAGATATTGCCTGATACTAAGCATAATTCCCTGAAACCTATGCTGTACTACCTTACCAACAAGTAAAAACACTGATGGTTTGTATGTGCAAATATTTTCAAAAACTTGGTACCTTCTTCTATCATCCAACCACAAAGTGTCAAAAAGTCATGTAGAACAACTTAAAGGTTGGTTTAACTACCTCGATGGTTTATCTCAGTATACTTTCAATTCTTCTCCCTAAACAAGCTACCACAGACTTCACTTTTTCCGGCGACCTGTACTCTATAAAACCCACATGGTAACTATAATCTCAGAACTAACCTCGTGTACAGTTGGCTTATTTCCCTCCTAGTCTATTCACACTCCCTCTACTAAAATCCTTCACCCTTCTTCATTACCACTTAAAAATGATGGTTTTCCTAAAAAGCGAAGTCCTCATCTCCTCTCTGTCTATCTGTTGGGAACATTCCTCACACCCCACACAGACAGCATACTCAAAGCGTTTGTAGACCATGTTCAGCGAGATTCTGTAACGTCCCAGATGCTGGAAATCTTTTCACACCACAAGGAAAAGGGGAGGGGGAATTTCATTCACAAACTGCTAAAAACAGCTAGATAATCTCATGAACGAGTGCGCCCTACCAGGATTTGTGAATCAACGTGACAGTGGAGAACTTCGAAACGCCAAGTTCTTTCCCTCTACCTCAATCGTAGGGAGAAAAAGAAAAGGGCGGGGGCGGGAGGGGGGCGGGAGATCTGATGGCAAGATGGTAAGTAGGATCTGACACAATGTTCCAAAATTGTGACAACAGGGCTAAGTGGAGAAATAACCGATCACATCGTAGCTGAAAGTTACCCACTCTGCACCCAGACCTCTCCGGGCTTAGCACCGTCGGAGGGAAGGGAAACTTGAGAGTGCCGCTGAAGGTCCCGGCGACGTGACCGCACGTGCACCGGGCCTCCGCCACCTCCCACCGTCCCAGGGCCCCGGACCCGAAGGCGCCAGACCTGTCTGAGTCCGAGTCCGAGTCCGAGTCCGAGGTGTCCGGGGGCTGCGGGGCGAGCGCCGGCCGTGCGGGGTCCGGGCCGGGGAGGACGCGTGGCGGCTCCGGGGGCGGCGCGGGGCTCCCGGCGGCGGCGGGCGGCGGCGGCTCCCCGGAGGGCGGCGCCTCCACGGCCGGCTCGTCCGGGGGGCTCTCCGGCGGCGGCGGCGGCGGCCCGGACTCGGGCTCGGGGGCGGCGTCCGGACACGGACCCGCCGGGCTCGGATCCGCCGGGCCCGGGCCGCCCCTGAAGCCGGAGCTACTGAAATTCAGAGTTTCCAACTGAGCGGCCGCGGCCTCCACCACCTCCATGGCGCCGCGCCCGACACCGAGCAGGGCCTCACGTCCTGGGCGGGCAGGCGCACGGACCGACGGACGGGCTCCCGGCCGGGCCCGACGCGGTAAGCACACCTCGGCGACTAACGCTCCGAGGCCGGCGCCGAAGCTCCCGCCTTTCACCGGTAAACACACGCGGGGCGGCCGGGGCACGCCCCCCCCCGGCGTCACGCACGGCACTTCCGGGAGAACGTGTGACGTCACTCGCGGCGCCGCGCACGGGGGCGGGGCCCGCGGGGCCTACTAGCTGCAGGATTGATCCCAGGTTTAGGGAAGGAATGGGATGAGGTCTGAGTTTGGGTCTGAGCAAATGCTATTGAAAGCACGTGTATATGAAGGGATGAGGGATCTAACCGAAGACTGCTAGGTTCTGTAGAGTAGCATCTTGACTCAGGAGATCTTAAAAAATGAACTTCCAGTCATTTCATTAAGGTGAAGTTAAGTTTGAAACGGTTAGATAGATCAATAGGCGGAAAGCGCATTGAGCATCGTCTCAGAAGGTAACTGTCACTGCCCCATCTTCCCTTCCCCCAACTCTCTCAAAATAAAGACAGCAGTCATGATGGACAGACGTAGCTGCTTGTGGATGCTTTGTCCATCATGGTTGACTCTGGTTCAGGAGAAGGGCCGGATGACCCTAGAAAGTACTAATTCAACCTGGGAAACCTTCACTCTACATTGTAATGAGGGCAAGCGAAGAGTTCTTGTGAATGAGGAAGGGATCAGAATTTTCTGGTTTCCTAGTGGGTCTTGGCATTAGAAGTTGACATTGTAGCTTTGAGTAATAATAATCTGGTACAACTGAATAAATATGCATAGCCATAGAGAACTGTGCTAAGGATAGTTATAAAGTATTCAGTGGAGATTTAATGTAGGCCATCCATAGTAGTAGGCCCTCAGAAAATTCAAGTCACGTGTAAAGCAGACCTCCTTAAAAATTCAAGATAGATTGGTTCTCCATTCTAGAAGATAAAATTTGAGGATGTTTGATTCCCATATATGAAATGATATAGTACTTGGAAACATCCTTTTAAAGTTTATCTTACTATATGCTTTTAATGATCTCTAGATTGTTATGTCGAAAAAGGTTAAGTTTTATATAAATGGTTTGTTTTACTGTTCTGAAAATAACAAATTATTATTTTTGTTATTATTGTTATAATTGCTTTGAATAAACACATTTTTGAAAAAATAATTTCAACCAGTAGGTAGTTGAATCTGTGGATGTAATCTCAGCACTAAGGACTTTATACTTTATTTGAAGTAAAAGTAAGTGAGCAGGAGTTAATTAGACATAAATGGAAAAGAGAATACAAATATAACATCTCTATAAAGTTTAGTAGGACTGCATCATGGAAAAGCTGTATCATTCCAAAAGAAGCAGGAATTTAAGTGTGAAATATTATGAATGCAATGATTATTTAGAGCTCAGGATTCCCAGCTAAACATACCTGTGTGTAATTCTCAGTTCTGTCATTTTGTTGTTAGCATAACTGTAACCTTGAGGAATGTAACCTGACATACCTAAATCCTAATTTTCTTATCTGTAAAGGGAGACAAAAGGACTACCTAGTAAACCAGGCATGGTGTCATATTAGTGTAATATCAGAACCTGGGAGGTGGAGGCAGAGATAACCTGAGACAGCCTGTATAGTGAGTTCCAGGCCAGTTCTGGCATGAGACAGACCCTGTCTCAACTAATAAAAATTCCAGTTGCATACTGGTGGTTCCTGCCTATAATCCTAGCTATGTGGTAAGCTGAGATCTAAGAATCACAATTTGAAATCAGGCAGGGAAGTAAAATCTGTGATACTCTTATCTCCAATTAAGTACCAAAAGAGCTGTAAATAGATCTGTGGTGCAAATCATAGAGCACTAGCCTTGAGAAAAAAAAAAGCTCAAGGACAGGGCTTTGGCCCCAAATTCAATCCTCAGGACTGGCACAAAAATACATAAAATAAGATAAAAAATATTTAAAAATCTTTATTGAGTTAATGGAGTGTTGCATAAGGTATTGTAGAAGTGAATGGCCTGGCATACACACATTTAGTATGCAAAATTGAATGGAACAATGCATAAATTTATAAATAAAATGCTATTTCACTGGTAGTGATCTTCCAGTAGACACACAGTATTAGCGTTAGGAGGGAAGAAATTTTAGTCTGAATGACCCTTCAGGCAGCAAAATATCTGTTGCACTTTTCCAGTAATGAAAGTCTGAACCAGAATTTGAACTGGTGAAATAAAGGAAATTCCACACATCAAGCCATACTCAAATTACAACCTCTGCATGAGGAAGCTAAAAGTTGTTACCACCTGGGCTGGGAAGGTGGCTCAGTGGTAGAGCGCTTGCCTTGCATGCATAAGGCCCTGGGTTCGATTCCTCAGCACCACATAAGCAAAAAGAAAAAAGCCGGAAGTGGCACTGTGGCTCAAGTGGTAGAGCGCTAGCCTTGAGCTGAAGAGCTGAGGGACAGCGCCCAGGCCCAGAGTTCAGGCCCCACAACCGGACCAAAAAAATAATAAATAAACAAAAAATAAGCTCTCTTAAAAGTTGTTACCACCTAGCAAAAAAAACATGGAAATTTCTATAAATATGTGAATGTGAATCTGAACAGTCTATTGAAAATGTCAAAAAAAAAGATTTTAAAATGATAGACTAGCATGGAATAGAAAACACCAGAAGCCTAAGTTCATGGATAGTTCATCTATTCCTGTGTTCATTCAGTAACTATTTCCTTAACATTGCTATGTGCTATACACTGAACTATAAACTGTGTGTGCAGAAAGGTAAATAAATCATAGTCCCTGCTCTTAACAAACTAACCATTTAGTAGAAAAAAAACAACTTGATATGTAAAATAATGGAGAAATGCACTACAGTAGAAGCATGTAGAAGTATAGCAGAGGTATGGAAAAAATGGGAGAAAAATAGAAGGTACTGAGAATACTCAAATGTGTAGTATATTCATAGAGACATAATGACTGTAAGATGAATGATAGTCACAACACTCACTGATGCATCTTGCAGGGCCCATGCTACAGGTAGTATGAGATGGTTAAAATCATGATATGTCCTGCTTCAAACCATTCCTAATGACATTAACATCCAGAGTCCTACCTGTAGTTTTCCAAGCTCCACCTGTCTTGGATCTGATTTCACCTCTCCTATCATTGTCTTCTTCCTTTGCCTATTCTCTTGTGCCAATAACACAAGACTAGAATTAGTCTTGATCATCCTTCAGCTGAGCAGTTGTACTCTTCACCTTCCTGTCCTCTCTGCTCTTCATAACATGACTCCTGCCTTCATTTCACATGTCTTTTCTCAGATTTAACATTCTAGCCTCCAGCTCTGAGGCCTTGCCAGGATACCACTCAGTCTATGAATACCCTGCCCCAGAGTACTCACTCCCTAAATTATTTTCCAGTACATAGTATTTGTCATTTCATGAAATTATACTTATCTGCTTCTTGATCATCTCTGTTTTCATCTAAAATCTCATGAACCCAGATACTTTGTCTAATTCACATCAGCTTCTGCAGTGCCTCAAAACATAATAAATGTAATGATTTTTAAACAGACTAATAATAACAATGAAATCTTAGTAGACAGAGTAAGGAGAGCATTTTACAGATAATTCCTAAACTGATGCACAAGTTTTTCTGTTCACTTTAATCTGATGATAGCTAAGAATGACTGGTATTGAAGTTACAAAGATTTTTGTTTATGAGGCAGGGTTGATTTCTGGGTTTTGAGGTAAGAATAGGCTGTACCTGTGCCTAGCTTTGAAATAGGTCACTTTCACAATTGGTACTTTTTCTAAGTGCTTGACTGTCTCAAAATGTCCTGAATTTACCTCCAGTACTTCCAGAGCCTGCCTACCCACTGCGTTATTTCTAATAGCTGCTAAACTTAGCCTGAAGACTTTATAGCTTCAGGCTAATTCTATGAAAAACTGAGGAGCTTACAGGACCACTACTGAAATTAAGAAACAATTTACCACATATTAACTTATGAGCTAGAGGGAATCATGTAAAACAATATATTCTTAAAAGTATAAAAACAAACCTCCTGAGATGAAACATTTGAAAAACAGTTTACAAGTTTATCCTTCTCTATATATTGTAAAGATTGAAAAAAATATACAAAAACAAAACCCACCAGCTGACTAGTTCTTAAAAGTTATTTCCAGCTGGGTGCCAGTGCTCATGCCTAATAATCCTAGCTACTCAGAGACTGAGATCTGAAGATTGTGGTTTGAAGCCATCCCTGGCAGGAAAGTCCGTGAGACTTCTATCTCTAATAAACTACGCAGAAAAAAACCCAGAGGCTCAAATGGTAGAGAGATAGGCTTAAGCAAATGAAGCTGAAGGATAGCACTGAGACCCTGAGTTCAAGCCCTAGGACTGTCAAGAAAAAATAAAGAAAGAGAAAGGAAGGAAGGAAGGAAGGAAGGAAGGAAGAAAGAAAGAAAGAAAGAAAGAAAGAAAGAAAGAAAGAAAGAAAGAAAGAAAGAAAGGAAGGAAGGAAGGAAGAAAGAAAGAAAGAAAGAAAGAAAGAAAGAAAGAGAAAGAAAGGAAAGAAAGAAGGAAGGAAGGAAGGAAGAAAGAAAGAAAGAAGGAAGGAAGGAAGGAAGGAAGGAAGGAAGGAAGGAAGGAAGGAAGGAAGGAAGGGAGGGAGGGAGGGAGGAAGGAAGGGAGGGAGGGAGGAAGGAAGGAAGGGAGGAAGGAAGGAAGGAAAAGAAAAGAAAAAAGTTATTTCCACAGGTTCTGGTGGCTCATGCTTGTAATCCTAGCTACTCAGGAAGCTGAGATCTGAGGACTGTGGTTTAAGGCCAGTTCAGGCAGGAAAGTCAGGGACACTCTTATTTCTAATTTACTGCAAAAGCCAAATGGAGCTGCCATGAGCTTAAAAGGCTAAAGGATAACAAGTAGGATCAGAGTCTTGCTTCTCTAGAAATGAGAAACCGTTTTCATTTAGATTCAAGACTGAAGAGTATGAAGGTCACACCTCTTGGCTTCCTGGTCTCTAACACTCAGCCTCTGTAGAGAGGGACTTACTTACCTGGTTAGTAGATTTGGGAAACAATTGCACGCACACGTTTGGCCCAGAACCTTCTAGATGCTGGTTAAATGCTGCCTACTGTCAGAGAGCATGCATGCTGAGCTATCCTCTATTATAGGATAGTAAGTGCAGTGATGATAGAATGGCAGTTTTCTGTGTATTAGCCCTATTGTAAGCACTGAACAAACTTCTCTGTACAAACTTTAACTATAATTATTAACCTGGTTTTACAGTTAAGGAAACTGAGGCTTACTGAGTCTCCCGGCTAATAAATGTTCCGCGGCTAATAAATGTTTGAATGGTCCCCCAGAGGAACCATTTTGAGAATGTGAAATGTATCTAAGGCAGCTGAGAAACTAAATTTTAGTTCTAGTGAATGTTAGTTACTTTAAGTTTAAATTTAAATGTTCTTCCATGTGAGACCTGACGATTTCAACAAAGGCATGACTTAATGGCCCCTAAAATCCATTTTTACAGCAACAGCTATGATTTTGAACACTGTCAATTTTAATTTTAAGCCTTAGAAAGAGTAAAAGGCATTACTCCTACTGGGTAGATGTAATGGGATGGCACAAGAAAAAAAAGGGAAGCTGTGTTTTCAATGACCTAGTTGAGTCCTCCACGTTCAAAGTACCAGTCACATTGTTCTGGCCCTGCCATCTGCTTGTCAGAGCCAAGAAACCCTCAGAGCGTTGCGCAGAACCGTGTTTGTCCCAGAGTAGAAAGCAACGTAAGCAAAGTCATGAACTGCTTCATTAGTGACCCACACCAGAGATCCAGAGCTAATCATCGCTTCCTTGCTTGAAATCCTCCCCTTTGTAAATTCATCGTGATTTTTTTTTCACTTTTGATGATGCTTCTTTGGGGCATACTCAACATGTTCTCTCACAAATGAGTGCTGGTGTTCAGTTTCAGTGACCTGTGTCCAATGTCAGCATCCGTTGGGATGATCATAGCGAGTAACCTTATCTGATCAACCCATGATTCTTGGAGATTAAGAGTCTCCTGGAATTTTCTGCCTGAGTTGACTTTTGAACTATGATTTTTCAGATCTCAGCGACGGAGTAGCTAGGATTACAGGTGCGAGCCACCAGCGCTTGGTTTACCCTGGGATTTGGGGTATTTCATTTTTGTGCCAACTTCAGGGCTGTATAGTTTATACTTTTCAGTAGTAATTTTGAAACTTGGAGATGCTGGGTTCAGAACTTCCATTCTTTCTGCCATCATGGTCCTCCAAATCTACCATGTGACAGCTTTTTTTGTGGCTTCAGATAGATTTGACTTTATTTTTGTCTGGAACTTCTAGTTCTAAGTTAGAATTAGAATCACTGGAAGCGTTCTTTCTCTGGCCCTCCTCCCCACAAGGACCATAGCGACTAGTAACATTTGTTCAGAGTCTGTATCTTAGTGACCGGAAATTTCAGTCTCACAGAAATTAAAGTATCAAATAAAATCTGCTCTAGAGATGGAATACATGCCTATCTCTTTTTTTTTTTTTGGTAGAATACTGGGAATCTAAATCATGCAATTTAAAAACACATATTCATTAACTTTATATAAAAATCTATGGTCAGTATCATAGATAGATAGATAGATAGATAGACAGACAGACAGACAGATACTTTCTTTTTGGAATTTTCCTTGCAGAAACATTTTATGGCAGTAGATGTACTGCAACCACAGTACCCCGGCCTATGAGGGCAGATGTAGCTGTCGGAATTCTGGAGTTCAGCAAGGTATGTAAATGATGGCTAATGCTTTAAAGATCTGCAGCTGCTTTATTTTCATCATTCTATAGATTCTGGTAATAACCTTTTCATATTTTCAAGGTTATCTCTAGAAGATATAAGCAGTCTTTTCAAAGTTGCCATCAAGAGATTGTAAACTGCTACGGAGAGTACGATTTTATATCCTAGCCTTAGAAGTGATTCATTTTGGGAGAACATGTATCTTTGACAAGTGATATTTAGAATGCTCATTGTTTCTGTCTCTTTAAATTTAATGGTATTTTAAACCATTGTTTTAATTTATTTTTTGTCTATCCCACATTTTTCTTCCAGAAGCTGCTGTTTTTTCTTTTTTCTTCCTTCCTTCCTTCCTTCCTTCCTTCCTTCCTTCCTTCCTTCCTTCCTTCCTTCCTTCCTTCCTTCATTTCTGTTTCTTATCCTTTCTTTCGTTCTTAGCCTTTCTTTCTTTCCTTCTTTCTTTCTTTCTCTTTCCCTCTCTTTCTTTCTTTCTTTCTTTCCTTCCTTCCTTCCTTCCTTCCTTCCTTCCTTCCTTCCTTCCTTCCTTCCTTCTTCCTCCTTTCTTTCTTCCTTCTTTCCTCTCTTTCTCTCTTTCTGTCTTCTCTTCATTCATTCTTTCTCACTTTCTTCCTTTCTTTCTACCTCCTTCCCCCTTCTTTTTCTGTCATCTTCTCCTCCCCTTCCCCCTTCCTCTTCTCCTCCCCCTCTGCCTCCAACTCCTCCTCCTCCTCCTCTTCCTCCTTTTTTGGGGTCATTCCTGAGGCCTTGGGTGCTATCCCTGAGCTTTTATGCTCAAGGCAAGTATTCTACTACCTGAGTACTTCTGAATGTCTACTTCCTGAGCTTCACTTCTAGCATTTTGGTGATCAATTGGAGGGAAGCGTCTCATGGACTTTCCTGCCCAAGCTAACTTTGAACCACAATCCTCAGTTCTCAGCCTCCTGGGTAGCTAGTATTGTAGGCATGAGCCACTTGTGCCCAGCCCCTTCCATTCTTCTTCTTTCTTATTACCCAAGATTAGATGTACAGGAGAAATTGTTTCATATCCACACATGTATATAATATATTTCAATCACCCACCCCCTTTAATACTTTCCCTTCCTCCTTTTCATTCACAAAAGTTTTAAATTTTCAACCAGACAGATACTTCAGAGGATTTTACTCATCACCAGCTGTTGTTTTGAGGGTGGTGACTAGGACTAAGGGCTTTGCTTAGTAGATAGGCACTCTACTACTTGAGCCATACCACCAGTCCGTCTTTGGTTTCTAAAATGTGTTAAGAAATTTTCCCTTCAATAGCTGAAAAGTCTTGCCCATGATTTTCAGAGACTTGCAGTTACAATTAGCTTATTCTACTTTCAGAAACATACAATTTTTTCTTAACTGCACAAAACATAAATATTGTATGAAATTATATTAATAGTTATTTTCCTGAGGACATGTAATTATTTCATTTATGAAATCATACTTGGAATACATTTAAATGCAAGTGATTTCTCAAAATAATGTTATACACATAAACAGAAGATGGAAGAATTTGCTAATTTGTATCTGCAGTTTACATTGATGGATTTTTTTCATTGGATTTGCCCAATTTCATTGACATAGGCAACAATATTCTTGCTTCCACCAATGAAAATAACACAAATTTTGCATACACAAATTCAATCTAAAAGGGAATAATTAGCCAGTATTTCTAGGTATATTTTTTAAGTTTGACAATCATTTGCTGTGTGACTTTAGGAAATATGTACATTTGTTTAAACTTTTCTGGACACACACACACACAAAACATGACCCAGAAGCTAAATTAGCAAAATTTTCAATGCACATTAAATCATACTGCTTGTATGCCTACAAGTAGTGTCCTAAACTAATTTAAGCTTATTAAATTTATAGTTTTCACTGGAGAAATGCAAGACATATTCCCAATGATTGATTATACTTCCCAACCAAGACCAAAATTACTTCAAGTTCTCAACTTGGAAAAGATGGAGAGAAGAAAAAGCAATGTGTGTCTTGGGGATAGCTGGAGTGGGGAGGTTATGCTTTAGTGAGAGAAAAAGAAATGTTGTTGCAGACATCAAACATGTTTTCAGTTTCATGAGTAGTTTCCCCAACTGGGTAAAGAGGTGCTCTAAGTCAGTAAATGACCTATTTTGTATTTTTCCATCTTCAGTTTTAAGTGCAATGAGAACAAGATGGTTAACATTGTATAAATACTAAATGAATAGACAAATAAAACAGGAAGAGATGATGATACTGTTGATGGACAGTTTAAGAATACAAAAGCATAGAATAGCCAGGTACCAGGTGACTCACACCTGTAATCCTAGCTACTCAAGAGGCTGAGATCTGAGGATCACGGTCCAAAGCCAGCTTGGGCAGGAATGTCCGTGAGACTCTTATCTCCAATTAGCTACCAGAAAACAAGAAGTGAAGCTGTGGCTCAAGTGGTAGAACATTAACTTTGAGCTGAAGAATTCAGAGACAGCACCCAGGCCCAGAGGTCAAGCTCCACAACAAAAAAGAAAGCAAAGAGTGTTAGGTAAGATTTGAAGAACTGGTCAGCAAGCTTGGCCTTTTAGGAAATGAGAGCTGCTAAGGGTATCCTTGAACACTTGGTTTGGTTTGAAGTGAAGGAGTGAGTTTGTGGGGAAGACAAAACAGAGTTTGATCAATAGGAATCTGTCATGTGCAGGGTGCTTTTGTACATCACCTACAGTTTTAGCAAGTAAATGGTGGGCTTCACCAGCTGGTATGTGGCATTGCTTTAGAGAATGGATTTGATGTAGGTAATACCAGGTTTAAGAAAATCAGTCAGAGGAGTGACAGAGAGTGGTTTTGTTGGTGGTAGCAGTGGTTTTTTTGTTTTGTTCGTTTTGTGTGTGTGTCTTTGTGTCTGTGTGTGTGTGTGTACTGGGGTTCAAACTCAGATCTAGCTGTTCCTTAGCTTTTTCACTCAAGACTTGTGTTCTGCTTCAGCCGCAACTCCACTTCTAGCTTTTTGGTGGTTAATCAGAGTTGAAGGTGTTATGAACTTTCTCGCCCAGGCAAGCTTCAAATTGTGATCCTTAGATCTGAGCCTCCTGAGTAGCTAGGGTTGCAGTGCCTGGCTGACAAGCTATTTTATTGTTCAACAATTGGAAGTTTAGGAGTGGAAATAAGATCTTGTAAAGACCTCCCATATCTCCATTTTCTTTATATTCCAGTGGGAACCATTTGCCTACCTGCAGTCCTACCTTTGACCTGGAATGTGAAAACAAGTTGGTCCATAGTCAGAACTAATTAAAAAGGTACATGTGAGAAACCAGCCTTGCTTTCTCTCTCAATCTGACTTTATGCTCTAAATTTAATTGTCTGTTGCTTTTTCTCAGTTCCCTCCAGTTTTTCACTAAGATCAGAGGATGTCTGTTGCCAAGTGGCCTTGGTGCAGAACTATACAACTCTACAATTCAGTGTCAATGAGGGCACAGAATCATCTCTGGGAAGACACAACTAGGTTTCAGGTGTGCAGGATTCCAGTTTAGTCTTGACTTCCTTGCTGGACATTTTGTGTTGTTTAGAAACTACGCCCGCACCTGCCGATCTCTCCTGAATCCTTTGTTTTATCCCTAGACCTCAATCTCCTGACCCTTGCCTAGAACCCCGACTTGGAAGACCATATTGATGACCTGCTTGGATTTCCAGCCTTAACCTTCTCCTTGAAACCCAGCTCAGCTTCTACTGACTGAAGGAGATTTTCCAATTTTAGGGGGAAATGCTAAGTTTCCATTCAAATTTCAGTTAGGAGAAATACTTCATTTTTTTCAATTGTACTTAGACATCATAGATTTAAAAGTCCAAACTACTACCATGGAACATGTTGCAATTGTTTTAAGAAATGAGGGGAGATGAAGCAGAGAGACAGAGACAGGGGTGAGTTATGTATATCTGGCAGGTAGGTAGGTATGGAAATGTCACAATGAAAGCCTCCCCTTACACAATTAATATGTGCTAAAAAATCTTTTTAAAAGTTCAAATTACCTATATTGTTACTAATATCTGATTTTGTCAGATAGGTAAGCTTCCTCTGTAATTAGTCAGTCTCTACTATTTGATGTTTCCTCAGAAGTATTTTCTAAATTATAAACCAAAAATCCAGTATTCGGATATGTATGAACCCTCTTTCTATAATAGTTTCACTATATGACACATTGTACTAATTACCTACCTTTTTAAAAAATGACAGTAGATATGTAAGAGATACATGTGTGTGTATGTATATGTAACCACAATGGATTGGGAAATCTACTACTATGATTTTAATAAGCAATACATACCTTTTCCAGGAAATGTTTATGTAGTATATCTTTTCAATACCCTTTTTTCTTAATCTTTCAGTTTCCTTGCATTTTATCTTTATGTTTATCTTATTAGAAGTACACAGTGGGCCTAGTTATTATGACTGGATGAGATAATAACCTTTTGTCCTTCGGTGTATGTGTGTGTGTTCACTGGGGCTTGAATTCAGGGCCCTGCACTCTCACTTGCTCAGAGATAGTGCTCTACCACTTGAGCCATGCTTCCAGTCTAACTTTTGCCTTTTAATTGGAAAAACTACAGCATTTTTACTTCAGTTAATAGCTGATATGTTTGGGTTTAACTTTGGTTTTTTTGGTGTTTGTTAGGTACTTATATAATTTATTCTCTGTATGTCAATCTGTTGCTCCAGCTGATTTAAAATTACTGTAGGAGGATCCCTTCATTATAAATACAAATATCCTCAGAAACATAGAACTTCTAGCAAACATAAAAACATCCCCTGAATAAGGTAGGATGTATAATGGAAGAGTGAATAGACCAGAATTAGAGAAACAATGGCTAGGCAGCTGTTAAGGGGTCAAGAAAATCTTAAGAAAGAGTTATTGTTAATTCAACTCCAGTACTGGAGAGGCTAAATGATAGCTAAGCAAGGCCAAAGATCAAACTCTGTACCCTGAAATTCATATCTATGGTGTCAGGTATTTGTGTCAGCCAGCCTGTGCTGAGGAAACTTTAATCATCACCACATCATAGCTGAAAGTTTTTATCCTCACAGACAACCAAGTGGAGCAGCTACTCAGCTCTGAATGAGAAGGAGCTATCATACATGAATGAGCTCCGAAAAAGTAAGCATGGCAGCTTCTTGGAAACAAGTCTCACCTGCCAAGTGGAATACATAAAAATAAACAATGATGGTTAAGCTCTGGTATTGATTTTACATAGTCATTCAAGCCCAAATTCTACAGAGTAAGACATGTCACCTGGAGAAGACCACCATCTGGAAAGCAGGGAGCAATCCTCTTCCTAAAGAGGCAAGGGGTGAAAGAATAAATGTTTGTCAAGCAACGGTCTCACCAATCTCAGTGCCTAACTAGAAATTGCTTTACCAAGCCCATCACTTTCTGTAATTTCTGTTCATGCAGCAAAAAAATGTTATCCTTGGGCTTCAGGGCCTTCTTACTTGGATCTTCATGAATGTTTAAATGAAACTGGGAAAACAACTGGGTCCTTTCTTTGTAAATTCAGCCTGCAATAGATGACTGGTATATATTTCAGAGCTTGAAAAAAATGTATATGAGGTATTTGACTCCTTTACTCCCACTGTCCTCCTAGAACAGGAAATTCTGTAGGACTCTTCAGGGATAGCACTCAATAATTCCACCTAGGTTCTGTTAAATGGAGGAAGTTGTTCCTGATCTTTAGGAGTTTTGCAATTATAGTCTGAAATTTTACTATTTTAAAATTGATCAATAGGATTGATATTAGGACAGTAGAAATTCAGAATATAAAGCTTGGTATGGTTGTTCATGTCTTTCATCCCATATGCTAGAGGCTGAAGCAGAAGGGTCTGGAGTTCAAAGCCAGCCTGAACTATTAGTGAGACTCTGCTTAGAAAATAAAAATAACCAAAAAGAGAAAAATCAGAATGTAAATCTATGGTAATCACTTTAAATAATTTTTTTACCTTTTGATTTATGTCCATTTATATGCTTTAAAGATTTCTAAAAACAATTTACATAATTATTTCAAGGGTATAGCATTATAATGAATACATGCACGCCATGTGACACAACCAACTCAGAGTAATTGACATGCTATTAATTGTAATATTAGAGAAATGCAACAAATTCACAAGATACTAGAATATTATTTTAGAGAAAAAGATGAAGGCACTTCCACAAATGTACTCACAGATGTAATAATGCATAAAAGTTTCTGTTTGCTAAGCATATAAACAAAAACCTCTGCAGACAAGAAACTCTTGATAAAGATGATTCGGTGAGATATACATACAAATAAAACAAAGTCCTCTAAGTCTAATGAATATATATGTGTATGTGTGTATGTGTGTGTGTCTATAACAAACCAAAAGTATAAACTGAGGTAACAAATCAGCCATAAGACTGGAGCGGCTACTAACAATGATGAAAGTTTTATCACTAACAGTCATATAAAAGGATTTTGCACAGGTCCTTCAAAAGAAATGAAAAACAGTAAGAACAAATAAATGTTTTACATCAATATTGAAAATGGCATTATATATATATATATATTTCTTGTTGTTATTATAAAGGTGATATACAGAAGGGTTACATTTATGTAAGTCAGGTAATGAGTACACTTCTTTTTCTTTTTGGAAAATGGTAGATATTTTTTAATTGTGTATAACAACAAAACAAATACAGTGTTGAAAGGGGTGACCTTCATCTAGATGCATTGTATTCATCAACTGCTTTGCTGAATGGAAACTTCCTTTGTACAATTACTTGTGATACTTTTTTAAAGGGTAGAAAATAAACTCAAGAAAAGTTTTAATGAGAGGCAAAACCTCATCGATGTGGAAAGTAACTCATTGTAATCAGAGCACAATTTACTACCTAGACAAAAATTCAAAGCATCAAAGAAACTGGGGTACCTAGAAGAGGCAGATAGAAGAGAAATCATAGGAAGGAAGGATGAAGAAAAAGGAGGGGGAGGGAGGGAAAAAGGAGAGGGGAGGAAGAGAAAGAATTTGGGGAGAAGTGGAAATGTCAGACTCAGGACCATTACTACCTTTAAATCTCACGTCTCTGTTACTGATATTATTACATGAATTTTTTTCTTTCCTTTCAAAAATATTTCAAAAATTTATCCAGATTTCATATGTGCTACTGGAAAGGTTTCTCTGAAGAATAAACATTTAGGACAATATTAAGTCTAAGGAGAAATTTTGATTTTTATACTGCCATACAATATTTCAAATATTGTTGTTGCTGTTGGTCTGTAAAACTCAATATTATTCAAAAGGTATTCTGCTTCAAGATTACACACACACACACACACACACACACACACACACACACACACACACACACACAATTTATAAAATATAATACAGAAAACAATACACACTCAATTTATAAAATATAATACAGAAAACAATCCTGTTTTTTATTCTATCCAAGTCTTTTCTTCCCCTACCATGGGGAAGGGACCTATAGCCCATTACAGGGTACATTAATACAAAGAATTTGGGGAAGAAAATTATTTTGTCAATATTCAAATTTTATCTTACTCAGTTTAGTTCTTTGTTTCTTTAAAAAACACTATTCCAAATGCAAAGTATAAGCATATTTTATTCACACTTTCACATGTTCAATAAGGTCAAGATACAGGGATCAATAAAATTCTTGCTATTGTCTTCCTTCTTCAAAACAATAGCTTTTTGTTAAAGTTATGATATAAAGTTATGATATAAAGTTGATATAGCACCCCCCCCATCTTATTTCTGTCATTAGCCACAGTTTGGGTCATTCTTCAATCACAAATGAGTTTGAAATCTTCCTCTTTCACCAAAATGAGTGTACTGGCTTTCCAGTTCTTTGGGCACATTACTTGCAATTCTCTCCACCACCTTTGTAGGCCATTTTTGTAGTTCCATGCCCCAAGATATTCATTACCAGTAACTGCACCATCACGGAAATTTCTATAGTGTGCATCTCACACCCTAACCTGTTTACTTAGCTTTCGAAGTCTCTGCCAGTTCAACTACTCTAATGGTACACTCTGTCCAATTCTTTGATTTCAGCCAATCTACCTTTCCAACATGACTGTTTTCTTCTTTCTTTTCATTTACTTAGGGACAATGGTCATCATTTTCAAGCAAATATCACAGAAATATTTTGCTTTCTCTTTTTCATGTGCACAGAATAGAAAATAAACCACATTCTTGAGCACAACTATCATTGTTCTATTTGTTTCTGGTCAGTAAAGGAGAAAAATGTATCTTCATGTAACTCATGAGTGAATAATTGGATGCTACAACAATCATAACTAAAATATTAAGCTGGTATTTAAAAGTGCCCAGAAGTCCTTTTTGATTTGACCAAAAGTTCTACTTATAAGTCTTTTTTTTATAAATAGCTCCTTTATAACTTTTGATAGCACTGCTTCACAGCTCTTGGTTCTTACCTCTCTTTATGTGATTTTTTAAAAAAATACTTGAATTATTTAAACATAGTCAAAGCAATACAATCAGGAAACTAACAAAGCCATTTCTCTATGCATATACTGGATAAGTTGATAACTATCTTGTCTTCCTTTCTTTCTTGTTAAGTAACTTCTTATACCTTGAATCCTCCTGTTTTCACATGTATGATAACTTAATACCCTTTGCCTTAACTCCATATATTACTTTGCTTTCTGTTCTGTTTGTTCCCTTTTATTTTGTCTTTCACTACCTTGTTCCCAGTTCACTCTTGAACCTACTGAAGTGAGGCTTCTTTTCCCACTAAATTTATTAACATTGATTGTTAAAGTTTTCCAGGTTATTAGATGTAATGAGCTCTACATTACTCCATTCGTTACTGGGCTCTCAGCACTGCTACATGCCATGGGCCACACTCTACTTCATGAAATATTTCTGGTTTCAAGGACACACCTTGCTTCTGTTTTTCTCTTGGCTTTCAACTTTACAGTCTCAGAATCCTTTGCAGATTTCCACAGTTCTAACTAGCCTCTAGCACTGGAGTTTTCAAAGCTTCTCTTTGATGTCATGCACAGTCTTTGCAAGTATCTAGTATACCTTTTAAAAAGCCTATGGAATCAAGCTTACGTGTCCATCAATAATGAATTGATAAAGAAATGTGATGCATGTGTATAATGGAGTGTTATTTAGCCATAAAAATTATGCAATTATGAAATTATGCAATATGTGGAAAAAATGGATAGAACGAGGGATCATGATGTTAAACAAAATAAAGCAGGCTGAAAAACACAAATATCACTTATGCTCTCTCATAACCCTAAAAATATAGATTGAATAGAAATGAGTGAAGCAGAAGGTATGACAATGGGAACGAAAGAAAGAGAAGGAAAGAAAGAAGTGAAGGTGAAATAAAGGAAGTGGATTAAAAACAACCCTGAAAGGTTGGCAGAGAAAGACTTTATAGGTAGAACCAGTTCTCAATTTAAGACTACCCATGTTGTGTTGAAGAAATTTTAAATACTGTCATTTCTCAATGTGGGAAGCTTCTAGGAAAGGAGGTGGGACCGCTTAAGAACCTGGAGTTTTTATCACAATAGTAATGCGAAATTACTAAAGTATCTTAGAGAATCCAATCTTCTGAGGAAATGAGTATTTTTGTGGCATTATGTATGGATGGAACTTGTGAAGCAGGCTCTGCTGTCCATCAGAATAGTAACTTAAAGGCCAACTCTATTCCTGTTCAAGGAGTGAGGAGCAAGAGAATCACAGAAATGACTGAAAATATATGTTAAGTAAGAATTGGGATCCTCATAAATATTCAAATTTATTTAAATAGTAAATCTGTCTTAGCTTCTATAAAGAGGCAGACCAATGAAAAATAATGACATATTAAAGCATATGCTTTTTGTTTTTATTTCTTGGTCCTCACAATACTTTTACTACTTGAGTCACTCCTATAGACTTTTGTTTTTTTGCTCTGGGTTATTTTTCTGATAAGAATGTCAAATTGTTGCCTAGTATTAGAAATAAAGTCATTTAAAGACAAGGCATTTGACCCTGCGTGGAATATTACTTAAAAGAGTAAAATTGTGATGCTCATACAAATATAATATGAACATAACACGTGAAATATTTTATCTACATCATTAACTAATGATTGAGACAGTACAACCAGCTTCAAAGAAAAATTCAGAGCAGATATATCACAGCAAACAGGAGCACTAAAAGAAGTCTGTATGTAGATGCAGGTCTAGTCACAAGCAATAGTCAGTTCCTGCTACCTGGCACAACATTGGGAAAGAATAATTTCCTATTACCTATTGCTCACAGCTCAAAGGGCTGTAAAAGAGCACAAAGACAATGCAAGAACAGAAACACAAATGTGCCAGTCAGGCAGGATGATTTTGGGTCAATTCCAAAGTATCTCACAATTTTTCTCAGAAAAAAAACAAGCATTTGGCCCTGAGTTGAGTGTGTGTGTGTCTGTGTGTGTGTTTGTCGTTTGATACTAATATTGTCCTAATAAGCTACTGCTCTTTCTGATAGACTTGATAGTCTATCTGATAGGCCTGAATTGAATGCTCCACTTTCTATCCAAGCTTTAGCAAGCTCTGTCCACCACTTTGATCTTGATGTAGGTCAGCCTCAGTAGCTGCAGACATTGGCATGCAGAACCCTGAATAGAATCCATCCTTGAAGGACTTCTGACCCAGGGAAATGAGAGCCGGTTGTTGTTTTAAGCCGCTACATTTGTCGTACACTTCTAATGCAGAGTACAAAACTAATGTAAGTGCATACTGTAGAATTCTGTTGCTTCAGTCCCAAACCAGAGGAGTAATCAGATCTAGCCACTTGCTGAAAAATTAAATGGGAAAAAAAGATTAGAAACAAAAGCAAAAATAATCCAAACTAAAGCAAACCAAGCAAAACAAAAATAAAAGCAGGGAGGGGAGGATCTTCCCCCACATATATATTTTTTAATCAGCATCAATTAGTTGTTTAGGAGGTTTCATTTCAACGTGTTCATATAAGTATACAATGTATTTTTTTTTATCAGACTCACCCCTTCCCTCATCCCTCCTCTCCCCTTCCCAAGCCAACACCAATAAGCTTCACAGATCTATGTTCACACATGTACATAAGACATTCTGGTGAAGTTCACTTCCTTCACCCTCTCCTCTTACCCTCCACTAGTATACCCAGAAGGCTCTTCTGCTTCCTTCCCACCATCAAATATATATATATATATATATATATATATATACATACACATACGTATGTACATACATATGTACATACGTATGTGTATGTTAATCATACATAACTTTTTCACCATGGTATTTTACACAGGAATGTACAGCATTTTAATAAGAAACCTCCCCCTGTTTACTGTCCCTTTCCCCATCCCACTGCCCCTTATTATCCAACAACTTTCAATGAGTTTCATGAGTTTCATTTTGCTTTTCTTCATTCACAGGTGCACTGTATTCAGTATAGTTCACCCTCTAACATTTTCTACCCCACTTCTAATCCCTTCACATGTTCAGATTCCCACAAGTACAAATTTGTGTGTGTGTGTGTGTGTGTGTGTGTGTGTGTGTGTGTGTGTGTGTTTATTATCCCTGAGCTCCATTTGCTCAAGGCTAACGCTCTAGCACTTGAGCCACACAACCACTTCTGGCTTTTTCTGAGTGATTTATTAGAGATAAGAGTCTCACAGACTTTCCTGCTCAGGCTAGCTTCGAACCTTGGTCCGCAGATCTCAGCCTTCTGAGTATGGCTAGGATGACTGACATGAATCATCAACACCCAACTAAACATAGTTTCAATATGTGCATAAATCCCAAAAGCTTAACATAGGAAAGGCAAAGCAACCCAGCATCCTTAGTTTTTGGGAGGGAATGGGGGATGAAGGAAAGTGGATTGATAGGACCACAGTTGACTCCCGGATTATATAAGAAAAGGTAGTATAGTGGAGTCAGACTGGTTTGGTTGGCCGTTATTTGAGAATTTGTACCTGGGATGGGGGCTAATATAGTCCTTGCTGCCTGGAGAAAGAATCACAGTCTGGCCACTATGTTTGTCCATAAGCTCTGGGATTCCTGAAATCCAAAGTAGCTTCTGGAAAGAATGACCCAGGGGCCAGGAGACAGCTACAAATGCAGGCAAAAGTGTCAAGGGTTTTGTTTTGTTTTGCATTGTGTTTTGATTACCTTTAAGAAGTTGTACAAAGGAATTATATTCAGCAAATGCATCTTGATGATATCACCTCTTTCACCATTCTCCCCATCCCTTCTAACTCAATCTGCCCCCTCAATTTTCTTAATTTCTTAGGATAGGCATTGGATTTTATGATGCATTCTCCACCCTATCTTCCTCTCTTCATTCATCTCTCCCTGTACCCCTTTGAGTCCCAGTTTCCTGGAATTCATTTTGTTGGATTAAGAATTCGTTTTTCAAAGGAATTATATCATTTGCATGCTCTTCTGCAAATACAATATTTTGTTTAATATATTTGTGTACATTTCCTGATTTTGGTTACTTATCACAAATTTTACAGGCTTAGTGAACTCAATATTTTGAGCACAAGCAGGTCCCAAGTCCTTGTAATGATTCTATTTACATAGAACTCAAGCCTAAGCATCACTGTCCACAAGACAGTTGTTAGATTTTCATAGGGAGGGGTTACCTTGGAAAGTAGAGAAGTAATAACTGGATGGAGACCCCAGAAGGCTTCTGAAAACTAATCAAACTGATCATGCTTTGTTTCTTGACCTAGGAGGATATTTTCCCTTTGTGAAGATTCATTAAAGTGCACATTAGGAGTTTTGTTCTTTCCTGTGTATATAGTTCAATTAAAAATTACTAAGACACAATTTTCCTTTCCAATGAGTCAAAAATTTCAGATTTTATTGCGAAACAATTCTTTATAGTGTCAACATATGTTGAGCCTTTGTAATGTACCAGGGATGCTTCAGAAAGACTTCATATGAAATTAATTCTTTCTTGTTGGTATTGTAATTTGATTTTAGGGTCCTTTTGAATACAGAAATGTTCATTTGATATAATCAAATGTCACATTATATGACATAAGCTATAAAGGTATCTGACTTAAGAGCTAGCCCTTTTTTTCTTAAAGAGACTTCTATAAGCCTGTAATTTTTCTGTTGTTTTTCTTTTTTGGCAAAGTCTCTTTTTTTATTTTATTTTTTATTTTTTTATTGTGAAAATACTGTACAGAGGGGTTACGATTACATGGGCAATCTGTTGTTTTTTTAAAGGTAGAAGTGATGTTGGACCTCAGGGCCTTGTACCTGGTGGACAAGTCAGCTATCAAGCCAGTCTTGCTTTCTCCCCCAGATGTTTTGGTTTTGCTTTGGTTTATATTTCCAGTAGAGTGTCACTGTTGCCAGGACTGGCCTCTGTCATCCTTCTACCTCTGCCTGCCATGTAGCTGGGATAGAGACATCTATTGTTTTTACAGCTAAATCAACACAGAGTTTATTAAAAATGCTTCCAGGAACAAGTAAAGTGTTTCCCCACATATGCCAATTAATTTAATATACTCTATTTTTAGAGATAAGTACAATGTCATTGATGTATATAAAAAGCCATTTTCCCTCCCATGCAAAACTCATAATTAAAGAAGATTTCATAAATTATATTGAACCTGCTTTTTTCCCCATTCATTTAGCATAAGTGATAGCACTTCTCAGCCCTAAGGTGTGAGGGTTCTATTATAAAACTAATCTTACTAATCCTTATTAGAATTTTTCTGCTAGCACAAACAGAATTCATTTGCAATTATCAAACACACTTCAAATGAGAACTCATTGTTACCTAAGCCAAAAATTCTTGCCATGGCTCCTATATCTGCAATTGTTAAAAGTATTTTAAAAGGATGATGTATCTTTAAAAATTGATACTCACAAGACAATATGTTGGAAATTACTTGTACAACTTGGGGGGGGGTATTGGGAGGGGAAAGGTTAACAAGTTTGACAAGAAATGTAATCATTACCGTACTCATGTAACTGTAACCCTTCTGTACATCACCTTGACAATAAAATTTAAGTTCCTCCTGAACTTACCTCTGTATCATCAATCACTTGTACAGTACAAAAAGCAGTGATTTCTGAGAAGACTCTCTTCAATGCTTATTCCTTACAAGTGAAATAAGACCATTTTAGCCACTTGGTAGATGACAGGATATTGAGTTTAATTGGTGCCATCTTGTTTTCATGGTAGAAGCAGGGAAGTTCCACCCCAAGGTAACGGATGTATCTGATTTCCTAGAGGCAGGAGTGGGGACTTGAATAGTAGGTTACTGGACCTGTCAGTCCTGTGCTTTGAACTCCAAAGACTCCTATGACCTTGTTTCCTGCCCCTGGCCCTACTTAGGCTGAGATCAGCTTAGGTGCCATTACACCATACTGCATGTCTTGTGTCTGCTGGCTCTTTTCCAGTCACCATGGTGTCCCACTTCAGCTCTCCACTTGAGTTGATATGGTTTGTTGTTATTGTTTTCTGCTCTTTCTTTCCTTTCCTGCTCTTATGGCTCAGTTTTCTAACAGTGTTAAGTGTATTCAAGGGGCTGCAGGTCTTTGATCCAAGAGTCCACCTGCAGACGCCAGCTCTCCAATGAAGACTCCCAATTTGTCTCATATCTAAAATATACTTGGAACTCAAAAAATTAAATCCCCCAACAACAAATCCTCAAAGAAACAACCGCCCAATAAATAAGTGGGCTAAAGATTGGAAAGAAACTTCTCTGAAGAAGAAAGAAGGATGGCCAATAGACACATGAAGAAATGCTCAACCTCCCTAGCCATAAAAGAAATGCAAATCAAAACAACATTGAGATACCACCACTCACCCGTTAGAATGGCTATAATCAAGAACTCTAACAACAGATGCTGGAAGGGATGTGGACAGAAGGGAACCTTACTTCATTGTTGGTGGGGATGTAAACTTGTTCAACCACCTTGGAAGGCACTATGGAGGTTCCTGAAAAGACTTCACATAGAGCTCCCCTATGACCCAGCAATCCCACTTTTGGGCATTTACCCAAATGTTTACAAACAAGACCACACTAAAGCTACCAGCACAACTATGTTTATTGCAGCATTATTTACCATAGCTAAGATATGGAACCAACCCAGATGCCCCTCAGTAGATGAATGGATCAAGAAAATGTGATATATATACACAATGGAATTCTATGCCTCCATCAGAAAGAATGACGTTTCCCCATTTGTTAGGAAATGAAAAGGCTTGGAAAAAATTATATTAAGTGAAGTAAGCCAAGCCCAAAGAAACATAGGTCCCATGGTTTCCCTTATTTGCCATATCTAGTATATGTATGAGTCAAACAGAAAAGGTCAGATAATGTGATGTTAGGAAAATGAACCCCTAGATATGTATTTAAATGTTTTTTTTTCTTTCATGCATTTGTTTCTAATGCATTTATAAGATTATTTCTTTGTTGCTTTGTATGTCCCTCCCCCACAGTATAACCCCTGCTTTCACTATATTTGATGTCGGTATAATTTGTGGAGGAGATGGGGAAAACAAGAAGTCGTTTAAGGATACATGTGGACCCGTTGCAACTATGAGAAGTACAAGTTGTCATATCGAAAACGAACCTTACAACTTTGGTGCGGGGAGGGGGGGGACTGCCTGGGGGGGCGGGGGGGGGGGAGGCTGGGAAGAGATGTGAAGGGTAAACAAAGGAGGAGGCTGCAATGCTTGATAAGAAATGTACTCATTATCTTGCCCATGTAATTGTAACCCCTCTGTACAGTATGTTCACAAAAAATAAAAATAAAAATTTATATTAAAAAAAAAGACTCCCAATTCAGGCTCTCAAAATGTGGCTGCTCTGTTTTCTCATGACTGAATTCTCATACAAATTCTGTCATTTTCAATCTTATGGGAAAGAAAGAACACAATATTTAATGAAACAATTCTTACTCATGAACAGTATCAAGTTCCATTAATTCAATGGTAATATCACTTAAATACAAAAGATATTTAAGAACAATGTAGAAATGATGAAGTATTTCCAATAATGTTTATTACATGGAAATATGAAAATTGTTTTGTGGTAATGAGTCAAGATAGATAGAGGAAGAAACAGGGGAACATAGAATGGGCCTGGTTAGAAGTAAAACCCAGGCAGCAAATGCAAAAGGAATTAAACTTCCCTCCAGTTAAAGTACAAAGGACTGGAAGACATAAAAAGGGCAAAATCTGCCCTCTCCTTTGAATTGGTAAAACCATGCAACTTTGGGGTTTTTTTGTTTTTTTTGGGGGGGGGGTCCGGTAATAGGGCCTGAAATCTGGGCCTGGGCGCTGTCCCTCAGCTCTTCAGCTCAAGGCTAGTGCTCTACCACTTGAGCCACAGCGCCACTTCCAGCTTTTTTCTTTTTGCTTATGTGGTGCTGAGGAATTAAACACAGGGCCTCAAGCATGCAAGGCAAGCACTCTACCACTGAGCCACCTTCCCAGCCCACCATGCAACTTTGTAACTGAGTATATGAGAAAAACTTATCTGAGGAAAGGAAGCCTTAGGCTCACCTATTATCTAGCTACCCACAGATATCTTTATATTTTAGACTAATAAGCCACACCCATCTTGGCTACCCAGAACCCTTGTCTACTGGTTAATGGTTGTTAGACAACATAGCCAAGCTATTCTCCTGGCTCAGACAGAATAAAGGCTGCAAATGATAGCTGCTGTCTTGAGTCTTTTCATTCCTTCTTGCTGCATGAGGAGCAGGAAATGTTTCTCTCTTTTTTTACTTCTCCCTACTCTTGATGCTGTTAAACTAAAACAAATCCTTGCTAAAACTTTCACCTTAAGACTTGCCTTTCTGTGAGACATTCTGAGATGCTTTTCCTATGTGGATCTCAAGGAACTGTGACTTTGTGTAGAAACTGGAACATCGAGGGAATGCTTTCATCCATTCTCTGGTGGTAGTAGCCCAAACAGAAAATAAGCCATGCATAGAGAAGGTAGACTTCTTAAAATGTACTATATACTGAATTTCATAAAGCTCCTCATCTGCTTTTGGATGTTACCATAGTTGACAGACCCTTTTTCAAAGATGGCCACACTTTAATGACAAACAAAGAACAGTTCTCGATTATTAATTCCGGCTAGAAATAAACCTTCTAACAGAAGACAATTTGAAACAAAATATTAAGCAAATTGAATGGCCTGGGAAGAATTCTGAAAATGTCTAGCTTTTTTCCTAGAACAGCAGTTAAATTTAATTTGATGATTGGATTTAAAAAATTTCCATTTTATTTGTTTTCATTGCCAATTTCTTTCAGGGACAAAGATTAGGAATGTCAAAATAACATGCAAAAAAGATTTCTTTTAAGTTCTGGGTTTGGATAAAGATAAAAAAAAAAAAAACATTGTGAAGAAAACTGCTTTCAAATTTCCAGTTTAGATAGGAATGTATAAAGAGGAAAAGAAAAAGAAAATGATTGCTACAAGAACAGAAAACAGTGAAATATGGCCTTGGTTATTCAATCCCTCCTTTCTTCCTGGTTCTACAATTGTCCTTATGTTAATTCAAGACTTTGTGTTTAACCACTATATTCCTCATCAAATAATTCTGGTAATTTGTCTATGTGAAATACAATAGTTAGAATTGGCACACTGAATCCTTTTCCAGTTTGGCCTTTGAACTCTCACTGAGTCATCAGCATATATAACTTGAAAAACAAGTTCTTTGGGCAGATGTGGTAATATGCATCTCCATCCCAACTCTGGGGAGCTGAGGAATGAGGCTTGCTTAAGTCTAAGAGTTCTGAGCTAGCCTAAGATCCCACAGATAGATAGATAGATAGATAGATAGATAGATAGATAGATAGATAGATAGATAGATAGATAGATAGATAGATCCGCTTGGAGCACAATATAAGTAAAAGCTCTTTCAAATAAAAAGAAATAAAAGTATAGTCTGGCACAGTGTCTATAGCTTCTTGGGAATTAAGAGTTTAGAAGAATCATGGTTATAGGCGAGCCTGGGGAAAAGATTAGGAGACCCCCCCCACCAGTAAAAAGCTGGGTACAGTAGCTTGTACCTATAAGCTATTCAGGAAGCATAAATAGGAGGCTTATCAACTTACCTGTAAAAACAGCACAAGTGAAAAAGAGCTGGTAGAGCAACTGACTCAAAAGCTTAAGACCTTGAATTCAAAACAAAATACAGAAAAGAAAAGAAGATAAAAAGAAAGAAAGTAAAATGCAGATTTCTTGGTCCCAGTCTTGATCTTTCAAAACAAGAATTTGGGTGTGTGTGATACTGCTCTGCTTCCTTCATCCTTAGTTGGTGTTCTTCCTCTTGAGCCTTGCTTGAGCCTGTTATTTTTGGTGTTAGTGGATTTTTGTTTTTGTTTTTGTTTTGATGGCTAATTGGACATCAAGTGTCAGATTTTTTTAATCTGGGATGCATTTGAACCAGATACTCCGGATCTCAGCCTCCTGAGTAGCTAGCATTACAGGTGTGAGTGAGGCATGATTGTGTGTCTGTTGCTCCTACTTTTTTTTTAATTTTTGAAAATACCGTACAGAGGGGTTACAATTGCCTGGGCAAGATAATGTGTACATTTCTTATCAAGTGAGTACATTTCTTATTGTTGCCTCCTCCTTTGTTTTCCCTTACCATCCCTTCTCATCTCCCCCCCCCCCACTGTACATCTCATTGTTGCAATGAGTCCACCTGTATCTCTATTTAAATAATTTTTTCCCCTTCCCCTCCATAAATTATACCAACATCAAATACAGTGAAAGCAGGGGTTATACCATGGGGGAGGGACATACAAAGCAACAAAGAAATCATCTTATAAATATGTTAGAAACAATCGCATGAAAGAAAAAACATTTGAGTCCTTATCTTGGGGTTCATTTCGCCTAACATCAACTTGTCTGACAGTTTCTGTTTGACTCAGACATATACTAGTTATTGCAAATAAGGGAAACCATGGGACCTATGTTTCTTTGGGCCTGGCTTACTTCATTTAATATATTCCTAATTTTTATGTTGTTGTAAAACAACTGCACTGAGATGAAAGAAAATACAGGTATTCTTTGACTGAACTCATCCTAAGTGAGCTTACAGACAAGCCAGCATGACAGGGAAGGCATGACCCAAGGCTCTGAAAAAGTGTGTTCTGTAGTTGGTATTACTGTATTCTTGAAGATGACCTGTTAGTGGTCATTGAACACCGGTGAACCTTAGCTATAACTGTGCCATTAGATTATTGTTGGTTATGACAACATGAGGACTCTTTATCTACTGCCATAAAAATAGATGCTGTAAATAATGTTGATAGCGTTTGCTCAGAAGAGTATTATTATTTCAAACATCATTCTTTTGGATGTGGTGGTTCACACCTGCAATCTTCAATCTCAAGAGGCTGAGGAAGGGGATCATGTGTTTGAGGTCAGATGGGGCTACATCGTGAAAGCTTGTCTTAGAGAAACAACCAGCAAAGTATGTCATTTCTATTCCCAAAAGAATGAGTGAATTACAATGCATGAGTAAAAGGGGATACATAGCTGTCAACTATTCATAAACATAGGACAGTAGTAAATGTCTTCTTTCCATAACAATCGTAGCACTTTATTTGTGTTACTTTTTCACAGGCAAAAAAAAAAAATCCACATTGGTTTTCACTTAAAAATGCCCAAGTTTCACGGTATAAAATATTGTCTACTTTTTAATGCAATTGAATTTTCACCAAGTCCTTACAATCTTTTTGTTGTTATTGAAGCAAGATTGTCTTGGGGATTATATGGTATTTCTAGGTTTTGATTTTCAAAAGAAGGATGACTTAGTTTGAGAGGTGTGACGAATATGATCATAACCCTTGGGAAATTATACTTTTCTACAGACATCGCTAAGGAATACTAACTAACGATTCCCTTGACAGAACTGCATTCAAGTTACAAGCTACCAAAGTAAACAAATAATGAGTACCTTTTGTTAGTTACTCCAAGTTGTCAAATCACAGAGGACTCAGCAGACAGACCTGCAAAGTCTACCTACTTCTTAACATCTAGGGCTTTGAGATTTTTACAATACAGGAAGAAACAGCATCAAGTAATGAAGGCACTGTGCGCGAAGAGGTTCACTGATGTTTCTGATTATCCCCATGACCTAAAAATTAGGATATTTAAGGCAACCACAGAGTTCACAGGAAAATTTGAAAAAAAAATCTAAAACTATAAACAAAGGAAACTGACAGAAAAATAGTTTGTGTTTCTATAACTGTAAGGGGATAACAAGAGGGATAGAAGGGGGAGAGGAGGAGAGGGGAGAAGAGATGGAGGGAGAAGGGCAGGAGAAGAGGGACTGAAGGGCAAAGAGAAGAGGGAAAGAGAGAGAGGGGATGGGAAAGAAGCTGACGGCAAGGAGAAGAGGAAAGAGTAGGTAGACAGGGGAGAGAGAGAAGGGGTAGGGAGAGGGAGAGAGAAAGGTTAAGGCAGAGGGTCTGGTTGGTACAGGACAGAATAACCTAGCGGTGAAGCTGAGGGGTTAAAAAATGTCTCAGCCAGGCTAGCCTGCCATGCTGTTTCTACCACCTAGAGGATAGTTCTGCCGCCGCCGCCTCCTCCTCCTCCTCCTCCTCCTCCTCCTCCTCCTCCTCCTCCTCCTCCTCCTCCTCCTCCTCCTCCTCCTCCTCCTCCTCCTCCTCCTCATCTCTTTCTTCTTCTTCTTCTTCTTGTTCTTGTTCTTGTTCTTCTTCTTCTTCTTCTTCTTCTTCTTCTTCTTCTTCTTCTTCTTCTTCTTCTTCTTCTTCTTCTTCTTCTTCTTCTTCTTCTTCTTCTTCTTCTTCTTCTTCTTTCTTCTTCCGCTAGTACTTGAGTTACACTACACTTCTGACTTATTGCTGGTTAACTGGAGATGAGTTTCATGGTCTTTCCTGCCCTGATTGGCTTTGAACTGCAATCCTCAGATCCCTCAGATCTCAGCTTCCTCAGTAGCTAGGATTACAGACAAGTACCACCAGTGCTTGGCTCAGTCATTTTAAACAAACCAATCATAATCTGACAAATTGCCTAAAGGGAGGAAGATAAGGGGAGTGGGGAGGAACAACATGAATCAGTGGTCGCAGACCCTGTGGGCAAACAACGTGCCTGCCATTTGTCTTCCCAGTTCCATTGTACGTTCAATCTCCTGAGTGGCCTCTACTTTCACTTTCTACTCCACTATAACTACCATTCCGAGTTGCAAAGCTTGTGGGGTTGCACCAGTTTGCCTGTTTGAATTCCAGCTCTGCATTTCTAAGCATGTGTGGGTCATGGGCAAGTGACTCAGCTACTCAGTGTTCGAGTAAAATAGGACTAAACCCTAGACTGTCTTTGTCACAAAGAAACATTCAAATGTCAACTATCACCAGTCGTTTAAATGGATCACAAGTTGAGCAACTTTACCTACAGAGTATCTGACATTATGGACACTTGAAAAAGGATTTAATTAGCTGTGGTGATGAGTGAATGAACGTGTGTTAGAATGTTACGATTGTAGCAAAAGCCTTCCATGGTACTGTTACTTTCCTGTTTAAATCTAGAGTGACAGACTCTTAATGCTTTCCTCTGGAAGCGAGTCTCTATAAAATTTGAAAGTAAATGTACATTTAAATATTTAATAAATGTAGAATAGGAAGAAAGAAAAAATGTTTCCTTATTGATGTGCTTTGTTTAATGTATCTTATCTTACTGATTGATGGGTTGCTTTTTGTGCTGGCACTGGTATTTGAACTCAGTGCCTGGCTACTGTCCACTCAAGGCTAGCACTCTATTACTTGAGCATCAGCTCTACTTCCAGCTTTTTGGTGGTTAATTGGAGATAAGAATCTCTTAGAAATAAGGGAAACCATGGGACCTATGTTTCTTTGGGCCTGGCTTCCTTCAATTAATATAATTTTTTCCAAGCCTTTCCATTTCACAACAAATGGGGCATAGAATTCCATTGTGTATATATACCACATTTTCTTGATCCATTCATCTACTGAGGAGCATCTGGGTTGGTTCCATATCTTAGCTATAGTAAATAATGCTGCAATAAACATAGTTGTGCTGGTTGCTTTAGTATGGTCTTGTTTGTGATCATTTGGGTAAATGCCCAAAAGTGGGATTGCTGGGTCATAGGGAGCTCTATGTGGAGTCTTTTGAGGAACCTCCATACTACTTTCCAAAGTGGTTGAACAATTTTATACTCCCACCAACAATGTAGTAAGTTTCCCTTCTGTCCACATCCCTTCCAGCATCTGTTGTTATTAGAGTTCTTGATTTTAACCATTCTAACTGGGGTGAGGTGGTATCTCAATGTTGTTTTGATTTGCATTTCTTTTATGGCTAGGGAGGCTGAGCATTTCTTCTTGTGTCTATTGGCCATCCTTCTTTCCTCTTCAGAGAAGTTTCTCTTTAAGTCTTTAGCCCACTTATTTATTGGGCAGTTGTTTCTTTGAAGATTTGTTGTTGGGGGATTTAATTTTTTGAGTTCCAGGTATATTTTAGATATGAGACCCTTGTCCGTTGTATGGCTAGTGAAGATCTTCTCCCAATCCGTGGGCTTTCTATTGATCTTGCTAGCTATGTCCTTTGCCATGCAGAAGCTCTGCAGCTTCATGCAATCCCATTTGTCCAATTTCTAGTATATGTCTGAGTCAAGCAGAAAGGTCAGATAAGTTGATGTTAGGGAAATGAACCCTAAGAAATGCATTCAAATGTTTTTTTTCTTTCATGTGATTGTTTCTAACACATTTATAAGATTATTTCTTTGTTGCTTTGTATGTCCCTCCCCCACGGTATAACCCTGCTTTCACTGTATTTGATGTTGGTATAATTTGTGGAGGGGAAGGGGAAAAAAAATCGCATAAATAGGAATACAGGTGGACCCATTGCAACAATGAGATGTACAAGTCCTTATGTTGAAAACGAACTTTACAACTTTGGTGCGGGGGGATGGGGTGGGGGGAGGATTGAGTGGGGGGGGGCCGGGAGAAGAATGGGAAGAGATGGGAGGGGGAAACAAAGGAGGAGGCTACAATGATTGATAAGAAATGTACTCATTATCTTAATTGTAACCCCTCTGTACAGTATTTTCACAATAAAAAAAAAAGAATCTCTTGGACCTTTCTGTCAACACTGATTTCAAACAGAAATCCTCCTGAGTAGCTAGAATAACAGGTATAAGTCACCAGTGCCTGACTTGATATGCTTTTTTCTAATCTGAAGTTAAATTATTCATATATTTAAATATATTCACTCTTATCTTTATTCTGAAACTGTATAAATAGAACTTAAGAGCTATGAAAGATAGTAAAATTCAGATAGGGTATTTACAGCAATTCATATTTTGGGGGGAGGGCTTAAGGTTCACCTCATCATTCAGAGACCCCTGGATGAATAGATGGCACTAAAAAAGTAAGTAAGTAAATTAATCACTGTTGAATATGTAGACTTCTGATTCAAATGGGTTATGTTTAAAATAAAAGACTCTATCATAAGCCTAACATTTCAATCTATATAGTTCTGTAGCTGACATACACGAGGATTGAACTATTACATCAACTCAATTCATCTGGAGAATTTTCACATATATACAGATATATATGCATATGTATATATACACCTTTTCAATCATGCAGAGAACTTTTTAGTGCAAATGAAGAGAGAGATGAATAAACTGTACTGCTTTCTGTAGGCTGATTATAAAGCTAGTCTGTGAACTAAGAAGGGAGTCAAGGAAAACCAGGCTCTCTGCCATCTGAATCCCATTTCTACTGCGTTGTAGTAAACAGCCATTACATGTCACAGTTTGATGTAATGACCATGAGTTGAATTCAGCAGTATTAGGGATGAGATGGATCAGATACACAACATGATCTGTTTGGCATTAAGAGAAAACCAAGAGAACATTGGCATGACACCTTCTCCTCCTTTCCAAGGACATAATCAAGAGATAGTTGAAGAACCCACACCACCCACACTTTCCAGGTGGCCACAGAATAGATGGTTCATGATTGGACAGCTTTCAGAGTTTCATGAGGCTTGAAACAAACTGTCCATGATTTTTTTTAGTTTAGTTTAAAAATATCTAGGGTTCATTCACTGACACTTAAAAAGGAGACTGTAGTGGAGTTGAAGGAAGAAAATGACTGAATGTGAGAGGTAAAAAAAATAAAATATTTTTTAAAGTTCTTTTGTGGACGCCACTAGTGTCGTTGCTTTTCCCTTGTTCTTGGCAGAGCAAATGTCTTTATTTTGAAGTTTAGAGGGATTTTTGTATCCTGGAGTTACATAACAGTTTGTATTATTTGCACGACATACATCTGCTTTTAATAGAAACATGACTCTGGGCATTAATAGGAATTTGAACTTTTTGGTATAGTTGATATGTTTCAGTGGACTCCCACAGATATTTGGTCTTAGTGTGACATTATAACTAAAAAAACTTGTTTCTTTTATCAACTTACTTCGTCTAAGATATTTTGTTACGGTAATGAAAAATGGGCAAAAATGGATATCGAGGTTGTTCTCACTATTTAGAATTTTTTTTTTTAATAACGGCTTTCTTGAGCTAAAAATCCCATACCAGGCATTCTATGCATGGCTGATTTTGATTCACAATAATTAAGAGAATGAATGAATGCATATTTTAATGATTGCAACATAATTACTGGGGTAATCAGTGATTGGAATAATGCAGTTAGATAAATGAATGCCAGTCAAAAAGTTAGAAACTAAAATGTTAATACTAAAAAGCCCAGAGAATGTGCATCAAGTAGTAGAGTACTGCCTAACAAGCACCAAGTCCCAAGTTTAAATCCCTGTATTTCCAACAAGAAAAAAAAAAGGGACAAATGGATTTTGTTACATGCTTTGGGGCACTAGTTTAAGTTCAAGTCACTCGAATAAGAATAAAAATATTTCCATTGTGCATATCCAACATACAACATTTTATTGCCCATATTAGTGAGTTTAATCCTCGTGAATCTATGAGAAAGTCACTACTGCCAATTTACGATCTATTCTATCATTAGGACCTCTGTATTCTACATATTGAAAAACAAAGATATACAGCTAACTTAAGTGCTGTATTTTGGCAAGTGGATCTCTGTAACCTACCTCCTGTTATGAATGCAGTCATCATGGTAATTTGCATTGGGTGGGGCGAGTATAGTGGAGATGGTGGAATGTCCCTTTTGTGATTCCATATACTGAGAACTTCCATCTTGCTGCCAGACGGTTTTTAATTGATTTTTTTTCCCTTGGGCTATTCTCCCATATGAAGAGATTCACATGGCAGGCCCTGAGAGAGAGCTTGCTAGTAAGGAGTGGATTTCATCATTCGAATAACCTGTAAGGAACTAAAGCCTTAAGAACAACCCCATGGCCTTGGAAATGGATCCTTCTGCAGTGCAGGCATCAATCCTACCTGACTTCTTGGTTGCAGTCTTTAAAAAAAAAAAAAGTCCCTGACTCAGAGAAACCCAAATTTCCTACTGGGAGTCGTGGTGAGATCAAGATTAGGCGAAGTCATTTGCCCATCTGTAGTAAGGCTCTTGCTCCATCATTGGAAATGAACAAAGATGGCATTAAGCACAATCACTCCAACTTTAAATAAGCCTCCAGAGTCCAAATAAGGCAGAGGCTCAGAGCCCTGCTGTAGGTACCAACGCTGATGGTCTGTGAGGGCCTTGAGCAGGAGATGGTTGTGGGGGAAGTAGAAAACTATTTCCTTGAGTCTTCAATTGCTGGCACTTAAGCAAACTTACCCTGGGACTCAACGGAGGCGAAGACAGATGACAAGATGTCTCTCAGCGCAGAGGAAAAGTGTCACCAGCGGCATCGTCAGTGGGCAGCTGGAGCATTGTGGCAAGGGCCTAGCAGGCAGCAGCTTTCTCAGGGAGAGTGGAGATGAGGATGCTGAGCTTGGCCTTCCAGCAGATGAGGGTTTGGGGATTAAAGTGTTGATGTAGGTGTTAAGATATCGCCTGTGTAGGCTGAGGAAGCTGAGACATTTAGGTTGCATAAAGATTAAAGGGAATAAATAAACTTGGAAATGCCACAGCACATTCAACTTGCCTGTGCAAAATATCTCCTGGGTAAAATCCGTAATTACTTTCTGAAGAAACTTTTCCTGCATATTTTATGTTGCCATAGAGTTGTTTGAAAATATCAAATGAAACCATGTAAATTATTCTTGTGGGTTTTTTTTAAAGAGTGTTCATTAAGTCCATTCACAGTCACTGCTAATTAATGCCTCTTTGGAGCGGAGAAAGAAAGAGAGAGGGAAAGAGAGAGAGAGAGAGAGAGAGAGAGAGAGAGAGAGAGAGAGAGAGAGAGAGAGAGAGAGAGAGAGAGAACGACTGAAGATCACTGCAAGCTAAAGACATGAAAATATTCTATTAAGTAGTTGCAAACCCACTGAAACCGATGTCTGGATTATGATATTTGTCAAGTTAATGTCTTAAGTCTTTCATCTGTGAAAGATAGTGAAGTTTATGCAAATTTATGCACAAAAATAAAACTCCCATATGTGCCTAGAGGGAGAGGTTTCTAGCCAAAATGCTAATGATATGACATAATAATATTTAGCATTTCTACAGATTTCAATTCAAGAAGCGCAAAACGCATGACAAATGCATTATCTGCTGAAAGCATCTTTGATAAATTTCAAAAGTGAATCCCATTTTAATTGAACAAAAATGCACATCCAATAATAACATCTTAAAAGGAAAAACACCAGACAACCACCAAATTAACTTCATAGAGTTTTAAAATATCTCCTTGACCCAATTGAATCAAATCTATAATTACAACTATATGAAAATGTTCACATCAACATGCTAGAGATGGTTTTTATCACATAAGCATCGAAGGTTTTACTCTATAGTCTATGGTATTTTTCAATATGATTTTTAGGCCATGTGAACAAAATAAAGAGTTAACCAATGATTTGAACAGTGTCAGGTTACTCTCCTGAAATACCCAAAGCAATGCATTTATAAACATTTTTGTTGGTTCTGGATTTTCCAGGCCATGATCACGTAATACTCTGGAACTTTAGGGAAGGTAGCACACTGTGTGAGATTGTGTAGTTGAGGAAAACATCAACCTAGGAACCAGCAGTCTGAGAGAAACTGGAGAGTGCTTGGGTGTCACAATCACCTTTCAGGACATGTCCCAGTGATCTAAGAACCTCTCACAAGATCTCACTTCCTAATGGTTCTACTGTCTTCCAGTAGTGCCTCCCCAGGAGACCCCGAATCCATTACATGGACCAGTGAAACCACAGCAGTGAATAGTACAGAAGCTGAAATGACATGACTCTAAGATTGACCAGATGTTAGGCACTTTAGAACTAATTCTAAAGGAGGTGCCCTGAGGAAAAAGACGGAGGAATAATTATCTGAGATTGGCACTGGAAAGGACAGTTGAGCCAGATTTTGAAGGAAGATAGGATTTCCAAGGTCTACACAGAAAAAAAGTGGAGAGAAAGGCTGATCACATAACATTAAAGGTGCTAAGACTGATGGAAGGGATTAGAATATACCACTTCAAAATATGCAAGTTTGAATAAGAACTATTTTGAGCTGAAAGTTTGGGTTTCTGAAATCTCTTATCTTGCTGAAAGCAGAGATTCCTGAAAGGAACTCAATTGTAATAAATCTCCTCCCAAGAAGCAACTTCTAATCTTCTTAAACACAACCACAGCCAAAGTCACCACAACCAGAGGGGCATGTTTGTGATTGTCAATGTCTCCCATCTCTTCTTGTAAAGACCCATGTGTCTTTCCCAAAAGTCATTTGCTTTGGTTTATAGATCCTAAATTGGGCTTATTGAGCAGCCCTCAGAACCACCTACATTAAGTATTTTCTTGTGTATTTACACTACACATGTTAGAATGCATCTGTCAATAACTTCCTTTATCAACTTATTTTGCAAAACCCCTTGCTAACGAACCTACAATGGCTCAAGGCAAAAGAAAAAGAAAATTTTCTACCTTTTTCAGAACATCGTGATGGTTTGTCTGAAAATGCAGCTTGATATCAGACTAGAGAAGGATTTTGTGTGCGTGTGAGATAGAGCATTATGTGTTTTGGGCTATCGAGAAAGTACTTTGAGCCTGACAAAATTATGCTAGATTTTTTTTACTCCAGTATCATACAACCAGTGTTATCAGTCTGAAGTTGAAAGAGAGGAACAAACCAGAATGGAAAGTGTGGGGTTGTCAGTTTAATTTTGATCATAGAATCAGGAATTGTTAAGTCGTATGAAGTCTTAGAAGTTATTTCTGTAATGCACATCTTAAACTACCCTACCTTTTGCTTGTTTGTTTTAACACCAAAAATCCCAGGTATAATTGAGTCTTTTCATATGCCAAGTCTACAGAGTGTATCTCTTGGATTTTTAAAAATCTGTTGTGGGGCTTGAATTCAGGGCTTGGGGACTGTCCTTGAGCCTTTTTGTGCAGTGCCACTTCTGATTTTTGAGTGGGTAATTGGAGGTAAGAATCTCACAGGAACCTTTCTGCCTGGTCTGGCTTCGAAACACAATCCTCAGATCTCTTTCTCCTGAATAGCTAGATTACAGGTGTGAGCCACTGACTGGTATTCAGTCTTATCCCTTGTATTTTTAGGACCTAGAGAGACGTATTTGTAGAGGTGTCTTGGAAATGTGAATATAGACTTCACAAAAGAGTACAGAATTAGACCTATACATTTGGGATTCATGTAGAGGTTTGTAATTTGGCAAGAATGAGAGCAAATTCTTCATGAAGAAAAGTAGCTACAAAAACCAAATGAGAAAGCAAGCACGATTCTAATGATTGGAATGTAACTTCAGCACAGGAGCCATAAGCCTATATTAGAGTCACCAAATATGAACCCAGATTCTATATCTCTCCTGTGGTTTATTACTTGGGAGGATTGTGGCAAATAGTTCTGTCTTTGGATTTTCCTGAAAGCATTATGTGCTTTCTCATTTAATTCTCACAAAACTTTCATGAGGTAGTTAATTTTATATAAACGATGAGTCAACCAAGGGAGAGGAGTTTGAGGAGCCAGTCTTCACCACTGAGTCTAAAAATGAAATAGCTCTTACTTTAATCCATTCATTCTTGTTCCTGAGAGTCCTTCTTTACATACGGAGTCCTTCCCCTCAGTATCTCTGTTTTTCCATGTTTCCTCTGGCATCCACTATATTTCTGCTTTGCCAAGAAACAGTAACCTTTTTATAATGAAAATAGGGCTTTTAACTAACTCCCATGGTATTTAATAAAATTTTCATTTTCTGAAATACATTTCTAAAAAACATGAAATGTGCAGTTTATCTGCTTTCATATATAAACAAAAAAATCACACTTTGATCATGTTTAAATATTAATGTTTTATATGTATACATTATAGACAGAAAAATATGGGAATAAAATGAAGTACAGGGATGTAGAGAACTGAAAAAATACAAAAAGATTATAAAAACTAAAAACAGACATAAGGAGAAAGCTGAAGATTGAAATTCACTGAAGCTCTTCTATGTATTACTGTGGGAATGAGTTGTTTTGCTACTTAGAACCAACCCCCTGCTTTTCCTACACTTCCTGAGTCATAAACTAAAATTGCCAGACACTAGCATTTCCAGGTACTCTGACAAGAATGGCATAGCATGTGCCCCTATGCTCACTAAAACGCCAAGGCATATAGAGACTTATCAGGAGAAACCACCTTCATGTTTCAGCTCACTTTGTCTCCTTGGGTTTTGTCAGTCATGTTGTAAAAGACATTCAAGTCTGAGGAGAAGAGTCATTCTGAAGAGAAATATGAGCAAGACCCAGTGAAGTCTCACGCAGCCATCCAGAAAATAACGCTGCTCTGAGGCTCCTGATCTAACAAGATGGAGTTGTTTGTCCTTGCTTTAGTCTCTTTTCATTAAGGATTATATTAGTTACAGTGAAAGGACACTAATGAATATAATTATCCAAGGGAGGCTATCATTTTACATTTAAGAAAACTAAGGCTGAGTGTCCATACACATACAATATTTGTAAATGACTAAACATGGCCATGAGCTCATAACTTCATAACATAAGAGTTTATGTTCACCATTTATTCCACGGTGCCATGTTAAGACATGTTGAGACAGAGAAGTAGGAAGCGGTTCAATGGGTAGATAACGCAGTGTTATGGTATAGTTGTGGGCTTTAGAACCTTTATATGTACTAAGTGTCACCCAGTATTGAAAGCTCTTTAATAGTTAAATTTCTAGTACTTAACATAATAAACTAGAGCAGTATGCTAGATATAATGGTTACAGCTTTCCTGGTAACTATTTCCAGAGGAAAATCACCCAGGCTGCATATAATCAGGTGAAGGGAAAGACCTCCCCTGGACAACCCATTTCTTACTCTGCCATCAAACCAACCTTAACAATGTCCTTGACTTGAACAGTGCTTCCAAGGTCTAAAGTGTTTTCACCTAAATGAGATCTCTTAATAACTGCTTAATAATAACAGTGAGAAATAATGAGGCACCCAAAGGCTAAACCACTTTGATGTAGGACAGTCAGTGTTCTCACGGAATTCCCGTGTTCTTTCAATTTGACAAGAGTTAATTGTGAAGCTGTGGCACAGATGACCAATCCAAAGTGGAAAACGTTTTCAATTACAACAGTCCATTTGGAAATTTGCTCTTAAAGAAATACTAAAAATAAGGGATGGCACAATTAATAAATAAGTGGGAGGGAAAGAAAGATGCCTAAGACTGCAATGAAGTCATAAAAGCAATATGGAGAAGTAGACATCAGGGAGCCACGGATGTAACTAACTCAGGGTGGTGTAAGGCTGTAGTTAAATTGGTTCCAGACAAACCCAAACTTACCTTCCTCTTTTGGGTAGTATTAGCTCAGCTGTTATCTAAAGAAGTACAAGACTTGAGAAGATGTCAGCCTTCCCAGTAGGCAAGCTTGTTGATTTTGGTCATCAGAGCTTGGTTTCTAATATGTATGTGTCATTTCTGGAGATTTTTTCATTACTTAGGTATAAGATGTTCCTTGGGCTTTCTTGGCTAACCTGTAAATATATGACATATGATGTGAGTGTTCCCACTCTTATTCATGAGAGAAGTCTCTGTGGTGTGTTCAACTTTCTGACTAGCCCATTGGCCTAGATAGGCCTTTCCCATTCTGTATCTTGCCCACTATACACCTATACATTCTGCATCTTGCCCACTATACATATACTATGCTGTAGCATACCTAACCCCATTTTCTGCTAATCAATGAACTCACGAGATGGTACAGCGTGGTGCTTAATCTCTTTTGTGGCTTCTACTTTGGGTGTTGTGTTGGTGAACCTATTTGTTTTCACTGAGAAAAGAATTTATATGGAGGAAAGATGTATGTATTTACTCCTTGATCAATTAATTAATTTTTGTGCCAGTCCTGGGGCTTGAACTCAGGGCCTGGGTGCTGTCCCTGAGCTTTTCTTACTCAAGTCTGGCACTTTACCACTTGAGCCACAGCTCCACTTCTATCTTTGTGGTGGATAATTGGAGAGTTTCATGGGCTTTTCCTGCCTAGACTGGTCTGGTTCCATGATCCTCAGATCTTAGCCTCTTGAGTATCTAGGATTCCAGGCATGAGCCACCAGCACCCAGCCTGAGAGGTTTGTTTTAATTCAGTTTCTGCCCATAGTCACATCATTTTTGCTTCCAGGCTCCCAAGGCTCTGTCCCACATGTGCAGAGTGTCATTCAGAGTAGGTGATGGGGCAGAGTATTCAAGTCAGGGTAGACAGGAGGCAGAGGGAGCAAAGAAGGAACACATTCTACCCTTCAAAGAAATGCCTGGGACCTTCTTCCTCCATGTCGGCCTTCCCTTCGAATAGTCCATTCGGCTATGAGTTTATCAATGAATGCAACCAGGGATGCAGTAAGAACTCCTATTATCCAACCACCTTCTTCCCCGAAGTATTTAAGCAATAAGCTGAGATTCGTTCAACTCTTTCTACCACTTGCGACATTTTAATGTTACTGAATCTTGATTTTAAAATAAAACATTCGGAATAATTTCTAGAGAAATTCTACCAAAATCATATGAAGAATTCTAGAAATTCTAAAGAGAGTTTTAAGTCACCAGGTAGATTGTCTTATTTTTTAAAATTTCCCAATGGTTTTAATTTTCTCTTTTCTTGAAATGTATAACTAAGGTACACTCCCAAAGGCCAGATTTATATCAGAATAAATGTAAAATAATGGTGAATGAAGAAAGACAAACCTGAGAAGTAACTATCCAAAATTATAGTGCCAAGCACCACAGCTTGAAAGACATTAGCATGAAGAGCAAATAACCTGTGCAATTTCAAAAGCTTTATTTGGAGAGTGGTCTCTCAGGCAAGAGGAAGGATTTATATGAATATTGTCTCTGGCAATAATTTCTATTTCTCTACTTCATCAAACACACTGGTTGAGTGCATAAACTATTTATATTAACTTTTTAATTTAATTGTATTTTTTCTTTAAAGAAGGAAAGAATGTTGTGCAGGGCTTTGGGATCTTATAAACTGCAGTCCTAGAATAGAAGAAAGAAAACAGTGGTAAATTTGAAGTGTTAATGAGATAGTGGGGAAAAAAGGAATAGCTTTACTTGTAGAAGGAGTCTAATTGTGGAATTTGGTGAGTTTTTACAAGATGAGAAAAATAAAATTGCTTCCCATGTTCCCCTGAGCATAAAATGGATCATCATTGCACAGCCACTACATCCTTCAGGTTGCCTAGGTTTCCTGGTTTCATGAGCATTTTCATAAAATTAGTTTGCTTCATTCTCAAACAAATGCAATATTACATATCTGACAAGTATTATAGCTAATTCTGTAGGTGCAGCAATTGCAAGTCAAAAGTGGAGGTCACCTAGCAAATCACAGCTATAATACACATTTGAATTCAGTTGATTTTACATCCTCTGACTCAAGGACTAGACCTATTTTATTCTATTCTGATTTTCATTATGTATATCCTCTTTATTTGACCAATAAAAGGAAGCCCAAAGGCTGGATTTGGTTATAACAACAGCATTTATAATTTTGGAAACTTTCCAGAACTGAATGTATAGTCTGTGGGCCAGCTTACATAAAAGCCCTATTGTTCTATTTTCAGGTATCTTTGTGCTATTTATTTTAAGTAGCAAAGATATTGTTCACCTTTGAAAAAGAGGTTCCTGCGTATACCTGTGTGCATTTCGCCTCTCATGCAGCTCATGAGGTATGGTGGCAGGGGTATTTCCTTACCAGATTCATGAACTGAGAAACCTATGCTTCAAGCCTGGGAAAGTGACAAGCCTACCAAGGTCTCAGGTGAGCAATTATACAAACCTGAAGCCACTGTGATTTTTGAAGGTTATTTGCAGGTCTGTCTGTGCTGAACAGGGAACATATCTCATTCCACATTGCATCTCTAAGCTGAGTACAGTGCCTGGGAAAAATAGGTACTCAGTAAATATTTGTTGAACAAATGAGTAAATGGGTTTAATCATTGTCTGCAGGCCTCCAATACTCATAAAAAACAACATCACCTGACATCCCATTCAGCGATCATCCATTCAGTCCGTCAACAAATATGTATTGAGTACCTTATACTTCCCAGACTATTTTAGGTTCTGGGCATAAATGAGTAAAGAAAAGATTTGAGTTTATACTTTCCTGGTTAGAGTCAGAAATAAAAAGAATTAAAATATGTAAAATGTCATAGGATGATAAAAGCCAAGGATAAAGACTATTGCGTTGATTTACATAGAATAGAATAGCTAAAAGGTCTTTAATCTATAGAAACTATCATGATTATTATGTTTTCAGGCACTGAAGTGGGTATCCTGAAACCCACATCTTTTGCTCTTTTATTGTACAGACTTATAATTGAGTGGTGTTATTATTTTAACTTGGCACTTTATACATAAGTGTTGTAGTGTTTGCCATCTAAGAACTTTCCATGTTAAAAGATGCTGTCCAATATTGACAAATGCTTTGTAGAGCCCAAACTAGAGGCCTGAAATGGGCTCCTGTCGTGAGATGATTTCAAATGAAAGCTGTAGCCCACCACCGTCCTCAACACTCACACCCCCCAAAAAAAACCCCAAACCCTCTGCAATACACACAAGTGCTTTAATGACCTCACAGATAATGCTTCCAACATTCAGGGATCAATTCATGAAATTTTGTCTGGCCAAAAATTATTTCCTAGTTCTAACAATCCTTGGGCTTCAAAACAACTGAAGAGAGAGGAAAAAAAATCTTAAAATGAGCAGTTCTAATCAGAGCATAGCAATGATTTCACTGAATATTTCTCCAACAGCAGCAATCAGACAGTAAGAACCCACTTGTTGAACCACTAATCAGTAAGAATGGTTTTGTGAGGCAGTTTTGGAAAATTGGGCTTGAAAGGGGAAATTGACAGGACACAGAAAGAAGTGTATGAGAATATATGAATAATTAAGAAAATCATACTAATTGAAAACAGATCTGGGGGTTTCACATAATTACCAAAGACTAAAATAGAGAGGAGAAAATTCGGAATGCCTTTTTATTCCCCTTTATTGCACCTTAGCATTGATTGAAGGTAGGTAGAATCAGAGATGTTTGTTTTATTAATGGATTAGTTTCCAACCGTGTGATTTCTTAGTTTAAAAACTAGCCTGATCTCTTCTCTCTCTCTCTCTCTCTCTCTCTCTCTCTCTCTCTCTCTCTCTCTCTCTCTCTCTCTCTCTCTCTCTCTCTCTCTCTCTCTCTCTCTCCCTCTCTCTCGGTACATTGTACCTCCTCATTATATGTTAAGTTGAATTATATGAAATAGCTGATATGCAGTGTGAAAATATAGCTGTTTTACATGGTTGCTAGCCCTAACTAGTTCATTTTGAACATTGCAGATCTTTCTAGAAGAATGTAGCAAAAGTAGGCAATATGGAAAATTTGTGCATTCTAGTGGACAAGTGCATTCTAGTGCATTCTAAATCACCAAGGTTCTTTTGGGTCCAATGAACTGCAGTGCAGAACTTTATACTTGGCACAGCTCAGAAGAGACCAACAGTCTAAGTAAGCAAAGTGAAGTATATTTCCCTCCTGTACTTTTGCTCAGCATCATTTTCAGTAACTTTTTAATAGTTCTTATGAAGATGATGTACAGAGAGGTTACAGTTAGTTAGGTAAAGAACATTTCTTTTTGGACAATGCCACCCCTTCCCTCCTACTCTCCCAGTTTTTCTCTCCTGCTCATCATGTTTTAAGTCTAATATTGTTCACCTCTTACAAAATTTCTTTACTAATTAAAGTCACAAGACCAGGTTACATGCATGTCTACTTTTCTGTTATATTTATCTATGGGGCTTGAACTCAGGGCCTAGACATTTTTTCCCCCAAGGGTCGCATTCTACCACTTGAACTACTGTTCCACTTCTAGCTCTTTGATGGCTAATTGGAGATAAGAGTCTCATAGACTTTCTTGCCTAAGCTGGCTTTGCACTGTGATCCTCAGATCTTAGCCTCCTAAGTAGCTAGAGTTACAGGCATGAGCCACCTGTAATTCATATGTAAAAAGATTTCTTTATGATACAAAAACTTAGAAATATGAGACTTCACAGACTACATACACCATATAGTGCATAATCTATTTCCTACCAGGCCTTTCTTGTACATGGGATCTAACCTTAATTTTCCCTCTCTATTTCCCCCATACTTGTAAATGATGAGGTTATCTTTCAGCTCTGTGATAAGAGTTATTTACCCATGGAGGCCTACTCAAAGTCCCTGCACATTAGTTGGGATACCATACTCTACACATTAATTGATTTATGGAATATATATTTACTCAGTGGCAGTCTCATTTCGACCTTCAGTCACCAGGATGCTGGAGATGTTGTCTGTTTGTAGTGCTCATAAGCATCAAGCTACCAAGTAACCTCAGAGAACATTGTCTTACCAACTCTATTTGATGTCTGGTATAATAGAGCATCTATATTTAGTAAACATACACATAACATAGACTAACTTTGAACTAATGTCTAGTACACTTTAAAAAAGGAGATTTTTCATTAAAATCAAGAGCTAATTTCTAGTACATTTGAGACATGAAGGCTTTCATTAAAATCAAGCCCTTTTCACTAATGTCTACATGGCAAACAAACAATAATCGGTGGCACCAAATAATTAAATGTCATGATATTTTGCCAAAGCTATTACTAAACATAGCTCATTGTTTTATCAAATGCATCGTTAGTTAAGTATGTGATTTAGAATTTTGAGAGTTCAACAGCTATTTGTTTTTTTGTTTTTTTGTTTTTTGTTTTTTTTTGTAGGTCGTGGGGCTTGAACTCTGGGCCTGAGCGCTGTCCCTCAGCTCTTCAGCTCAAGGCGAGCGCTCTACCACTTGAGCTACAGCGCCACTTCCTTCAACAGCTATTTGGTCATGCTGTTTTCTATTGTAAGAGCTCCTTCCTGAACACAGCTTTGGGTAAAACCCACTGGTTAAGGAGGAGAAGGACAGTACATCATCTTCTAGTACATCTTTTTGAGACTTTCTGTGGCCCCTGGCTTCAATCCTCTCAGTGAGTGCCTTCCAAATTTATCTAAAACCTGAGCAAAAGTACTGTGAATTAGGAAATTAAGTTTTGCTTATATACTGTTTCCACATAAAAGAGAACTGAAAGGGTAATGGCATTTATTTCCTCCAATTCCAGCTTCTACCATTGCACTATTGACTTATTTTACATGGAGCATTTTAAAAGTCTTCTTCCTGGGCTGGGAAGGTGGCTCAGTGGTAGAGCGCTAGCCTTGAGCTGAAGAGCTGAGGGACAGCGCCCAGGCCCAGAGTTCAGGCCCCACGACCAGACCCCCTCCCCCCAAAAAAATAATAATAAAAGTCTTCTTCCTTTCCAACTCACAGTATCTTGTTTTTAGAATAAATTTGAAAACTTTTCATCATTCAGGAATCAAAACCCAAGTTTTAGCTCATTGCCTCTTCTGTATCTCTGAAATCCCCCCCACCTCTTCACATAGTAATCTGTGTTCTAAACAAATGAGAAAGAAAGCCCCTAGGACCTCCCAAGTTTATTTTTACATTTGAAAATCCAACTTAAATTGCAGATGTTGAATAGTTTGGTCTATTTTTGTGCAGTGGAATTTTATTTACTTCTGAAACCACTTCTTTATTATTCATGTGTTTTAGAATTAGGAAGTCAAAAATAAAAATTCTAGTGCCTCAAAGTTAAGGGAACTCTACCACGTCTCTTCAAAATGCCATAGAAATGAAGAAGAAGAAACCACAGCTTCCGATCTACATGACAACCATTTACTATGTGTTTTCTAGTGAACAGATAGTTCAATCTCAGATCAGGACACTTAGGAATTAAGACTAATGAATAATGAAAAGAATGACCTGAGAAAGAAGTTGCACTGACTAAAAATTGAATTTTCCCTAAAACTTCAGCCAAGATGTCAGGCAGATTGCAATTAATATATTAGATGATGTTTCACTCTGTAATGGAAGCTATTGTACTGCTTGTAGTTGTTAAAAATGAATACCAAAAGTGATTGCTGTGCTTCTAAGAGTGCTTTGGCAAATGTATTTGGGGTTTTCTGTTTAATAACATTGCCTTAATGCATTTTATTTATATAATCGCAGACTCACATTTTTTAAATTGTTTTGCTTATACATACCACCCACACCCTTTTAACTCCACAAGGTGTCATTAAACTGTAACCATTGCCACTTAACAGGAGCAAGATGACTGAATTCTTTTATAATCTATGCTTCCTAAATTCCTCTCTATATCTTTTTCCTTGTAGATTTGGAGCTTTTATGCTTACAAAGAATCCCTGTAGGTTTTCATTTCTAAAACTAATAAAGCTAATTCACAAACACGAAAAAGTATTTAGGTGATTGATGGAATCTCATTATACCACTGGAGTAAAAAAGAAAAACAACCTGAAGCCACAGTAGCTGGTGGCTGGTGTGAGCTGGCGCTCTGTCAGGTTTCACAGCAGCCTGGGACGTGCTGATTTTAGTGTGGGAAACACTGGGTACACAGGCAGACGGGCAGAAGGCACAGAGCTACAGTGGGCAAGCAAGGGCTCTGCAAAGGAGTGGCCTCACAGTTTATGCTCTGCAGGAGGAAGTTGTTGGCCATTGGGAAACTCGCGTGCACACAACAGCAATTCCAATCAGCAGGGTTCTTTCTATGTGACAACGGCAACAACAACAAACCCACCCAGCAGGAACAGGGATAAAATCCATGCAAACTCAATTTTCCTTGAGACTAAATAATAATTTCTTTTTGAGAAAACCAATGCTGAGGTTTTTCTGGATTGTCTGTTTTCCTTTGTATTCTTGAACACTTGAAAGGAAGGAAGTGTGATTTGAGAGGATGGCTCATTGGAAGCAGAACTTTCTAACATGATCATTTTGTTCATGCTTTCTGGCATTTATCAATGTACCTTCATAAACGCCTCTGAGACTGCGGAAAGTTATGAACAGACTAGCCAATCACGCTTACCCGGTATCGTGAGCCATTCGAAAGCAGTTTCAGCCTACAAACCAATCTCCAGCATTGCCAATGTTAAACAATAATGACAAAAATATGACCTCCAAAATAAGATTCCCTAATGCTGACTGCTTCTGTTCTTCATTCATTCACATTTTTCTATTCCTGTTCAAATTTCAACTTAGAGACTTCTTTCTTCTTTGGGGCTTCTCTGTGTTCAATCCAGCATGTTTCTCCTCTCTTAGAATGTTTATTTAATTCTCTCTTAACTCTGTCATGGTATTTAGGAAAAAAAAATCTGCTCGAACAAAAGTAGCCCTTAGCTAAAAGATGAATAGTTAAAACATTGTCTAATGGGATTTTCTGGGCAGCCTTGTAAAAATGCCACAACTATAAAATTATTAACAAAAACTACTTGCAAAGATGTTATCCAGAGTTTTCCTTAAAAATGGTTTTCAAGGGCTGGGAAGGTGGCTCAGTGATAGAGTGCTTGCCTTGCATGCATCAGGCCCTGGGTTCAATTCCTCAGCACCATGTAAGTAGAAAAAGCTAGAAATAGCACTGTGGCTCAAATGGTAAAGCTCTAGCATTGAGCTGAGGAGCTGAGGAACAGCCCCTAGACCCAGACTTCAGGCCCCACCACCTACCAAAAAAAAATGGTTTTCAAGGACCTCACTCTAGATTCAACGAATCAGAATTTTAGGGGCAATGCATGTTTACATACCTCCCAGAGCATCTCCTGCCTATGTTTCCAGACTTCTCTTAATTGCAACTCTTTCCATTGAATGTTGAGCTCCAGCAAAGTCTGGTTAGGGAAGTCTGGTTAGGGCTGTTTGACCAAACTTCTGGGTTTTTGCATTCATCCATTCTCTGGAAAAATCTCTTTCTCCATCCTTTGCCTACCTAGCTGGTAAACTCCAATCATTTCTAAAATGAGGTCAGGGTTCCCCTAGTTTGCTCAGCCTTTCTTCTATTCCTAAAGCAAAATCAATTCCTTCCACACATGTTCCCCCAAACACGTGTATTTACCTGTTTATCTTGGGCAGGCTTCTGTTCTCAGCCCCTAAATGGAAAGGATGCTTGAAGAAAGAATGATAAAATGTGTCAGGCATGTAGTAACTGTTATCACAATATTACAGTAAATCGCTGAGTTGTAATCATCATGTAGAGACTATTGAACTATAGAGTGCTATTATCGTTTAGATGATACCATTGGGTCAAAAGTCAACCCAAACTGACCAAATCAAAGATAGGGCCTTTTATAAAGAATGTGAAGTATTAGTAGATGCCAGCAAACACGTAGGTTTATCTTTTTTAAAAATATTGTTTTAATTCTTCAAATATAGTTGAAGACTTTAAGAAAAACAGCACAATTTTTCAATCTATAAAAAAGCAAAGTAAACTTTTTGTTTATTAACTGTCTTATTAATGTCCCATTTTTTTAAACTATCAAAGGTGCTCACTACAATTATTTATAATAATTTTTAAATGCTCCAGTAGTTTTGATGCAACAGCTGTTAACGATTTAACAATGATAGATGCATGGGCATAAAAACAATATCTTTTCACCTCATTATCAACTTTGATTGCCTTTTCCAAATCAACGTTTTATTTTTACATATTCCTTAGCAGTCTGCAGATAGGCTCTCTCTCTCTCTCTCTCTCTCTCTCTCTCTCTCTCTCTCTCTCTCTCTCTCTCTCTCTCCCTCTCCCTCTCCCTCCTCCCCCTCCCTCCTTCCCCCACCCCTTTCTGTTTGTCTTGCTACCTTGGATAAATTTTTTCATTTCTAAGTAAAATAATAACACTCCTTTAATATTCATTTAAAGCCTTGATTAAGTAATATTGATGAATGAGTTTTTAAATTTAGAATAAAGTATGTAACTCTTCTAGACTTTAGTTACTTTTTGTCTTAGTTGTAAATAAGCTTCCAACAAAACAAACAAAATACACTTACTTTAGTTATTTGTAATCACAATATTAACTTTGAAATCATGGGTTCTCTCTCTCTCTCTCTCTCTCTCTCTCTCTCTCTCTCTCTCTCTCTCTCTCTCTCTCTCTCTCTCTCTCTCTCTCTCTCTCACTCACTCTCTCACCAGGCCTAGGGTTTGAACTCAGGACCTGGGCAATGTCCCTGGGCCTTTGTGCTCAATACTAGCACTCTACCACTTGAACCACAGCTTCACTTGCTGCCTTTTATTACTTAATCGGAGTCTCATAGACTTTCCTGCCTAGGCTGGCTTCCAGCTGTGATCCTCAGGTCTCAGTCTCTTAAGTTGCAAGACCTTGAGTCATAGGGTTCTTAATTTGAAAAGTGGTTTGGTTGTTATTTTGTTTTCTCTGTTTCAAAGCTACAGATTTGAAACCTGGTTATTTTGTAATGAATCTCTTATTTAACAGAAGAATTAAGAGAAAAAAAAAAACTATTGGAGTAGCTGGACAAAAGTTTACAACCCATATTTCTCACAGTATTTTTGTGTATTTGTGTGTTCAGAGTAAAACAAATTATACTTTTCTTCATCATCATTTTTGGCGTTTTTTTCTTATGTCATTATAATATCACAGGACTAGATTAGATAGCTTCCAAAATCCAGTTTCTAGAATTATGGTTCCCTTTTTATGAATAAAAATTGTCACCATTCCCTCAAGTTAAGCCTGAGTAAAGGATCACTTGAGGTGTAATACATATAGATATATATGCCTTTAATCTCATGTTGCACCCCAGGTTCCCAATATCACAGGAAAGCTATACCAATCACATTTGGCTGCTTTGCTTACATGGTTTACGGCCAGTATTGGTTTGCTTTAGATAACACACTCTTGTGCTGTGCCACTGTTGCTAAGATACAGTTTTGTAAATAAATGTTATTTTAAATATACATCCTGGTGTGGGGAGAGAAAAACATGGAAAGCAGTTGGCTCAAGATTGAAACTATCTTTTTAGCCGAGCACATGTTAGATAAATCTTTATGCCTATTGTTTGAGTGTGGGTTAAAAGAATTTTACTTTTGCACTGAAACTTGGTTAAGAAAGTGATCAAGTCTAAGGTGAACAACGAGTTGGTTTCGATCATAATTATTAACGAGTTTGAAAAGACACTGATAGTGTTAAGACAGGGCTTCATAAGGAGATTTTTTTCCTTGACATTTCTGACACAGCTTTTACATTTGGATTTTGTTCTTACAAAGGGGAAAAAAGGAAAGAATTTAATGGTTACTTATTACCTTCCAGTTTTAGAAATACATCATTTTGGAAATCACTATTGAAAGCTGAAGAGATTCTAACTAGATAGCCTTGTTCCATGGAGCAGTTGGCACGCAGGCTGCTTGACAAATATGGCAGAGTAAATTGTTCCCCATGTGTGAGGCTCTACAGAGGGTCAAAAAGCCTGTTGCTCCCAGAAACCTTATACATCAATATCATTGACATTAATATCTGCAAATCCCAATGAGGGCTCTTCTGGAGCCAGGCAATGTTAGCAAGAGAGCTGAGAGGAGTTCGAAATGAACTTAAGTTTTTGGCAGTATCTGAGGAAGAGTGGAACAGTATACTTATGAAACATGTTCTTCCATATTTTATGGGAAATGCTAGCCAGTGTGATAAAACAGGAAATAGAAATAAAAGTTGCAAAGATTTAGAAAAAAGGAAATTATATATGGTTTCTATGCAGTCGTGGTACAAATAAGTAGCAATAAAGGTAAATTGTATCAGAATTAATAATGGCATAATAGGCCTACTCAAATAGAAAAAAAATCAATGAACAACTTGCTATTAAGGTCTATGGGAGTTGTTCTTCTATTGCAAGATCATTATCACAAAAAATTTTAAGTATTCTCAAATTGTTCCATCAATGAAATGCTATTCCTGGGGATGAGAGGGGAGTAAATGTTAAGGTTTCCAGATCAGATCTCATCAGCTTCAACCATTTGCCAAGGGCCAGCGAAATTCCCCTAGATTTTCTTGGGCTTTGTGAAGGAAGCCTACTTACTCCATTAGCCTAGTTCATGTTGCTTTCATGACTTGAGACAAAATTCTTACTAGCCATCTTGCAGTGATCTTACTTGGCCTAATATACCTCTTTCCTTCATTTACTGACTTGTCCTGACTTCCAGCCTTTGAATATTCAAGATATATAATTTAACTTTATGTTTATGAATCATAGGCCTTCTGGCATCTGATAAGCTTCTGTAAGGGATTGCCATTCATTCTAGGCTATCAGGTCTTTGTAATGGTGACTGATTCAGAATGGTCACACCAAAAACACCAAAATGCTCATTGTTGTTGTTTTGTTCCCCACAGCAGACATCAATCATGAACTCTTGAGCAATGGAGTCTCCTCTGTTTGTTTCCCTCTAGCTGTAGTGCCTTCTATTATCATTATCATTATCACTACCACTGTCATTATCATTATCATATGGCCAACTTCTTCATCAGACTTTAGTGTTTCTCCAGTCATAGCTATCATATGAAAAGAACTTTGCCCCTGACAATCCTACACACACTCCACTTCTCCAGTGTCTGCTTCGATACTTGGAGTATGGTGGATTTCTAGGGAATATTTCTTGAATAAACGATGACCATTAAGAGGAGGTGATTGTTTCACTTCTCTCTGAAGTAATTAATCTTTAACAGCAACCTTGTGGGACTGAAAACTTAGATCATGGTTAGTTTGATTTTGTAGAAATCAGACTGAGAAATGATGAGTGTGGGTACTGTTCACAGAAGTGGGAGGTCAGAATGAGGAGGTGGTAAACATTAGTCAAGCCCATCTGTTTTCACTTTCTTTACTCCAAAGCCTTCTTTTACTATTAAACCCTCCCTTAGCCTTGGTCTGACCATCTTCATCTTTCCTTTGCATCTGAGTCAGAAAATAAAGAGACCAAGAAGAACATTGCCCTGCTAGTAAAACAGCAAAAATTGCTGACATCTGGATTGTCTGGTTAGTATAAAGTTATGGATCATATACTTCTGCAGGTGCCCTGGGAAAATTCATAAAGAAAGTGTTGAGCTATTGGATTCAGACACTTTCACAGAAATGGACCTAAAACAAAACAAATTAAGTCCCATTGCCTAGTTGATGTGAAGAATATCAAGTCTTGCTTAAAAAAGGTCACTCAAATATGCAGACAAACATTACAATTGCAAACTCAGGAGTTCAAATTTAAATATCTTCGAGAAATTCTATGATTCTAATGGTTTTGATATGGTATATATAGCATCCCCTAGAATTTTCAATAAACCACACAGATATGCAAATTCATAAGGTCAACGTATTGGCATTCAGCCATACGCATTGGTTGGGATGGTTGAGGTCTTTTATGGTTCAGTCTTTGCCCACAACTTCCTAGTTTTGTAGCCTTAGAAATGTATCTTTCTAAACTTTATCTTCCTCATCAGGAAAGTAAAAATCATTCCTCAGTTATTGTGGAGAATGCAAGAAATGAATATGCAAAGTTAGCTAACATGATGTCTGCCACCTAATTAACATGACAAGAAAGATTGCTGCTTTGTGTTCAATTCTAATGGATCCCTGCTTTTTTTTCCAAGTATAGAAATCAGGTACAGAGATCTTTCCATTTTGGACTATTTATTCCTTTTACTTTTGCTCAATTTAGTTCTCTTAGTTATCACTGATTTCCAGCTGGGTGTGTAACAATGGTGTCTCTAATTTATCAGAGTAGCTCAGAGCTGTTCACACCATATAATTTCTTCTTACCACCATTCTAAGACCAAAATAGTGGAGGTTCAATTATCATATACTTATTCACTATAAGTATATGGCCACATTTAATACCCCTGCTGTCTTGTGTGATAGAGACCATTATTTGTACATATTTCTGATAAGAGAACTGAGACACATAAAAATTAGGTCATTCACTCAAGGTTCCACAGGTGGTAAGGGGGAGAATTAGGCTTTGAGCTCAGGCAATGGGTTCAAGAACCAACACCTCCAAATACTGTTCCTTAAATGAATAGGATTGGAAAAAATCTTTGAAATGGAAGGCACCTTATAAATGCTTCAATACTATATGTTGTTTATGGATGAGGAATGTGGGATCCCAAGGCTGGGAGAGATTTACCAGTGACTGACAGGCCCAAGAGAAGATACCTGCTCTCCTGTGTCTGTCCATATCTGAGGCCTCACTTGGTACTGACAATACTTTCATGACATGTCATGGACAGTTGTTGGCTTATCTAAGCATTTCCAAGAGAGTAATCAAGAATATCTCCTTTATAAGCCTTTTATAAAACACTTTGTACATGTTTAGGTAGTTTATATAAACTAACAAATTCAACCTAGCCTTAAGGAATTTTTGTTTCATCTACACTGTTAGAATGAAAGCCAAGAAAGTAGAAGGCAATTGTAAAGAGAGGAAATGGAATTAAATCCAGTTTTGACTATTTGTCATTTCTCCAAATATGGGAAGGCATGGCTGCGGGATTTTCATCTTCAATTTATCAATTACCAGGACTTCATTTATATAAAAACTAAAGAGAGAGAAAGAGAGATGGAGAGAGAGAGAGAGAGAGAGAGAGAGAGAGAGAGAGAGAGAGAGAGTGAAAGAGAGAGTGAAAGAAAGGAAGGAAGGAAGGAAGGAAGAAAGGAAGGAGGAAAGAAAGAAAGAAAGAAAGGAGGAAAGGAAGGAAGGAAGGAAGAAAGAAAGAAAGAAAGAAAGAAAGAAAGAAAGAAAGAAAGAAAGAAAGAAAGAAAGAAAGAAAGAAAGAAAGAGAGAAAGAAAATAGAAATCTTTCAATTTTGGACTATTTATTTCTTTTACTTTTGCTCAATTTGGGAGATGTGTGTATAGTTCTATTAGTTATCACTGTTTTTTCCAATTGGGTGTATACAATGATGTCTCTAATTTATCAGAGAAGCCCACAGCTGTTCACACCATATAATTTCTACTTACCACTATTCTGAGACCAAGATAGTAGTCAGTTATGTCCTTTGGTTGAAGAGGAAAGGGAGCCTCAGAGAAGGTAAATAATATACGTGTCAAGTTCCTGTATTGACACTTAGATGCTCATGATCTCTTAGAACAGAGTTTCACCCATCACAACCCTTTTCTTTCCTTTAGAGTACAGTGGTATATGATTTTGTATGTATTTTTTAATTATATCTACTTCTACTCTTTACAGAGAGGTGTAAGCAACCTACAGTGTCATATTTCTATCCTGTTGCTGACAATGATGGAAAAACTAATGAAGATAATGTTAGTCCTATTGAGAGGAGTGGAGATTATAGGAATGAATGAAGTTACTGTGGACCTCAATGTCATTCTATCTAGTGACTCAGAAACCAGGTGTTTAGTGCCTGTGGATATGTGTCTGGATAACAGGACCCTACATTGATAACTTTGCTGTGTAGCATACACCATACAGTGAGCTTAACTTAGGCCTAGTCCACCCTCAGACCTCTGAACAAGATACAAGGAAAGGAATGAAGATATAAGTTTGAATAACCAGATAAATTCCTCTTTAACCATAATTGGGGGTCAAATTTCAGCAGAGTCTCCATTTTTCTCCAGAGATCTGAACAGTTTTTGACAAAATTGTCCCAGTGTTCTGGCTGTTGAGGTCTAGGTACATATTTATTCTTTGAGACCAGCTAGTTAGCATTCAAGGTTGGTTTAGGTCTTTAATGTTGCTTGGTGTGGCATATTAACTAGTTCAATCCTTTCAGACACAATATGTTTTTTTAGTTAAGGGACACGCTCAGTTGCTTTAATACGGACTCTCCAGAATATGTAAGCTATTTGTTTTATTGCCAGATACTATGGGTCAGGAACTCAAATAGAGCAGTGAGGAAAATTGCTTAATTTGTTGTAAGATATCTAAGGCCTCAGCTGGAGAGATTTGAAAATCTGAGGAATGGTGTAACTGCCCAGCAATTGTCTGGGAGTTACTCTATGACAAGTCTGTATGAAAACAGGAGGAGTTGAAGGGTTGTCTCAGCTGTGGCTGCCATCCGAACACCTACAATTAGCCCCTCCACAGAGCATGGGCCTAACATAGTAGGACAGTGGGGTTCCAGTGGAGAAACAGCTTGAGTCTTCTGAGGAAAAGAGGCAGATGTCACATGACCGCTCCTGAGCAAGCACTCAAAGTCTCATTGCATTCTATCTCCAATGGTGGGGATCTTGACCCTACCTCTTAATGTCAGGTTTTAAAACTGTCAGGTTTTAAATAATCCTTTCAAAGTCTTGAATTCTAGAGGTTCTTCTGTCTTCAACCTACAGCTTCTCCAAATGTCTTCATTTTCTAGGCATCACAAAGAACAGTGTGGAGAAAGCTTCTGTAAGGAGATAACCCTACTTCAGATCTTGGGCTAAAGGCATACACATGCCCCAGTAAAGGAATATACATGCCCAGGTAAAAGCTGGAAGATTCTAATACTACAGAGTAGAAAAAGGAAACCAGGAGGGTTGGGAAGGTGGCTCAGTGGTAGAGCGCTTGCCTTGCATGCATGAACTCCTAGGTTCCATTCCTCAGCACCACATAAACAGGAAAAGCCAGAAGTGGTGCTGTGGCTCAAGTGGTAGAGCGCTAGTCTTGAGCTGAAGAGCTGAGGGACAGCACCCAGGCCCAGAGTTCAGGCCCCAAGGCTGACAAAAAAAAAAAAAAAAAGGAAACCAGAACTCAGAGGGCCTCTGTCTACCCTTCTAACTTCCTTCCCTGTCAGGATTTTATACGCTCACTCTTCCCTCTACTATCTCTACTTCCCTCTTCTTAAAAACACAACAATGAAAAATTTCATCCAATAGCTTCATGCAGCACAAAATTAAAGTTTCTGTGTAAACGATGCACAGGTGACTACTTCTGTAATCCTAGTGACTCAGGTGGCTGAAATCTGAGAATCTTACTTCATAGCCAGCTCTGAGCAGGCTAGACCATGAGGCACTTATTTGCCAATTAACCACCAAAAAGCCAGCACTGTGACTCAAATAGTAGAATGATAGCCTGGACAACAAAGCTCAGGGACAGTATCTAGACCCAAAGTTCAAGCCTCAAGACCAGCATACATACACACACACACACACACACACACACACACACACACACACAAATTAAGTGATATTCTGTCTTTTGTCTGGCTATGTCTTTTTCTCTCTGACAGACACAGATGAAAAATAAAATAAGCAAATATGTAGATAACAGTGTATTCCCAAGCTCAGTGTATCTCTCCTCTAGCTTTTACATGATAGTGAAATAAATTGCCATCTTTTTATTTAATTCATTAGTGGTGTGTGTGTGTGTGTGTGTGTGTGTGTGTGTGTGTGTGTGTGTGTATGCTTTAGTTTGTTTTTTTTATGTTTACATGTTTATTTGTAAACAGCAGCAACTTAGGTTTTAGCCAAACAATGCAACAGATACCACAAAATCACTTCAATTTTTTTATATTTATTGTTAAAAGATGGTTTCTTAGAAAACAAGATTAGGTATTTTAGCAATTTAGGATTCAATGAAGCAGTCTATTTTACTTATTCTCATTTATATTGTTCAACGATCTCAACACATGCTACAATAAAGAGCACAAAGAGAAGAGCAGATGGCGTAGGAAAAGCATCATAGCACACTTGCCTGGCACTGATGGTTACCATTGGTGCCACTTCTGGGTTTAAATGGGAAAAGTCATTGTAGTTTATTTTGGGATGTTCTGAGACAGAGATTAGAAGGAGATCCTATCCTGTTTACCCACACCTGGTGCTATCAACAGGTGTGGTGTCCCTACGTATTGCATGTGAAATAATTGTGTGTTCATCTCTATTCATCATTTAACTGCTGCAGCTCCTCCTCTGACTATATTTAGAGATAATATGGACCTTGGGTTCCGTGTGGGAAATGTCCTTTCTCTTTTGAAGGCACAAGAAGCAGCTAAAGAAAAAAAGCAAATGGGCAGCCTGATAGGGTTTGCATGTTAGAAAATTTATCTGGAAGGTAAATTGGAAATGCTTATTAGAGTAATCTAAATAAAGAAATGGCATGATATCAAGTAAAGCCTTGACGCTGATGTAGAAAGAAGAGGGTTTATGGTATTTCTGAGGTAATGTTTGGAAAGAAATAAGAAAATAATCAAGATATTTCTCCTTTCTTATAATAAGGAGAATGCTGGATATCAATTTGTATGTAGGGTGGAGGCTGTTGGTACATGATCATAGGAGATAAATTATAATTCTATGAAAAATCTATGTGGGGCAAACCAAAACACATTTGGAGATGACAGATGTTCCAAGAGAATTCCAATGAGGAAAATATAATGTATTGTGTTGCATTTTATGTACTGCAGTCATCTTATCAAAATGCAAGATTTGTTTCTTACCCCTTGTTCTGTTGAGCATGAAACACCTCACCGTGTTTTTATAGTGCAAGTAAGAACCACACTGCATGGTATCCATGTTGATAAGGATGTTTTTTGTTTTGTCTTGATAACAAAATACAGAAAATCAATCGAAAGAAGAAAGGTTTATTTGGGTTCCTGGTTGCAGATGTTTCTGTTCATAACTAAGCTAGCTCTTCGCTGTGGGCCTGAGGTGAGACAGGAACACTATGGAGGAAAACATGGCAGAGGAAAGCTGCTCACCTTGTGGCAACAGAAGGAGCCAGGAGACAAGAGATGCTCTCCAGAGTACACTCCTAGTGACCTACTCCACCCAGGCGGCTTCACCTCCACCAAATGCTACCAATACATGTTGTTAAGGAGTTTATTCTTGATGCTGTCTGAACCCTCAGCATCCAATCAGTATCCCAAAGTGCCTCCAACTGGCAACTTAGCCTTTAGCCCATGAGATTTCAGAGGATATTCCGGTTCCAACCAGAGCACTATCATGATGACAAAGGGTTTTACAAGACAAAAATGAGGTGGAAAAAACCCAACAAAGAATGAAATCTCTGGGATTATATTTAATCACAATACTTCCCAGAAGAAAAGGGATTTTTTTAATTAGTCTCTGCACAAAGCTGAATGATCCTGTAGAATTGAGGTTAAGGGTATGTCTTCAGGAATAAATTGAATATTTTTCTACCAGTTCTGCCTCTCCATGGCTCTGTGATCTTGAAGAATTTGCTTAACCATTCTGTGCCACCTGGCCTAAGGGAGTAAAATGCAGATAATAATTTGGGGATGCCTATAAAGAATTTTTGTGAAAATTAAATAAGATGTTATAGTTTGAGTATTTAAAATAGAGTTTGGAGCTATGTGCCAGTGGTTCACATTTTCTGTCCTAGCTACGCAAAAAGCTGAGTTCAGACGATGGTAGTTTTAAAGCCAGCCAGGGAAGAAAAGTCCACAAGACTCTGTCTCCAAAATAACAAGCATGAAGCTGTTCTGGAGGTGTGACTCAAATGGTAGAGTGCCAGTCAAGCAAGCAAGTCAAGCAAGCAAATGAAAGGACCTTCATTCAAAACTGGTACTGGCAAAAATTATATAGGAAGAGTTTAATAAGTAGCAGTTTTTGGTATTCTTCTGGTGTGAGTCCCAGGACTGGGTGGAAGAAGGTTATCCAAGTTCCATTTATGTCTATAGCAAATGGACCTAAAGCAGGTACATTCCCCATCTAAGTAAATATTGAATTTATTTGAAGAGGAGCTTGAAACCACATGTATATACACATGATCCTTCTAGGGAAATGCAAAACTTTCAGGCCTAAGGAGCATGACAGTACTTACAATATATTTTTAAGTGTCTAGTTGTGGGGGAGGGGCCAAATTGAACTGTCTGCTATTACCAGGAACAATCAGCTACTCAGTTGGGTTTTCCTAGCGAGGCTAATACAAGTTTGGTCTCCCTAAACTAATTCTGTGAAGGATAAAAGAAAGAGATCATAAAAGCTGGGAGCTGAAACAATCCTGATTCTGTAGTTAATAAACTTTAATTGCAAGGAACAGAGGAGAGTAATTGTTCTCAGGGCTTTCTTGTAAGCATTAGAAATCAGAGTAAATTAGCCTATAGACACAGCTCACCACATGGAGGGAAGAGAAGTTCAGAAAATAAGAAGAATACAAAAAATAAAAGATGTAAAATCAGAAGTTTCAAATAAAATAAAACCAAAGAAATAATACCCAAATTCCTCCCCAGTTTTGCTAAGAGAACAAATTCCCTGTGTATGTATTTTGTGTTGAAGTCTGAGAAGACTGTGTACAAGCACGTAACACTTGTCATTAAATGCTCCTGAACTATAAAAATGACCCAATTCTTTCTCTGAACATTCTAGATATTTACATACATTAATAGTCAAGAATTCTTTTCTACAACTTTATGTCTTAGATTGGAATTTCCTTGAAATAAGCATTTTTCTAGGCAGACTCTCATATCATTTTCCACATATATCTACATTGTGTATTTGGTAGATTCAAAACCGATTGAAGCTTTATTTTAAAAAAAATATGAAAAAGTACCAGGTCCAAGGAGAGGAATACGAAAAGGCAAAAATACAAGAGAACACTAAAGACATATTTCAGTCTTTGTAATAGAACTTCTTATATAATGCACAAAAATGAAACACATCTTTTGGAGAAAGCAGCAGGAGAAGAACAACAACACAAAACCTCACCATGCAGCACATTTGGCTTCCAGGAAAACCACCCACGCTTCTCAATTTGGAAATATATCTTGGGGGCATTTTTACCAGATATAATTTATCCTCCATATTCACACATTCATAGCACTTTTTTCCCTTTTTCTTCCCCATATTTTAGAGGAAAATGTGTACTTACGAGATACCCCACAATGATCGAACTTATTTTGATTTCTCTTTCCAGTGGCAAGACAGAAGCAGAGTATCTCTTGTCCCAGAGAAATGGGTCTACCTGGAGTCAGGGGGTTTGGGGAAAAGGTACCTTGCTGAGAGTAGGTAGCTATGGCTTTCCAGGCTGCTATGGCCTCAGTTTGGGTATCATATCCCAATGGATTCTGAGCTCTTGAGAGACAGTAGAGTGGAAAGGACTAAGGTCACACTTACATCTCTGGTCTGTGCACTTATAGTCACCATTGGATTGATGGAAAGCAGAAGGTCACACACTGAAACCATGGCAGATTTTAGAGTACCTATGGGCTCACAAAGCACCTCCAAAATCATCTGTTTGCTCTCACAAGGGTTTATTCATCAACAAGTGAAGGATTGAAGGATATCCATTGTTCAGAAGAGACATACCTGGAATATGGTTTTTAAAACAAGAATGAGCTGTTGAGTTGCTATTCAGATACTGTGATGATCACAAAACAGAGAATCCAACGGTTGAATCCAGCTATTGGCTGGATAGCTAATTCTTTATTCCAGGTCAAGGAAAGGCAGGCTAGCTTCCCTGACAGCCCTTCACCCAAAGCTGCTGCCATTTGAAACAGAAAAGAAAAATGACAGTTTTGAATAACTGTGTTCGCTTACCAGACTTTAGTCACCCATGTGTGACTCAAATACATTATGACAGTTCATTCTGCTGTAGCCAATCTTTCTCAAGTCATTCTAGACATAAGATGCTACTCAAAGTTTACCAGTCCTAAAGTGCTTGGTTCGTAAAAGCAGGCCTATGCCCACAGGAGCACACATTTTATTTGTTAATAAAGGTGATCACTTATTTGTAATACTGTCTTCTACTTAATACTAATAACCATAAAGAAGAAGAAAGGTCATATTTTATGCTTCACCATTACTTTTGTTTCCTGGTGGTATGGAGTCTGAACTCATGGCATTATGCTTGGTAGGTTAGTACTCACTTTATCACTTGAGCCAGGTCCCTGGTTCCATATCTATCACTTTTAAACAAACAACCTGCATGTGTAAAGTCTACAACAATCTACAACCAGCATATTCCAAAATTTATATGGAAATGTACAGGCATAGACTAGCTATCCCAATCTTGAAAAGGAAGAATAAATTGGGAGAAATAAGTCTATATAAATAAATAAATCCTTACTGTGTAGCTACAATAATCAATATAGTATGGTCTTAGAAAGCATACACATCTATATCAGTAGAAGAGAATAGAGTAGAACAGGATAAAGAACTCCCAGCTGGGCCCACACTACATGCAACATATTTGTAACAAAGATGCATAAATATTCATTGGCTGAAAGAGTCTTTAAGGATACAGTGCTTGAATAATTGTGTCCCCATAAGCAAAGCATAGTAAAAACCAAACAATGACTAAAAACTCATGCTTTAAACAAGGTGAACCTGATTTAGCAGTGTTGTCTGAGGTCTGCAGGAGAGATTGTCTGAGTGGTGTGCCACAGCACATGCTGCAGAATGGAAACACTTCTGAAATATGTCTAAGCCACCGAAAACAGGATTCCTGGGCTCAAGTTCATGCTTAGGGAAACCATTGCAGGATATCATTACAGATACAAATTTCCTTAGTGGAAAATAAAAGCATTTCAGGTGTGTGTGTGTGTGTGTGTGTGTGTGTGTGTGTGTGTGTGTGTGTGTGTGTGTGTGTGTGTGTGTGTGTGTGTGTGTGTGTGTGTGTGTGTGCTGGCTTGAACTCTCATGCTCTCACTGGATTTTTTTTTTTTTTGCTCTAGCTGGTGCATTACTATTTGAACCATACCTGTGGTTCTGAATTTTTGTTGGTTAGCTGGAGATAACAGTCACTTAGACTTGTCTGCCTCTGGTGGCTTTGAACTGCAGTCTTCAAATGGCAGCCTCCTGAGTAGCTAGGATTAAACGCATGAGCCCTTAGCACCTGGCTGGTGTTTCACTATTTGTTTATAAATGTAATTGACCTAGGTATTGGGGAAGTAACAAGAGTGTAAGGCTAGAGTACATGCTCGTTAACAGAGAATTTGTGTTAGAAGTCTGGAACAAAATTTTTAATTCTCTTCATAGCATTAAGTGGATATTAGCTTGAAAGGGTGAGTGGGTATATTTAATCCAATTACTATGCTTAGCCTTGGGTTCAAAAACTAAAATCAGTAAGATTATTTCTCCATTGCCTTCTGAAGAGAAAATAATGAATATATAAATGGAATAGATTAGGTCTGTGTTCAATTGGCACTCTAAGTATAAACTAATTTGTGTAGAATGTCTTTGCCTGCCCTTTACTACACTGTATGATTTGATCGCAGTTCATTTCCTGATAAATCCCTCGTAATTCCTACTTACTTGATTTCTCAGTTACAAAGAATAGAAATCATCTTCGTGGAAGGGGGACTGAACTGGAAATTCTAGGAAATCAGGTTTATAAGGAAATGCTATGAACTAGTCCTGAAGCAAGAGGAAGGCGGTTTCTGAGAGGACTTGGGTTCACTGACCTCGGAAAGGAGGAGGGTAGGCAGAGTCCTCCCAACTACAAGCCTAGGGGACAAGGAGTAGATGTTGTATATAGAGAATCATGTCTGCTCTAGCAATGAATCTTGTAACATACTTATTCTGTTTTGCTATGCTGATGATATGTAATAAATAATGATTGGTCAAATAGAAAGGACAAAGCGGAGAAAGACTAGCAAAATTCAGAATCTCTAGACTTGTAAGTGTAGTCATCTCAGCTAAAACCAACATTCCATAAGAAGTGAAAGGCCCGAGATTAACAGTTAATGTTTGATCTAAGAGTCACAACCCATTCATGATAGATTCACTAGAATAAAATATTTTTTTCAACTGAGCCTTTTGCCTTCTCATATTAGAACATAATTTGAGTTATAACATTTAACACTGCAAGGAATTCTATCAACACTGAAAAATCTTTACATTTATTTATGGCTTGAAAATAGTGAGCTTTTCTAAAAGTGAACAATATTAAAAAGTCAAAAAAAGACAATTATGAGGAGCTAAGGCTCTAAATGGTATGAATTATGGCTTCAATTACTAGAAAATATATTTAGCACTTGGTGAACTTCTTGTGAATCTTACATTTGGAAATAATCTGCCAGTCTGACAGACCTAAACATAAGATAAAATTACATATAACAGCAGAAACACAAAAACCCATAATAATGAAATTAATAATAATTGATCCCAATGTGAATAGGACATGAAATAATCTGTAATGAATGTGTAATACATTTACATGGTAATTTCTTCCTTTTTTTGCTACTCCTAGGGCTTGAACTCTGAGCCCGGACAGTGTCTCTGAGATTCTTTTGCTCAAGGCTAGTGCTCGACCACTTGAACTATATACCACTTTGATTTTTTCTGAATACCTAATTGGAGATAAGAGTCTTACAGACTTTCCTGTCTGTGCTGACTTTGAACTATGATTCTCAGATCTCAGCCTCCTGTGTAGCTGGGATTTGAGATGCCCAGCACCCTTAAGAGTTAGATTTATTTAAAAAAAAAACACTTCTTATTTGGAAATGTTAATTCTCACTAGAAATACTAGTATTGCTAGTATTACTAGAAATACTAGATTTACATAAAGTTGCCTTCCAACAAGTTTTCCTGACTTTATATCTTATATTAACCTTTATATCAAAATTAAGACTCTGACATTCTTATGATGTGCATGTAATTGTATGTCTCAAGAGTTTGTCTTAAACTTTAGAAAACCATTCTGTCAGTTCTTCATAAACCAGTTGCCTTTCCACCTGTGTTTTGGGCTGAAATGTCATCCTTGGGTGGCAATTTCAACAAGATAAAGCTGTTCTTGAATAATTGGCTTACTTCATGCTCTTGTTGCCTTATTTAGAACTGCTTAAGATATTTTCAGCATTAGATAATTTTAACCTCATTTGTCCAACAGCCAGAAATTTATCCTATTTTTATAAGTAAAGTTGCTGCAAAGAAAAGAAGTATTTGAAAAGCCATTAAAACATCAAATAAAGCCATGAAAATTGGTACATTGGATTGCCTACTGAAGTCAGAATAAATGTTTCAAATGCTGTACACTCAACATCCACCATTTTTTTTAGCTGTTCTTTGGTCTTGTCTGCTTCAATATTGTTTTGCACACTTTCTCTATGCACATACTGACCACAGATCCAATCTGTTAAACTTCTCTCATTATTGCTGTTGCGTTTGGACTCTGGAGGAATGATAAGGTCTGAGTTTTCTCTTACAAACTCAGGTTGCTGACATAGACGCCCACCCCGGCCCTCATAGTGCTGTGTGGAAGGATCATGAGGTAAAATAGGTGAGCTCAGATTCTTAGAGCTCCATTTCCAACTTCAGTGCTATTCTGCATCATGCTACTTACACCTCTCTAAGTCTGTTTCTCATCCCTAGACTTATAAGTTAAAAATTCCAAGAACTCCATGCCAGGTGCTAGTGGCTCATGCCTGTATTCCTTGCTACTCAGAAGGCTGAGATCTGAGGATCTTGGTTTGAAGCCAGCACAGGAAGTAATAAACATGAGACTTTTATCTCCACTACCAAAAAGCTAGAAGTGGAGGTATGGCTCAAGTGATAGAGCACCAGGCTTGAGCAGAAAAGGTAAGGGAAAATCACTAGGCCTGAGTTCAACCCCCAGGATAGGCACCAAAAAAAAAAGAAGAAGAAAAATCAACTTCAAAGATACATTTTTATAATTCACTATTTCTGTGATTCTTCAACTCTGCCAGAGTAAGGAAATGCAGTCCTGAGCCAGTATTCCCTAGTGTAGGATGTTATCAGCAGGAACACAGTTTCATTTCTTTGAATAAAATGCTCTTGATATGCTGCAGGCATCAATGTAGCCTGGGCGATAGACCAGAAATCTTTTCAGCTGTGACCGTCTGGCCTATGATGTCCTGACCTCTTCATACTCTAGGCTTAGCAGCCTTTGCCCTGCTGTGAGCTGAATAGCAACACACTGAAATTTCAAATTTTCTCATTTGCCAAAAACAGGACTAAGAAATGATGTGTAGTTCAATAGGAATGTAAGAAGCTTAAATCCAACACCACCTTTAACTAGCTTGTGTTTATAGATAAGTGAGTCAGAAGAGGAGCAAGGTGGATGAATGTTAGACCTGTTTCTAAGAACAAGTATAGAAAGGTGCTCCTCACTCCTCCATCTCAAATTTTCCTTCTAGAAAGAGATGCTCCTGAACTCATCAGTGTGATTTCCAGGTAGGCAGATATTTGAGAACTCTTTAAAAAGTGAGAGGTAAGCCTGCAAGCTTAGCTATTACAGATGCTGAGAAGCAGAGGATTAAGGCTCAAAATCAGCCTGGGTAGAAACATTCACAAAATTCCATCTCCAAAATAACCAGCCAAAAGCTAAACTGGAGCCATGTTTGTGGGGATAAAATAAATGCCAGACAAGCAGATAAGCTGAACAAGTGTGAGGCCCTGAGTTCAAACTCCAGTACCAAAGACCCCTCAAACTCTCCCCACCCCTCCCCCCCAAAAAAGAACCCTAGAAAGGTTAAGTAACTTCCACTTCAGGTAAGTACAAGCAATGAGCAAAACTGATCACTAGAAACACAGAGCCTCAGATTTAGTCAGAGCTCCGGAGTTGTCCACCTTACTTATTATCTTCAGGAATCTAGGGTGGGTAATTTATCAGCTGTCAGAGTAATTTTTTTTTCTTCTAATTGCATTACCCTTGTGGACTGTTTTTATTTTTTTTAATATTTTGGTTGTGCCATAGCTTAAATGGGAAGTGAAGGAAAGACTAGAAATGAACAGTAGCAACTTTTGCCAAACCTTGGCCCCAAGTTTTTGCCAGTGTCAAAATTTCCTAGTCTTTTAATCCATCCGTTTTTATGGTTAAACCACTGTGGATGAGCTATCCTTAACAAGTAGTTTCCTGTGGTCTTATTTTGACTTTTATCACAGTAGAAAAACCTATTTTATACTTAGCAAAATTTCACAGAATTGTGACTAAGTTTGGGGAAAGTGGTTTTCTAAGTAGAAATGAATAGTTTCTTTTCAAGATGTATATAAAATACTTGGATGTTTTTCCCCAAGGTTCTTACTTCAAGTATGAGATTATTCTCACAGCTCCAGTATTACTCCTTAAATGTCTTATTAAACATAAAGTGCAGAAGTATATGGTAAGAAAACAGCTTATCTTAGGTAACAGCTAGGCAACATTCACAGCTTCCTTACATATTTTCAATGTCTCAATTTCTTCCTTTATGGGAAGAAATGGAGAAAATCGGTGGTATTTTATGATTTAAGATGAAAAGAAACAGTATGTGTAAGACACCTGTCAGATGTTAACGTATGAATGTGAGCTATTATTATTATGCAACGCTGAAGAGCCAAACGCTGCTCTAATTCTGGGAACGTCATCTTTTTAAATTTTTTGGTTGTTGTGATGGGACCATAATCAACTATTCCAAATAAAAAGACCTACAAGAAATTTTTTTAAATGACATGTTTGTGGGGGAGAATCAGAAGGTGGAGGGAGGGAGGAGAAGGTGACTTTAATAGAAAGACATTATGTGTCTATGTGCATGGAAACAAAACAACAAAACCCATGGAAAACTGTTAAGAAGATGTGGGGATGGGGAAGAGGAGTCAAGAGAGAGTATTCTTTAGATACGGATGATTTGATCAAATTATGTTATAGGCATGTTGTAAATATCACAGTGATAATGCTTTATGTAATTCATCTAAGCTAGTAAAATTAAAGATGAAAAATGTGCATCCTTTGGTGAAAGGGGGGAAAACTAGAGGTTCTGGGAAGAACACCTCTTCATTATTTCATTCTTTTCTATGTCCCTGGATGGTGAGGGGTGAAGGACTCTCTAAGTGTCAAATGAGCTAAAAGGCTGGCTTCCATTTATATTATGATGATAGCTATCTTTTCTGCGTGCTTGCTCATAATGTTCTCATTTAATGTGTAGATATATTTTAGTCCTGACATACTGTGCTCCTGGTTTTATGATCGAATCTGTTGCCATGAGACTCATAATTTATTTTTTTAATATTTTAATAAGACTCCATTGGCTTGTCCTGATACCAGATTCTTGATGTGAATGGACTCGTGTAAGAATTAGCCAGTGCTAAATAACAATCCTTTCCTAAAAGCCCAAGTCAACAAAGAAAAGAGTGAGGTTTGAAGGAAGACATGCCATCCATGTAAATATTACTAAACATAGGATGTGGTGGGAGGGTAACTTGTACTAAAATAAGCATGCTGATTAGTTAACATCTCACTGGCCACTTTTTGTCTGCAGGGTCTTCATTGTTATCTCCAACAGTGGTACAGCTGTATTCTCATCCTCTGATTTCTAGCCATGGGTGTGGGGAAAGTTTTATTTAAAAGTAAAAATGTAGTTTCATGATTGCGAACTGGTCTCTACTACATGAAATAAAAAAACATACTTTAAAGGTACTTCAGGCATTAACAGATATATATATATATATATATATATATATATATATATATGTGTGTGTGTGTGTGTGTGAGTGAGTATACATACACACATGCACAAATATGTATATATGTGTATACATCTGTGTATTTGTACATACACATGTATATGTATATATGAACACATTTCACATGTATACACATATATATGCTCAATTTCTGTGGGAAATCAAACTCATATGATTACATTATTATTTCTTAACCCCAAATTCTCATTATACTCAAATTTGAGAATACTGAATATTTCATGCAAGATTGTCTGCCTAATTTCACCTGTTAAACCCTCAGTATTGTGAACTAGGGATCGTGTAATGAAGTATACCTGAAAATCATGATGAATAATTACAGAAAATACTCAATTAGAAAAATAATATACTGCCTTACCTCCCCGTGTGACTCTTCCAAAATCTCTCTGCCTTCCATTCTCTCTTGAGGTGATGATGGTCTTGACCTTACAATAACCATTGCCTTCATGGTTTCTTAAATATGTTCACATTCCTAATAATGTAGTTTATTTTTGAAGATTTAAAAAATTTTCATGCATAGAATCATACAAAATGTATTATATGTTCTAGATTCGTTTATGTAATAGAATCTGAAAGATTTTGGAAGAAAGCCAGAGTTTGTTTCATTTTATCACTATAAAATGTACCAGTCTATGGATACACCATAATTGATTCTCCATTTTGCTGTCTTTGGACATTTGAATTGTTTCTAGTCTGGTATAATTAGGAGTAGTGAGGCTCCAGATCCTGTTTTACATATAATGAATCCCGGTCCACATGAGCAGACTTAATGAGTTCTATTCCGAGGGTTAAAATTGTAGGGTGATAGGATTTGCATATCTTCAAGGTTATTAGTTAATTTCTAAACTGTCTTCTAAAGTGGTTAAATTATTTTATATTCCTATTAGCAGTATCTGGGACTTATGCTTTTCTCATTTTATCCAGTTTAAAAGATGTAAAATGGTATTTTATTATAGTTACAATCCATCTTTTTCTAATTATTGGTAATGCTAAATCATCTTGTACATTTACCAAAATTTGAACTTTTTCATAAAGTTTGTGCTCAAAGATTTTACCTGTTACAAACTTATTTTTCTTTTCTTCTTTTTCTTTTTGTTGGTTATGGAGCTTGAACTCAGGGCCTGGACACTGTCCCTGAGCTCTTTCAAACTCAAGGCTAGCACTCTACCACTTTGAATCACAGCACCACTTCCAGTTTTCTTGTGCTTAATTGAAGATAAGAGTGTCACAGACATTCCTGCCTGGTCTGGCTTTGAACCATGATCCTCTTAAATCTGTGTATTAGTGCTTCATAATCCATTTCACAAACATTTTTTTCATATCCGTTACTTGTATGCTTATCTTTTAATGATGTCTTTGGTGAATAAGAGTTCTTCAGTGTAGTCAAATTCATTTTTCTAAATGTGCTTTCTTGTGTCTTATTTAAGAAAGAAATCTTTTTCTTAGTTTATGAATATAAGTTAATTGTCTTCCAAAAGTATAATCATATGTTTTATAACTAAGTCTACAACTGTCCTCGACCTGTTGGGTATTTTTTTTTTTTATGATCTGAAGTAAGTTTAAATTTCTCTTCTCTGGGGCAAGGGACACACACAGCTTAGTGGTAGAGTGCTTGCTTAGCATGGGGGAAGCCCTGGGTTTGATTCCAAAGCACCACATACACAGTAAAAGCCAGAAATGGTGTTGTGGCTCAAATGATAGAGTGCTAGCCTTGAGCAAAAGAAGCTCAGGGACAGTACCCAGGCCCTGAATTCAAGCCCCAGGACTGGCCAAAAACAGTTCTTTTCTCTCCCTCTTTTTCTTCCTTCTCTTTCCTGAATTTTTTCATATAAGTAACCCCATTAGGGGAAAAAAAAACACCTCTCAATCATTATTTTTCTTTATAACAGCCCATTCAATAATACTAGTGACAATAGTAATAATAGTAAAGATAATAATGACAGAAATATGGTGCTCATTTTATTGTCTAAGATAATCATTAGAAATGTGTATCTTCTTTCTCCTTTGTTCTATTGGCATATTGAACTTAGATATTTGTTTTTCTATCTGTGCACCAATATTTTCTTAGACATTTTAACTGTGAATGTGCTTGAGATATTTTAAATAATTATAATATGAAAATACATTGAAGACATTACAGGATAGTAAAAACGAACTATATGTAGTTCATTAAGATTCAAAATTATTCATCGTTAGGTTGATGATCAGCGACACACATCTTTTCCTTCTTTAATCTTGAATTTTCTGAGCTGTAAAACAGAGCTCATTGCCTGATGCAAAGAATCATAGAAAGTATCAAGACAAAGCAAAATATAAGGAAAGGATTTATGAACCACCAGACACTATTTAAATACTAGATTTTTTAAAATCTGAAGAGCTGTCAGGCCAAGAGTGGTCTAGAGTAAAAGAGATAGTGAATTCACGCAAGCAGCAGTGCAGTCCTTAAAGGGTTTAGTGACATTGAACATTGCCTTGTGCGCTCCTTCTGAGAGCTACCACCATCTTGTCTTGTCAGTGTGGCTACTGCTCAGGTGATGTGGCAGCTGGCACATGGCATGGGGAGGGATAGGCAGTGATCAAGTCGACTGTGCTGTGCCTCTCCCCCAGTACAATGCACTCATAGTCTTTATCTACTAGTTTAGTTAGTTATTATTTGGCAACCAAAGTGTCTTGGACAACAACTCGGAATGAGTAAAATTAAATGCAAGTTGCCATGAATGTGTGTACAGGGTTACCTCTCTACCACGTGCACAATGTGCAGTAGTGTAACTCTGTATGCATGTCCTCACTAATATTAACGACCTTCATCAGTAGTGACAATCGCCTTTTACTGCTATTGACATCAACAGATATGGGGATGAGCATAGTAGTCTGCTCAATGAAGACTGGATATGAGTTCTTCAATTCATAATCTTCTATCTCCTTCTTACTTATACTCCAGCCGAGGATACTGTGTCTCTGGGTGCTGGTGGCTCGTGCCTATAATCCTAGCTCCTCTAGAGGCTGAAAGAAAGAACAGAAAGGGGAAAATGAGACTACTGAGTCAAGCTGTTGAGAAGGCCAAAAGAGTTGGCTAGAAAGGGAACACTGCCTCCAAACTCAAGCAGCTTGAAAAACACATAGAACAATTTCTTTAGAGATACAAAGCAGAAAGTGTTATGATGGCCTAGAAACAGGAACAACTGAAATATTTTCAAAGCATCAAGTCTGTGATACTTGACTTAAATAATTATATACTAAATAAGATTCTTAATTGTATACTTGCTCTCAATACATTAGCTTACTTTATTCTCACAATGCTTTTCCAACATGGGTGACATAGTTGAAGACATTATATTATGTGAAAGGATTTAGAGTAGTGCAGTGGCTATTTACTTTTATACATTTTTCAGGATGTGATTATTTTTAAAGTTGAAATACATGGGTTAATTATGTTCAACTATGTTTTTCCCTAAAGAAGAATTTAAGTAGGACATGAGAGCCTCAAAAACTTTGTTTCTTTTTCAAAATTATATTGTGTTATTATTTAGCATTGAGCATAGACTAACCATATTACTTTTCTGTAATAAAGCAGAGAAAGCAGCTGTACAGATATGATCAAGTTGATACCCATTTATGCAATTTTTAAAACTTCCTTTGGCTGCTGGTGGGAATGACAATATTTCAGTGTGTACACACGCTTTTGTGCTTTCCAGATGTGGGGTTAAATTCAACTTCACAAATAACTAAGGCAGATGTTGGAGAATGCAATGGAACTTCAAGTTTTGTCATCTGGAAAATAAAACCTCTGTATGCTTTTTAGCTTATTGTAAGAAGTTGAATGTTCTACAAATAGCTAGACCATATCCCCTGTGAAGTATTTTTATGACTGTTTACTCCACAATAAAGGGTTTCTGTTTCAATTTTCCTTTCCTTCACCATGAATGTGACTGTATGAGTACTGTTCTTACTCCATTGCAGTTGGTGGTCATTTTGCATGAATAACTTTTACTTGTCTTTATTGTAAAGGTGACAGAGAGACTACAGTTACATGTCAGGTAAGGAGTACATTTCCGTTTGAACAGTATCACCTCTTCCCTCACTTTCCCCAGTTTTTCCCTGCTTTCCCCTCCCCCAAGTTGTATAGTTCATTTTTGACATTGAATCTAGCAAGTATTACTGCTGCATTTATTCACCTTTTATCCCACCATTTCTGTGCTCCCCCTCCACACCAAACAGATGGCCTCACATAGGAGACAAAAGGTACAGAAAACAAAACCAGCAGCAAAGGAGGAACAAAAAACAAAAAGCAAAATAACAAAACCTGAATAACTTTTAATTGGGTGGTTTTCTAAATTCAAACATTTTATAGGAGCAACAGATGACAGCCTTCATTTTAATATATATTAATTGCTATTTATTTGTTTATTTATTCATTATTTTTTTAGTTTCCTTCTGACTTACCACCATCTGGCCTCTGTGATTCTATGCTTAACCCAATCTGTACTGAACCTGAATTTCACTTACATATAGAAGCTGTTAGTTTGGCTAACTTACTTTCCTCTCAACTTAGTTCATGCCCACATCCATGTCTGAATGTCTTGCTCTGTTTCCAGTTGCAAAGAGCCTTTTATGGCCTTTAAAATTAGCTACCTTATCCTAGGTAGATTTTTTTTCATGACTCAGCCACTCAACCTGCATCATCTGTACATTTGCTCCAGGCAAAGCTTGCTTCTTTTTGGTCAGTTTCTCAGCTTTTCATTTTGTTCCGGACGGGTCCTTCTATATAGAAAAATCATCTTTTCCGGATCCCTTCTTTGCTAGGATTTATTGTAGGTAGAACCTTTCGCCCACAAACAACCCTGGAGCAAGCCGCCCCTTTCTGCCCCCCACTCATTTGTAGATTTGCTAAAAATTAAACCCACAAAATTTGAGGGCTGATTTCTATCTTAAGTATTATTCTGGGTAATTGCTTCATTTTGCAAATGAGTGTGTTGAAACCGAGAAACATGGTGCACAGGAAGTCTTGCCTGTCATTTCTTTCCAGCTATAAGCATTCCTTGAAAGCAGAGATTAAAATGTACATACGCACATAGCTCCAAAGGCTGCATATGGTTGGGTGCCGCAGCGTAATATTCCAAAAGATTTTGATACGAGTTGAGAGGTTAACTATCAAAACACTTCTTTGAAATGATGATGGCAGCTAGTGCTTAAAACAAATTGCAGAAGGTGGCTAGGAACTTTGAACAGTACCAACATTTTGAGCTTGTCCTCTGCCATCTGCTAGGCCTTTGGATAAACTCATGGCCCGTGAAGGACAGTGTGTGTTCTCTACAGACAGAGATCATGAGCCTTGGGGATCAAGAGATCCGGCTGGAATCTTCCAGTGGACTAGCTTTTTGGCTTGAGTAACTCAACCTTTCTCTAGACCTTCATGCAGGGGGTCCTAATACAAATATGAACGGTGAATTAGAAACCATGTATGTGCCCCAGAATTAGAATGTGTTGTTAAGATTATTAGTTATCACTGAGAGGGGTGTACAATAGATATTACAAATCTCCAAAATTCTCTTCTGAAAGGATACAAGCTATAAAGCAATATCAAAAATCATGGAACTGCTTGGTATTGATGCTTACTGATTTTATTAATGACTTTAAAAAACATAAAATACTAATGCTCAATATGAAAAAATGACAATCAAGGAATGAGCATTTGTCAAAACCATTAGTTAAAAAAATCAAGTTCCTCTCTCCCTCCCTTCCTTTCTTCTTTTCATCTTTCCTTCCTTCTTTCCTTCCTTCCTTTCTTCCTTCCTTCCTTCCTTCCTTCCTTCCTTCCTTCCTTCCTATCTTCCTTTCTTTTCCTTTCCTTCTCCCCTTTCTTTTCCCACACCTTCCCCTTTGTTCCCCCTTCCATTTTCTTCCTCTCTTCTCCCTTCCCCTTCCCTCTCCTTCCTTCTTTCCTTTCCCCTTTTTCTTTCTGTATCTTCCCTTCCTCTGTTCCTCCCTTCCTAAAAAACACAATATTTTGCCTGCTTGCTTTTTATTATTTTTTTTCTGTCAGTAGTTTTATCACACAGAAAACAGAAAAAAAACAACTCACTGAATGGTGTTTGTTGTTCAGTCACTCACTGAGTGTTCAGTTACAGAAGAAAAATCCATGTGATTTGTAGTTACAGAGATTTAGGTTTTAAGTTTGTCTCATGATATTTGAATATCAGAAGATAATGTAGAAGTAAAAGCATCTGACAAGAATTCTTGCATTAGATACTGATTTTATTGCCACGTTCCCAGGAGACCATTTTAATCAACAAATGCTTCTCTTCTACATCTCTGGGGAGTTAGGAAATGCAAATGTGAAGTCTACCATCCATACAAGTCTGTAGATCTGTGACATTGTCTCCAGGGGATACTTAATGCAAACGCAGCAGACGCATATGAGGCATTACCACAGGCAGAAGGCAAAGCAGTGCTCAGAATTCTCTCATTAAAGACAAATAGTAATCATTTGACTCACTGTATGCTGACCAAGCTTAGGAATGTTTAGAAAATGAGAGGAAATTTGATAGATTAGAACTGGCAGAGCCTTAGAGTCTAATGCATGCTTTGTATTTCATGGGCCCAGTGAATTTGCAATTCTGGTTAATTTGCCTGAGTTGCCATTTCCTAATCTTTGAAATGAGGATGAGAAATGCAACTGCATAGATGTTTTATGAAGGTCAAAGAAGGTCATGCATGAAATTTCAGACACTTTGTATGCACTCAAATATTACTTCCATCTTCTTCCCATAGGTGTCATTTTGAAAATAAATATAGAAGGGCTGGGAATGTGGCTTAGTGGTAGAGTGCTTGCCTAACATGCATGAAGCCCTGGTCCAATCCTTCAGTACCACATAAGCAGAAAAACCCAGAAGTGGAGCTGTGGCTCAAGTGGTAGGTGCTAGCCTTGAGCAAAAGAAGCTCAGGGACAGTGCCCAGGCCCTGAGCTCAAGCCACAGGATTGGCTAAATAAATAAATAAATGTAGGTTTTCATCATTCTAGTGTCTCTTACATCAGTGTTCATCCTCAGAACATATAATTTAAAATTAAACTGTGAAAGCAAACCAGAGAATGAGAAAAATATTTCTAAAGAATATATATATATATGTAATTTTAAAAAACTCTCCAACTGAAAAGATTTGAATACACATTTCTTCAAAGATACACACACACACACACACACACACACACACACACACATACACACACACACATCTATCCATAATACTTCCATTAAGCCTTAGAGGCTATGTTTAATAAAATATTCATTATGGAGCTACACATCAGAATTACAATAGAGACCCTCTTCAGCTCCAATGGTATGGGCATGATCAATATGACAAACAGTAGAAAAGGAATTGGAACCCTCATACATTGCTGGTAGGGATTTAAAATGTGCAGCTGCTCTGAGAACTGTCAGGCAGTTTCTTTGTAAGCTAAACAGAGTTGGCAGATGGCTGGAAGGCCTGCTCTTATGTGTAGGTACACATAACAAAGGAGAGCACACATCTACACAAAATGCTGTACATGAATGTTCACAGCAGCATTATTTTCAATAGCTTAAAACTTTATTATCATGTGAGTGAATAAACAATATATAGTGTATCTATTCATAGAAATATTATATGTAACCAAAGAGTGGTACCCAATGATTTGGGAACTGTTTTATACTTTCTATTGTGAAAGTACTGTACAGAGGAGTTATAGTTACATGAGCAAGGTAATGAGTACATTTCCTATCAAGTATTGTTGCTTCCTCCTTTGTTTTTCCCCTACCAGTCCCTCCCATCTCCACAACTACACTACACCTGCCCCTGCCTAAATTGTAAAGTTCATTTTTCAACATAGTGTCTTGTACATCTCATTGTTACAATGGGTCAACCTGTATCCCTATTTAAGGATTTTGTTTTTTCCCTTTCCCTTCCCAAATTAGAGAAGTGTATATACAAGATGCAGGGCACCGACATCAAATACAGTGAAAACAGGGGTTATACCTTGGGGGAGGAATATAAAAAGAAACAAAAAAATCACATGGTACATTATAAATACATTAGAATCAAAAGCAAGAAAGAAAAAAAATTTGTCTCCTTACCTTGGGGTTCACTTCGCTTAACATCATCTTATCTGGTCATATATACTTAGCTTTTGACCTTTTCTGCTTGTCCCAGACATATATAGTTATTGCAAATAAGGGAAACCAAAGGACCTACGTTTCTTTGCACCTGGCTTACTTCACTTAATATAATTTTTTCAAGTCTTTCCATTTCCTAACAAATGGGATGATGTCATTCTTTCTGAATTCCATTGTATATATCTGCGTGTGTGTGTGTGTGTGTGTGTGTGTGTGTGTGTGTGTGTGTGTGTGTGTGTGTGTGTGTACCACATTTTCTCTATCCATTCATCTACTGAGGGGCATCTGGGTTGGTTCCATATCTTAGCTATGGTGAATAATGCAACAATAAACATAGTTGTGCTGGTAGCTTTAGTGTGGTCTTGTTTGTGATCATTTGGGTAAATGCCCAAAAGTGGGATTGCTGGGTCATAGGGGAGCTCTATGTGGAGTCTTTTGAGGAATCTCCATACTACTTTCCAAAGTGGTTGAACAAGTTTATACTCCCACCAACAATGCAGTAGGGTTCCCTTCTGGCCACATCCTCTCCAGCATCTGTTGTTATTAGGGTTCTTGATTATAGTCATTCTAACTGGGGTGAGGTGGAATCTCAATGTTGTTTTGATTTGCATTTCTTTTATGGCTAGAGAGCTTGAGCATTTCTTCATGTGCCTGTTGGCTATTCTTATTTCCTCTTCAGAGAAGTTTCTCTTTAAATCTTTAGCCCACTTATTTATTGGGCAATTGTTTCTTTGAGGATTTGTTCTTGGGGATTCATTTTTTGAGTTCCAAGTATATTTTAGATATGAGACCCTTATCCATTGTATGGCTAATGAAGATCTTCTCCCAAAGTGGGCTTTCTATTGATCTTGCTAGCTATGTCCTTTGCCATGCAGAAGCTCTGCAGCTTCATGCAATCTGGGAAATTTTTATATCATTGTTCTGTATCATTTCATGCTTTTAGTTTTTCTGTTTCTTTCTTCTTTTTTTTATTTTGTCAGTTGTGGGGCTTGAACTCTAGGCTTGGCACTATCCCTCAGCTCTTCAGCTCAAGATGAGCGCTCTACCACTTGAGCCACAGCGCCACTTCCGGTTTTCTAGTGGTTTATTGGAGATAAGAGTCTCATGGACTTTCTTGTCCAAGCTGGCTTTGAACTGTGATGCTCAGATCTCAGCCTCCTGATTAGCTAGGATTACAGGCGTGAGCCACTGGTGCCCAGCCTTCTGTTTCGTTTTTTTCTTTTCTGTTTCACCTGCTAATGTTAACTATAAAGAGGTAGGAAAATTCTATTCTAGAATGATATATAATTATAATGATATAAGGATACCTTTACCACTAGCTGAAGCATTCTCCACTTTTTCCTCAGTGTGTGCCCCTCAGATAAATATTTCAACTTGAGCTTTGGTTTCCTTTTTTATGAAGTGGCAATACTATTAATCACTCTATCCACACACTTGACATTTTATTTCGCACATAGGAAGTTTAAAAATTGTAGCCAATTTATTTAAAGTTCTCAATTTATTTAAAGTTCATAATGCAATATTAAATTATGTTTTTATTAAACTAATAATTGGTTTTTGTTCTTGGCCCTGTAGTTTGTGTGCATGTAGCCATTCATTCTTCCATGACTGCAGGGTATTAGCCCATCAACATCTTTGGGAAAACAGAAGAATTTGACACTCAGTTCATTATCCATGTACATCTGAAGCCTACATAGCCAGATCAATATTTTAGAACCCTAGAAGTAGCCGTATCAGCAAACATACTCACAAGAATATCACCTATGTATTAAAACCATTCCCGATGGCAATTGATTGCTATGAATCCTAAGCAGACATAGACATATCTTAATAGTCTGTGAAAGCAGAAAAATGAGAAAGTAGTTAAGAATCCCAGGTTTGAGTAAAACACGCTGATGGAATTCTCCAGTAATCACTGATAGTTGGTTTTACAGTTACTTTTCTTTGTCTAAGTGTCTCGGCTATGACCGGATTTCATGCTAACATTCATGTACAAATGTGGGTATTTATTTGACTTTTCAAGTGGATGATGCAAGCTTCTAAAAATCTAAAATGCTATTTTGGTTTCATTTGGGACTGAAGATAATACAGTAAATGAGAAATCACTTTCTTGATAAAGAAGAACTTAGGAACGAGGTGCCAAGAAAACATCTGCATGTGAATTCAATAGGATCATAAATGTTAAGGGATAAAATTGGACCATTTGTTCATGAATGTGTTTTAGGAAAGGTTTTTTGAAAGCTCTCTGCACTGGACGGGAGAGTTAAGGAGGAGAACCCCTGTCTTTCAGGAGTTTCCATACTTGCAAGGTGTCTCAAAGAGCAGTCGTTACAACAAAGAGTAGAAAATGTTTCATCAGCCGGAGGATGCTGGATGCGGTGAGTACATCACAGGGGTCACAGACAAGAGAAAAAATGCACAGGAGAGAGACATAGACAGAGACTCCTCAGAAAAAGCAAAACCAATTTTAATAGTGAAGATGTTTGCCCTTCTAAAATCAAACACCTTTTTAATACGCTGTATGATACACTGAAGATTTGCCTTAGTTCTTCAAAGTGTCTTTTCTCCAGATGATTCATGATGACAAAGTACGTGAAATTAAGGATATTAATATGACATAAGTACTCTTCACATAGTGTACATGTCATAAGACTCCACAAGTCACACAGTTTATACAACTTAACACAGACTATATGAAGTTCACAGGTATTTAGTCCTCCTGGCTGGAGTGAACACTTTTTAAACATTGTCTCTAGATGTCCTTTGCTTTGAAAGGTGAACATTATGAAAGTAAAAAATAAGTTACTACATAGGCACTGCTCTATAGAAAATACATTTTGTGTCTCTATATATTGTAAGCTGGAGATGTCTTTTGAATTATATATATTTTTACCAGAAAGCTTGATGAACACTGAACAGTTTATAAAGGATAAAAAAAAAACCCTTAACTATCAATCCAAATGAATATAATTTAACTATTTGCAGCAAAACTAATTTACTTATTAAACTAATTACTCGAAAATGCTTTGGTTGTCAGGTACCAGAATGATTTTGAAATTAGGAAACTGCTTTTCCACTTACTTCTTGTGGGTGGCCTAATTCCCCGTGATAGGCACAGCTGAAAAGCATTCTTTATGCATTTTTATCTTAAATGATTCTCAATTAGGAAGAGAAAATTAAGTTCTCTCTTTAAAAAATTTAACAAAAGCAAATCATTCTCCAATGATATCAGACCCTCTTTTAGCTCTACATCTGAAGGGTAGCTTTTATATCTCTCAACCCTATCACAGACTAAAGTGATGTCTGCCATTACCTGAAGATGCTCCAGTGTATTGAGCATCTAATGCAATCAGGATGGCCGCCTAGTATCATGAGAATATCAGGAAACTACTCGTCCTGAAACCAGCTCATAGTAATACCTCAAAGAAACTTCATTCTGATAAATACAATACAAAAATCCTTACATTACATAATACATAATATCACAATAAAAGCACTTCAGGAAAGTCTGACCATCCTTAGTACCAGAAGATTACAAAGCCCATACATCTTTGTATACAAATGTAACTATGACAACCATAACAAACGCAACAAAATGCAAGTCAAGAAAATCCTAGTCTTTGTACCAATGCTTTCCATGCGGTTCCATGGGAGAACAGGTTATAACAGCCACATGGCAGGTTGTGCTTGCTCTTAAAAATAAGGTGTCCTCTGGGGCCATGTGCCCCACGCAGTTTCAGATTTTCTCATTATCATCGCTGCTGATTTTTTTAAATGCCACCGGGCTGGCTTGCTTCAAAGAAGTCTTGGAAACATCTGTATGCATGGTGGACATAGCTATGGTCTCGTAGTCATCATCCCGAGACCGGAAATCACAAAAGTTAAAAAAGAACTGCAAGTCTCTCTGGAAGTTTTTGTTCAGGAACCCATAGAAGATGGGGTTGACACAGGTGGATATCATGGCCGTGAGGTGACAAAGCAGGAAGAGCAGGTTGTGGTTGCATGTAGCAATGATCTGATGGTTCCAGTCGAACACGGTGTTGAAGATGGTGAGAGGGAGCCAGCACACTGCAAAGGCCACCACAATGGACAGCAGCATGACGTTGATTCTTTTGCTTTCACTAGACCTGTACTTGTTGTCCCTCATCTTGTCCATCATATTATTCCTCTTTTTTAAGCGAATGTATATCTAGAAAGGAATTAAAAATAAAAGCAGTAAGTTCAAACCGCGCTACTGTTTGATGGGGAATTCTGTGGAAAGGAGGCCAAGGGGGGAAATGGTGGGGAAGAAAGGTTTTCTCACCTTGAAGTAGCATATAAAGATAAAGCAGAGTGGGCCAAAATACTGCAGCACCAAAAGAAGGGTTGTGTACGACAACCGATGAGAGTCCGACGGGAATTTATCAAAGCACACGTACTTGCCTTTGAATGCATCTAGGGTCACGTTTTGGAAGGGCTCATCAGTCAGTACTTGATAGATCAGAAAGGGCAGAGAAGAAGCCACTGCCAACACCCAGATCACAGCTATACCTATGTACGCATGTCTGTTATTGGGTCTCCATCCTCGCGGGTTGATGATCAGCTGATGTCGCTCCACGGCGATGAGAACCAGAGAGAAAATGGACACAGTGATCGAAACACATTGCACAAAAGGATTCAGTTTGCACATCGTCTCCCCAAAGACCCAGTGGTCCATGAGCGTGTAGACAAATGTGAAAGGGAGACACATAATGGCAACCAGCAAGTCTGAGAAGGAAAGGTTCACAATCAGGATGTTGGTAACGTTTCTCATCTCCTTCTGTTTCAAGATGATTATGATCAAGGCCAGGTTTCCAGAGACCCCAAGAATAATCACAGCTCCGTAAGCAAGAGCCAAGGTAAATATCACAGCCAAGGGCAGGTGACAATCATCGTTTTCAAAAGCCAAAAATGGGGAAATCGTCTCTGACCAGTTATAGTGAATGGAGTGATTTTCAACCTGGGAAGAGGATGTTGAATTCATTGTGTTGGGTGTGTTGTTACAGAGTAGACAGATGGGAGGTTTGTTTCTTCAAAGCAGGGCAAATGTTCAGCCTGTTACTGTTTTGCATATCGGAAGCCATTTACCACAGTCATTCTGAATTCTTTATTCCCTTGCATTCAACCACCTGTAAAGAGAAAATGCCCAATTGTGTTACGAATTCTGAGGGCAGTTAAAATGAATTTTGATCTATAGAACTCTTAAATGAAGACACTGAAATGAGTAAAGAAAACGTGATCTTGTGAATATCCTCTTAAAATAGCAGAAACCATGCAAACCTTTTAATTTTTTACAGTTCTGCTTGGCATAAGGTCACATCCCAGCACTTGGCAGGCAGGCTTCGGTGGGAGGATCACAAGTTTCATGCTAGTTTAGGGCTGCATGGTAAGTTCAAGGCTAGCCTGGGATAGACAAGAAACCCTGTCTCAAAAAACAAATGGCCCTGAGACTGGAGCTTGAACTCAGGAACTCAAGCTTTTGCATAGATTTCTCACTTAAAGTTGGAGCTTTACCACTTGAGCCATATCTCTTCTTCCAGCTTTTGGCTGGTTAAATGGACATAAGAGCCAATCAGCTTTTTCTGCCTGGGCTGGCTTTGAACCTTGATCCTCAGATTTTAGCCTCCTGAGTAGGTGTGAGCCATTTTCTTGTACATTGAGTTTGGGTAATCTATTGTGACTAAGATTGTGTATGTGTGTGTTTGTGTGTGTGTGTGTGTATGTGTGTGTGTGTCTCCTGAAGTCTTACACCATCAATATATTCTTAAACACTGAAAGAATGTGAAGATGTAACAAACTACTTAGTGCACAAAAGTAAATCATTAAAAATATGGACAGGTGGGCTGGGAAGGTGGCTCAGTGGTGGAGCGCTTGCCTTGCATGCATGAGGCCCTGGGTTCCATTCCTCAGCACCACATAAGCAAAAAAGAAAAAAAAAGGAAGTGGCGCTGTGGCTCAAGTGGTAGAGCGCTAGCCTTGAGCTGAAGAGCTGAGGGACAGCGTCCAGGCCCAGAGTTCAGGCCCCACAACCGGACCAAAAAAAAAATATGGACAGTAAGGTAATGCAACCATAATAAACACATGATTCTCTCTCATACTGTAGAAATGGAAAAAAAAACGAGTCTAGAGGTTGCCCTGTGATAATTGTTCACCACACACTGAACTGTTTTTCAAGGCACATATTATTTAGCATAAATATATTCAAACAACAATAATCGATGCAGTGGAACATAAAAAATTCTTTTGTGAGACCGCTGAAAAACTCCATGATATTTAATTCAGAAAACAGAATGGTAAAGAGACCTTCAACAATTTGACCTATGGATTATACAGAAATGGGCTTAGTTCTGTATCTAAATATCCAAGTAAGAAATGGACCAAAGGATATATATATATATATATATATATATATATATATATATATATTATTTTAAAGATACCAATAACATTATGGGAACAATTGTCTTCACAAGTAGCAAATGCTCCATATACTAAGTTTATATCCAATACAAGAATGACCATTTCTAAGAGTTCTCACATTGTGTACATCCTAACTTTAAGACACTATGTCTTGTATTAGTATGCTAGAAGTATTTTTTTCCATGTAGTATCTTCCCTCCTCACCATAATTTGTATGTATCCAATGCAAGGCTATAGCTTTTAGGTGGAATTTTAATTTTTGTGTGTATGTGCGGCTCAGGGTTGAATCCAGGGCTTTGTGCATGCTAGGCAAGCACTCTACCATTTAAGCTATGCCCCCTAGTCTGTAATTGTGCAGCATGTGTAAAGGTTGTAATCACAGCACTTTGTGATATAAACATTCTTCTTTTACTAACAAGATAAAACACAGACAACAGTCTTGTACAGATTAAAGGCTCCTTTAAAAAGAAAGAAGATCTCTGATTCTCCCTACATTTCTAAGCAAAAATATGAGATGGGATTTCTTATACTAATCAGCAGGTTATTGTGCCAAACAGAGACAGTAAGTTGTCCTTTCTTATGTTACCACAGGAGAGAGAATTGTGCAGATTAACTTCCATTAAAAGGAAAATAAGACATTTAGTGAACAAAAATGTGTTTGCCTTTTAAGTGACGACTCTAATAAACCTTTCCTTTAGTGTTTTTGCTTTCTAGAATAGAAGGTGTTTTCTATTATAAAACTACAATTGGGCCTCATAAAACTGAAGAGGAAAAATAAAGGTTGCATCACCAATCAAGTGCAAATATTAGAGCATGTTAATGTTGGAGGATTTTACGGGTGAACATCATTAGAAATGATCTTCTACGTCAGCACCTGGAATGGCTTTCTAATTCTTATGGAGTAATCACACTTTCTCAGGAATTCCTCAGGCATAGAAAGAAAATGCTCAATGGAATGCTTGAAGAAATGGGTAACCATTTTTTTTTAAGATTTTTGATTTTCAGAAAACTCTTACTTTCTTGCAGAGTTAGAGAAAATTTAGCACCATACTTTATATTTGGGTTACTATAGAGATGGTCATTGTTATCAGTTATGAGCTTTTCTTCATTACTTAAAGTAACAACACTAATACAGTGAGCAGCAAAATGCTTTCTCGTGATCTTCTGGAGGCCCCTTGTCATCATTGGAGAAATGATGACCCTGATATAAGATACATGAGTTGTGGTCTTTTGACATTCCTCACTCTGACACCTAAAGACCTCTAAGTCATGCTTTCCTTCCTCTCTTTGCAGTAGTAGCTCCACTATGAATGCTCTGTTCTAGGCTAGCTTGTATATTCCAAGTCCATCAAATACAGTTCTGCATCTTCCTCCCTGTTATCCACGTACTGGGTGTTCTGTCCATCTCACTCCCCTAATCCAAATTCTACCTCTCCCTCAAATCACCAAGTAGTACCCGGAAGCCCTGATTGACTTGCATTGATTTTAAAGTAGGCATTGAGCATAATTCTACATAAAAAACGTTTTTGTGGTACTGGGATTTGAACTCTGGGCCTTATACTTCCTAAGCAAGTGCTCTACCACTGGATTCATACCTCCAGCCTTTAACTGTCCCTACATCTTAATACTTGGAAATGATTAGCTGGACTGATTGCATTACAGGGATGGCAAGTGCATGGTTCATCGTGAGTAGGTTCATCGTGACATCATTCTATTCCATCCTAGTCTTTTTAAAATTTTCTTTTAATAAGCAAAATGAATGTTAAGTATGATAGTCATTTTATTAGATTAGGTACATTTCCCATGAAAATAGGAATTGTTTCTGGAAGAACATCAATTCAGCCAACAAATGCTTATTAACACTTACTTTGTGCCGGGTCTGGTTTTAGTGCACACAGCAGTGACTAAGTTTCTAGTCTTGTGAGCAAAGTCAAGGAAAAATAATAATAAAGTAGCAAGTGATACAGTGATAAGTGCCAATGGGCAATATAGCGCAGAGAAGGGGAAATTGGGACTGTTTGAAATTGTAGTTCTTACTGTGTGGGAAGAGAAGGCATCCCACCCAAGGGTGGTGAGGAAGGAAGCCATGCAGACATCCCAGAAACAGCATCCCATGTGCAGTGCACCAACGCGGCATTCCCTAAGGCTGCAGTGTACCTGGTGTGCTAAACAGCGGTTGGAATGGGGACTAATAAGCAGAGACCTACAGGAAATTAAGAAGAAAGGGGACAGGTGGTAAACTGGGAAGACTCAGGCAAAGTGACAAAGCCTGAGCAGGACCTGTTCTAACGGCCTGGTCTTCACCTTTTTAAGTGCAGAGATGAGGAAACGCTGAACAGCCTTTGGCAAACGCATGAAGTTAAATGACTTCTGCCTGCCTTAGACTCACTCCTCTGGGGGCGGCTTTTGCCACACTGAAGGAAGGGAAGAGAAGAAGGGAGAGTCATCAGGAGAGCAGTACAGTGATCCAGGAGGAGGAATCCAAGTTGTTCACAGTGCCAGGGAAGAAAATACAAAAAAAAATTTTATATTTAACTCATCTTGACAACTTTGAGAACCCATGCAACTATGTGTTTTAGGTAGGCACAGGGAAACATCACTCTGAAAGCACTGAAATTGCATTTGATTGGCATGTGCAACATGATAGATCTATGAGAAATGGTGGCTTTCCCACTAACGAGATGTTAATTTACCTCTACAGAAAAAAAGGTTAATTTACTTCTACAGAAGTGTTTGTGAGCTTGTGTTCAGGACTGTAGTTATTCTGGTTGGTAAAGCAGTTTTGTGTTGGATTAAAAAATGTATATTTTTCACATGGCTTTCATACAGTGTCAAGAAAGGATAATTGCCAGAAAATAACAGTACTGAGTTGACATATCCTATCTTTGGGAAAGGAAACAATCTGACATTTGCTGTTCCAAGATATATTTATAAAATAAACGAGAAAACCAGAGACACTGAAGCAACAAAAGGCTGTGAAGTCTCAGTGTAGCTACCATGTACATGTAGAGACAAAACCGACATTGCATGTATACATCAATTGATTCCCCACTGCAAAGGGAAGTTACCTTCCCCCTCATTTCAGTTGGAATGTTTGGCTTCTTGCTGTAGATTTCTGCCGCCCCCCCCCCCTCCAAAATTCAGGATTGTCTGATTCGATTCAGCCTCCCAAAGTTACTCCTAGTTTATCTAAAAGAGTTACATAATTCTCGGTTGCTTCCGGGAATGGGGGCGGGGGGGGGGGTGTCTTGTTTAACAGACAGCTACCCAAAGACCCAAGGAAAGGGCTGACAACAGTAGTAGACACCAGGCGCGCTGAGTCTGGGGGCAGGAGTGGGGAACTGGGCTTTGGGCAGGAAGCGCTTTTTCCTTCTCTGCAGAGAAGGAAGCCTGCCCGGCTACTCATTTCTGTTTCAATCCTGACAGAAACCGACAAGCTGAGCCTCTGCTTCTCCAGCCTGGAGACCACCATTCCTTGTCCCCAGTTAGATTTCTCATAGGATGGAGGTGTGAATGGCAAATCTCTGAGAAAGAAAGAAAACAAAAAGATGGAACCCGCAGCCAGGGGTTCCCCCCACTAGGTTTTTCCTGTGCGGAGTTACCAAGATGTTCAATCCACATTGCTGGGGGCATGCTTACCTGCCAGCTGGTGCAGAGGATGGAACTAGTTCTCGAATTGCTGAACAACTCCACACACACGCCTCTATAGGAACCCCGTGTGCTCCCAGATACCAATTCTATCCATGGTCACGGGAGACAGGCAAAACGGGAAAATATCCACCCCCAGACCAGAGCGAGCAAGCCCAGGCCCAAAGCCAAAGCCAATTTGCATTCCTGAACCTAACATCCGTCCTGCACGCGTTCGTGCAGGCTAGCAGAGGACCCCAGGGCGCATCCCAGCAAGGACCCCCGGCCGCCCACCCTGCACCTCTCAACCCAGCCTGCTCATCGTGCACGTTCTCCAGCAGCCAGCTGAACTCTCTGTGGTGAACGCTAAGCCAGATGCAGGCCAGGGCTCAGGGCATCCCGCAGGGCGCGGTGGCTGGACGGGCCCAGCGCAGGGCGGGGGGGCTGGGTCTCCACCCTAACTCAGTTTCGTGGCATGGCAGGTGCACCTCGCTAGGGGTCCGCAGATCTGGGACACCCACGGCAGCTGGCACCCGGTGTGGATACCCGCCGGGCACCTGGCGCCGCGGGCCAGGGAGGAGAAAAGTGGACGTTCTCGAACCCACCCTGTCCAGCCGGTGTACCCCACCGCGGGCACCCCATGAGAACTCCAGCACGCGGCGGCGACTCCAGCCAGCCGAAGCGATCGAGGTGCGGGGAGGACCGGGGCTGACACCTGGCCACCTGCGTGGCCTTGGTGAGAGTCCAAGAGAAGAAAACTTAGGTCCCCAAAGCCGATGCCCGGGCGGAGCGGAGCGGAGCGCGCGGGGATGCGCGCGCGGCGGGAAGGTACGGGGTCCCGTCGGCGGGAAGTCCCGCAGCATCCCGCCCCCTGCCCGCAGAGAGAGGGGAAGGCTCTCTCCACACCCCCTCCAGTCCCCCCCCCAAGTTTTGGGGGTGTACTCACAGCCTTTCTGGTCTGCTCTGCAACAAGCGATTTCTCCAAAGTCCCCCCTTAAAAAGCATCAACTTGCAACTTAACCTGCTCCGGGTCCGAGCCGTCCTCTGTCTGGGCTCCCGCGTCGGTTAAAGCGGGAAAGGGAAGAGGACCAGAGGAGTGGGGGGCGGGAGAGGCAAGGGAAGACCGGCTGGTGCTCCGCCTGCTCAGCTCCCAAAGATGCTGAAGATAGGAAGAGACGCCCCCTTAAAGCCGAACTCCACCTCATCCCGGACCACGTGACGGCGCCCCGGGGAGACGCGCCCTCCCCCCGCCCCCCTCCGTCCCGGGAGCCGGACCTCGGGGTGCGGGGCTGGGAATTCTGCGGGGAGCAGCGAGCGACGCGGACCCGCGGGTGCGAGCAAGTGCTCGGCACCCGGACCCCGCTCCCCGCCCAGGCCTCGCGCAAAGCCAAGCAGTTTTACCAGGCTGTAAAAAAAAAGAAAGAAAGAAAGGGAAAAGATAAAAGTCATTGGCACAGCCATCTCCGTTGTGCGCGGGTCAGTGCCATCTTGTGGCTGAAGTCCTGCCAGTGAACGCTGAAGCCCGAGCCCGAGACCAGGCTGCGCGCCCGGGGACCCGCGGGAAGCGCCCGCGCGATTCGCCGCAGCTTCGCCACTCCTGCGTGTTTTCGCTTTCTTTTGTTGTGGCTCCAGTCATGGCTCACGCCGGTGCCTAGGAGTTCTTTTTCTACTGTTTGTGAATAACAACGACCACCAGAGTCTTGCAAAAGCCAAAGAAGGCAAGCCCAGATAGGAGACAGAGAGACAGACGGACAGAGTCCTTCCTTTGAGTTAGCCTTTATGTTCCTCTTTGAAAATAAATGCACTGAGTATGTTTCCTGCCAAGCACCTAGCTGCTTTTCGGATTGGTTTGTGTTTTGGGAGGGGAGTGTACGAGGTGTGAAAGAATATTTCCCCTGTTCAAAAGAATCAGTTCTATTTCTTCACCGCTTCGTCTTTCACAATATGAAACTAGCAAGGGAGGAAGGGAAGGAGTAAAGGAGGGAAGGAGGGAAGGAAGGAAGGGAGGAAGGAGGAAGGAAGGAAGGAAGGAAGGAAGGAAGGAAGGAAGGAAGGAAGGGAGGGAGGGAGGGAGGGAGGGAGGGAGGGAGGGAGGAAATCAATGGTGCATGTAGCCATAGTTGGGGAATCCAGGCTTATCATTAACATTCAGATATTTTATGTGGTTCTGTTCTGGAAGTCAAAGTTACTTAATAACACAGATTCATGGATAAACAAGATTTATTGCTTCAGATGTCTGAGAATTTCTTCAGATAATAGTCTTTTAATTAAGGTATGGACACTGCCTTGAAGATGCAGAAATATCTACTACAAAACTGCCCCCTTCACTCATCTTAGAACTAGAAGCAAAATAAAAATTGGAAACATACTTCTGAGACTTACAGTTAAAATTCTTTTTTCTGGTTATTAGCTTGGCTAAATGTGATTTGAAGTTTGGTGAGGGTTTATTGACTCATAGAAAAAGGGATGTACCCCATCTCAGGCACTTTCTCTCCAGAAAATATCTCTAAAATATTCATTCTGAGACATGTTTTAACAGTTGAGAAAAACTATCACCATGCTACAAACATACTATGAGTTTAGTATGCAATAATAAATATAAGTATGCATTTTAATACCATTCTAATAGTTAAAAGTAAAATGATATCATGCATGTATATGTTTATATGCACACACAGGCACCAAGACAAACTATAAGACACAATTTAGGATTTTAGGACTTTTATAGGTCCTAAAGGTGCTAGGTCAACTGAGACTACAGCTCTGCCGTTCTCCACATTCCACACATCTGGGATTATACACAGGCACCACTACACCTCGCTTGTTACTGGCTGAGAGTAGACTTAAACCATGGTGCCCTATCTTTGCCTCCTGAGTAGCCAAGATAAGACATGATGTCCCTGGCTGGATTCTCTTAAGGAACCATACCATACAGATTGATATTTACTACAACTGCATTCATCTTTTTGTATTCAATTCCTTTCAGTCACATTCTACTCTGAGAAGTTTCAGCTACAGTTATTATCTTGTTTGAACCTGGTGCAAGATTACTCCTAACATGACTGGGATTATCTACCAAGATTATATATGTATATGTAAACATGGTTGTTATATTTAAAAGTATTATTTTGTAGTGAGACTATAATTTGGACTTGGATACTATGTGTGTGTGTGTGTGTTCCAAGAATGCTAATGAAAGTGCATTAACAAGGTCAGCGTTGATATAGCTATCATGTTTTTAGCATTTTATTGACTCATTTTTATGAAGTATTATTCCAGAAGCAAATCTACTCGACAGAGCTCCATTTTTGAGATATGAATCTCAAATACTAACCGTTGAGGGTTCACTGGTCTGAAAAGACCATTCTCTGTAGTAAATTTTGTGTTTCAAGGAGTTTTGAAATGCTAATCAACAACAAAATTGTTTAACTCTCTAGAAATAACACTAAGGACTCTTTTTATATGTAAACTAGAGAAACTAGGCATGGTAAAATGCAAAGACTACAGGAGCTCCCTTTACAATAAGCAAGACAATCAGAATTCTTCAAGAGATAATACGTTGAATTTTAAGATCATATTATTTTTCTGTCCTCAACTAGTCAGTCGCACACTTTCCTATTTTCCAAATAGAAAAAATCAGTCTTGATAAAATGTTGCCTTCTCTAAAGAGAGAGAAAGGTGTAAAATTCTGAGTATTGCTTTCGAAATTTCATAACATCCTGACATATAAACCATGACTAAAATTATGATCTGTTGTTCTTTGGGGCAACAGCCTTGATCCACCATTTAAACTGTAGAATAAGATCGACTCACCAAATCTAAACAAATCTTAATTAGATCTCAAAAAGTGAAACATTTTTATGGTCTTATCCAGCCTTTAAATTCCATAATTCAGCTCAGGGGACACCGTGGAACTTAGTAGTAGAGAGCTTGCCTAGCATGCACAAGGTTTGGATTCAATCTAAAAAGAAGAAGAAATAGGAAAGGAGAACCTAGGAGGAAGAGAGGGGGAAGAGGAGGAAGAGGAGAAGGAGGAGGAGGGGGAGGAAAAGGTGGAGGAGGAGGAGGGGGAGGGGGAGGGGGAGGAGGAGGAAAGGGAGGAGGAGGAATAAAAAAGAAACATTAAAAATAAAAATTCAAACATTTCAAAATACAAATAAATTCTATGATCTAATAATTGTCTAGAAAAAAGTGTGTCTCTGAATTTGGTATAGGAACTTAAGTAATGTAATGAATTACTGTCCTGCAGAACTTCTGCTACAAAGGTTAAAGTGTCTAAAATGCTATTAGGCCCTGATGCAGGTAAACTGCTATAAAGAGTCGTTCAGAGAAATCTTGGTAGGCATTAAAATTCCATGTACAAAAAAGAAAACATTGGTTATATAGAATAAGAGGAACTTCATCAATTAGGATAGAGTTTTCTTTGAGAATAATATCCTTGGAATAATACTGTGGAGTAAATGTTGCTTTTAAGAACATAAGGAGGCGGTGGGGGGGGGTATAATTGGGTGGGGGGAGGGGGGAGGCTGGGAAGGGAGGTGAAGGGTAAACAAAGGAGGAGGCTGCAATGCTTGGTAAGAAATGTATGCATTATCCTGCCCATGTAATTGTAGCCCCTCTGTACAGTATGTTCTCAAATAAAATAAAATAATATTTTATATAAAAAAAAAAAAGAACATAAGGAGGCTAAGACCTGGGGGGATCAAATTGCAAAGACCAAACAAAATAATCTGTGAGACTTTAAAATAATCATCAAAATGCTAGACTGGAGCTTAGGTGTCAGAGTTCCAGTAACAAGCAAGAAAGCCAACACAAGAATAAGAGATCCTGAATCCAAGCCCTGCTACTGTGGGGGGTGGGGTGGGGAAGATGTGTGTGTGTGTGTGTGTGTGTGTGTGTGTGAGAGAGAGAGAGAGAGAGAGAGAGAGAGAGAGAGAGAGAGAGAGAGAGAGAGAGAGAGAGAGAGAGACAGGCAGACAGACAGACAGACAGGCAGGCAGGCAGACAGGCAGACAGACAGAGACACAGAAAGAAATAAGAAAATGCTTTCAGTAAATCAATGACATATCATCAGTTGTAAATGACTTTAAACCTGCAGCATTAAGGTATTTTTAAAGTCTACTTCTTAGAAGTAATGAAATATGGCAGGGAAATACTTTCCACAAAATTGGTTAGTACCATTAAATAGTCAGTATACTCTTTTAACTCTGATTTTTGAGAGAATTCAATGTGATAAATAAGTGACAAGTTAGCTAAACAGTAAGTACACAAGTACCTAGACAAAAAGTTCAATTATCTCCCTTTTGTAGAAGATGCCAAATGCTGTTTGTGGATTACACTTCATCTGAAATTGGAATGCACTTCAGTAAAGTTTCATTGGATTGCATAGGATACCTATTTGAGACATGTGTAAAGTTTGCTAGAAAAAAAGTTTTTAAAATTATTTAGTAAGCAAATATTTTTCTATAGGATTCATGCTGTCAGATAATCTTCAGGCATTTAACAAAAGTGTGGACTGTGTTTTAAGATATAATGGCATGAGACAATTACATGGAAGAGTAAACGGATCATTGAGATTGTTACTATTGTCATTTTAATAGTAATCATGATGTTTTGGTTCAGGTGTCCTTTCAAAGAGACAGGGGTGAAAAAAAACCCCAAAACTGTTGTTTACCAGGACCAATATCAATCAGACCTTCCATCATCTTTGACAAAAGTCTTTAGTTGCCAATATTTCCTATACCCCTGCTGTAATCTCAGGCCTGCTATTATAAACTGTCACCGTATATATAGCACTTCAAGTAGCCAATGTCAGTAGGTTGAGAACTTTATAGACCATGCTATAAAGCTATAATAGTATATGTTTTTCCACTTTGGGGGGGGGAGATTTCTTATCAACACCTAAGAAGATCATAAATGGCCACAGAAGGGTAGTATGAAGCATCCCTGTACATCTCTCCATTCAGCTTGTGTTTCCTGTCCTTACTCTTTGGTTTAAGAACTTGCTGCTGTTTTTCTTCCTCCAGATACATATAAATCTAGACAATATCCAAACATCCAAGCATAAAATATTGTATAATCTGACTCCTCTGAACTCATGAGATCACTTAGCTACCACCTTTCACTAGTGTAGCATGTAGGTAAAAATAACTCAGTTGCACAGATTTTTGTATTAATACCCTACAGACTATAACTTCAGATGAGCCTTAAGGCTTACCCAGAATCTCCTGGGCCTGCCTTCTTCTTTCCTGAGCTGTTTTAGAATGTCATCCCTTTTGCCCAGCTCCCTACCCCTTACCCTTATTTTCACTGGATTCTTCTTTCTCTTCCATTTGAGTCAAGTCCATCATGGATTTACTCTGTAATTCTCATACTCCTGGTTTTGGCAGTGGATCATTGGAACAGCTGCGTCAGCCCCCAGGCTGTGTGAGTCACCGTAGCCTGCTGAATTCCAAACGCTACGGGCACAGAGGCAAGCCATCTCCACTGTGTTCTTCTGCAGTACTTAGCCAGGCAACCATGAGCAGAAAAATCTACACATCATCAGATTCTACTACATTTTGTTGATGGTAAGTGTTAACTGCAACATCTCTTTACTCAGTCATGTACCTTATCTTTTTGGCCCATCACTAAAATAAAAACAAAGACAAACTATTTCATCTCTTTCTCAGAGTGACTCTCTTCCCCATGCAGCTCTTTCCAAACCACCTTCCCTTTCTTGGATAATTAGACACATTTACTCTTCACTCAGTTATTCTGGGAGTTATCTCTGAGTTATTCTGCCCAGGACACTAATGGCTGAAAACACTGAAAAACACAATCTAAGCTTCGTTCTATTTACCCATGTGCCTCGTAGGCCTTTTGTGACTATCCTCTCCTCCAGGAGTCTTCATTTTCTTTTACTTGGTTAAATACATTTCAGCCTCTTTCTTACTGGATCTTTTTCTCAGTCATGTTCCCTAGGATCTCCCAGATCCTATCATAAAAATAGGCCATAGATAACCTTTTTTATCAGCCTAAACTAATCCCACATACTCTCTCTCTTTCTCTCTCTCTCTCTCTCTCTCTCTCTCTCTCTCTCTCTCTCTCTCTCTCTCTCTCTCTCTCTCTCTCTCTCCCTCTCCCTCTCTCTCTCTCTCTCTCCCTCTCTCCCTCTCTCTCTCTTTCTGTTTATATCAGGCTAGGTCCATTAGCCTGCCAAGATCAACTCAAATCCTTACACAGCTAATTGTTTTCAAGAGACAAAATGAACATAATTTCAAGCATTCAGAGCCCATTTGCTTCTTATTAGTTGAAAAGGTCTCACATTTGCTAACTATACAGGAGACAGTTTCTGTAGCTATGAAAGACACCAAATCACTGCTACATTCTGGTCTCTCTGAGCCACAGTATGCTTGTCCTACTGCTGAGTGATTTCACCTACACCTGTAAGACATCTCCAGTGCTCTCCATTGCCCTTCTGCATCTAAAGTCCCCTTGTCCTAAATCATTTGTTAGGTGTTAGCTCCACCCTGTTGTCTCTGGAAGTTCGTGGAAGATACCACTCCTGTCTGTCATCCTTTCAAGGACTACTTGAATAAACGTGGTGCTTTTTGTGATCCATTGTCTTCCTTGATCAACCCTGACATAGCACTTTACCAGATTCCATCTTACTCCACACTCTCTGTCTTTCTTCCTCCCTCCCACCCTCCCCTCTTCTATCTCATTCTTAATGTTTAGGGATACTCTTCACCACCTATGTCCTTGTATGCTCACAACCCAAAATACAAATCTGTCTGGGTTTCCCAGGCAAGTGTGCATCTCGGCTCCCAGGTTCTGTTCTCCAGCACATCAGCAGATCCTCAATCTTCTCCCTTGAAACAGGATCTAGCTATTTTCTCAAGCTTTTCCTTCCCTCATACTCTCAAATAATAGTGGGTCATTTACTCCCATCAATCCTTATTTCCCAAAGTTTCTCCCACACACATTGTTTCTATTCTGAAATCTCTTCTTATTTGTCTATGAGCACAGTCTCTGCCAGCATCTGCCTTTAGAGCTACCTGGGGATATCTCTCCACCTTCAAACATCCAGTTGCTGTCCATCCAGAGCCTTCAAGCAAAGCACAAGCACAATCTTATTTGGTATCAACCTCTATCACATGCGTGTGAGTTATCCTGACTCATTTTCATCCTCTTTAAGGTGGAGCATGGTGTCCCTCATGCCCTTATTGCCCTCCATCTTACTTGCCATTCTCTGTAATGGACTTGTAGAACTCTCACCCATTTCTCAGTTCAAGCATCTTCTCAACTACAAAGCCCTCTGTGGTCCACCTTTCCACCTCCTCTCATAGGCTGAGTTTGCATTCTGGTCCAATTTCTTACAGAATTGCTTCCTTCCAAGCTAATGCAGAACTTACCTCATTAAGTAGCGGTTATTTATTTGCAAAGATCTACTACTACATTGTGATCTCTTGAGAGCACCAATTCGTTTGGTTTTTACCAGCCCTTTAAACTTAAAGCATAGAAGAGTATTAAAGGTTTTGTAAAATACTGAAAAGGTTTTGTCAAAAGATTGAACAAAATAGGTTTCATGATTTCCCTCATTTGTAAGAAGTAGAATATGTCTATGACATTCTTTTGGGGGGGGGTTGTTGTGGGACTTGAACTCTGGGCCTGGGCACTGTCCCTCAGCTCTTCAGCTCAAGAATAGCACTTTACCGCTGGAGCCATAGCGTCATTTCTGGTTTTCAGAGTGGTTTATTAGAGAAAAGAGTCTCACAGACTTTTCTGCTCCAGCTGGCTTTGAACCATGATCCTCAGATCTCAGCCTCCTGAGTAGCAAGGATTACAGGCGTGAGCCACTGGCTCCCAGCCTCTATGATATTCTTAACAGGGAATCTCAATAACCCAATTGCTTAGTGCATACGACCACATATAATGAAGTATATCAACATGAACTCTAATATATGGAAACAAAAGGTTCTTATTGTGCCCTGTAAGTAGTTTGTTTTTTGTTTGTCTTAGCTTTCTGTACTTTGTGTCTTGTATACAAGATTATTCAATATGTGGAAGGGAAAGGGAATCACAGAAACAGCAGCACAATGGATGAACCAAAGCAACATTGATACTCACTTGACACTATATTGGATATGAACCTTCCAACTTGGGGGAGAGGAGGATAGGAGGGGTAAGTGGGAGATAATGAGAGATGGGGTAACAATGATTTAAAAAAAATGTACTCATGACCTTACTTATGTAACTGCTCATCACCTTTTCAATAAAAATAAAACTGACATTAAAAGATTGAACAGTTAGGAATAGGATAGGATTACAAAAATTTGGAATACCACAAAGTCAGCCCATTTATTCATCTCAGACATTGAAAACTGCCTTTTAATGTATGCAGTTACAATGGATTATGGCTATTTTCATGCATGTACCTTTCCCAAACAATTTTTTCCTACTATACTTTTGATAATTTGGAGTTTTTATGTGTTTTTCTTCTTTCCACAACATATGTGGATCCAAATAATGGATTCTGTACCCTGTTACAAAATAGGTTAGATAGGAAAATGCTTCTAATGCTCCTGAATGAAACATCCCATATATTTTTTTCTACCAGTGTGCTAACATGCTTTTAAAAGCTAAAATGCCTGTGAAAAATGATCAGTGTATGAATATGGTAGCACAGACTTTGGAAAAGCATGGTTCTTCAATCACATTAACTTTTGATTTTTAGCTTAGGCTTTGAAGAGCTCTCTAAACATTCCTTTTAAAGACTATTCAAAACAAACCAGCATAACAAAAATAAATAAATAATAGGTTTCCTTTCATTGCAGCTTAAATATAGTACAGCTATATTTAGATAAAACTAGATTGAAAAAATAATTCACCATGAAAATTATTTGAAAGGAAAACAGCTTTACAGATACTAATGAACACCATTGTTCTAATGTGTAGAAGTGAAAGTCAATGAATTTATATGATAAAATATTATGTCCCCAAAGGATCCCAGGTTCTCTAAGTGATAGATAGAGAGATAGAGAGATGAAAGATGGCTTGTGGATATGCAAAATATTAACCTTTGTTGGGAAAGAAAGTAATTATGCAGCTCATGCTAGTTGCACAAAAGAGGATATGCCAGTTATAAAACTGTCAATAGGCTTTTGTTTCTGCTTTTTCTTCTTTTTCCTTATTTCTTTTGCTTCTGCTTTTCTTTTTTACTTTCTTACTAATACAGGTGAGAGACAAACAGTATCCGTGAATATAAATCTCTGAAGATACAAAAATATTGCTTTCCTTTTTTTTTTTTTTTTTTTTGGTTATGGGACTTGAACAGGGTCTGAGCACTGTCCCTGAGCTCTTTTGCTCAAGGCTAGTGCTCTACCACTTTGAGCCACAGCTCCACTTCTGGTTTTCTAGTGGTTAATTAGAGATAGCCCCAGGTAGCTCTAAAGCTAAACTCTTTTAAAAATATGTATTTATTATCTTTAAACAGTTGTACAAAATAGTTTCAGTTCAACAGTTAGTTTATGAGTACAATGCATCTTGACCAATACCAATCACGTTTCTTCCATCTACCTCCATCTCCCATTCCCTCAAATCCTTCCTCCCCTTGAACCCTCACCCCTGAAAAAATATGTTTCAGTGAGGCCACATAGCTAATTTGGGACAAAACCTGACTACAACTCAGGTTCTTTAAATTGCCTATCATACACGTATGTATGGGATATATGGTCATATAAACACTGATATATACACATATATCACATGTGTGTATTTTAATGTGGAAAATTTACTTCCAAAGGAGAAAGGAGAATTGTTCAATCTCTCTGGAAATCAGTCACTATTTTGTATTTAATGGTTTAATCATTAGGGCATCAAAAGGAGAAATAAAACTCTGCTTAAGGAGAACTTGGTGAAGTGTTTATATTTCCCCTGGGGCCCTTGAAATGGTCATTGAATTGCTTGGTAAAATGACTTTATATACTCAGAACTCTGGATTAATTTTTTAAACATCCTTTGCACAATCCATATGTACTAATAAAAAGTTATTGCATAACAATAATGCATTTAGGCAGTAGAGCTATGGCTCAAAGTGGTAGAACACTAGCCTTGAGCAAAAGATCCAGGGACAGTGCTCATGCCCTGAGTTCAAGCCCCACAGTCCACCAAGAACAAAACAAAACCAAAAAAGATAATGCATGTAAGTGAGTTCTTTATGTTAAGCTCTAAATGCTCATTTTTATGACAAATTAAATTGATTATTCTGAAGAAACAGATGCAGCAAAGAACATCACAAACATTTTTTGATAACACAAAAAAAGTGGTCCTTTTCACATCTTGTAAGTCTGATGGATTTAAATTTGCCAGGTCATATGACAGGCAGGAAGAGTCGCTGTAGTGGTAGATTACTTGCCAAGCATGCAACAAGCCTGTGTTCAATCCGCAGTATCCCCTAAAAAAGTGGACACAAAAATATTTACTCCTAATGAGTGCCAGCAAAAAATTTTAGAGGAAAAACATATATCCAGCAAAGTAATATTCTTTTCTCTAGTTTATTTACCCCATCCCTCTTTTGTTGTTGTTATTGCTGTTGTTGGTCATGGGGCTTGAACTCTGGGCCTGGGCTCTGTCTCTGAGCTCTTCAGATCAAGGCTAGCGCTCTACCACTTGAGCCACAGTGTCACTTCTGGTTTTCTGAGTGGTTTATTGGAGATAAGAGTCTCATAGACGTTCCTGCTTGGGCTGGCTTTGAACCGTGATCCTCAGATCTCAGCCTCCTGAGAAGCTAGGATTACAAGCCTGAGCCACCAGCACCGGCCCCCATCACTCTTACAAGTAACGTATCAGAACCCTGTATCCTTTGAAATTGTATCAAAACCCTTCAGTATTTGTTCTCCAAAGTCAGTAGCTATTATTGAAATAGAAAAATGACCTTAACCAAAACACCAGATGTGTTTCTCAAATTAAAAAATAATACCCCAGGCATGATTGTCCAATAATTTGTCTTAGGAGTCCCAGGTGGGCTATAATTTTTACCTCTACCAATAAACCTTTTATCTTAACCTATAAAGAATCGTGAAAACTGGGAAATAGCCAGTTTAATTTTGTAATATGAATAATAAGCAGCTTAATTTCCTGAGGGAGGACTTTAGAAATAGTGAGTGGGAAAACTACAGAGTGCAGAGATGGATTTTACCATTGTATTGCCAGAGGTGGCACTTCCTTCTTCCATGTGACTGCTAGGCTACATCACACACAGAAAACTGCCCTGTTGTGTCCTAGGAAGAGGAATAAGGTACAATCTTGAATCCTTTATATTATCCCTTTATATTACCCCTTTCAGCAGTGTATGATTGAAAATTTTTTCACTTGACTAATTCTTTAAAAAAAATGATTCTTACTAATTTGGTCACTGTGTGTCCTTAATACTGTATATGGAATTTCAAGAAGGAATTTCACCTCCCTTTTTTGCAACTTGCATGCTTACGTCTCTCTGGGAAAGGAAAATGGGCAGGTTACCAGAATCTGTGTGGGTCTTTTATTTTCAATACTCTAATAATAACCTTTTCTTCAACATAAAGTTTCTTCTTGTCAAAAGAAAAAAAAATTAGTGGCAAAAACAAAGAAATGGATGTTGCATTTTTAGTGTGCAATCGCCTGGGATGTCAACTGGTGTTTGAAGATAATCACTGAGGGTGTCAGCAGTTTTGAATGTGTATGTGTGTGCAAAGACTGTGCAACGGATGAGAAAAGGGAATTTAAAAATTGTTTTTAAGTAGTTGTACAAAAGGGTATCGATTTAATGTGTTGGTTTATGAGTACAATGCATCTTGATCAAATGTCACCCCTAAGGGCAGCATTGTCTTGGCCTTGTGCAGTTACATTAACAGTACAATAGTTGAAGCTAAGAAAGTCCAAGTTTAAGTGCTTGTTTTCTCAAAGTCTTTTCTGTTTGATGTCTCCATCCTCTTTTTTTTCTTTCACACTCCAGACTCCACAGACCAGACTTAAATGCCTGTTTTGGCATCATGTTTCAGAAATAAAGCAAAGAAGAATACAATAGTAACTTACTTTCAGGAAGCACTTAGTTAAGCATTCTTGGGTTGCTCCCTAGCTGTTAAAATGACGCTACACTCTGAAGATCCCTGGAGTACTGAATGTTGAATTAGCAGAACAGGCGCCCAAGAATCATCTGACCTCTGGGATGCCTGCTAACAATGGCTACCCCACGTGTTCGATTTACAAGTTGTAATGTTCCTATGAAAGTCGGCTTAACTGCCAGAGTGTCCGGCCAACAGGATTGTACTCAGAGACACCTGAGGGTTCATACAATACGCCTCTTGTCATGCCCTAGTAGCTCTGCCTTTCCCTCTCCCTTCTCTCCTCCTTCTTTTCTCCTCTCCTCTCCTCCCCCCTCTTTCCCTCTTCCCTCTCTCCCTCTCTCCCTCCCCCCCTCTCCCTCTGCTTCACACCCACGCACATGCCTAAAGTATCTGCTAGCTAATGATTAGCTTAAAAGCAGGGCAAACCTAAAGCAGATTTGAAAACATTAGGAGTGGAAATCGCACTGGGCTGAGAACAGAGGCCAGGCAAAATTGTGGTTTGCCTGTTTGTTTCCCGTGGAGTTGGTGGCTGCCCAGATCGCTTGCTTATTTACTTATTTATTTGTTTAGGCCAAGGGCAAGTCTCTTCACCTCTTCATCTTCTTTGGTTCTTGTTCGTCTTGGGACACAGGACTTGATTGCATTTGCGCCTCACCCTCCAGCTCCACACAGTCTGCCCACACCCAACACGCCCCGGTCTGCCTGGGCCGCCGCCGGCCGTGGGCACCTCTCCGCATCCCCGCATTCCCGCACACTCTGTCCTACCTACCCCTCCCCACGTGGAAGGACGCCGCTGAGCTCGGTTCTGTCTGTCTTTTTGCCTCGGTGCCACCCTGCTCCCCCAGAACAAAGAGATCGCCGGCCTTGAAGCTCTCCCTCACCAAGCCTAAGCCCCGCGCGCGGGGCGCGCGCGCACGCAGGTCCCTGGAGCGGGGACGCAGAGATCTCCTGGCCCACCAAGTTCAGGAGTCCGGGACTAGGCGCCCGGGGAGCGCGCGGGCCTCCACCGCACTGACTCCCCGCATCTGCTCCCCAGGTCCTCCCCAGAGAAGGGTAGGAACTGGGGGGGCCCCGGCCCTTAGGACACACTGGAGCGGGGCAGAAGCCCCGGAGCAGGATCTCGGAGTGTGGGGGGGCCGCGGGGGTGTCCTCGAAGCAGTCACGTGTTCCCAAGGCGCCTCTAAAGCCCTCTCTTCTCCCGCCGCCTCCTCCTCCCCTCCGCCCCGCTCGGGTCGCCGTGTGCAGAAGCCACCGCGCGCGCGGGGCCGCGTTCCCGGGAGCCGAGGCGCCGGCGGCGGCCGGGGACCCCCGAGGTACAGGGCTCCCCCCTTTAGCATCGGGTGGCCCTGGTCCTGGTGCGCAGGCGGGGTCGGGGAGGGGAGCTGTGCGCTCCTGGGCCCCGGGAGCACGCACCCCTGTCCGTGGTTCTGAAGCGTAGCGCGGCGGGGCTCCCCATAGGCTGGGGTGGCTGGGAAAAGGGGGGTTGGGGTGGGATGGGGGGGCGGACAGCCAGTTGTCACGCGTGCAGGGAGAGCCGGGACGGGATCGGGTTGGATTCTTGTCTGGCCGGCAGGTCCCTGGAGTCCCCAACTCACCCGAGGTGGAGCCGGCGCCGCGTCGGGACCCCTGGAGAAGGTCGGGGAGCCACGCACGTGTCGTCCCGCAATGGTTCGGGGTGGCGGGGAGGGCTGGATGGGGAGCCCCGGTCCGCTGGACCAGCTCAGCTGCGGGTGCAGCTCCGCGGGGTGCCCGGGGGTGGTGGTGGCTGGTTTTCCGTGGTCACCTGGCTCTGTCGGGGACAGGGGCTCAACCTGCGGCTGGGGGGGGGGGGGGCGGTGTCACTCTGTCCGTCCAACTTGCTCGGCTGTCCCGGGGCTGGCGGAGACCCAGGAGGCAGCCGCGCGCCCAAGCCTCCCAAGGCAAGCCGAGCTGCCAGCAGCGCCACACACCTGGATCCCGGGGGCGGGGGAACGGGGGGGGGGGGGAATTCTGATCCCCAAGTTTGCAGACCTTTTTATGCTGTATGAGAGGTTACAGCAAAGCCCCCCTCTTTCCCCTCTTCCGCCCCCCCCCAAAAACAAACCATTTGCCAGGGTCCATGGAAACAACTTGAGATTCTTTCCGTGGCTGACTTGCAAGGCTGAACGCAATCTGAAATACCAGGTTTCTCAGAGGAAGAGAAACTCGGTGGTTAGAAGGCAGGAGGGAGGGCGCCTGTTAGAGCCGAGACCTGTATCTGTCTGTCCATTTCCAATGTTTACCAGATTCTAGCTTTAAGAACAAATTGTCAGACTGTTTGAGAACATGGAATCTTCCCCTGGTTCCAAGACCACAGCAGAAACGACCATTTATCATTGCTATAGTGTTAATTTTATTATTTTTGTGTGATTGGCATGTCTTGAGAGAAATAACATGCATTTTCCCAAGGCAGGAAATTATCTTAACAGAGAAACCGTAATTAAATACACAAATCAGTTCTTTGTAGATTCCTCCCGCCTCTCTAAAGGACTATCTACGCTCTGAAGATGTTTAAAACTTACTGAGAGGATTTCGTTTGTCTAGGAGTCAGATTACAGATCCGTTTATAAGGAAATTACAATAAATCTTTACCAATACATTGATTTATTAAAGTTATCCCTGCTCAATGTAAAACTTTTACCTTTTTTTAACTCAGAGAAAATTAAAGTTGAGTGTTTTAGTTGGGAACCGTCTTGGGTGGCAATACAACTGCATACCATAAAAGAGAATTCCATGTAGGAAAGAGTTGTAAGAAAGGGTTCACATTGTCTATAAGACTTTTTCCCTGAAATACTATTTCTCCTTCCATTGTTAGATCACTCTCTCTTTGGTTATATTTCATAATTCCTATAGTAGATGCAGCAAAATTCTCATATGGTGTGGCCTTCATTACTTGCAGAATATGTGCATTGCATAAACTGTACAAGGTTCATTAGGGCACTTGTTGAAAAACAGAGATTTACAGACAGATTTATTGTAGGTCTGTTTACTGTGTTTGTTTTCTTTTCCAGGAGGAAACAAGCAGCAAAAGGAGTAAGTGCAAGGGGAAAAATTCCTTTGTGTATTTGTTTACTTACTTATTTGTTTAAATTTGAAAGTAATTCCTCTAGTTTAGACTTCTAACTTTGAAAGCGATGACCTAACTTTTATTGGATGATTTTCTCTGTTGTTTCCTGACTACAAGAAAGTGTGTGTGTGTGTGTGTGTGTGTGTGTGTGTGTGTGTGTGTGTGTGTGTGTGTGTGTGTGTGTGTGTGTGTGCGTGCACTGATACTTGGTACTTGGGCTTGAACTCAGGGCCTAGGTGCCATCTCTTTCCTTTTTCACTCAAGGCTGGTGTTCTATCACTTGAGCCACAATCTCTAATTTTGGCTTTTTGGTGGTTAATTAGAGAAAGTCTCATGGACTTTACTGCGTGGGTTGGTTTGAACTGTGATCTTCAGCCTCCTGAGTAGTGAGGATTACAGGTGTGAGTCACTGGTACTTGACAAGGAGAGGCTGAATACCATGTCTCCCTGTCCTTGTGACAATCTCCAGAATTTTGTTGTGGGGAGAAATCATACTCTGAAATTGACAGAGTGCTTGCTTCCTGGAGTACTTTACATGCTATGTTTGTGGATGGGATGGGGCTAGGAGAAAGTTTACTACACAGTCACACCAAAATAAAATGATGAATGAATGGATGGATGGACGAATGTTATAAGAAAAAAGACACAGGAAAAAAGATAATCTAGTCAATCTATCAATTGGAACTTAAGTTGCCATTATACTCATCAACAGTGCAATGCTTTATGCTCTATCAACTGAGTAATGCATTAGAGTTAGACAAATGTCATCCTTTGACTCAGCCTCCACTTGGGGCCCTTGCAGTCAGTCTGCAGTTACCACGTGACTTTGAATTAATTTCTCAGAGAAAGCTCTGCCCACATTATATTGTATTGGTTATTTTTATGCCAGTAGAGCCCAGCACAGCACAGCATGTCAGATGGTCAATAAAACTTATTGACTGAGAGAAGGAAGGAAGAGCAAATAATTTTATTTAGCTATTCATTAATTTAAGGAGCTCTCTTTTAAATTACATACACATTATCTACTTTCTTACATGTACATTATCCACATTTCTTCTTCAGAAAATTTTGTGGAGCAATTTTCCATGGAATCAGTGTCATAGCTGAAGAAACACAAAGCTATTTTATGAATGTTACCCAGTTTCTCTCTTGTTCTTACCACCTACCACAAAGTTAGGAGGACAGGGTTGATTCAAGATAATAAATGAAAGCCAGGCACAGCAATATATGCCTATAGTTCCATCAATGAGGAGGCTAAGGTAGGAGCATGGAGACCAGTCTAGGCTATATAGTACATAGTGAGTTCAAGGCCAGTTTTGGCTACTTAGGGAGACTTTGCCCCAAATAAAAGGAAAAACTAAAAGAAGGATGGAGAGAAGAAAAGAAGGAAGGAAGGAAGGAAGGAAGGAAGGAAGGAAGGAAGGAAGGAAGGAAGGAAGGAAGGAAGGAAAAGGAGGGAGGAAAGGAAAGGGAGGGAGAGAGGGAAGAGAGGAAGGAGAAGGAAGGGAAGGGAAGGGAAAGAAATGAAGGGAGTGAAAGGAAAGGATATGAGAGTACAGGAGGAGAAGAAATAAAAAGGGAAGAGGACAAGGGAGAGGAGGAAGAATAGAAAGGAGGAAGAAAGGAATGAAAGAAGAAAAGGAGGGAGTCAAAGCAACAGTTATGTAAGAACACAGCCACAAATAGCCTGTGATATTTGAAACACACGATCATGAATAAGATAACTCAAGCCAGGGGGGTAATCAGAATCAGGAAATTAGGCAGAATCAACAATCAAAGCTGCTTTCATTAGAAGCCAACTCACCTATCCATGGGAGTTCCAGGGAAGTGATTGTCTAGTCATAACCTGAGTCAGTCAGCAGGCCACTGCAAGTCATTTTGTACCAGTCACCCCTTTTCTCCCTAAGCAATACCTATGTCAATTGTATATCGGTGTTATCTTTAGACATTTGGATAGATCTATCTTTATAGGAATGCAAGTAACATCTGGAACTCCATTACCACACTATCAGTAGTAAAGACTGTAAAAAAAAAATCTTTCAACTTTTCTTGTCGCATAATGATGACTAGCATCTTATTTCACACAGAGTCCTAGGCCAAAGAGCCAACTCTGGAGGTGCCAACATGTCAGGTGCTCCACCAATTAAAGAGATGAACATCGGGGAAGAGGGAAGCAAAGCATTTTAGCACATCTTCAGTGGGCTGGCAGAGCTTTAGAGCTCTCTATCAGGGGTGAGAGGTATTCATGACAAAGCAGCTCATCAGAGAATGGTGGCTGACCATTATTGCAGTGCTGGTTCTGCCTAGAAATTGTGGTCCCCATTACCAGTTGATGGGAAAGTCTAGTCCCCATGAAATAATGACTTGTGCTCCATGGCACAGCCGTGTCTTTAGAGGTGATTGCCTTCATTTGGGGAAATTATCTTTACTGAAAGGCTCACTGTTGTTTGTGGTAGTTTCATCCCTTTCTGTAAAGGTTAAGGTACAGATTCCTATGAGTTCTAGAATCCAAAGCAACTGTCAGAGAGAGAAACTCAGTAAAGCAGACAGGTGCATAATCAAGAAAGCAATGTCAAGTTCTATCCTGCTTTTAATTAATTTGTGGTCCTAAGTGAAGAGTGTAAGTACCTCCAACTCTAATTACTAAGCAGATTCTAAGTACCTGCGCTATTGGTTATAACTAACTGCATATAAAACTGAAGTTAAATTACTTATGATGAATCTCCACATGAAGGACTTTACTATGTGTAAATTGATTGGACCAGGTCTTTCATAAACTGAAGATGACAGTGTTTACGCTTAAGCACATATGTCACTTTCAAAATTTTAAATGTAACCTTTCAATTACAGATCTAGAAATAAACATATACATATTGATATGTAGCAAAAGTGCTTTCAAAACTATGTGTAAAGAGATCCGTATAGAAATGTCTATTTATTAGAATTGTCTTTTGTTACCTTCAGTTTTCTGTAGGAAATTATTATTTTTTAAGAAAAGAGAAATGTTCACTTTTACTGAACAAATGAAGGAATCCCTTTTGCATGTTATGAATATCTTGTGGACACTTTTTTCAATTTAGTGATGGTAATAAGGGGAGTGTTTGAACTCAGGACTTCACACTCAACTTTCTTACTCAGTTGGTGCTCTACCACTTGAGCTACACCTCCAGACAATTTTTTTTTTTTGCCAGTCATGGTGCCTGTACTCTGGGTCTGGGCACTGCCCCTCAGCTCTTCAGCTCAAGGCTAATGCTCTACCACTTGAGCCACAGCACCACTTCCAGCTTTTTTTTGCTTATGTGGTGCTGAGGAATCGAACCCAGGGCCTCATGGATGCAAGGCAAGCACTCTACCACTGAGCCACCTTCCCAGCCCCTCCAGACAATTTTTTGTTTGGTGTGTGTATGTGTGTGTATGCACGTGTGTGTGTGTGTGTGTGTGTGTGTGTGTGTGTGAGAGAGAGAGAGAGAGAGAGAGAGACAGAGACAGAGACAGAGACAGAGACAGAGACAGAGACAGAGACAGAGACAGAGACAGAGAAATGGTGTTTTGGAGATGTTGTTTCTTGGACTTTTCTTTCCAGGCTGGTGTTAAACCACAACTCTCCGGACCTCAGCCTCTTAAGTAGCTAAGATTACATTTGTAAGCCACCAGCACCCAGTTCATTGTACTTTCACAATTATAGGACAGCTTGATAAACACTTTTCGGATACATACTGTATACACTTTCACCCTGGGGTAATGTTCTATGCTTATGAAGATTGACATATTTAAGTTACTGGATTTTTGTTTAAAATGTTCGATGTCTTTTAAATATTAATTTAACACCTGCAGTGGTGAACTTTGTGATTAGTACCTTGGTAAAGAACTGACAAATTGTTCTTAAACATTGCTTGTAAGCAACTAAAGTCGACTGTAGCCATTATAATGGCAGTAATCGGAGGAGATCCTGTCTGATTTGGCAGACTAAGTAATATGTTAGGTTAGATGGCTTTCAGATTGCCCTTGGTTCATGTAGGAAAGAAAGGAACTTTTATCTATGTACCAGGTATCTTCACTATAGAATATCAAACATGAAGTATTAGGTGATGTCTCTTGGGATTCTTAGTTTGCTTTTCCCTTTCCTCATATTATTTCCCACACAAATGTAAAAGCAAAGTCTGCTGCTTTATTATAAGTAAGTACATTATAAAACTGATGATAACCCTAAGTTGGTAGTCATTGCCATTGGCTGAATTTAAACTACAATGTGCAACAAGCAAAGACTGTTCTAAATCTTCTTAGATGAATAAAATAATGGGCACAAACTTGAAAATGTAGTATCCCTCAGAATGGATTAAGTTGTATCACTCACAGAATTTGTTCTTTCCAGCTGCTAATGAATGTCTTTTATTCCAAGCAGGATTCTAATATGGATTTAGGGCTCAAGGAGTATGATAACAAGACCCTGGCCACAGAGAACAGCACTGGTACCACTCGGAATTCTGATTTCCCAGTCTGGGATGACTATAGAAGCAGTGTCGATGACTTCCAGTACTTTCTCATTGGACTCTATACATTTGTAAGTCTCCTTGGCTTTTTGGGAAACCTACTGATTTTAATGGCTGTCATGAAAAAGCGTAGCCAGAAGACTACTGTCAACTTTCTCATAGGAAACTTAGCCTTCTCTGATATCTTGGTTGTGTTATTTTGCTCACCTTTCACGCTGACCTCTGTGTTGCTAGATCAGTGGATATTTGGCAAAGTCATGTGCCACGTTATGCCTTTCCTCCAGTGTGTGTCGGTTCTGGTTTCCACTTTAATTTTAATATCAATTGCCATCGTCAGGTATCACATGATCAAACATCCTATCTCTAATAATCTGACAGCGAACCATGGCTACTTCCTGATCGCTACTGTATGGACACTAGGTTTCGCGTTTTGCTCCCCTCTTCCAGTGTTTCACAGTCTTGTGGAACTTCGGGAGGCGTTTGGTTCAGCGTTGCTGAGCAGCAAGTATTTGTGTGTCGAGTCGTGGCCATCTGATTCCTACAGAATCGCTTTCACCATCTCGTTATTGCTCGTTCAGTACATTCTGCCTTTGGTTTGTCTCACTGTAAGTCATACCAGTGTCTGCAGGAGTGTAAGTTGTGGGTTGTCCAATAAAGAAAACAGGCTGGAAGAAAACGAGATGATCAACTTCACGCTTCATCCATCGAAAAAGAGTGGGAATCAGGCAAAACTCTCTGGCAGCCGTAAGTGGAGTTATTCCTTCATCCGAAAACACAGGAGACGATACAGCAAGAAGACAGCCTGTGTGTTGCCTGCCCCAGCAAGACCGTCCCTGGAGAACCATTCACAGGCACTTCCAGAAAACTCGGCTTCTGCAAGAAGCCAGCTTTCTTCCTCCAGCAAGTTCATACCCGGGGTCCCCACCTGCTTCGAAATGAAACCCGAAGAGAACTCAGATGTTCACGAAACGAGAGTGAAGCGCTCCGTGACAAGAATCCAAAAGAGGTCGCGGAGTGTCTTCTACCGTCTGACCATACTGATCCTCGTGTTTGCTGTGAGCTGGATACCTCTGCACCTGTTCCACGTGGTCACCGATTTCAACGACAACCTCATTTCAAACAGACATTTCAAGTTGGTGTATTGTGTTTGTCATTTGCTTGGCATGATGTCTTGTTGTCTTAATCCAATTCTCTATGGATTTCTGAATAATGGGATCAAAACCGACCTGATGTCTCTCATTCATTGTCTTCGTATGTCGTAATTCTGTTCATGAGGCTAAAAAAAAAAATTGAAGACATCGCACATATATCTCCACGGGAGTGATGTCTGCATAATAAGTAGAACTATTGTTGACACATAGAATTTAATTTCTGTAAGAGAGTTCTAGATGTGAACATTTGTGCATAATGTGAGAGTTTTAATGTGTTATGTAATTACTTTGTGCATTTGTATACAGCTATGAATCTAGGCTGTAATTTCATTCAAAAAAGTTTCATGTTAGCTGTCAGTAAAAGAATGATGTCTTTGTTGGAAATAAAAGTTAATACCTAACCAACTCAATAGTGTTGTTCATAAACTTAAAAAGCATAAATAATTTTCCTGAAGAGTATTTAACTACCCATTTGAGAAATTCCTTTTAGATATCTATCCTTATTTCTATCTTCATTGCTATCTGTGTTGAGTTTATGACAATACAAAATATTTAGGAAATCATAATTAAATGACAGGAAATCATAATTAAATGACAGATATATGCTTAAATTATATTCGTACCTTTAAACATCAGGCACATTTTTGAAAATTCTATAGGAAAATTAATGTCTCATATTTGTCAGAAGTGGTAAAATTATCAATTTAACTCCTAGCAACACACAGTTGTTTTACCAAGTAAAAGTAAGTTTTAATTTTTTTCTATATTTGTAGTATATTTAACACCACCAAATAAAGGCTACTTTCAGATATATCTTCTATATTTTAAAATATAAAGTCTAAATGACATCTGTGTTTCTGTTAAATAATTTTAAAGACTAAATGTTCACAGAGACTAAGGTTCATACAAAGTAATATTTCTGGTTATTTCCATATACTATGTATACAATATGGAGTTTATTTGCTGTCTTACTAGACTTAAATCAAAATTTTCAACTATTTGAACTTTTTGTTTATGTATTTCCTTTTGCCAGTCATTTGTTTGGTTGCTTGAGGTTTGCTTGTGTTTTTGTGATGCTACAGGTCAAATCTATGGCCTTGTGAATGCTAAGCAAGTATTCTGCCACCAGATAATATCTCCAGTCTTGTTTTGACAACTTTTTAAAGTCTTATAAAAAATAGTACTCTTTGTTGAGTATTTGAACATATGGATTATATATATGAGATAATATTGATGCCTTTTTCAGAACTTACAACTGATTTAAGCATTTCCCCTGTGTTGGTTCCTATTCATACCAAGTAAAAAACAATAAAACTATAAAAGGCTATTTAACCAATAGTCCAGAAGCTTTGGTTCTGCTCCATTCTCCTTCCCCAAAAGATGTCAATACGTACAGGGAGTTCTTCTGATCTCACCTGTGGGGAAAATGGTGCTGGGCCTCAGGTGATCTCTGCAGCTCCTGCTGACCTCCAGCCAAGGAGTCACAATCATGGCTGGCTTCCATGATATACCAGCCTCAGCCTCAGCTATATAGTGGATGGTAGCCAAGGCATGCGACTCAGCCCGCGTCCTCCATCTCCTGTTTCCCAACACAGTATTGGCTATAGGCATTGCTTGATACCACCTTCATAACCATATACCAGCACTCTTCTCCATTCCTTTCCAGATGCAAGGCCCCACCTGATTTTAGAACATGCTTTCCTCTAGCCTATTTGTTGCCATATGAACGTCTTTCCTCAAATGTTTATATTACACTCCCAGAGTGGAGAAATCGTGCCCACCCTTAATTTTCTCTCATTCTTTTCTTTCCTCCCTTCCTCCCTCCCTCCCTCCCTTCCTTCCTTCCTTCCTTCCTTCCATCTTTCTTTCCTTCCTTCCTTTCTTCCTTCCTTCTATCTTTCCTTCCTTCCTTCCTTCCTTCCTTCCTTCCTTCCTTCCTTCCTTCCTTCCTTTTCTTCTTTCTTCCTTTGAATCCTAAGGGAATGTACTTATTTTTGCTTTGTAAGAGTGTCCTCAACAATATCCTTTTTCACTGCTCTATGTATGGCCTACACCAAAGCTATGGCCAGAACATCAGGGTTTGCTTCTAGAATATGAGACTTTTATTACAGAAACATTTTCCCTCCCCCAATGCTTGGATTTAAGACACTTGTCACCACATGAGCAAAAAGAAAAAAAATCTATGCTGACAAATGAATGATTATTTTAAAAACATGAGTGTTTTCAGTTCCACTAGAATACCCAAGTTCAAGGTTTGCTGTTAGTGTCCAAAAGGGGGGAAAAAGAAAAAAAAATAAGACTCACTAAAGAGGACAAATAACATACAGAGAGATAATCCATCCTATTAGAGTAATTAACATTAGTAAATACATAATAACAGTCAAACATATCAGATTTTATAGTGGTTGATAGATGAGCTTAGTTAAACTTAGTAAACTAACCTGGGGCTCTTAAACTATTGAACTTAGTGGAACTAATTCATATTCCATAATTAGAGATGACTGAGTGTTTTTAATAATTGGAAGTTGAACAGTTTGAATAGGCTGTTGGCCTGAAATCATTAAGGTTAGGATTAATGGTTTTAGAAAATTAGTTATGAATGAGAATGTCTTCTATGGAGACTTGCTTAGTGAGTTAAACACGTTTTGTTCAGCCAGCTCTCCATTACTCAAGGGCTGATTATATAACTCTGTTTTCATTCTTTCCTGGGGTCTGACACAGTATCTATCTCTAATGGAACCTCCCCAAACCCATGCCTTGGGGAAATAAATAGAGATGAAATTATAAACAGTCAACCTCATTGCTTTTTAACAATTATGTAAAAATGTTTAACTTAAGAATCAGGTTCAATTGAGTTTTAGTGGTTATTTAAATTATTGCTGTTAGTGCTGTAACCTATTAAACTATTGGAAAAAGAAAACACTACAGGGGAAAAGTAAAACAACTGAAAAGATGAAATAAGGAAGACATTTGTAATAGGATTATTTTAGTTAAAAGCTATTTATCGAATGTTTCTCCACTGTCTTTTGAATGTCACCTCTATAATTCATGTGGAAATTCAAGTGCCATCATAACAGTAGTAAGAGGGGGCTCCTTCAGGGATCATTAGGTTATCATGACACTTTGATCATGAGATAGGCCCATTATCTTGTCAGTAGCTTTGTTGCTGTCATAGCTTCCTGTGTGTCACCCTCCTGCTCTCTTCCATGCTGTGTGATGCACTCTGTCATGTTGCGGTAAAACAAGAAGGCCCTCATCAGATGCTCGCACTTGGCACCATGGTTTGCAGCCTCTAGTGACCCGTTTTCTTTTCTTTAGAAGAACTCGGTCTGCCTGGGTGTGCTGATTGTGTGCCTGTAATCCCAGCACTCCGGAGGCTGAGGCAGGAAGGTGGAGAGTTCAAAGCCAGCTTGGATACATAACATAAATTACATAGTAATTAATGGTGTAATATGCAAATACAAAAGCCAGCTTGGATACATAACATAAATTACATAGTAATTAATGGTGTAATATGCAAATACACGTGTGGCTTCCTAACACTGGCCATCACAAAGTACCACAATCTGGGTATTGATTGGGTCACAGTTCCCAGTGCCAGCAGTGTGAAACCATTGTGTCCACGGGGTCAGGATTCCATGGAAGCAGAGGGGAATCCAGGCTCTGGCCGGACCTCAGCTACTCAGACTAGCTGACAGGCATCAATGCTCCTTGCAGCTGCTGAACTCTGGTTTCTTCCCTGTTGTCCCGTGATGCTCCTTCTCTTTGTGTGTCTCTGGGTTTCAATGTGTCCTTTGCTTCGAAGGACACCAGTCATATTGCATTGCTTCCCTGCCTTCCAGTGGAAGTTCAACTCCTCTAATTACATGCTCAATGACCTTATTTCCAAGGAAGGTCACATTCTGAGGTACTGGGGGATTAGGATTCTGATCTATGTATTTTGATGGTGGAGACATAATACGACCTTAAACAGCATACACATTCCATCCTCCTCTCTTTCTCTTGTTCCCTCTCTCTCTCTCTCTGCCCTTTCTTTTCGTTCTTTCCTTTCCTTTCCTTTCCTTTTCTTTTTTTATATATGTTTATATTGTACAGAGGGGTTTCAGTTACATGAGTAAGGTAATGAGTACATTTCCTATGGAGCATTGTTACCTCCTCCTTTGTTTTTCCCCTACCATCCCTTCTCTCCCCACCTCCCCAACTCCTTCCCTCCCCAATGCCCCCCCAAAGTTGTAAAGTTCATTTTCAAGTATCTTGTACATCTCATTGTTACTTTCCTTCCTTCCTCCCTTCCTTCTTTCTTTTCTTTCTTCCTTCCTTCCTCTCTCTCCTTCCCTCCCTCCCTCTTTCCCTCCCTCCCTCCCTCTTTCCTTCCTTCCTTCCTTCCTTCCTTCCTTCCTTCCTTCCTTCCTTCTTTCCTTCCTTCCTTCCTTCCTTCCTTCCTTCCTACCTTCCTTCCTCCCTCCCTCCCTCCTTCCTTCCTTCTTGTGCTAAGGATGTTCTTGTGCTAAGAATGTTCTAGTGAAGCACTACATCTATAACAATGAGTGATAAGAGCCTTAGAACCACACAGATTAGGATGATGTTGATGGAGTGGAAGGAGGAGGTGGCAAACTGGGTGTAATTTCAGTGGGATAGTTTTGTAGCCTTAATGAAGAGTACAACATGAGGAAAGTATGAGTAGCAGGAAAAAGAGCACTTCCAGGCAGAAGCTTGGGCTTTGAAGGGGTGACTCATTTTGAGTGTTAAAGGAAAAGAAAGGAAACTATTGTAGAAGAAATGCAATCAATAGAGGAAAAGAGCACAAAGCATTTAGGGGCAGTTCTTACACATCCTTGCAGGCATTTGTAAGTACCCTGACTTTCCTTCTTAGTAAAATGGGGAGCAATTTTGATGTTGACCAGAGATGGAGCATGACCTGACTTGCTCTAAGAGGATGACTGTCGCTATGACAATAGACTGTTCCTCTGTCTCCCTTTACAGCATTCGCAATTGAAGATGCTTACGCCAGGAACTCATGGGGAGTTTCAAAACAGTGAAATTTTATTCTACCATTTTTTCCATACCAGGTAGGTTGATGAAACATATTCTGTTAATCTATAATTTGTTTACCCCATGGTATAATTCTTCGAGGAAATACAGATGACAGCTTGCCAAAAGCCAGGCAGTATAATATTGGACCTAGACAACCTTGAATACTTCTGATAATGACATTGTACTCCATATGATTTGTTCATAGGTCAGCCTAATACTATTCACATAGTCCAGGTCAAATTATATGCATTTTCAGAAGAGTTAAAAATCAAGTTTTTTAGTAGTAGATCTATAGGAGATACTCTAGAATTTTTTCCCCAGAGCTATTGTAGCTAGAGCTCCATATTACTCTCAAATTCAACAAAGATGCACTTTTCAGTAAGAAAAGGATGTCAAGATTTATAAGTATACTCTTGAACTTTATCTCTTCCTTCCTTCTTTTCTCTCTCTTTCTTTCTCTCTTGCTCTCTCTCTTTCTTTCTCCTTTCTTTCTTCCTCTCTCCTTCCTCTCTCTCCTTCCTTCCTTTCTTTCCTTTCTTCCTTCCTTTCTTTCTTTCTTTCTTTCTTTCTTTCTTTCTTTCTTCCTTTCTTCCTTTCTTCCTTTCTTCCTTTCTTCCTTTCTTCCTTTCTTTCTTTCTTTCTTTCTTTCTTTCTTTCTTTCTTTCTTTCTTTCTTTCTTTCTTTCTTTCTTCTTGAATTCAGGGCCTGGTTGCTGTACCTGAGTTTTTTTGCTCAAGGTAGTACTCTATCATTTTTGACCCACAGCACAACTTCCAGTTTTTTGACAGTTAATTGGAGATAAGAATTTCACCGACTTTCCTTCCGCAGCTGGCTTCAAACTGTGATCCTCAGATCTCAGACTCCTGAGTAGCTAGGATTACAGGCAAGAGTCACTAGCACATAGCTACTCTCATACTTTCAACATGAAAATTCTTCTTGTTCTTAGTATTTTGCTTTAAACACAGGCCTACAATCCCTGATCTGACTTTGCTGTCCTTATCTGATCTAAACTGTTGACCCCTTTAACAGTATATCTATTTATCTTATTGCAGAAATATTAATACTTTTGATTTTACAATGTTACTCTAGATCACAGTGGATATAATAAATGCTGAAGCATACAGATAACCATAATTGTATATATAATGTAAAATTATTATGAGCCAGGATAGGATAAGGATGTCCATGTACCCATGTTCATTGCCAGGATATGATAAGGACATGAGTGCACCCATGTTCATTGCAGTACTTCTCATAGCAGCCAAATTGTGGAAAGAGCCCAGATGCCCCACAATAGATGAGCGGATCCAAAAAAATTGGTTCCTATATGAAATGTAACTTTTTCTTTACACAACCATTAAAAATAATAAAATAATGTCATTTGCAGGGAAATGGATAGAACGAACAGATCATGTTTAATGAAGTAAGGCAAGCTGAGAGAGACAAATGGCTCCTGTTCTTTCTGATATGAATAAATTAGATGTAAAATACACCAGGATATGATAAATTATACAGGATTCTAGATACTTGCATACAGTGAGACCAAAAGAGGATAATCTCAGGAGAAAAACACAAAAATACAATGCCTAAGTATCTCTTCATATTATCTAAAATAATAAACATGGGCTGGGAAGGTGGCTCAGTGGTAGAGCGTTTGCCTTGCATGCTTGAGGTCCTGGGTTCGATTCCTCAGCACCACATAAGCAGGAAAAAAAAGCCGGAAGTGGCGCTGTGGCTCAAGTGGTAGAGTGCTAGCCTTGAGCTGAAGAGCTAAGGGACAGCGCCCAGGCCCAGATTTCAGGCCCTATTACCGGACCCCCCCAAAAAATAATAATAATAAACATACTGAAACAAACTGCAAGATAGGGAAACAAGAGACCTCTTTTTTCTCTTTCTTAGTTGTTGATGATTCTGTCTTCTTTACGCTGTGTATGGTGTATTCATGTGTATATCTGTGGGAGGGGGCAAAGGGAAGGGTACAGAACTCTAGGGGGAAAAGGTAAAAAACGCAGCAGTGGAGCTCACTGGGCACTGGGAGTGAATGATACAATTCATGGGTGGAGACAGGAGGGAGGGACTGGGAGAAAGTGAGGGAACAGAAGACAATATGAAAGGAAATTACTTGACTCATGTAATTATAATCCCTTTGCACATCACCTGTATAATAATGATAAAGTAAATTTAAAACATATTTTTCCTAATACCTATGACCCAAAAGTTTTGGGTACAGATTTATGAACACCCTGCAGTAAATAAGTTGGATATTCCTCTTGCCTCTAATGTATGTATTCATGTTAGTCTCTGTTTAAAAGGAGTCATGGTATATTCATCACCTGATTCTTCACCTCCTAGTTATCTCCAATTTTAAAAATTGTATCTTTTTTTAGATGCTATCTCGAGTAACCTGCTGACATTTAAACTCTGTAATCTTTGAGACAAAACTTCTGGACCTACCAATAGTATTTGTCAGGCACATTACAATTCTGTTAGTCCTGAGTAATTGGACACTACGCACCTATAGTGTAAAATGCACTTGGCATAAAAAAATACTTTAAATTTGTGATTATCCTAACTTACTTTAAAGAAAGTGAAGCATCCTATAATAGATGTAAAAAAATTCAACTAGAGATGTAATGAATATCAATACAGGTCATTTAAAATAAAATCATCACTCAGCATTGGTGGCTCAAGCATGTAATTCTAGCTGCTTAGATGCTAAGATCTGAGGATTACAGTTTGAACCCAACCTGGACAGGAAAGACTCTGAGACTCTTATTTCCAAATAAACACAAAAAGCTAGAAGTGGAAATGAGGCTCAAGTGGTAGAGTACTAGCCTTGAGCAAAAAAGCTCAGAGACAGCATCCAGGCCCTGAGTTCCAGTTGTAGGATTGGCAAAAAAATAATAATAACAAAATTACTATGTTAAACAACTGCTTAATAAAAAACTCAATAGATAACTCTGCTTGTGCTGATCAAAGAGGAAGAAAACAAAATAAAAAGAACATGTAAGTACTAGTCACGGGAAGTTCGCTGTAATTTTGGACGTTGGGCTCTGAGGATTCCAACACTCAGTATTTAGCAATCTTAATTTCTTCCCACCAGCCAGCCTGTCATTTTTCACTGACTTTTTCTCTATCAGTTTCCCACATCCTTTTCACTTTTTTTCCTATTTCTTTAAATCTTGATTAAAACTAGGACAGATTCCCTGATGATCATTTTAATGATTTTTCTTAAGGGACAATCACTTTCTTATAAGAAAAAAATGTCTTGATTTCATCTTCTTAGAAAATGACAATGGATGGATGTATTTTTTTTTTTGCTTAAATCAACTCTGTTTTTATATTGCCATACTGGTTCCATCAGAGTTTAGACAGCGGAGACCTCAAGTGAGATTTTTCCTTCAATTCCTAAGTTCTCTAAGGCCCACTTTTTCTGCCTCTACAAAGTGTCTTTGCTGTTTGTCTTCCAATAAAACTGATTACGTCCAGTGATCACATAGAGACTCTTTTTCACATCTTATTTTCAAGTACTTTTAAAAGTGGTAGTATATTAGCATGCAACAGAAAGATATAGAATTGTAGTGATAGTATTATCTATTAGATACCCCAGTCTTACCAACAAGCCATGTGGTGGCATGCATCTGTCCTCCAGCTACATGGGACATGTAAATACAATTAAAGCTCAAACTTTAGAGGGAGAAGGTAGGCAGGACCATGAGACTCTATGAGGAAAATATCAAAAGGAAATAGGGCTGGAGGTTTGGTGTGAGTGGTAGAGTGCTTTCCAAGCAAGCACAGAGTTCAAAGTGAGTTCCAAACTTCAATACTATCCCCCTAAATATGTATATATGCATATCATGTATCAAGAATAAATAGGAAGTAAAATGTTGCACCCTAGGCCCAACCCACAAGATGTCTGAATCTGGTTTGTAATGTGGACGGAGTCAAAGGACTCCTAAAAGCCTTCTAGGGTATTCTGATAGTCAGCAGAGATGATGAGAACCTCCTAACTTAAGGTCAGGACTACCGACTCTGAGTACTGAATCTTCAAAGTGAGTTTTCAAATCAGGAAGTAAATTTTCCTAGACCGATTTGGGCATTTGCATTTACATGTGTTTCTTTTTCTTTTTTCTTTCTTTCTTTTCTTTTTTTGCTCTGTTTTTTTCTTTCTGTAACTCCCACTACGTGCTGCTCATAAACTAAGCTTGTTTTAGAAAGTTATCAATATTTTAATACACAATCATTTTCCTCAAGCTGTTTTTGCCATTTCATTGTCAGATGATATTGTTGTTTAATTCTTATGCTCTTAAGTGTTGTTTGATGTTTATTGATATGCATTTGTTGTGATGTATATTTCTGATTCTTGTAGATTTAAGTACTTTTGTGTTTTGATTATGATTAATGTGACTATATTTTGACAGTCCTAACTCCATTTTGAGCTTTATCTTGTAACACAAGTTAAACTGAGGCAAGAGGCTGGCTGAAAGTCTTCCTTGACAAGAGGCTGATGGATTTTCACACTGACAATTACATGTAAATTTGCAAATAAGATGGATGATCTTGGAAAAAGACTATTTCCCTTTAAAACTTGACCTATGGAAACTGAGATGATACAAGTTCCAGGATTCTACATGCTGGTGGCTTCAATTGGCATTTGAGATACATTTAGTCACCTTTGATTGTGACTCCACTCTGAAAAGCATGTCTTTGAACTCATCATGTTTGATTCATTAATAGCACCCAATGTTTGAATAATTTTATTTCTCTTATTCTTGCCTCCCCCCTCCATCTATTCTTTCTGCTTGTTCTACTCCCATGTTTGTTGCAGTAAAGCAATTCATTTTCAGACTGTCTTTGCTTCAGCTTATCATTGATGTTAAATCGTTACCTGCTATTGGGAAACTAGGCTACTCTGGTTCATTGTATGTGGCAATACTCTAGATAAGTTAGGTGTTGCAGCAGCATGCCTATTTCTCTTTTCTGGTAATTGCAAATAATTATCATAATCTCTTCCTTCTCAGAATAAGCCTGATTCTTTGGCATAATGACAAGTCAGGAGCAGCAAGCTAAATAACAGATCGCCAGCTTTGGGTAGCCTGTACTAGGAGACCGAGCCTCTGCCGTTCCCCACAGTTTCCTTAGTGACAGCTGTGCTATCAAATATATAGAGCAGCCGGAACTTCCTTCACGGACCAGATAGCCTGTGAAAACAAAGAATTCTCCAGACTCAAAATATACAATTTACCCCTCAATTTACCCTTTTCAGGGTGTTTCCTTCTGCTTTGACTTCACTTTTCTTTGATGTGTTTTCCACAATTCCGGGAGTGTGCTTACCACAATGATCTGTTTTGATGCCCCAATGTAAATTTATAAATCCATTCCTTTAATGTGATGGCATTAAATACAGGGAATGGATAAACTCATTAACCAGGCTAGCTTATTCTGTTCTAGATGTGAGTAACTCATCTATTCTAAGAACTAGATGTTAGTTTTCAGTACAGCATATAAGACAGCTGAAAGTGATATACTGATCCAAGTTTTCGTTGTTTTATTTTATTATTTATTTATGCATTTTGTGCTGTGGATTGAACCCAGGACTTTGTATATACTGAACATATGCTCTACCAGTGAACCACTTCTATAGTTCCTGAATTTTTTTTTTTTGGATAATAACATTTTTCTCCAATATCAAGTTGTTTTTTTCTGAAATGATGTTGAATATATTTATATATTCTAGTGTCAATTTTCACTTATGTTATTTTATACTCCTCCCCCAAATGAGGAATTTATTTTATATTCTTTCATTTCTAAACAGTTTATCTCAGGTAATTTTTTTATTACCTTTCATGTGTTTTCATTACTTAACCAGAAGCACAAAATTCCATTGAAAAGAAATTTCAACATTAACAGACATACTAAAGAGCTTTCTTTTTATTATCACTTATAAATAAAAATGTACTAAATATAGCTATGAAATTACCAGTATTCAGTTGTTTTGACATATAAAAAATGACCCCAGAGCCTGGCACCGGCGGAGTTCGGCGAGATGGTCCCGGCGAGTCCGCTGCTTCAATGTCGCGTGCGCTCTCTTTCCCTGTGTTTGGAGAGGGAAATACTTCAGCTCCGGGAATGAACCGGCAGAAAGCAACCGGGTGACACCAATGTTTCGACATCTCATGTACAAAATAAAGTCTACCGGTCCCATCACTGTGGCCGAGTATATGAAGGAAGTGTTGACCAACCCGGACAAGGGATATTATGTTCACCATGATATGCTAGGAGAAAAAGGAGATTTCATTACTTCACCTGAAATAAGCCAGATCTTTGGAGAGCTAGTAGGGATATGGTTCATTAGTGAATGGATGTCCTCTGGAAAAAGTTCAGCTTTTCAGCTAGTAGAACTGGGCCCAGGTCGGGGAACACTCACAGGAGACATTTTGAGGGTGTTCAGTCAGCTTGGATCTGTGCTGAAAACCTGTGACATTTCAGTACACCTGGTAGAGATGAGTCAAAAATTAAGTGAGTTTCAGGCACTGACATTGACTGACAAGAAGATACCATTAGAGAGAGATGCGGAATCCCTTGTGTATATGAAAGGTGTGACCAAGGCTGGGATTCCAGTTTCCTGGTACCGTGATCTGAAGGATGTTCCAAAAGGGTACAGCTTCTATCTTGCAAACGAATTTTTTGATGTTCCTCCTATACATAAATTTCAGAAAACACCACAGGGATGGAGAGAAGTACTCATTGATATTGACCCACAAGTTTCTGATAAGCTGAGATTTGTCTTGGCACCTGGTGCTACTCCAGCAGAAGCCTTCATACAATGTGGTGAAACAAGAGATCACATTGAAGTATGTCCAGAGGCTGGGGTAATTATTCTGGAACTTTCTCAGCGCATTGCACTCACTGGAGGTGCTGCCCTAATTGCTGATTATGGTCATGATGGAACAAAGACAGACACTTTCAGAGGGTTTTTGCAGCCACAAGCTTCATGACATGTTAATTGCCCCTGGAACAGCAGACCTAACAGCTGATGTGGATTTCAGTTACTTGTGCAGAATGACACAAGGAAAAGCAGCCTCACTGGGGCCAATACAAAAACAAACATTTTTTAAAAATATGGGCATTGATGTCCGACTGAAGGTTCTTTTAGATAAAGCAGATGAGCCATCAGTGAGGCAGCAGTTACTTCATGGGTACAATATGTTAATGAATCCTAAGAAGATGGGAGAAAGATTTAACTTCTTTGCCTTGCTACCTCATCAGAGACTTCAAGTTGGAGGTCATCAGATGGGCACATGTCAGTCAAAACCCTCTGCATCATCACCTGTAGCTGGATTTGGTGAACTAACTTGGCAGTGACAGTCCTAGACTTTTCACCTCTCAGCCTACTCAAGAAATTATAAGGAATACACTTCAAACACTGAAGATAATGTGACTGGTTGAAAGTATTTTAACTCTTCACAATCAACAAAAATAGTCCCCCCTTTTCCCACTATATGGGAGCATGAACTTGGGGCAGTTGTGCTTACATGGCTTGTTGGCTCATGGCTGGCATTCTTTTACCTGAGCCCCACCTCCAGCCAGACTTTTTTGCTGGTTAATTGGAGTCTCTCAGACTATTCTGCCATGATCCTCCAGATCTCAAGTCTCCTGAGTAGGTTGGATTACAGATATGAACCATTGGCACCTGGCAAAAATAGCCCATTTTGAGGCTGGAAGGTGGCTCAGTGGTAGAGTGCTTGCCTTGCATGCCTGAGGCCCTGGGTTCAATTCCTCAGCACCACATAAGCAAAAAGAAAAAAGCCCAAAGTGGCGCTGTGGCTCAAGTGGTAGAGTGCTAGCCTTGAGCTAAAGAGCTGAGGGACAGCGCCCAGGCCCAGAGTTCAGGCCCCATGACCAGACCCCCCCCCCCAAAAATAGCCCATTTTTGTAAAGTATACAGTCAAAACCATAGAGGTTTTAATGTGGTAACTGACTCTGGGTACAAATATATATTCTTAATGATTAAATTATTATGAAATTGAGTTTCCTTTAATAACGCTAGAGCTGGCTGGGCGTTGGTGGCTCACACCTGTAACCCTAGTACTCACAAAGCTGAGATCTGAGGACGAAAGTTCAAAGCCAGCCCAGGCAGGAAAGTCTGTGAGACTCTTATTTCCAGTTAACCACCAGAAAACCGGTAGTGGCTCTGTGGCTCAAGTAGTAGAGCACTTGCCTTGAGCTGAAGAGCTCAGGGACAGTGCTCAGGACCAGAGTTCAAGCCCCATGACCTACAAAAAAAAAAGTTTTTGCCTTATTAAAAAATATACATGGGACTGGGAAATGGGGAGGCTTAGCAGTAGAGTGCTTGCCTAGCATGTATGCATGAGGTCCTAGGTTTGATTCCTCAGCACCACATAAACAGAAAAGGCCAGAAGTAGAGCACTAGCCTTGAGCTGAAGAGCTCAGAGACAGCGCCTAGGCCTAGAGTTCAAGTCCCATGACTGACAAATAAATATTTAAAAATACAAAAATAAATGACCCCATCACCATAAATTTCAACTATAAGCAAAAGCTTGGATTCAGTTCCACATTGGGAGTTCAGTGGCTTAAACTATTCCAAGAAGGAGATGTATTTCTTTTGATATCTTTATGATTGTGTATTGTTTGGTTTGGGTTAATTTATTACAGAAAATACCATGGGTTTTGTTAAGTAACATGGAGTCATGTGAGGGTAGCTGAGACAAGAGGCAGCTAGGAAGTCTTTTTAGAACATTCTACAAGAGTATCAGATCCACGGAAGCTGAGATCTGTCAGAATTCATCATCATTCTCCTCACTATTTCAGGAGTTGGTGCAGAGTTAGTAGTAAAACAAAAAGGTATTTCAAGACAGTTCAATGAAAGTAAGTTCTCACAGAAAATTAAATATATTTTGTGAACTGAGACTATCCATGAAAGCATTGTGGTCTTCAGTTTGAAGACACTGAATCATTTAAAAAATATTTTATTGTAAAGGTGATATACAGAGGAGTTACACTTACATGACTCAGGCAATGAGTATGTTTCCTTTTGAACAGTGTCATCCCTCCCTCATTCCCTCCTCGTGACGTTGTATAATTCATTTAATTAATTTCCATGTGTCTGGTTTTCTTTGCACAAATAAGCTTTTTTTTTTTTTTGCTGCCCTCTTCTATTCCCTGCTAGCTTCTCCAAAAGTCAACTTGTTATTACTATTTCCTCTTCCCAACCTCAGCTTCACCTGAAGATCCCAAACGCATAATATATAGCATCTCTTAATTGTCTCCTTTATAGCTTTGCTTATATTGCTGTTTTGCTTCTTCTTTGTTTCCCTGAGACCAAATATAGTTCTTGCTTGCTTAGGTGCATGATAATTTTAGATACTGTGGCGAAAAACATCCATGCACAAAAGCATATGTATTGGACTCCTTATATTACCCTTAGCCCAAAGAGAAGAAGGCCCAAAATGTTCAGTCTAGACAGAAAAAGGTTACTAATAGGAAAGACCCATAGAAACGAAGCAGGGATAATCTTTGGACTAGACATTAGCATATTCATTTCATATCTCTGGTGTGTGTGTGTGTGTATGTGTGTGTGTGTGTGTGTGTGTGTGTGTGTGTGTGTGTGTGTGTGTGTGTGGTGTTGAAGAATGAACACAGAACTTCACACATACTGACTGGGCAAACACTCTACCACACCCTCCCATTTCATTTTTCTATGCTGCACTATAACATGGTTTTTTTCCTCATAACTTTGTCCAGGATTATCTATTATTACAACATGGCTTTCTTTCTCATACTCCATTGCCCTGAGAGTGTCTATAATATCTAACAGCCCTGTTTAAGTATCATGTTGGGTGATGAATGAAGTGGAGTTGTATTCCTTGTCAGTGAAGTCTGAAATATGCTAAGGGTAGCAGTTGTTGGAATATAGAACAATGAGAAGAAGACAGACAATTGTTGGAGCAGTTCTCAGCATGTACTAACTTAAGGGCAAGAGATAGGGCAAGGAAGTATATCTCCTCAAACATGAGATGAACATTGCTGGTAAAAGCGTTCTACACTCATTATGAAATGCTCTTTGTGTTTATCTCTGGTACTTGATTCAATTTTAGGCTTCTTTTGCTTGTTTGTTTGTTTCTACCCCCAGGGCATTTTCTAATTTTGCTTCTACTTTTTGCATTCCTTTTTACTGCTGATGTCCTTACTGGGAGAAATAGGCAAAAAATTTCTTGCTGAACAAGCAAATACACAAAAAAGGTAGAAAAAAATTAAACCATTTTTTAATTAAATGCACATTCAAACAGACTGTTACACACAACACAGGGAATTTGTTAAGGAAATCGTAACTATTTTATTGTAAAGGGGTGACATTGATCAAGACACATTGTATTCATAACTTGTAGAATTGTGATCTCTTTGCACACTATTTTTAACTATTTATTTTTAATACTTTTTATTGTGAAAATACTGTACAAGGGGTTACAGTTACATGAGCAAGGTAACAAGTACATTTCTTATCAAGTCTTGTTGCCTCCTCCTTTGTTTTTCCCCTACCATCCCTTCCCTCCTACCTCAACTATACTTCCTCCCCACACCTAAATTGTAAAGTTCGTTTTTCAACATAGGTCTTGTACATCTCATTGTTGCAATGGGTCAACTTGTATCTCTATTTAAAATTTAATAATAAAATAAATTTCAAATACAGAAATTGTAAAGACAGAAACTGCTGTTTTAAAAAACAAAAATATGTAACACATTACTCACATGTTCGTGAAATAAATGACATTTCATAGATAAGAGAACTTCACAAAACTATTTCCTCTACATGATTTATCACAAATTTACTTGGTATTGTGGATATCTGTGCTAGATGATTCTCCTTATCCAAAATAAAATACCTTCTCTTTCTCTCTAACAAGCAGATAGTTACAATTTGAAACCAGGTATTTAGGTCAAACTCCCACATAGACAGGGAAATAAGTGTTCCATCCCTCCATGTGTTAAATTCAAAAACAGGGATCTAAGTCTCTTTCAGAAAAAGAGCTTTGTGTTGTAAAACTATCCAAAGGCTGTTTCATTTTGAAGCCATACACATAAATAAAAGGGAGAGAGAAGGACACATAATTACATGTTTTTGAAAACAAATGATCTAAGCACAGAGGTTTGTCATTTCTTGTAGGACTAGAGAATTTTTTTGCCTTTTTCTTCTTTAGATTTCTTTTAACCTTATAGATTATAAAGTGTAATAATAGTGCTCAGAAGAGGGCAATTTTACCCCCAGGGGTCCTTTAATAATGTCCAGAGATCTTTTGGACTGATATAACCAGGAGAAGGAGGCTGCAGGCAGCCTCTGGGTAAAAATCAGTGATACTTCTAAAGCATTCTGTAAGGTATAGGTCAGTCTCCTTTATCAAAGGAGTATCCAACCCAGTATGTCAGCAGGGCTAAGGATGAGAAACACTGTTCTGTAAGGAGCGCTTCACATTGTATCATCTAAACCGGGACAATTTTCAGAAACAAAGAAAACTTCTGTTAATAATTAAGCTGGGATTATAAACACACACACACACACACACACACACACATACACACACACACACAGTCTGTATGACCCCCACCTCCGTGTGTGTGTGTGTGTGTGTGTGTGTGTGTGTGTATCTATATATTGGTAGTTTGTCCAAATGGGCTTCTAAACATTTAACAATTGGCTGTAGGTAGGAGCAGAGAGTCGTCTCCTTCATAGCATGTGAGATTTTTCTAGAGTAAATACTGCTGACACAGTTAGTTTCAAGTTATTAACATGGGGTTGTTAAACATGGAGTTGGGAAGACTTGCACAGTTGCACAGCATTACACAGACACCAAAGAGGTAAATAACCTGGAGAATAAGGATATCATGAACTATAGTAAAATAATTAGGAAATAATACATTTGTAATACCACCTTTGTTTTTAATATGCTTTATTTACTCTTGTTAATGTTAGTTTTAATAAAATGGCTGTGAGTAATTGGCTTACAAATGTCTTGAAAATTAACAATACTGTTTCTGTGTGTGTGTGTGTGTGTGTGTGTGTACACCATGATATATATGAAGGCTAGCTCCAGTCCACATCCAAAGCTTATTTTATGATATAACTGGAAATGATAACTCCCTCTGGATATTAAGATTTGTAAAATAAATCTTTTTCTCACACTAAGCTCAACACCACCCAAATGTGACTCTATTCTCCTCCCACCCATTCCATGAAAAGAAAAGCATTCATGAATCCAATAGTTCAGAGCTCAAAGTATTATGTTAAATTGTGCTGACAGGAATTTTAGACTCCAGATGGTTTCTTTGTACTGCAACTTGCCTCTTTTTGGCGAGAAGATGTTAAGGATGACTTAGCCTCTGGTATCATGACCTTGAACTTCTCTTGAGCATGTCATTTTCATTCCAGCTGAGGCAATCAAGAAGTTGCCTTTTGTCTCCATTGCAAGTACAAATGAACTTGCTAATTTTCACCATTCATCTTAGGCTAAGGCATGGGAGAGGCGACGTTCAGGTAGGACATGGCCTGAAACACAGTTCAATTCAGTCTTTGTAATCAGTTCAATTCAGTCTTTGTATAAAGTTTGGGTTCATATGCTAGCATTTTGATATCAGGATTGCAATCTTAACTGCTTGGTTTCCTATTTTAGAGACACTATTCATAGAAGCACCCAGCCATGGAAGCAGTTGACTTTTTAAATCCTCTAGGGCTTCAGATCATAGGGCTCCCTGTCATTTAAGAATGTAACTTTATAAAATACCCTCCCAATAGAATTGTAAACCCTTCCATCTCTCCTTGCATGCCAGCTAACTTTAGTCTGGATTTTATTTATTTGTCTAGGACTTATTTAAAGCAGCAAGACTTGCACAGTAACACAGCATTACACAGACACCAAAGAGGTAAATAAGTTGGAGAATAAGGATATCATGAACTATAGTAAAATAATTAGGAAGTGATGCATTTGTAATACCACCTTTGTTTTTAATATGCTTTATTAATATTAATAATATGCTTTAATATTATTAATATGCTTTATTTACAAAAGGCAGTAAATTCCACAATTCTGATTTTTCTTGACCATCTGCCTTATTTCTATGGCACACCTCATGCCACTCAAATGTGAGTAGAAACAATTTAATGAAATGATTTGCCATCACAAACTTTCCCTCTTGAAGTATTTGATTCTAAATCCACTGAGTGCTACTAAGAAAATGTCACAGTCTAATTGTGTTATGTGTATAAGATACTGGCTTTTAGTTATTTAGATGCAGATTTGGCTATAAGTATAAAACACTGATAACAGTGGTTAAAAGAATATAAGTTCAGGAGGTTGAAAAGAAAATATTGGGCTACCAGGGGCTGTATTTGATGATCTCAGGGACCATTTTTCACCTTCCCTGGCTTTCAATCTTTAGGTATGTCATAGAGCTTTTGTCTCATGATCAAGGATTTCAACTATCATGGGAGCAAAGAGCCTGAGCCTGTCTGCTTAAAAAAAACTGAAACATGATACTTCTGCTTAAGTCCTGTGGTAGATTAGATTGTTATTCTCATCCTCGGAGGGGTACTGCAATGGTTAATTTTAGGTGTCAACTTGACTTGGCTAAAGAAATCCTAGAAACTGAAAGAGGATAGAAAGATTCATCCTCAATGTTGACTATGTTGACCATCTCTATCCAACTGGCTGGGGACTCAGAGAGAATAAATACAGAGGAATCTGGTATTTTCCCCTAAAACTCATATCTCCTCTGTACATCAAAACTCTAGGTTTACTGGATGTTAATTCTAAGATTTTAACCAGCTTCATGCTTCCTAGGTACTCAATATTTCTAACACCAACCAAGTTAACCATTGACTTTTTGGGTTCTGATTCCTCCTGTCTTGAACTGAACCCCCTCACCAATATTTCAGGACCCCTAGCTGGATGATGAACTGTCATGCCACTTCTCAATTGCTGGAGTTGTATGATCCTTTCATAATAAATTCCTTCTCATAGGCATACATATCCTATTGGATTTACTCAGTCTTCAGGGCGGATGTATAGGATTCTTCTCTGCTCTTTGACTTTAGATTTGACCGTAGGGTTTGTTTTGACCAATGGAATATTATTGGGTTTTATATGAACACAGACTTGAACAGTGCTGTGTGGTAGAACTTACCCCACTGGCCTATGTCTTTTTCATGAGAAGAATCAGCCAGTTAGTGTTGATGATCCATGGGAGATGGGAGCTTGATGAAATTGACCTGTGCCTACATCTTGGGCCAACCCTAGTAATCTACAAGATCAACCCTATATTATCTGAATTGCAAGAGGCTTCAAAGACATGGATGTAAGAAATAAAAGTTGATTGAAATCACTAAGCTTTATGGTGGCTTATTGTGTGACAATTTTTAGCAACTAACTGACTGATCTGATTAGTCAGCATTAGGTCTAATGATTAGCCTCCTGTACTATGGAAGTTCCTAAAAAGAAACTTTCTCTGCTACACATTCTTATTTTAAAAGTCATTTTTAATTACTAAAGGAGAAGAGGATGCTAGATGTTGATGGCAACCAGTGTCAAGTATAATTAGTGCCTTTATAAAAAAAGAATCTATATTCCTCATTAATTAGATTTGCAACAGTGAGTTGCATAGACCTTTGTAAGAACAAATATGTTTCTCTTGCTTGGTATTATGAAGTCTTATGGAATTTCTTGTTGTCAGATGCTGAATATGAAGATGTGGTCACCTCTCATACAGTTATGTTATAGGAAAGTATATTACATAACTTGAAATATTTAATTCAACAAGCAGCATGAAATACCATGCTGTTGTGATATTTGTGTGCAATGTAATAGGAAGGTAGTCATAGTAACCTGGGCATACATATAGGCTAAAACATCTCCTGATAGCTCCTGAAGTATTTATTTGGTCAACTGATCTAAATAAAATTGTTGGCATTAACATTGTTTTGAAAAGGACCTTTTAAATATGCCAACTTAGGATAAGAAGAGTCTAATTTTTAAAAAAGCATCTTAAGAAGAGCCTAAAAATTATTACCATAAAAATCATTACATACTTTGGCTGGGGTTCTTGACCAAAGCAAGAAACTAAAAAAGAAAACTGTAGTCTAGACTAGACTTGCTCTAGTGGAACTCTGTAATGCCTATATTCTGTGTTCTTGCACGGGTGGCTTGGTTAAGTGTGACAATGACAGTCCTAGTGATGAGTGCACTGAGAAGAGTAAGTGGAACATTTGGCATTCAGGAGTAGAGTGGGAAAAGGGAGTTGGGAATCCCAGTGGTATTTATTCTGATTACGACAGCTGGAAAGATGAGGATACTTGATTAAACTCAAGGTACAAAACAGATTAAAGACTGAAGCTGCCCAGAGAAACTAGCTCTCTCACTCCGGGAGGCCTCAAGTGTGTTATAAGCCATTTTTTAATTTAGTACAATATAATTGCATAATTGTTCTTCATTATCAAAGAATGAGGAATCCTTGGTTACTTATTCTTGTAAAGTAGCTGTCCAGATGAATTTTGTAGTTGATTTATAAAATTAATACCTACTCAGTGGGATTCTGACAAAAATTATGTCAAATGTAAAAGCAACTTGGGTTAAAATTTAGTTTCTTCTTTTAGGAAAATGGTACTTTCTATGCTATTACAATCTTCAATAATCTTTCTCATTCATTTCTCCCCCCCTTCTCTGTCTGTATCTCTCTCTCTCTCTCTCTCTCTCTCTCTCTCTCTCTCTCTCTCTCTCTCTCTCTCTCTCTCTCTCTCTCTGTCTGTCTCAATAAGCATATCACCACAATGAGGATGCAGTAGGACTTACAAAATCTTATCTGTACACGTGTGATGATTATTTATTCATCTCTGCTTAGCTAATTCTAGTCAGTTGTTGCAGTTTGGTGAGCTCTTCTCTCCACCTCTTGCATGCTTTGCCTCCATCTAGGTTATATGGACTGTGATTCTGGTAAGAGATAGGATGGCCATTCTTTGATGTTACACAATTAAAATACATTTTCTCCAACTTTAAGTGTGGCTTATTGATTTTAAAATTCATATAATCATCTTGACCCTGGTAGTAGATGTCTATAGACATTAGCATGGCACAGTTGTGGTTATTATGGCTTCTTTTATTAGTAGATTCATCCAGTCAGGTTTATTGGAAAGACCATAGACTTTGGACAGATACAGGAATGCATAATTATGTTTAGCAGTCATTCAAAAGAAATATAGCATGAGCCCAACGCAGTACTCTGCGTTACAGGAATAAGAGCCACAATGTAGATGTGAGAATGAATCAGGATAGCACGATGAAGCTGACCTAATCAAACTTAACCTAATATAGAACATAAGACACAATGAAAATTAGGTAATTAATGGCACTAATGATGATATGTTTGAATAATGTGATATGAGATTTCTCAGGGTGAGAATAGAACCAGTGGTGACAATGAATGGAAGGTGTAAATAAAACAAAAAAATTCCAAAATCTCCACAGCTTCCACATGCTCACCTTCATCCTGTGAATTAACTCCTCCATGATAAATTTATCTTCTCAACAAGCTTTCTGTCCTGTTTTTCAGATGAGGTATAGAAAAATGATTTCATTATTTGTCTTATAAAAATGCCATTTGGACTTCATTACAGAAAGAAAAGCTATTCGAACTTCCCCAAACCAGGAAGACCAGGGACTATGTAGATTATTAATTCAGAAATGGCAAAGCTCCTGTGTGTTCTCCTCTTTGGCCTCTTCAGCTTGCTCATGATTATATTGCTGGACTCCTGTCAGCCTCTCTGCTTCTTATTTCATGATCTGGGACCTTCATTTCCTGAATAGGAATGGACACAAATCAATGACTTTTACCCATTAGGATACTTAAATTATTTTTCATAGAAACAGCTAGATTCCGTGTCGGAGAGAACCACAAAAGGCTTTTTTTCCTTTTTTTCATGCTGGGAAACTAAATTCAGTCTTTATTACCAAGAAGTTAGAAAAGGATTTTCTCTTAGGAGTGACAAAAGGAAAACGCATTTGAAGAAATAGCACATCCCAGAGAAAACAGAGAAAGACTGGGAGGTAGAAGATGTAGTGGTTTCATTTTTTTTTTCTTGGTGGTAGGATGCTACCTGACTGGCTTGATAATCTGATTTATATTCCTCATTATCTATGGTGCTATCTCATATTATTTCCTTAGCAATGTCCTGAGGTTGATCAGAAATGCTGAGCAAAGGGCACAGATTAAGACAGTCAAGGTATTTTCACATTGGTTGCTGTAGTTAACTGAGGTAACAATTTGATACAGTGTTTTCTGAGTCTAGAAATGGGAGAGAAAAAGCTGATAAGACTAGATTACTTCTTTTTGGTCAATATCTAGACAATGGCAAGTCAGAATTTTGAGACTGCTGTGGAAGCTCAAGGTCACTCTTCTCTTTTTCCAACTTAAACTGTCTTTGATTTTGTCATTTTTAATTTTTGTTGGTACTAAGGCTTGAACTCAGGGCCTGATGTACTTGCTCAGCTTATTTACTCAGCTTGTGCGATACTACTTGAGTAATGAATGCCTCCAGTATGGTTCCACACTGATAATTCGATATAAGAATCTCTTAGATTGGTTTATTTTGAATCACAATCCTCCAGATCTCAGTCTCCAGAGTAGCTAGAGGTGAGTCTCTGGCATACCCACCCTGTTTACTTTTGAATCTGAAATGTCCTTGTCCTAAGTATAGTAACTGACTTTATAGGTAATACTACAATACCTCTATAGGTATTACTACATTCTCTAAGGATTACAGGCAGGTGGCAAATAGCATAAAGCCTTCCTGTTTCACTCATTCTTAACACAAATGTGAAGGTCTCACTTACCAGAATAGAATGCCTTGGAACAAATGTAATTTCCAAGCCAAAGTGCTCAGTTCAAGCTCAGTTTTATAAAGGCTAGTTTATACTGATTCCCACGCATGAAAATTCTATTGTTATAGTTGGAGCCTGTATATGTTCTCAATACCTTGAGGGACAATTTCATGCCATTAATGTAAAAAAATGTTTCAGAATGAGCAATGTACCAAACTGTACATTTAGAATTCTTTGCTCTAGTTTATTTCATTCTCATCCATAAAGAAGATCACCTTCTCTTATTTAACTTCTTTTACTAAAGTTTAATTATCTTGTGGGCTAGATGAAATACACAAGGATATGCACACTTTGGGTACTTATTTCTTACATATGAGAATGCCCTTTTAAAATCATTTTCATTATAAAGAAATAATGGCCATGTGTGTTTCAAAGAAAGAATTGTATGGTCTGTGGTGTTTAACTACTATGCTTTATATGACATGGTGTTCAATCATGTTTTATGGTATTTTTCCACATTTTCTTCTTGTTTGCACTACTTGCAATTATCATTTTTATATAACTCTTTCAAGGTAAATGCCCTTATAATAATATGTAAGGAGTCCATAGAATTTAATTTCTTAAAACCTGTCATGTTATGAAACAATAAATAAAAGGTAGTGTTTATCAGTTTGACCCTATTGTCCTAAGTCTGTCATAGTAAAAACTGGAAATAAATCCTATAGTGCACATAACTAACCTGACATTGAATTGATAAAGTCTCAGCCCAAATCATCACAAAGTAGTCTCTTCAGACAACTTCTCATATACGCTACGTCCATGCTGAGGGAATGATTCCAATCGATTTGTAGCCATAACTTGCATTATCATGAAGCATATTTCCAAAGTGATTCTACTATATTTATGAGGCTGACACAATAATTTGTTTTGATGATTGAGGATAAATTGTGTACATTCATTTGATTTGGAGATCCCTTACTTCTTCCCCATGCCCTAAAGACATCGTCTTTATTAACTAACATTGTATGTGCCCATTTTTATCTCAAGCAGTAAGACAGACAGACAGATAAGGATAGAGATAGATGCATAGCTATAGATATAGGTAAATAACTACTCATTCACAGATCATATAGAACTAAGAGATAAATACAAAGCAAGTCAAATAGGCCTATCTGATCTATACAATAGGGCTATCTGATCTATACAACAAAGGACCAACTTGGAGAAAAATGAGATAGAAGAAATCATACAGAAGGTTTTGGGGGACACTTGAATGATTTAACAGCTAAATAGCCTCAAAGTCCCTGTAAAGATACATGCATATTACATATATATAATAAATTGACATATTAAAAATACTTTAAGGGTCTGCCTTCATGCACTCACCCATCAGAGGGTGGGCAAAAATAAATTGTATCTGTACTGAACATATACTTTTTCCCCTTGTAATCACTCCCTAAATAGTACAAAGAATGATATGCATATCATGAGCATTGTATAAGGTCTTATGAGTAATTTAAAGATGATTTAAAATATACATGGTGATTTCAAATATATACATTAGTTATATGCAAAGCTAGTTGTGTTTGATTATCTTTAGGAGTTCTGCAATTGTTTTTTATGTGTATATATAACATAGATGTGATACATATATATATATATATATATATATATATACAAACACATATGTATGGTATAAATGCATAGTAGAAACAAATGTTTAAAATACGGTTGGTTGTAAATTTTCTTTTCTTTTTTTTTGTAAGTTTACAGTGGGAAGTATGTGGAGGGATAAAACCCCAACTTTGCACATGTTAAGCAGATGTTTTTCCCTTAAGCTACATCCTCAGCCCCTGTAAATGTTACAACTTTCTAATTACCACTGGCTCTCTATACTGTACTTCTGTGAATACCATTCTGTATGAAGGCTGGCTCATATGCTCTTTCAACTCATATCTAGTTTAAAATTCAATACAGATAAATTGCTTTTCTGAGATTACTAGTATTTATTGAAAGAGAAATGCTGGAGAGTAGTCACCTAATATGTACAAGACCCTGGATTCAATCCCCACCACTGGGAGGAAAAAGTAACACAAAGAAAGAAAAGCAACAAATGGGGACATAGTTAATTGTGTACAACCAGAAAATCTTTCTATTCTCTTTTTTTCTTTGATATTCTTATTTATTTATTTATTTATTTTGCTAATATTCTATAATTATTCATCAAGACAGTTTGTCTTTTTTTCTTTTGGGGACTTGTGGCCAATCCCACAGATTCTGCAATTACTCTTTTCTTTTTTGCTCTTTGATTTTGGAGATTGAATCGAGAGTGTCACGCACTTTATCACAGAGCTACACCTCAATTCATCTTTTTTATCTCTTATAGTAGAAAATATTTATCAGCTGTACTTCTAGAGCAGGTCCTCTGTCTATTAAGAGGAAAGCAACCTTGAAGTTGTGGACATCAATAACGATTAGCAACCAGGACCAGGAGAGCATGGTGCTAGTAAATCATGACAGGCAGTCCGTTGTGAAGATGGAGATGCCACAGGAAGGCTTCTCAAATCACGTTTTTAAGCAACCATAGAAATAAATTACTTGTTCTCATTAGACCTTGTATATAGTTTGTTCTTTTTCTCTATTGTTGTATTTTTCTTTCTTCATTTATCTTAGTTTTTGTACCTCTTATTTTGCATAATAGACAATGCAATATGTGAAAGGGAAAGGAAATCACAGAAACATCAGAACAACGATGAACCACAGCAACATTGTTACTCAACGTGACACTATGTTGGATATGAATTTTACAACTTTATGAGGGAGAGGGAGGAGTAAGTGGAAGATAAAGAGGGATGGGGTAACAACGATTAAAAACAAATGTTACTGGGGCTGGGGAGGTGACTCAGTGGTAGAGCGCTTGCCTTGCATGCATGAGGCCCTGGGTCCGATTCCTCAGCACCACATAAGCAGAAAAAACCGGAAGTGGCGCTGTGGCCCAAGTGCTGGAGCGCTAACCTTGAGCTGAAGAGCTGAGGGACAGTATCCAGGCCCAGAGTACTGGCCCACACTAAAAAACAAAAACAAATAATAAATGTACTTATAGTCTCATCTGTGTAACTGTAACCCCAGCTCATCACCTTTTCAATAAAAAAAAAACATTTGAAATATTTACTTGCAATTGTTTTTGTTGTCGGTGTTTCTCTAGCTTCACATTTTTTCCTTTCCAATTGTTTTCCAAGTTCAGATAGCCAATGGAAATTCTAAACTGAAAAATCTGCCTTTGAGTTCGGATTTTGCCCAATGGGTAATTAATATACCCACTTGATAGGTGATTCTTTTTTTCTTTTTTTTTTTTTTTGCTCAGTAGTGGGACTTGAACTCTGGGTTTGGGCGCTGTCCCTCAGCTCTTCAGCTCAAGGCTAGTGATCTACCACTTGAGCTACAGAACTACTTCTGGTTTTCTCAGTGGTTTATTGGAAATAAGAGTTTTATGGACTTTTCCTGCCTAGGCTGGCCTTGAACCACAATGCTCAGATCTCAGCCTCCTGAGTAGCTAGGATTACAGGCGTGAACCACTGGCACCAGGCCCTGTTAGGTGATTCTTTCTGCAAGATACACATATACTGGTTCTCTGCACTATACATCTCTGAGTACCATTAAGCATGAAGGCTGCCTCATATGAACTTGCATTTCATATCTAGTATCTTTATTTATGTGATTATTACATTTTGTTGCTCCTATTAAAAAATTAACTTCAACAATATCTACTTTATAAAACGTGTGCCTGTTAACTTACTGTTGTTTTATAGGTGATTCTTCCTACAAAGAACTCACTCTTAATGTTCATGAAATAAACATCAAATGTCAGGTACTGCACAACTTCCTTTTTCTTTTTCTTTTTTTAGGCAAATGAATTGCCAATAGAGGATTTGAAAGTATGGATTCACAATAGTGTGCATCTAAGACTTCAATTAATACATAGTGGCTGAAAATTTAGCATTTGCTTGGAAGTTTTAGGACCTAGAAAGATCAGTTGCTTACCGTGATGACTCTAATTCAGAGTGGATATCGTGGTCTATTTGGAAAGAGAGTATTACTCTATTAGAGTTTTCTTGTGTCTTTCATCTCAAATCGTTCTTGTGCTTGCTTTCATTCTTTAAAAAAGTTGTTCATGTTTTTGATCTCACAATTTAAAGGAAGTTTTTCAAGAAAGAGGTTTCATATCACCCTAGCAACCTGGATAGAGGGAAGCGATGCATCCTCAACCGTAATGAAGGAAAGCAACCATCTGACAGATTTATTCTAGCTAGCCACTTCTCTAACTGGGCTTGTTGTTCTGGTGAACAATGAGTAATGCCAGGTCTTAGAAGTGTTAGAACTGTTTCCTAAAAGCATTATCTCTGACAGCAAAACTGCAGATTCAAGTAATTCTTCTCAGAAGAGTACATTAGCAAACAACTACAAAGTTAGCATGAGGTGTCTTTATTGTGTGAGCAATGTTTGGCAGTAACCATTAATACTGCCTATGAATAGATACTGTAATTGTTTCAGAATTCATAAAACTACCCATGGAGCTTGCAAAGAAATTTCAAATTAATCAATCGTGTTGCCATACCTGTAGTGGTGCTTCTTTTGCAGGTCAGATATTCTCACAAATAGGCAAAGATGTCAAATTGTCCTCTCATTCATAATGCTACCTGCCAGTGGGGTGTGTGTGGGTATGTGGGTATGGGTGCGCTTGAGCGCATGCATTTTCTTATTAGTGAATATTTCTCCTACTTTCTTTTGTCCTTTGTTTTTCTTCTTTAATACCTTGGTGGAGATTGAAACTCAGATGTACTGTTAGAAAGACTAAACAGTTCTTTCACTTCTTTATTTTTAAGGTGAGGTAGAGAGTGGTTACAGTTACTTAGCACATTTCTTTTCAAATGTTACCCTCTCCCTCATTGTCTCCTGCTTTCCCTTCTCCCCACCCTCCTACCACCTGCACCAAGTTGTAAAATTCATTTCCAACTCAGTGTCTGATGGCTACTGCAGTTGCATTGGTGTGCCCTTTGTCCCACCCTTTCTATGATCACCCTTCCCTTTCTCAAATCAGATTAATTGATATATAAGACAAAGGGTACCAAGATCAGAAACAGTGACCATGAGGAGTAAACCAGAGGAGAAAAAAATGAAAGACAAAAGAAATAACTGCTACATACCACACTAAAAAAGGAAAAAGAAAAAGAAAACAACCACTAAAAAGACCTCTTATTTTTATACCGTGGAGATCATTTCAATTAGCATCATTTTAGATGGTCATATATGTACATAGCTATTGGGCTATTGTGAACCTCTGCTAAGACTATCCTAGACATATACCTGTTATTATATGGAGCCTGAGTTTCTTGGTCTGGCTTACTTCACTTAACATGATTTTTCCAAGTCTTTCCATTTCCTTATGAATGAGACAATGCCATTCTTTCTGATGGAAGCATAGAATTTCACTTAAACAGTTATTTCTTAAAGGCAGAGACATTATATATTATTCCTATCAGTATTTGTTTTTTGTTCTCCCTCTCAAAGGATTTCAGCCTGGACCAACAGGAAGAAAGCAAATAACCAAACGAGATATTAGGTAGATGAAAGAAGCATTTTGGGTAGTGACAGCCATGCCAGCTCTCTGGTAGCTCTCTCTATAAATCATCTCTGAGTGGTAATTACCCAATTTTCCCCTACACTAAAGAAAAAAAATGTGTTATAGCAGAATCTCCACTGAATTCCAACAGTAAATCACTTTTGGCCAAAAGCTAAATGGACTCTTAACCACTATCCCATCTAAATAGCTTCATTACTGACAGAATGCTTTAGAAAGGGGGATAGAGAGAGACTCTAAAAACTTGGAGGTTTTTTCAATAGTAAAATTTCAGTAAGTATTCGTGTCCTTGCTCCAGGATAATTTCATTCTGGCTATTATGCTGTTGCAAGATAGGACTGTTATGAGAAAAAAAATTCTTTCATAAGAATTTAATAGCACAATGAATTTGCAACAGCACGTAGGAACCCTATTTTCTATAGTCTTAGGACCAACTATATACCTTAATACTATATGGCTTAGTATTTATTTTCTTCCTTGACTCACTACCCACAATTCACTTTTCTATTTTTCTCCACATGTTGGTAACACTATTAATTCTCAAAACATTGTCTTATGAACTTCTCAAAGCACTGTAAATTCATAAGCCTTCTCGAGTATAATTTGGCAATATATTTCAAAAAAAACCATAAAAAGATTCACTGTTTCTGATCCAAATATTTTACTCTGAGAAGTTCTTTAGTAGGGAAATTATCAAGAATGTGCATAAAATTAGGGATTGCATCTTCATAAAGGCTATATACAACTTAAAAATGTGATAAAAATGATTTTTTTTGTCGGTTGTGGGCTTGAACTCTGGGCCTGGGTGCTGTCCCTGTTTTCTTCAGCTCAAGGCCACAGAGCCACTTCCAATTTTCTGGTGGTTTATTGGAGATAAGAGTCTCATCAACTTTCCTGACCCGGCTGGCTTTGAACCACGATCCTCAGATCTCAGCCTCCTGAGGAGCTAGGATCACAGGCATGAGACATCAGTGACTGGCTCAAAATGAATATTAATATCATCCACCATTTATAATTCTTGGCATTTATCAATTGAACCCAAAATTAACATTCATGTAAAGACTTGCACATAAATGTGCCTAGGTGTCTGTTGGTTGGTAAGTGAATGAGTAAATAGAGTGAGGTCATCCAGATGATAGAATATTCTTTAGCCTTAAGAAAGAAATGAGCTATCAAGCCATGGAAACACATGGAGAAAACTTGAATGTGTGTTTCTACATGAAAGAAGCCTATCTGAACGCAGGTAGGGTGAGTCAACCCTGTATCTTAACTATTTGAGAGGTGAAGGCAGGGAAGAGTATAGTTCAAGACCAACTTGGGCATGACAGTTCAAGAGAATCCATTTCAATCAATGGCTAGGTGCATAGTACATATCTGTCATCCCAACCTCAGGGAAAAATACTGGGTGCCATGACTCATATCTGTCATCTCAGCAACAAGAGAAACCACAAGTAGGATTGTAGTCCAGGCTAACCTAGGCACAAGCAAGATCAAATCTTGAAAACCAGTGCAAAAAGGGACTGATGACTTGTAGCTCATGTGGTAGAGTTTCTGCTTAGCAAACACAAGGCCCTGAGGTGTAACCCCAGAACTCCATAATAAATGAAAAGAAGTTGAAAAGAAGAACATCTATGATTCCAACTATGCAATACTGAGAAAGTCAGAGCTGTAGGACAGTAGAAAGATCATAGGCTAGAGGGGGTGGGGCTGCATAGGTAGAGCACAGAGCTGTTTTAGGACAGTAACTACTCTGTATGATATTATAATGATGGATGCATGTCATTATGCACATCTCAGCACCACAGAATGCACGGTACCAAGAGCAAATTGTGACTTGAGCTATGGCTTTGGGTGACAATGTATCCGTGTCAGCTCATGATGATAACAAGTGTCTCACTCCTCTGTAGGGCCAAGGACAGTGCAGGAAGGCAGGAAGCCTTGGAAATCACTGTACTTTCTGTTCAGTTTTATTATAGGGTCTAACCCTGCCTCAACAAAATAGAGTTGAAAGAAAAAAATTATGTGAGGAATGCTATAGTGTGAAGGATATGATTTTAACTCTTGAAGTTTAATCAGAAAAGGGAAAAGCTTCCCAACATAGAGCCATGGGTCAGGACGAGAGCAATGGGAATTTTCCTCCCAGAGATGGATGCTTTCATAACTGATGGTTATCAAATATTTATTTGTTCTAGGAGACCAGTCCTACATCTGCCCTCAGTGGACTGCATCTTGCTCATTGCCGCCTCTTCTTTTGTGTAGTTTTCCATGTATTCGCCCAGCTTTTAGCTTAGCTTGTGTGATTTCTATGTACCTTCATTACCTCCATTCTCCAGTACAAAAGAAATCATAAGTACAAACTCCCATTGAGAGCTAAAGACTTTGGGCCATGTGGCTTCCTGGAATAAATATTGCATTATAAACTTTTTTTCAAGGGTCTTTAGTCTAACTACAGCTTTAAGTGCCTCAGCACACAGACATGCATAGAAAATCAACATTACATCTCCAGGCAAAATTATCAATATCATTCTGGCAGGAGTCTATTTGCTGCTACCCACTGTTTCTGTTTCAAGTAGAAAGACCAATTCATTTAACAGGTTATTTTTTATTTTTTCATCATTTTGTAGAAAGCACTGATGTACCAGAGACCATCACAGAATGTGAGTTGCTACATTTCCAAGAATATGTAACTACTTCTTTTCCTAAGGAAATACAGGAAATGAAGAGTCAGTGTTTTAGATTGCTTAAGAAAAATGATCAAGTCCTGTTGTAAGATGAGGTGTGCTGAAGTGAGGAAATGATACAAGGTTGGTCAGGGAAGATGGGCATTCTATTTTTTTGTCCTGCTAAGGTACTTCCACAATACAATTGGCTCCTTGGACTAATCAGGGTAATGGCACAGCTCCATTTCCTCTGGCTGTCTCTGAATAGCTTGTGCAGACATGATACTGGAATATTAAAATACAAGGATGATCATGAGCATTGGGATAGGGTGAAAGTTGGGTTAGGAGCCTTTACAAGACAGAAGAATAACTGAATTATCTTGTTTGGTAGCCAGTAACTTCTAGACAAAAGGGAGTCTTGGAGATGGTTCGTATTGACTACTCAATCTAGAAGCTTTAAGCCATATGGAGAAATGATACAAGACAGAAGCAGTTCATAGGATCAGAAGAGTTTTTTTTCAGAGGTAAGATAAATTACAGAAAATTGGCATGAGATGAGAAAGCTGAAGTATAAGAAGAGAAATCATACAGGAGAAAGTGGAAATAATTTTTGAAACACTATTCTTGAGCTGATGAGAGGAAGCAAGATCTCTTGTGTAAAGTGGAGAGACTAGCCTTAGAATTCAGCTAAAGAAATCACAGCATGACAGAGAATATACAGGCCCACTCAAGACTGGCTACATGTTTTATGACCCAAATGCAAAATGAAAATGAAGCCTCGGAGTCCAGGGAAAGGAAGTGAGTCTTTCCTCATAGCTAGCCGCAATGCAAGTAGATGAATAGATTGGCCAGGATCTTCTACCTCAACAGAAACGTGTGTGAGAGAACTGATGTTAGAGCAAGTACAGGATCTACAGAGTACAGGCTGGACACCTAGAAAGAGCTGGTACCATAGTTCAATTTTAAAGGCTAATTGCTGCATGAACTTGCCCTTGTTCACAGGTGGGAGGTCGTTGTTCTAATTAAGCCTTCCGTTGGTTGGAAGAAGGCAAATTCACATTATGAAGGGCAATTTGCTTCAGAAGTACAATTTAAATGTGAGCCCGCCAAAGTATTAATACAGGTGCATGCAGAAGAATATTTGAGCATGTCTTGAACTTCTAATCAGTCAACATGACAAATACAATCGAGCATTTGCTGCAAGATAGGATGTCTTCCTAACCTGCTCCCTAAGATGTGCTTGGGGCTGGGAGTGGAAGTGGGGCTACAGGCCCTCACTTAGTTGCCCTCACTTAGTTGAAGGAGCTGTGGAACTACTGCAGTAGCCATTGCTCTGCCTTGAACCAAGAGGCCGAGGGTCAAGTGCTTCACCCTGACTTCCCCTGTACCAGCATCCAGCTCTTCTTCGTGGCATGGACAGTGACAATTGATGCAGCCTGGTAACCCTGCACTACTTGTACCCCTAGAGAGAACACAACCAGAGTGGTGGGAGGTGTGGTAGTAGAGTGGGGAGGGGAAAAGAAACCTGGAATCGTGATTGAATGTTCAAAAGCCCATTTGGAGTAGTCAGAGAGAGTCTGAGGGCGGAAAGATCTGTACACCAATGCTCCAAGCCCTTGAGGGGTGTCCCATTAGACTTAACATAAAACAGATATCAATGATCAAAGTATTAAAATCTTATATTTTAAGATGTTAACTCTTCTGAATGTGGATTCCTATATAACACCTCCAGGCTCATACCTATAATGATAATCCTGCCCAAAGTGAGATTGAAAGTAGATTGTTAGACATGTTGTATGGAATTTCTCTGCTTCCTTTTATTTTCTAAAGGGAGCGAAGTGATCAGCTGAAGGAGGAAAAGCTGGTTGTGGTTTTAGGATATGAAAAGATAAAACAAATTCATTTACAAAGCAGAGAAGAGAAAGGAAATGGATTAAAGAAGTGTATTTGAACATCTAGACAATTGAAGGAACTCACTTGAGTTTAAATCATGGCATTAAATAAAAGACCAGTCAGTAAATCATGTGATGTTTCTCCAGCCAAGCTCAGATATGTAGGTATAACAGCTGGATTTAGACAGGATTGGAATTTTTTTTCAAGCAAGTGTAATAAAGCAAAAGAGGACTAAGGAGTTGAGTCAGCATATCAATAATTGATAGAATGTCAGATTATGGTCAGAAGTCATAGATTTTTTAGTATTTCTTTGTTCCATATCTATTATCTCATTCTTTCATTAACCACCAAAATGTTGTTATATTTGTTCATTTCATCCAACAAATATTTGTTGAGTTTCTGTTAGGCACTTTCTCTGTAGCTTTGGCTCACTCATAAAGAGGCTTTGTGCTTCCATGGAGCAGAAAAACAATGGTAAGCAAAAACAAATGAAAATGGAAATTCCAGGTAGTAAAATTAAAGTGTCTTGAAGACAGTGTAATTGTGTAAGAAAGAAGAGACTAACTGGAAAAAATATTGTGTCATGTGTTACAGAGATTTTTCTGAGAAAACAAACTGAGCAGAGACAAAGGTGAAGATATATACAACTGAAACAGATAAACTCATATAGGCAGAAGATAAATAGGTAAGACAATCAGAAGAGCAGCCGAAATGCTGTTGGAGCAGACAAATGCCAGTCATCATTTATTCTATGCTTAGCATAATCCATGTGAATGTCACCCTCTAGAGATATGCACTGTAGAATGTGGAATATCATCCTGCTGAAAGGAATTTACCATTCAAATCTGTGATAATGAGTGAACCCTCTGCTGAATTCCTTCCTACAACTGCAAACACATAATTAGTGTTAACGTAGAAATCGCTGTAGATGCATAATGTTTCCCGTTAGACATAATTTACACAAATAATTTTATTTCTCTAAGAACTGGAGAAACTTTATTCCCTGTCAATTGCCATTTCCCTGTTCTGCTGCTGAAATGTGTTGGTTCTGAAATGTTTACCCACCATGCTTCTACCTTACCTGTCTGCACTCTAAGATCATTTCCTTTTTAGCCGAAAGGTCCTTTAACTGTAGAAAGTGTCTGATTTCTACTCTGCCACTACACAAGGTTCATTGAGGGTATAGTCATTAACTATTGCAGTATCAGCAAGGTTTGGATATCCTTCCCTGTGCTCCAAAATCCATCTATTGTCAGACTGGTTGTTTCTGCTCTGAGCAGGTCCTGTTCTTTTCTGAGATGTCATAGTTCTGTCTATTCTTCCTGTGCCACTGCCATGGGGACAATTTTATTCTCCCCTCCATTATGTCAACTTGGCTTTAAAAAAAAAAAGCACACTTTCTGCCTGGGTGTGATTTGAAAAGGAATCTAAAGAAGGTAAAAAAAAAAGTGCCATCATAGTTACAATGTATAATTCATATACTAAATCACATCTTCTCATGGATTTTCCTGTCTACTGTGGCAAAGATGGAAAAATAAATCGATGAGGAATCATAAACTGTAGGTTTTAGTCTAGGTTTAGTCCTGTTGTTTATACTTATTAGCAATCTACTGTCAATCATTGATTACTTTTCTCTCAAAAGCTGGGATTCAAGGGGAAACACTGATCAAAATGCAGCTCTTCATAAACCACTTTGTTGGATGGCAACTCCTTTGTTCAACTACTTACAGATAAGATTTTTTTAAAAGTCACAGTGAGAAATGAAAAACAATGAGGATAAATGGTTTACACACCAGAAAAATCACATCTACACCTATGATATCATTATCATTTCTGGCTGCCATTCTCCATTTATTTTTAGGTTATAATTAATAACATGCAAAACGGACACAAGTGAAATAAGGTCACGAAGTGAAGATGGCGTTATGGAACATTTACACATTTACACATAGCACCAGCACACATCAGCAAAAAGATTTTGCCTTGAAAAACTTATTGACTGTCTAGGACACGGGGTTAAAGATACTCACAGTAATTGATCTTTCTCTTTTTTTGAGCATATGAGTCATGAGAAATTGAACTGCCTAATGTACTAATGACTTAAAAGCCTATGAACTGAACAAACTACATACTTACACATGAAAAAGAACATTATGACCTGGTAGAGTACTGAGGTCAGTTACCTTGAAAACACCCAAGTGGAAGATGTGCCCTTTTTATGCTGTTTGTTGGGAGAAGAAAGGATCATTAACGTTATAAAACCAAAAAAATTCTATTGAAAAATTGCTACCAAGAAAGGCATTCAGAAGGACCATACAGAGTACCAGAGCTAAAGATAAACAAGTAAGGCATTCTTTTTAGAAATGAAATAGCTAAACCAAATGAATCTCAAAACCCTTAACTGTCCAGCACTTGTTGGATAATCAGCAGATAGGGTTAGTTGAACAAAATGGCAGTAAGTCTCTCCTCTTGACTTTCATCCTTTCTCTTGGGGTTCCTGTTACTCTTACTGCCTCCATGCTCTAGACCACAGGCCTTCTTTGTGTATCACAGCCAATGGGCTTGCTCTCATACTTGAGCAGGAACCCAAGTGTGTTTAGCCTAAACTCACAACTGAGTTAAACTTGGATCTCAGAAGTAGTCACTCCCACCCGGCTTCATCTTTCGTGATATCGGTGATTGTAGTCTAAGCATGGTTTCTATTTTCTTTTTTTTTTTTTTGTCAGTCGTGGGGCTTGAACTCTGGGCCTGGGCGCTGTCCCTCAGCTCTTCAGCTCAAGGCGAGTGCTCTACCACTTGAGCTACAGCGCCACTTCTGGTTTTCTGGTGGTTTATTGGAGATAGGAGTCTCACGGTCTCTCCTGCCCGGGCTGGCTTTGAACCGCGATCCTCAGATCTCAGCCTCCTGAGTAGCTAGGATTACAGGTGAGAGCCACCAGCGCCCGGCTAATGGTTTCTATTTTCTTCCCTGACATCAATGTAGTTTCTACTCAGAGAAGTCAGCTGTTTACATCTTAAGTGTCTATACAGAATGACTCCTTGGCTGTCCAGATTTAGTAGACAGATTCTCTCTCCAAGTACATGTCTTCCCTGGAGCCATTTCGAGAATCAATGTAGCAAATGTACTAAAGTATCCTGGAGAAGGGCTTATTTTTAAGTCTAAGATTAGAAGTCAGAGAGTTTTTGCACAAACATCATTTGATCTATTGAGCATCTGTGATGGGCCCTTCTGGATGACCTAGAAGACTACAATAGTGACTACAAAAGGAACTATGGCAATAAGCCAGAGGATTTGATCATGGTCTCCTGGACAAGAGCATTTGTGGAGGTGATGAAACATGGTGAAGTAGTAAATGGAGCTAACTGAATTCGATATTGAATTTGATGGGATGCAAAGAAGAGGAAGCAAATATACCTGGTGGATGTGTACACATGTGTGTAGGTATGTATGTACATATGTATGTATGTATGTATGTATGTATGTATGTATATTTTCCTAATTAGCTGAGGAAAAAAACACTGTGATGGTGTTGGGCAGAAGTTCAAAAGTCCTGGCTTTGGACATAAATTTCAGGTATCGATTAGACATTAATTCGTATTTTGGGTCTGGAATTTGGGGGAAAGGTAGAGATGGATAAATTTACATCCCATGTTTTGGACAGAGGGCTTCTCTAAAGTCATGAGATTGGAGATTAGCCGGAGAATGGACATACCTGGAGAAGAATAGAAATGTCAACACTATACCCATCAATGCAGACAGGATGTAGTAGAATAACAAAGAAACCGAAGGCATCTTCACTGAAGAACCAAAAGGAAATGGAATGTTGAGAAAAAGGGAAATAGTATTTCAGAAGAAATGCTGAAGAAATGGTCAATAAATGCGGACAAGGTCAAAATGAAAATAGAGTGGCCAATAGTTCTGGGATCTATTTCTCCGGATGTGAATTTTCAGTGTGGACAGCGCATTTCTTGTACTTAATGAGGTTGTTTACCTAGCCCTAATATAAAAGAAAACCAACATTTTCCCAGTTACCTGAAACTCATGTAAGAGAAGAATCTTAAGTATGAACACTAGTCAGTAGCAACAGCGAGAAATGGAAAGTACTACAGGTAGCAATAAACAATATAAGAAAACTCTGGACTCTAAATAAAAGCAAAAGCTTCATGAGGGATATCGTGGTAGGCAAAAGCCAATGTTCTCCCAAAGACAGCTGTGTCCTCATTTCTCAAACAAATGGACAAATTACCTATCATGGAAAAGGGACTTTATGGATGTGATTATGTTAAGGGTCTTTAGATAGGTAGATAATTCTGGATGGTCAGGGTGGACTCAAAGTAATCAGAATGGTAGTAGAGTTGAGGGGAATGTGTCAGGGTCAGAGAAGGGCATATGATAACAGAAGTAGAGGGAACAGAAGCTGAAGAACATAGGGAAATTACCTCGCCCCTCCCACTCTACCAATTCATTTTAGAACTCTGACACCTTAAATCACATGATAATACATTTTTGTTAGGTCAAACCACCAAGCTTATTACAAAATAATAAAAAGATTTAAAGACTTGAATTGCTGTGAAATCCTTTATCATTCATAGTGATATATATGGATAGGCTTAGAAAGTTTTCTTTAAAAATCTATTTTTTGATAGAAATTTGTTTTAGTTCAAGTATGACTACCTGATTAGGGCCAAATCTTACTACCAGATAGTAAGACTTGTGACAGTATTAGGGAGGGAAATACATTTATTTCATCTTTTATTCTCCTGTGTTGTTGGATTCTTTTTAAGTAAACCTCTGAATGTATCACTTTCTATAAATTTGTTAAACATTTTTGGACGAAACCTGATTCAACTCATTTGTAGTCACTGCACAAAGCTGTTTCTCCTCCTGTTAATGAGTCACATGCTTTGACCATTGTATTCGAACAAGTGATGTATGAACAATTGGTTTGTACCGATGCTCTTAAAAGAGCATACTTATACTTATACTCTGCCATAGAAATGTATAAAACACCAACTTATTGAGAAAAGATAGCTGAAGGTTTTCAAGCTTTGTTGGTTATTCTACAGTTCAAATAGTAACAATAAAAAAGAATCAAATAATAACGTTCTTTTGCATTTAGAAAGGTAATAGCTTTGAGACAGATTTGATATGCCTGGTAGTGTTCATTTCTTCCTAGAAAAAGGATTGACATCAGGAAAATAGAATGCTACAAAGGTTCCTGAATAATAGCTCAAATGCTTAGCTGGAATTAGAAGTTTGGTAGAGAAGACTGCTATTCAGTGTATTGTGTTTTGTTTGAATAGTGAGTGATATGTGAAAGGGAATAAATGTGGTTGTTTAGCAAGTGGCATGTTTTGCCTAATGCAAATCATTAAAATATAAATCCTTTTTGCAAAGCTTCAGCATGTCCATTTCATTAAAGGATGATGCACTGACAACAATCAAAGCAATAACTGAGCCTGACTGAGGACAAGGTGCAATCAACAGGACTTCCTCATTTGGGATTCATAAGATAATTTACTATTTATTATTATTCACTTATTATGATAGACAGGCCTTCCTTGTTTTCTCCAAACACAAAATGATTCTGATTGCTGCCCAGTCACTACTAGCAGGCTACCTTGTTTTGCCCTTTCTCAAAAGGGCATGTGGATGGGGTCTTCAGTTACTCCCACCTTACTTCCACCATTCTACACCTAAGTAGAATTGCACAAGACTCCAGTCTTCTTTTATGAGGGCACGTACTAGTCTATCACTTGTGTCTCCTAATTATAAGTTTTCAAAGTTCCAAAAGCCTCACAGCACTTCTAAGAAAAAATACAATTTTGCTATTTTGTCTTTGCACATTAAAATGTACCTTTTTCCCCCTTAAGAAGGTTCATGCTAGCATATAAAACTGGCCTAAAATCACTCTGTGAGCCAGTCACCAGCGGCTCATGCCTCTCCGCTTGTGTAGGCTTATTTCTAGAGGGTCTCCATGCCTGGTTTATGCCAGGCTGTTTTGATTAATGTAGCTCTGTGGTACAGATTGAAACCAGAAATTATGATACCTCTAGAATTGCTCTTTTTGTTTAGAATTACTTTTGCTATATGGGGTCTTATATGCTTCTATCCTGATCTTAGAATTTGTTTTCTTTTTTTATTAAGACATTTAAATTAGAATGCTAGTTGTATAAGATAAAGGTTCACTGTGACATTTCCATAAACATATGCAGTGTAATCCAATCAAACTCACCCATTTCTTCTTTCTTTCCTGTTTCCTTCCCTGTTCTTAAAGTAATTTTAACAGATTTATTTATTCAGACTTCGAGTACATTTACCTTCATTTACTCTCCCTACTGGCCTTAAATCCTCCTAGTACCTACCTCTCATCAAGTAACCTCTTATACTTGCTCTGATTCATTTGTTGTTCAATTTCTGCACATTTTATTTGTACAAAGGGGTTTCCTCATGGCATTTCATATGTGCATATATTATAATCTAGTCAGATTAACCTCATATATTGGTTTTTCTCTCTTGAACTTCTATTGTTCCATATTTTCAGTGAGTTTCCTTGTAGTATCTTCAAACATAGACACCATAGAGTTCAATAATCATTCCTACATTTATTTTGTCTCCCTCCTCCTTCCCTTGGTCCCCCAAAACAGTTCCATAGTTATCTGTGTTCTGTGCATATTTAAATCCATAGTTGGTGTGTGTGTGTGTGTGTGTGTGTGTAGTCTATATTGCACGAGTCAGCAAAAATATATTTGGCTTTTTTTGACCTTAGCTTATTTTTCTCAACATGAGGAACCTGAACTTCAGCTTCATCTGTTTTCCTGCATATTTCATTTGTCTTTATGGCTCATTAATATTCTGTGATATTTATCTACCATATTTACTTTATATGCATTCATACATTTTTGGGACCTCAAAACTTGATTCTGCTATTTTTGCTATTGTGAACAGAGCTAGAATATATATGGATAGGTAGATATTTCTTTTGTGCATTGATTTACACTCCATCAAATATATCCCAAAGAATGGTGTTTGGGGGTTCAGATTCTGCCATTTTTGCTATTGTGAACAGAGCTAGAATGAATATGGATAAGTAGATATTTCTTTTGTGCAGTGATTTACAATCCATCAAATATATCCCAAAGGGTGGTGTTTGGTTCAGAAGGTAGATGCATTTCTAGCTTTTTGAAGACCCTCCGTACTGATTTGTATAGTACTTTCATAGGTATACTTTCTCACCATCAGTGCATGAAGGTTCATTTCCCCCAATAGTTTTGTATTTGTTATTTTTTTTTCATTTTTTCACTGGAATAAGAAGAAAATGGTTGAAGGTTTGATTTTCATTTCCTTTATGGCCAAGAATATTAAACAGATTTTATGTACTTATTAGTAATTTCTACTTCTACAGAGATCTGTGTTCAATTTATTTGCACATATATTGATTGGGTTATTCTTTTACTGCTTGATTTTTCAATTCTTTAAATATTCCATCTATTGTTATCCATTAATGGGCTAAAGAAGATTTTGTACCATGCTATGGATTGCTTCTTGGTTCTAGCAATTGTCTTTTACTGTTCAGAAACTTCAATTCCAGTTGTTAAATCTTTGTTATTTTCTGTCGAATTAAACTTCTATATAGAAAATAATTACTGGTCCACCTGTATCCTTAAACAACTGGTTTTTCCCCATCTCCTCCACAAGTTATACTGACATCAAATAAAAACTAGCTTTACAACGTTGGTGCGGGGGGGGGGGGGAAGGGAAGGGGGGGAAGGAGAAGGATTGGGATTGGGGGAGAGGGGGAGGCTGGGAAGGGATGTGAAGGGTAAACAAAGGAGGAGGCTGCAATGCTTGGTAAGAAATGTACGCATTATCCTGCCCACGTAATTGTAACTCCTCTGTACAGTATGTTCACAAATAAAATTAAATTAAATTAAAAAAAAAAGAAAAAAAGAAAATAATTACTGGCATTTAAATCATCCAAAGTAGGAAAAAAAAATCTCCCTTTCAAATTTGGAGGTTTTCTTCTATTATGTTATCTATTTTTTCTATTACCTTAGCTTAATTCTTCTTACCTTAATTCTTCTTTGCCCATGAATCATAGCTAGGGTCTTCTAATGGTATCCTAGAGATCTGCATGTTCCTTTCATACTTTTTCCTTCTTTGTCTTTATCTGAATGTTCTAATTCATCTACATTATCTTCAAACCCTAATACTATATATTCACTTTGATGCAGTCTATTAGCAAGGGATTTAATTGAAATTTTTAGCTTTTAATTTACAGAATACAATATGATTTTTTCAGGATTTCTATATCTTCATTGAATTCCCTCTTCTATATATCATGCCATGTCAGTCTTACTTCATTTAGCTGCTTATTTGCACTGTTTTTGAACTACTTCAAGTGTTTACAAATGTCCAGTTTAATTTCATAATTCATTTATTACTCTTTTCATTTTAATGTTTATTGATTCTGCATATTTCACTATCACTTAAACCCTTCCCTATGTAATCACTATCTTTTGCATGATTCATATTCCTCTTTCCCCACATTTATGGTGCTTCTACATTGTGGTTCATGCATCCCATATCAGGTCATTGTTTGGAGGTTTTAATCACCTGTGGTTTTCTTTTTCTTTTTCTTTTTTCTTTTTTTTTGGGTCCGGTCATGGGGCCTGAACTCTGGGCCTGGGTGCTGTCCCTCAGCTCTTCAGCTCAAGGCTAGCACTCTACCACTTGAGCCACAGTGCCACTTCCGGCTTTTTTCTGCTTACGTGGTGCTGAGGAATCAAACCCAGGGCCTCATGCATGCGAGGCAAGCACTCTACCACTGAGCCACTTGCCAGCCTCACCTGTGGTTTTCCAGTTGAATTATTCTCAACATTCATTCCATGGGGTAGGACAGGTCAAGGGATGAAGCCTGTTAGGCCTATGCCACAGAATTGGATTGGTCCCTTTGGTGGCTCATGGCTCACCCTGTGCCTGGAGAGCTTCTCCCTGGAATGGGGCTCAGGCTTTGATCCAACTAGCTCCAGGCCAACTGCAGAAAATTAATCATCTTTCCTTACCTTGCTAGGTGCTCTTCTTGTTTTCTTTCTTTCTCTCCCTCTCTCTCTCTCTCTCTCTCTCTCTCTCTCTCTCTCTCTCTCTCTCTCTCTCTCTCTCTCTCTCTCTCTCTCTCTCTCTCTCTCTCTCTTTCTTTCTTTTTTGTTTGGTTTACTTTGTGTCAGGACCAAGGCCTTGCATGTTCAGGCTCATGACTACAGTTCAACATTTTGTGGGTTATTTGGAGACAGGACCACATTTACTTTTCTGCCCTGCTAGCTTTAAACTCTGACCCTGCAGTTCTCAGCCTTCTGAGTGGTTAGAATTACACGTGTGATTTGCAGCTCTTTAGAGTCACTGGACAAATCCCAATCTACATAGAGCAAGTATCTCCATGTTTCCATATTGACTGTCAGTTTCTCAATCTAAGTGAAAGGAAAAAAACTAAATCTTGTAGCAAAGCATCAAATATGCACTGTGGAAAAAAATCATTGTATCTTTTCAATCAGAGAGAAGACTTAAGGTTGCTATATGGTAATTTATTTTAACCTCAGATCTTGGTCTTTAAAGCTTTTAGAAAACATTTTTTGTAATCTATGAGTGATAAATTTTACTAAACAAAATGTTTTCAGAGTTCAATCTCTTAACAAAAAAATTTAACCATATTAATATTGATTAATTCATACATTCTATTAACCAACATTTATTGAATGTCTGCCAAACAGAAAATGTTGCATTAGGCTCTCCAAATACTGTGTTCCTATGAACTAGTCTTCCTTGGAACTTTCTATTTTAATTAATTACAGGGATTAAACAGCAGGGCTTTACTGTTCATAGTGATTCTCTCTGTTGTGAGCTCCATTCAATACTTGAGATGCTAACTCTTTAAGAGAAAAGAAAAAAGTATTCTTTTTGCATACCTTCTTTTCAGAAAGGTAACAAATGGGAAAGAAAAAATATTCTTTTGGCATACCTTCTTTTCGGAAAGGTAACAAAATGGGATCTAATATGTTATATAAGTCAAATGTGTATTTCAGTTCAGCACAGTTCAAATTTCAGTTATTATAGCATATTTGCTGTAATTTAATGAAGTCCCAAGCAACAGTTCAAATTTCAGTTATTAGAGCATATGTGCTGTAATTTAGTGAAGTAGAAGTATTGCTTCTATCTCTGCAGTCCACAGTCTGTGCTACAATAACAGATGTGCATTGTAGTCAATGAAATATAAAATTTGGTTGTGATTGGTCTCTGTATCTGTTATTCAGTTCATGCTCAGACAACAGGATAAGTAGTGCATTTTTGTTTTGTCTTGCAACCATAAGCACATCAGAAAAGAGGAATTGACCAATTAAAGTCCATGGGAAGCAAAGAAATGCAAAGTGATAACACAGGTATTGAAGCTAGGGCCATATGGTGGAAATAGCTAGAGACATGTTGATACTGTTGCACTTCGAAAGACTTCGGGTAAGTGGCCAAAGGAGTTTAATAAGATGAAGTTATCAACATAAATGAAAAATCCATGTTGTTGACAAACCTCACCTGAAAGAAACTCTCAGAGTCTGGAATGGTGGTTGACTCATGAAATTCTAGCACACTGAAGGCTGAGTCATAAGGATTAGAGTTCAAGCCCAACCTGGGCTACATAATGATACTCAGTAAAAAAAATTACCACATTAATAATCATAAAGACAGCAAAAGGAAACTCTTAGAGACCATTTTTAGTGCTTAATAAGACAAAACACAAAACATTTAAGAGTTGATCCAAATTTAGAAGGATGCTTGACAACTTGCAAGAGCAATGAAAAGATGTTTAGTTTGTATAACAATTAGAAGTTACACACTGAACATAAACCTAAAGTGGTTCCTGGAGAAAAACCCATTCTCACCATTTTAATGCTTTAAATTACAGTTTATGAAATAAGTCTTCAGTTTTACTTTTGTTTTCATTTTACACATTAATTTCTGATAGCAAAAATAAATCCTAACAGTTTCAATGAAAATGTTTAAAGAGCAGAACCAACTACACTATTGTTGTTGTTATTATTATTATTATTATTATTACTTTGTGGTACTAAGGAAAAAGTGCATGCTGAAGCCACCTATTGATTATTGAAAATCCTTGCAGACACTCATCTTGAGGATATTACCATGACCCTGCATTGTTGAATAAAGCAGAAAGTACCTGCCCATGCTGACTCTTACTCTTTTCAAAAGACACATATGCAATTAAGAATTGGTTCAGCATCAGCCATCAAACTCAAAACTCATATCCTAGTTCAAGAAATGATGTTTCTCAACCTTGCCACCAGGAGAGCTGAATTGCACAATCTCACCATGCTGTCAGCCATAACAAAATGTCTGAACTGTAAAAGAAAAGATAGCTAAGTAGGTTTTCCAGGTAATTCTTTCAGTCTCTGTACATATGATTTGCGTACGACTCATGTCAAAAACTTTGTCAATATCTCCTTGTAACTAAATCCCGCAGGGTAGACACTGCCCTGGTGGAATTCCTTGTATTAAGAAAGATAAACATCAAAGAGGAAGTATTCAAATAACACACAAAATGTGTCTAAATTCTAGCTGTCATTGCAGGAAAGTTCTAGTAATGTTGGCTTTTTTTTTTCTCAGAGAAGCAGAAAGTATTTATAGTTTTAGGGTCTAGAGCAGAATAATTTTTGAGACATTTTGTTATGTTTAATGTAGGTAGGTTTGTCTCAGACATGCCTTCCTCAGCCTCCTCAATGCTGGTATTACAGGCGTGAGCCAACATGCCAAGCTCTGATTGTTATTTCTTTAAATGTAGTATTATTAAACAAAATATATTCTAATAAAGAGATACTCTAGTAAAGCAATACACATTTGTATTACACTCTAAATATTTTTCATTTTCCTGGCTACCATTTGAATATAGTTTACTTCCCAGTGCTGAAACATTATACATGCCCTCATAAAAATAAAAATAAAATCAGCTTCCTTTCATTGACATTTATTTTCACCTACTCTTCATAAAAACTAAAAGTATACACATAATTTTTAGCTTTTGACATTCCCTGAACTGCACCACTAATCACTATTTTACTGAAACCATTAATTCATTTGCATAGTTAATCCTGAATGTATGTTGGGATGTACAGCCTTGAAAAAGATTACATGCAAAACAATTTAGAATTGTGACTCATTGGGTGTGAGGGGGAAATGTGTCACATATTTTGACTTATACAGTCTTGTGGCTCGTTGCTATAGTTTGAGAGGCTGGGAAATGAGTTGTGCCAGGTGATGGGTGCATAAAAAATAAACAAGGCCAGCTCCTTCAGCAAAACATTGAATCACCAGTGAAAGAACAGAAGAAATGGCTTCAGCCACCAAGATCCCATTTGTCAAAAGTAATAGCTGGGAAGAGGGCAAGAGCTTCTGTTCTTACCATTCCCCGTGACAGTCGTGTTCCGCAGAGCACAGGTCAACGGTGAAAGTTAGGGAAAGTTTATTATTTAAAAAATATTAAAACTCAATACTGAATAAGAATTTATTTTGAGGAGTGCTGATGGGAGGCCAACCCTGTAAATTCAAATTTTCCTAATCCCTTTTCACAGTTCAGTGAAAAGGCGAAAAATTTGATCAGTCATAAAGTGGTGCTAAGAAGCAGTTCATTTATGGTCACAGCACAATCAAGGCTGTTGGTTAATGGGGATTAAGAAACAGTTGGAAGCTGCCTGCCTTCATCACTCAGAAAGAGTAATTTGTAGCATGGCTTTAAAGGAACTTTCTTTTCCCTGAATTCCAGGATTTTACCTGTTCTAAGGGAAATGGATTTCATGTTAATCTTTGAGGCGCAAAATGGTCAATCTTTTCCTATAATTAAATGAATTATTAATCAAATCTACAGCCTACACAAGCATTTGCTCATGCTAAATAGTAAAAAAGATATTTTTAAAAAATTAGATTGTTTCCCTGAAAGTTCTGTCTTCAGAGTGAGAACCAAGTTCTGTTTCCCCTCTATCAAACTTAGATTCCAAGGTCTGGAATTATCATGCCCCTGTAGCCATCATTTTACTAGTTTTTCTTAAATTACTTAATTGTTCTGGAGTTTTTTGATCAAGAAAAAGAAATCAATGTTTTTTGGGTTTTGGTTTTTGGTTTTTTTTTGGCCAGTCCTAGGCTTGAACTCGGGGCCTGGGCACTGTCCCTGAGCTTCTTTTGCTCAAGGCTAGCACTTTCCCATTTGAGCCACAGCACCACTTCCGGCTTTTTCTATTTGTGTGGTACTGAGGCATCGAATCCAGGGCTTCATGCATGATAGGCAAGTGCTCTACCACTGAGCCACATTCCCAGCCCAGAAGTTGAGTTTTTATTTTTTGTTGTTGTTGTTGTTGGTTGTGGGGCCTGAACTCTGGGCCTGGGCACTGTCCCTCAGCTCTTCAGCTCAAGGCTAGCGCTCTACCACTTGAGCCACAGCGCCACTTCCAGCTTTTTCTGCTTATGTGGTCCTGAGGAATCGAACCCAGAGCCTCCTGCATGCAAGACAAGCGCTCTACCACTGAGCCACCGTACCAGCCCCCAGAAGTTGATTTTTTAAAACAGAAAATTCTTGAGAGATCCATGAGTCAATGGGAAGTTTCAACATTTAGTTGAGCCTCATCTCAAAATCTTTGCCTTGCTCTTCTTTCCTCTAATCCTGGACTATTCTATCACAACCTTCCCCAACAGAATTTCCTGCTTTGAAAGACTCTGGTTAACAAAATTTCCTAGTTCCAAATAAATCCCGACTTTACCTTCCACTAAGGATTGAATTCTTTCCTACCCTTAAATTCATGTTTAAGTCTTAACTAACCCCTAGAACAACAGAATGCACATTACTTAGACATAGAGTTTTTACAGAGGTAAAAGGTTACAATGAGATTATGAGAGTGTTTACTCCAGTATGACCATTGTACTTATTTATAAGAGAGCTGGGGACCAGTAGGAACAAGAAGAAAGAGTTGGGACCTTGATCCAAAATGAGTTACCATTGAAAGTAAAATTATGTCCTTTCCCCTACCCGTCTCTAATCACAGGAAAACCAACCCAGGTCACCACAATGTCTCCAAGGATGAATTTACCACGGGAAGAAATGTCTTTAAAATACCATATTCATAGCCAGGGGGAAATTATCAGAACCTAGCTCACCCCAGCACTACAATACAAACCTGTTTAGGAGTAGCACTGATTTAGCAGTAGTACTCCTTTCTTGACCTAAACCCTTTTCTTTTTCAATGCAAGTATTTGCCTGGATTCTTCCTCTTTGCTTTAGTTTTGTTTCTATTCACACTAAGCCAGAAATGTCCCCCTGTTCAGTGTCATAAACGATGCACACGAGAAGAATATCACATGGATTGGAAGTAGAGGTTGGTGTGCTATAGATCCATGGGTCAAGGAGCTTCACATCACCAGAATCTAGCAAAGACATAGAGCAGATGCTTCCTTACAGCTCTTTCAGAAACTAGCCCTGCCGACGTGGATTTTGGAAGAGTAACCTCCAGAACCCTGAGACAGTCACATTTGTTTTGGAAGTCTCCCAGTTCATGACAGAGTAGTTCTACTGCTAGGTGGAGAATTCCAGATATAAAAACAAAACACACAAGTTTAAGTTGCATGCCATTCTGGAAAGCATAATGAAATCTAGTACTGCCCGGCTTTATTAAACCTGGGAAATGAAAAGTCCCTTTGTCCAGCATATATACACTCTATAGGCAAATCTGTGAGTGACTGACTTGCTGTCCAATCGTTTGGATAAGTAAGCTTTTGTTTACTTTTCAACAGCCCCAAATCACAAGAGCAGTCAGTAGTGACAGCAATTCAGACATTCCAAAAGCTACAAGTTGTTTCTTTTGAGAAAATGATCAAACTGAATAGTGTAAAGAAAAAAATGCTGAAGTTACTAAGAATCTATAATTATGAAATAATGAAGAAGGAACAGCAATTCCTATTAGATTTCCTGACACACCTCAAAATGCAAAAGTTATGGACACTGCATGGTGATAGATGTTTGTGTAAGAAATTAGAGACATTAGCCATGCTCTGGTGGTTCATGACTGTAATCCTAGCTACTGAGAAGACTGAGATCTAAGGATCACAGTTTGAAGGTAGCCTGGACAGAAAAGTCTTTGAGACTGTTACCTCCAATAAACCACCCAGAAAAAGCCAGAAGTGGCACTGTGGCTCAAGTGGTAGAGCACTAACCTTGAGCACAAAGAGACTCAGGAACAGTGCCCAGGCTCTGAGGTCAAGCCCCAGGACTGGAAAAAAAGGAAGAAAAGAAAGAAATTAAAGACATTTAATTCTAAGATTTGGTACTATTTCAGGATTCAGATCTACTCTGGGAGGGGTATCTTTAAACATCTTGCAAAGATAGGAAGAGAGAGAATGCTTTGTTCTCTAGCAGACTAGTCAATTTTGTATGGAAATGATATTCTATTCTACCTAAGAAATAAACTCTCACCTTGGGGAGAGGATGCTCGTTATATTCTTAGTGCTAGAATTCAAGAAGAGACAGCTTGAGTTGCTACTCATCTAGGTTTTCAAAACTTTGACATTGATCGAGATATATTGTATTCATAAACTGTCAACTCCTTTATACAGCTACTTAAAGATTATATATGTATATATTCTAGGTTTTATATATGTATATATACAGACATATTATGAGTTATATATAACAGAAGGAAAGGCTTTTGGCAGGGATGTTATGTTCTGAATTTTTAATAAGAAGAGATATGTACAGATTCTTGGGGATGTTCAAAAGTTTCCACAACAGTGTCAGGAAATGAGGTCAGAGAAATAATTGGCAGCCAGATACCTTCTAACCTTAATCCATATTGTGTACATTGTAATTCATCCTAGAAAGA